>NC_142219.1:0-1200000 GCF_049639895.1 Pseudopodoces humilis
TAATTCCCCATGGATCATAAGCCATCATCTCCAATTTTTCCTCTAGAATCACTGCTGACTTGCCTTTCTGTGGAAGTGTTTGACACATCAATGCAGAGTTCAGGGGCTTGTTTATGGCTTATCCTGACGAGCACAAAGGAAATCCAAATATCCAGAATTAGAGGGAAATATGAATAAAGTTTATAAATACTCCTCTTCCCTGCAACTCCCTGGCAACCTCCAACCTTGGACCCTTCACCTTTGACCCTGACCCTTGACCTTTTACTGTTAACCTCTGAATTTTGACCTTTGACTCTTGACTTCTACTCTTTGAAGTTTGATTCCCTGATAATTGACCTTGGACCACACAACCTTGGAAAATTAACCCGTAACATTGGACTTTGGACCCTTTACTCTTCATCTTTGAACCCTGACCATTCACATGTGACCCCTGAAGTTTGAATCCCTGACTTTTCACTTTAACCATTGACCCCTGATCACTGAGCTTTTGCCCTTGACCTCAGCCCTTTAATATTAAAGCACTGTATTTTAATAATTTTTTTAAACTTATATTTATAGTTATTTATATTTTATACATATTCTTATATATAATATAACAATAACATACATAATACTACTTATATTTTGTGTGCATATTTATCTACGTCTATATTATAGATTTTCTATGATATATGTATTTCTATTTTTAAAATTATAAATTTATTATGAATTTATATATTTCTCTTTATATCTTTCTATTTTTATGGGTTTTTTAAAATTTCTATTTGTTGTTATTTTAAACTACGTAGATTCATTAACCTAACACATCAGAATGACAAAAATATAAAGCATTAGTCAACACTGGTACGCAGTATACACTAATCTCTATGGAATTTATACATATAAATTTCAATCTGTAGACTTTAATATGTGATTTATACATGTATTTTATACACTAATTTACACGCAATTAATACATGTGGAAACCAAACCTATTTCTGTTACTGACAAAACAAAATCATAACACTAGAGGGCCAATACCTATAAAAAAACCAGAACAACTCCACAGGTTTTTGGATTCTGCATCCAGCCCTCCCAGGCAATTTCCTGGCAGCTCGGGGTCCCCTCTGGGCAAGGGTACCCAGCACGAGCCCTCCCCATTCCCCGCTCACCTTGCTCCTCTCCAGCCACAGCGTGTGCCTCCCTCTGCCGGGGACCTCGGCGTGCCCCAAGGGACACGGGAGCCCCCCAGTCTCCACCCCGTCCCCCTCAGCCTTTGCTCCTCACCCCCAAAGAAGGCACAGAACAACTCCAACTGCCCTGGACAGCAGCACCTTGCTTTATTGGAAGCCTTTCCGGGTCTAGACCCGACCCTCCCCCCCAAAAAAAAAGGAGCTCTGCTGCAACAAGAAAGGGGGGCAGGTCCCAGAAATCCACAGCTTCTCTGGGCAACCTGTGCCAGGGCCTCTGCACCTTCACAGAGAAGGATTTCTTTCTGATATTTCATCTAAACACGCCTTCCTTCATCCTAAGGCCTTTCCCCTTGTCTATTGTGAGAAATCCCTCTCCCTTAGGCTATAAGCCGCTTGCACATTCCACCCCAAAGAAGTGCTCCAGGGGCTCTCGGGGGCTCACGAGCACTCCGGGCCCTTTACCGGCCTTGTCCTCAGCGCCTTTCTCGGGAACCCCCGACTCCCCCGGGACTGTGCCCAGCCAGCACCGGCGCTCACCATCCGCACTCGCCGGGGAGCTTGGAGACCGACCTTCCGCTCCGGCTCCACGGCGGCGCTGGCACTGCGTATTTGCAGGTCTGCGCTGGCATGTTCACCTACCCTCTTGGCCACATTCGAGAACAATGTATCAGATTTCACAGGGAATTCCCAATAAAACTCACATATAATCAACGAGCAGAAAATCTTTTGGGGTTTATTTCCATCTCTCACCTGTTCCAAGTGGAGGGAAGATGGGCTTCTGTCACACACTGTGGCAGCAGTGATGGATCAGGGCATTTTTTATTATTTTTTTAATTAAAAGAAAGGGTGATAAAAATAAACCAGGTCTGATATAAACGTCTTTAAAAGCCACTGAGGTTTTTTAAACCCAAGAAGACCATCACCATTTCCAAGTTCAGGCTTCTATTCATATGGGTTTTGAAAAGCAACCAGGCTCTTCAAGAAATAGTAAATCATCATGACCAAACCTCTGGCTCCTCATTATTTGCACTTACACCCCACTGGAGGAAGCTCTGCATCCTTTTTTTTCTATCCTATATTGGCATGAGGATGGATATTAACGACACATGCATGCACAAACACATTTTCTGGTTCTTCAAAAAGTTAAAAATGCCTGTAATAAAAACAATAGCAGTAATACTGTGTTCAGACTGTTCAAGAAAAGGGAATTGAAGCTTTAATGTCCCAGTGAGAGATGTTGAATAAAATCTTCCCCCTGAGTTTGCACACAGTAATAAAATAATATTTTTTTTGACCAAACAAGTTGGGTCTGTATGAGAACAGCTCAGGAGGCTTTCATGGATCACAGTGATGATGGCAGAGCCCAGAATGTTAAAGTGTTAGTTCCCCTAATTAATGCCGTGACGTAGCCAATTTTTTTTGCAAAGAGACATAATTGTTTCCTCTCCTTGTTTTTGAGTTCCCAAGTCATCCTGTAATTCATAACCTGCACTAGTGCAGACCAATCTGACATGGGTAAGAAAGGTGTCCGGCTCCTGTGCTCCAAGACACGTGTCCCCCGATGTAAATGGAAATTGGGAATACAGAAACAGCTGTGGAAGAAAGATGAGAGAAAAATCAGAACAGATATTCTTCTATTTCCACACCGTAATACCAAGTCAAGCTGTTTACCTCCAGGACTACGTTTTAAAATGGTTCCCTAACTCTTTTCCTAGATGGAAAATCTGGAGTGCCTTTGCCCATTCAAGGCCAATGATCCTACTCACAAGAAGGAACAAACTGGTTTCCTGTTAAATAAAACAGTTGGAAATCTGATTTGCCAGATGCTATCCTTGACCAGCAATAGGAATCAGCAGCCAGGCCCTCATGGATTTGTTTTTTGCAGACTATCTTCCCTCTTGGAATGATATTTTTTTTAATACCTTTTGTTCCATTTTAGCCCTTGAAACAGAAGTTTCTTAGAGGGAGTGTGAGTGTTGTAGTGGCAGAAAACCTCACAGTGTGACGGTGTTCTGTGCTGCCCATCCCTGTCCCCATCCCACTAAAGACACAGCTTCTACCTTGGGAAGCCATGAGCCTCGCTGGATATGGGAAAACCAGTTAAATGGATTCAAAAAGCCCTGGAATTTTCTAGTTCCTCCCACCACTGCCTCATAACTCGAGTGACAAGAACGAGTCACCTGTCTAGTCTGCATCCTCTTCCGTCGTTGCTGACAGGCACGGGGATTTCACAAGCTCATGGAAGGTGCTGGACAGGCCCTGTTCCTCCATGTGAAACACGGGGTTCACATATTTTTTATATAAAATTTAAAAAGTTTAATAGAAAGACAATTAGGAGATAGAAATAAAGTAAAATGTACAAATACGGCCGGGTGCCTCAGCATTCAGCCAAGACAGCACACCTTACCAGCAAAGGATTGTCCCTTAAAAACAGAACCCTATTACATATTCATAAACTCTCAAACAGTCCTCTTAAGTTTTAGATGTTCTTTTGTTTAGCCTCAACTCGCCCCCTCCCCAATAGATCAATCTTCTTGGCTCCATTGAGTCTTACAGTCCCTGATAACAGAGGTTCAATAAATTCCTTCCTTGGAGCACTGGTCACCACTGTCTTCATCTGGATAAGATAATCTAAGAATTCAGGGGGGTTTCTGACTATCTTTTCAGTCTCTGGGCTACATAAACCAAAGTAGTTTTTTATTTTAATACCAGGCCACAGCTTAACATATATATGTATTATACCAGTATTTCTAAGTTTCATCAATAACAGAAATAGAAGGAACTATATTAATAGAACAAAGTTTTCTAACCTTATTAACATTCACTTCAATTTTTGTGAAAAGCCAATAATATAATATGTATCTATAACACTCCATAAGCTGGCACGTGATGGAGCTGAGCACCCCGAACTCCCTGGAGAGCCCAGCTGAGGTGCTGCTGGCCTGGCAGAGCCGGGTGTAAAGCTTGAAGAGGTTGTTCCTCGGTGTCTCATCCCTGAGCATCTCCTGTGTGGCTGCCAGGTGCGGTAGGACACGGTTCCGCAGCCACCTCAGCGCTGGTGACACGTCCTGCTCCCTGAGGAGGCTCTGTCCAGCCAGGGACCTCAGCAGCCACTTTGTGACTACGTGAGTGGGAGCACAGGTGACAGCCACTGCCTCAGCCCCAGGTTCACCGGGTCTGAGGGTCTCCCCTCCTTGTGTGGAGGCTGGTGCTGGGAAAACATGGTCCCAATGGGCAAGTATGGAATTCAGATGTTCTCTGCATTTCTCCAGCTCAGACACTTCCACGTCTGCAGCAGTGTCATCTTCCACCTTGTTCTTTTTCTGAGTGTGACGATACGCATGAGACAAGGCTTGAGGTTTGTTCTTGTCTCCAGTATTTTCTGTAAGAAGCATACCACCAGCAAAATAAACATCAGATACTACAAAGGATTTTCCTGTTACAGAACCGTGCAAGTAAGGTGCTCTCCTGCCTCTATTCAGCTGTTACAGTTGCAAGCACCAGCCTCCTTTGGCAGCCTCCCGGAGCCTGAGCTGTTCCAAGGGGCTCCAGGAGCTCCCAGGCGCTCCAGGCTGGAACCCTATTCCAAACTGGATCACCCAGCCTGGAGATGAGAGAAGCTCCTGAAGGCCGGAGCACACAACCCGCACAAGACAGTAAGTTCCAAAAACTCTCTTCATATCTTTCTGATGAATTTTAAAGGGTGAGGAAAACTTGAGAAAAGCTAAAGCTTTTACAGTATCCCTTAAATACATGATGCTTTCTTAACTGATACAGAACATTTAAACAAACCTACAGAAGCTTTAATGTGCACCAAGAGCAGTTGCTGCTGCAGGAAACCAGTGTTAAAGTTTTAAGATCTCCCACGCCCAAGTTCCTTGCACTTTTTGTTCACAGAGAGAACAAGCAAAGTTACACAAGTCCTGATCTACTTTTCCCTTCTTCAAAACTGATGACAAGAAAAGTCAACTATTTAATTTTCACTTGCTTTATTTATTTATTATTTTTACTTACACATCATTTTCAGACTCCCATCCGCACTCAGAATAACTCAAACCTTTGCACAAAAATCCTCCAGGCATTTTTTTCTTTTAAGATTTCATTAAAGAATACCATTTTTCAAAGCCTGATATGAGATTTGCAACTAAGTTTCATTTTAGAGCTCTTTCCCTTTCCAAACCGTGTTTCTCCGAAGCTTCGGCATTGTGCTAAGGTTAGAAAGGTTAGAAATCATTTTAGGATTAGGAAAGGAAGATCTGAAAAACGCCTTTCCATTTCCGTTCCTTGTCCCTCAAGCTACACCAGTCTGACAGAAGGTATTAGTCGTATTTCCAGAGAAGTTTGCCTCACTTCTACTGTTGGTCTGTAACAGCTGCAACAAAAGATGCCTTATTTGAAGTATTTTAGCACTTACTGAGCAATTCTTTGTTTTGGTTTTTCTGAGCCAGGGCCTGCAGGTCCTCCTGCAGCTGCAGGTCTTTGCTGACAAGGCTCCACTTGTGCAGCAGCAGCAGCAGCAGCAGCAGCTCCCTGCTGGAGAGGATGCTGTCGTTGACCGTGAAATGCCCCTTCTCCCTAACAGCCTCAACAACAACAGCAGCACAGTATTCCAGCACAGAGCTGAAGGTGCTGAAGAACTCTGTCAGCTTGACCAGATCGACATAAGTCCTGTCAAAAGAAAACACAAGTGCCATGTATTTTCCTGCACACTAATCAGTAAGTACAGGTTTTAATCCTTACTGTCAGAATTGCCAGGAATAAAGGACTTGACAGCAACAGTGCATCAAATTTTACTTTATTCCCCATGTATTCAAACACCTAAATACTCCTGTCAAAGAAATCCCATCCAAATTCACTACTCAACACACAAACTGAAGTTGAAAAAGGCATTCATCTACCAGTGACAAAGAAATCCTCCTGGCCTTAATAAAGTTCAAACTGAATAGAGGATGAAATGCAAACCAACTAAAGCAAAAAAAAAATCAAAGCACTTACCAAATATGTTTGGTTAACATGACCAAAACATACAGAAAATAATTTACGAACTGAATAGAAAGAAGTTTCTCAACAGTTTTTCTGCTGTATTTGACTGCTAGCATTTTTTTAATTCTCATTTTTCCTGCTAAGGTGAAAGAGTCATACAGTGTGCAGGGGTCCATCAATAATGTAACAGCTCATGATGTGTGATTCCCACATTGGAAAAGCTTCATTTGAAAAACAAAGTTTTAAGGAGCTTTATTTTACATTTAAATGGTAGCTTTTAAATTCTCCTTCTTCTTCTTTGTGTTATTGCAACAGCAAAATGAAAGAATTAAAATAGTTTTTTGGCTTTAATTGGCCAGTTGTGAAAAGCCCAAGTCTGAGGCAGGCTCTTATGGCCACACTGTAAATTTTACACTATTTTTTCTTCATTCTCTCAATTGTTCATCCAATAGTTTATGCAACATTGCTACAGTAGTTCTGTAATTCCCCGGGAATTTAATTTCTTCCAATCTACACAGATGAACGAACAAGTACTTCAGGATTGGAGAGAGGGTGTCTTCCTCTACCTGGCTTCAGCTCCAAGAGGAGTCTGTAATGTGCTGACGTTTAGACTAAAGGACTAAAATCCATGTCTTCGTGACTAAAGAGAAAAAAATGCAAGGAGAATCAGTCAAAAGAATGTCACATCTCCCACAGCCCCAGCAGCCTCTGCTTGGCCTGGCTGGCAGAGGTGGGATGGGGAGCTGCTCTGAACAACAGAAGCAGCTTTACTCAGCAGAGGGAGCTGCTGTGCCCGAGGTTTTTTTGCTTGAATGTTTTTAAAGCCTATTTAATGGTTTAATGGCATGTTTCATTGACTTATGACCCATAAAATCAGGTTGTGCTGAAAACAGCTGTAACCTGTGAATTCTTGGGACTATTTAAAAATGGAAATAGCAGAAGGAAAGCCAAGGTGACCCTCTTTTTCTGTCAGGATGCAACTGCACTTTTTCTGCCTTGCCTGCTGTGCCACAGAAGGCTTTATGTTACACCTGGCACCAGGGCCACTGGAGCAGCCTTGGGTAGCATGGTGACAACTGTCTGCTGCCATGTTTCCCGGGGAAGCTGGCCCCAGCAGGGCAGTAAGACATTTGTGCAGGAGCTTTGCAGAAGCAGGGCAGAGAAGAAGAGTGTGTCCCAGCAGCATCTGCCCATGTAACACCCCTTGACAGCAGCAGACTTCTTTGACATCTCATCCCAGTTCTTACTCACCATTTTCAAGGACTCTCAGATGCCCAAATCATACCACAGTGAGGAATAAACCCAAACAGAAGCATCCTAACGTAGCACTCGACCTTGGCTTCTGCCACTCCAAACTTCGGTCAGAGGCATCAAAAGGAGTTTGAGCTGACCGTGCAGCATCTTCCCTGCTCCAGCCCATCCTCTGCAGCAAAACCAGGTAGGTATGGCATAACATACAAATGCAACACATCCTGATTCCTCCCAAAACATAAGCCAACCCGACACAGGAATTCTAAAAGCAGGAGTTTGTGTTCACAGATTATTCTGGGGCAGTGGTAGTAACTGCATCTCATTTGGCGGCACTGCTCCTGATCTAGACCTGAGGCTGCTAAGAGCCTCAGAGCCTCAGTACCTTGCTGCAGGTGACAGGCTTGATCTGGCACAGGACTGGGAGATCTCATGTAGGTGGTCAAAGTTTATTAGAGAAATCATTAAATTACAATGACTCTTATACAAAGATAAGCTGCAGTGCCTTCTGAAAGGCAAAGGTGTTTCTGACCCATAGAAACTGATACAGGTTAGACACCAGTGACTACAGCAGGCTTGACAGTAAAATAATGATCATTTTGCCATTAATCTTAGTGGAGTCACAGTTTCTTCTACCTGGTACATCCAATGGGATGTGTACACTGTGTCAGCACATAACTGCTACCTCCTGCCAGCTGCCTTTCTGTTGCTGTCTACCTCAGCAGCATCTCTTCTGTCCCCACTCCATCCCAGGAGGGGATTGTGGGGATCCTCCCTTGTTTGCTGTGTTTAAACATCCAGAGCAACATACATCTACGGAGCGTTTCTAATTTCAACATGACACTGCTCTCATCTTTAACTGGATGGGGAAATAAGAAGGTGCAGAATGCAACTCTGTTTTTAGACCTTTAAACTAAAATTAAAAAGAAAGAAAACCCCGAAACAAAATCACTGTTCATTTCTCATGGAGAATTCAAACCCTTCACTGGCATGTTCCTAGGAATGTTCTTTTTTCTGCTTGCAACAGTCAGCAATCATGGAGCTGTATCCCGGAGCACCATGGTGTTGTCCTGGCGGTGAGATGAACTGTCAGAGGGTTGCACAGACCAGCGCTGCTGTCCACACAGCCAGCACGAGACTGGCTGTCAGTTTGGGCATGGGGTGCGGGTGCAGGGATGGGGTGCTAGAGGTGCAGGAACAGACCTCGTAGCCGTTCTTCGAGCGGCTCTCGTCGTGCTGCCCCGGCCTGGAGCGCGCCCCAGTCCTGCTGCTCCCGGCTGTCTCGGGGGCATCGGCCTGCATGTTACTGCATACCAGCCAGTCCCTGGCGATGGACTGTGGGTACCCGGGCTGCACCTCCAGTTCACTGTCCAGCACCTTCCAGTACTCCTTGCCCTTGAAGAAGTAACTTGCACCTGCAAAGAGACCAAAACCCGAACACAAGGTGAGTGCGGTGGGTGCTGTCCTAGAGGAAGAGCACTTGGAGTAGCAGAGGAGCGTTCCCACCCCAGCTGAACCCCAAACGTGGAAGCACATGAGATATCACTGCTTGTTGTCAATATCCCCTGTTGCTGCAGGAGGGCTGCTCCAGAAGGTGCAGTGCCTGGCCAGGATCTCTCACATCAGCCACCAGCAGTTGGAGGTGGAGGGTGAGATGCCACCTCTTCTGTGCTGAGCCCTAGAGCAGATGTAGCTCCTGGTACTGTGGGTGTGTAGGGTCAAGGCCCTGTGAAGCCACAGCTGGACACACCATACACAAGCTCTCCTTCTCATAATAGGGCATGGCAAAGCTGGAGACTCCACTATCCATTAGTGAACTGGGGTGTATGCTGCTGACCCTGGGCTCAGAAAAATAACCTAAGCTTGACAGGGCCCTGGGAACCTTCTGCCCTAGGGTACATTTTTCTGTTCTGAACTGGGAGGTTGTGAATTCTCTAAGCAGGCCCCATGCACAGGAGGACTCCTATCTATAGGAATGTCACTCTCAAT
This sequence comes from Pseudopodoces humilis, assembly GCF_049639895.1. Taxonomy (NCBI): domain Eukaryota; kingdom Metazoa; phylum Chordata; class Aves; order Passeriformes; family Paridae; genus Pseudopodoces; species Pseudopodoces humilis. Next base: position 9,393 of record NC_142219.1, read on the forward strand.
AGCTTTGGAAATTCAGCTTGAGAAGTCTCTGGAAGTGGCCTTCCCCTCTGCCTGGTTTAATGATTGTTATTACACTTTTAGGTCACCAGTAAATAAACCCTGGAAGCGCCACTTTGTTGTGAGTGAATAGCTGATTGTAAATATCTCCTGTAACAAAATTTTTGTGGTTTTTTCAGGGGGAAGAAACCACTGAGAAATATCATCCTCAGAAAAGAAGCTGTAACTCTGGGAAAACACCTTTAAAAATATTTTCTGTCTGTTTTAGCTCATATATCCAGCTAAAAATCCAATGACAACAAAACCAGGGAGGAGCAAATCAGCCCATCCTAGGATAAAAATCACTGCAAACCAGCATCAACTGTGTTCTCTTAATAAAGTGCAATAATTATAATTATATACGTATTATATATTTATATATATATATAATTATGCCCCCATGATATTTTTTTTGCCTGTTTCTTCTAGTGAGCAGTGTAGGGAGCTCTGGCTGGAGTCATACCTTTCTCTCTTCAGCTTCCGGCCACCAGGAACATCCCATCAGGGCCTCAGCATTTGTGTTGGCAGGCAGGGTAGAAGGGGTTACAGCTCAATAGAGAACTGATTTTCTTTGCTGTGATTTTTTTTAAACCGCAATATGGACTCACCATCTGACCACCTCATGGCATCATCTAAAGGGCTGGGTATCCCCTTCCACAGGACGGCCACCAAAGGATACCCGGGATCCATCCTCCGCTCCTGGTCATCGTAGCGCCAGTAGAGATTGTCCTTAAAGAAATAAGTCTTGTCATTGTGAGCCCAGGAGAAAGCAGCATCGATTCCTCCCAGGGGCAGGCCAAAGTCCGAAATTGGCCGTGGGTATCCTTCCTCCACGTTGTTGTCTTTGAAGACCCAGTATCTGTCTCCTGTGGAAAGAAAACAAGCACAGAATAAAATCACGTTTGTTTCACAGCCTAAACCAGTATTTCCCCACAGATGAGCTGAGCTAATGTTCTGTTATCTACTGTGGTGACAAAGCCTCGAGGTTGAGCTCTGGGGATTTAAGGATGAGAGTAGGAAGGGGTCAGCCCATGAGGGAACCTCTGGCTTTGAATAGCTGCTCTTTTGTGTCAGGCTGTCCATGGACATAGCACCTGTTTGCTGTAGAAAGCATGAATGCACCAGGACATGAACGCACTGACAGAATCAGTACAGCTGTCACTTTTATGTATTTGATGGAGGCATTTGGTTTTCTGTCCCTTGGATTTCTGCCTGGTATCCAAAGAAACAAAGTTACAGGCAGCTCTTGTGGACAAACTGGGCACTTTCTGCAGGCTATCTGGCTCTTGAGAAGCCAAGTGTAGTCCACAAGTGTAGCCTTCCATATGCTGTTCCATAGGAAGATGCAGGGCTTGGTGTGGCGATGCAGGACTCAGTGTGCCAGCAGTCCAGGAGGGCTTTGGATGCACTTGGAAAGGCCTTCTGCAATTGTAGGGGCTTTGTGTGGGACATGAGCCATCTCTGTGGCCTGGCTGGGGGAACTGAAACCAAATTACTGCTTCCAGAAGTGCTTGGTTCAGCACTTCTGAAACTGATAATTGCACCATGTTTCAAGCAGAACAGTCTGGAGACAAAAAGCAATTTCCAAACAGCAAGAATGGAGGGCTGGGATGTATTTAGCACTTCAAGTGCACAACTTTGATGAAAAAGGAGTCAGCGCTTGCCAGGATTTTGGGTGACATTGAGTGCATGGGTGGCATCTAACCAGCACAGGTGGACGGTCTGTGGGGAGCTCGGAGATTTGCATAGAAACCAAGAGTTAAACTGTTCCTCCAGCTCTTCTGAAATAAAAGCTTGCAAGCTTTTTAGATTAAAAAAAAAAAAGATAATTATACCACTTATTTTAAGAAAAAATACAGTAACAAAAATATAATTATTAAAACTGAAGGTCTTCACTTTCATTTTTATTTCCTCTCTGACTCTTTCTTTTCTCAGAAACAAATACTAAAAAGAGAAAAGGTCAGAGGAGGAACACATCACCTGTGAGTGTGTGTAGGGGTGGTTCCTGCTTGTGTTTCATTCTTGAAAAGCTCAGATTTTAGTTAGATTTGGCCAAACTTTATCTTCAATGACATTTCCCTCATTTTCTGGGGAACAAGACCATTATCTTTTGCTTGCCCTCCCTGCCAGTTTGTTTCTCCTAGTCTTGCTCATGGACAACAGATTTCAGACTGGCCCTCCAGATGCTTAATATGTGGCACCGGTGTCTCCTGCCTAGCACCACATTCTATACCTCCAGCACCATGTTTGCTCTCACCTTTGAAGAAGACAATTTTGTGGTCGCTGGTTCTCTCATAGACTGCGTCCAGGCTGTCCAGATTGAGTGGCAAACCCCGCCAGAAACGGTGAATCTGAGCCGGCTGGAGGGACACCAAGTGCTTATTGCGAGTCAGTCTCCAGAAGTACTTGCCTGGAGGGACAGACTGGATATTACTGAACCACACTCAACTCCTCTCTGCTGGGAGGTGAGTGTCAGGTGGGCAGCGGCAGCATGAAGCAAAGTGTGTGAGATGGCAGACATGATTTAGAGCCATCCTGCTTTCCAGCAGCAGCTGCGACTGCTTCCTATTTCTGGCAGTCATTAGAAGAAATCCCCCCCCCCCCTTTTTTTTTTCTTTTTCAGATTAAAATAATCCTCTGCACACTGCACTGGAGTTGTTATACTCCTGGCCACAGTGTGAGGCTGTGCTGCTGAGCCAGGGAAGCATAGAGGAGCTTTTCATCTCTTCCTTCCCTCTCTGCACAGGACCTCCTGTGAGCTGATTGGACCTGGTGCCAACAGCCTTAAGCAAGAGTGTATAAAAAACCATCCTCGTTCCTCCTCTCCTGGAGCAGCCACAGCTTCCTGCACACAGGATGTCCAGCTGCTATCAAGTTTGGAAATGTCTAGGATGTTACAATGAAACAGAAATACCAGAAGTGTTGTTTTGTAATGAAGAAAGGGAGTGAGAAAAAAAAGGAGGAGGAGGAGGAGGAGGAAACCATCTGAATAGATCTGGAAGGGTTAAGGTGGGGAAGGAGGCACAGTTAAGGACTTTGGTAGCATCTAGAGGTGCAGGATACTAAGCAGAGACTGCAGTCCTGTGGAGCTTCCAGGATGAATGCATTGGTGGTGCCTGCAAACACACTTCAACACCTGCAGCAGCACTGCCCCAACCAGGAAAGAGTATTTTGGGGATTTCTGAAATATTTTTGATCATGTAAAAGGGAACAGATTTATCCTTTGTGTGAAGGATGACAAACTTTTTCCTGCTAAAAGAACCTTATATGGGATTTCCCGAGGAGTCTTAATGGCTTGCAGGGGCAACTCCAAGCCAAGCTCTGTGTTGGCTCTGGGATTCTCAGCCCTTTTTGCAGCACATTTCATGCTGTGTTTTCTCCAGAGAGCTCCACAGATTGACGTGAGCCAGAGCAAGATGTTTAAGAGGCAACCCTCAACTGTCTGGTATTGGTTATTGACTGTTAGAAATTACTGTGCATTATTTGCATCTGTTCTTGCATGAATTTCTGAGGGGAGATAAGCAATAGAAACCAAAGATGCATCTTCAGATTTGTATTCCTCACACACTCAGCTCTTTCTCCAGAGCCAGAAGATTGTGACACCAACTTTTAAAATTTTATGGAAATTGGATCGTAGCCTAACAATGCAGGACGCAAAACTCTAGCACTTTAACATTTGCAGAGAGGGAGTTTTATTCTAATTATAAGGATTTTTATCATATTCTTGTTCTTCAGCTCCAGTTTGCGTATTTGCTCTATCTTACTAAAACATAAATGAATAATACATTCATATGTCAGTATGGTAGGAATTGACACAATTACAGATTCTTTTTAAGAATATAAAAAAAACCCAGGGATTCAAATTTGGTGGCCGTTTTGCATCAATGCAAATTAACGTAATTAACTAAATATGATCTCTGCATCTGTAATTAGCAAGGCACTAGACAAGGTCAGATGTTCACTTTTTTAGAAAGAAATACAGCTCAACTAAACTCCTTCTTCAGCAGATCAGTATCTGAACTTTGAAGTGCCCTGGACTTGTCAGACACACAAAGGGAAGCCTCAGTACTTTTGACATTTCATCCATTTGCAAGTGATGGGCTCAGCAGGTGAGCAGCTGCAGTAGGGAAACCTTAAATCTACCCCCAGTCTGGAATAGCCTGAGCTGTTGGTTACTTTGGTTGGGTTTTTGTAAGTTATCAGGAAAACAAAAGAAAATAAAGCACTTAGGTAGCAAGGAATTGTGAATGTAATGGCCCCAGTCTGCCTGGGTTCATGTTTTGCCATGGCCCAGCCTGCTCACCAAAATGCTGCTCCTGTGTGGATGATCATCAGCCAAAGCCAGATCCAGGGATCCAAAGCCAGCAGGAGAACTGCTGTCATTAGCATGCAGAAATAATTGAAAAAACAAAATCCCAACCCTGTATTTTTTTTAAAAGCTCAATTTAAACCCTCCTCTGAGCTGGCAAACTGAACACAATGAAAGCAAAGTGTGAGGTCCTGCTCCACCAAGATGTGGTTGATGGGTTGAAGCAATTGCTTTCTTTAGTTACAGGTAATTTTGATCCCAGCTGTGTTCCATGCTGTCCAGACTTTGGCTGCCTTTGGCAAGACTGCTGCACCCACCTTGCACGCACACACACACACACACACACACAGACACACACAGAGGCCAAAGGTATTTAAAACTTCAGGAGTCTGTAGTGAGGCACCTACATTGAAGCAAGCGGTGATTCCAAAGAGCAGAAAGCCCACCGTTGCCTCCAAAACAGCAGGCCTGTGTGGTCTGGGGACCTCCAGCCCCAGTGGCTTCTTTCCATCTAGGGAACCAGCAGGACCAGCTCAGAACAAAATGCCCATTGAGGGACAAAGCTCAGCGCTAGAGCTCATTTAAATCCTGCCCCAGAGGTGACATCCCTCCTCCTTGATGCACAGGATGATTCAGGGGGCAACAATGGGGGCTGCAAGGAAAGTGCTGGGGTCTGGAGGCAGACATGCAGCTGGCATCCACTGACCCTGTGCTCTTTACATCAACTTTTTGGCCTGAAATAAATATATCCAAAAATAGACACCAAAATGGATTTCTCTTTACTTCATCAGTTTTTCCCCTCTGAGAGACAGACTGCCATTTATCCTGACACCAGTTCATGTCTCTGAGTTTCCCTTCTTCACTGTGGCTTTTTGGAGCTGGCATCTGAACGAACAATGTTGTGGAACAGTCTTCTTATTGCGCTTCCCTCAGGGCACAGGCAACACCAAATTCTCTGGAGCCCTTTTGCTGCTCATGCCTGTGAACCAAGACTCAAACTGTGATACCCAGATGCCGGGATGCTGCTGCTCATCCCTGGGACAAACACTTCTGCTTCCCCGTGGATGGCTTTGGGGTGGCCAAATGGTGGTCAGAGATGCAAAGAAATGCCCACGGGAATTTTTACATCTTGGAAAGATGAGAAAGCAAGCCCAGAGAGTCCAGCCTACACAGGCTCTGCTCAGCTGAGAAGGCACCAATGGATCCTTGTCAAAAGCTGGGCACCTCGGGAACACACTGCCAGCAAGTGGTTGATGGTACAAAACCAGATGGTTCCCAATTGTGTACACAGTTTTTGAGAGATGCGTGGCAAGCAGCATTAGGGAAGGTGAAGCGTGGGAGGAAAGGGAGGCTGGAAGTATCCAGGAAGAAAGCAATGGAGCGTTGTTGTTGCTCTGCTCATCTTGTTTTGACCTCGATTTTGACTTTGGTAGCACAACTATCAGATTTTAGTTCTTCACCTGAGCAGTCCAGTGTGACAGATCAGAGTAAAAACTGCATGGAGTAGCCCACAAACCCCAGCCAGCTCATCCTTGCCACCCACTCTAGCCTGTCCCACACTGCGTTGCCTCTGATGCTGGCACACCAAAGCCACCACAGGGTGACACAGGCACAGACCCCTGGCACTCACCTTTGAAGAAGAAAGCCTCTCCCCGGATCTGGGCCACTGCATCGAAGTGCGTGTTACACCTGTCGGGCACATCCCGCCTGAGCCTGTGGAGAGATGCCCAGGTGAGCAGGGCCCAGGCAGGCAGCGAGGGGCTGTGTCCCCCTGATACCGCCTATCCCATAGACTGAGTCACCCCTGCTCCTGGAGAAGACTACAGGCTGTGCCCATCTGTCACTCCTCATGCCGAAGCCCAGCTACGTACACGGAGAATTCCAAAGCAAGCTCAGGTAAACCTCAGCCTGAAGACAGCTTGGGTTGACAACACTGAGCCACCAGACGCCATCGCTGGAAGTTGAGCAAGGACACGCACTACATCCACCAGCTCGTGTAGCTGGTGAGGGCTGAGCTGGCTTCCCACTCCCAGTGGCACAGTGTGGCTTGGCCAGTTGCCCCAGCGCAGCAGGACATGAAAAACAGCCAAGCAGCATCTCACTCCAGCAGCTCACGATGCTGCTGCTCCAGGGCTGAGCTCCAAAGTGCCAGTGAGAGGTGACAGAGCTGCAAAGCAGAAAGCAGCTGAGCCTAAACAGAAGGTTGTGGAGGAGCCATGTGATATCCAATGAGAGAGAACTGGTGAAAGCCACCTGGCAAGTGGTAGCTGAGACACTGAGCTGCTTTGACAAGGTGGGTGGGGAAGGCACAGAGTATAAAGGACTGAGAGAGCCTCAAAGCCCTCTTAAGAAATGATGACTGATGGAGAAACAAGGAGAGGATGATGGGAAATGCACAGAAAAGCTGCTGTGGGTGACAGGGAAGCATAAATCTGTTCTGCTGATAGAATAATTGTGCTGAGCTGCCAGCACCAGCTTCACTGCCCTCTTTGGCCACAAAATGACAGATGCGGAGGCAAACCCCATCCAGCCTCAGCATACAAGGCAGGAACAAGGGGATGGCATGAACAAGTTTCCTGCTGCTTCTGCTGCTGGTGTGAGATGTTGGCCTCCCACAACAGCAGGGAGAAAGGCTCTTATATTTCTGTGTCCAAACATGGCCATAAGGGGCCTGGTGCACAAATGCCTTTAGAAGCTACGCACAGAGAAACGTGGCATTCAGCATGTTCAAACAAAAGGAGCATGAGGAGCATGAAGGTGACCTGCTCCATATCTCTGCCTCTCTCACTTGGGGCATTCTTGGTGTCTGGCAAAAATGTGCGTGACCATCACCTCCTGCCTTTTTGTTCAGTGCCCCTTCTTCTCTTAACTGTCCTGCTGTCCTGGTCAACATTTATTAATGAGCTCTATCCTGCACTTCCCTTAATGAGGCCATGCTGGTTGCTTGATGACACTCAGTGTAAGCAGCCCTTTGCCAATGCTAACCTGCATTGGAGTCAGGCTATCAGTCCACTTGTTCCAATATTCACTCCCTCAGGTGCCTTAGGTAGGTGCTTACTGTGGAGTGATTTAGGTAAGTTATGCTTGTGTAATTCAGAATACTGCTGAGGAAGTTTGATTAAAATTCCAGCAAGGATAAACGTACTGAATGTATTGAAGGGTGAGAGTGACAATTTTTTATGAGTAAAAAATCTGAGTTTTAGCAAAATATCCAGAGATCCAGAGAGAAATACCAAAGCCAGAGTGAGCAGGCAAGATACTGATGAAGCAGAACTTCACTACCACACATCCTTTGCAGGAAAGGAAGACATTTGACTTACGGAACAGTGGAGCGGTTCTCTGGCAGCTCTGGCAGGATTGGATGGTCGTCTGTTTTGCTTACTTCAGGCTTGGCTGTGGGGGACACTGATTCCCTGACTCCTGTGTAGAAAAGAAGCAGTAATGGGGAACACCATCCTCCCCGCCAGCTCCTCTTAGCCCGGAAAATAGCTATTCCAGTGTGTCCTGCCACGGCAGGAACAGGCTGTAGCCACACGAGGGACACAAACTTACCATAGAGTTGCCAGATCCGGACTTTGTCCTCGTAAGGCAGGTCGTACTTCAGAGGATCCCCCACTGGACCTTGGTAGTAGGGTCTCATGATAGACTCTATGGCAGAGATGTGGGTCAAGCCAATGGCATGGCCAAACTCATGGACAGCTACAGCAAATAGGTCCATCCCGTGAGTGTCTGGAGATAAGGACAAAATTGAAATAAAAGTCACTAAGTTCTGATAGTAATTGGGGGATTTTGGTGAGCTGCAAGGGTCATAAGAGACAGTGTACATTTATAGTGGATAAACTGGAAACAAGAGCTTTGGAATAGGTAAAGTTTGAAAAAGACATTTTTTTTCCAGTTGGAGACTGGAGCGTATCATATGAGAATGGAAAGCAAGCCAGACTTCAGCCTACACCAGCCTGGGTATCACCCCTCTTATTCCCAGATCACTGTTGGCATCTGAGAAAAAGCTGGACAAAGGGCTGAGACAGCACTCATATCACAACCAGAGGCACTGCAGAAGCTGGGCCAGAGCAGTCACTCCCTGCATCTCATGCCTGCTGCAGCTGGTGACGCAGGCAGACTTTGCATTGCCCAGAACATCAGATTTCTGCAGCCACCAGCCAGGAGCTCATCACATCCTTGACAATGAGCCAAGCCATGTACCCACGAGTGCCTGCCTGCCCTGGGCGCTCTGCAGGGCTTTCCCTGCCTGGCCTTGCATCCTGCTGCCCCGGCCAAATCCATCCCTCAGCCTTCCTGTATGCACACAAATACAGGATTGTTCATCTGCTTATCGGCCACCAACCTGCTCATCTCACTGCTGCCCTGACACAAGTAGGTGACTATGTTCAGCTTGTTTTTAGAGGCTTAACCATCTTCTGTTACACACCTTGTGCTGAAAGGGTTGCAGCTCTTTTGTCTGCTGCCTTTTGCAAACAATTTGATCCTCACACACAATGGACATTAGGGAGACACTGTCGAACATCAGTATGTCCTTTGATGACTTTCTTCCTTTAGTCTAGGCTATCTCTACCATATTCTCTTTCCCCAGATTTTCTAATTTGCAATCCAACCCCCAGTGCCTCACACCACACCCACATACAGACCAATCCTATCCTCTCCAGAGCCTGAGACACTCATGGAAGGGGTTAATGCTCATTTCCAAACATATGGCGCTGCTACCAAAGCAAAGGAGAAGCTCCACCCAGGAGCTGTATGGGACTGAGCCTGCTTGGTGCATTCCCACTACCCAGCTCCAGACAGGTTGGACCACATGCCTGTGCAATTTCTGCCCTTCTCTGCACAGCAATATTCTGCAGAGCAGTACCAGAGGGCAGCAATGATTTTAAGTGTGATTCTTATAAAGATCAAGATGTAAAGTACTGTAATAAAGAAGCAGCGAGGTTGGAAAGATCCCTGTGAAGCGTAGCAGAGTGTCATGTTCCCTGAGAAGGATTGGAGAGGCAGACGGCTTCTTTGGCATCTGAGATGGCTACATTTTTGCACAAAAGTAGCCATGGCTGATCCTGTCCAGTGTTTCCTGCTCGTTGCCAGGCTCGGGGTGTTGAAGCAGGGAGATAACTATTGATGAATTCTGCCTTTTCCTCCATGACTATTACAATTTCTGTAAGCAGGTGAGATTTTTATAACCTGTGCTGTTCTCCCTGGCACTAAGAGAGAACAAGACATATGCTCTCTGACATTTTAAAGCCAGAATAACAACCTTGGGGATATTTTTATATCACCTACCAAGTTGTTGTTTTTCAATCAGTAGAGAGAATAAAATAAATAAAAGATGAAGCTCGGATAGCTCCAAGATCATCAAAACAGAGGGCAGCTTTTCGCTGGCAGCCTCATGCCCTCATCCTTCGGTGGTGCTTCGAGGGGCACTCCCCGCGGGAATCCAGGCTCTGAGCTCTCTCCTTCACAGGAGTTTGTTTCACAATGAGCACTCCCAACCACTAGCTGCAAAACTGAGTCCGTCACTAACACATTTGCTGTGGCAAGCTATTGACCACAGCGCTTGTCTCTGCCCTGTATGTCTGCAGGTAAAAACTGCTGCTTTTTTTCCCCCCCTTACTGATAAGAGCCGTCAGTTGGGACTGCACACCAACATGAAACAAAGAGCAGGTGTAATTCTGAAGGATCAGCCTGTCTGGACCTTTAACCTTTACCTCAAGACCTCCTCCAGCACCCCTGGTGAACACTCCTGCCCACGAACACTCAGGGGGATGGATGGAGGTCAACTGGAGGGCAGGAAGAAGGTATTAGCTTGTTTCAGAGAAGACAGTTAGGTTTAAACAATCTAACAAGTCATTAAGCTGAGGCAGCAGGATCCCATGAGGAGGCTGACAGAGGAGGTGGCATGACAAGTAAATTAGCAGCTGGTGGCTGCAGGGAAGACATTCTGTCAAAACACACCTGACACGAAGGCTGGGGACCTGATCCCCACAGATGGTTTTGCAGCTGAGGAACACTCGCTTCTGATACTCCCTCTGCTTATTAAAACTCTGCGCTCTCTCTTATTAAAACTCGGCCACCTGAGATGAAGAAAAAAAAGAACTGCATCTTGTAACCATCCTGATGTCAGGTAATAGACAGGAGATGGCAGGAAAAAACTAGGCCTTTTTTCCAGCACAACACAGAGCCCTTTATAGGTAGGTCAGTCAATAGCATACTTTCAAAATAGGAAACTGTGACAATATGGCATTGGAGGCAACCAAAAGATGGCAAAGTCAGAGAATGCAGTCCCCATCCAAAAGCTACAGCAGCAACATACCCAACCTGCAACCTTCCAGGTCTCAGAAGAGATGAGGCTGGGCAATGGGGAGCTCTGCAATTGCTGGAAGGATAATGAGAATCATGGAGATGCCATTGAGGCTTCCAGGAACAGAAGAGTGTCCTCAACACTGCCTTAGTTGATTTTGCTAGCAAGGCTGAGATGGGAATCAGTAGAAGAAGACTTCAGGGATCCTGAAGCCTGGGGTGAAGGTGTGGCAGAGGCTAAACCACTCCAGCCATGAGAGCAGAAGAGGGAAATTGTGAGCCCCTGTGCTTGGCTGCAGCTCTCCCACCCAGACCTACCTACCTGATGATCGGAAGGTCCAATATTCATCATCGTCAAAATGAGTGTCCCCTGCTGTGTGATGGTCTCCAGGGAAGAAAGCATGTGCCACTGTCCCACCAGGCCCATCGAAGGGATAGCCATCATTGTGATCTGCCTTGGAGAAGTCTATCTGGATGTCAGCATTGTTTCCTGCCACTTCATGGAAATTCAGCGGGGTAATGTCACTCCAGACCTTCAGGGCATAGTACATCAGGGCTCGGACAGTGTCATGGCCCAGGTGGGACTCTTTTGGGAAGGTGCGAACTCTGAAATAAAGAGGACAAAAAAGAGGATGGGTCAGTAGCATAAAAGATCTCCGAGAACCACCAGAACTAGCTCTGCAGGTGCCTGGTGCATCAGAGCCACAGTGAGGCCTTCAGAGCTTTTTGAGTTTTTGGGGCCAGCTGGAATGGAAGAAAAGTCAATGCTCCCTGTATAACCCAACTCTCAAAAAGGATTCCTAATGTTGTTGAGTTAATAGAGGAGAGGAAGAGACAAAGATGCAACAAGACACCTTGGCTTCCTAAAGGAATATATTTAGATAATCCTTCGTTGACAATTTTGACACAAATAGACATGCTTTTCAAGCAAATGTACTGTTGATTGATTATTGACAAAAGCCTGTTTTGATGGCCATCTCTACCCCAGTAATAACGGATACTTTTTTTTGTGTACCAGCATGTCAGCCAGAGTGTTTTCATGGTTTGACTGATTTTTAAAGGCTGAAGCAACAATTATGATTACATCACTTTACCCTCCTGCATAATACAGCCGTGACAGCATTACTTGGTACCGCACCGCTTCCCATCACCAATGGGCAGTGATGACCTGACTAAATTTCAAGAGGTAATTACAAGCGTCAGAAGGGGTTGCCACACCACTCAAGCTCTTCCCGAGTAGTGATCTGAGTGCTGGGAGATACCATGGATGTGAAAAGGGGAGTAGGAACAACTTGCTTGCTGACGTTGGGAACACATCCCACACCCTCAAGAGACAGGCAGCCCAAAGTAGGCTCCACATTCGGGCCAGGGCAAAACCCGTCAGGGATAAATCTCAAATAGAGCAAAAAAGGACTCATGACAGTAAGCAGAAATGTCAGTAACAGTTCCTCTGAAGCACTTGGGAAGCTCATCCTAGAGACGGTGGGAATGAGTGGGTGAATCAGGCAAAACACATTGTAGCCAAATGAGCAAAAAATCATTCCTATCATTGCCTTTGCTATTCCTTGACCGGCAAAGAAAACCTTATTGACTCATCTAAATGAGTTACATGCACGTAACACCAGGTGATTGTAGGACTTCAAAGAAAACACATTTGTAAAGGAGACAGCATAGAGGTATAAACAATACGAGCATGGGATTAGAAAAGACAATTTTCAGGCAATTTTTAATTTATGGAAGAGACTGTGTCTGGATGTAATCCTCTACAGTACAGAGAGAAAGGCCACCTGCATTCCAGATATTCATTAACTAGCTGTCTTCATCTTTCGTAACACTCCCCAGGACTTAGGTAAACCATTTGCTGCTTTAATTTCTACTGAATAAGTCATTATATGTGTAACACCATGTTTAGCCTGGGAATTATGACCTTTCTCCAGGATCATGGTGCCTAAGGCACAGAATCACATTTGGGGACCTTATCTGCTCTTTCCTTCTCAAGCCATGCTCACCACATGAGCTGTTTTCTTTTCCTTTTCTTTCCAGACATGGAATGAGGATAATAAATCAGATCTCCCTTGTACAAGGATGGTGGATAAAAAACCCTGTCTAAAGAAACAAATATTATTAATATTCATCCCAAGACCTGACTCCAGAAACATTAGATTAAGGCAGAAACAATATCAATACCTATTTTACTTCTTATAAAAAGTCCTACACCTCTGAGCTGACCCACATTTTATTAATATGCTGCAGGTGTAAGTGAAAAGTCCTTTATCCTTTATTCATTATCACTGTCATTTTTCAAGAGAATCCCATCAGAGTTTTTCATTTGATTTCATTTGGTTTGATTGCTGGAGCTCTGCTAATTGTTTTCAATGAGATCAGGAAAAGACTATTATGCTGATAGGATGCTTGTTTGCCTTGCATCACCCAATTTCACTGAAAAGGAGGCCCATTTCTAACAGCGTGCAGATAAATAAGCTTCCTCCTACCTTAATTTATTATTATTAGTACTAGTAGTAGGAGCAGTAGTAGTAGAGGTAGTAAATGATGCTTAGGTTTCCAGTAGGGAAAAGCACTCCTGGGATGTAAATCCCTTCTGAGACTCCTCTTACAGAACTCAGATCTTGGGCAAAAGCCTGATGTGAGTAATTGGAGAGAAAGCTCTCTGCCCCAGACAGCCTCTGCCAGCCAGGAGGGTGATGAGGACTGAGGCTGCTCAGTCTCTCCAGCCACCCCACCAACACTGCCCTGAGCTGTAGGGTCAGTCGCATTCCTCTGCAAATCATACTCTGAGACATCCTGAGGAGTGTCCATCTCTGTGGCAGATGGGGCTGCGAGTTCCACAACGCTGCAACTCGTAGCTGCTGAGTGGTGCTGAGGGGCACAACTGGATGCCAAGGAGAAAATCTCCCCTCTGTGTTTAGAGCTCAGCCAGGCAGCAGCACTACCATGCAGACAAATGAATGCTGATTCTCACACAGTGCTGCCAGTCCTTCACGCGTCCCCCTCCTTTGCTCGACCCATCCCAAACAGACTTTGCATCTAGGATGGTTAATAAGTAGAGACTAGAGAGGACTGATCTGCCTCCATTTGCCATTCAGGGGCACCCACACCTATTTTGATTTCTGGGCTCCTTGTTGGTTTTTGTCCTCCCAAAGACAAAAGTGGGAGAGCATCAGTGATGGATGAGAAATCAATACCTTGTTAATGAAAGCACTCTTTCACTTTCCCAGCCCTGAAACTACAGACAAATAAAATAAATGCAGAGAACTACCAAACACGGCAGGCTAAGGGCTGCACCTTAACCCACACTGATTTTTCTTGGAAGGAGAGGAAGAGGGGATAGTTGAAAGGGTAGATGCTTGCTGCCTTGGCAACTTTTCCAGCTTTTCCAGCTGCCCAGAGCCATCCATGGCACAGCAGCCCTGATCCAGTGCTACCCTGGCAGTGTTGCAGCACTGCATTGTCTGCAGGAGGAAAGCAGTGGGTGTTTGAGCCCTCCATCAATCCTCTCCCAGCACTTAGACTATCACCCAAAAATGCTCAGGTTTTTTTGTTCTCCTGCCCTTTATTATACACAGAATGCCAGTCAGCCCCAAGCCACTGTGGCTTCCATGCACTGGCCTGCTCTCTGCTTCAGCTGCCCAGGGATTTTCCTATGAGGGTCCCAGTTGCCTGTGACAGGGCATCACAATAACCTAAGGCAGCTTGATGCTGAGAGGTGACAGTCTGCCCCCCTTGGGCACCTGTCACCACCAGACATGGGGGACAAAGCAGTCTGGGCTTTGGATGGGAGGTCCCCATGGCAGGATGCCACTGATTAAAGGAGAAAAGCAGGAGGGTCAGGACTGTTGTGGGGATGGGAGCACAGAACTGGAGACCACACTCTTCCTCTTGACTGCCGCCCCTCCATGCCTGAGCAAATCCACACTTGGGTTCAGGCAGTGGCACCTCGGCTCAGGGGATGGCTCAGGACACTCACAGCAATGGTGGGCCCTGACTGTCTGGGGTCACTCCTCCTCTGCCAATGGGGTCTGCTCTTGCTCCGGCAGCCCAGTGCCTAAGCATCAGTGTCAAACACTGCAGCTCTGATGAGATGGCACAAGGGAGTACTCCTTAACTAGAGACAGATGAAGGCCAGTTCAGTTCAGCACTGAAAGAAAGAAACGGGGAAATTTTAAAAGCTGAGCTTCCACAGCTCCCCCTGCCCCAGGGAGCCCAAAGCATGCAAAGGTGAGGCATGGCTCTGCTGCTGCACTTCCCAGGACTGTGGGGAAAGAGCAAGCACTGGGAAGAAATGGAGATGCCAGCTATGAACTCCCCTTCTCTGGGAAGCAGAAGCAATAAAACAAAACTAACCAGAAGCAATAAAACAAAATCTGCAAGTGATAAACAAGGCTGCAAACATGAGGGGGAAGTGACTGTGGCAGCTCCAGCACTGATGCCAGCAGAGGGCATCCACAGCACGGCACTCTCTGCCTTGGCACCTGGGGAGAGCGCAGGGAAAATAAAATTATAACAAAAACAATCCTGCGAAAAGAAAATGTACGTGATGTAATATCCAGGAACCTCTACAAGGAGCTGAAGCACAGAAAACCTTCTATTTCTGATGTTGCAATAGGATGTACCAGGGTGCTACTAGGCTGTACTGTGAGCTGTGCAGAATGCAGCCTGCATTGGTTTGCTCCCTGAGCCCTCCAGTCCCACAGGTTAGTTGTACTCTAAGGTAAAAAGAAGAAACCTGAATGACCTGTATATCTATAAAATTTTGTTTGCCCAAAACTGCCTTCTCAATCAGTGCACGTGCTTATTTTGAGGCCATCCTTTCCTACAGCTCCGCTCACCTGTTTTTCCAGCCTTTCAATTGTTCAGGTTTTTCTTCAACTTTTAAATCCATGTCAGGGTAGCATTTAGTTTTGTTTTCCTCTTTTAAAATCTTGAAGCGATGTGTGAAAGGTAAGAGAGTAAAACTTTTATGTCTCTATTGGCCAATTTTCACGGCACTTTCCAAAAACCCAGTTTAATCTCAAGTGCTGGATGCAAATACTACATTGGAATTTCTGTAATGCTCTAGCGTTCTGCTGGCTACAACCTACAGTTGTAAAATACAGCCCTTTCTTGGACAAAAGCCAAGATTTTGGAAAAGATCAAAGAATAAGAAGCAGAAATTACTTTGTCAGGAAATGGATTTTTTTTATGCCTTACATATAATATTGTCTCAGACCTAAACCCCTTTTTATGGCAATCTTTGCTGCAGCATCAGTTTCTGAGGGGGTGAGAGACATCCCAGGGCTGCATCCACCAGAACAGCCAGACCCCATTTCGCCTCCACATTTGTCTCCATCCTGGATTTGAGGATACTGTGTCAGCACATCCAAACTCCTGATGGACCTGCAGTGCCAGTCCCGCAAACGTGCTGCCCAGCCACCACACCTGCCCTGACATGGCTTGTCACTCAGGTTTGACAGGAGCTGCTGGGGTCAGGCTGTGCACAAGCCATGCACCTGCACTGGCTCTGGCAGCTCCCAGAATGCCAGGGCAGGTTTGTTTTTTACCTCTAAAGGATTTTCTTCCTTCTGAAATGTGGAGTCTATTCTTCTTTCCCCATCAAGTCAGGTCTGGGCAACAGGGAGACAGGCTGAGGTGTGATAACATGGGTCACTTTATGACATGAAGCCATCTGTGAACCAAAATTGTTTCTTACTGAAGCTGAATTTTGTTTATCTTTTCTCAAAATAAAGTCTCAAAGGAATCTGCTGGACCATAAAGTATCTGCTAAGGCCATAGTTTCAACATGTGTCAACAGTAACAGCCAAGCTGAGATTTACTACTGCAGTGGGAAGAGGACTCTCTCTAGGGGCTATGCCAGGATCAAAGAGAAACTTATTATTAGTAAGGAGAACTTCCCATAAGATCCACATGTATTTTCAGGACATTACAAGCACCTCATGCTGCACACTATTCTTAGAGAAAAAATCAGTGCAGCACATGGGAATTGAGGGAGGAAAAATGAGTCCCAAAAAGCACAAATCTTGGTGAGACAGGGATCAGTTTGCTTGCCAATCCTGACCTGCAGCATACTTCTGAAAGCTGGACCTGAACTTCTGTGTGTGTCACAGGTGCAGAGGGACCCACATCTGTCCCTCCCTGACACTGAGGGAAAAATACTCACCCGTATATATATCAAGGATTAGGAGAAAAAAAGCGACTTTATTACCCAGAAAATGCTCCTACCCTTGGACTCAGGTGGGGCAAGAGAAGAAGCTCCAGACTTGGCTGCTGCCGGAGAAAGCACAGAGTCCGAATGAACTCAAGAAAAAAGATGCTCTAACAACCATTGCAACCCAGCAAAAAGCTGACAGCTAATTCAACAGCCAAATCTGCACCATTCCCAGGCACTGCCAAGTGTGTCCAAGAAATCACTGCTGAGACTGTCAGGAGAAGAGTTAAAATAAATGGTCTATGGGGTCCTGGGAGCTGAGAGGGACATGTTTTAATCATCACCCTAAAACTCATCTCAAAGCCACATTTAACAAAGGTGACTGTGGAACTGGTCTTTCGCTGCAAGACTTCAGCAGGGACTGATGAATTCCTACCTCCAGGACAAGTTCCTTTTTCTCCACTTGGTCACAGTCTGGGCAAATCGCTTCCTCCTGGTCTCTTCAGTGGTGAGGTCGGGCAGAGAGCAGCGAGGGGTCTTCATTAGCTCCAGGGTGGCTTCATCTAGCGTTAGAGAAAAAACAAGAAATCATGGGACTGGTGGGTTAAGAAATCCCAGGGGAACAAAGACATGGGAAATGAAATGCTAAGAATGAGCCAGAAGAGCAAAAGTCAATACTCAGGAGCCCACTGGGCTAGGCCCAGCATGTTGTGGTGACACCCAAGGAACACTGGGCCCCTATGTTCCACTGCTGCTTCCGCCACTGGACAGCAATTACTGCTGGAAGCCCACCTGTGGCCAGCTTTGATTATGTTTTAAAACATTTTTTAAATATTCTGTTTTGTTCTCTCTTGATGAATTTCCCAGTATTCCTCTGCCAAGGAGAAACAGTCACATGTAAATAAACTCCATCTCTCTTCAGCTAGGAGCTCATTTGAAGAATGTCCATATTCCTTCTTATTAATTATTTTAAATGAATGAAAGCTTGAAGTGTCTGTTCTCACCAGCTGAAATGCAAAAAAGTTGTTTCATTCACTCATTTCCCAGCTGACTTTACCTCTTAAACTCTGTTTTCATAAACAAACCCACAACTATGACCTCCCCAGGGCAGCCATCCCTCCCACCCCGGCCCGTTTCAAATGCCTCCTCTGAAAATGCAATTTGTTCTGAGGTCTCCTGCAGCTTCTGATGTAGTGGAAGAGAAATTATTGCATGTGCTCAATTAAGACCAGAGAAAGGAAGTGTTGGGATGCAGCCGTGGCTTCAGAGGACTAGTGGAGAGGTGCTGGGGTGTTGGGATGGATAGAGACCCGCCTGCTAATTAGCTGCTTCTCCTTAATTGTGTCCTGAGCAGCAGAAGTACGCTGGCCCCGTGGTGGGAGGGTAACAGAGGGGAGGAGAACAGAGAGGCACCCTTCAGAGGGCCGGGATAATGCTGGCTTTCTCCTTCCCTCAGTGAAGGCATTGAGAGAAATGACCCACGCCACGCTGGTGAACTCAGGCTGCTTCAGCCTGCCCTTGGACTGCTCCCTCCCAGGCAGACGTGCCTGCCACACAGATGCCACTGCCTGCCCCTGCTGGCCAACGGAGCTGCTGGAGCAGGTGATGGGCTCCTGGCTGGCTGGGCATGACTGGGGAGTAGCTGGAGCTGCTGTGGCACAGTGAGATCGCAGGAGAGCCCCGAAGAACCTCCTGGCTCTATGCACTTTGAGCAAGAGCAAACAGAGTTGGGGTAATGCAATACCATCCTTCTCCCTTCCCTGCCTGTGCCCCAGCACCAAAGAACCCAAAATATAAATGTATACAAATTGAGAGTCTTAATCAGGATTTCTGTTCAATTCCATTTGATGCTGCAAGTAAGGTTTCAAACAGGACAACTTTCTCCCTTTTTATCCCCTAGTCTTTTTTAATTATTTTTGTTGGAACACACCAAGAGCTATTTTAAGCACACTAAGAACCCCAAGGGTCTCTGGGTCTGTTGAAATAATTGCTTGCCTCAGGTTCTTGAAAACACAAGACAACAGAGCACCTGAGCCATGTAATTACTCCTACAGCTGCAAACTGGGCCGTATGCTCCACCCATGTGATCTTTTTGTGGCGCTTTTCCTGATGCTGCTCCAGAACACAATACCAAGTCTCTTCTGCCCCACAGACCTGCAAAAAGCCATCCCTGCCTCGCTCTGCACCAAGAAGAAAGAGGGGTCATGAGCCACTGACCTAGGACTCCTGTGGCCTCAAGCCCCCCGAACCTCTGCATGGCAGTGATGGCCTTGGTGAGCTCCTCCTGTGTCTGCAGCTGCCCCGTGACAGGGTCCGGAGGAGGCAGATACCCAAATTTTGTCAGCCAGTCCTGTGAAACAAGGTGAAGGGGAAATGAGAAAAGGAAAGGAAGGCAATACAGACACAGGGAAAATACACCCTGAAGGTCCTCTCCCTTCAGTGCACCCTGATGGTTTGAGGGCATTAGCTTAATGGTTGGACTCGATCTCAAGGGTTTTTCCCAACATAAATGATTCTGTAAGGGTGGCTTGTTTTACTCTGACCTTCACAACACCAGGATTTTGTTTGGAAATAAGCTCAGTCATGAAGTCTCTGAGCCCTCTTTGTGCCACACAGTCATCCAAGACCTGAGGCAGCTGACCTCAGCATTGACACAAAGCTGAGCCCTCCTCTCCAGCATTTCCACACTCCCTGGTTTAATCACCTTTGTGCCAGTTGCCCTAAAGTATTTACAGCCAGGTGTGGGTCTCTCTACCACTAGAAAGCAGAAGGGACTCTGAAACCCCTGAATGTCCCTCTTTCCCAAAGCCTAGACAAGCACAGCCATGTGCCAGTGATCCCCTTGCCACAGGCATCTCATTAAACCCAAATCCACATTTCAATCGGAATTTGTCTCTCAAAGGACAATCTATCTTTATGAAGATTTTTCTCTTTCTCTCTTCAGGCTAAAATTGATGGGAAAAATGCTATAAATCTCCTTCTTACAACTGCTTTTTAAATGTCTCGTGAATTACGAGACATTTCTAAGTCTTTCCTTACCTTCCTTCTCTCTCCCTCCATTCCCTCGGCAGAAGGATGAGCAAAGAATAATAACACTGCACACAGGGAATGCCATAAACACCTGCCCTCTATTTTCTTTATCTGTATCAAATATTGATCTGTTTAGCCTCATGAAGACTGATATTGATCCAGACTTCCACTACAGTCAATTCACCACAAATTTATGGCAGCCAGATTAGTGCCAGAAGCCAGTAGCTGCTTATTGCTACACTCTGAATGTCTCATAGTTTGGTGTCACCTGCAGCTGCCACCCTGAATGCCACAGTACCCCTAGCCCATCTCTGCAAAATCCAATTAGACAAATTCACACTTACAGAGCTTCATGACAGATCTCCCCAGGCTTGGTGTGACTCTCTATTGGGGAGCATGGCCTGCTGTGCTGGGTTTCTCACCAGCAATTCACTTCTTTCCACACCCTTCTTCACAGTTGCCTTCTTTCAGTGAGATGGTGCGCTCAGGAAACAGCTTATCTGGACGTTTCTTGTTGCTTAATGCACCTCCATTAGCTACCACCTTGCTGGGAATGTGTGAGCATTGTCACAGCCCTTCCTTGCCACGGGGCTGATGGCCAGGCCCAGTGCCATCCCGTCTTCTACTCTGCTACAGTTTGTCCCTTTGCATAGCCAAGCCATTTGTGACAGAACTTAGCAATACAATTAATCTTTGATTCTTCATGAGAAATTGGCTGTGACACTGAGGTCAGCAGCTGGCCCATCAACTGCTGAGGATGGTGGAATTTAATTTGGTTTCTTCCTTGGCCATGGAGACAATGTCATTTCTCCTCTAATGACAGTGGAGACACTGCCACACTAGAGACAGACAAAACTCAGCTGTCCTTGGGAGCTCCTGGGGATGAAGGCAGCAGCAAAAGGCTGGGGAAAGAAACAGCAGCGGGATAGCCAACAAAAGTCGCATGGGTCTCCTTTCCTTCCTAAGCCCAAAGAACAGAGAAAGCACAAATTTAAACGGACACCCCAAAGCAAACTGGGGGCTCTCTACGTAAAAGATGGAATGAGTGGTCAGAGATCACAAATCCTTCACCTGATCTACCTTGCAAGCATGGATCTCCCTTCATGTGATTTTTCATCGAGACCATCAAGTTTATCCTGCTTTAGTCAGATCCTCCTTAGTTTTATAGACCTTTGTGATATTGCTCTCATTCAGCTCTTTTCCATGTAGGGGTTCTGGCTGGTTTCCTCTCTCCTTGTAGCAAAGCTGATTCATAACATTGAACTTTAGCATTCCACCTTTGCTGTGGCAGAAAATTTCAAGAGAAACCGAAGCTAGCTTGGAGATGAGAAAGAAGGAGCAAAAGTTGTCTGGCTAATTGTCTGCATGTCCCCTTCTCAGATATTCTCTTGTCCTTGATAATGACAAAGGCTAAACTTACATACTTCTATAAAGAAGAATATGAAAACATTTTCCCTTGAGATAACTTCAACACATCCCATTCTTATTTTCACCTTAATAAAAAAGCACTTTTTTATTGCCAGCTCTCATTATCTTTTATTTCTTATTAAGAAATGTTTAAATGAAATAGCGATTTCAGCTGAATGCTAAAATTCTATGAACACATTTCTTGCCTCAGCTGGCACGATAAAAACTTTTCTTAAAAGTGTACTGTGCTAAATGAATCGACCTAATCCCATGAGAATATTCAGCTTCAAGAACTATTTCAAAAGTAAAAAAAAATTGCTTCATCAAAAAAATCATATTAAGCCAATGTCTAACCATCTTCTGGCTCTGAGAGGAGATGGGAACAAGTGGGGCTGCGCTACATGACTCAAACCATGCCCCAGGGTAGGTACCTTGGTCTGGGGCTCACATGATCCTGGTTCAATTTTTATGGGAATCACCATCAGCAAAGATAGGTCTGGGAGCCAAGTCCAGAATTAATCTTCTGATCCAGATCTACCACTGAGAAATACAGAATGAAAGGCTCTGCACTGGCTCAGGTCCAGCAAAAAAAAATAAACCAAAAGGCAAAAAGAAAGAGCTGCATGCCTGGCAAAAAGGTCCAAAACCACCCACCCATCTGCCCCGCCTCTCCACCAGCAAAACACAGCTGCCAGCAAGAGCCCTGGTGCTGCTCAGCACAGAGCAGCAGCACACACGTTGCCTACAAACCACAGCTGGGAAGTTTAGGGACAAAACAGTGTCCCTTCCAGGGGCTGGAGGCCCTTCTGGGGCCCTTGCCCTATTCCAGATGGTGGGACTTGCACGATGATCGCAGCAGAGGGAAAAAGCCATTGCAACTGTCTCACAGCAGTAGTACTAAGAAAAGTGAAGAAAAATGAAAAAAATGGAATTTTTCCATGTTCCCCTGCCTCTTCACCCTTTCATTTTACCATCCTCTACCATGGGTGATTCCCAACAGAAGATTTACAGTCTTAAACCAACTGCTCCAAAGCAGATTTTGCCTTTGCCAAAGGGACCTTGTTAGCAGCACCACGGTGTTGTTCCTTCACAGAGCAGCTTCCACATGTGTGTTTGGAGACAGATTACTCACTTGACTGGCTAAAAATAAACTGTACTTTTTTTTTTCTCATCTGGGTTCCTGTCTGTAATGGGGAAAAGCCTGCTTCTTGCCTTAAAAAGATGTTTAACAGAACCCAAAACTACAGATTTTTTTCACTTTTATTTTTCCCATTTGGAGAAGGACAAAGTTCAGAAAAATGGTAATGCAGTCCTCCCCTCTGCAAATAAGCTCTGCTTCAATTTTGGAGGTTTTTTTTTGCTCCTAAAGCCACTTGAATGGAATACCAGGGAGCAGCCAGGCACTGGATCTTTCCAGGATCAAGCGATCACCCAGAGTGAAGTGTTGGCTGCCACAGTAATGAGGCTTCTGGTATTACATATGTAGAGAGAATATTCTGACTAAAATGGCAATTTCATTTATTTCATCTCTCCACCTCCTTTGTATCAATATTCGTTTGTTCTGGAACCTACTTACCTGCTTCATTTTAAAATAGACATAGATATTGCCCCTCTTTTATGGAAGATTTATGAGCTCTGTAGGTCTGCTTTTACAAATATTAATATTATATAAGATGATGAGCTTATTCAACTGCCACAGGCAAAGGAAAGACTCAGTCAGCAAGTTTTCTTCCTGATGATTTCTTTTTAAGCATGGTAGGTTGGTTCTTTACAAGACAAACAAGTTCAGGGTGACAAGGAGAGGATAAACAGGATAAACAGCAAAACAGAAATCAGGATAAGCAAGCCAGCTCCACAATTCTGCCTGCTATTGTAGTACTAAAATGACTATCTAGCTAAAGCTTAGGCCCAAACAATCAGGATGGTTTTTTTCTCTCTGAGGAAAACAGCCCTAATCCCGCAGAGGTCAAAACATTCCTTTTGCTCAGCGATGGAGATTGTTATCCTCAACGTACCCAGCCTTTTACCAAGCTGAGAGGAGAGGAACTGGTGCTGGGATAAGCCTCATCCCCATGGATGCTACCAAGGCTGTGTAAACCCACTACCTCTTGCTGTCCTCCAAAGCCCCAAGCCTTCAGCACGCAGGGGCAGGCACGTTGTGAGAGCCTGGGGTCTTCCCATGGTGTTCTGTGCCAGCCAGGATCATCACTGGTGCAGTTATTCCCCCACCAGCAACAGCCCATGTGCAGCACCCACATCCCACTTGGCTTGCCAAGCGCTCCAAGGCGACCCTGCCCACAAGCCCACAACGATTCCCCTCGGGGATCAGATACTGTCACACAGGCATGTGGCTCTTTGCACCCACCACACCCGTCCTCTCGCCTGTGCCCAGAACATTAGAGATGATCCCTGCCAACTCGAGCAGGCCGAGCAAAGCATTTCCAACAATAAATCCTCCACTATGGCAAAGTAAAACTACTAGGGGAAAGCAAACAAGGTCTTTGGACAAGAAAAGTTCAAACAACTTTAGGCAGAGTAAATTCAAGACGTATTTCATCTGAACAGCAAGAAAAATAATTTAAGTGTGTGGCTTCAGCCTCCTTCTGCTGCTGGAAGCTCCACTTGCTCCCTGCACACAGCCCCAGTGAACAGGACTGAGCACCCTCCTGGCCAATGAAGGCAAGATCTGAGCATGCATCAGCCATCACAACACCAGGGACCTGAGGACAGCAGAGGTAAAGCAAAAATTCCTCACTACTTGGGCATGTGAAGCTGCGGGGAAGGAGGCAGTGGGTAAATGGGGAACATCCAGGAACAAGAGCTCTCCCCAGAACCCCAGTGAGTAAGTGCATGTTAATTTTACGTAAGGGTGGACTTTACAGGAAGGCCCTCTTGGACACACATCTTGTAATGAAAGGTTAACGCTTAAATTATTCTCTGTGAACACATTGTGAAAACAAGTCTTTGTGAAAGCCTGAAGTACTGGAAGCCAGAAGTGCAGGCCCACATGGGGTCTGCCACAGGCAGGACTTTGAGCTTCAAGGGAAAATAGAAAGGTTGCAGGAAATTATATTTCTTTATATTTGCACACTTACCACAGTGCTGGCCCCAGCTGGGACCAGCTAAAGAAGTGGTGAAACCATAGCTTTTTAATTAAAGAGCTGTCTGACTACACTGTTATTCAAGCTCATTTTGTGGCTTTACTGGCCATGAGTCTCCAAGGCACCCCAGGGAAAATCAAAGCAACATTCTCATGCATTGCCCTTCCCTGTCCCCTTGGTTTGTTAAGAGGGGCTGAGCACGTACAGTGTGGTCAGACACTCCCTGGGGCTCTGTACCAAAGGAAGGCGCCTGTAGGGCCATGATCCCTCCCTCTCTCACCACTTGCAGAAAACCTGCCCCACAGGAGCAGGACACTGCATTTTTCCATTACAGGTACAGGATGCTCCAGAATAGTGTTTAAGGAGGTTTTTGGTCCAGGTTCTCTCAACAGCCACTGCCCATCAACTACATGCCTGCAGGGAGAGCTCCCTATCTTAAGGAAATTAATCCCAATCTAGCCTCCTGCAGATTCAGTGTCTGAGCTCTACATCATGCCAAGAAATAGACAAGGAGAAAAGATTTACTGCTTCTCATAAGGGGGTGTCTGAACCACTTAGTGCACCCTCAGAAGGCTCTGAGCATCTTGGCACCTGAAAGAGGAACACACTAATGAAGGGATATGATAAAAACAGCTTATTGAGCAAATTGAAGACTTTGTCTTTCTGCCTTGTCATATAATGTCCCACTCTTCAAGCCCGGAAACTGAGGAAAAGTGGGAAGACGGGACCACTGTCCCCAAGGAACCAGCCAGGGCCCTACTCAGGGCAGCTCTGCAGCATCTTTAGCAGCAGCAGGAGCCAAACTCAGACAGGGGGAGGATTCAGGGGCCGATTAGTTGAGATGCTAAAGCAGCTACATAAAGAAGATACAGTTATATATAATTTTAATTATGCATATAATGGCTATATCTTTTTGTTACCTTATTTCATTATTGACAACCTTTTCTCACATACGCATTTTAATTCTCAAATCCAGTCGCTAACAGAAAAATTTATAAATAATTTAATGCACAACAAGGCGCCAATTCTCATCAAAGCAGCAGTCCTGGAATGAGGCCACTGAAAACTCTCTCAGCATCTGATACTTTAATGTCATACCAGCAGTATTGCACCCAGAGGGTAACAATATACAGCTCCTCCAAGCTACACAGGCTCATTTAGAAGCTGCAGCTGAGGAGCTTGTGCAAGAAAAACATCTCTTGGTGATCATCAAAATACAAGAGAAATCTTTGGCATGCACCAATGCAAGGAGAGCCTGCCACTGAGTTTGTAACACCAGCTTGTGAGCTGCGGAGTGAAAGGAAAGAAACCTTTCTCCTCAGAGGACTTCAGAATCCTCTCTGCCCTGGAGACCCATAACCAGTTACAAAGATTGGGCTGGGTGGGAACATTTCCCTATCAAAGCCCTTTGGCACTGCAACATTGTATTTAGGATGGAGAAGTTGTTACAGCACATCAAATGACACCAACCGAAGAAGTTCTCGAGCACTGAGAGCAGCTGCTGAGTACCAGCATCCCTGCAAAATAAGCCTGGGAGAGCTGAAGAGAGACCCTCACCTCCCAGCTCATCCTGGAGGAAACACCACTAGTTAACCTCACCCACAATCGATGTTTGTTTAACAGACAAATTTTTCTAATTATATTTGCCAGCTTTGCTAATTTTTACATTTTACTTTTTCATTGCATTTATTGCCCCCAGTGAAGCTGTATTTAAAAGGTATTGGTTAAAACAACAGATACCTGGAGTTGGAAATTAGCTGTTATCAAAGACAAGTGCATATTTTACTGATTGCTGAATCAGTGCTTTCAAGGCACCAAACTGGATCAGCCCAATTGCCACCACAGAAAACCTTTTTGCTTCTCCATCACTGAGGCAACACCTCCTTAAACTGATAATTTTTGCATTACTCAGTGGAAGGGGAGAGATGTGGAGAGCTTCTCTGAGCCCTTGCTTCCATCAACCCTTCCCCATGGCCCTTGTGCTCTGTCTTGGGCTCAGGTAAGGGGCAATGTAAAAGGAGCTGCTGAGACAGCTCTGTGGCACTGCAAAGGGGAGGCGAGTGCATCCACCTGCTGTGGGATCACTCTGGATTTGCTGCTTTTCCATGTGTGTGGTGCAGGGAGCATGGGCAAGCCTTCTGCTCTACAGTAAGACGGGAAACTAGGATGTATTCCCAAATACCATTGGGTTTTGCCAGTAATACTAATAAACCACAGCTGGCATTAAACAGAGTGCAGAAAAAAAGTCTAAACTGGTACTGCAACACAGTGACAAAACATTTGCAGCTAGTGGCGTCAAATGAACTGCAGGCAAAACTTCATCTGAAAGACCTTCATCTGATGATGAGTTTCCTCCAAATCCCTCCCACAGATAAATGCAGAGCATTTGCTAATGTCAGTAAGGGGGAATGCTCTGGATCACCCTCGCACTGCCTCTGCCAGCCTGCTCCAGAATGGCCCAGTTCTGCATCCTGCAGGCAGGGTCCTGCTCTAGGTGCTGTGGGCAGGCTCCACCCCTACCTGCTGAAAACTTCTCGGCCCCAAAACACAAAGGGCTGGCTGGTTTTGCCAAGGATATCCCAAATCACTGCCCCTGTCTTTCCAGCCCCCTTTATACACAACTAGGAGGTGTTGCTGCAGGCTGGGTTAACTCCTGGTTTGGGCATCCTTGGGACGTTCAGGCAAAGGTCCTGTGGCTGTGGCAGGCATCACTCTCTGGTCCTCTCCCTGCTTTTACCTCGTGTGGGAGCAAACAGGAGCAAACAGCCTCTGCAAAGGGGCTTTATCTTTGCTGGCAGAAAACTGTGAAGGTTGGAAGGCAGGGAGGGAAATTTCTGCTGTCAAAATCAAAGCCACAGTAATTAAGCAGGCATTTCTGGGAGGTGGATGGCAGAGCAGTAGTGAGCAGTGACACTAGGGACTGCACACATACAACAGGAAATCTCATCCCACTCCACAGCACACCGTCCCAGCCCCAGGGCTATGGCTGGTGCCAGGAGCAGGGTCACCAGGCTGCTGAGCCCTGTCCCACTCCTATGTACCAGCGCAGTCTGAGGACCCTCACCCTGCTGTTCAAAGTTCATCTTCACCCTGCAACTCAAAACTCACCCTTTCTTTCTTCAAACCTAAGTAAATCTCCCAGAAAGAAGAAGTGGGGGAAGAAAAGAAGCGGCTTGTAGAGCACTTCTCAGTCTGATGTGCAAAAGCCAATTACCAAAACAGATGTGAATCAGTGGAAAAGGCCCTTGCGTATGGGGGAAGGCAGCTGCTGGCCTTTCCCACAGCCTGGATCGATGCTGCTCTCCGCTGGCATCTACTCACCAGATTTTTGTTTGTTCCAGTGATAGGTTGCCAAGGTGTTAAAGTCAAATCATTCAAATTGCTTGCAGAGTGAAAAATACTCAAGGTTCAAAATTACACCTTGACCCAGCTGGGTCAATTATCACCAATTTCTATGGTGGAAGATCGTAAGAGTTCAGAGGAAGAGAAAAAGAAGTCTTGTCCTTTCTTCACCTTGCATACAAATGAAAACCAAAGGCGAACTTCTTGCTCTTGACATAACCATGTTTTAAAGAGTTTCACAAACATCCATTCCCTCATTTGAGCTCTCACAGAAGACATACTATCTCTTTTAAATATGACTTGTCCTTGGCAGCGCACAGCCTGTCCTCTATCTGTAACACTTTAAGAAGCCAACAAGTGGTTATTTGCAAAACTGATGGTAGGAGAGGGATATCATCTATTTTAAACCTCAGCAAAACTGGCCAATTTCATGAGGTTTGAACATACAGCCAAATTAATCAAGTCATACAGATTATGAAATGTGAAATACTGCCCCCCGAGCTCTCCACTCACATGGGAATGATTTAGAAAATGCCCAACCATATCAAGGAGCAGCGAGGAGAGAAAAAAAAAAAATAATAAAGCAAATACTTTCCAATACACAATGGTTTCCGAAGCAGTGATGCTCTCCCTAGCAGAGCTTCTGTGTCTCATGAGTTCCACCTCGACTTGGCTTTCTGTCATTGCCACTCTGCTCTTCCAGTAATGAAGCCCAAGGAAAATTGGGAGGGATGTCTTTGGGCTCTGGACCCACTCACTTCTGCCTCTTTTGCAGTGGAGCTGGATCCAACCCTTTCTTCCCAGATGCTTTGGCTAACTTCTGTCTTTCCCTGCTGCTTTTACACAGGTACTGGCAGCACATGTTCCACAATCCAGGAAAGCAGGCCCTGTTTGGGAACAGCTGCACCCCTTATAGGAAAAATAAATCCAGGAAAAGGCATTTCCTTCAACACCAAAATTATGGATTCCTCTGACTTACTCTATCTTGTTTGTGAGGTCTTGCTATTCAGTCATTTGGAGACTGTTTATTGCCTCATTTTTCCTTTTTGTCTTTTTTTTCTCTCTGAGCAGCTCTGTTTCTGCACAGTCACCAAAGATGGGCCAGTTCTGGTCAACTCCTTCTGGGATGGCTTGAGCATGTCCTGTCTGGACTGTGATAATACCATAAGAGCAGAAAGTGCTGTTGCTCCCACAACTGAGTGCCCCAGGAATGAGTTCCTTCTCCAGAACAATGTGGATGGGCACCTGAAGCCCTTGAAAAATTGAGGTATTTTGATTTTCTTAACAGAGCAATTCCCCCTGCCCTCATTCTCATAGGGAACACACTGGGTCATATTTTACTCCAGCTGCCACTGCCTTTATTACTGCGGTTTCTCCAGGCTCAGTCATGGCTTCAGTGGTCACTTTTTTTTTTTAAATTATTATTTTTTTTGCTATAAACAATCTGTTCCCTATTTGCAAACTGAGATCTCCTCCTCTGCACCAGCCCAGCTTCATCACCCACAGATGCAGTGAGACCCTGCACCCTTCCCCAGGCTGTCCAAGCCAACGCATCACCCCACTCCCAGCTGCTACCCAGCGACTTCCAGTCCTTTAGAGCATCCCAAGGTGATGTGCTGGGGACCTGGCTGCCAATTAGTTTGCTCTTTAGGGTTCAAGGCTACACTGGGGATGGGGAGCATGCCATATCGATTTTCTCTGATTGCTGTTCTTGCAACCATCCAGGTAAAGAAACATTCGTTATTCTGTAATGGATCCCTTTGGAGGCCATTCAGGCATCCATACCTGCTGCGCAGCAGAGCTGACAATTTTGCCAGAAACTCTGCTTTGAAAGAGTTTGCAATATTAATTAACTACTGCAGCTGTGTATCTTGGCTCTGAACAAGATCCGAGCCTCTCTGAGCATGTGAACTCAGCTCCTTGTCCCTGTTCAAGCCTGGCTCTGAACAAGTCTGGCTCCTCAACACATCAGAAATACATTATTGCTCCTCCACAAAAGGAAATTAACTAAAAGGACTGTCAGGGTTCAGCCACAGTATTGGCCTAGATAACCCACAGGCTGAGAGATGATCACAGAGCTACAAAAAAAAAAGCAGATGTCCTTGCCCAAAGAACTGATTTCTCTAAACACACAAGCAAAAATGAGTATCTGTGATCACACAGACAGGCACGATGCAGGACAGACAGAGAGTCACCGCAAGGACTCTGGATGAATTCCACACAAAATTCCCAGACCTCTGGCTCCCTTTCACCTCTGATGATGCACAGCCCTGTCTTGGGCTGGCACTGGTGACCTACCCAACACAGATGGGCTTTTACAGACACTGCTTTCCAGGAAAGCATGGAAGGCAGAGGAGCTGCCAAGTCTGGAAAATGCAAGAGACAAGTTGGTTTTAACAGTTATAATTATTTAGACATTTAAAAGAGGCAACTTTTTAAGGATAGTAATAAATTAAATAGAAGAGAAACATGGAGAAGATAAGAAGAACTTGAACTCAGGGGAGCTATGGGAATGGGGGTCCTGGGCAGCAGAGGGGGGGCTTCTAACCACTGCTCCCAGCCCAGCGCCAGCATATTTTCTCGGCTATTTTCCCAATTTCCACAAGAGGGCATCGGCACGACACCGACGAGACGCTCCTCTGTTCCCGGAGCGGCGGGAGCCGGAGCCGGAGCTGGGGCCGGGGTCTCGCCCAGGGTTTTGTCTGCAGTAGGAAAGCGGCTGACGCACAGCTCCCAGGAGATCTCGACTCTGGAGCCGTGACTCACCACGACGTTTGCTGTTGCAGAAATAAACTCCTTTCGCTCAAAAAAGCGATTTTCTGGAATAGCTCTGCGACTACCAAGGGGCTGCAGGGAGGGGCACACGCGTTCCCCGGGGGTTGCAGAGGGGCTCCCACTGGCACCTGTTTTCTCCAGCCTCCACAACCCCCTGCACAGAGCAGGCAGGGAGTATGAACCTTCTGAAGCTGTTCCTCTGGGGAAAGAGGCTGAAAGGTGTGCTGGGCTCCAGGCAAACCCTGATGCATGGAAAGACTTTACTGGGAAGAGATAGACCATTGAAAGTAACCCCCTGTTCCCTCCCCCAGTAATAAAAATGCGAATGAGAAACACACAAAAGCCACCCAACTCCAGTCTGCACTGGATACGCTTCTTCACAAAAGAAGCTTTTGACTCTGAGACCCGGAGCTCAGAGCTCAGGTCACCATTCAGGGAGTAATGAAGCTGCTTGGTCAGGAACTACACCTCATGCCACAGAACCTGGCAGACCAGGCACTTGATGCTGTGGACTTTAGGCAGAGAAAATTCTGGTACGTTCTTGGGTAAGTTTTTAACTCCACTGAGCGTGTAGGAGACTGCACAAATCAGTGTTGGCCTCTTCATTGCCCATACAGGACCTGGTGCATGACAGTTGATTTCCCCTAGATTATTTTGATCTTTCTGGATGCTGAGTGTGTACCAAGGCACAAGGTGTATCAGAAATGCCAAAACAGCAACAGATTGTCTGACAGGCCTGTCATTCTGTCATGAAATGTGACATGCAACCCACCTGGGAGAAAGGACTGGATTGCTGTATGCTTCAGTGCCGGCTTGGGCAGGGCAAGATTCCTCATTTTGGAGTCTCATTGATCAGGTGTGGAGCAGCAGCATAAAAAAAAAAAAAGTGGCAAAAGTCCCAAACCACCTACCTACCTCCCTTTAGCTCTGCCTTCATATAAAACATGTTGCCATTTCATAGGCGTATCTGTGAGGAATTTTCCTTTTGTGAATCCAACCTCCTCTCACTTTTGACCAAAAATGCATCTCTGATGTGAAAGATGCAAAGGCAGAGACATCATGGCTCAGTACGGAGCAATGGGGAATTTGCCAAACAACAGCCAAGTGGAGAACAAACAAAATAAAAAGAAAAGGAATATAAAATAAATAAAAGAAAAATAAAAGCCAGCTTAATGCAGGGAGTTTATCAAAGAAGAAAAATGCTTCTTGAGCATCATCGCTGATTGTCCTGCTGTGGCAGATATGAACAGAGGGACACTGTGAGCATGACAGAGGGACAGAAATGACAAAGTAAACACAAGTAACAAGGTGGGAACAAGCGTAAGGGCTGGTGGGACCTCCCATGCTCCCCACCACAAACCTTGTCAAAGACACAGCTTTGACCAATCACCAGCCAGGACACGACTGTAGTATCTCCAGAGGAGACAGCATGCGATGGACTCAGAAAAAGCATGAAAAACTGTTGTTTTTTTCTTGCTTGGTGATAAATGAGACCTGACACCCTTTCCCAAAGACCAAATACATCAACTCCAGTGCTGCAGGTAATTAGATCTGGGATCATGGTGGAATTGTCTCCAGCAGTCATGGTTATCTTTTTGCTCCTTGTGCTTTTGTTGGGATCCTGTAACTAAATTTCGCAGCAGCTACATAAAGACGAAAGGAGCATTTTTTTGTGTTACATTTTTAATCCCAGCAGTCATCCAAATTTTCGGTAACTATAGCTGTGGAGGAGCCCAGCAGAATCACCCAGCAGCTCAGCAAACTCACAGCTTCCATTTTGAAGAAAACAGGGGAATCTGTCTCCTGAGATGTACTTCAACCATACTATCAGCAGTAGCACTTCTGTGTGACAGCAGCTCACTGAGAAAAGCAACTCTTTGTGAAGGGTTGACTGATACGTAGACAGTCAAGAACAAGCACTACAGCCTAGAAACTGCAGTATTTTGGAAAGTCTACAGCTGCCAATCAAGTGGATGCTTTCTCAGAAGTGTTTTCAGGTTTTCCTCTTAAAAGTGATCCTGTGTGAACCCCTTCTTCACACACCAGTCTTTTTATCCCATTTGGGTCCCCTCCAGGGTTCAGCTGCTCCCTTGGTCCCAACACCATCCTCAGATCTTCAGCCCTTGGACAGTGAAATCCTCCAAATCTGCAAATAGCCCCTGAAGTTTTCTTTGGATCTCTTGGTAGTCTGCCATCTCCAGCCATAGGCATCTGGTGGAAAGTGAAAAAATCCAGAGCCAGGTGGTTTTGGTGTGAGCTGTGGGGAAGCTGCATGGGGGTTAAATGCCACCACCATGGTGCATGACAGGCAACCTCCACAAACAGAGACAGACCTGTGGGTAAAGCAGTCCACTTATCTCCCACTTCGGTTTTGGATGAGGAAGACTTTTGTCCTGTATCCTTAAAGAAGGATGTGTGTAGCAGGCTGTGTAGAACACACTTGGCTTTCAGAGCATACCCAGGGTGCAGCAGCAGCACTGGCACTATTGGATGATCTTCAGCAGCTGGGAGCTGAACCACAGAGATGCCAGTTGGGGTTAGTTAAACAACAAGACAATACAATCTAAATACATACATCACCTTCGAGCAAGAGCCCTGTGACACAGGTAATATAGCTTTTGTTCACTCGACAGATCAATATTGTCAGGATTAAATAGTATGTGAGCTGGTGTGAAGAACTCTGCCTGACCACTGACCATCAGAAACAGGCAGAAACTCCATCTCAAAAAAACAATATGAAGAAAATCCTGAATATACTGCCACTTCCCAAGTCACTGTATTTGGACTGTTGTCACCTGGAACTGTAGGTCTTTTCTTGATTTCTTGGAAGAACAATTTTCTGTGCGTATTCCAATGCGGGAAGTTCCTCATATTTAATCCGTTTTTGTTTTTATTAAATCACCATGGCTAATTAAAAAGCCAGAATCCCATCTGAAGACCACCCTCCTCGGTGAATGTCAGCATTTATTCCATGTCAGGTCTTCTCCTGGAACAAACTCGTTGCCAAAGGCAGTTTCTCATTCTGATCTAAAACTCTCTGGTCCTCCAGCAGCTCCTTCCCCTTACTCCTGCATGTCTGCTTTGTTTTGCACTGGATTTAACTTTGCATATGTGATAACATCAAATCTCTTAATTCTCTGACCCAGAAAACAGAGACAATCCTCATAAAAATCTGGGACAAAGAAGATGCAGCTGGCACGTGTGCAGCAGCAAGAGATTCTGAAACTCCCAAATCTACCCATTTAAAGTGATTTTGATTAAAGAAAAAAATTCTGAGAACTGTTGCTGTCAGATTTCAGGTTATTTTGAAAGCAAACCCTAAGCTTTCAAGTGGTGCTCTTGTCTGAGCAAGACACTTTAAAAAGTGACGATGTGGTGGGCCGTGTTCTCATAATCAGCTGAGATGTGATGGCTTTTCCCTTTCATGTTGTCACCTCCACAGGGCCAGCCAGGACACAAGACCCACACAGGATACACAGCTACTCCCACACCAGAAATAAAGGTTCCCTCAACCACAGCATGACTTTTCCCGGAGCCACAGAGCCCCATTCCTGCAGCACTTTTGCCAAGGAGAGAATAATGAGAAATTAGTGCATGGCGCTGATGATGAGTCACAGTGAGCGGCCGCTGCCAGTTATGAACCTGCCAGGACAAACAGGGCTGTCATGGACAGCCAAGTCCTCCAGTCTCATGACTACACCATCCATGTCACACCCATGTCACCCCTTATCCTCTGCAGAGCCAACACACACAGTCCCACTGGTGAGTCACACCCAACACCAAACTAGGAGGGCCCTGGCAGATGCCAGGCAGGGATGGGAACTCATTGCATTTAGTGTTGCCTCTTTTGCAGGTATAATTTAATGAGGAAGAATAACAAAATATCCAGGCTGAATCACACAGGTGGCAATCTCCCTTTGCCTCAGAAGACTTTAGGGGCAAAAGGAGAGGATGGAGGTACAGCCTCACTACATGCTGCCCCCAGGGAAGGGAGCGGGGAGAACTTGCTAGCCAGGAACTACTACCCCCAACACAGCACCAAGGATGAAGAGTGAGGCCAGAGCAGGAGCTCACTGCTCCATCCCAGCACCAACTGTGGGGAAGTCCCTGGTGACACAGCAGGGTTTCACCCACTGGCTCTGAACACTTCCCGAGGACAGAATTTCATTAAAGCGGGTAATTTGGCCTGACTACCCTGACTAGTTCCCACGGCTGGCACCACAATAGCAACCAAGCCCAGGAGGAAATTGCATTACTGTACATGGAGGTCTCAAATCTGAAAGGGAAAGAGTGGTTCACACCAACCAGGGCTTTAATACCAGATTAAATGCTTTCACAGCAGCCTGGCTGTTTGAAAGCTTACAGACAGCCTTTTGTCAATTTAGTTTGCATTGTACTTTGGCTTCAAGAGGTATTTTAAAATGTAACCAACTTTATTTTATTATTTTTTTAATATGGTTGCTTAGCTTTCTTGAAGGTAATTCGTGGATCTGGGATGGGCACTACTCCATATGGGAAGGCATGAAGTGCTTTAATGGCAGAGGGGCCAAGCAAAGCTCCTCTCTCCAAGGCAGCTTAGGGAACCTGTTAAGCATTCTGTCCTTAAAGACTTGCAATTTTAGAAGGCTGAATGAAGCTCCAACTGGGATTATCAATTTTTAATTTCCCCATTAGCAGAAACAGAAGAAGTATGGTACTTTGTCCTGATACATGGAACAACCTACATTTGTACAACGATTTTATTTTAAGAGGCTGATTACCCCAAGCGTTGCACCAGGAGCTAAGCCATCACTCAGGGACATGCCCCACTGGGTACTTAAATGCAGAAGTCTGGGGGAGTTCTTGGCTGACTCTGGGCAGGTTGGAGCAGGAGGGCAGCTGGACCAGGATGTGGCACGTGGGCAGCTGTCAGTGACAGCACCAGGATGGTCATACCCTGGTCAGGGCTGGGAAAGCACTCCAGAAACATCAAGGATGAGTCTTGGGCTGGCTTCTACTCTGAAATTTGGCACTTGGGAGATGTAGGGCACACACTAATAGGAAACTGCTGTTCCTCCTGTCCCTCTGCTCTCTGCTCCCTAATGTGGGGACACAGAGGAACCTCTGTCTCTTCCCTGGCCCACCACAGCCAGCCAGGAGGAAGGGGGAGTGAGGGGTGGGGCACAGCCTCGAAGGGTTCTCTCGCTCTGCTCACAAATGCATCCTTGTCATTCAAATGAGAAGCGGCCACAAAGGCGAGGGCCCTGCCCTAAACAAAGAGCCCCTTGGGAAAACGGCAGAGAGGGATGCAGATCCCTGGTCTCCATCGATGAATGCAAATGCCTCCAACCCTTGGGAGCAACTTCTCTGGGAACAACACAGACAGGGCTTTGTGAGCAGGAGGCTGTGCATACGCAAGCCCCCAGGAATCCCCAGCTGGATAAATGCCTTGAGGGCATACACAGACTTTCCCTCTCACCCCTGGCCACAAAGTCAAGAAGAAGCCTTCTTCTTTTTTTCACCCATGCTCTTGTAACCAAACTAAAACTTTCCTGGCACTCCTGCATCCTTCAGCTGCTGATGCCAGAGCCCATGTCCACACAGGATGATCTCAGTGAAGCTGCCACCACCACCCCACTGACAACTCCTGTCTGGCAACCTCTGTGCCAGGCAAAGCAACTCCCTAAGGCAAAGCATCTCCCTCGGGGCCAAGCTTGCCCAGCCTCAGGCGTCAGTCTATCCCAAGCCACAGGTTTTGCCCTGCATAGCCATGTCCCCACAAGAGCAATGCAGCCCAGTGGGCAGGAGCTGTCTGCAGGAACAGCAGGCTCCCTTACAAAGCAGCCAGTCTCCAGGTCAACACCTTTGGTGCTCAGACTACACACGCCAGCTATTCTGAAAAGCACAGCTTGAAGGCAGACCTTCTCCCAGACCTGGTACAAAGCCCAGTGAAGTGAGAGCTCTCGTTACCAAGTTACTACTAGCGTATAGGAAGTTTTTGCTGCCTGCACCCCTGAGACGTCCGAGCTCAACAGCCGTAAAAAGATGCAATTTGTGAATGCTGTGGTGAGGAGGGGTTGGGGGTTTACTGTAAAGGCACCAGTGCAAAATGCAAAGTCGTAAATCTCAAAAGTGGCGTACTAAAATTCAAAGGAATCACTCAAGCTCTGTTCCATCTGCTATTTTACGTTCTCTTTGACAGGGCAGCTAATGGAGAACAATAAAGACATTAATATTCAAGTTAGATTTATACACTGGGCAGGGTATTCCACTAGTAATGAAATCTGGAGAAGCATTCCATGTTATATTACTCTGGGCAGCTAACAAGAAATGCTAACAAGAACTGCCTTTGAGTTATAGCCCTCTTTCATTGTGCTGAACTTTAATTTGGCTCAGCACCACTGTTTCATTTAGAACAAACTTCAAGCAGGAGCGGAGCAGAGGACAGAGCTCAGAGACACAGTCCAGCTCAGCACTGAAAACCTCTAGGTTGCAAGGGGCAAGCATTTGGGATATAAAAGCTCTGTTGACATTGTGCTCTGCTTACTGCAGAGAATTGCTGGAAACAATTTTCCAAGGTTAGCAGACCTTTCTATTTGCCACGGTGTCATGTTACTTAGATTTCAAATATTTGATTGAAATGCCTCGCAGATCTTTAATTTCGTTGTTGCTTTGTAAAGTGGATAGTTTTTCTAACAAAACCTCTGAAAATATCTGGCTTCTGTGCTCCCTGCTGCTTAGTAGAGTGCATAATCATAAACCTGATTTACATTCAATCCCTTTAGAAACCTACCAATGCTGTCTCAAGCTGGAGAGATTCTTTGCCCCAGCAATCACATCCACAGGAAGGAGACAGAACCCTGACACCAATCATACACCCTAAACATTGGATTCTCAGCCTAAATAAGTCTTGGTTTAATGTAATGCCCTTCTCCTGCAATTCACTTCTGCTCTATCACCATCATCCCCAGCATCTTCTGCTTTGCCCAACAGCCCCAGCTCTATAGCAGGGTTTGGAAAGAGTGCTCAAATCTACTCCAGGACTAAAAAGGAACCTTAATGCCTGAAAGTTGTCATCAGTAACTAATAAGCCTCTTGAGTATTAACATTTACCCTGTAAAAGCTGAGTGCAGCATATTTGCTAGCGAGGGTAAAAGCAGGTCAAAGACAAAGTGATTGGGGCAGAAAACATCAATTTGTGTGCTGTTTGCATGAAATATTAATTCCAGCTCTAACATCTGGTTACAGAGGAAAGTGAATGCATCATAATGATGTGGGTATACTTTATATTCACTACGTTTTCTATTCACCTAGGAGCAGATGGGAAACGATAGGCTTAGTCCTCCCTGCCAGGTGTCTGAGACGAAGCACACGCTCGGAGCTAGAGCCTCGGTGGTGGAGGCAATGTCCTGGTGCACTGCTCTGAGTGAGCCCTGCTCATTAGATAACCCTGCCCTGCTGCAAACCCTTCCTCCCTCCCACCTTCACAGCAGTGCAATGGCAGCATTTGAAATTCACTGAATTTCAGGGAATTTCTACGAACTGGCGGGTCCAGTCGCAGGACCCTCCACCCACACCCA
This sequence comes from Pseudopodoces humilis, assembly GCF_049639895.1. Classification (NCBI taxonomy): domain Eukaryota; kingdom Metazoa; phylum Chordata; class Aves; order Passeriformes; family Paridae; genus Pseudopodoces; species Pseudopodoces humilis. The sequence continues at coordinate 47,421 of NC_142219.1, forward strand.
GCCACAGCTATAGCTTTCTGAGATGCAGGTAGTGGTGGGGTGTCTCTGAGCTACAACTGGTATAAGCTACAACAAACTTTTACCCCTCCAAGAGGAAAACCTTAATTTCTTCTCTCTCAGGGGAGTGAAGCTCTATAGACCTGCTGGCACCGTGACTTGGCAGAGACATGACCTAAGCTCTCCATGCCCGCTAAAACCTGTTATATACCTGCAGACTAAGCAGGCACCTATGAGGGAAGAAGCAGGACCACAAGGATGCCCGCGCTATGCAGACTCCCGCAACGAAGGCAACCCTCCACCTGCTGCCGGCACAGAGCAGCCCTTAACACATCCAGGAGGCATGTCTCAGTCCTAGAGGATCGCTCTGACTCCAAACGTGCCGTTTTACCCTGCTTGCTGCTGGAGTTTGTGTGGCTCCACGGCAGGCAGGGAGCCCTTGACACAGGCCAGCCCTTTCTCAACGCTTGAGAAATCACCATCCGTGTATGAAAGCTGGTGAGGCCATGACCCTAAGATGATGGGCTGGGAGAAAGTTGGGTCACCAGGCTGGGGTGCAGGAAAGGCACCATGCCCTGGGTGCAGTGGGATGCACTGGGTGCTAGGGAGGGGGACTCTGACTTCCAAAGGGCTCGGTACAGAGGGTGTGGGGTGGGGAGCACTGGGTGCAGGGGGGATAAATAGACCCTTCCATCTGCGCGGGGGGGCACCAGCTGCAATGAGCGGCACCACGTAGATAATGCTGGAGGGGGCACTAGGTGTAAAAGGGCCCGATCAGCCGGAGCAGGATGGAAGGCACTGGCGGCAAAGGGAGTACCGGGCAGCGGGGCGCGCCAGGGAATGTATTCAGCAGCCGAAGCTTGCCCAGCGCCGCGTGGGCCGGCGATGCCCGAAGGTGGGGGAGAACACGGCGAGACGGGTGGCGGGGGAGTGGGGAGCAGGGGGGAGCGGAGAGGAACGGGGGCCGCCGGTAACTCACAACTCCCCGTGTGATGTCCTCCTCCGCGGGGGTCGGCGCCGCGGGCGCTTCTTGCCACGCCAGCCACAGCGCGAACATGAGGAGCATCTCCCGGCGGCGGGCGTGGTGCCGGGCGGCGGGGCTCAGCATCCCCCCGCTCTTCGCGGCGTCCGGCCCCGGCCCCGGCCCCTCGATGGGCTCCGCCGGGCTCCGCGCAGCATCCGCGCTTCCGCCCCGGGCTGCGGCCGCCGCTGAAGAGGAAAGAAGGCAGGGAAGGAGGAAGAGAGGCGGAGGTGGGGGGGCTCCACGCCGTTCCGCGCTGCTCCGCCGAGGATGGAGGAGGGGGGGATCCGCTCCGCCCCACCGGGGAGGGAGGCTGGAGAGACTCCGCTCCGCACTGCTTCGCGCTGTCGGGGAGGCTCCGCTGCCGGGTGCGCTGTCACACCGCTCTGCTTCTGCAGCCTGCGGAGCGGCAAAGTTGCTGCTGGCGCTGGCACGGAGCAGAGCGCGGCTCGGCAGTGGCAGCTGCTGCTGCTGCCGGGAGCCGCCACGGCTCCGGCGCCGCTGCCACGCACCCCTCTGCGGCCGGCCGGCGGAGGCGGAGGAGGAGGGGATGCTAATGAGGGAGGCGGTGTCAGGGCTCCGCCGACGTCGTGGGGCTCGCAAGCGCGGTCTGGTCGCGGCGCAGCGCCGAGCGCCGGTGGCAATCCCGGCCCGCTCGCCCTGCGCCGCGCGGGCAGGAGCGGGTTCAGTTCCCTCGCGTTTTGGTATCTGGCTGAAAACCCTCAGGGTTCCGACACGGCTTTTTTTTTTCTAAACATCAACATTTCTGTAAGTACCAGCTTCATCTCCGAGTTTTTAAGGGGATATGGAAAAGACCGCGTGGTTGTAGTATCCCCGACTGACATCCCGTCTCATCGAGACAAATGTCTGTCTTGTCCCCATAAACAGCATAATGATATCCTATGGCCTCTACAGCGTGTCCTCCCTCGAGAGCTGTGAATCTGCCACAGGCTCCAACAGGCCAGATGGCAGGGGACATCCTGACAACTCTAGCTCCTGCTAGTTCAGGATGAACATGTACTTCCTACTCAGCATCTGCCTTCCCCAGTTCCTACTGGCATGTTAATACACTCAACAGCTTTGCAAATGATTTTTAAATTTGAGGTTTGTACAAATAAAATTGAAGTTTCTGTTTTAAGATAAATAATAAGTGGAGATAACAAAGAATGGACAGAGATGAAAAACTGCTTCTAGGTGCTGCTTTTTCTGAAGGAAATTGGTTAAAGAGAATCGGCAGGGAAACCTTGCTTCTTGTGGGTGAGCTGGACTGAAGTTACCGCTCCAGCACCAGAGAAATCAAAAGGGAGGGAAAACAACTGAATTACAGGGCTCAGATCCTCACCAACAGCTGCCTGCTGTAGCTCAAGAGCTGTTAATCTCGAGAGCTTTGCCCCATACTAAAACAAAGTTCAGCTCCTTAAACAGACCAGCAAAGCCCACCCTCTGGTTCCACATGCACAGAGAGATTTCCAAACTCCAGGGTTAACAGCTCCCACTCACCATGTCACCAAAACTGCGGGGAAAGCAAAAACTCTCCAACAACATTTTGATGTTAGAGAATTAAGATATTACTTTAGTCTGGCTAGGATGTGCAACAGAAATAATTTAATCCATACTTTGCCCATGTTGTGAAGAGAAAATAATTCCATCACACATGATCTTTACTAGATTTTTCACATATATAGTCAAAACCCAGAGAAATGAATCGGTTCAATGTTCATTGGTCCCAGTTTACACAGTTCTTAGTATTTTGTTTCCTACTGGTTATTGTTCCCTTTGCCTTTGATGGTAATTAGGTTCTCCTTCTTAGTTCTCTTAACTCTCTTTTCCCAGATCAGGTGTCTCCGACCATGCCGGGGGTGATGTTTGGAGTTATTGTTCATTAATGGTCGTTATCTTTTGTGCATCTTCTGTGCTATTCCCAGTCCTGTTGAGATGTTAAGGTCATCAGGCCTCACTAGTGAAACCGTCCTTTGAAAAGAAACTTCAATTCCTTTCCCCCAGGCAAAGGCAAACAAAACCCGGCTAAAGTTATATAAAAAATGATAAACTTGTTATCATTTCCAACAACTATTTAAATTCACCGTGGAAGGATGTTCGTGGCCACTTTGCCACAAAGCCCTGTCTCTAGGGAGTGGCTCTCCGTCGCTCTACACCCCCCTCCAGTCTGCAGGACTCGCTCCACCCTGTGCATCGCCTGCTGCCTCCTCCACTCCATCCCGCAGCTGCTGCTGCTCTCGAGGGAGAGCTCTTTCTCACTTCCAATAGCCGTCACACTAGCCTCGACAGGACAAGGACCTTTATTTGCCCTATTCCCGACTCCTCTGCTCTGAGCAGACAGCAGCAGCCACCGACCACCGCTCAACTTTTCCGGGGTTTTCCAACAGAGAAGCGTTTTTCCAGGCAGTCAAGCCAGTCTGAGATTGCTTAGCAACATCACACGTAGTAATTTCCTGCTAATCAGCTCTGGAATATCTTCTTATTAGGAATCATTTCTTTCGACAGTTGACAGGACTGTGGGCAGATCAGAGCCATCCTCGGGAGGAAGGCAGAAGGGAGCATAGCTGGGCAGGGCTGGGAGGAGTGCACAGTATCAGTGTCAGAATCCCCGAGTTTCAGGCAAACCTGCAGCCCTCACCTCGGGATGAGCAGCTTCTGTGCTGGCAGTCTTGACAAGTTCGCTGACATGTCATGGGCTTGAGGTTACCACTGACAAAGGCTTCAGCAGCATCTTAAAATGCTTTCCAGGGATTTTGGGTGCTCTGAGAGCTGCTCAGCACAAACTCAGCATGCTCTGCCCCTCTTCAGGGCACAGTTTGTCTGTGCTGGGCCCTGTGCTGGGGCAGCCTGGAGCTCCAGGGCTTGGCTCTATCCCACATCCACAGTGCCCCCTTTCACATCAGGCTGTAGCAGCAAGGTTACCTCAGCTGCCTCCCTTGTAGTTCTGAAAGATGCTGCACGATTCACACTGACCTTTCGTCCCATTTTTCAAAAGTGGGCAATGAAGAATAAACGTTCATCATAGGGAGCTGATGGACCAAAGATAAAGGCTTGAGCCCACTTCAGCTGGAAGAGTTTGCTCTTAACTTCAAGAGGTCAAGATTTTAGGGCACATGCTACCATTTTATGTTCCCCTCCTAGGTCATACTCTCCCAGCAGCACATCAGGGACAAAAATTTTCACTGTTTCTATCAGAGCAGGTGTTTTAAGTGGATTGACAGCAGGCCAAATGGAAGATGCTGGTTCATGTCAAATGTGCTTTAATCCTTTTAGATGATTTCTTCTTTATTTCTTCTTTTATTCTTTAGATTCATCTTTCTTTGATCTTCTTAGATTCTTTCCTGTGGCATTAAATGCAAGAGCATACCCATTTTCACCAAACATAGAATGTGCTAAACTTGCATATTGCAAGAGAATATTATTTCCACAGTTGTTTCTCACCTCACTAAAACCTCAGAGTTTATAGGGGGCCAAATATCACTGAATTTCCCAACCTCTAACCCCTGCAGATCTCAACGCCCTGTTTCCCTATCTGCTCAGGTATTTGTTATTAGCACCTGTGCAGTGTCAGCACCTCAATCTGTCTTGCACCATGAGAATCTGCAATGTGAGTGATTCCTTACATTGGATGAGTAGTTGATTTGTCCATACTCTGCTGAAAGTAATTCCAAACATATTTATAAACATTTGTAGCAAGCACTTACAAGAGACGAGATGGCAGAGTTCTGCCATAAATTACAAAGCCAAAAGAGTCCACAGCCATGCCAGGTGCAAAGAGCTGGGAGAGAATCTTTAATAGTTTAATTTTATTGCATGAGTCCTCTCCTTTAATAAAATACTTGACCATCAAGGTCCAAAGAAATATCAGAGATGCTCTAAACCCTGTATTTGAATATATATAGTATGTATACTCAAGAATATGGGTAATCACACTAACTTCACTTTACCATAATGAATGTAATAGAAGAGCAGCTCTCCCTGGGAAAGTGGAAGCTGTGCCCAAAATAGTGAGGCAGATTGTGTGGATGCCATCAGCTCCTTAGAGCTACAGAGTGCAGAGCTGGGCAATAAAAAGGACGTGGTTATAACAAACTGAACTGTGAATATTTTTTCTCTGTTTCCTTTTCAGTAAACAAAAAAAACCCACTTCAATGGCACAGGCTTAACTCTGTGCTCGTGTCATAAGAACTGTATGACAGTAGATGGAGTTTTCATGCCATTTATTACCCGGGTGAGTTGCTGAATAGAATTTATTTAAGGAAGGAACACCATGATGTTTTTAATTCTGTTAAGCGTAGTTTCCAAAATGCATTCTTTATACTTCATTTATTGCAAATAAATTATTCGGTTAAAACAATATTTCAACATGTCTTAGCCAAAATATTTAAATATTTGCTTCACATAACAACAACATAGAGATAACTGCAAGCAGCTGTAAGTAAGAGTGTTGGATCTTTGTTTTATCAATAACGGGATGGGGCTGCAGGTAGGCACTCCTTGAGCTTTTTATTCAGCATCAGCCTCATCAGTACAAGGTAAGACACGGAAGACGCTGAAAGCTCATGCCATTACATCAGCAGTCAAACTTTCTTGGTTACAATGCCTTTTTAAAAACTTTCTAGACAATAGCATAATGTTAAAAGCTTACAAGTGTTTGCTTAAGCCAATTATTAAAATTACATGTACATTTTGCCTCTAACAACGCCTGCTTGTCATAGGTTAACCACAATGGATAAAGCCTTATTATTAAACTTACATTTTTCTATTATCTTGCTCACCATATTTTCTAAGACCTATCTCTACATGGCTCAAAAACACAGCCTTATTTTTTCTTGTCCTCGCATGTCTATATTCTTGCATTCTTCTAATCTGAGATCTGCTTTCATGCAGCTTCTGAGAGTTTTTTATTTTTCCTATTTCCCACATAAGAGCAAGCAAATAGAGAGCTATTTGTGGTGATGCCTAAGGTCTGTTTTAGCACAAAACTTTCATGCTAAACAAGAAATGCTAGTAAAGCTGATTCGCAAATTCACATTTCCCTGATCTGCCCATTATTGTCAGTGTTTGGAAAAACCTGTAAACAAGTACACAATTTATTTTCCTTCCACATACATTCCAGCCAAATGCACATACTTAAAATATTTTCACCTTTATGTACCAAGATGACAAGTATGAATCTAAAATGTCATTATCTTCTAGCTATACATGACGTGTGGAAGATGAAGATTTTTCCTCAGTGTCTTTAGCATAATTAGCATGTATAACAACATCCAGATGATTTAATTTCCCAATTACACAAGTACATGGGAAATATCCTTTGCATTAAATATGCAGGAGTTCTTATCAGTAGATACCATACAACTTTTCCTGCCCTGTTACATCACTGCAGATGCTTGTATTTTGGCAGGTTAAGAAATGAGAATTTTCTGCCCTATCGACCAGGGAGACAGAAACTGCTGTGCAGACTGGGGCCCAGACTGCTGCCATTGTCCCTCTCTGTGAGCAGCTGCTCCAGCAGCACACATGGAATTCCCAAGGGGCAGCAAGGACTTCCTCCCGAGTCCAAGTGGTGAATCTCAGTCCCTGCAAAGTCTGAGAATGAGGACATTTGTGATATTATCCTGCTGTTCTCTAGAAGTTTTGGTAGCCGTGGGATAAAACAGTTGCTGGAGTATAATTTGCTTGCTTGTAATTAGTATCATCCAGAAACTGTTTATTTGTGTTCCTACTTTTAAGACTGATGGGTGACTAATAAAATTGGAAAAGCAAGCAATTATTTTTCCAAGACCAATTGTAGACACCTAGTTGCACATATGTTAAGACTAGTCATGGGAAGTTTAGAAATTTTTCTTCTCCCTGAGTAAAGCCAAAGTGGATGAGAGTGTTTACAGATGGCTTAGGAGTATACACCATTTTTGCTTCCTTGTCCTTTGAATGAAAAATCAACGTGATGTTTTTTCATAGCTCATACTAAAGGAGGGGAACCAAAGTTGGAAGGGGCATGGAAACCAGTGTTTTCCTGCAGGCCAGGGCTCTGGAGTGGAGAGATGCTGAAGAGATGCTCACAGTGAGTGGTCTTGGCCACAGGACTTTTGTTCTCTCTGTAATCACACACTGGCACAAAGAACCTCCATGATCTCATGGATATCCACCTGCCAGCTCCAGCCTTACTGGCTGAGACAGCACTAACCATTATTCCACCAGCACCCGCTATCAGCACAGCTTAGTCCTCTCTAACTCAGTCTAATGTCTAAATCGTGCAGATTTCTCTCATGTAACAGCTGAAAAATGCAGTTCTTCCCAGCCTGCTCCTCCTCTGCTCCCCTGCCAGCCACATTCCTGCAGGTACCCGTAGCAAATCCTGTTTCAGAGGTCTTTTTCCAAGTCTAACACTCTGATCTGTCAACACTACTCTCAAGCAGCTCTCTGTGGAATTCTCTATATCAGATAAAATAAACCGCTTCTCTTTATTTCAAAGATTTTCATGCAGGGCCATAGCAGAGCTGGCTTATCCCAAATGTCCTGCCTTGCCCCAATACTGTGAGCAGATCCCCCCCAGGGCAGGGCTGGGCATGTCCCGGTTCCTTGTGCCCTTGGAGCATTGTTCCAGGAGGGATGAGACAGAGCTGTGTCACTGCCACTCTCTGAGTGACTACAAAGTGCCACTCGTGGAAGGAGCCGCAAATGCAGGTGAATTCCTGTGCTGAGCCAGCATTCCCACATAAATTGCATTACAAGTAAGAATAAGCTGAATTGTACCAGACAGCAATTAGTATGGTTTACTATCAGGAAACTGTCCACTTGTCCTGGGCAGGGAAAGTTGCTCCTGTCCCCCGGGTGAGGACTTGTGTTCGCCGAGAGCTCCTGAGGGATGGCTATGGCAGGGGTCGGTATTGGGGACAATGTGCATGCTGTGGGGCAGAAGGTGTGTGTTGAGGTGCTGGGAAGCAGCACACCCCCCACTGAGCCCCCACATCCCTGTCCATGCACACTCTGGCTTCTCTCGCACCCAGGCCAGCTGAGCAGAGCACGATCATCCACTGGGGTGTTGAGTTCCAGGGTGTTTCCTGAAAGCCAGTGGATGTGAGACCCCAGACCTTTGCTGCAGCAGCCTTCTTCCTCCCCATAGACCATGTTAACCGAACATCTCGACCTCTGTCCTGTATCTTCCTCAGGGAGCCACTTGGAGACACGATGCTGCTGTCAGACTCAGGTGACTGGGCACTGCTGGTTGTGCCCAATCTCACATGACATCTCTGAGCCAAAGTGCCACCTGCTCAGCCACCTTCACCCTGCTCCCACACCATGTAGCTGCCCATTGCCAGAACAAAATAGGGACAGTAATGAGCAGAGCAGTTTTGAGCCTCCTGCCTACTGGCAGCTCTCTTCTGGCTGTTCAGGTGTGATGAGTTCAGGTCTGGATCACTCAGCACTGAGGCTTTAGAAACCCCAAACTCAGTTGACTGACTCGCCATGCGGCCAGCACCAGGCATTCCCTCCCAGCTGCCTGCAAGGGATCTGACATCCTAAGGAAGCCAAAGAAATGGCAATTACCCAGACTGGTAATGGGACACAGCACTGGCTGCTCCAGAGTGGTGTCAGGGAGGCAGCATGTTACACACTCGGGGACACCCTGTGTCACATACCTAGGAACACCCCAGACCACCTGATGGCATGAGAAAAGCTGCCCTTGTAGGATTTTTCTAGTTTACCAGAACTGGATGAGGAAGCAGTGGTGAAATAATAAGGTTCCTGCAACTTCTCAGCACCCAGGTGTCCTTTTGCTTGGGCAGAGCTGTGGTCCTGTCACTCCAGTCCAGGCACAGTTCTGCCTGGTTCCCAAACAAGATACATCTTGCTTCAAGCACCCTAATCCCCGGAGAGGGAAGAGGCTCCACTGTTCTGGAGTGCTCCAGGGAAGGAGCTGTCAGGTGTGTCACCACCGTAACAGCCAGTGACCAGCGCCAGAAAGAACCAAATGACAAAACAACAGGAAACACAACCGTGAAACCATGTGCAGAGTTTGCAGAAAAAAAGTACCTGACATGCTAAGAACCTAGTTTAAAGTTTTGGGTTTTTTTTATCTGAGAGTGTTAGATGCTTGAGAAGAAACCCCCTTTGGGAAAAAACAAACAAGCAAACAAACAAAAAACTTTTTAAAGCTTTAGTAATTTTCTTAATCATTTTCTTTAAAGGACAACCCCATACATCTAGAAAAAAAATAGTCCATCCTAAAAAACAGAGTTACTTAGAGCTACTTCATTTTCTGGTCCCTTAATAACTGCACTTCCAGATCACTTTTCCCCTTTCCCATCTTGCTTTCACACTGACCCTCACACTTCACACACCTGTAAAAATTAAACAACACACATATTCAGTTTCACCTCTACCATTTCCCTGAGACAAGTTCTCCCACATTTCCACACCTGCTTCATGCCTCCCCTCTCCTGTTGTGCAGGGTCTAACCAGTCAAGGTAGAGAATGAAGAGAGCACCAGGCACATAATGTGCTCTCAGCAGTTTACTGGGAATTCTCAGGGTGTTTTCCCTCTGCCCCAGAGCAGCTGGGCTCCATCATGATCTCTGAACTTACATCTCTAGCTGTACAGGTAGGGCAAGAGCACGCAAAGTTTGAGATGCTGAGCACATTTATATTTAAATTTTTATTTTTTTTTCCCCCAAAGAAATGAGAGAGTTGAATCAAGCTTTATCACTTTCTTTTTTAAGTTTGGCTTTCTAAATGATTTCATCTGGGAGAGGAAAGAAGCACCTCCCAAGCAGGGGATTGCTGAAGAGGTCAGCACCTGGGGCATCAGCTGTGATGGGATCCCATCCATCAGGTGCAGAGCAGCCAGTAGCAGAGGTGACTGGGAAGAAAGTTAAATATCTCAAATGCAAAGACCAAGTCAAGAACCACATTGTGCCCAGCACTGCTGAAAGACAGGAAATGCCTCCAAGGATATCTCAGCCCTGGTGTTCCAGTTGGTGCGGAGCTGTGCCAGCTCTTTCCTGGGATAATGGCTCCCAGAGAGAGTCCCAAGCTGGGGTGAACCTGCTGGGTCTGATCCTGACACTGACAGGTTGAATTAAATCTTGTGTTTTGAGCTGTAATGCATAAAAGGAGCTGAGGAAATGGGAGTAAGTGATAAGGTGAGAAATCTGCTCGGCAAAACCAACTGCCTCAGGGCCTCCTGTACATGAAAGGATTTGAGATGGTGCCATAGAGATGGAGAAACAGTGGAATTCCAGGAGAAATCCCACAGAAACCTTGTTTAAACTTGGACCACTTAAAAAAGCAATAGGAATAGGGGTACAGAGAGCTTTGTGCCCTGGGCCTGCTGCCATTCTTGTATGTCCCTGTCCCCTCCCATAGTCCCACTGCTCCTGTGGAGGTTGTGTGTAAACATGTGCACAGCCTGTGCTGGGACTGGGCTGCTGTGATCTTTGAAAAAGCTCAGGAACTGCTTGAAAGCTCCTGGAAAACTCCTGCCTCCATTCTGACTGCAGGTGTGTGGGGATGCCAGTCACTGCTGTGTTACAAAGGTTAAATGCAGCTGTGGAAACCCATGCCGACTGTGTGCCAGTTTTGGTGCAGATCTGTTAGAGGAGACATCTATAGGCCTTTCCTTCCCACTGCTGTCTGCAGTATGCCCAGGCTGGTGGCAAGGCTGGGACCTGGGCTGTGGGAAGCTGCCAGTCTGGTGATTCTGGGAAGGGGCCACCCCGGCTAAGCTGTCCCAGTTCTCCTGCCTGCTGAGCATGGGCTGTGCGTGTATTTCCCATGTGTGTAGTCAGTGATGCTAACGAATCCAGCTGCTCTTTGGGTTTCCCACAGGATGCATGCTGAGTGTGCGGCACAGTGTTCACAGCCAGGGATAACACAATAATCTGAGCAAGAGGTGTTCAGGGCTTTTGGAAATGTCAGCCTTGTACAGCTCAGGTACGCTGGGGCTACATTTTCCTGTCTAGAGAGCAGGCAGGGAGTTAAATGTCAGTGCTTGTAAGTCTCCCTTGGCAAGCTTCCAGACCTTTCAGTGCATGGATACCACCTGTTCAACCCCAAAGCTGGGCACTGCAGTCCCCAAGCTTAGGAAGGAGGAGGCAACCTGAAGGTTTCCAGGACGCTGGAGGTACCTGGACAGTCACCCTAGGCTTCTTGACTCTGTAAGCAGCTCAAATCTAGCTGGATGTGCCTGAGTGTTTACTAAAGCTTTACTAAATCCCTTGTCCTGCAAGGGATGCGCCTTGGGCTTTGAGGAGCAAACCTCTGCCATGGGACAGGCAGTTCCAAGGAAGTGAGGGATGGCAGGCACATCATGCTGGTACTTGGCTCCTCACCTCCCACACAACATCCCACTATGTCCCACTGAAACCAGTCCCCAGCTGCCCTGACCATTACTGTAAGTCTGGCCTCGCTGCCAGCTCATGAGGATGGGAACAACCCCTCATGGAGCATGGGATGCTAGCACAGCAAACGTCCCAACCCCCAGTTGGCAGCAGGACTGCCTCCCCAGGCAGGGGCTGTGCAGAGCTCAGCATGTTCTGAGAAGCCTCAAGTTTGTGTCAAATACAGGGCTAGAGGTCTGAGGATCACAACAGCTCATCCTCCTGCAGGCTGGAGATCGGTGTGAACACAAGGAATGGCGCCTGATCCCCATTATAATGCTAATCTCCTCCAAGTCCCAGTAGGAGCTGAGTAGCATCCTGTTAATGAAATTATAACCGTGGCTCACACGGTGCATTTCTGCTGAACACATCTGAAATCTCTTTCCCTCAGAGGCTACATAACCAATGGGAGTTATCTTGCTGCTGTTATAGAAACAACATGATTATAGCGCTGAAGCTAATTTAAATCCTGTTGAATCCTATTGTAATGCAGTATGTGACATGTGGTTGAGATATCCTTAGAGGGAACATCAGGCTGATCCCCAAAAGTTTAAGACTTTCTACATTCAGAGACTTCAACATAAATTGCAAATCCTTCATGAGCCGGTTCTGTTTGATGAGACTTTCAGGTGCTTAAGGTACAAGTCTCATTTAATTGTATGATGACCCCCAGGACTCTTAGCTGGCCTCATACTGAGGTACCTTCTTCTATCTTGTTATCCTGGGCATCTTCCAGGTCCTGCAACATCTCTGCTCCCAATGTGAACAATGAGTGTGGAGCTGTAGGAAACGACTGTGCTGAACTTGAACACTGGCAGTGAGGCAAAAATGAAGCTTAACTGTATAGGTCAGTTGTGTTGGGGGTTCTTCTAGTCTTGCTTTATGGTCTTAATAGGGATTTGGCGTGACTGTGTGGGTTTTTACGAACTAGGTTTTGTACCTCTGAAAAAAGGGTTTCAGCTTCTGCCCTGTCAAACAGCAGTGCAGCTCGCACGCACAGCCAGGACACCATCCTGGGGGTTACACAGAGATCCCCATGTTGCAGGGCAGCCCTGGCAGCCCAGGCAGTGACAAGCAAACCAAACGCAGGGCTCAGAGATTTTGTCTTGACCTTTACAAGCCGCTGCAACATTGCAGAGCTCCGGCAATCGCCACCTTGCAGAGCCTGAGCAAACTACTTTCCAGTGCAGCAGGGAGTGGAATCGGTCCCTATCCCAGCATGAAGCAGACTGCAGCATCCAGCAGCTCTCCTGCGCCCGATACTGTTCAAGAAGTGTTCCTGACAGGCATTTTATCATTGTTCCAGCTGTTTCCACAGTGTTCCAGTGATATGGAGCAGGGTTGAATTGTGCCTTTTCTCCTGTCTTCTCCAGTACACCTGAGGGCAGATCACAGCAATGCAGTGGAGCAGAGGACTCCTGATTCTACTGCCCCCCAGGGTCACAGAGCATTTTGTCCCAGTTCAAGTCAGCCCCATATCTGGCTCTTGGTCATGCCTGACATGACTCATCCCTCACTTGATTCTCTCCTCTCACCTGATGCTGTCAGGATGTTCTCATAAGGCCAGCAAGGCAGAATTTCACTGGTTTCAGCCCTTTGTGGGAGTTTTGTCCCAATGTCGCTGCCTCTGGTCCGGCCATGTCATGATTTTCTTTTCCGTTAACATCCTACCCCACAAAAATGTAGGTGTTGGGAGGGGAAGAGAAAAGAAAAATGTCTGCAAGAAGCAACAAGGAAGTGATCTCAAACTCTGTGAGGAGATCATCTGTCTTTATGGCAATAGAAGAACAAGCTACATCTTTACCAGGGTAAAGCAGCTCAACTCTTGCCCCACCACAGGTGTCCAGTAGCCTTTGCAGCCCCAGTCTTGTCTTGGCTGCCCACACATCAGGGTCAGCTCCAGGAGTCTCTGTTCCCCTGAGCCAGATGTTCCCTGCCTGGGGCCATTGCCTGCAGAACACAAGACTCCTCCAAACTGAGGTATCAACCCAGGGTTTTGTGGCAGACCTGGAAAATGAGTTCTCCTGATCTTTAGAGACTCTCCATTGCTCTTTGTGTTGGGCATCAACATCACCCAGCTCTCTGAGGCTGGCTGGGGCCAAATGTACCTGCTGTGACTAGAAGCAGGTAGTGAAGTATTTTAGGAGGGAAAGTAACATTCCCAAAATGAACTCATCCTTTCAGTTCATGTGCTAGCAGCACTGGCTGTCACAGCTTTATTTTTAAATGGCCTTTCCCTTTGTCACCAGAAAAATTTCTTCCTATTGACCTCAACAGCACTAGCAAAGTCAAGTGGAATAGATAGATTCTTTCCTACCCACTGAACATGGTCATTGTTAATCTGAGCATGTTAAAACCAAAAGGGACAAGACATGGAAGGTGTTTAACACTAACTTGATGGGAGAAAAGGGGAAAGGGTGAAGACCAACCTTGCTGGAGGTAGAATTAGATGTTTAAAATGGAAGTGAAGTGAGTACCTGTTTCAGGCATGCGGGTGTGGACGTCTTAGACATGTGCCTCCATCTCCCAGAACACAACTGCGGCACGAAGACTCTTGGCTGAGAACACACGGACAGCCACTGGTCTGGTGGAGTTAACAGTAGCATGAGAAACGTGGCAATATGTTCATGGAAGACTCAGAGTAAAAAACCAGCAAAAGCAGCTTGCACAGTATGGTCAGGTCACTGGGAAAACTTTGTAGCCACTTTGAAAACTATGAGCCAAGACAACAGTCACTCAGGGACTCTTAGTATCTTTTAAAATTAGTCTTCAAGGATAAATTCAAGGCCAGGGGAAGGCAATGCAGTTTTAATAAGCAATGACTTATTTTGGTCAGTTTAGCATCAATAAGCAGCCATTAGCGATGCAAAGGAGGATTTGCATAAGTAGCATTTGAGGGTCAGGTTATGGCAGGACTATCTCAAGTGAAGATGAAGGGAGGACAAGCCCAGCATGCACAAGTTCTCAGCTTGGTGCTGATACCAAGGTGCTTGAGACAAAAAAATTCACCTGAAGCCCCTGTTCTGAAGTGTTCTGGAAATGATCCTACAATCTCCTACATCCTGGAAACAATTCTATAAATTTTAGTAGCTCTCCCTTTCCAAGGAGAGGGGGAAGAAAAGCCCAGAGGAAGAGTTGGAACATGCCACAAACAGAGGCAATAGTGTTTGAGTAGCTGTGAGAGGACAAGCACACTGTTCTTTCCATCCTGAGCATTTTATAGAGGTGAAATGTACAGCACTTAATCATTCTGTGGTAACTACTAGAGGGGAGAAAGAGGAGTAGGAACCTACAGAGCAGAAGGGATTGAACCCTTCTGCAGGATCCAGAAGGCAGGCAAGTCCTCCACAAAATCAGTCACCACTAGTCTATTGGTGTTTATGTGGAAAAATTCAAAAGCAGGGGCTAAGGTTGTGCCTTGGAATGATTTCTAACACAGCAAATCCTAATTTTAAGAGTGAACTTCATCTACAGGGAAGAAATAAAAAAAACCAAGTAAGTTCCAAATCACACCAATCCATCAGTCAATTGTCAAATTGTCTTTGCTGGTACAAATGTGTCTCTATCATTCACACAACACTAGAGGTTTAGAGCAGAGCAGAAAATCTCTTGCAGAGTTGTTTTATTTTTGTTATTGTTGTTGTTCATTTGTGGGTTTTTTGTTTGCTTTTTAAAATAGTATTTTAACTATACCACAAAATGTGAGTTTAATTAATCCCTGAAACTGGTGACATTACACTTGAGATGAGCCTGCCTGCTAAGCCTGAGGAGGTGGGAAAGCAAAGAATAAAAATATCCATATGCTTCAGTTTGATTCCAGTTTAGCCAAAGACCCAGCAAATACAGTTGCCTATTAGAGATAAGTCTTCATTTAAGAGTTAATTATAACAGTACTAAAAAAAGTAGGGGCTGAAGATGGTAAAGGTGAACTTCCATGAAGACTTAATCACTAGAATGACTGTGAAGTTTGTCTGCACGGCCCCTGTAGCAGCAGGGACATCTTGGCATCTCTGGGTACCACAGCCAAGACATTGGGAAGAGAGTTAAACATGACAAGGAACATCCAAGTTTGGAAGTCCCCAGCAGACAGGTCTTTGTACAAAACCATCCACAATGCAGAATGGAACCAGCTGTGTTTCACACATGGGATGATCGTTGCTCTGTTGCTAATGTGTTTTTTTTTAACACAGAAAGCCAAAGCATCCCTATTTCTGACAGCCATGAGCCAATGTCCATTTGGCCTGTAATGGCAGTTGGGTGCATCAGTGCCTGCACCTCGTCTTTAAAAATGTAGGCCAATGCTATTGGTCTACAACAAATTTCCATAAAGAAAAAAAAAAAAAAAGAAAATAAACATTCTAATGAAAATATTCTGTATTTCATTAGCAAGAAAAAAAGTTTTATCGTTCCTAGGCCCATCACTGGAGCAGTGGCTTTGTGATTCCTGCCCCATCAGCTCTGGTTTGCTAGTAAGTCTCTCTGTCCCCAGTTCAGCTGGCTCAGCCTTATCCCCTGCCCATGAGAAGACATACTCAGGTCTGTGCAGAGCATGGGGGTCCTTATGGGATGAGTGCAGAATGCCACAGGACTGCTGCCACTTCCCAGGCCCACAGCCAACTCCCTGTCTGACAGTAAATCTGACCCTGATACTGCCTTCTGCTCCCAGAATGGGTTCCTTTCCCTTTGGGCATAACTATTCCACATGAAGACTGGGGGGTGTTTAGTGTTTTAGTGCATTTTCTATCTGCCACCCAAAAACAGAGCACACTCGTGTTTCTTTCAGAGTCCATTTCTTCAACGATTTCAGCTTATCCATCAAAGATTATGCAGAGAGCAGCAGCCAGCTGGGCCTCTGTGCCTCCAGTCCTCTGCCTGTGGATGCTGCCCAGCCCCAGAGCTCCAGCCACCTCTCAGACATAGCTCCAGCACACAGCTAAGTCTGGAAGACATCTGCTTACCTGCTCTGCCAGCTAAGCTGCCTTTGACAGTCACTACCCCTAATCAGGTATCCCTAATGATTTTAATAACATGATTATATGATAGCAAGAAAAATCAATAACCCAAACCCTGATGTAAGCTGTTTTTGTCACAATCTTGAGACTCCTGCTTGGAGCAGATGCCTTATTAGCCATTTAATTCTCAGCTTCATGGCAAGGCACTGAAATGAGAGGAAATACAAAATCAACAAGGCATCTGCAAACTAGCTTCATGTTCTCTCTCAAATTTAATAGAGATTCATGAGGCTTTACACTAACGTGCTGAGAGAAAAGGATTACAGGCTTCTTGCAACTCGCTTGGGCCTAAGGAAAGAGAATATCAGCAATCAGCACACAGATGATGAACGTGTGGCAGAAGTTATTCCAAGACCCAACTATGTTAATATCAAACAAGGCACTTCAGCTCATCTGGTGTGTCCAGTCCAGGCCAAGCTGTCTCAAAACCACGAGCCCAGAGGTAAATGAGCAGATCCATAACAGAGGACAGTGGTATCTGTAGGGTCCAGGTTGGATATTGTTCCACCATGAGGCTTTTAGTCCTTGGGCACTGGTGCCCCTATGTTCTGAAGCCACTGTGCTGGCAGGCTGTGCCTGTTCGACTGCCTCCTGCACATCACAGCCTGTGCACATCAGCACAGGGCTCAGGGCAGTGGCCCCAGGGGCATGATCAGACCCATGTTTCTTCCCCTGCCCTTTCCCCAGCACCCAGCTGATGGCTCCAATCGTGCTCAAAAACCACTGACACAACTGATTTCACCATGTCAGTACCACTCACTCACAGTCACCACTCGGTTCCCTTAAGTCCCCATCTCTTGGGTATTTCATGCAAGACAAAAAGCAACTGAGCATTAATCCTGTGGTTGCTGGACTGTGATACTGAGCCCTCCACCTTTCATGTGTCCTCCTTCTCCCCCTCCCTCCAAATGTGCTCTCCCCATGGGGGTCCCAGGCTTCCATCCAGGCCGTGCCAGCAGCCTTGCTGCCTGGGGGGAGAAGGAGCAGCTCGGGGTGTGCTGGGCACATTAACAGGGTCTGGCTGCTGAACTGCAGGTGAGTCAGTGAGCTGTTAGCCCTGGCAGCGACACTCAGCAGAAGATGAGAGTTGCCTCACACTACAAAATACACCCCTTTCTGGGATTTGAAGCCTCTGGAACAGGGTCCCCATGAAAATGGTCAAAGCACCAGGCCTGAGTTCAAGAAGCATTTGGACAATGCACTCAGGCACATGGTGGTATTTTTGGGGTGTCCTGTGTAAGCCCAGAAGTAGGACTCAATGATTCTGATGGGTCCTTTCCAACTCAGATATCCTCTGATTCTCTGTGCTTTCCAGCACATAAGGAAATTTGATGATCTTTTTACTTTAAAATGCAGTGCACACTTATGAAAAACTTGCCACCTTGCATTCTATCTGTAGCTTCAGTAAGTCATAAAACTTACTGCTATATATTTTCTTTACCAGGCAGGGAACCTTGTCTGCCATTCAGGAATGTGACTGGGATATAACGGTAACATCCAGTCCCAAACCAACCTGGATTGTACTCACTGGTACAGGAACAGCCTTGAAAGGGCTTGATTAAGACCAGACTGTACTGTAGCAATTACAGGACAGCTACTAAGAGAGAATTCTGACCCTAAAAACCTTCATCAGCCAGCAGGCAGGAGACAGGAGTTATTTTTGCTGGTTTATTGGTGTGGAAGCTGTTTGACAAAGGATGACATCAATTGCACAGACCTTGGGATGAACCAAGAGAGGAGCCTGAGGAATGATGCCAATTTACTGCTGTACCTGTGATTCCCCAGCCACAGTGTGAGCAGGTCAGGGCCACTGGCCACACTGCAGGTGGGGACACTTTTTAAACGTGGGGACATTTGTTACATGAGCACACATCCAGAGCTGCTGTCAATAAAGCAGGGCATTACACAGGAGTTAATCCAGCACTGTTTTGCTGATCGTGTCAAAGATACTGACCTGTTTATGCTCTGCACATCTCTTATTGAAAATAATGGAGCAGATTTCACCTCAGCGGTGTCCCTCCATGGAGCCAGCCTCTGAGCCCTCAGTGAATGATAACAGCTGCCGTGCCATTGACATTCTCACACAGTAAAGCACATTGGAAGCTGTTCCCTCCTGTTCTCAACACGGATCATTGTTCCTTCCAGCACTGTGAGAGACAGACCAAAAGAAAGGCCAGTGGTTTCCCAGCAGAGGTGCTCTATAAATTTGCCACTCTGCTGTGAGAAGATGCAGGCACAAACTGGCATGGAAGGTTCTCAAAAGCTCCAGGACTTCCTGCTGCTGGTGTGGAACAGATCCCCAGCGGGAAGAGGCCACCCCAATTAGCAATAGGGAAGCACAGAACATGGGCATCTTCACTGCCATCCAGGACCGAAGGCATAACAAAAGCTTCTCTTCACTTACTTCTCCAATTTATCAGAGAAAGAAGGGCTGCATTGTTGGTTTTGCTCATCTGAGGTACTGTCAGCCTTAAGCCAACAAGATATAATGCAAAAATTATTTTGAGCAATTCAAGGTTACTTTTTGTTGCTTTTTTCTTTAACTTTCCAACAGCAAGCCATTTTCATTTTGCACACGGACACATTCAATAGTGCAGGCACTGAGTGCTCTTAGGCAAAGCACCGGCAAGAATTCAGATTAAAAAAAAAATTTAAAAAAAAAATCTCGGTTTTTGTCTGGTCTTTCAATTAACTTTGTTGGCAATCTGTAAAGAAGAATTTGTAAAAACCTTGAGGCACTTTTTACAAGCAGGATGGAAACTGGGTTTTTTTCCATCTTGCCGGAAATTTCCTTTTCTTTCTCTGAATCAAAAGAAAACACATCAATAAAGAATGAATTTCCAAAAACTTTCTTTGACTCACAGGCAACCTGAAATTATACAGCCTAATTCACTTGAAGTACTCCTGGCTCAGCCGTGCAACTGTCATTCCCAGAGGCAAATGCTGCATTTCTGAAGGACAATCCATTAGGCACCACCACAGTTCCCCTCCCTGCCTTCACACACTGGGCTAGACTGCACATCCACTCAGTGTCCTTGCCCCCTTGCCACACCAAGCCCCTTAGCTCAGTTCTGACTGCTGGCATGAGCAGCAGAGTCGCCTATGAGCATCACCATGCCTTGATGTCCCTCCTACACACCCAAAATCTCATAATACAGAAAGAAACCCAACTGTTGCTGCTGCAAAATACATGCAGAAAAAGATCTGGGAACTTAGCTCCCTCCCAGCCCTCCATCAGTGGCTCACTCTGGGTCTCAATACAAATGTGATGGATGTTACTGGGGAGCCCAGCAGGGACTGCAGCCATACCACCACCAGCTTCCACTCCCCAAGAATTTTGGCCACATGAAAACCTGCCAGCAATTTCAGTGAATCCCTGGAGTTCTGGAGGGGATTTTATTACTGAGAAAGAATCAGATATCTATTTTACAAGAAAAGGAAGTGTCATAAAAAGGCACTTGAACTGCTCAGGTTGCCTCCAGCGGCCAGGAATGTGCTAGGTGTTCCAGGTCGTCTTTGCTCAGACAGAAGCATTTGGAGAATGCTTAAACCACTGAATCAGGCTCCAGTCCTGGCACACTGCTCTCAGTTCATCGGCCTGTGTAAATTTACCAGCAGCTACGGAAGTATTTGTACAGAGGAGTGGGTGGACTTTTCCACTGAGTCGCTCATCTGGTCTCTCTCCCGGAAAAATTGTGTCTTTTGCTTCAATTCTAGAGAGACACATTGAGAGATGTGAGGGCCACCAGATCTGCTGTTAATATCACACACATGTGAAGATGAAGGTGGCAGCCATTTGTCACTCACTGAAAGCTGTCAGGAATATGACAGAACAACAGGGTCCTGAGAACATCAGATTCTGAACACTGGCACCTACTGATGGCTTTTAGTCAGGAAAGAGAGGAAAAAACAAAGCTTTGCTTTGGACCTGATAAATGGATGTCCCTGGAGTGTTCCAGTAAGATCTGCAAGAGTAAAATAAGCACAGACTGCTGGACTTACATGAATGATGCATATAAAGAGCTTTGTCAGAAAACAATTAACTTTCAGAAGAGTAAGAACAAGCAGGCAGTAAGTTTTTGACGGTTGTAACAATGGTATAAATTGTTATGGGGATAGTCATAACTGTCTTTATTTTCCTGTTCATACATATCCACTCTTGCATCCTCAATATCTGCTTCTATTTCTGTCTCTCTGTGAGATGTCACCACTTACCCATACCAAGACTAAACTGCTTCTTGCTTCAAATAGAGACACAGAAAATTAAACCAACCCCCTGCCTACTAAATGGCATCCAAATTATTTGCCCTTGCCAAAAAAGAACCTACCTAACTCAGATGTTACAGAAAGCATATTCCTAGCTTTCCTAAATCAGAACCTCTGCCTTAGGCTGGAAGCATTGTTAGAAAGAAAAGTGCAATGATTCTGAATGCCAGTAGTTCCATCATTTCTGCAAAGAAAGTCTGATTGCATGCTATCCACAGCTCCACGTAGTCATTATCCTGGGAAGAAAACACAGAATTGCTTCTGCCTCTGAAGATATAAGACTTCATTTGTTGGCAAAGTTGCACTGGCCTTAAAATCCACTAAACTTTCACTGTCACAGTATGAGAACAACAGCTTTTCAGCACCCCTTATTGTGCCCAAGCTCAAAAAACTATCACAATGTCATCAAAACCATTTGGTTGTCAGACTTGAGTGAATGACTTTTTACCAGTGGAGAAACATTGGACAACCTCCATCAGATTTGCCAGCGTAGCTCACTCATTTTTACGTATTCTCGTAAGTTCAACACATAATATCACTCTTTGTCAACTTTGTCTCCTTATCTACACTGCCTTGAAACAGAAATAGCTTTAGGAAAGGATGAAAGATGTGTTTAATTTTTGCCAACTGTGATACCATTAAAGCCACTAGCCAGTATTGGTTCCAACAGGAGATTATGAACAGTGGGAATTTAACGTGCTCCTTCTGCAGAATTAAGAGATACACGTCTCAGTGTTTTTGTGTGCAGTGACAGCTTGAGGCTGTCAATTTATACCATTTCCTGATTAAAAAATGTCAGGCAAGCTTATACCAATTTCAGAAGTACAAATAGAAGATGCAACTGAAGACAAATTGTTATGTGATGTACAAAGGTTTAAAGCATAAGAAATTTTTGGCAATGGGATGTGTGGATTCAGGGAGTGTTTTAATTGGATCACAAAGCTGACAGTGTTCAGCTAAGAGATTTCCCAGATTACACTGGATATTATTTCTAAATATAACTTTTATGAAGGGGAATGAGTTCAATAAAAGCTACATAAATTTACTGTTTTTGTCTAGACAATTTCTATTGCCTGTTGTAGTAAGATACAGGGCATTCAGCTTGGGACTTAACATATCCCTGCTAAGCTTGTCCAAAGACAAGGTGACAGCTTCATTGAGGATATGCATATGGGAGCAAACAGACCCTCTGTGGACAATGACAGCAGCCAGTGAATTAGACTCGAGCAACAAGGGTCACAGAGCATGAGGGCCCTGGAGGAGGGAGCTGGGAGCTCAGCACAGCAATGCAGGTGGCAAGGCAGAGACCTCTCCAGCCTGAGCACAGCCCTGTGAACCTGGGAAGGGCACCTGGGATCAGTGGGTAAAGGTCTCACAGAGTCTGGTCAGGACTATTAAGGTCTATTCCCGCATCCAGAGCCCTGTGAGGGAACACAGATGAGCTGGAAATATCTCCCCACTGATAAACAGCAGCACAACTCTCAGGGCCAGTGTGAATCCAAACGAAGAAGGAAGCCACACAAGATCATCTATTGCTTGCAATGACAATTCCAAGAAAACTATTAACTTACAAATTCACAGGCTTTCACAACTCATGATTAAAATGAGTAAACTGCTGGCTTCTTATTATGCAAATACATTAAGTGTTTTGTTCTGGGAATATAAAACAATACACTGGGGCACCTAAAGAACCTTCATTCCTCTTTCTGTCATTATTACACCATTACACTTAATTCCCACACATTTTACCGTAAGACTCCAAGGGAGTAAGAGGTCTACAGATAGGACTGTATCTCTGGAGTAGATGTCTTTTCACTCTGTGTTGAGTATCCACTGGGAGAAGGTTTCCAGCTGAGGTTAAGGTAATAAAGCTCTCTAATTTCTCTTGAAGCACAGACATCTTACCAAAAAAGAACTGCAATGATACCATTGTAACGCAGGCTTCACCCAGCCCACCATTTTTTTAAAGCAACACCTTATGATTCTGATAAACTTTTAATCGCTGTACTTGGTGATGCATCTTCACTGTGCATAAGCTAAAAAACTCAAAGACCTGCAGACAGTGTACTTTTGAGTGTCTCAACAGCTTAAGGCTGAAATATCACCTCTCACTTATTTGACTAAAGGTAGAAAAATGCTCATCTTTTCATCAGTCCTTACAATATGAATTTTGACTTTTCATTTTATCTTAGAAAATGAATTAGTTTCAGAAAGGAGGAGCTAATGTTACAGATTTTGCTCCCTTTCTTGTTATAGCAAACCCTCTATTTCTTGATCAGTTATGGGTAGGTTTTTTTCAAGCTTTAGCCTTTTTGGAGGAGTAAAGCTGTTATAACAAGCCAAAGCAGTAATTTAACTTAGAGTGCCACAATCACCCCAGTTGACATATCCTAATAAATAATGTTGCAGATACACATCTTTGGATTGCATTTTAAAGAGAAACCCCAAATCCTCTTACATTTTAATAGAGGAAATATAAGCATATATGGAACTTCTCCCTGGAAAAATCCATCCTTAGAATTTATTTTACAGGAAACAGGAAAAGAAAAACCTTGAGATTCCCAGATAACAGCAGTTTCCCTGCAGTGAGGCATCATATCTACCACTCTGTGCTGTCTGGGAAGATCAGCACTTGCCCTCCTCCAGCCTTGCATACCAGGATTGCTTCTACCCAAGCAGGCAGCTGTATCTGTAACACTGTCAAGTATCAGCAAGAACTCATCTTACTTCCTATGCAGAGATCATCAGTTTAACAGTCAGCGTAAAGAGAAAAATGAGTTTGTCAGCAGGCAACCATTGCATGCAGAGCCATTTTGTCCTTATCAGAGAAAAGTCCTAGCACGTCTCCCAAGGAAAGCGTGGCAGCGAGCCAGAGACAGCAGATTATCACCATCACTTTTAAAATGGTCTGGCAGAGCTTTTTATGTTTGTCATGCTGCATGTTCAGGTTAATTGCTGCCAAGAGATTATAATCTTCATCCAAATTAAAGATATTAAATTAATACCAGCGAAGTTTCAAGTATCCTGAAAGGTAAAAGGGTGATTTGTTATAAATGCTCACAACTTGCTTTAAGATTTCACAAAATGAAGTAGGGTGACTATACCTCCTGTGTAATCCAAAGCAGGGAAAATTAAGGCAAAAAGCAAATACATGCTTTGCATCACGATTTATCAGGAATCCTTCGATGGCTCTAATAGAGTAAGAACAGCAATAACACTCCAGCTGCTACCAAAAAGACCAAAGCTCATCAGTGTGCAGTCAGATTTTAGTTTTCAATAAAGCCTTTCCTTTTACATGTAATACTTCACTGAACTACACTTCCGTGCTGAAAGGATCTGTCTAAAAGCAAAACAAGATATTCAGAACATATTTGTATTTAAATCACAAATGGAAGAATAAAAAAATGCTGAACTTTTAAGATCCGCATTTATCAGAATTTCAAACAAATTTTCATGTTATAGCCAAGTTATTTTCACCTTGTAAATTAACAATATTAAATTAGTCCAACACTGTATTTCATACTTTTAGATCGTCATGGCAAAAGGAAAATGAGCAAAGAAAATGCCTTAGCAGTTTACTAACCTCAATCCACAGGTCTTTTATTTCTTTGCTTAATATAATTAGTTGCTGGCTAGGGGTGGGAGAAGAAAAATAGATAATAAATGCAATTTAATTGAGTAGAAATTTAATTAGACAGGATTTCCTAATAAAATGTCTTCACAAAAGATAATAGTCATTGCCTTAAATCCAAGAAAACATTAATTCTAAATGTCATCAATTGTTGCCCCACTGAAAAAAGAAGAATATAATTTTGATGTTTCTAATGCATGAAGTTTACAAGTGAGAATGTGTATGTTCCGAAATAATTGGTGTCAAACAAAATGTTGTGATACAAAGAATGAAAAGTGACAATAGATATGAAATCATGAATAGTACCAAGAGACCATAGATACATCTCAATGGCTGTCAGCTGCTTGACAGAGCCAAACTGTTGAAAGCTAAATCCTTAACAAGTAGAAGCCAGGTCTCCTCACCTATGGAAAAACAAAGTTTTGTTTTTCCATAGGTGAGGAGATGAAAATCCTGAGATGGCCAAATGATGTTAACTCTTTTACTACTAACAGGTTACCCACCAGACTGCAGAGCCAGGTAGGAGGCTGCTGAACACATCTGATTAATTCAAATTAGAGCAACTTTAATAAAAATCATTCTGAATTCAGCTCTTGAGCTATCAAGATTGGACCTGGGTGGGCAGATTAAGCAAAGCTGTGGAAGTGGAAGCCTGTACTGAGAAATCTGTTCTGAAGGAAACTGGTAACAGGGATTGGTGGACAGATGCACACAAGCACCTAACCCTCACCTATTTCACTGCCATTTTACAAAGAAAGGTGAAGAACCTAAGGCAACGCACAACTTTTGCTGCAGCAAAGCCTTTGTACTATAATCCATCCCTGAGAATCTGTCTGTAACATCTACAAATACATCTGCAAATAACTGTAGTGATTCAAATAAATTTGAAGTACTTTTTGATATCTTAGTTGAATGTGAATCTCAGGAGAAAAAAAAACCTGATATCTCTTGGGCAGCTCCTACTGTCTGTCAGTGCCATTTCTTTGTTTTAAGAGGCTACTCTGCATCAATACAGAGAATAAAGCTCTATTACATAACCTGACAATTTTTATTTCTTTTTAATTTTTTTTTTTAATCTTCAAAACTAAGAACTTTCTAAGAGAAAGAGAAAAGACAGGTTAGCACATTACAGTCAAAAAAGCCCTTCCAAAGTTCTTTGGAAATCCAGTATTAATATTCCAAGTCCTAGTTTGTTACACTCATGCAGAGGAAATAACTCAAAGTACCTACAGCTCAAGAGTTGCCTCAATTACTGTATTTCACTCTATTTAAAGCGAAGCAATCTCACAATACGTCATTTTCACACAACTGAGAAATTTGGAAAATCAAAACTAAATGCTGACAGCTCAAGAGCTGCCACAGTGCTTTCCTCATGGCTACTCAGAGCCTGCTTTCCTCTAAGCAAAGTGCTCCTGATTTTTTAACTCTCAATTGCAGCAATCATGTGTATTTCTCACCAGAAAAAAGATTCTGGCCATACAGACAGGTGATTTTTAGGCCCATTGGTGCATGGAAACATGGCAAGCAATTGAGTACATACGGTTTTGTGGATGGGAGGTGGGCTGTGAGGTGTCATCTGATCCAGAACCAGACCCATGGCCCCAGATGCTCAGGGATTGTGCTGCAAATTCATACCTGGAAAACAGATATATGGAATTTTCCCCATTAGAAGTTTTTAAGACACTTTCCTGATACCGGTTACACCTTCTCCTGATACACCAGACACCTGAAATTGCCTTGACTGTATCACAAGCTCCGTGCTGTATTTACAAGTAGTTACAACACTGCCGGTGCCTGGGAAGAGACCAAAAAAAGAAGCATTGATTTCCAAATGTGAAATTATTCTGGTAAAGCAGTTCAAGCCCTTTTAATATGCAAAAATGCCCATTCTGGCTGGAAAGAGAAAAAAAAACCAGAATGAAAATACTACAACTTTTTAGAGAATACAACTCCCAATGAGAGAGTGCTAAATGCAAACAAACCTTCATAAAAAATAAAGACTGTATAAAAATGCAGTTTAATCTAAATTTTTCTGGAGCTAAAAAACTTCATCTCCCTACATACCACAAAAGGGAGTAAGGAAAAGAAAAAAGAGAAGACTGCAAGACTTGCTCATAGGAAGAGAAAATATTTTAAGTCATTAAACAACAACCTTCCCAAAGAAAATAAATCTGCAAAGCACCAGACAAACAAGCTGCCCAGTCTATTTTATCAGCTGGGTTTTTTTCCTATTACTTGACAAACAACTGGCATCCAAGCTGCCAATTATTTAACCATGGTGGGACTTTTAACTCCATTTAGGGGAGAAAAATCTAGCTCCTGTAAACTCTAACGCTGCACAACAATCTACAACAGCTGTTTTGAAATCTATTTTATGTGCTTTTTTATCTGTCTCTACTAGTACTATTTCATCAACTGGTGCAGGGGAAATGGTGCCTCTCTGGTACTGATTGAAAGTATTTTTGTCCTAGTCAAAACACTGTAAATAACTTTCAAAGTGGCAGTGGATAACATCATTCTACATGACCATTTAGATGGTTCTGTTTCACCACAGGTTATGTGCACAATGCAATTTCTTTGCATCAGACCCAGCATTTTATACCATTTGTATGAATGTTAATTCTGCTAATTATTAACCAAAAATTGAAAAGAAATCTGATCAATGACCATTTCCAATGGCTTAAATATCGTGCTTGCATTCCAAGGGAGCAAGCAGCATGACAGGGACTATTTTGACCATCATGTTACTTAAAGTTTAAATTGTATCAATACTGTTTCTCCTCCCCTTACTTTGAACAAGAAGATCAGGACCTTGAGTCACTAAACCCACAACCTCAGACTTTTTCAGGGATCAGTAAAGGCCACAATTCCATTTTTTATGGAATCAGATGACTGCCAATAGGAGCACTTTTGAATATAACCAACCATTACAAAATGCTCTTATTGTTAAAGCAGGCTTTGGTAAAAATCCACACATTTTTTGTACTAATTTTGAAAGCATTTAAATTAAAACATTACAATAGTCTCAAGGAGACTATTTTGAGTTTGTGGAACAAAGAATGCATAACAAACAAATGTGCAGTATTACTGAGGCCACAAACTTTCTGGAAAAAAAGTCAATAGGACTATGTCAGTAAAATACAAGTTCGTAAAGGCTTTTTTCAACTGTGTAAAAGATGTTAAGTCAGAAAGAGGCTGGATTTCTATACAGGATGCCTGAAAGAAAGTCCAAAAATATCCTCTTTTCTGTACCTAAGTTGAGAGAACAAGGTACAGTAAGAGTGTAAGGCTACTGACCATTAGTTATTGACTTCAAAGGGTCAACTCCTCACATGGAGGCTCCGGGATCTTTCTAACTCATGGAGAGAAAATCACATCCCTTGTTCAAAACCCGTCTACTGCTGACATTTAAGTAAACAAGCATTCTTCTGAGATCATCCTGTGCATGAAGGAAGATAAACAGAATTCCTCAGCCTAAGGTGGTCAGCAGGCAAGACAGTTGTCAAATTAAAAAGCAGAAAATGATAAACCAAAAAAATATTAATTTGTAACAAAACCCAACTGCAAACAATTAAGGACTCCACAAAAACTCTAGCTAATGAAAGATGTTTCCTTCTTTATTATTGTGTAATACTTTTCACAGAAACATAATATTTACAAATATACACATATAGACTGCTGATCATAAAATGTTATTGAAGAATTAGTCAAAAAATCAATTTACAAAACTCAAAAACTTTTCAAAGATATTCTGGCTGAAAAAATTGAATGAAATTTCAAGGAGATGCTTCTGTACAGAAAGATAGGTTTTAGCTTCTTGAGTTCTGGTAAATTAGGCGAGTTGTGAGCCAGGCTCAGCTGTACATTTGAGATGAGGCAGTTCTTTTCCAATTGTTCTTTTCACACAATTTCTTAATGGTCAGTTCCAACAGGTCTCAGGAGGCACTGGTTTGGATGTTTTTGGAAGCTGCAAGCATTGCTCTCACTTTGGCCATAAGATCCTGTAGAAAATAAAAGGAAAATGATCAGACATGTCTGAGCTTTGAATAGAGCTAAAACACGTGACTGCAAAAACCCACATGAAAGGATTTGTGTATACGCCAGTCACATGGGATACTTGGAGTCACGACCATCAAATGTTTAGTTCTTAGGCTAAATAAATCAAATAATTTGGAGAAAGTTCCTATGACAGCAACTGAAGTCTGGTTTTACCAAAATGCAACAAAGTACTCTGCATAAATATTTCAAGCAGTTTCTATACAACAAAGCACAGAAATCACACCAATTGAAATGGAAAAACTATGACTATATCTTCAAAGAAACCTTGTAATGAACATGGAGTTACTAACTGCTAGAGGTTTAAAATAGGAAAAAGAAGGGAGAAAAGGGAGAAAAGGGAGAAAAGGGAGAAAAGGGAGAAAAGGGAGAAAAGGGAGAAAAGGGAGAAAAGGGAGAAAAGGGAGAAAAGGGAGAAAAGGGAGAAAAGGGAGAAAAGGGAGAAAAGGGAGAAAAGGGAGAAAAGGGAGAAAAGGGAGAAAAGGGAGAAAAGGGAGAAAAGGGAGAAAAGGGAGAAAAGGGAGAAAAGGGAGAAAAGGGAGAAAAGGGAGAAAAGGGAGAAAAGGGAGAAAAGGGAGAAAAGGGAGAAAAGGGAGAAAAGGGAGAAAGGGAGAAAAGGGAGAAAGGAGAAAAGGGAGAAAAGGGAGAAAAGGGAGAAAAGGGAGAAAAGGGAGAAAAGGGAGAAAAGGGAGAAAAGGGAGAAAAGGGAGAGAAAAGGGAGAAAAGGGAGAAAAGGGAGAAAAGGGAGAAAAGGGAGAAAAGGGAGAAAAGGGAGAAAAGGGAGAAAAGGGAGAAAAGGGAGAAAAGGGAGAAAAGGGAGAAAAGGGAGAAAAGGGAGAAAAGGGAGAAAAGGGAGAAAAGGGAGAAAAGGGAGAAAAGGGAGAAAAGGGAGAAAAGGGAGAAAAGGGAGAAAAGGGAGAAAAGGGAGGAAAGGAAGAAAAGGGAGAAAAGGGAGAAAAGGGAGAAAAGGGAGAAAAGGGAGAAAAGGGAGAAAAGGGAGAAAAGGGAGAAAAGGGAGAAAAGGGAGAAAAGGGAGAAAAGGGAGAAAAGGGAGAAAAGGGAGAAAAGGGAGAAAAGGGAGAAAAGGGAGAAAAGGGAGAAAAGGGAGAACTAAATTGTTTAACAATATTTATTTCTTGAAAGAATATCTTATCCACTGAAAAACATCAGAATATAAAAAGCAGCTCTGATTTTCTACTGTAAATTTTTCAAAGCATAATTAAGACAATTTTTCCTTTAAAGTTGGCATATCCAATTGAAAAAAGTTAAATATTTCTTCCTTCCACGAAACTTGTTAAGAGCTCTGCATGGTAAGATGGGCTGTTGATAAAGGGAGTACTGCAGCATAATGCAGATTTTAACATCTTTACAGTGGATACAACTGCAGCCTAATGAATTTAGCTTGGTCTTCAGAGGCTTGATTAAATTTGAAAGGACAGCACCTAGAGAAGCAACAAAACTGTTGTTCCCATCAGCAAACAGATTAAGAAAGTCAGTAAACATGTCTCTACATCATATGCGAAGTTCAAAATTGCTCAAGGTGGTAAGAGAAGAAAAATGTATGCTGGACATCACTTAATTAGGCAACATACTCTGAATTTGCCTATTTGTACCTGAGTGATTTTACTTTGCACTGACGACACAATTGCTGAAGAGATTTGGCCATCTTTTTCCTGAGAAACTCCCCTAAAAAATAAAATTAGAAATTTATAGTAAAAGTTTTGAAATGCATTTCACTCACCGTCTTGGTTTGGGTTTCATTGTACATGTCTCTCACATGTTAGTGAACAGTTCTCTCAATCAACTAGAGGATGTAAGTCAGGGTCAGAAAAATCACCTGTACAACTGCTCAGACAAATCTGAACAGCAGCTTGAAAATTTTTAACAGGACTGTTCTATATTATAGAAATAATTTAATCATGAATCTTGACACACGTCACAATTCAAACTACTCTAATAAAATTCTGCCTCAAAGAGTTATCCCATTTCATGAAAGCTTCCAATTTCCAACTTAGAAATAGGTTGCAGAATTTTCTGCACCAGTTTTCCTGTAGGAGTAGGTCGAGATGTTTACTCCAGAAGGCAACAGAGATCCAACACCTTCATCAGACTGATGCAGATAGTGCTGTGCACCCAGTGACTTTTACTTTAGATAAGTACACACTGCACACACACAGAGCTCCTCACCCCATGACTCTGGTCACAGACACCCTGACAGTCAAGAGACAGCAGCACTGCAGTATGACAGTGACAGAGCACAGTACCTGGAGCGTTCCTGGCTGGATTCCCTGCTCTCCACAGGAGAGACACTAGTTGAATGTACAGAATTTTTGTGTGTGGATGGTTTGCCTGGTGACATGGATGGTGAGGGAGACCTAGCTCTGGATTTAGTACGTGATCTAGACCGCCTCTTCTTCTTCTTTTCATGGGGACTTCTGTAAGAAGAAAATATTTTATTGAAGAATATTTAAAGCAATATTACACTAGCTAATAGTGAAGCTACTTTTCACACTTCTGAAAGTTTATGTACCCTCTCCCATAGGATGTTCCTCTTGCATTCAGCAAGCATTAGTCTTACCCAATACAGCACGTTCATGGTTGTACAAAATACTTTCTCAGAAGTTCTTTTTAATATATTGCATTAGGTAACTACTGGCTCCTGAGGTTCTCACTTGCAATGCTGCTTCATGCATGCACAGCAATTACTGGCCACTGTGTGACTGTTTGCAGGACGACAACAAAAAGCCTTTCATTGGAGATTTGCAGAGTAACTTTGCTAAAGGGAAGTTCCTTCCCAAACAATATCAGACGCTTAGAATGCAATACGAAATGTAAGACTATATATCCCTTACAATTTTCCCAGCTCATAAAATAAATGAAACATGGAATTGTGGCTATGTAAAGTATCTACAAGGCAAATCCCCAGTTTGTTTCATTTTTAAAAGACAAAACCCCTTTCCTTGTGATCCAACCTGCAGTGCAACAAACCACAGGATCAAAATTTTAAATGAGCTGTTGTATTTCACTCATACTAATCTGGACATAGCAGTGTGCCTAAGTGCAAACTGTTTGCGACCTGGAAATTAGATCCACAAATGTTTGTCAGTATGAAAGCTGAAACAAAGGACTTATGGGTACCTGATGTGCTCATTACTGACAGAAGGGAACAGAGATGGTCACTTCATAGGCAATATTAAGCTCAAAGAGAATTCAATTACTAATATATTAAAGATGAAACTATCAAAATTTTTTACCCAGTTATAAATTTATGTCTGCATGATTTACATACTAGTATTGATTTTACTATAATTAGAATAACTAGAGTGATGCCTTAATTAGAGGTAGGCAATACCTCACTGTAGGCATCTCTCTCTAGTATGCACTCCTAGAAATCTCTTCAGAAGATTGTTGTTGATGCATCTAAAACTTATAGCCACCTTTTAAATATCACATTATTCATTCCTTTACTTCGATTTTTGGTGGGAATTTTCTACTTTAAAAGGTGCTATGCTGTAGCACATTGAATTTCCATATAAATAGAGTACAACTCTGATGCTTAGAATTTACCCCACATTTTTTTATACAGAATATAACATTCAAGACTTAAAATTGCAAAACCTCCTTACACTTTTCTTGTATAAATGATGATTAAGTGGCAGACAAAAAACCCCACAGCCTCTAACATTTTCATGACTTCATGAAACCATCAGCTACAAAGTCAGTTATTCCTTGACTAGCTATGTACTTTAATTGCTTAGTTTCTTAGAACGTCATCATGTAACCAAGCTGTGAACAGATTTCATATTTAAATCTTGAAAATCTTGGCAAAAGTTTGTCATGCACGTGAAGTATTTTACTGTAAGCTTTTTCAGCGCTTTTCATCTCACATTATGATGAACAAACAAAACAGCTGAATGATGCAGAAACTGTTCCATAACTGAACATGGAAACTTGTCCATCACATTTTTACTTGAAAATTTAACATGTCAGGGCTGAAACAGTTTTTGATTTAATTTCTGCAATCAGAGCTGCAAAATATCCTTATCTATGTTTAACTACAATACTCCTTCAGTCTACATCTCCTGTACTCACTGCTATATTTTATTGTACCACTTTCTGGTTTCCTGTTTAAGGCCTACCAGAAGTTTAAAATTTTGACCTATATAAGCAATATTATTCACAGAGGATTGTAGTTTGTTTCACAATTGCCACTATAATTTACAACTGTGAGTGGTACAATTCTAAAAGTACTTTAAAATGCTGAATGGTCTAGCAGCAGACACATCAGCACAGCATTAGAAACAGCACAGGCATGTGAAAAACTTCTTTTGTGCGTTTATAGGAAAACAAACACACTAAGCCTCCATATCTTTTCTGCTTAACCAAATTTGCAAGAATTCCACAGGAATCTCTATTACCTTTATCTGATGAATGTTCAAAACTGAATCAGTTGAAGTATACTGAAGAAGTTCTCAGTTACATCTACCACATATCTATTAATTACAGGTTATCAAGAGAAGTTGTCATAAGAAACAATAGATTTTTTTAATGAGGCTGAAAGTGATCTCTTTCTTTCTTATTCTACAAGAAATACAGAGAAAAGTTGAAGACTAAATGCCATTTTGATTCTAATAGTTTAAGAGAGACTATATGCAGGGTGCTCTCAAAATGACACCTCGATTCATACCAGTCTGCCAGTAAAATAACTGCAAAATAAGTGCTTGCTAAATCAGAGTTGCCCTTATTTAAGCAGATATGACGTGATGCCAAGAAAGTTGACATCACAGTTGTGCTACGACCAGTGCAGAGCTCATACAGATCGCACAAGCACAGCATGAGAAAATGACCCAACAAGAGG
Source organism: Pseudopodoces humilis (assembly GCF_049639895.1). NCBI lineage: Eukaryota > Metazoa > Chordata > Aves > Passeriformes > Paridae > Pseudopodoces > Pseudopodoces humilis. The sequence continues at coordinate 80,647 of NC_142219.1, forward strand.
GAAACATGAAACTCCCAGTGAAATCTGAACTCTCATGGCCAGCAAGACAGCAGTGTACTAACATCCACCAATTTGACCGGACTGCTGTTCAAACTTATGGAAGACCAGGGAAGAACAACAGGTGTGCCCATTACTATTTTTATTTTTCCGAAAAAGTATTTTTCTATCAGAATAAATCTCCAGAACACACAAAAGTTAAGTAGTTCTAGCTAAGAATCCTACTACATCAGGCATTAAGCCTGTTAGGATGCCAGGACCCCGTTGTCCAGGACCAGGAGCCCTTACTTGGAGTGAGGCCGTTTCCTGCTGTTCCCAGGACTATTGCTGATGCGATATGCTGTGGGAACGCTTCTCTCATCTCTCCGCCGTTCTGGTGTGTGAGCCCTTCTCCGGGGTGACCTTGATCGTGACCTGAGCACAGAAAAAACATTCAAGTTTGCTTTGTGTTACTTACTTCAAAACTTCTACTTCAGTGAAATTGTGCTTCACACCAAATACAAATACACCATCTCTCAAACACATATTTTATACCAGCATGGTGCATTTAGGCTCCAAGACTTGTCAAGTATGTAAAAATTTCTTGCCTATCCAAGACATTTCAAATTAAGTTATTCATTGTTTTTCAGTCCCAATTGGGGCTAAAAAAATGGAACAATTTTTTGGTCTTGTCTGCTATGACAATTTCTGTATTATTTGATGGAAAAATTTTCTTTCAGTCCAGCCACCTTTTGTGGCAACATATTTTACTAAAACTGGTAAGCAGAAATCCAATTTGCGCAAAGCCTGGGATTGGCAGGCCTGACCTTGTCACCCCAGATTAGTGGTGTGTTTTCAGAACTGCTGCCTCACAGAGATTAATACAGATTCTTGATACAGTACCTATCTAGTATGGACAAGTCCAGGAAATGTCCTGGATGCTGCAAAATAATCTTAGCATAGCAAATATTTTCACCAGTGTAAGTGACCAACAACCCACTATCAGCGTCTTTTGGCATTAGCACTTCGACTTGTAACATTTTTCCTAGAAAAGCAAGAAGGAGATCAAGAAGGGAAAATAGAAAGCATGCCCAGTTAAGATCAGAGATCTTCAGGTTCACACAATATAAGTAACATATACACACCTACAAAGTCCTGAGCCATTTCTGTTACACCTACAAAAAAAAAGCCCAACTGAAAATAAATTACCACAATGGCAGATAACTGCTGCAAATTAACTGCTTTGACACTTAAAAATCTGATCTTTACCAAGCCATTCAGAAGGATTAAAATAAGGAAAAAAACAACAGATTATGAAACTTGGGTTCAGTCAGACACCTTGACATTTTACCAGGATTTCCCTCACAAGAGCTCCAGCAGTCAAATCTTTTCATTGCCCAAGTTGCCTGATAATTTTTCCACTCTGTTGCTGCTGCCACTGATGAGCTGCTCAGACTCGACTCCATACTCTGTGTCGCTGTGGATGCTCTGAGTCTGTGATATGGAGGCACACATTTCACATTCAGACTAAAATGTCCTAGTTTTGGTATTTAACTAGAATCCTGAAAAGGCTTAGTCCCTTAACCAAAAGCTGAACCTTAGTGAAACACGCCTGTATGGAACAGCCTAAAAAAAGTCCAAACAATCAGAAAGAAAAAGACATTAGCTTCATTTTTATGAACTGACATTTGTGGTTTTACAGCATTCTTCCAATCACCAAAAATTAAGAACTTTGGCCATTTGCTTCAAACAATTAAAAAACCAGCTAATCCGTTTTAATGCAATATATAAATTATAACTTTCATTAGACTGTAATTCCAGAAAGCACTTTACTCCTTTATCATTTATGCTTAGAAGGGTCAGAAGTTCAAAGGGTTATGAAGCTCGGCATGTCTCATTACAAAATTTGAATTAAAATTACGTGACTAGACACTGCCTCAGCAGTAAGAAAATCACTTCAGGAGGAGAAAATACCCCACCCCCAAACAATCTTTTTTAACAAAGAAAAGCTACTTCCAAGCCTACTAAATTCCTAATACTGAGGAAAAAAGTCTCACACAAACTCCCACACAGGTGTACCCTATCCAAACTTACTGCAAAGCAACCTGTTAATAAAATATACTACTAATTGCTGCTAATAATTCATTAATATGGTTACATTATGTCCCTCAGTACTACTCTATTACTAAACAGTATAAAGTAAAGCAGCAATACTGAAAAGAAGCTTAGACTTTCCATCTCTAGTTCAAAATGAACATCCGAATTTCACCCAATCAAATCACTAAATCATCTGGGATATAACAAGTGCTTCTACTTCCCTTTGTCTCCTCTCACATTCACAAACCAGTAGATTTATCTGTGGGTAGGAAATAGAGATTGAGGTGAACATCACTGTTCTTTACAGTTATACACATGAGCTGGAAGACCCCACTGCCCACCCCAGCTCTGACACCTGGCACCACTGCCAGAAACAGCTCAGACCTAATTCTTTAACGGTGCTTTGAAGTCCATGAGAAACAAAAACAGTGACTCAGCATTTACACATTTACTAAGATACCAAAAACTTTGTTTTCCAAGAGGGATTTAATAAATGTGCCCCATCTTTGATATCAAGTACTTACTTGTAATAACTAATCATCCCTCTGGGACTGACAAGTCTCTTCTGCAGTACCTTAAAGAACTTTGGGACACTGTTTACTGTGTACATGGCTTGTTTAATCTGCCATGTAGGTCTAGAATTAAAACTGTATGATACCAGCAGCTTTATAGGACTAATTTTGTTCCAGAAACTAACATGCATTTATACAGAGAATTGCTGTTAGCACACTACATGCCGCAATTAAGCCAATATTATCTTCATAGAGGTTCTTCATATAGCTATGATTTTTTCAACTTGTTTTTGTAAAATAAGTATGTTTGTTAACCAGAGAAATGAATATGCAAAACATGCTCTGAATCAACTTCATGTTATTGGAACAGAATTTTTCAACTTTATTACTGCTGGAAATGCATAAGAAAATTTAAAAAATATGCATTTTGGGAAAAAAAGAGTAAGATTGCAAATGCTTCATTTATGGTTTGTTAAGTATCCTGAACATTCCTTGAATAAAGAGCAAAGAATGTCAGTGCAAATTTCAATGTTTACCTACACTTCCTGTATTTTATTCCCCATTAACTTGTCACAGTAAGTTATATGGTAAAGTGATTCTTAATCTACATTTTGAATGGATTAAAACAAGGCAACAATACACCATTACACTGGGGCATTGAAACAGTGCGCAGATACTCAAAACACGGCTTTTCCAAAGTCATTTAGCATCGCTGTCCACCCAATAATGACTGTCTCTAAGTGCCAGCCACTTAATACAAGATGAACACATTAATATCCAGAAACAGTTTACACTTTATTCCAGGAGGGTATGGCTCTTTACCTATTCGTTCAGCTGGAAGCTGTAATATCCACTGCTTTGGGAAGCTAGGGAAAAAAACTATTCTAGGTGAAGCTGAAGAATACTTTTCTAGGGAAAACTGATGAGCAAAGAGATGTGAAACACGCCAAGCTTTGAATGAAGCAACACAATGCACTGAAATGATTTTATCTGAAACAACACTAAAATAAAAATAAATAATAATAAAAAAAAGACAAAACCCAGTAATATTTTCTAGCTAGGCAACAACATTTACCTTTTTTGGCAATTACTAAGACAAAGTACTATTTCTCCCTAAATATTTGAGACTCAAAACACATCGGTATCTGACAGGATTATCAATCAGCCTCTTGCTCTTGATTATTCTACAATTTTTGTGTTCCAGGAGCAAGAGCTCTAACTTTGCAAAGACAGTATGTTAAGGCATAGCAAACAACTTCAATAAAGCACACCTTCAATCATCACCATTTCTTGTACAAGGCTTTTCCTCTTCAGCTCTAACTTCTGTGAAGTTAAAACATGCAAAATGTTTTCAGTGCAAAATCTGGTGCTGTTTTGCTGCATAATTTTAAAATTCAGCCAGCCAGCATCAAGTTTATTGGACTTCTGAGGTTTTAGAATTCAACAGCTCATCAAGGAAATATCTAACCAGATTTAATCAAGTGTTGTGGTGATTCATGATTTTCATACTGTTAGGTGTTTGTCACTTGATTTGTGCCAGGAGGCAAACTCAAGAGAGCAAACACAGATTAGCTCCTGTAGACTACCTATTCTTGATGACTTTTGGTCATAACACAGCATGTCACAACAACTTATTGTAAAAGGTCATCAAATAAGCAGCATGTCAGACTGATCATTTCAGTCCAAGCTGCGCTCATTTAACTCCTAGCATCTCTGAATATCAGATATTTCTGCAGCCAAGTATTGTTCTTAAACTCAAAAATCAAGTATAAACCTGTAAGTTGTAATATGTTAACCCTCCTGTTAGTGTAGTTAAGACACTTCATTAAACAAAAAAGCACAAGAAAACTAAGAGAAGTTTTGGCACACTGTCATCAGGGGCTAGAAGCTTTTTTCAGGCATGAGCCATAGGCAGACACAAAAAGGAAGTAGTGTATGGTTTCACATGCATCACATACAGCTGTGGCAGTATTTATATGCACAATTTACTTGAACTACAAGCTATTTAAGCAGCTACACTGCTCTGTAGCCTGATCCATAGAATGTACCCTCAAAGCCCTTCCTACTGACCACATTAACTCCACTGGGGTAGAGCATTCAGCTATGACAAATTCTACAGACAGTAAACTTTGAAGGCGTCTAGACCCAAATATCTTCGATAGAATTAACAGTATCAGTAAAACACAATATACATCATCTTACAGATGGATAATTAGCATAGTGTGTTTAATCTCATTAACGATTAAGTACAGAGTTAACAGCACTAGGCCACATTCTTCTGTGGTCTCTCTCTCTTTCAACTCTGTTTTCACTCTTCTTGGATTCCTGTCACATCTCTCCTGCAATTCATCCATCCATCATATTCTTTCACTTGTCACTCAAATGCTTTTTTTCTTCTGAGCTTTGCCACTCAACCACCTAGTCCTCTATTTCTTATCTGAATATTGTTTAATTTGCTTCAGTAACAGCCACAGATTTATCAGCAAGTTCTCCTTCTGCTGTCATCACATTTCTACATAGTATCACCGGGTATTTCAAAGAACATCAGGAAAAAGCATTTACTGGTAAAAGTTTTGCACTGTGTAATTAGAAATTAATGACTCATTATTTCACTAAAATGATTTTCAAAAGACCTGCCACATTTGATCTGTATGTGCCACATACTGCCTTCAAGGTGACTGCAACCTTTGCAATAAAAACACCTATGTAACAGAAGAAGTGCGAAGATGTTTTACATGTTAATCCACACAGAATAATAAAGCATATGTTTGGTTTCCAAACCCACCTTGAATGCCTGACAGTCCTATAGGCAGTAGGAAGTGAGTGTTTTGCTTTTGAATGTGACCTAGACCTAGACTTAGATGATGAATGATATTTGAATGGTGATCGAGATCTTGACCGAGATCTTTTCTTGTGTTTTTTCCTTTTCTTTTCCTTTTCTTCATCCCTAGGAGGGTCTCTGCTTCTGCTCGAAGGCCTTTCAGCTTGTTTAACTTCTAAGGTGGGTAAAGTTCTGACTGCAGTCACAGGACATGGAATACCACTGACACTCTGAAATCAAAGATAAACAAAGAACAGTGCTCAGTTTCCACAGTTAGTCAGTGCTGCATTGGGATTGTGTAAAGTGTGCAGAAGTAAGGCTGACCTTTTCAAACACATGCATCCAGCAAAATTTAATGGAGACCTGTGCAGTTCCCAAAAGATACACATGCAATGTTGGTATATGCATGCTAAGACTGTCAGCTTAACCAGGACATAGTTCTGAAGTTTCCATCTCTAGTTTTCAGAAGAAATGTGTTCTAAAAGAATGAGTACTATCAGGTATCTTTTAGTCTATTTACACATCTTACTTAAAATGGGATAAACCTGGAAATACAATCAGGAACTACTGACATTCAAACTAAGTTTTGGTGTCACTTTCCTCCATGAACTCTGCTGTCTGGATGACAAATTCAAGAAAAACAGCAAAATGAACCAGTGCTGATAGAAATTATGAACTTGGCAAGGTACATGTTTTAAATGTAAAGGATAGGGATGATTACAAAATTTATTAATCTCAAAGACAGAACAGGTCCATGCACAGTTATTGTTCAGTGAGTAATTCCAGCTGAAGAAGATTAAGCAAAATCATACAACATTTTCAAATTATCAGCTTGAACCCCAGAGAATTCTGCTCAATGCCTTGTTTAGAACAATTCAAGTCAGGCATTATAGATATGCTCCTCAGTTCAAAGCCTGTCATTCCCCCAGCTGCCATTTCAAGGCAACTGGAGAAATCAGTTTCCCTGTCATAATTTCTGCTCCACCTCATCTGACACTTTCACTGTTCGATACAAGGATACTTACCATGACTGGAATAAAAATTAACACATTAAAACCTGAAATAACCAAATTAGGAACAGGTAGTATTTTCCTTTTTTTTCACCCTTCTCCTACCATGAATACATAAAGACAGTAACTCATCATGTTTGAATAATCAGAAAGGCAGCTCTGCTTCAATTTAGAGACATGACACCTTTTCATGCTTTAACTGATAACTGCTATCACCATATTTATAATATCAGCAACAAAGCAGTACTGAAGTACCTTGCTTCAAAGATTATAAACATTTTACAGCATGATCATTTGAATGACTGATTTACCATGGGCCTATTCATGATTTCACAAACTCCATGTGTAGCTGCAGACACCTCACAGACACCTGATCTCCAGTTTCCTAAGAGGCCACCAGAGTTGACTTTAGTTCCTTTGACAACATTATTCATCTCTTTCTACCTGAGCTTTTGCTTTGAACACTACTGAATATGGAGTAGTCCAGTCTGCCTTGAAGTAAACACCTCTAATAGCTTGAAACAAAAAAGCTGTAGGCAAAGTAGTGTTAAGAGGAAAACGAGAGAGGAGAAAAACCCAATGGTTTTCACTGCTCAGATTCATTTGGCCACATAAAACACAAGCTCTCCTATCACTGCCAAGGAGGAAGTTCATAAATGAATGACACATTTACTTTTAGCTCACATGCAGAGATTCTCTCAGCCACCTGAATAAAGAACCACACAATGCTAAGCCCAATTATGTTTCTGATCAGTTACTGTTTGTCCATGCCCTGAATAAGGGCACAGACTTCACTAGCCACAGCATCGCTGGAAGCGCATTGTTTTGGAAGTTTTGGAAACTGAGACAAGATCCATGCTTTCAAAGTACTGGGCTGAGGAGATACTATGCATAACTGTACTGTTATAATGCATGCAAGAATTCCAAGGAGCCATTTGTGAAACACTGTGCTGCTTCACCGCTCAAGCTTTTTCTGCTTTTTGTTTCTCTTGCTTGATTGCACTTTGAAGAAAAACAGGAAGCCATATAAAAGAAATAATTCAACTATGGAATTATAGCTATGGAAAACACAGATACAACTATTTTTAAGATTCAGCTGGAGCCAAAAAAGCATGTAAGTGCTCTGTTCTGTGGTATTGACTGTCCTTTACCTGCAGTTAGCAGAATCGATTTCATTCAAAGAGGTAATGTACACTCAGTACCAATGAACCTTTCAAGAAATACAAGGTATCAGGAAAATCTGACAGAGGTCACAAAAGCTTTGTGCATTTCATGTATTTCTGCACACTGTGATAAACAGGTTTTCAGCAGAAACGTACGCTGTATGTGCACATAAATAGCATTACTGGTTTTTATACACTCATTAGGCTGGGGCAATGTAATGGAGATTATGCATCTCCCATAGGTATTCTCGACTGCTCTTCATGCTTTATTATACAACTCAGTCATTACTCCATTTTTGAGACAAATTTTAACCCACAAAAATCATGCCACTACATTAACTCTGACCAGTGTATATCGCGCCTTTGTTTCCTGGACCCCTCATTGGATGCTCCTACCCCCAAAACATGAAATACATAGTGACATTTCTGGTGGACACAAAAATTTAATTTTTTTCTTTGTTCTCTGATTAATTAGTTTTCTGATTTCATTACCCCAATTAGTAGCATTGACCAAACTACAAAACTCATTTTACATATCCTTTCTCTCTCAACTTTTTAACATACTTTTTTTATTAAAGCCACTCTAGTTATCTCCTGTTATGCTTGCAATCAGTGTCTTTAAATGCATCTTTAGTCTGAAATATGACTGAAAGTGTGAAACATGACTAAAAAAGCTTTAAAAACCAAACCAGTGCTACATATTTATTTACAAGCTGATTTAAACATCATAATGCAGCATACTGGGTTCTCAGGGTATGTAGAACAGAGGTTAACAAATCTGCAGTATAATTTCACTCATCTTTCTCCAATACAATTTCTTGACTCAAATGGGCTGTTACAAATAGGCAAAGTAGGCAAGAAGAGTAAAAGGCAGATTATTTGGAATGAATGGAAATGGTTGCTTTTTCAAATATGGCAAATGGAGCAATAGCTTGAAAAACATTCCTGTTTCAAAATAAGCTTTTATCAGCAGAAGTCTATATGCACATATCTATATAAGTGTGTCACTAAGCAAACCACCCTTAGCAGAAATATTACTTCCAAAGACATTATGGCATTTTTCATTGTTCATTAAAACAGTGCAAGCACTCCCAATGCAATAACCAATTTTATTTTTAAAAAGCAAGATCACATCAGAAAACATTTAAATATATATTTGAAATTCTAAATAAACCCTTTAACAATGAAACACCTCCAAACCATTTCTATTGGTAAGAAACAGTGAAACTGGTTACTTTAAAATTCTCAAATACACTGGAATTCTTTGCGTAAGAAAAAATAGATGCCTTCTCTGAAACTGTACTTTTGTGGAAGAAAAAAAAAAGTTTCTAGAAAATCAGTTTACTGAGAAGTGGGATAGGGTGTGGTTTTTTTTGTTGAGAAGTTCACTAGCCAAGTTTGGCTTAGAACTTTAGTAAATTCATATGCGAGCAACAACATTCATCTGCTCTTCTGAAAAAGAGTCAGCTGCCACCGGTTATTTCAGGCATTCTCTTAAAGAAAAATATCAAAGGACCCTTAGCTTAGAAATATCTGTGTCCTTGACAAATTCCCTTGAGAAAAAGAGCAGAACTCCAAATGTGGGGAGTTTTGCAGTGTTATTGTCTCTTTGCAGTCACTCTTCAAATTACAGCTGAAAAGAGAAGTACTTAACATTTGGGTCAGGGGAAATTTATTAGCAGTAGCAACAAAAAACCCAAACAGGATCTCTTTTGGGATTTAATCAAACTTAATTCACATATCTGCTACTCTCTGCTGATATGGATCACCTAAACTGCAGGTATGTCTCTTTCAACTGTTCTCTTGGAAGTGTTTTGAGGGGTAATCCATGATCTGGGAAAAAACGAGAGCTGGGCAATGAACTACTTGCTAGGTACTGGAATTCTTTCTGAGGGAAAGGAAACAATTGAAAGCTATGTGATTCTTTCTTGCAGCCAGTCTGTCACAATCAATAACTTAAAATTTTCCATCAGTATCCAGAGATTACACTTTGCTTGAGTAGTGCAACCAAAAATGATTTTACTGGCTTTTCTGAAAGCCATGTAATTCCAAACCCAGGAAACCAAGATTCTACATTCCAACAACATTTATATTTGTAATGTACTGCAAAGCCATCAATGTACACATCAAATAAGAAAGTATCACAACTTAAGTAAGCCATCCCAATATTCATGCAAGGTGAGCATTCCAACACTTGGATCGCTAGAACAGAGTTAAAACACGGAAGCTCCTTTTCCTTTCTCTACCTGTCTAACTGACCTAGGAATTGTGCAGCCTACTTCTCTACCAGTTCTTTAATGACAGATGATAGACATATGTAATATAATGAAAAATATTAACAGTGTTTAAAATTCAATTTTCTCCCTGTTTAGAGAAGCTTCTACGTCTTCGGTCAAGTTTATAACACACTGACAGATTCACACTCTAGAGGTAAGTTTTCTAACAGCTTTATGGGAAAGAGAAATTTATTTCTTGCTTACCTCACTACTGAAGGAATTCTCTTCAATTTTCTCAGTTTCTGCCTCTGCCAGAGGGTTTTTCAGGGTCTGCAAGAACAAGGCAGCTTTCCTTTTGCGTTCTGCTTGTAGCTGCTTCTCCTTTGATTCTTTGGAGGCCTGCGCAAGCTTCTCCCTTGCTGCAGCTGCTAATCTATCCTCTAGTTTCTGCTTTGCTAAGAAAGACAATTAAGCATTAGGTTTAGGGTGAGTCATGCTTGGGAACTCAGGCTTCCTTAAAACAAACACCCCTCCCCATCACAATCAAGCAAACAGCCACTCCAGTCATTCTCAAGCCTTTCCAATATAGCCATTCAATGAAATGGTAAGGACATCAACTTGAAATTAAGGAATTCCAAGCATCATAATTCAGAGATACATCATTTGCTTAATGTAAAGCAAATGTAAAGCAGTACAGGTGAAGTAAAAACTTCTAAATTAAAATTATAAGAAACTCCAATCCTGATTATTCATGATACTTGTCCTTTTCTATTTATAAGAGCTACCTAAAGAAAGCAGCTCTGTAAATTCAACAGCTTTTTTCTTTTAAGTCTTAAAGTGATGCAAACTCTCCAGTTTGCTCTTTCCACTGATCTGATCTTCACAGTTTCCAGCCCTATTTAAATATATGTTTATAGAAAGAGCAGCTCCAACAATTTTCAGAAACTGTTTCGTCATCACAACCAGCAGAATTTTGCTGTGTGAGATTATGCATGTGATTACATGAAGAGAATAGGCCAATTGATTTAACTATGCATCTAACAGCTACTTGGTGTAATGTTTTTCATCTCACACTTTCATTTTTGCGTTCTGTATATGTACAAAACAACTGGATTTTTTGGTTCAATTCCACAGGTTTTTCAACACACAACTTTTTCTAAGTATTTTTTACACTTCATTTTTATTATCATACAAAAGACTTCATATTTGCTTTAGATACATAACACCATAGCATACTTTGTGCTACTGCAATTTACAAAGCAAGTGCTACTTAGAAGCAAAAAACCACCATTTTGAAAATGAAAAACTAAATTCCTGTGGCATACTCATAGCTGTGAGAAATACTGAGTTTTTAAGCTGGTAAATACTGACAGAACACCCACATTAACAGGCACACTGCCGTGAAACAGCCTTGGGGAGGAATGGGTGAGAACGGATTCTTTTAAAACATCATTTCTTTCAAATTCACAAAGCATGCCCTTCTGCCCTTCTGCACATTAACACAGGAACAGGAAAAACCCATACAAAGATGTAATAGCATTGCATTTTAAGAGCAACTAAACATCAACAAGGCAATACGAGTCTTTATCTGAGTCCTATATAATGAAAAATAGCTTGAAGCAATTCACTGTTCGCTGAAGAAAATTACAAACTGGTATGTCTTTGCTGGGCTTTGCTAATGCAATCTGGAAACTACAAATTCAGTGTTTTACTAGAAGGTTACAATGGAAAACCAAAATAAAATTCTGAAAGATCAGGCATTAGAACAAATAGATTAGGACTCAACTACCTGACTTCGTACTAAGTTTGAGTTTGTCTGAGCAACCAATGAAGATTTCAGTCTTAAAAATAAAGAGGAAACTGTGGGAAAAGAATTCTCGTTCTTGTTAACAATACAAAGAAATTTTCAGCACATACACAGAATATTCAGCACCCCTAAAATGTCACCCGTGGTAGTTCTGTGGTTTGCATGAAGGACTCAATCCTTCATTTTGTTTTCAGTGCCACATGGAATACCTTGTTTAGCTTCCAACTCCTCCTGTGTAAGCTGAGGCTTTTTCTCTTCAGGAGCAGGACAAGGAGTGGTAATTGCTGGAGTATGGTTTGACGAGCTGTTAGCACTCTCTTGGCCTTCCTTTCCTTCCTCTTCCTCCTCATCACTGTCATCATCTAATTTAACACGGTTTTTCTCCAAAGGAAGAAGGTCATTTTCTTTTGCCTTGATTGCAAAGCTTATTGGAGCAAAGGATGCTGTGAATGAATGGGTAAGATTTCACACATCATTAGACTACAGCAGAAGGCAGGTTCAATTTCCTGACTACCCATTACTCCTGCAGACCACAAAAAAAAAAAAGGAACTTGCACCCTCCTATTACGCTAATTATTTTGCTGAAAAGGACAACATAATCCTTTTTTTTTCTCCTTCTGTGTTTTTAAACAAACGTTGGAAACTTCATTTGATGTGTAAAGATCTCAAAAAAAATACAGCATTAACCTCCAACCCATTTATCCAAAATGATACTTCTAAGAAAAAAGAATGGAAGAATGGAATTTCCCACTACCTAGTACCATATGGTCTGCTGCAATACTTACCTTCCTCAGGAAGCCTTTCACAATCTCATATATCCTACAAGATTCCAATTAGGGAAATTTAAATACAGTAATTAAATTACATACCAGGTTTATAAAAGATAAGCTTTGATTCTGGTAATCCTGGGGTAAGGAAATATGCTCAGAAACTAAGAACTCCATAATTCCAAGGGAAGAGGTAAGAGTGATTTTCCCACTTTTTCATGGGATAGAACAAATCCTAAAATAGGATTTTATTTCCTCAGAGGCAGAAGAAAAATCTAGTATGGATGTTATGTCTGTCTTGGAGGCAAGTACTGTATTTAGGTTATAATAAAGTGGGATTTGTATCCTATTAAAGGAAATGAAAATAAGTTTATAGGAATCAGATTGCCATGAAGTGACTCATTGGTTATATTCCATTACGTAAATTTGAGCAGATTACTACTATTAAAGTACAGGCTCCAGTCTGCCACTTACTAATAGCAAAACAACAGAAACAATGTATATTTCTTACATATTATAATTATATAATAATATATATTGCATCTCTTAATGGGGCATCTTTGAAGGCAAGGAAGATTTTTCCTTCCCCGGGGAAGCTACTCAGGCTGCACAGAGAAGAAACCGCAGAGTCTGGACAGAGAGTCACAGCAAAGAGCCCGGTGTTTGCTGGTTGTGGAAGAAACGGGATCGCAGTGGGAAGCAGGAAGAGAGAATTCAAAGGAACCACAGGACGAAGATAAACTTATCAGTAATTAAGTAAGCCACTAAATTGGCAGGAAGGAAGTTTCCATCCATGGAATCCCAGTTAAAGAGTGTTTTTTCTGTTTTGTTTATTTTTTTCAGTGGCTTTCAGTTCTACTTAAAAGATGCACAGTTTTAGTTTTTAACATATCTTACAATTTTTAAAATATCTTTTCCTGGGAGGCCAGTAAATCAGCTCCCAAATACAAACAATCATTTCTCCAACTCAGGACACTAATTGTGTTAACTGGTTTTGAGTAGCTTCCAGAGATATCTTCCCATTCTGTCCCTCTACTCCTATGACTGCAAGAGTAAAAACATTTCATTTAGACATGAGAGGGGTTTCTTCCAGCATGACTAATGTCCAATATGGCCAGAATGAGCAACAAGCCTAGAGTGTTTCCTCCACATGTATCCTTTCAAATAAGGCCACTGCTCTTCTTCAAAACAAATGATTTCTCTCTTGCACAAAGCCTGTAACTGTCAAGTTGAAAATGACAAAAATAAGATTTTACTGGTATCACTGATGAAAGCCTTCAACTTTGCACAAAACTGAAGGAAAAAAATTTACTGTGTCAGACCATAAATACCTGATAGTCTGTCAAGAAAGAGAGCAATCAAATTACTTACTACAGACGCTTTTTGATGGCTTCAGTGAAAATATATTTTTCACATTATGAAATTCTTCTCCCTACTTTCCATGCCTTCTTTTTTCTTTATGTATATGTTATCAAATATTTTTATGCCAAATAAATCATGTTACCATACCTTTCACCAGTTTACCATCACTGACAGCTTTAGCAGGAGGAACATCCTTTTTAATCCCTGGAACTCCCTTAGAGCTCGGCTCAGATGCATCTTCAGGTGCATGTTCATCTGCAAATTGAGTCTCACTCGGTGCATCACTGGCAGTGTCTGCTGGAACATCTTCAGAGGAAGATACTCCCTTTTCAAAAGAAATTAGCAGAATTACTAAAAGGACACTTATTAATGTCTGTGGAGCTGCAATTTTGTCAGCCATTTGAAAAATTGTATTATCAGCTAATCACAAAACAGCTAATTTTATATTGCTCAGCACTCGTAACCATAATTCTACCTCCTATAAACCTATAGCCTGTAAAACCTACAGATCTACAGTAAGAACATATTGTTATTTTACAGCAAAGAAAATGTTCTTCAGCTGATGCACTTTTGCCAAGGACTGCTTTAAAATTATACTTTTAAAATTAGACCCTAAAAGCATGTAATTCTTTTGTATATTGGTTTAGGTCTTGATTCCCAGGGTCCCAAACCAAATCCATAAAGTCAATTCCCAGAGAGAGGGTGAAAGCTTATGACACTTTTTCCTCATGTACAACTGCATGTAAATTCTTCACAGAATCAGATTTCACAGGAATCAACACATATTAATGTTTGACTTTTTCCAGCATTCTGCTGAAGAACACTGGGCCTAGCAATGTTTTTTGATACAACAGATGTGCTGAGATTTTCAAGGAAGTAAAGAGTTATTGGTTGTAGCATTACATGACTGAATCATTCAGCATGATCTCTGAACTGGCAACAAAAAAAATTTCAAGAGGGATATTACAGAACATTCAAAGTATTTACACGTTAAGTTGTGTGATAACATTAAGTAATTTAACACAGTCAACTAAAAGTTTGGTTGCGCTGGCAGTTGTTAAGCATATGTGACGTTGAAATTGAGGCATTGAGCAGATCTTCCCTGCAGCCATTCCCTGACCAACAGAACTGATTTCTGAAAGTCCTCCACCAAGGGGAAAAGCACAATGAAATAAAGCACTTCATCCCGTATTTACTGAAGTCAGTAGTACAGTTTCTTATTAATTTTAATGGCCAAGAGGAAAAGCATCAGTTGAATTAGTTGCCTATACATACATTACTAGAGCATAAAGATAATATCAAAGTCATTATTTTAAAAAAATGAAGATAATGGCACTATCTACAAAGCCATGCAGTACAAAAATATGCATTGCTATGCTTGACCTCAAGGGACTTAAACCGGTTTCGGTTCCTTTTTAGCTGTACTCATCTGAACACTTAAAATGAATCCTTTATTATTATGCTTCAGTTAGTGTACAATTTCCCCCCAACTACATGTTAACAAGTCCTTATTAATTATGTAAGTATTATGAATTCAATCCACTGGTTTGCAAATGAGACATTCTAGAACAACAGTCAGCATTGTGGCAAAGGACAATTTTGGTTGTAATTTATCAGCTGAGTAAGATCATATTTACCACAGCTTATCTTTAAAAATAGTGTCTTCAGAACATTTTTTCACTATTAAATAAAAGATCAGACACAACTGTTCCAAATAGCAACCATTATTGAATTTCTTCATTTTCCACAAAGCAATTCCGAGGAGTTTACCCACAGGCCTACCTTCTTCAGTTTAAGGCTCCCCAATCTAAGCCTTGAGATGACAAATGACATAGGGCCTAAAAAAAAAATAGCTCTTTCCCATGAAAAGTTAACATCAGATAATGTAGTTCTGATATTATTTGCAATTTTCTTTTCAGTAAGAGAACAATCTAATTAGCTAACACGAGAATAGTTAAAAACATGAATGCCAAGTCTGGCTACCACCACCTAATAACACAGACTAGGAGAAGCAAAGCAAGTAGGAAACTGCTGTGAGATTCTGAAGCTCCAGTATTGTTGCAGTCACGGCTGGACTCTAAACCTCGCTCAGAAAAAAAAATGTCAGAAAGCTCCTCCAGCCTCTGTGCTACTGTTGTAGGAAGAATGATGAGGCATATGGGAAGGTATGGGTATTAAAAGCCATGGCTAACCTTTCTGACAGCAGAACACTAATCACAGTCCTACAAAGCTCAAAACCTACACAAAGCATATATTCCCTCATATAGAAAGTCAGAAGATTTTCAGGCAGTCATTTTACATTACAGCTACAGTGGAGTGGCTTATAGTAAAAAGCAAGAATTAAATACCACACCATCTCACAGATCCTTCCTTTAATGCTGTACAAAACTAAAACACAACAAAAAAAGCATTCACATCATTTGCTGATCAATTTCTCCCTAATTCAGTGTTCCGCTTTTAAAATGTCTCACAGTAACACAACTGGTAAGTCCTTTTCTCACATTTACTTCATTTTTAATAGAAGCATACAAAAACATACATGTACCTGGCAGTTGTCACCGCTCTCTTTTTGAAGGAAGAACTGTTTTTTAAATTCATAATAAGCATTATACTGGTGCCATGGTTGCAGGAATTCAAACCTGTTAAAAGAAAACAGGATATGTGAAGATGCACATGAACATAGCTAATACTAACAATCCCTTATCATCTAGTCTTCTCTAGAAAATGAAATGTTATTTGATGTTTTGAAGCGCTCTTACTTAAGCCTAAACTTAAGAGGATACACATTCAGAGCATGGTCACTAGAGACAGTTTTGACGGATTGGTTGTTTTGACAATTAGAGCCATAATGCTTTCACATTGCTGTTAAGTAGGTCCCTAAATTTCAATTAAAAAAAAAGAACAACAGTACTTCTCTTGCCAAAACCTACATGTCATGTAATTTCATATCTTAAAAAATTAGAACCTTAACTTTTGAAATAACAGTTTAAATAACATTTTCTCTTACCTGAGATCATTCTTGGCACGAACACTAGTTTCAAATTTTACCCCGTTCCTAGCAACATACTCAGCTAGCTTGTCAATGACAGGTTGGATATCTGGAGGTGGAGGTATAATGGCAACCACTGGAGCAATTGTGCTGAAAACATCAAGAGTAAATGGTTTTTAAAAACAGAACATAAAGATCTTTCAGACTCTTGTTTTAACAAAAAAAAACCAACAACTAAAAACAAGCACCAAAACCAACCAAAAAAAAACCCCAACAAAACAAAAACCACCACCAAAACCAAGCAACCAAATACAGAGAGGTTTGTTCTCTGTGTTCACCATGCAGTTAAAATAGCTTGGTTCAATAACAGAACCCTTACTAAACACTCGCTATTGAAGTGCAGGAACAAGACTCCCTCAAAAAACAAGCAAAGCTGTCTGAGGTACCTTGTAGATGTTGTGGTAGAAGTCAACCCACTGGTGCTGTCATTTGAGTCTGGGGGAGGCGGGGGTGTTGTACCAGGAGGGGGAGGAACTGTTGCTGCTACACCTGTAGTGCTGGAGACAGTCACCCCTGCGGGCAGGGCGTTGTAGTAGGCAGCAACATCAATTCCCGGAGGTGGAGGAGCCAGGCAATAGGTTCCATCAGGGAGCATGTAGTAGCTGTAATACATGGCTGCCACAGTTGCTACAAAAAAGACACATTTAAAAATAAATATCTAATTAGAAGAAAACCACCCAATGAAATACATTATTATACCAATACAAACACATCAAGAATCCAGATTCGCACAACACACCAGGAAAGGGCATCTCATTTCTCGTGTAAAAAAAAAAACAAATAAAAAAAACCCCAAAGTAAAAAAAGGAAAGGCTCATATTAACAGATTTAGAAAGAGTAAGAAATATGTAGATTAAGGAATAGAATGTGAATGTACTGAAGGTCATAGATGTGAATATAGAAGTGAACAGAGCAGGCATACTTAAAAAGGAGATAGTATGAAATCACACTTCCTGATCTAATTCACCTCTGGCAATTTAACTCCATTAAAACTATGTTTTCATTAAGAAAGAAATGTGCATATATTCAAAATCAGCATTAAGAGATTAAACCACTAGAATCACTATACACATATTAAACCCCTATATTACTATATATAGACACACTTCTACTTACTCAAACCTCAAAAAGTAGACAGGTTTTGCAAATCAACAGCAACATAATGAACCATGCATTTTAACATGTTTTCCACACTAGAGGCTTCTCTGACTCTAAATATTTCTTGAGAGTGCAAAGGCTTTTTATGTATTTCTCTCTTCCTTTAAGGACAGTATTTTATAATGTTCTAATTAGCTTAATAAATTTACAAGAATAATCCACCTTATAAATATGTTTTCTGCAGAAAGACTACATATAAACAGAAAATATTAATGTAAAATATTTCAAATTAATTACAGTAAGAGTCCCATTTCTGGAAGCAAGATTTGATCAATACATTAAATTACAATGAATTATCCTCTTAAAAGTTTCATAAACATTCCCATGTGGCAGTGTTTACTTTCTTCAAAGAATAAGCTGTCTGTAACGAGAACAGAATAAAGTCCTGTTAAGTTTTAAAAGTGGGGACATGAGTTGCAAACTGACCTTGTTGTGGTACTAAATTATAATCTCCCAGTTTCTGTCTATTCCGGTTCAAGCCTGACATGAAAGTAATCAAAAAACTGACTAGATCTATTCAATGGAGATACTTATTTTGATTTCAGTCTTTCATGAAATAACCAGTAATTTTCAATTTCTTCACAGAAATATTATTTCGATTTTATTAAGATTCCCTTATGGTACAGTTTTAAATACAAATTATTTCCATGCATATTTCTCCCCACATATTACAGTGACAACACCTGTAATCCTTTGGGGGTTCTGATCCTATAATGCATAAAAATCAACTCAGATTATTACGGTTATAACTGATTTGCAGCAACATTACTGAAAAATCAAGAACTCACTCAGCACCACCTTGAAGTAACACTACTCCTTACCTACAAATGTATAATAAAATGAAACCCTATGGTAGCGAAGGCTTCAGCACAAATTTTCTTATATCTCAGTAGTGTTATATGGTCAGTCCCATAAATGAAAGGGCAGGTTGCATTTCTATATTTAAGGATTCAAGGACTTTCAGAATTCTGAAAGCTGAAAAGACTTAAGAAGCACGTAAACTCATTTAAGCTTGACTTTAACTTTTTGAGTATCAGAATTTACAAAACCTGCAAAAACAAAATATAATAATAAGGGCATTGTGCCTCTGGCCTGCCCACCCCCTCCACAGCAGTCCTGGTTTTCTTAAGCAACAATTCAACAGATACTCAGAAAGGACCTTCAAAAACTCATGAGATCGCAAAAGAATAAATACACGGGATGAAGCATGAAGCCAACATATTCTCTTCCCACCAGCATCCACACACAATTCATCAAAACACACCACCAGCTGCCTCCTCACAAAGCACTTACAGTCAGAGGAATATTCTGCCTGTGATGTCTGCACAGCTGCCCCGTCTGTTGACTGTGGCGTTGACGAATTATTATCTGATTGTGCTTTGCGCACCAGTGCTGCAAGGGGGTGATCAGGGTCTACTACCTTCAAAGGCTGAAAATATTTTGAAAATAGAAAAAAAGATTAAACTTGGAAGTACATATTTAAAGAACAGTAGCATCAATGTATTTGGGAAAGCAAATTTCTCTATCTTGATAGACACCAATAATTCTATGCAAACACTGCAGTTACTGTTTTTGTAGCTCTCACATCAGAATCAATGTATTTGAAAATTAGTGAAGAACAAGACACTTCATGTAAACAGAAATGAATGACATAAAAAAAAGTGGTTATTACTGTTAGCCAATGACTGCCATGGCTGGGATAAGGCACAGAACCTGACTTGTCTAAATATCAGACAGCACCACTCTAAAAGCCTGAAATACATACAACTGTCTGTCACTCCCATTATTCCATCACTGTCCAGTCTCAGAAAATAAAAACAACTAACACATCCAGCAAAATTTACATTTAATGAGTAATAAATTCTGGTGAAATATTATTTGCTGGAACTGTTATTTCATGTTAACATTTCATCTACTAAAATCTAAGAAGAAAAAAATTTCTCTCTCAGCTTATTTATATTATTTTTAATAACCATGTTATTCCATTAAATACCTTAATCTCTTTGCTTGAACACAGGTTCCATACGATAAATTCTTGAGTGGTGCCCTTAATACCAGAGGGCATCACAAACAGAAATTTAATTCCTTGGAAATGGAAAAATAGCAATTTGTGTGCTAGAGAAAAGGTAAAATAAATATTTACCAAAACAGACTTAAATTACAGTCTGAAAAGAACCCCACACCTGAGCACCTGCAATTTTTGTGTCCATGAATCAGATGTTTTACATGATAAAAACGTAATTTTAATAGTGTCAAGTACCTTCATGAGCTCTTCAAGCCTACTGCATTTTTTAGATGCAAAAAGACTCGGATGAAGATAATTTCCGTCATCGTCATCATCATCATCATCATCTTCCTCAGATTTGACTCTTGAGTCTAAATAAAAGCAATGTCTGAATTTCATTTAGGTTTGCTATGAATTTGCTTTAGGAAAGAATGGTGATACAGGACAAGCACGGATCTTAGGAAAGCATCATTCATATAAATCAGCTTGGTCACAAAAGCACAGATCCAAGGTAACGCCCAACATCAATAAAACTAAACCCTAAATGGACAGGCCAACCTTCTGTTGGACTTGAGGTATATAACTGCTTTTAAAACTTCCACATCATAGCAGCTCCTGAAGCTGTAAGTTTCCACAAAGAATTTTTTTTAAAAAAAATCTTCAATTTAAGCAAAATTTTGAATCAGCACATCAATCTCAGCTGCAGTGGAATCCCAGAAAAATGTGGCTATTTTAATAAAAAGACCAGCATCTGTTCCACTGATTCCCATCCTGAAGCCACCATTTGCCAAGCAACAACTCACGTTTTTTCTCGTCAGCTTTACTTTCTGAAGGAGCTGCATAGCGTCCTTCTTTCATGGCCTTCTGGATGAACTTGTAGTAGGGATTGAGGTAGTGATCAAATCGCAGAAAGTCAAACTGGGAGTTGCGTGCTTGCTTGGCTTTCAGCATGATCTCAAACTGGGCTCCCTGCTTGCACACAAAGTTTGCAGTTCGCTCAATGATTGCATGCATTTTTGCCGTTGGTGGCTGTGGGAGTAAAATAACACGTATTTGTATTTTCATAAGCAGCTTGTACAGTATGTTAGAACTCCAAAGGGAATCAGAAAGAACAGTAGTAGTAGTAGTAGCCTAGTAGGACAGTCCTTCTAGGCTTTCTTCAGCAACTTAAGTTTCATAATCACTTAAAACTAGTCAAAACACATTAGGCCTAAAAAATAAAAAAATAGCCAAAACAGTTACTTCCTCAGCTACTCATTCAGTTCCTTTGGCTAGATCCTCTTCTACCAGCACAGCTGTTTCTGCATTGAACAAAACTGAAGAGGGCAACAGATCCTGGATGACCTCGGTGTTACAATATCTCAAGATGCTCTGAAGACTCAACATGTATGGTTTCCTTCCCAAAAACTGTCCTTAATTCTGTTATCTCTGAATGTGCAAATACTATTCCCTAACTATAATTTTCTTACATTTTATTTGCTTGGGAAGAACATGTTGCCTCTCAAGACCAACATACAAACTATAGTTCCCATGTCCATTCCCTTGAAGAGTCATCAAACACTTCAGCAATAAAGCAAAAAATAAAGTTCAGCAGCATTCATGAATTTTCACACCAGAAATTCCTAGCCAGAAATCCCTAGGGAACAGTATGATACCAAACCCAAGATGTGAAGAGAACAAGAGTACAGCTAAAGAATGAAAGAACTTCATTATTCATTACTTTTAATTTCATACTCAGCTGTTTTGTCTTGTGCTCAGTACATTGTAAAAACACATAATCTGTGTGCCTATAAAGACTGAAGTGTTACATTAATGATTTGGTTTAGCACTGCAGTTTTACTTCATAGATACCCAGCTATGTTGCAAACCTCAAAAAATCTTTCTCAGAAGATTGGAAGCACTTGAGACAGCGGTGTTTCACATAGGGGAAAAGAAGTCTGACTATAATCAAACAGCCCAATAAAAGCTGTTTTGCTTTAAAAGCTGTTTTCTGCTGACTGGATCCTTTACCAGGACATGTTCAATATGGAAAATAACTAGTTGTTTCAAGTTTTATTTGTCCTTCTAAAACCCCAGCAAAGACTATTTTGATGGGAGGCAATGAGGTTCTTAAACTAGTAACACTTTGTGCATTATCAGTTTCACATCACATATCAAGATTTTCTGTTTCTATCTCTCCTCATAAGTTATTAAGCGAAAATTTCCTCTAACAGCTCACTTCAAGAGCATCCACAGTCTTCTTAAAGTGCCCTGCTGAAAAACAATCATTTTTGCCCATAATCAGTTTTAAGCAGTGGAAGACCTTTGGCCTGCCTGCCAAAGTTCTTCTGTTCTAAGTTCCAGAGTAACATTACTGCTGCAACTGGAGCCGTCATACACTGAACATTCTGTATTTCTGGACGAGTTTTTTTTGCTGCCTGACTTGTCTTCATTGAATATTTCCACTTTGCATTGATCTGTATAATAGGAAGTATTTTATATCCGTCTTTATTGAACTGCAGCTTGCAGACTGGGAGCAAAGTCTCCATGTTAGCATGCTGATTCTCAAATTTCTTAAATAGAAATAAATAAAGAATAAATATCTTCCATGGTAAAGCTGAATGACTTAAATAGAACAGCAACAACAAATCAAGGCTTACAAAAAAAAAAATTCACAAATCCCAATCCAAAGTTAAGTTCACATTGCTTTCAGAGCTGTTGTCTAGGCATTTTGATGTTTGTTGAGTTTATGGGTTTTTAATCAAAACCAAAGACACGTACATTTGCATTCTGTTCATGTGAATATACTGCAGTTCAACAGCTGACTGAGCAATTACCTCAGTAAGCCCCACACTGCACTATATAATGTACATAGCAAATACATCTAAATTTCAGAACAAAAGCCAAGCAGCTATCACAACCAACACTCTTTCACCAGCAGTTACATTTTGGAAACAGTATCAAAATGCAAAATAAGAAGCTTTTCTCAGAAAACTTAACGTTCTTTAAATAAAAGCTAATGAAGTTCAAATGGTTACACAAATACTCTGTGCTCGTTATTACTTATCCTAACAGAGTGCTCTGAATCTTCACTGCCAAGGTTATCAAGTTGAGAATACCAAGTTGAGCCCACATATAAATTAACACTTTTGTGACCACAGTTAGAGAGAAAAAATATTATCAGATTTTCCTTCATCTTTTATGAAACTTGAAATACACTGAAAACCCTTATAGTTAGACCTGTACTCAAGCAGGTGTCTGTTCAGCTCCCTTAAAGAAAAATACACAAGTCCAATTAAGTCTACAGAACACTCAGCAAATTCTAGCAACATCCCATGAAGAAAGGAGCTTCTATGTACTAATACTTTCAAGGTATTTCAGACTTAGCTAGAAATAAATTACTGTTTTTCTCCTTGAACATGCTAGTTTTATATACAGCATTAACACTTGATCGGTTTCTCTCCCCTTCAGATTGCGACTTAGTTAGAAAGATTCTAGAAAAGAATTCTTGAACAGAAGCAAATTTCTGGTTTAATGGTCCTTTCTGTTTGGAACATTGAACCTTACATCTCAGCAAGTATCCATTCCAAAAACAACTGCCTTTTCTTTGGATTAGCTAAAATAATATCCTAAGTGATACCAAATGCACTTAGCATAAGCACAGCAATCATTTCAGTGTGAAAAAGAAGATTCAAGAGTGTTCATAGAATTCAAGAGCTCAAGGCAGAACATTTGAAATTAAGTTACTATTTCTGAATAATTTGTACCACATTAGAATTTAGATATATAAAAATATATTTAGAATAAAATGTACCGCACTAAAGTTAATGAAAAAAAACCTAGCCCAACCACCAAACAGCACTATCAACTGCTCAAAAGCTGGCAGAAGTGTAGGCTGAATTACATGCACACATACCAGCTCCACATCAGAAGGTACATTCAGACCCGGAGGGGCAACAAAAGGTTCTTCATTTTCTTCTGTATTTTCTGTCTGAGCTGTTTCTACAAGAAATGACAGAATAGAATATTTAGGAAAAAAAACCAAAGCACACAAATGCTAAAAACCAAAAATGAAATAAAGTATTTCTAAAAGGATGTGCAATCAAGGAATTTATCAAATGCAGCTATATAAACAGCACTTATACTGAAGACATTTACATACGGTTTAAAAGAATAATTTGTATTACAGTCCATACATTCTGCTTGCTATAGCAGAAATCTTCCTCTGAATATACTTTGCTTTACAGATTTTTCTAATAATTGAAATAAAAAGTTTACTTTTTTACAGTAACTTATAGTATTATCTATTCTACTAGCCTTAAGAGAAATTGTATTCCCCTTTTCCCCTGACAGACTAGATGGCACCAAGTGCAGGAACACCTGACCACGGGAGCTGTGGAAACAGCAGAACAACCTCATCACGGATGAGATGTCACAGTGATTACTGAGGACAAACCATACAACAAAGGGAATTCACTTGTTTGGTTATATTCTGGTGGGCTGGTTTTTGTTTTATTTTTTTTAATAAACTCAAATAGTTTAACTCCACAAAGGTACAGAGAAATTTTAGCAGCAAAGAAAGAAGGAAAGAACAGCAGACGAAGAACAGACTGTTTCTTTTGGCAGCAGCTCCAACTAACAATATTTGGTTATAGAGTATTAAACAAATTAATTAAACCCCTGAAGAGACAACCAATGCTGCTTCAGTACAAAAGAGAAGAGGCAAAACCGTTTGTACAGTGCAAGTAGCGCAGACACTGAGTGCCCTTACACAATCTCTCAAAAAAACACTAAATAAGCTTAAGGACCTAAAATGGTCTTGCAATGCAACACAACTTGGGGGAAAAAAATCACATTTCATACCACAGTAACCCACCAAGATGTAGTTAGGCAACCCAATTGTTAATTAAACGATCCTCACTTTACTAAGACATAGTTCAACAACATTTGAAACCTTCCTTAAGAATATATGATAAAAATATGAAGTTATTTGAATTATAGATGAGAACATGACAACTGAATTCTGTATTTTTTAGGTCATGGAGCAGGGTACACTGTGTTGAAGACAGACTTGTAATAATTAAGATGAGAAAATTTAAACTTAAAAATATATATTCTTATTATTATTTTATGCTTACAACGGTATTTTCTGTCTTGACTGAGAAACACAGTGTTAGCAGACAGTCAGTGTAAGGAATTACTAATTTTTTCTGAGTAAGAATCTGCATGACAGCAGAATTAAATTCCCTGACTACTGCAGTATTGACTGTGCCACAGCAGGAAAATATTTTTAAGCTCATCAAGAACAAAGTCTGCAAAAACTCAGTAACAGAGTTCCATAAAGACCCTGATGAAATGCTTTCAGAATTTCTAACTGCATTTTAATAACACATATATTTTAAACCCTCAACTGCAAGACAGAGAAATGGTATGTCCTCCCTCTCAATTAACCCTTGTTATTTTTACCCCTTACCTTTTTGTTTTGCAGGCTGATGCTCCTCCTCTTCAGTGGGTTCTGAAGGGTCATAATAATCACTGCCATAACGGAATCCCACTGCATTATAGGTACCATCCTCTGCCAAAGCTTCACTGAGTCTTTTATATTCCTCCTCTTGAACAAAAATGCAATTACCAACATTAGAACATATTCAGAAGCTAATTTATTAAAAAAGAAGAAGTAATATTTCTTACTTTAGCTTTTAAATAAGAAGTTTTCTCCTGATCATTTTAGCTTTCATTAAAAACTGAACAGAAAAACACAGCATGTACACATGCTGCCCATTTATTTCTTCTTGAAGTGAGACAGGCTGTGGATTAAGACATTCTAATGCAATTATGCGTATAAAAGCACAGAATTTCCTTTAAACAACACTAAAAATGAAGCAGAATGTGTTTATTTTGGGGGGTCTGAAATCCCAGTCTGCCCTCAGAATCTGGGCAATTTCTGTGTGGATCTACAGTTAAACTATCCTGAGGTCCTCTCATACGCAAAGACTCCCGCTTTTCGAATCCACTGGGTACTGTCAAGATAACATCAGAAAAAGAGAGTATAAAATTAGGAGTAAATTTAGTTTCATAATAATTTATTTAAACATGCTTTTTTAATAACCATGTTATTCCTTGAGCAATACCTTGCCTTGCCTCCTCCTCAAGCAAGTCCGTATGCAAGGCTAAATACCTCTCTTCATCACAGAGGGCTTCTATTCTAGCCTCCTCTTCAGACAATTGATAATCTCTGTTCCAGGTGGAATATTCAGCATCATATTCAGAAAGGTCATGCAGGTGACCACGCCCATCATACCTGCAGGATGAAACAGCTGGTCAATGCAAAGAACTTAGGGCTTGGGTTTATGTGACTACTTAAATACTTACCCAATAAAAATGAAAAACAAAAAAACAAAAAAAAAAACTTTTACGTTAATGCATACTCCCTTTTAGAAGTTACAATTAATTTTGCTAATCATTTGTCACCAACTATCGAAAATTTGTTTAATAGTCTAAATTCCTCTCAAAGAAACTAAGAAATTATTACAATTAAAGGCAAAGGTATCCTTTAATAGTTTAAGTGGGATCCATTTCCTTAACAGCTCTTACCGTACGTGCTTCAACCAACCAATCAATGTCACTTGCAAAATACGTTTTTCTGGAAAGTCAAATAGCTTACATTCACACAAACCCGAGTACATAAATACCTATCCGTAAGAACCAAACGGTCGAAATTTCCTCGCTTCTTTCTGCTAGTCTCGAACTCTCAGGAGAAATCTTCACCATAGAAACTTGCGTCCATTGGAGGTAAAATCATGGCTAGGCTCGGCCCCTAGCCATTTGGCTGAGGAAATAAGTTCTGGGTTATGTGATAGAGAGACACACATACATAGGAACAGTAACATAAACATGCAATTTAAGGAGGTTCACCGCAAAATCGGCAAAGATCAATGATGTACAGTTCCTTTCTACTAAGAAATCACTTTATTTGCAGAAAAAGCACTGCATTGGGATAATGTTTATGCATCAGTAAGAGAAACCGATTGGAAAGTAAAGCGACAGTAAATTCGACTCCGCTGAGGTGTCTTCCCACACACAACTCTTGACTTGTGCCAACTTGCTAGACCAAAAACAAAGTAAATATTCTTATAGCAAAAAGCAAAATGAAACATAGGTCTGGTTAATCAAGCTCTGTCCACAGGGAAACTTGAACCCAAGTCTTCTCATATCAATGTGCTTTTCTCAAAATGGTGAAAATGAAGACTTCCTGCTGCTGGAGATAAAAGGAATCTAAGCTTCCAAAGGAGTTTATAAGATTAGCAATTGCAAGCTGCCTTAACTCACAAATGTATGTTATTTGGTATTTCAGTATGTGGGTACAGACATGCACATACTTAGTGTTTGCTCCCTACAATTTCTATAACATCTGTGAACGGGGCTCTGCTTCACAGCACCCCAAAAACAGCCTCTACCAACAAATGAGATCAGTCACAGAAATTATTTAGATTAGAAGTGTGCAACACAACACTTCCATTGTTGCATGAGAAATGAAACATAGCTACAAATACTTATGGGTGTTTTGTCCTGCCTTCATGTCTATTCCAATTTAACAAATTTATTTCAATGATAACCATCATTAATGGCGTAAGCACCAAAATAGTGCAAGGGCATTTCTTTTTTCTTCAGTCCTACGGAAGGAAATCAAAAGACCTTCCCTTACTGATATTTTTCCAAGACAAATACAGCTTTTAAGTCAAAATAAGAAATCCTGTCCAGCACCAAAGCAGTGATGAAACTGAGGGAACAAATATCTATAGTATGTTATATGACCCTTTCCAAACCAAAATTCTTCCATCTTTCCCACTGAGGTTTTCAGGGTCAGCCATAACTCTTAAATTATTCTTTCAGTGCTCCACTCAAACATAACCAACCTGATCTCTCATCTTCCCTCTGTCCAACAAAATATTCAGGTAACCCTTTCTGAATAAATTTATTTCCAAGTCCCACCCTGCAGTGCTGAAACAACTCAAGAAACCAGAAGGAACATCAAAGCAGATTGTATTAGTCTCTCTGGCCATGAACCTGGACCTATGGTACAACAACCAAAAGAAACCAGTACTGACATAAAACTTCAAGAGCAAGCACTCAAAATCAAATCCCTTCTGTCTAATAGAGTAAATCATGGCACCAGGAAAAGTGAAGAGGCCAAGAACTGCTTTTGGGGTGTCCCATCAGCAGCCTGCAGCCAGATTATGTAGGAGAAATAGGAAATCCCCATTTTCTTTATGGTGGATAAACGCCTTTGCACTCCCCACACTGCCACGTTCTCACCTACAAAACACACAATGTGCCTAATAAGTATTCCCACGAAATCAGGCTCCCTTAGATTCCAAGTGAAAAAATAGGAGGACGTTTGTGGTTTGCACTGAAAAGGAACAGATCATTCCCACTCTCCACCCTGCCTTCACAAGTGGAGCAGAAAGACCCATCACACGCTGCCTGCCAGGAGGAGAGGAACCTCCCAGCGCTGCCAGAGCGGGAAACCCCAAGTTCCGCAGAATGAAGCGCTGCAGAGCGCCCTCGGAGCTGTGCCGGGACGAGCTGCCTCCAGCCCCAGCACAGAGGGACCCGACGCGCCTGCCAGAGCGAGCCCTCTGCTCAACCCCCGCCCTCACTGCCCACAGCACAAGGGGGGAAACAGAAAGAGGCTATCACAGGAGATCTCGCAGCACAGTCTGGGGGTTGTGTTACACCGACCTATCGATCATGATCTTGGGGTCTCCCATCCAAGGAATAAGGTGTCGCCCCTGCTCCTGGTACTGAGCCTTCTCATCATCCCGAAACAGCTTGCAGGCATAGCCGAACACCAGCAGCTCCACACGGCTACTCCCGCCTCCACCTCCACCTCCTCCGGGGGGCCCGGGCACCGTTCCCCCGCCTGACAACAACATTAGGGGCGGCGGGCCTGCTTCTTCTGCAGTCCGTCGAGACCCTCCGAGCCCTCCGTACATCACCGGGGGGCGCAGCGAGGCGGAGGCAGCTCGCAGGAGCACCGACTGTCCGAGCAGCGAGTCCCCGCAGGGCCAGGCCCGCGCTAAAGCCCCCGGTCCCAGAGCACCACAGCCGCCATCACCCGAAACAAAATGGCGACACTTCCGGTTCCGCCGGCGGCGTAGGGGCAGGGGCGGGCTGGCTTTTAGCGACAGCAGATTCGAATCAAGTTCCAGCAGCCCAAGCGTTAAATCCAAGGATAACGTGATTCCGCGGTACCGGCGAGGACACTACGCATTTGATGACAACAGAGGAATACTGGCGAGGCGGTGGAACCACGGACGTGGCCGTGACGAAAGTGCGGCATGTCGGAGGGTGGGGCGGTGTCTCAGGGCGCTGTGTGGCCTGCCGAGGTGGGGGCGGGCAGCGGCGTGTGGGGGGCGTCTGTCTCGGCCGAAAGCAGCGGCAGGAGCTTCAAAACGGAGCCGAAACGTAGAGCCGCGTCTGCCGGTGCCCTCCACGCTGCCTTGGAGCCCCCAGGGGAGGCTGAGGGGCTCAAGGCGGTGCAGGGAGGCGCGACACAAAGCGGGGATCAACCTCAGGCTGTACCCGTGAAGTTCGAGGGGAAAGCCCGGGAGCCAGGGTGGGAATCACAGAATCAGTTCGGTTGGGAAAAGACCTCTGAGACCATCGGGTCCAGTCTATGACCGAACACCACCTTGTCAACCAGACCAGGGCAGCGAGTGCCACGTCCAGTATTTCCTTGAAAGGGGGAAGGGAGGACCTGGGGCACTGAATAAAAATATTTGAAGAAGGTTTAAAAACCAGAGAATTTTTTTTCTAAAATTGTGCGATCTGAGCTGACATTTTCAGTGTTGTGTACTTCAGGGTTATTACTTTCATCACTCTTCAAGAAGTATGAAGAACCGTGTTGTTTTGCATATTTTATAATAAAATTCTGTAAGGAAGCACATGATATTTTGTGATATTGTGGAATTACTCCATATCCTTAGATTCTGAGTGCCCATAAATGCTGGCAGAGCTGCTGGAATGTGTGAAAAACTCTCGGCATCATTATACAGAAAGGGCTAGAATATGTAAAATAGTGAGGGAAGAAATGGAGGGGTGCTGGAAGAGAGGTGGATAGTTTGTACCAGCATTTATAAATACATCCTACCACGTGAACTTATGGGAGGACACCAAGTGTACAGGTGGGAACATACCTCATCACTGTGGAACAATTTAATACCAGTTGGAAAACACATGGAGTAAAAAAAAAAAAAAAAAAAGAGTAAGAGAAAAGCAGAAGATGAGCAAAACAAACAAAAAAATTTAGATGGGGAGTATAAGAAAGCAACATGTGGTGATGATTTCATGACTTCTCTAAGTCCTCTGGTAATGCAAATGATTCAACAAGAAGGTAGTACAGCACAAAGAAGGGCTCTGTGCAGTAGAAGTGACAGCATTATAAGGTAACTTCAGACCATTTTCCTGGTATATCAGCATTAGAGACAAGGACATGAACAGTGCATAAATCATATAAAGAAAAAAAGCAGAAGACTTAGTTAATATAATGTAATTACAAAAAGATGAGGGAGTATTTTATCTGGTAAGGCATTTTCCAGACAACTGAGCCATTTCTAGAAGAACTAAGAGGTGACCAAAACACCCAGGAGCAATAAAGCACCAGGTGTCTCATGGAATTATTAAGAACAGAGGGGATAATGCCTTTAAAATTAATCTGTGTTAATTTGGTAGCTTGAAAACAACATAAAGAAATGAAAAATGGGAATCATCTGTCTGTTTTTGAGAAATGTAGCAAGATGACATGAGGGCTGGGGCAGGATCTTTCTGCTTATTGCAGCACATGATGTTCTGGGCTGTTTGTTCACGTGTCATTAGCCTGTCATCAAAAGAGGGATTCAGAGAGGTTTCTGAAATAACAGGACAACTGCACTACAGTTCTTTCCAGATTATTGTGTACCTGAGGGAAAGAAGAGAAACATAACCAGACTGCATACAGATCTTCAATATATTTAAGAAATTTCATTGTAGTGCATTTTGAATTTGCACTGGATTAAAAAAATGCCCATCCCTTCCTTTTTTCCCCAGCATGAGTAAAAAATGAAACTTTTTTCCTTTATTTTCACTCTACACCAACACTGGGAAGGAAATGCAGTGCTGATCATAGCATATGGTATGCTTTTTTACCACATTTAACAATACATCCAGTTTTAATATCTATGAGTAAGAAAAAATACACTGTGCTTACTATAGACTCTTAAAGCCTTTACATGATAGGATGACTTCATTATTTCATTCAGACCCTTGATTAGTCCCAGCTGTTCTGACTGTGTTGAATAGAGGGAAGGTGTAATGAGGAAAATTTACAAAATTAATCTCTATCCCACTCACTGTATCTCTTTTCATTTTGCTGTTGGTAGGAAAACATGGACAATGCAAGTAAAAAGCTGTTCTTTCCTAGGCTGCTAACAGTCCATTTTCCTCTATCTTAATGGAAGCGTAGTCATTTAGTATCATTTTGCAGTTTAGATAAAAGTGGATAATAACATTTATTCTCTAGTTTTGAAGTTTGAAAGAAAAGTGTGTTGTGCTGATTCTGAATAAAAGTCCCATTTCGATCATGTTTAATCAATAGAAAGGAATTTTCAGCACACCAAAAGAGTGTATCAAATGTTATGCCAAGCACAGGGGAGATATGTTCTGCTGATCTGGGCAACAAGCTGAGGTTTTATTTATATCATTTTGGCAAATGGCTTGTCAGCACTCAAGCTGAACTAATATATCCTTTTCACTCCTCTTTTCAGAGTAAAGAAAGGCAGAAATCAGGTATTTGGGAAGAGGAAAAAGCATATGGAATTGAAAACTAAACTTTAAGCTTGAATCTCAAAGGTGCCTCCCAAAATTTCCCTGTATTTAGCACCGGGCAATACCTCGTCCTTTTTAAAATTCAGTGTGGATCTTCTCAGTAATTAGGAAAAAAAAAAAGTTTTAACTTCCATATTTCACGTTTCCCATCAGAAACAAATATTTAGTTTTGCTTCTGCTTAGCATAGAAGTCCTAAGATTATTTCTATTTGTATTCTAGCACGATGGCTTTAATCCCCTTCATTGAGGGGAGGAAAACTTGGCTGTTTTTCCTGAAAAATGGGAAACCGTGTACAGTAGCTGCCAACTGTTACAGATTTTTTTACCCCCTTAAACCATTATGTTAGGGAAACTGCTGTAATCTAGTACTACTTTATGTGGGACTGTTTACAGAAGAAGTCAGTATTTCTTCATTTTGGCCCTGGTCAAAGAGGCTAAAATTGTTTACTAAACACCATTTAAGAAGAATATTTAACCTATTGTCATTTTTTGATAACATTCCATGCTACATCTAAATTGTTCCCCTCAATTTTGCCTTTGCCCAAAGCCAAGGTCTGAAAAGCGTTTTGTCAGCTTCAATAGAAGAAGACTCCAGATACATCTTGTTTTTCCATCTCAGAAGAAAGGCGGAAAGCAATAGCCAAAATTAAACATTAGTGTTCTTCCCCCAGCCTTTCTTTGTTTCCTATGTGAAATGTTTTTCAGACACATTTTAACAGCCACAGTTTCAGTGCAATGAAGGGTAACATTGTGGTCTTGAGTACCAAGAAATTACTGCTAGCAGCGGTTTTTGTCTGCACCGAGCAATTGGTTACTGCTTAGATTTCTTTTTAGCTGTTAAAAAATTAAAGCCTTTAAGCAGAATCCATTCACCTTTCTAAAATTTGTTGGTAACTTGCACCAGGAGGAGGAAAGCCATTAAAGAAGCACTTTTTCTGTGTCACAGTTAAGTATTCTTTCAAGATTAATACTTAAGAGCTTGCCATTGTTTTTCTGCTGTGGTGGAGTTTTGAGCAGCCTGCTTGATTTCTGGGCTGGGTAGGCTTTTTAGGCCCTCTTCACCTTAGCCACCTAGAAATGTCCAAAACCTTTTCCAGAGGTGCAGAAAGCTGCTGACTTGGAGGGTTAATTTAGCTTGCCTTGACTGTTGGCTGATCACTGATGCTTAAGGGGTCAAAAAAAGCACTGTTTTGATTCAATATCTGCATGCCTGGAGCATGCAGCTGTTGGGATTGTATCAAAAGTTAGATAAAACAACCAACAAAGCAAAAACCTCCTGGAACAGACACCTCCTCCCCCAAACAAACAAACAAACAAACACCCAAGAAATGCACAGAAAAGACTGGGAAATTAACTCAATTTACATAATTTTACTGTTTATTTAAAGGATCATGTGTCTCTCTGCAGAGCTCTGTTAGCTGTTTGGGTAGATCCCATACAAACCTATATGCATATAAATAATTTTCTTTGCCCCTAGTCACACAGAAATAGGCAACATTATTAGCAATGAAAAAGACAGCTCAGAATCAAAAGATGATTAAAAAATGTTTCTTTTCTTGTGAGTGCCATTGTGTCAGGGTAGTGATTGAAGAGAGAGAGAGAGAGCCTTTAGAGACTGCATCGTCACGACACTGCAGCAGCCAGGCAGGAACAAGTCCAAAAATAACAATGTATGGGCAGAGTCAAAGGACTCAAAGCTGTGTCTCTGCAAGACATGGAGCAACTCCTGAGTGTTTGGTACCTGGCAGGGCTCAACTCCTGAAAACTGACACCAAGGCTCTGGTCCTCCACCTCACAGTGCTTTTTATCTTCATCTTTCTCTGGTGGTGAAGATGAAACAGAAACAAGCTGAGCTGAACAAGAAAGTTAGGAATGAGAAATGAAATTGAATGTGTAGGAAATTGAAACTGCGGGGGTCATTGTGACCTTGCATTGATGAAAGGATTTACCTGTAAACATCAGGCAGAGAGAAAATGGCTCAAAACTTAGAGCACAAGAACACAGTTCAGGAGCAAAAGTCTCAAGTCACCAACAGGTTTCTTATAACTTTGGAATAGCAACTGGGTTCCATGAGGATCAGTCCCGTATTTCTAACACTGATATGGGAAACCCCTTATTTGACATTCTTCTCTGGAAGAATAAACACTTTCAATCCTGAGATGTGCAGAGACTATGCTGTCCCCTGCTGCGTGGTGTAGTTCTTTCTAACCATTTTGGAAGTTTGTCAGGTTTGGTGTCTAAATCACAGCTTTGTATTTCAGATTCTGTAGTGGGTGACTGTGCAGGATAATTTTTTGACTTACAATTTACAAGTAGCAGGACACTGAATGGGAGGATACAGCTCACACCAGTTGTAAAGTGGTTTGTCTTAAAGGGGAGCCTTGTAACACTTTCTCTGCTCAGAACACTTGTGGCATAGGAAGGAAAAAACGGAGGGTTACCCAAAAATGTTTCTTGGACCCCACTTGGGAGAAGAAACAGATCTTGTGTGTCAGGACCAATACCTTCTCCTGTCCTCCAAACTGTTCTGCAAATATTTCCCTCTCGTGTGTATATCAGTGTAGAAAAATAGCTAACCCTTTTCCTGTACAATACTTACATTTTTCACCTTTAGAAAGGTATAAACACCTTTACAGTGACTTACCATAAATGTGTCCACAACACATAAAAAGGATTGCTGAGGAGGAATATGTGATCCTTTTCCCTTTTTCTTATGCCAGTCATTAGAAAATCAGTCACATGTTGCAGCACAATGGATCAATTTCATTGTGTACCAGTGATAAATTTAATATCTGTACATCAAAATCCCATTATTGTGATTTTATATGTAATATATAAATATATGGATTCTAGTAAAACCAGAAGAAGCAGTAGCAGTGATTGTACTCCTTTAAAAAGTACTTACTTAAAAAAGTAACATGATCCTTAGTAAATTCTTTCAACTTAATCTTCCTCTGCAGTGTTCATTTTTATAATGCAAGCTTTACTGCATTAAGCCATCAGATAAAAGAGTGCTAACAGCCTGGCCACATTTTTGTCTAACAAAGGCTACATTTAGAGGACTCAGTTACAAGTGGAAGCTTTATCTAGAAATAGAAAAAGCACGACAGAGCAATTTTTTTACAAT
The DNA here is from genome assembly GCF_049639895.1 of Pseudopodoces humilis. Taxonomy (NCBI): domain Eukaryota; kingdom Metazoa; phylum Chordata; class Aves; order Passeriformes; family Paridae; genus Pseudopodoces; species Pseudopodoces humilis. The sequence continues at coordinate 115,561 of NC_142219.1, forward strand.
AAAACTATTAATTCTTGCACCCGCCCCTCCTTATAATATTCTGATGCTTAACACTACATTAATGAGGCACTTTTAATATAATTATGATTGCTTTTATTCCAGCTCTTCCTGATTTTCTGATGTGGCCTTAGAATTAATTGTCCTTGGCCAGAGCAAGATGTTCCCTTTAGCAGGGCTGCAATTGTCATCTTTAAAAAATTTCCTGAAATATCTTTTGCTGTTTTTAGGATTCCATTCCGATTTAGGGAGAAGAAAGAGAAAATGCAACTTCAGGATGCTCCTCTCTTTGGGTAATTTAACCAACATAAAATTTGTAGCATCATTGCTGGGGTTTTCATAGTCTGAAGCTCAACATATGGCCAGCAAACTGTTTTTCCTCTTAATCTTTAGATGCATTATAACTTATTTTCTTTTGCAGCAGTCTGAAGTATACAGGATCTAACTCCTAATACAAGTAATTCCTTAGCAACAGGTGGTGTTGATTCTGGAACCAAATATAGTAATTATCCTAAAGGTCTTTAAAATGCCTCTTAAACGGTGATTTGAAGGACTGGGTTATTTACAAAGCCAGTAACAAACTGTGGACCATTTAATCTTCCAGTTGCTGGTCTGCTCCTCAGTTAGGGCTGTGCTGGCTCTTATTTGTTTGTGGTCTATGACTAAGTGGGTGGATGCTACACACAGCCAGCTAGTTTGCAGTCTCAGAAGCATGGAGGAATAAATGGACCATAGCAGCTGAATTCCTTTTTAATTTTTAGCATGTCACCTTCCATTCAGTGCTGGAATACAGTGCTTTGTAATTCAGCTCACCATCTTTACAGGGCTGTTTTCTTCATGGCTATGCATGTGGCTGGCTCTAGTGGGCTTTGATATGGTTATGAAATGGCAGTGTGAATTACATCTCTGTGTGTAGGAAATTTATACCATTATGTCCTTATGCACACTAAGAGAAAACTACTCTGTTGTTTTGGACATAAGGCGATCTTTCAGTCATTAATGAGGAAATTCCTCTTCATGGGCCAGTCCATCTGTGAGCTTTATGAACTGGGCATCACCCACAGTCTTACAGCTGCAGCAGTTTCAGAAACTTTGTGCACGTGGTTGATCTTCCCCCTAAAAAAGCAAGAGCAGTTCTGGGTTTGTTTTATACTACAAGCACAAACCCCCAAACTGGCTCTGGTCTCTATTTACCTTAAGGTATTCATGAAGGAACAAAGGGAATGTACTGCAGTAGAGGACATTTGTTCTCCACTGCCTTTCCCGTAATGAGTAGTTTGGGTTTTACACCCCTGAACATGGCTCTTCCAGAAACAGGCATTAATTTTTCATCTTCTGAGTTTGGCTCAAGGAATAGGACCAGTCAGAGATACAGACATCTGACTGGAAATGAGGCCTACTACTCTTTTTCATAAAGGTGTGAGAACAATTCTTTTAACCCTTCTGGAAAATAATCAGGGTATTTACTTCCTTGAGAGGAATTTTTTTTCAGTTGTTTCTGTTCTGGTAAAATTCCTTGCAGTGACAGTTAAAAGCAAGTTGTGCAGCCCAGGGATGGGATGGAGATAATTTGCTAGAATATGGAAAAGTGCATGGTGGGAAAGCCCTGGTAGGAAATTAGAGACTGTGCCCTGGGAAAAAATTAAACCAATAAAATAATAAAAAATAAATATTTGGCTTGTCTTGGAGGGAAAAATGGCATGTCCAAATAATCCATTTGGGATCTGTGGGGATTCCTTTAGTTGAAGAGACTTATAAGGGAGTTGTCAAAATTCCCTAGGTAGAAGTAAATGAGATGGATTGAAGCTGTGTGGATAGCAAGATGAAGGCTGGAAGTGGTCTGCCCAGGCAGAACACAAAAGCAGAGATTTAAAATTTGACTGGGCAGCAGGAAGGAAGAAGGTCTTGTGGAAGTATGGAAGGAACAAAGGGTTTCCCTGGAAAAGATTTCTTCTGGGTTTGCAGGTTTTGCAATCCGACTTTGATGTGCTGCACTTGCATCACTCCCCTGAAAACTCCACAGCCCTGTGCTGCGGCAAAGCCACGACTTTGCACTGGACACAGAGGGGTTTCCACTGCCAAGGCTGGCAGGAGAGGATAACAGAGACCTTCTTTACTTCCCTACCTACCCCTGGAGACAGCTCAGGCCTTGAAAAAAATCACAAGAAACTCTTCTTCTGCTTCAATGCCTAAGGCCGTGCCCTCTGGTTCCTCTGAGCTGCAGATCGATGTTTAATGACCAATGACTTTGAAACTGAAACAAAAAATTAATGGTCAACTTTGGCCTACTCTGTTCAGGGTTTAGGAGTGTGTAGCTCTTTACACGAAGAAATCTTTGCCAGATATTTAAATCTGGCATTGTCCAATGAATCACTCACTAATGAAAAATTCTGGAACCATTATAATTAAAAAAAAAACAAATCATACATTAGACTTCTACCTCACTTAATGTAGCAAAGAAGGTACCATTTAAATATTACTGGCTTCATTAACTGAAACTAAATTACTTTTGAAAAGCAAATGCATCAACCTCATCATGACAGAAATCTGACCTGTATTTATTTCTTCTACTGGAATAATTATACAGTGTACTGACAGTGTTAATTTCGGTTTTGCTGTCAGGAAAACTTGTCATGCTCTCTGTCCATTGTCCGCAGGGACAGGAGAGGTTTGGAGCTGGGTTAGCAATGAGGGAAAGATTTGCTGAGTATTCCCATTTAATGGGCATTTTCCTGGACAGTTTTTATAAATATACAGCCACCAGGAAACTCAAGCCTGCACAGTACTAAGATAGTTTAGATCCATAAAAAAAGGTAAGCACCCATACTCACTTGACTTAATCCTGCACATTATGTAATCACTTTTTTTGATAAGGTGAGAACCTGGCTAATGTAATAGGCATTTTAAATCTATGTACACTTTGAAAGTAAGGATTCAAACAAGAATAATTTTATTATTCTTTCTTTTTGCTTTTGCAGGTTGTGTTTTTATGCCACTTTTGAGTAACTTAACTGTAATGTGACAGAATTATACACTGCTCTACATAGTTGAAAATGCCATATGTAAGAACTTGCTTTCTCTTGCAGAAAAACAATTTGATTCTATTTTAAATGAGGTTCTGTGAATGCAGTTGGTGGCAGTTACTTCTTCAGATATGTCCATATTGTTGTAAGACCAATACTTCATTGATTCAAATGGTAAGAGAGCTACTATTAGATTTCATGAAGTTGTTAATTAGTAAGATACCAGCAGTGCTTACTGAATCACTAGGGTTTTATTGCGTAATTATATGCCTAACTAAGCGTACCCACTGCTCTAATTAGTGGAAAATGAGTCAAAAATATACAGGATATGGCCTACTTCTGTACACAGTCAAAGTTTAACTAATTTTCTTTAATTTCCAGGTATTATATCAACATTATAAAATATTCAACACATGTATTTCACAAATCTACTACCATTAGTGTCAAATTTGTTGATGTAGCTTAACTAATCTAGAAGTAGGTCTAGAAATTAATGTTAATACCCTGTTTATGAAGGATGCCAGCACTTTAATTGTAAATAAGGCATATTAATTTCAAGAGCTCAAAAACAATTAAATGCCAATGTGAGACATATTCAACAAGACTAGAGGTACAGAACCCCCTCTTAGTAAGAGCATGATTCTTCAGCTATAGAAATATGGGCAACATCTGCCAAGGTTCTAGAAGTCTCACACTAGTAAGGGTTGTGCTTGGTTTTAAACGATACCTGTGAGTTAAAAAATAGATTTGTTTTTCATGAACAGGCTTGGTTGTGGTTAGCTGGTAACTTTGAGCAGAATTTAACTCTCTGTCAGCCTCCGCACACCATCTGAAGGCGCTGAAACCTGAATTCTGCCTGCTCTGTGTTGGTTATGTCTTGGGGGTTTTTTCTAGTTTTATTTTGTTTGGTTTATGAACAGTAGGATTTGCAGCTGATCATTGTTCTGAAATTCAAGCTCTCTTCCTGGTTGTACTTCATTTATTAACCTGCTAAATCAGAGTATCCATCCCAGAGGACACCCAGGTAGTTCATGCAATAGTCTGGGTACCTTTGGCAGCTGTCTAGAAGTTATAAAGGAATTGTGAAGTGTAATCAATGAAAGAGGAAAAATCATGGGGGAAAAAGGGTTAATCTGCTGCTGCTCAAACCAAAGATACCACCTCTGGCCTGGAAACTGCCTGAGCTGCAGATCACTGAGGGCTGAGATAAGGATCCCAAGATATGTGCCTTGTTCTCATAGAATTCCTTAGGCATTTGCTGCTGGGGACAAAATCCCAGGCTAAGGTGGCCTCTTATCTGACCTGGCCCGGGCATCCATAATGTAATTAATGCACGTCAACTCTGCTGCTGGATGTGGGCTAATGGGTGGTCTCTTGTTCCACTCTTATATCCATTAATCAGTTTCTCTATTGAAATAGTGAAATCTCTAAGTATCAGGTCAGAGGGAGAGTGAGTGACTCTCCAGAAATTTGTCCAGTGGGAACTGACACAGACAGCTTGAGTCAGGAATGTAAAACCAGTGGTGTGTAAATAACCCTGCCTGAACAGCACATATTTCCTGTAGAAGGGGAAGAGGTTTCATGATGTCCTGATTAGCCCTCCAATGATCAATAAAACCAATTCTTTGGAGGTGATCCCATCTGGCTTCTTCTATTGCCTGTTGTCAGGACAGGCCTCCGAAATGGCTCACTTTATTAAAGCTTTAATATTTTCTTACATTCTCCACCATGCACATTCAGTGCCTTCTTCACATTCATTCTGTATTGGGCAAATGCATAACCCAATGCTGGACCAGCAATGGGAAATTGTGAAGCTGTCTCACCATAAATATTTCTAGACAGAGGTTCTGTGTGGAGAAGCAGAGCAATGAGCTAAAACCTAAGATCAAAGAGCAAGTGACCCCTGCCACAGGCTGGACAATGTCCTGAGAAAGCCACTTGGCTTAACCCTGCTTTGAGCAGCGGGTTTGCATGGGAAGATCTCCAGAGGTCCCTTCTGACCACCATTCTGTGACTGTAAAATGATGTCTATCAGTGTGTGTGTCAAAGTGAGTTTTCTAGGTATGACAGAACATCTGCCAGGAGCACAGAAAAAATCTATGCTCCTCCAGAGAAATCAGTTGGTCATAACAAACATCTTGAGATATATGGGAAATGCCTGTGGGGAGATAGGTAACTCTGTTATTGTCTGCTGGCAATAACACATTCCTGCCAGTAGTTTTATTGCCATCAGTCATATTTCCCTCAAGTGGGCTCAAGGGGCAAACAAGTCTTAAATATCCAGGAGATGACTAATGTATTTGGGTAGAAGCAAACTTCCTCAGAAGTGTCAACTTTAGGCATTTAAAAGTGGTGCCATGAACATACCTCTTCACTGCCACCCTCACGAAAAGCATTCCAGGGAAGCGGAACAATCTCTTTCTGTATAAATCTTGTTTACCATTAGCTAGATTTCAAGGTTTGCAACAATCTTGAACTGATCTGAAACACAGTGGAAACTTATATGCCGCAGGAATTTCCTAAATTATCAGTGCCTGACATGTTTTTATGAGGTTTCATATTGCCAAGCTAAAACACCTCTCTAGACAGTCTCATACTGACCAAATCCATATATAATGAGAAAATCCCTTCCAGCAGGTACCTTTCACAAAGTGCCCAATGTACCATTTCACAGATTCTCAGTGGTATTTACACTGCTTCCCCTGCACAGCCCTGTCCTAAAACTCCATGGTTAAACTTAAAAGCTTTGGTCCAAATTCCGTTATCCCCTTCTCACCATTTGACCTGTTAAACTTGAAAATCTGGTCACTTAATTGTTGTAAACAAGTGGAACCCAGAATGCCTTGGAACCTGGAGATCTTTTCAGGTTTTTTCCCCAAGCTGTTTAACCTCGGGCATCAAAGGAGGAGTCTGGACCTCAGAGCCTCAGAACCCTGTGTACACAGTTATGAATTTCAGATATACTGAAGAAGATCATTGACAGGAAGTTTTGAAGGGAGTCTCTGGAACTGAGTTCAGAATCTCTGGGGAATGCCAGCTTCAAGAACTTCTTAAATGAGAAGCTTATAAAGGTATTCCTATCTCCTCAATATATCAAGTTCCCTGCAGAAATCATGGCTTTTTCAGTTGACTCCCAAATGCATTTGGACAAAAACTCGAATATGCATAATAGCAAAATAGAATAGAAGCCATTGGAATGACTGACTTTGAAGGAAACAATGGTAAATAAAGCATTTTTTGCTTGCTGAGGCTTTGCAGCTTTACACACTGAAGAAAACCCACAGAGGCCTCCATGACTCTTCTAGTGCAAGCTGGGAAAGATGAAAAGTATTTACAGCAAGACACTTGTGGATCTTAGGTCTCTGTATGAGGCAGGAAGTTCTTTGATAAAGCTCTTTAAAAGATTTCTAAAAGATTTTTGAATATGTTTAAATAAATATGGCATGATTTTATTTATGGCATAAATAAATGAATTTCATCCCCAGCAAATTTCCAAAGGCTGGAATTGAGCCCAAGAGTCCTTGTATTCAATCTTAGACTGCACTACCTTCTAGCAGCATTTCACAATATTTCCTCCCTTTTAGCACTTTTTAGCACATGCTGACAATGATCAGGAGACTCTGAAGCACAGATAAACTAAACGAAGGTAGCTTTTCAGTTTCTAATGAATTACAAATCATTTATATTCTCAGAAGCAGCAAAAAATAGCATGCCAAAAATCTTGTTTTTCTCCAGGGACTCTGTTCCCATCAACCTATAACTGAATTTACAAAAAATGTATTTTCTGTCTCTTAATGCCAGTCTACGTATCACAAAAAGTCTGACTGGTACAAATGAATTTGTGGTATATAGGTAGACTTAATAGTAGATAGGTATTCTGAAGTGCAGGTAGGCATTCTCTAAATCTGAAACTAAATTTAGAAGTGTTGAAGTGTTTAAGAATCCATGAAGTGATGTTGGAAGAGATATATGCTTGTAAGTGGTTTCATTTCATTATGAGTTATTTTTCTGCAAGCCAGAAATAACAATAAGTTATAAACTAAATTGTTTTGATTAAACTATAATGAGAGCATTTCAGGCTGTGTTCTGCATGGACAGCAGTGCAGGAAGACTGTAACTAACTGCAAATGTACTTGGAAGGGGTTGTATTCTGGCCCAACTTTTAAATCTGTGTGTGTAAATTCAGAAGAAACCCAGGACTGAGCTGATGCACTGGTTCCAACTGAGCACAGGCTCCCACTGCATGTGACTTGCTGACTGATCTTTTGAGTAATTAAAACATTTTTTGACCCAGAAGATGCAAGAGGCAGAAGCATAGAGCCAGCAGGGTGGGTTTCTCTACGTGCACGGTACAGCCTGCGTGTGACAGTGGAACCTGATTTTTGGACAGCTGGAACTGAGCTTACAATTTAAGTGAAGAGAAACCACTGCCGAAGAGACACATGAAAGCTTAGTGAGTTATTTGGCCACAGGCTGGCCAGAAGGGGAGGGAGGAACGAGTCATGCTACACTGGATTAGTCAAGGTTACACTTAACAGCAGTGACAAAGGGGCAATGGCATGAACTGCACTTTATGCCCATGAGCAAAAAAGTTTGTAAATCAAGTCTGTTCAAACAAATTGATCAAATTGATAGTAATATTGCCTTAGCATCTGACTCTGGAATGTATACATTTAATTTTCACCATTTCTGACAAAGACCTGTAAAAAGTTTGGCAGCATTTTGACCTACAATTCAGTCAGGTGGACAAAGAAGTGAAATCCACATTCTTTCTGTTGTGCCTATATATATTTTATAAAAAATATTATATGTTAGATATGTATTATACATATCTAACATGCATATAGTGCACAAGTTGACAAACAAGGGAAAAAATGGAATCAAAACTGGCAGCAATAAGTTTCTCTTCCTACAGACTCAGGATAGCCTTTTCTGGTTTTCCAACAGGCCATAACGCTGAGCCTTTAGTACATGAACAAAAAGTCATAGAAACTGTTTGTTGCTGTCAGCTTTGTGCAAAAATGACACCGTCTCCAAGTGAAACTAAGGATATCCTTTTCTTTTTTTGATTCCTGCCTAAGCTGTAAAATATTCCAAACCTGTTCAGACAAATAGTGTAGGACAGCTATATCCCACTGCAAAACCTAGATATTCCTTCTCTTGAAATTTGCTCTTGTCTTTCTGGAGTTATTTCCTGCATAGGACTTACCTTATGTACTACTTTCCAAATTATACACAGCTGAGTGATTTTTGAAAAATAAGATTAAGAAAATCTGAGAAATGTAATAGTTTGACTTTAGAAGAACACACAGTAGAAAATGTTAAACCCACTACAATTTAGTTAAAAATATTTGTGAATTGATGATGTAATAAAACAATCAGATAGACCGTGATTGAACAAGAAATTGATTTAAGTAATTGTCCTGATCCTTTGTGTGCTAAGGTACATTCTCCTCTCCTTCTCCATACTTAATTAACAACTTAATTCGTTTGTGACAGAGATCGAAGCAAAGGCAGAAAAAAAATCTTGATGCAGTTCAAACACATCACCCAGGCCTTAAGCAAAGAGGCAGAAAGGGAGAGAGGCTCAAAAGGCTTTTGTAATGAATGTCACACCCATGCATGTGCTTAACAAAGAAATCTGGATAATCCAGGTCTGCGGTGCTGCCGAGGAGTGTGCAGTGAGCCTGCACCACAATCTAGTCCTCTCCCTTCTCGTTTTTGTGCAGCCAAGTAATCAGCCAGTTCAGGAAAATGGCTCTGGCCATCAGCAAAAAAAGCAAAGGATTATTAATATTCAGCTTAATCAACTTCCTGTTTAAGACGGCTGCAGAGCCCAGCAAGCTGAGCTGGTGCCAGCACAAGAGGGAGAGAATGCAAGCTTGTAGGTTGGGAAGGAAAAGGAAAGATAAACATTAAATCAATTTGACCATGGAACTGCACTTCAGGTCTAACAAACCACATAATGCATTGCTATTCAAAGCAGTGGTATAAATATCTTTAATGTGTGTCTAAAGTAGAGGTGTGTTCAAAAATAAGAGACAGAGAATGTCTAGCAGGGGGATGGAGTCCCTGGTGTTTTTTACCAGTCAGACTCCTGGAGACACGGCCATGCTGTGCCCACGTTTCTCTGTCAGCACCAGGGAAGGATGGCTGTCAGTCCAGGTGAGGGATGGGCTCCTTGCCATGCCCACGGTAGGGAAGCTGGAGCCCCTTGCTCTGGTGAGTGCATCTGCAGGTTATTTTCCATTCTCTGCCTCTTGAGCATTCTCTGGGGACCCTTCTACACTTCCAATATTTTCCCAGATGGCTGCTCTGCAACCCAGATATTGCTTATTTATTCATTTGTCACTTTAAAAGCAACAATACTGAAAAAGGAATAAAATGAGACAGGTGTCTTCTCCACCCAAGGAAAACGAAAGGGACCTGTCAGATTCCAGCATGTGCTTTTATGAGGTTGAGAAGGTTGTCACAAAGTATCGCTCCTCTCCTGAAAGCATCTTCCCTTTCTTTTACAACTGGAAGGCTTCTGTGCAGTAGGAAGCTGGGCTTTAGAAATGCCATTTCTGAGGAGATGTCAGCACTGTGTGGCTCAGAAGGAGCTATTTACCTGTTGCATCTGGGAAACTTCCCTTTGCTAATGGTTAGGTTAACAACAGCTCTGTGGCAGCCTGTGGTAGAAATCCATGAAGGTCTCTGGATGAAACAGAAGAGTGTTGTCATTTCATTTTTGGGGACCTCTTTCAAAGGCATGCTTATCAACTCCATACCGACAGTCCTGTCAGAACACAGAATCTCTTATTAGTATTGCACAGAAACCAGCATTTATGAGATCAGCCTTTTGCAAGGGTTCAAATAATAGTGAGTGAAAAAAACTTGGGTGCAAAAGTTCAAGCATCAACAGCCTTCCCACTGGGGCATTCCAGGCCACTCAGTTCCCCAGGGCATTAAAGACCTTTTCCACCACACTGCTATGCTGAATAATGAGACTTTCAGGACTGCATTGTTCTTTCAAAGTGTTGCTAAAGAGATGGAGAACGACTCAGGCTGCAATCATTCTCTTTAATGATCTTACTATAAAGATTGTGTCTCTTGTCCATCCATTTGTCAGAAAGCATTTTTACAGCAGATACATTTGTCACCCAAAATCAAATACAATAGAAAAGCTGGTACTTCACATGTAACACACAGTTCTCTCTGAACTGGATGGGGGTGTTCAAACAGAGACTGTGGTCTGTGACATTTGTGTCTCCATGCTGTGGCTCATTTCCTAGACTGGAAATAGGTGTGTTGCTACCTGAATGAACTCATGTCAAAGAGATGGTCCAGTCTTCCATTTCACTGGCTCCTGTGGTGTCTGTAACAGCCACAGCTCTTGCTTTGCTTCCGTGTGCCAGGCCTGATGTATCCATATCCTCCCTACTGCCCATCTCAGAAGGAGCTGGAATAAATTTCTATTCATGTTTTATTTTGCTGCAAAATAATTCATATTCATTTGTTGAAGCATCTTCTAGGAAAGCTCCCAGGCAATTTCAGGCTTTGACAGGATGGAGCTCATTAACTTCCAGCCAAGCTAAATGTCAGTTTACATAATAATGTCAGTTTTCTTTTACCTCTCTGTGCCCAGTCCCATCTTTTAGAAAACCAAATGCTCAGAGTAATTTTTAATCCATGGAATACAACAGCTAAGAATTTGGCCCCAGATGTATTTCTCCAGCAGGAGCTATTATATAAGGCACTGCAAATTGTGGGCTTGTTCTCTCACCTCCTCAGAGGAAAAATGGGCTCTTTAAGGAATTACAATAGAAGTAAAAAATTTAAATGTAGTAAAAAAATAATTAAATGTGAGAAAATTCTGGAGCACATTGAATTTTTTTGACTTTAGATTATCAGAATAAATCCATCTAATTGGTAATTAAAAAGAGTAATAGCACTGGTGAAGGAGGCAATGAATAACAGTAAAAAACCCCTACATTTCTTTTTTGCATGCACACAGTAAATCAGTAAGATGAAAAACTGGAAATTTTTGCATCCATATAACCAATATGCTCAACCTTCTCCCAAGTGACATATTTAACAGAAGTTGGTTCACATTAATTTAAATGTCCCACTTCTTTGGGCAGAGAATTTTTGGTTTTGCAAAGACTCATGTATTGAGCTAAGCTACAACTGAAAGGAGAAAATAAGAAAGGATTTTAAAAATATTTTCATTACCCTGTTCTTTTGTGTTTCTTGCATCTTTCTTTATGATTTTTATGATATTTGTTCTTAAAGTGGGATTTTTTTTCTAGGAAGACTTTGTTACTTCTATGGGAACTTTAGAAATAAATCTTCTCAAGTCTGTGGTTTCTGTTCCTTTTGAAAAGAATATTTTTTCTGCATTATTCTGGTACTTTTCTAAGAACCAGAATTGTTGCCAGGATTAGGAATAACATGTATGTAAAGCATCTGAACCAGAGGAGATTTAGCACTCACATGAACAGGAAACAAGAAATGTACCAATTCTTTGGCCTCCAACAGAAACCAAATGAGGTTTGGAAAATTATTTTTTTTATAAAATAACTAATAGATTTTTGGTTTATACAGTGCAGCAAGGAGCACTGTTTAGACCAAGTCTGCATTAGGAGGTGTCAGTTTTTTCTTTTAATGAAAATTTCTAAAATGGAAAATGTTTGTGTAAGTATAACACTAGAATCACTTTGCACGGATATATTTCTACTCCCATGTAAATAACTAGGGATTACCATGACTATGAAATTGTTGGTCTTTAAAACCTTCCTCTCAAATATGGAAGGTGGGATTTGCTGCCTTTTATTAGTGCTCTCCTTCAAGAGGACACAGGAGTTTCTGTTTGCAGATTAGTGGGTGCTCCTGAAGAGGGAAATTCATAAGTTCAGCCAAGCAATATTTGCAAGGCTGCGGTTCTGAGCATTGCTTCACATATTCTCTGTACACATGCCAAGAGCCAAGAGGAAGTTTTCCTGACCATGGAGCAAATTCTTAAAGGTAAGGTGAGAGGGGAGGTAAAGCAGCATGACTAAACTTTTCCATTGCTGCTGTTAATAGCTTCTAGTCTTGGTCCAGTACCCTGTGATCCAATTTCTAGGTTATGGTGTGTGTATGATATATATTTTTGTCACCTCAGAAGCGTGAAAATACTTACAAAGGGGCTGAAGAACTTCATGGTGACTAGAAAGTAATTTTTTGTAGCGATGAGCACCCTGAGGTTTATAGACCTAAGCATAGTAGAAGCTCCAGGTGAAATAGCTGCATATGCAGATTAGGACATTTATCGAACTTGCTGATAGCCCCAGCAGGAAATAACCTTCTGTTCTGGTCAGTGTAGTGACATGACAAGGCTCTCAGCATAATTCAAGATTTCCAAACTTGTAAAACTTGTGCAGGCTGATTTCTGAATAGCCAATCTGGAAGCATTTGGCAAAGTCTTCATTTTGGGGCTGCTGTAGGCGCATTTAAAAATCTTTGTTGTACTCTGTGTCTGCGTGCGTGTTACAATGTTAACATGTGAATATATTTTGCTGACAATGTTCTGCAAATAAAAATCACGGATAGGAGAGGCACAAAATGAGCATTGGGTAAAATGTGTTCAGAAAAATGAACACCACAAAAATAAGAAGGCAGTGGAGAAATATTAAAACACATTTATTTTTCAGAAATACCTGCAAAACGGGTGCTGATGCCATCAAGTGATGGGAGGTGATATGCTGAGATGCTTTATGTCAGCGATGAGGGCAATCAGATTCCCAGAAAACAATTCCAAGCTGATCTCCGGAACAGATAGGGTTTGGCCAGCCTCCAAATCAATCTCTTTTATAAAATGCTTATTGCATACAATGTCAGAAAAAGTTTAGCAAATCTTACTTTCCCTTTTAATTAGCTCCACAAAGGATATGGTAATTGAGGGAACAGGGGAGAAGTCCACAGCCCTGTACAAATCTGAGTGCTTTATACATACATTATTTATATTGCAGACTGAGGTGGAATTTTGGTCTGTTGGGCACTGAATTTTTACAGCAGAATGTAGAGAAGTTATTCAAACCAGGTGTTTCTGTAATTGCAGTGCACTGGGGACAACATTGAGAGCAGAACAGATCCCAGATTCACTCTTTCAGCTGAATGATGCTGCGGTTTACTGTTACACAGGGCAATAAAATAAATTGCAATGGAAAACAAGGCAGGCTGGCTGCTTCAAACTGCTGAGTTTTGATTGCACTTTGTGTCTTTATCTTTTGTTTGCTTATGTTCAGGCCTTTATACCAGGATAATGGTATGGGGACATGAATCTGCTCATTAAAACTTAGAGAAAACTACTTGTAATGGCTAAAATTCAGCACAGCTACGATGTGCCCTCTGCTCTGATCGCTGTCCTGATGTGTGGTAATACATCAACACCCCAGAGCAGGGTTATTCACCTCCCTGCTCTGCACAGGGAGAAAGGATGGGAAGAAGAAATTGAAAGAAAGAAGTGTTCCTTCATAAATTTGGAAACATCAAGTAGCACTCCCATTCAGATAGATTTCAATGCATTGCCACAGAGTACTGGAGCACAGGCAGAGCTGCTTAATTCACGTCTGATTTCCCCTAGAAAGATAAAGCAGGTATTTTCTATGATACCAATGTGAAAGTGAGTGTGGGTGTACTATTTCTTTCAAAGAAAAGATCTGCATATGACCTGCAGTATTGCTATGCCAATGATGTCTTCGTCTTTTTAATAACCTATTTATGAATCCTTTTAGAGACAATATTATCTCTTGGTGGAGTTTTTCATTTGATGCCACACCTGTGTCTTCCTGAGAGAATAGAAAATCTCTGACTTTTGCCATCTGTGTATCCTGTGCTTATAATTTCTAAGTAATATTTGAAAGGGCAGAAAAACAGAAAGCAAGAAATCCATGCAAATAAGTCTCTGGAATACAAGAAAAGAACATTAACCCTTCCTAAGTTCAGCTGATCAAATTTCAGATCTTACAAGTCAGCTGCCCAGATGGGTCACCAAGCTTAAAATGAAACAAAAATGAAGTCAAGTCTAATTTAGCTGCTGCTGTTAATATGGTTTTGGCTTATTTGAGAGATCCTTCTTGAAAATAATTACATAAATGCTCTAATTTATTTTGAAATTAAATTATCATATTTTTTCTATTTCAGAAAGAGTTAATAAAGTTGCTGTGACAAAATTTATGGGACTAAAACAAACTAAGTCACTGATGAAGAAAGGAGGAAGAGTGCATTTGCTCCTGAGATCCAGCTCTACTGAGGATTTTATCTGTTTTTTCAGATCCAAGACAGGAGATCACATTATGACTGACATGCTGATGTATTTTTTTACTCCTTGTAAGAACATAAGCAGTGCAGGAGTTTGGGTACAGGCTGCATTTCAGCGTGTTGAAAGATTCTGTGCTTGTTCCAAGAGGCTCCCAATGAAATTTCCTCACACTGAATGTCCGTGGCATTTCAATTCTGCACTCGCTACAAAGGCACAGGACATGACCAGTTCCTTGGTTTCCATCCCTCTCACTCCATTCCCAACAAATTCAGTACAATGCCAAGTACAGTCCCTTTCACATGCAGCTTTCCTTCTTCCACCCAGGATTTAACTGAGATTTGGAGCACCAAGGGATGCAGGAAATTCAACACCGTGTTTGAAGGCCACTGCAAATGCAAGAGCCACAACTTCTGCCTCGGGAATATATTGTAGGTGCACAGGTGAGGTAGCTGCAGGTGGCTGGAATGAACACTCCCCTCTTTTCCAGTGAGAGTTTTCAACCTGTACACATCACATTTTGCCATCCCTGTGTAGGACATTGCTGCAGGATACTTGCTTTGTCTCAGTTCCTGCTGGTGCCTGATGCCCATCCTCAGCTCCCCAAACACAGGAAGCAGTTGATGCTGTCTCAGTGAAGGTTATCGTTTAGATCCTAGAAGAAAGGTTCCGATTCCAGGAAAATGGGACCTACAGAAAAGAATATTAGTCTTTAATACTAGGGTGAAACCTGTGTTTAGGAAACATCCACAGAACATGCAGAAAGTGCAAATGAGAAAACTCTTCCAGCAGCCACAACATTCCAAATATAGGGAGGCACTTCTTGGGCCATCTTCTATAATCTGTACCTGTCAGGAACCCAGAATCAATAAAGAGAGGCAAATATAATGAGCCTGAGGCATTTAACAAACAATACTCTTATACCAAAGCTTAGGAGCTGAGGGCCTGGAACGGTGCAAATTTTTACACTGTCTTTTTTTCATCTTGCTCTCTGGAAGAACGGTGTGGAAGAGTAAGTGAAGGATATGTGAGAAATATATAAAGAAGACCAGATAAGTAACAAGAGGATGTGAATATTAAAAAAAACAAAACAACCCAAACCAAACAACAACAACAAACACCTAAAGAGAATGAAATAAAAGCAGGAATAAAAGCTGCAAGATATAAAAATACTTGGAGTGACGAGTGTATCGCACAAACACTGTAACAGTGAAAGCAAATAATGCTTTGTACCATAAAAATGTACCTATTTTCTACTCTAAATCCAATTACATACTTTTCCCTTTGTCTCACTGACCCTTTCATGAAGAAGGAATAGTTCATTTGTCTCAGCTGGTTCTAGGACACTGATTGGAGAATTGCTTCCAGCAAAATACTTTAAAATGTACTTAATTTGAAATCCAGCCGTAATGGGGTTACTCATATGCTTACCATTAAATATGCACTGAAGTGATTTGCCAAATTAGTCCCAATATTTGCACCTTTCATGTTTCCATATGCTAATAAGAATTAAATCTTTTAACACATAACACATGGTGTTTATAAATTGTGTAAAATACAACTGCAGGGATTTGACAGGTTAAATTTTATTGTAAATAATGAGGAATTGGTGTAATTGGTTCCTGCTGGTGAAAGATTCCTTCTGATTCCCATAGTTCATGCATACAGAAGAGAAGAATTAGGTAAATGTTCCCTAGGAGAAGTGGGAGGATCTTACGAGCTACAAAACAAGAGATGTCTTTGTTCTATATCAATCATTTAATTTGTGATTATTCTGCAATAGGACTCTGCCCATGAAGAAGTAAATGGAAGCATCTGTGGAAGCCTTAAAAAACTCCTCCCTGCATTAACTTTACGTGGCAATGTTACACCTGAGCTGAGCCTGTCTTCTGGGAAGTTTTGGGTAAGGTGTGAGCATAGTACAAATCACAAGAACATCAGTTGTGAACTCCAGTTGTAAAATGCAAAAACTACACTGAGATTTTTATAGTTATTTCTTGCTGGTTTTGGCTGTTAAAAAGACAAATTTTTATGCTTAGTTTTTCTGTACACTAGAGTTTTGCATTGACTGGCAGTTACTTAATTTCTCTATTAACTTTTCAATAAGGTCCTGTAAAGAAATTCTGTTGGGTTTTTTGATAGAATTGTAATGAGGAGGTAGGCAACTAGAAGCTAAAATTAGCAATCCATCTATTGTCATTTCAGCATCTAACATTACTATGAGGATACCCTGACTCAAGTGACGTAATGCACGAGCCTCTTTATTTTGCTCTTGTCTTTATTCTTCTCTGTATTCCTCTCTTGAATTCTGTTTTCACATGCACATGGCTCATTTGCTCAGGATCTGAGCTCACGTTATACCCTCAAAAGCAGATCACAATTTGTGAATGAAAATCAATTCTCTCCACATTAAGATGGCATTGAGCACAACATGAAATGGGAGAGCCATGGGAAAGAAAAATTCTTTTTTCTGTGGAAAAATCCTAACCAACACAAAAAGCTGTTGCAATTGAGCGGAGAATGTGTTTCCTGAATGGGGCTACCTTATCTCTCGAGAAGGGCTCTCCATGTTACTGTGTTCTCTGAGTCCCTCTTTCTTCCTTTCTTGCTTTCCTTTTAATAAGACTTTTGTAATAGCTTGTTAATTCATTTCTAGTTTGTGAGATCTGAATTTGCATTTTTGTCTGTACAATATCCAGAGTCCGATTAATTTACAAAACCAGCCCCACAGAAATTCAGCTGGCCAGGCTGTAAAAACTGCAGCAAGATGATGAGGACTTTGACAATCACTTACTTATTTCAAGCATTTGAAATCCCTAATTCCATTAAAAATATGAATTTAAATTAAAAGTATTCATTAAAAATATGAATACCACGGGTCTGTTTGCTACACAGTATCACAGGAAAGTGCCTTTGCAAGGAATTTCGGTGAAGAGCAGGGTAGGAACCGTGTCTTACAGACTTGGCTTTCCAATGCCTCAGTGAAGGTTGTCAGAGAGGCTGGTGCAGTTATTGCAGTTTAATTCCAGCCAGGAGTGGATCTCTGGGTTCTGTGATGTCCTTCCTCCAGAGGACAGCTGTGGAGGGTGTGCATTCACACACACACTCTGCTGCAGCTCTTGCTGCACAGAAGAGTTCTCTGAACTGCCAGGTGCTGTGCTGATCAATCCCATTCTCAGCAGGAACAACTCTTCCTCTGCAGGTCAGCCGGGCTGCTGCTGTCCTCCCTTGAGGAGGCAATGGCAGCTGCTGCCTTGGTGCCCTTGATGGGAGCCAGCACAGTTCTCTGTGTAAAAAGTGCTTTTCTCTGACATTAAATTTCTGTTCCTGAGCCCCAAATTCCCTCCTTGCTGAGACATAGCCTGCATTTCTGGTGATTGCAACATTAATATGCAAACCATGCAGCTTGTGATAAATTGTTCCCACAGCTCTTTACTAGGAGAAATATTTAATGTCAGAGGAAGGTTCTAACTATGAGCATTCTTTTAGAAATACTGCCCATAATTCTGCTGCAACCTTCTCAGTTTGTGTATGTAAAACAGAGAGTCCTATTGTTTGTTAGCTACAAATATCATGTTATGTATATTCTTCTTACTCCCCTGAAATATCCCAACTGCTATATATTCCAGAGAGACCCATTTTGGAAGAAACAATAACATTTAAATTGTACATTCACTTAAAGAGTGTTACACTGTGAGTGAACTATATTTTTTTTTGTTTTAATTGGGAAACTTTTGTAACAGAAAGTTGTAAAATACCAGGATTCTAGAATAACCATAAAACATATAAAAATGTCTGGAAGCACGTTGTCAATTAATCAAATGCTGTAATCAAACCTTTTTAGACCCTTGTGCAGTGTCTAATTTTAAATTAGAATAGTCAACAAGCTAATTTCCCCCCTTCCTCATTTTTTATGCTCATCAAAAATCAACAGTGAGGAATAAACTCCTGTTTGGATGCCTTTGGTCACAGACTGGGTGTTCACACACCCCTCTGACATGGGCTGCTGTGTGGGACACAAGGAGATGAAGACAAAATGAGCTGTGTGTGATGCAGGTCCACGTGCTGCTCCTACCTCTGTGTTTGTGTCTGCACAGTTGCCTTCATCAGCCAACCAAAACATTTTTAGGTTTCGGTTTCAGTAATGTCTGTAAGATGCTGAAGGATTTACTCTCTCAGTGCCCTGCTGAAGTGCATCTTGGAGTGGTTTAATAGGTTATTTGCAGCTGTCAGTTTTTGCTGCACTTCAGAAAACACAGCTGTGGTTTAAAGATCTTTGTACAGGTATTGATGCCTTGTTTCAGATACCCATTTAAAATATTCTTGAGATTCCAACTTTTATTTGTTTGCGGCTTTTTCCCCAGAAAGTGATGTCTTACATATTTGGAGTAAGAAGCCAGGAAGAACATTTACAGCTATCTAGTGTGATGTATTGAGATTTATTTAACTCTTAACTCATTGATTCATGGACATCTACAAAAAAAGTGACCTGACATTGCTCAAATTCAGCATAAGGTGACCTCAGTGCATCTGAGGTTAGAAATGACAGATTTGTTTGTGAAGATTAAAGTTATCATTTTCAAAGGGAAGAAGAGAAGCAGTTGGAGAAGAGGAAGAAAAGCTGCTGTCCTGTATTTATTTACGATGTCAGTATTCCAAAGCAGTTGTGTGCATCAAGTAGCTCAGGAAGTTCTGAGATCCAACTGTTCTGAATGGAACACTTTTAACAGAATGGAACAAGAGGAAATTAATTTCAGGAATTTCAGGAAATTAATTTTTCTTTTACTTCAAGTTTTGAAGATCCAAGACAGGAATGGTTGGAAAGAAATTGTTTTCCTGCAACAACCATTTGATCTTTAGATTTAACTTACATTTCATCCAGAGCTAGCTAAGGTTAACTCCAGTGGTAAACCCTAGGCTCTGCATTAACAAGCAGAGAAAAAGCAACCAATAGGAATAAAATTATCTGTGTGGATCTACTGGCATTTGTAGGCCTAACACCTTTCCAGTTGATTTGGTAAAGGATATGTAACCAGTGCTATACAATTTATCTAATCCAATTAGATTCCTTTTCTGTTTCTTTCCACTTAATTGATGCATGAAAACACCTTCACTTGCAAACAGCAGAAGGCACTGTGATGACCCAACACCATCAAGTGTGGTCTGGAACCCACATGGTGCTGGTTTAAAAAGGTGGGCTCTAAGGCTGCTTCCAGGAGCCCTTTGTTCCTGGGCATTTTTGCTTTATTATTTGTGTGGTTTTTAGTAACAGGAGTGAAAAAAAGAAAAAAAAAAGAAAAAAAAAATTGAGATCAGAAACTGGAGTGTTATATATTTTTGGAAAGAAAAGTGAGACTCCAAACCCTAAACAAAACTTAGCAGGTGTAGAGAAGAATAAGAAAGATAATTTGTGCTGAGTGGAATTGAAGACATTCTGATTTTTATTGTTGTTGGAACTTGGTTTTCATTATGGTAAATATGATCTTTTTCCTTTATTTGATTTGAATTAGAGAATTTTGGAAAAGCTTGTGTACTTCCACTATAATTAGTTATGTCCAAGGCAAAAGTGTGTATTCTGCTCATGTAAAGACTTGAATTTTTTTAAAACATACATTTATTTTAGAAGCATAGAATCATGGAAAAGATGCACTGGTACCATATAGGTGGCCTTCCAATTTTTAAATGAACTTCTAATTAATAGAGAAACTTCTCTTCAGATGATTTTGGGTTCTCCCACCTGCACTCTTACCCAGTTGTCCATATAGTTTTTTCTTACTATTTACTGAAAGCTTGGCTTGCCAACAGCTGACATGATATATCCACTGTATAACCCTGAGTGGAGATAATAATTAGAAAAACATTTAAAATGGAATAACAGAAATAAGAGAGAAATGCACAAGAACTCAGGGGGAAGAACATAGAAAGATCCTTCCATAATGTAGCAAAAACTTCTTAAAAATCAGCTTCTCTATTATAAGAAATACAATCTAAGATTCATTCTCACCAAAGATTTATTAAGCACTTGGCAAGGAAATATGGATTTTTTTCAGGCATTCTCTTTCAATTTTATTTGGAAATGGAATCTGGCAGGAGTAACTGAAATAAAAGCTTTCTCACTTATTTCTGTTTCTTGTCAACAGCTTTGGTTCCGTCTTTTTGCTTTGCTTGAGAACTTTTTTTGTAGCATGTTAATTCTTCAGTTGTCTCCAATAGCTTCCCTGACTTATGGGAATGTAAATATCATTGCATATGTATTAATTAATAAAACGTGAAACCTCAAGAAAAAAAAAAATTGGTTTTGATCAGATTCCTATTTGATGTCAATGAAAAAATTCATAAAAATGCAGTTTTTAATGTGTATAACACTATTCTTTTAAAAACTTGTACTTTTGCTTCCTTGGCCTAATTTGAGTAAGATTAATATTTACCTTTTCCTTTAATCCAAGCCAATTAAGAACTATGACTGAATATAATGAACCTATAAAGACCTCCTGGATGAGGATTAGCAAGAGTAGCCCAGCCTGTCTCCACCCCAGAGAGTGTGAAAATCCAGGGTTTTTCCTGTAATCAGTGACTTAAGGAATCAAGAGGAAATTGAAGCCAGAATTTTGGCAGACAGAGTCTAGACAGGTCTCGTGTATCAATAGAAAGATGAGATAAATATTGGAGAAATATTTTTAATCCTAAAACAAGGTGCAGTTGCAGCTGTGGGAAGCAGTGATTTTATTCAGACTCTTGTGGAAGAGTTGTGCAGTGAGGATATGATTCATTTCACTAGGAGCCCCAAGTGCCAGCTACTTTATTACCTTCCACAGGGAGTTACTTCCAGAGGTATTAAATTTTTCATTTAAGCTTCCTTTGTTGGCTATCATCCCTTTGATTTCTTTCTTTAATTAAATCATACAAATTTTCTGGCTGTTTTTCCATTGTTTTATTTAACCACTCTCAATCTTTTAATATTGATGAGCAGAGAACAAATAAATGTCTGAAAAATATACCTTGGCTGCAAAGCCAGCTGCAGTAAATCCTGTGACAGAAATACCAAGTTGTACTCTGAAGGATATTTATTGTGTTTAGCCACCCCAGAAGACAGCTCTAAAAACTCTAATCTCCTAAGAATCCTAGATTAGATACAGTATTATGTTAGGAGAGGGAGAAAAAGCACCCAGGAATGGATTTTCTTCTGTATTTTGGATTTTTGGTAAGCAATCTCTCTGGCAGCTACTATGCTTTAAATGTGCCAGCAGTATTTCTGTAATTACAGTCTCTGGCTGTAAGTTCTATCTCATGTTTTATCTGGTGTAGTTATCTACTCATAAGAGAGCCCGTGTCCATTATTCTGATTGTTTCTCTTTCAGCAATGCAATGTTTCTCTAATGCTGCTTCTCTTCTTACACCAAATTTCTGTTCATTTTAGCAGGAACAAGGCAAAACATAGTTAATCTCACAGAACTTAAGAGCCTGCTAATTATAACTATAATTAAAAAAAAAAATATCTGTATTTGGCATTGAATGTAGGACATAACTAACTTAAATAACAAGGGCTTCCCCTGGTTAACCATCACCAGTCACTGATGCATGTTCTCTGTGAATAAAGTGTCTATTAAGACACAGATGGTAAAATTCTGAATTTTACATTTTGAATGAATTTGTAGAAGCTTTGACATTTATTTTGGCAGAAAGTAGTTAGAGTCAAGTTTTAAATCAATAGATGTTCTCATGAAATGTTTTCAAGCAATTAAAGGCATTTTGAATGAATTGTTTACAATTCATTTCTGTTATGTTCTAGAATAAATGGTTTTTGAATGATTCATTTACTAGATAGAATATTTTTAAGATTTGTATTTGTAGAAATTTTTGAGGGACATTGCAGCAAGGTAGGGAATGGGAATCTTCAATGAAACCTCTGTATACTTTTCATATCTGGCACAAAAAAAATTGATTTTATATTCCCAAATTACATTTTCTCTAATAATCTGGGTACCTAGAATCTGGCTGAAGAGCTGCACATTGAGCTAAGCAGAAAGTTGTGCTATAGCTGTAGTTATGTCTGTTCTCTGGATTGAATTTTCTGTCCCCTGTGACTTCACCTGTCACAGGAATGTGCTTTGGAATGGAGTTTGCTCTTTAGAAGCCGTAAGTAACTCAATGATGTGTAAGAACAATGTGACAGTTTTGATACAGTGCTTTGTAATTAGATGTTGGTTCAATTTTCAGTTCAATTCAAGCAACATTGAACAGATCTCCACAAATCTTGTAGAAATGCATGAGCTAAAGACTCTGTAAAATGAGAGCTCACTTTCCTGACAGTCAGATGAAGTTCAGGAGTTCAAGTTGGGTCTGTATTGGTGTAATTGATAAGTCCAGAGGATTTGACATCTTGTTATAGTTGACCTACCCTATGAAAAATTATGGTGGTGGGAAGGGGACTTAATGACTTCCTCTTGTGAACTACTTACTTTCTTACAGATGGCAGAATTAGGGTGAGAATGAGGGTTAAAGAAATGAAATCTGTATTTAGGCTGTCTTTAACCCTTTCTACAATGAGATGCATGATTTTGTTTTGCTCCAGGTATACCTGTTGGGGTGTGTGCAATGATAATGATTACCTGAGCGCATTTAAATATGATAAAATGAGTTTCTGCTTTAGCTCTACATTTAAATAGAGGCAACTTCATATTGTCCAAATCACTTTGAGTTAGAGTTGTGGTGAGATGCTGTTGCTCATCTGCTTTGCTACAAGGAAAAATGGACCCATCACATATTTACAGGTAAAGTCACTGCCTATGAAATATCACTGGTCACATAACTACAGCTCTGTGGTAATTCCTGTCTTTCTACTTAGTGGTCCTTGATATCCCAAGATACCTGGATGTTGCCAGGGGAGAGGAGCAGAACTTGCCTGTTGTTATTACTTTAAAATTCAGGAGTTATTCTCTGACTCAGATTCTGACACATCATTATTAAATTTGCTGAGTATCTAAGCCATCATCTCTGGCATCTCATAATGGAGCTGCATTTATTCACCTCACAGACATTATTCCTCTCCTTCACATGTGCCAAGTCAAATGCACATTAGGAATAGTTCTGTAAAAATAGTGAAAGGATGGCTTTGCAGGGTGCTTAATGGCTAGCCTAGAAACACAAATAGTCAATTTTTCAGTTTACCAGTCTCAAGTACTGACCTTGGGCAAGTGATTTAATCTTGCAGGGACAGTTTTCCAGCTTTAAAATGAGTATCTGTTTTCCATCCCCTTCCTTTTATCTGGTCCAAGTTTTATTTCTTATATATACAGCATCACTTTTACAGTCTTTGATGCCTGAGGAGGTCTCCAAGCACCATTTCTATGCAGATGATGTCCCCTGCTTTCTAAAACCTGTTTTCTTTAGGTTGAAGGGCTGGCAGACAGCACTTAGTGCAAGTCAGAAAGGACCAGAGAGGAAGGCAATGGTGGATTTAAGTCAGAAGTTTGTAGCAGGAGTCGCTGGTGTGGCAACCCTTCTCCCCTTTTCCTTCCCTTTACCAGGACTTGTTACAGTACTAGTTACACTTAATTAACAGCTACAGCCAGGCCATGACCTTCTACAGCGCTGCTCACCAGTGTGAGCATGAAGTCAGAGTGAGTTGAAACAGTGAATTCTCACAGCTGAGACAGATGAGCTAATTATCATAGGAGATAGAAAAATGTCCAGGGGAAATATAAAGCTCTTAGTTTTTTCTCCTGGAAAACCACCTTTCTGATCAATTCTGTTTGAGAGAGTAAGTGAATTGAAATAAAGTTGATGTCCTGGACCTGTATTAAATTAATAAATGAAGAGGAAAAAAGCTATTGTATGTTATGTAAAACATACGTGACATCTTTGCTGTTACTGCTGGTTGTGAAGTTGTTCAGGAAAAGCAATGTTCTTGACAACACTGTGTTGTAGTTTTAAAGGATTATGGGAGCTCAGTTAAGTTTACCTTAAGAATTCTACAAATGATCTTTCGAGGCAAACAAAACCTGAAAATATTAGAGTCTAAATTCCAGGAAACTCCTTAAATGCAAGGAAACCTCAGTGTTCCCTGGCCCTGCTCTCTACTGCATGAGTAGTGTTGAATTAGTTTTATAGACACTGCACCTCTGCATGTCTGTGACTGTAGGTTTGAATAAAGGTGTAAAAAATAACTTCAGAATTGTTATCAGTCATCTATAGAATGCTCTGGAAGCTGTATACACAGAAATCTAAATGCATATATAAGTAATGAGAGTCAATCTAGGTCTATGCCTTTACCAAGGTTTCTAGTCAGAGGCTAATCTGGAGGTAGTTTAAGTCTTAAGATATCTATAGTAATTTCCATTTTCATTCTGTTGCATTCTGCTTGTTGGGCCATTGTGTCTGCCCCTCTATAATGCAAAGGGTTTTGATTTCTGCTTTTCACTGGAAAAAAATGCCATTTTTTTTCCTGATAAAAATTTTCAAAGCAGAACTTTCAAGAAGCATCTGAGGTTTTTACTCTCTGCCTTAATTGCCTCATCTGTAACACAAAGGTCAAAATAATACTTTGTGAGCTGCTTTGAATACTGTGGGTGAAAAGATATTTATATTCTGATTGCTAGCAGTGTTTGGGAAATTACGCTCTCATTCAACACTTTCTCAATGCATTTCCATTCATTGTTGGTTTAAATCTTATTGACAACAATCTTAATTGGTCTTAAATTAATTCTCTCCCCTGGTTATGAGATGGAAGAAAAGCCTAAGGATTATAAATTTTAGATTTCTATCTTTATTTGCATCTGAAATTGTAATGAAGTAAAGGATTCAGAGATGCTTATTTGTCATGTTTGATAAAACTATATGAGAATTTGTTTCTCCTTTCAAGACAGTCTACTGCTTTTGTTATGTATATTAAACCAAATGCCCTCAAAACAAACAGTTTCGAAGACTAATGTCTGAGATTAAATAATTCCCAATGGCATCCCTTCACTAATGAGAATGAAAGGTGGTGCCCCAGAGCCAGCCCAGTGGAGAGCAGGCAGCCTCCACAATGGATGTATTCAAACAAATTTGCTTTGTGGTGCAGTGAGGGAGAAGCCACCCACCCAGCTCCTCAGATAAGAGCAGACAGCGCTTTAGAAGTGCTTTTACTCAAAGTGCAGACCCTTGGGTATTTGTGCCCTTGTTTTGCTCTGCACCAGTCGAAAAAATTTCAAGAAGGGATTAAATGGATGGTGATTTCCATACATTTGATTGCGTGAAGTCCTTCGGGTCACCCCTAGGGATAAAGAGGTGGAATACACACAAAATAAAAGTAAGTAATGTAAAGGGCACTCTGGCCTGAGGCAGGATGAAGTCATCCTTGGTGGGGAGAGCTCCCTGCAGAAGGATTCTCATCCTTGAGGTGGAGAGCTCCCTGCAGAAGGATTCTCATCCTTGGTGGATCCTCCCTGCAGAAGGATTCTCATCCTTTGTGGGGAGAGCTCCCTGCAGAGGGATTCTCATCCTTGGTGGGGAGAGCTCCCTGCAGAAGGAGTCTCATCCTTGGTGGGGAGAGCTCCCTGCAGAAGGATTCTCATCCTTTGTGGGGAGAGCTCCCTGCAGAAGGATTCTCATCCTTGGTGGGGAGAGCTCCCTGCAGAGGGATTCTCATCCTTGGTGGGGAGAGCTCCCTGCAGAAGGAGTCTCATCCTTGGTGGATCCTCCCTGCAGAAGGATTCTCATCCTTGGTGGATCCTCCCTGCAGAAGGATTCTCATCCTTGGTGGATCCTCCCTGCAGAAGGATTCTCATCCTTGGTGGATCCTCCCTGCAGAAGGAGTCTCTGCTCAGCAAATGCACACAGCTTCTTCAGGCTGGCTTTAAAAACTTGAAAGAGCAAGGGATTAACAGAACACAAGAAAACTTATTTGTTAAAGCTGCATATTTAAATGATGATAGAACCTTTACAATAACAATCAAAGCAAAGTTGTGCAGGAAAAAAATTGAGGTAATTCACTTATGATTCAGTTTAATGATAGAATTGCTGCTTGGTGCAGTTTCTAAAAGGAGAAACATCATTACTGCTGAATAAGCACTGGCTGATTTTAAGGCAAGTTGCTGGAAACAAAATTTGCTTTAAATTAGTGAGTAATTTGCAATATCTTTAAATAGTGTTTAAGGTAAAGAATATATATTCAGCCTGTTTATCACCGTGACACTGTGGTTGGTACTTCAGGTGCAGACCTGTGAAATTCATGCCAGTAATCCCAAATTTACCTTTTATATATGGATTTTCTGTTCCTCATCCAAACTGTGCTACTCTACTTCCCACTATATCCTGTTTTCACAATGAGTCTGAAAGGAATTTAGAAAAATTCTGATTTGAAATGTGTATGTTCAGAAAATACACAAGGATGTTCTTGCATCTCCAGTGTTTTGGTTATTTTTCAGTGAATATTTTTGCAAACTGTAAAGGTTTTCTGCAAATTAAGGAGTAGAAGTAGTGAGTGAGATTTTGTGTCTCTTGTCATGATTAGAAAATATAATTAAGCAATGTGCTGTAAAAGCAGTGAAAGGTGGGAATGCAAATGAAGTTCTTTAATTAAACAGTGTGCTATTTGATTCAAAATTTGATTTAGGAAAGCACTTCAATGTAGGCTTTGGTCCTGCTGATTTTGAGCGTTGTCTTCTGTACTTCTAAGATCTTTGTGTTCACATGCACTTTACTATGTT
The DNA here is from genome assembly GCF_049639895.1 of Pseudopodoces humilis. Taxonomy (NCBI): domain Eukaryota; kingdom Metazoa; phylum Chordata; class Aves; order Passeriformes; family Paridae; genus Pseudopodoces; species Pseudopodoces humilis. Next base: position 142,551 of record NC_142219.1, read on the forward strand.
GAGGGCAAGGGGATTGAGACCATGATCAGATTGCATTTTGGACAGTATTGGCTGTTTCTGCAGTTAATTAAAAGTCTAATTTGGATTTTCAATTAGAAGAATTTTTAAAAGCACTCATTTCTATAGGCTGAGACAGACTCTGCCGCCAGAGGGAAGTATTTCAGCCTAATTATCAATTTCGGGCTGGTTGTGCTGATGCTGTGCGGGGCTTTGCCCGCTCTGGAATTCCCGAGGCGCCCGGGCCCGGCTCTGAAGGAAGAACACAGAGCATTCGCAATGACAGAAAGAGGCCACTTTGGAAACCTTTTAAGCAGGGAAATTCTGTGAGGGCTGTGAGGACGGCGGTGTTTTGGGATCAGAAGGGAGCGGTGAATCCCGGGGCTGTCCCTGCAGGTCGGGCAGGACCAGCGCATCCCGGCCCTTTGCCGCACAGGGATGCTCTCAGCCCGAGCCCTTCACTGGCAGGGTCTGCTTCCCAGGCCATTCCAGCACCAGTAACATGAATGTATTCTCGGATCCTACATCATATCTGCGCCTATGAAGGTAAAAATACTGCTTCTGTGTGGCTTTGGGAGAAAGGTCTTCCAGAGAACAAAGCCTGGAGAAGGATTAATCTAGATAATAAGCTGTGTTTACACCAAAGAAAGCTGAAAATCAATTCTGTTTGCATTCAGTTTTGTTAATGGAAATATACATTATTTTATCAGTCAAATGGCACAATTAATTACAGAGATGATTTTCTCTCTGGGGATGCTTTATGACTATTACACTGCTTACAATTAATCCTAATGGAAAGATCTGCCTGAAAATTCATGGTCACTTGTAAATTTTTATAACCCGATTATTGGTTCCAAGTGCCCAATGCAGTGGCACTTGCTTCGGAAAACAAACTTTGTGAATATTGGAAGAACACAGTCCAAAGTCATTGTTTTCCTCTGGCTTTGACCAGGGCATGCCCTGCCAAGGCGCTCCAGCCTTGCTGGTGACTGGTGCTTGTTTCTGCATGGTGTTTGCTGCTGAGGGAGCAGGGAGCTCTGCATGGGTGAGATTCCACCACTGATGGTTCAGCTGCAGGGCTGTGTCTGATCAACCTGGGCCAGCTGCCTGCTCTCAGAAACTCTGTGTGCCTGCTGCCTGAGCCATGGCTATTGCCAACCAAAGAACTGATTTATCTAGATCTTTTCTATTAGAGAACTGACTGTAAAATGGAATCGAAGACCACTAAAATACTGATAAAGACAAGCTGCTAACCTCACTTTAAGTGATCTTGAAATGCAAATAGGCAGCTGCTGGCAGAGAAGGAGCAGAGAAGAAATGGAAGGCTAATGCCATACTGCTTTCACGCTGGTGTTAAATCATGTGTCCTTCTGGTTTATTGAAATTGTGGTCACTTTCGTACTTAGGAAGGCTGGCATCTCTGGAATATCATAATTCAGCTGTGACACTGATGTGCTGCTAGCAAGTCTTGCAATAAGTGAAGTGCTTATGATAGTGTCTATCTCTTCTTCCTCAAATGAGGTGGGAGGATTTTTATGAATCTTTCAATATTTTGATCCAATTTCAATAGTGAATATATTATTTATTCTTTTAATATGTAATGAGTTGGGTTGGCTATTTTACTGGGACATCTGCCAGGGAATGGCTGTAGCTGAATGTGAGTGAGCAGTAATGGCTGCAGCTTATTGGGGACAGCGTTAACAAATGTTCTACTGAGCAGAGATTTCCTTAAGCAGTACCAAGAGATTTAGTTGTGATTAGTCAGACCTCAGAAGCTAAATGAGTCAGCCACAGAAGTGAGATTGTAAACTCATATGTACTGTTACATTAAATAAACACTGAGTGCAGCAAACCTTCCCATGCATTATTCAATATGGTATTTTATTTTCTGAAATCTTGTCTAGGTTTTCTGAAATCTCTTACCAATTTTTAATATAATTTTAAATTCCTAGGTCCCAAAAGCTTCAATCAAGTGAGTATTTAAATGGCTGAAGTGATTAGGCTCAGAAAATATTATCTATTGCCATTATTTTAACCATTTTAATAATGTTTTCAAGTACTTCCTATGTGAATATTTCAAATTTGGTGTAGTGCATGGGGAGATTCACCTCAAAAAATAAAATGGATTGCCACTAGCAAATCAGACAACATGACTTTGACTTTTCTTTATGTTTATGCTGAGCTCACAATTGTATTTTATGAAATATTTTCAGTCAGTGCAGTTATCATGCAAATTGAAGCTGTCTAGTGGAGTCTACCCTGAGTTTGTCTTGGTCTGTGTCGCCACATTTCCCTGCCACAGAAATGAGGGGATGAATCTGTGTCTGGGCAGTGGGAAGAAGGACTTGTGGTTTTAGGAGGCAGTCAGTGCTGGAAAATGTCTGCCAGTCCTACATTACAGCTAAATTGTGAGAGGTTTTGGTTGTCTCATTTGCTACATAGATTGAATAATGAATTTTTAATTAATAGAGTTTCAGCTTGTGAGCATAAAGATACATGGAGAAAAGCTGAAGTCTTTTAAGATACATCACATTGTCTGCAGAACTGTGGTGGTCTCTTTTGAATGGGAAAGTAATAGGAAACTTGAAAATCATGGATCAAAAAGGTATTGAAATATCCTGCTGGATGTATCTAGTCTTGATTGATCTTGAAACTGTAACTCTTAGAAAGGACATAAAAGCTGATCAAATGAAATTACCATTTCATTTACCCCTAGTGGGGCTATTTTCCATGACTGAGTAACCTGCTGCATTGTGACGGCCTGATTACGGCATGAGTAAAGGTGTGATGTCTGTCAGACTTTCTTTGCACAATGCTGTGCTTCATAATAATTCCAATGTGTATAAAAAGATGTGTGAGGAGTGGATAGCTGGTACAGCCAGCAGGGCTGCATGCCTGGCACCTCTCACACCTCGAGCCACACACACCTAAGGATGAGGAAGTGGAGGTTTTCAGTTCTTGTTCTGGCTCAGCCTTTAGGAATGTGGGTAGAATTGGCCCGCCATGACCCCTGAGTCAGAGGATCTTGAGTGCAAGATTTTCTATTTGTGGACATTGAAATTGTAAGGGACCAGCTCAATATTCACAAGTCCATGGAGCATGGTGGAGCTCATCCCAGAGCGCTGCAGGACCTAGTGGATGTCGTGGCATGACCCCTCTTCACCATCTACCAAAGACCTTGGGAGTTTATGGAGGTTCCAGCTGGCTGGAAGGTGGTCAGTGATATTATAATTTACAAGAAGAGTGTGAGGAAAGACCTAGGAAGTCACAGACCTCTTAGTCTAACCCAGTGCCTGGAAAAATTGCAGAGGAGATTGTACTGGGTGCTGTCAAGAGGCATTTAAAGAGCAATGAAATCATCAGGCACTGGCATTTGTTCCTCTTAAGGTGTCAGTGCTGGGCCTGGATGTAAGATTCATCTCATCCTGGGATAGACAGAGGGGATGATGTGGGGCAGGAGTTGAAGGAAAGGGATATTTAAAAGGATCCTTCTATAGTATTTTAGATTCGCTAATTTAGTTTCCCACACCTCCTTATTTCTCTCCCCATTTGAAACTTAATTCCTTTTGTCACTGCCTTTGATAGTTGATGTTGTCTCTTTACATGTCCATCACTCTCTCTTCCCCTCTCTCTGGACAAAGGATTCATCTGCAGGTCTCATCTGGCTAGTGAAAGGGTTAAACTCTTGCCTTCAGTAAGACAGAAGAGGAAAGGAGGTCTCTCCTAAAATGATGGATGTAGCTGTGCCTCTTATTCATGATGTTATTACTTTCCTTATGATCTTAAATAGGATGATACCATACAAAAAAGCCAAAGATTGGAAGAATCATTGCCTTTCATTTGTAATTATGGTGCACTAGCTGGGTCTCACGCATTGTGAGCGCTGTAATTTGTAATAATGGTGTACTTATTAAGGAAGGAATGAGTCATAACTGAGGGTATCTTTTCTAAGAATTACTTGTCTACAAATACATGATAGAATAGTATTCCTACAGTGGCTTCCCAGCAGCTTGGCACTGGGTATGTGCAAGTCCTCTGTGCAGCCCGAAGCAACAGCAGCTGGTAGTGCAATTCATAGAAATAGCACCAAAAAACCCCCAGAAAAATAATGAGAGAGCTTTTGGAAAAAAAGGATAATGGAGGTCCAGTAGTACCGATCTTCCAGGATAATATAAAAACGTGTATAGGACTTTTCTGGAAATTCTGCAGCTAAGACAAAATCTGAGGCTGAATCCTGAGCACATCAGTGTGTGAATTCAAGGGCCTAGATAACTTTCCTTATTCTAAATATCACTTTCTCCCTGACATTCTGCCTTCAGCAAATCCCAACCTGAGTGTCCAACTTTTATTCCTGTCTTTCTTCTAACTGTATACATTTAGCAAAATAGTTATGCAATGCTATTTTGCATTTGTAGCTAAGATTTTATATCAATTTTTTTGCAAGTAGGTGGTTTTTACACCCATGTTGTATATCAACTCCTAAAGGCAACAGATGCAAGGACAGATACTTGTAGAAGTATATTGGCAATGGAAATAAATGACTATGCAAGGAGCCCTTGTGTGCTCTGCTCACTGCTGATTTACTAAATGCAGCAAACTTTAGAGCAATAAATTTCTGAGCAGCATTTTCGTCTGATTTTCCTGGGAGTCTCAGTATTTGGAAGCACAACATTCTCTTAAGTAACAGGTTTAAATTATTAAGTGTGAACTTAATAGAGAACTATGAAGTGTGAACCTAAAAGACAAGGTTGGCTGGTTTAGTGACAAAGACTGAAGTCTAAAAATGCTTGTTTTGCACTCAGCATGGGTATAAGGAGCCTGTGGGGAAAAAAGATTTGCTCATTGGTGGATTCTGAATACAGTATTTAAATCTTCTTGGATTTAAAATCAAATCCAGTCAAATGCAGTCTTTTTCAGTGAGTGTAGTGTCCTATAGAGAATTTGGATTCCTATTCTCTAATCAAGTTGATGAGTGCACTAAGATGCAAATAAAGGTAATCTCATAGAAAGGTTGATTATTTCATCACAGATGAAGCAGCTGATAGAGGAACACCTCTTAAGCAGTTCTAGGAAAGTTTCTTTGGGATAATGGGAAGAAGTATATTTAATGATACAAAAAAGAAAACAAAAAAAGAAATGTTGATTGGCCTAGTCATGAGATTGGGTTGCAGATCCCAAGTGGTAGCTACGTTAGGAACTTCTCCCAGAACAGCTTGTACCAGTCAGAACACTGAAATGTGTTTTTAAATACAGTGGAAATTACATGCACAACAAGAAGTCCTGGTTTAGACAATAAACCATAGTTACTTATGTGAAGTGCTTTCTTGTTAAGAGGTATTTTGACCTCTTGCTGAAAAAAAGCTGCAGTAACAAGAAAGACAGCAGACTTCCTTGCTTTTTATACTTCAGCTCACTTAATTAAATTTCTTTCACTGTGCATATGGAAATCTAAGCAAAAACTGGAGGATTTAGCTTTCCTTAGTGCTTTTTGTAGAGGCAGAAAGAAAAGAGGTGTCAGTTTCATTTTACTTTGGGTGTAAACACAAAGTAATCTAAGCATTTGCCTGGTCCAACATCCTTCCTGTGACAGTGACCAGTGACAGGAATAAGAATAGGTATATTGATGCTAGCTTGGGTGAACATTCTCTGCCAGCCAGTCAGAATTTCAAGTGCACAGACACACCCATAAAGATACTCATCACTGAATAGTTTGAGTCCATTTTGGAATGGGAAGCAAAATATCATGGATGTCAACCTTTAATATTTTTCTATTTTTTTTTTTTTTTTGCTATGACAAGTGAGACACTGTAATAGTTCTTTTACTTTTCCCCTTCTCAAATTGTGAAAATAGGTTTGATTGTCATGACGACGTGCAAAAAAATGCCCATTTTTCAAAGTATTACAAGTTGTTTTGAGGAAGGGCTAAAAGGTTTGTGAAAAAGGTGCCTCAAATCACAATGAATTTTTTTTCCTGGAAGTTCAGAGTATTAAATTAAAAACACCCACTTCTTGATGTAAGTTACTCTCCTGAAGTGTTTTGTTCAAGTCTCACAGATCCATAGCTCTGATGTGACAAGACAAAGGTGTCTTTGTTGCTGTTAAAGTTAGTACCTCAGTGCTAGGAAAATGGATGGCTGTGGGGTTTTATTTTGCTTCACTGTCAATAGAAGGTGTTCTTGGGAGTGCTCACAGGCAATACTTGCATTTGTCCTAGGAATGCTGGCACTCCATGTTCTTGGAAAACAGTCTGACTCTTTGTAAGCCTAGTGAGAAAATCCAGGCTGTGCTTCCCAATCCAGCTATGTCACAGTCTCAGTTCTGCTGCATCTCCTCCTGGCAGTAATTAGATCATTTGTCTCATCTGGAGAGCTCAGCCTGTGACACTTCATACAGCAGTTGTGCTGAGTCCCACAGCTCGTGTTTGAACGGAGCTGACAGAGTGTAAACACGGAAGGGATGGCAGGATCCTTGTTCTGGGCTTTCTCCTTAGCCTTAAACATTTCTATTTCTTCATGAACTCTCAGCCTTTACAAATCTGCAGGGTGCAGTCAGGAAGGAGTAAATGTCTGGAGGAATTGTGAGCTGCACCCTGATCTTTGTCCTTTGTCCATTTGATGTGTGTGTGGTGTCTTTTGGGCCAGGAGTGAGCTCCCCCTGCCCCAGGCTTCCCAAAACACTACGGGGCCACAGCTGGAGCTGAGCTGGAGCTGAGCTGAGCCTGGACAAAGCAAAGCTGGAGAAGAGCAGCTGCTGCCAGGCTGTGAGCTGTCCCCAAGGGTGTGCCTGTGGCTTCCAGCTCAGTCCTGCGGCAGAGCCAGCTCATCCCTGCTCGCACGAGGATGCGTGTGCCAAAGGCTTCCTTCATCAAAGGCATCTTTCAAAGGCTTCTGTACATCCACAGATGCTTCCTGCTCTCCCTCACTCTCTGAGCTGAGGGTACAGATGCAGCCACATAAAGGACCAGGCTTGGATTTTCCAGGCTGGTATCCACATTTGCCAAAAGTGCATTGGGATTGAGCAATGATTCCAATTAAGTATCTGGTAAATCTTTAAAACTTTTTTGATATAAGAGTTGGTATTGTGCTGACTAGCTCATTTATGTTGTCTTTCTGAAAATCTGCTTTTTGATTTACTGGGTGAGTATCAGTAGCCGGCTGCTTTCAAGAGAACATACAGTTAAAAGGGCATTGCACAATGATTGCTGAATACTTTCTAATATCTGAGAAACTGGAAATAAATGGCAGATCTGTAAAGAGTACAGAAATGCAGTGAAAAAGTTGTTGTAATTAACAAAGAGCAAATAATGACTAAAGAGCAAGGTAGTCAGGATTTATGAAATTTCCTGACTAAGGTAAGATGCAAAGAAACTTCTCAAAAGCAGAGCAGCCCAGAATAGTTACCTTATGAGTAATGAGCTGAGTGAGTGATGTAAGAGAGCAGAGGTTTATTTTGAATCAATGTAATATGATGTATTCATTGCAACCTTCCTGAACCATAAATGTCTGGTGATGCTTTGCCAGATAAGGCATTTCTCTATCTATCTAAGCTGCTATTTCTTATCAGCTGCTCTTACACATGTAGGAAAAAATGGAGAAGGTGGTGGAGAAGCTAATAGAATCTCAGTTTCTTTAGTTTGTAAAGGCTAAACCAACGTGGAAGTGGCTGTTAGAGAATTTCAGACTATGGTCCAAGAAATTGGAATCTAAATGTTCATATATGTTGATAAATGAGAACTGTATTATAAAGTTGTTATTGGGTTTCTTAGGACTATTCTTATTAACTCCAAATGCTAACATACATAAAACATTTATGATGCATTCAGTGCAAAGATCCACTCTTAATTCAGGAAATGATCAGAAGCTGAATCTGTCCCGCTTGTGCTCGAAACCTGATGGGTGAGGCAGGCAGTAGTTAACTACAAGTAGTTACTACTGAGGCATGACTTTGTCTTTGGGATGTAAAGCAGATGTTTCCCTCAGAGAACCTGGGGGCAGCCAGCCTGTGGATGAGTTGGCTGGAACTGTGGACTGTGTTTAATAGAACAAATTCCATGGATAATGAAGTGACACACAGCTTACAAAGTCATTGCACAACACCATGGTGTGATGCAGGAGGTTTGAGGAGCTCAGGTGGAAGCAATGGCAACTCTTGTGTTAAGCTGTGTTCCTCATTTAACTGAAGATAATTATGCAAATTACTTGTATCACTCTTCCTTGGTGCTTAGGAAGAACTGCAATGCATTAGAAGAGATTCTGATCATTGCATCTAATTACACTGGAATGAGAATTACTGCAAATCTTCAAGTGGCAATTTTTCTTTTTATTATATTTAAGGGAATCAAAGCAAGAAATGCTGTGTTCATAGTTTAATACAAAAAGTCTGATGTAAGGAATATCTAAGAACTTTTAACCTACTGAAGCCCTAGTGCTCTTATGATTTTATCTTCTTCCCTCTGCCCAAAACCATGTAGGACAAGCTACAAGATAATTTCCAATTAATCATTGGTTGTCTAAAAACGCACACCTCCACACAAGGTTTTCTTGCTAAAATTGGGTCTGTATTTTCTCAGCTTGGCTTTACATGACTTTATGCTGGTTGTTTTTTTGCTGTACATGGCCCAGGTAATTGCTTGCTCTGTGTTGCTGTAGCTGTAGCCCAGAGAACGTGGATGTGGCTCTTAGAAGAGGCCGTGTCTGAAATGGGGATTCTGTTGGGCTGAACATTCTCTGCACACAGCTATGTGCAATAATTGCCTGAAAAAAACATCTAATTATAATTAATGCCTTTGCCAAGCATTGCTCTAAACTGTTCAAATTACTATAAAATCATACTATAACCCATGTTAAGTGCCTCAGACAGTGACGAAAAGCTGTTGTGTTGGATTCTAAAGTAAAGCTCTGAAAAGATTCATCTGAGCAGCTGGAACAGGTAAATGCTGAAGCTGAGGCCCTGCATGGAACCACCCTTCCTGAGCTATCAAACCTCTCAGTAGAGCTCTTACATGAAAGATTATCCCTGCCTTTTGATTTTAAAGGAAGAGAAATGCTTGAAGAGGTAACTGGGAGCCTCATCTCCTAAGAAGAGACTGAGTCAGATGAATTCTAACTTGATGTTTTCCAGAATCCTTGTGTTCCAAGCCAAAGGAATAGTATGGAAACTTTAAGAAGGCGTCATATATAGTCCTGTTGGAAACTGAGAACTGCTCTCTACAGAGGTTTTCAGCGGCCTGTTACTGAGTGAGGGGTGGGTGAAGGACCATCCTCCAACACTCTCACAGGGAAATGGAACTGCAAGCTGCAGCTCCTCTCATGGGCCATTACTGATGTCACCAACATCCCTGAACACTTGGCAGACTAGAGGTTTTTGTTTTGATTTTGGTTATCCTGAAAGTTCAGGGGTTTTATTTTTTAACTAGTTCTTCCCACTCTACCTGAGACCCTAAGAAGGAAAACTTCCTGAAGAAATTGCCCAATCTTAACCTATTTGTTCCTCTCATGGTAACCCTGACCTCACCAAATGATATACATTATCTCTTTGGTTCATTCTTTTGTTCTTCTATCTATCTATCTATCTATCTATCTATCTATCTATCTATCTATCTATCTATCTATCTATCTATCATCTATCTATCTACATCTATTATTTCTTCCTGAAATTGAAGCTGGATCTACATACCTTGGAACAGTCATATCTCTAATAGAAACATATATCTTGTGCTACAGAATTATCTTTTTTACTTTGTGTCCCGTGTCTTTAAAGCACAGCTGTCAGAGAAAAGTTTCTTAATGAAGCACCATGTGCTATTCCCTCTTTTCTTCATCTTGTATTGGGAGATTAGTACATTTATATTGATGTTTTCCTTGGTTTTTTGGCATCTACTTTCCAAGATCTATTGTCATGTGCAAGACAGGTTTTGGTTTCTTGGTAGTATTATTATAAATATAATTATCCATTCTCTGCCTAGACTTTTAAAGAGCCAGGTATTTAGGTCCTTTTGGTTTGTACTGATTAAAATCTGGAAACACTACTGCACCTCGTTTGTGTCCTCTCTTTCCCATGATTTGCCTGTTGCAGTTTGAGTTCTCTGTTCTCTGGTTTGACACTGCTTCCTTTAGTCATTGTATCAGATCAGAAAAGGGAATTAGAGCATTCAGTTTCACTCTGGCATCTGTCATTAAATTCCGTTCCCCATGTAGCTCTCATTAATTCCCCCAGGGACAGACTGAGCCTAAGGCTGTTCTGGGACCTTTGAATTCAGGGGAATGGATGTATGGCAGAGGCCTTACTCTGAGAACCACTGAGAAAATTAAGGGATAATAAAGGTTGCCTTATCTGTGGTTGTGAGACGGCAATTTGCTCCAGGAAGGGAGACTAGCCCTATAAATCTGACTTTCTGTGGCTCAGCCAGTGAGTGAGCACTGCTGTGTGCTGCTGAGACCTTGCTTTCTTTTCTCTCCTCCAGGGGCAGAACTTCTGTCCTTTCCTGCCCTTTGGATCACTCTTTCGCTTGGCTGTTTCAGCCCACTGTGCCAGGAGAAACTTCACTGCATTCATTTGTCAGATTGCCGAGCCCTTAATTTAGTGCTAATTGCTATGCTCTGCAGTGCTTTGTTTTTGAGATTTAGAATTCTCAGTACTTTTCTGTTAATTTCCTATGTAGTAAGATTTTAATACATAGAAAGCAAATGATCTCTTTGGAATGTTTAAAGTCCTAATCTAGCTGTGTAAATCTCCCTTATTATCTAAGTATTTCCTACTGTTGGTAGCTACTTTTAAAGCATTAACTTTTTTTGTGGCTTTCACGGGAGTCTTTAATTGCTTTTGGTGTCTGCATTACACGTTTAGGTTTTTGGATCTGTTACAACACACTGGATCAGTGCATGCTTATTAGCATGAATCTTTTTAGTCTGGAAGATAAGACTGTTGCTGTATGTAAAATATGGAAGTATGGAGCTGACTAGAGATTTTACCAGCTGAGATATTTAGTCTAGTGAGTTTATGTTAGCATGGCCACCTCTCCTGAACCTGTGACAAATATTGGTTGGATTTCTTTTAATATCAGTGGAAGGAAGGTGACCAAATAAAAAAAACAAATCAATTTCAGTGTGAGTTTTGCTGTTACCAATATAATTTCATCTTCATCAGAGTTCACTGCATCAGAACAAATTTATGTTTAAAGTCACTAAAAAACTTTCTGCCATCCTTTCAGCTGAGCTTCTTTTCTCTCAGTCACAATCTCTCTTTGGACTCTGTATGTAATAAGGATGATGTATCATTATAATAATTGCTACTGCTGCCAGAGCAGATACAAAATTGTGAAAACAGCAAGGCATGGTAGAATAGGACTGTGTCTGTATCTGAGCAGAGTGCTAATTTCTCTAGCCTAAGATTTTCCCACATTACTGGACTGATTGAGTCTCACCATGCAGTGGTACTGAACCCTGATGCAGCACTGGGCAAAGAAAAGATGCCAACAAGGTAAAATATGGAGGCAAAATATTAAAAGTGGAGATAAGAAATTGTTAAATTAATGCATAGTACAAATATGGTGACCATTAAAGCATTGTTTCTTCATATTTAATAGCCCATGAAACACCTCAAATGCTTTTTTAATTGCCCATTGTATACTGAATATAATCAAAGAATTTTAAAGAAACCTGCAAACAAATGACAAACATTTTTAGGCAAAACTTGATGTCAAGAATCCACTGATGGAGATTTTGGCTGAAACTCTTTACTTAAGCGCTAAAAGCACTTTTGCCCAATCTAACATTCTCATGGTATGTAACCATTATGTCTCTGGTGCACAGCCTTGATGACAATGATCCTAGTGAAGGATTATGGCAGAGCATTAAGCAGAGGAAAAAGCTGCTTCCAGACCGCAGTGTAAACCCACCACAGTGATCTCTGGAGCAGCATGACTCATCTAACACATTAAGGACAAATTCAGGTTATTAAGCCTAATTAAATTATTTTAACAGAATTTAGCAGCATCTATCTAGAGGTTACCAGTCTTGATTTAAAATTGTCTAGAGCCTGTGCCAGTGCCACATAAGTCACTGGGAAGATTACTGTGCTCTTTGGTGGCCTTTGGACCAGACTGATCTGCAGACAGACACTCACAGATACATCAATGTTATGAATGGCAGAATCCATATTTCTGCAGCCACCCTTTTATCTGACAGCTCTTCCATTAACACATTTCTGAGCCTGCAAGTCTGCCCCCCAGTTAATGGCTCATAATGCAAATAGAAAATTGTTGACTATTTCCAGCTAAGCAAAGCAATCCCTATGCTTTTTAAAAGAGTTATTTAACTCTGTATTTTACACTTCTGTAATATTCTTCAGAGCCCAATAAGGAGGGTTCAGCATCTTCCCTTTATTCATTGTTGGAGCTCCTGCCTGCTAAAATGCGTGTTTATAATCCCTCTAAGCTCTTTTAATGATAATTGTTTTTGAGCTGTCTGAAATGTTAGGGATGCTTTTTACTCTATCTTAATTTGTGCTGATGTTCAGTTGGTCAAATTTTCCTTCTGTTTTAAATCGGTGTATAAATTAGGATATACTATTTTTTTTCCTATATTGATAACTGATACTGGAGGAAAGTGGCAAAAGGCTAGACAGCAAAATCCTCAAGAGTTCTTGGATCAAATGGTTTCACAGGAGAAAGAAGCACAAAGAGTACGGTCCCTGACATTTTTATTATCTGTGAAATTTCCATTGCAAGTTACTCTATAATTTCCTGTTAGAATGCAGGCCTTAGACATAATTTTTGCCTAGAAAATCGTGTTTAAAAAACATTGTAGATATTCTTTAGAAACTGAATCATCTCAATCACTTTGGAAGAGGAAATATAGCAGTCCTCAAAGAAGCTGGAGTCCAGTGCAGACACAGTTCAGTTCACTGCTGCCTGCCTTTGCTCCTCTCTGCAAGCTGTAACTCTGTCCCTTGAACTTCCCTCTGTCAGGGGAGCTTCTCTGTCAGGAAGAGCTTCAGAATTAAAATCAGATCCCTGCAGAGATAACTCCACACAAAGCAGTTTAGCCCCTGGATTTGCTAGTACAGCACATCATGAGTAAAAATACAGAAGACCCCTGGTGGTCTTTGTAATTTGCTGTTTATATAAACTGGAATTTAATCACTAATGAATGGAAGTGTGGGGTTCAAAGGTAAAAGATCCAATAGCTGCCCTGGTTTCACTCAGTGAGAGCTTTTCCTTTTGTGTCTTGGGTTTGGATGTAACTGGAAGTGAACTATCCTTCAGAACCTGCAGAGGAGGTGCAGGCATGGATATTCCCTTCTCAGGAAAGGACTATGGAGTTTTTGACTGGTTTGAAAAGAAATATCAACACCTAAAACCTCAAAATGAGGTGCTTTCACATTTTCATATTACCACTCCCTTTTTTCTAGCACAATGTATAGAACTTAGCTCAGATTCTCTGCTACTTTTTAGTTTGCCATTATATTGAATATTTCTAATATGAAAAGCTGCCTTTTAGAAATAAAAGTTCTGAAGATACCTTGTGTTTTCAAAGGTAGCCACATTCACTATTTTTTGAAGTAACTCTCTGGTGTTTTAAAAGATGCAGGCATGTAACTCAGTAACCAGCCCTGTGCCAGGCCTGTTAGAACTGTAAAATGAAACCAGCTGATGTGCAGAGAAGACGTGAACCTGTAGTATATCACACGTTTAACAAGAAATAGCATTTTAAATTGAAGAACTGCAGTTATTTTAAGCCATATATTAAACATTCCTATTAAAAGCCTTGTGAAATATAATGTCACTTTAAATCAGAACAGTTTTCTTATGCCATAATTTTATTTAGGTTGGCGAATCTCAGCCTATCCTTAATATTCCTCATTGAGTTATTAAAGATGGATATATCATTAGAGTTAACAGCTTTTCAATGAAAAGGTAGTTAATTCAGTGTACAGAGTCTGAACGTCTTCACTTTGAATTACAGTCATTGATAAAACCCTGCTTTAATATTAAATGCAAATACAGTTCCTACTTCAAAAAAGCTGTTCTGGAAGATATCACCTCTCTGTCCAGAAATGTCTGCTACACTTCTATGGAAAAAAGAGCTGTTTCAATTAGTTATATCAGTCACAATATTATATTTGTGTTTGGAAATTTGAGTCTATGTACTATTGGTGTTTTTCCCACAGAAGACCAAAGATGTAATGCTGTACACAAGATTTTGTGTTAGTTCTGATTACTGTGTGTAATTGGATGAATGATTTAAATAGCATCTCCTGGTGAGAGGAAAAATAAATAGACCAACACACACATTCCTTTCCTTTTTTACTGTGTATAAGTGGCTCAGTCATTGATGAGATTTGCTTTAGTGAATAGAGAAGAATGGGTTGTATCTTCGAGTAGTGACTGCATGCATTGCTGGTAGATATTTGAAGTGGATTACTGGTTAGCTGAGTGACTGTTCTGTGGGGAGCCAGATAATGTGTAAAGTGCACTTGTCTTGTGGCTAATGTTATGGTAGAGTATTCCAGAATGGCAAATTGCAATGTTTTACTCAAGAACGTCCTTGCCTGCCTGTGGGGTTTGATTCCCAGCTCTGCACTGGTGCCACATTTGGAATCCCTGAGGAGCTGCTCTTTAGTTTGGACTTTTAGCTGCCATCAAGCTGGATTCAAAGTTGTTTTGAGGAGTGTTTGCTGCAGGGATGCCCGCTGGATTGTTTGGATTTATAACACTGTCCCTCCTCTCTCAGCTCCATCTTCAAAAGTAAAAGGATTTTGGGCTGTGAGCTTGCCACATGCATCAGCTGTAGTTTTATTATGGTGATTAAATGAAGAGTGGAATAGGAAGTAGGATGGATATTCACAGGATAGGATGGATATTCTCATGAGAGACCTTGGCAGGGGAAGCACTGGGGTCCTCTGTGGGGGCTCCTCCACCAACAAAGAGCTCCTGTGGAGCCTCTGCATCCTCGCAGTGATGGACAGCATCGGTTCACGCCAAAGCATCCAACACTGCTTCCAAATGACAGCTCTGAATACATCACTTAGTTTCCCTCATTATCTCTGGGATGAATCTGAGTGTAACTGCTGCACTGTTCAATCGTGCAGCTAAGTGCAGCCCTGAAGAAAGAAATAAGCTGTGGCATAAATATTTAAGCAGTTGTACAGATGCTATGCTATTTTTTTCAGTTAGATTTCTCTTTGTAAATATCTGAGTTCTGTAACTGGAGCAGGCTCAGTAGAAGAAGCAGTGCTTTAAATTCTTCATCAGTTGCACTTGTCTACAAGGCACCATGGAGACAATTCTGAGACAGAACCATGTCTTAATTGAGTTGAAAAAACCCTCCACTTTCCTCCTATCTAGTTCTCTGTTGAGCAACCGATCTCACTCAAGTAGTTTCTTTCCTTACGTGGCTTTGGTAAATCTAAAAAAGCAGCAGTTTATCTTGTTTGGCTTTAAAGATTACAAAATTTAAAATCTATTTTGGTTAATGCAGGAACCACGCTGCATATGTCTGTTTTATTTTTCAATATTATTTGCTGTTGTAAAGCTTGTGACTTGTGAAACATGAGAAAGGGAAGAAAAGTCAGGTTTTCTTTCTTTAGTACTGAGGAGGTGGAGGTAAAAAAGTTGCTTGTATTCTCTTGAATAACATTTAGGAGCAAAAAATTCAGTTCTGAAATTTCAGCTTGAGGCATACGTATAAAGCAGACACATGTTACGAACAATCAGATGTAGATTTTATGAGTTAATATGATCTATGCATTTATGTCTTAACTGGTACCATTTTTTCCCCATCTGACATGATTTTCAGAGCAGTAGCATTTCTCTTTGAGCTGAGGCTGTGTCTCTGTGCCTTGACTGCAGTGTCCCAGAAAAGCACAGAAGGGCCAAGCATGGCTGGAGCATCTCTCTGAGAGAGAAGCACGATGAGCTCGTTATAAAATACCCACGGCTTTTCACAAGATGGGAGGCATCTGGAGCTCTGGTTCCACTCTGTGTACTGCTCTTAGCCAGTGGATATTTTTCACAGAATGTTGGCAGAGTTCCAAAGGTGCAGCGCAGGAGAGAATTATTGCCGTGTCTTGCTTTATCTTGATGCTTTCAAGGATAAAAAATGTCTCTTCTCTACCCTTTTCTTTCAGGTTTTTTGCTTTCTAGCATTAAAGGGACCACAATATCTTTATTTTCAAGGGATGTCTATACTACTTGCTTGCTTGAATCATGCCTTGAGGCTCCAGTAGCCCTTGCCTAGACCTCAGCTCTTTCAGCCCCTAAGAACTCCTGAGGTCCAGGCACTGAGATCCAGCCAGACTGCACTTCTGCATGGCCAGCAATTTCCCCCCAGTCTCAGGGCAAGCTAGAGAGACATGTCATGTTAAAAATAAAATGCAAATGCCCGAGTTATTTGAATATAATCACTTTATTAATTTAGCTGTCTAACAGATACTGATGACAGTCTAATAATAAGGTCCAAAATGTTCTTTCTCATTAACGGAGTTAATGAACTCACACATCTTGAGAATTTCATTTTAATTATTAGCAATAATTTATATGAGAGAGAGAAGTGCCAAAAAAATATTCCTATTGAGGAGTGGAAAATTGGTAAATCTGTTGATGAGAGATGCTCAGTGCCACAACTGAAAATTGTAAAAAGATTTCTTCAGTTCTGGTTCTTGTCTATAAAGTTGCTGTGTCGCTGGAAATTTTCCAAACCTCAGCACCCTCAATGTTCCCACTCCAATGCCACTGTTGGTGTCTTTGGCAGGCACAAGAAATATTTGTTTCAGGACAAAAAAATCTGTGCCAAAAGTATGGGTTGAGTATCACAAAATGGATTTATTTAGTAATAATCTATATTTTTTATTTCTCCTTAATTTAAAAAAATTGAATGCAAATATTCACCTTGAATTGAAAAGTGTGATTCATCTTTTAAACTCCAGTTGCTTCAAAAATTGAATTTCAAAAGTTGCAGTTCAGAGGAAGAACTCATTTTCTATCTAGTCATAGTCTCCATTTCTGTAAAACAAAGATGCTTCTTGCTCTTTTGTTATGCTGGGTTTTTTATATCTCAGGACAAAGGAAGCAGTAAGCCTGGGGCTCTAAGGAAGTAATTTTGGTTCTGAAAGTTTTCTGATATTTTACACCTGTAATAGACATTCATGACTGACTTAAAATGAATAAATGATATCATTTTGTCCTATGCTTCACTGGCTTAATTTCCTTTGGCTTTCATGCTGAGATTTGAGTGTGTATTGATTTCAGAACCTTGTTGATGTCAAAAATAACTAACTTGAAATTGCTGAAACCGTGATCAATATGCATAAAAGATAAGCCATAAACCTGCAGGATATGCTGAAAGAGGAGAGTTAGGAGTGAGTGGAGGCAGCAGATATTTTCCAGAATTAGAATCAGTATGCAAAGTTGATTTAGGCACATTACCATAGTTAGGCAGGTACCTAAGGAGTCTTTACTGTTATTACAATGTTTTTCACATTGCATCCTGTAGGTACACTTGAGGAAATGGAGATTTGGATTGCTGGGAGAAAGGACCAGTGGCTTTCCTAAGATGAACCAATGGCTTGACAAGGCAGGGGAGCAGCATTTATTCCTTTGCTTTGCACTCCTGCACTCTGGTGGATGCACCACGCAACTTTCAGACCTGCTTCATTTTCAGCAAGAGATAAGCTCAAAACCATCAGGTATGCAAATTTCCCTGAAATTCAGACTGCAGTCTTCAGATTTTATCAATGTTTTGTCAAACTTCTTTCATTACCTCAATGGAGCATATGGGGTTTTTTTCAATGAGTATTTGATCTGAAGAGAATATAACTGTGCTATAAAATGACATTGTAGTATTGTTTGTAGTGTGACATTTGCACTTGGAGACACAGATCAAATCTTCTCTCTGATGCACTGAGTTGCCCTCTGGACTTTGACAGTAGAGGAAGACCCAAATGACTGCTTTAATTTCTCACAGGGGTGGAAGGAATCCAACCAGAATGTGGGATATTTGAATTTGTGTACTCACACTACTAATGCGCTAGGCTGCTTTGAATTTTCAAACTTTCCATGTCAAACGGTGGAAGAAGTACCTCACATCCCAAATACAGAGGAAACGGTTGCTCAGCCCTGTAATTGTTGGGTGAAAACATTCTTGTGATAATGTAATAGGACTGGCAAAATGACAAATTTTCAAATCCAAAGGAAGCAAGACAAACCTGAAGTGCTGATAAAAGACTGTCACTGTGTTTGTTTCACCAGCAACAGAGGAGTATCTCTGTCATCTCAGCAGTGGTTAAGGATTAGCAGCCCCTCTTATATTAATGGGTGTCAGCTCTCCAGCAGCGCAGCTGTAGTTCTCTGGGTATTTCTTTTTCCCCTTTTTACATTTCCCCTTTTCCAATTAGTGGGAACTTTACTGGACTGCTATGACTTCTTATATGGCTTGATTTACTGAAATGCATTTTTTGTTTTTGTGACCTTTATAATTCACTTTTCACCCCATTTGCATTCATCAGAGTTCGCTAGTCAAAGTACAAAGTGAAAACTGCAGCACTAATCAAAAGTGATCAGATAAAATAGATGAGTATTAGATGAGTGAATAGACCAAGTGAAAGACTCCTTCATCCTGCCTCGAGTGCCAGAGCCCTGCACACTCCGAGAGTCATCCTCCTTCCTTCTGCAGTCAGCCCACGATGTGCTCACAGCACACAGCTCCAGGTCTTCAATAAATGACGAATTATAGACCATCATCCCTTCAAAAATCAACTTGACTTCTTTTCATCTTGCAGCTGGTTTATATTTCTGAGGATTCTGATGATACCTGAAGAGTTGTATCTACTTTATATTACAAAATTCTACCTGAATAGCTGTATTAATACATGGGCTGAATTGATGAAATCATTGTATGTCTGAGAGCTGAGCAAGTGTAATATGTGTCATTGGAAGTAGTTTGGCAAATTCAGGGCTTTGTTTATACCATTTGTGCCTCCAGGCTTTGCTGACAAATAGTTACAAGTACAGTCCTTAAGTGAATATATAAGTATACAATATATAATAATAATACAATTTTTTTTCCAGTGGAATCAAGAATTCCAGAGTCTAAAATCATGGACAGCATCAGTAAACCACTTGAGCTGATCTTGAACTCTGAGCTCCAACTTCAGGGCACATTTTGTAACAGTTAAATGCTAATGTGAATGGACACATTATATTTTATGGTTCCAACATCTTTTTTACTCTGCTACACTAGTGCCTGACTCCGAGCCCCTGTGTTTGTATTTAATATGGATTAAATCTGTTCCTTAGGAAATACTTGGAGCATGAAAGCTGCTGTATTAAATTAGTTCATTACAGCTTTACATGCATAACTGCATAAACATTCATTTGCTCCCTACTTTGATCACCTCTGATCTTGGCTGTTAATGCTACTGACTTCTACAAGCCTTTTTTCCCCTTGACTGTTTTTTAATTCTGACTTGAAGTTGTCAAGAGCAGATTCTGTTTATTTCCCATGGTAATGGCTTGCCTTTATTTCAAATGGTTTTTACTTAGGTCAGTTCTGTTGGGGCATTTTTGCATCTGTGTTGAAAAAGCCTTGATGTACCAGCACTGTTTTGCTTCTGCTGTGTTTCACCTGAGCAAGCACCTTGGTCTGTCACTGAAGGGCACTGCATAAATGTAACGTGGTATTATTTATTTATTGTCACAACACCACCCTGACAAGCTGCCTCCCAAACGCATCAGAGAGCACATTTGTCATTCCAGCTTTCATTGTACTCCTGCTGTGTATTTTCTTCACTTATGGCTTCTTGGAACATTTCTGTGGTCTTTTTCTGTGATTAGACACTAGGAGTTTATACCAAATTTATATGTTTCAGCCCTCTGCACCAGTCATCTATTAATTATTTCTTTTCAGTGCTCAGTGTTCTGGGCTGACCACGGTGGGCACTCAAGCACCACAGAGCTGCTCCCTCACTTCAACCCTTACCCTGCCTGTGGTTCAGGAGAGGAAAAGCAGAAGTAAGGAATGTTGGGGGTGAAAAAAACACCAAAAAACTGTTTAATGAGTGACTGATAAGTGGAAAAAGAGGTAAGAAGGTAACAAAAAAAGATGAAAAGGCAATAATTCCCCCCTCCCATGGGTAACCCAGTCACTTCCTGAGGAAAAGACAGGCCAACCCCTCTAAAATTCCTTGCTTTCCATTCTGTTGCTGAACACCATGGATGTTCCATGCGCTGGAATATTTTTTTGGTTAATTTGGGTTAATTTGGTTTGGTCTGGTTGCATCCCTCGCAGGTTATTCTGCCTCTCAGCCTGTTTGGTGGGGGCAGAATGGGAAGCAGAGGAGCCCTTCTTGCTGAGCAAGCCCTTTTCAGCCAAAGCTGAACATTAGGGTGTTACCAGCACTGCTTTGCTGTTGCAATAAGCTCAAACTTTTCAAAATGGCACGAATTTGAAAAGAGGTATCTTGTTTTATGTTATGTTTTCCTGTTAAGTGATGGAGGATGTTGCCATTGCAATGCATGGCTGAGTTAATGCACTGTGTTACTGCTTTACAAAACATCTCATGCAGGATAATGTGATGTGTAGTTTTAGAGAGTTTACATCAGCCTTTTGTAGCTGCTGTGCCGTGGTGCCCAAAGTTTGGGTACAAATTCCCATTCGATGTCATTTGGCAAAGCTGAGACTACTGAGTGGGAAAGGAAACCTTGAATAGTCAGGAAACAAGCTAATGAGATGAATGGCTTTAATACTTCTGTGAGCCACTCTAAATCTACTCATTCTGGAAATGCATGCAGTTATCCTCAAAATAAATTGCCTTTATCTCATAATTGTCTTTGCTAATTACCTTTTTAACAAATTAAAAGGTGGAGGGCTGAATGCTTACATCTATGATTTTCACTAGTGCATGCTTATATTGTGCCTTTGTTTACATTGACACACATCCCTAGTGTAAAAATGTTACATTTCCACTTTGCCCTAGGACCCCTGGAGCAAAGCCTGCCTGTGCAATCAGTGCTGCCTGGGAATAGGAATGCTCTAGAATTGATGAGATCCACGGCTCTGTTCCTTACTGCCGTTCTTCTTCCAAATGGGAGAAAATGTTCCAAAGAAGAACTGCCTGCAATTAAAATTGTAGCACACCATCACGGTGGTGGAATGTGTCCTTGTAATGTCCTGGGGCTACTTTTCTTGTTTTCTACCACAGCTGAAGACTGAAAGCAAATGCATATTCTAGAACTAGAAAGAAACAGAGAAAGCTGGGTTTATCTCTGAATGGAGCATATGAAAATGGCTGGAGAATTACCTTGGTCCTCCTGGCTTGATTGTTAAATCCTTCATGGTCCAGAATTTTCCCAAGTTCTGATCTATGAAGAGGGAGAAATTTAACAGCATGAGATCTGATCTGCTGAGAGTAATTTCATCTTGTTTGTTTAAGAGTTATCATAATGGCATCCCAGCTGTAAGGCAGGACCATTGCAGTGCTTCGACTATTCTTCTTGTTTTCTGCTTTTCCCCTGCACAGGTGAAAAAGGAGCTACAAAATAACTTGAATTTAGAAATCTGGTTCTACTTTCTGCCTATGACATGATACAATATGGAAGTGATATTCTAAAATATATAAAATATAGTTTGATATGTCTATATTTTAACAATTCAATTGAGCTACACCAGGGAGTCTGAGTGTCATCAACTGTTCTGCCATTATCTTGGAGGCAAAAAATGTATATTGGCAGAGCTTACAAAAGTCTTGCTCCACCTCATTTGAGGTAGCAATACCTCAAAATTTAATTTTATCAAAATCCCCCAAACTTTCACCACACAAAGGTGAATTAGGGAACTTTTCTTACACAGCCTGCACAGTTTAAAACTTGACCAGCAGATCTATGAATGTAGAAGAGTTTTCAGCACTGCCCCAGAGCATTGTCCTGCTGCTCTGATGGTCCATATAGGAAACAGAGCTTCCTACTCCTCACTGTTCAAAAAAATCTTCCTTGGAAAGGAAATCAGCATCCAGGGTAACTTAGCTCTGCTGTGATTATCCCTGCTCAAAGCTGCGCGGGGTCGCTGCGTGATCATTTGCTCTGAGCTCTTGTCACAGATATATCCTCCTTGACTTCTGCAAGCAAGTGCAGTAAGGCAGAAAGTATCAGCTTTGATCCTTTCCCACTGGATTACAGGATAATTTGTTTGGCCTCTGAACATGTGGCGAATTATAGAGAAGGCACATGATAAGGACTTGCACTGAGAAAACCTCTCTAAACTATGCCCTGGAATGAAAGCAGCACTCAGATTTTCATTTCTATCCCCAGATTAGACCCCTTGTGCTCAGTTCAGAGGGGCAGACGAGTCAGAGGTTACCTGAGTGAGAGCCTAGGTCAGAGCTGAAATGAGGACTATTGAGGGAGAATGGATGGTGTAAGATGCCATAAAGAATGAGCACCCTCTTCTGCAGGGGATACTTATACAGTCCTTTCTTTTTTATGGGATTTCAGACAGATTTCTGCACAGTTTCTATCAGAGTAGCACTTATGCTTTGAGGTTTTTTTCCCCCTACCATGTTTGCTGAGAAAAAACAAAATTTGGTTAATTCAAAGCTTGAGATAAGGCATCAGGGTACCCATATAAAACCTAATCCACTATAGAGTCCAGATAATAAACCCAAACACATAATATTGAGAATACCCAGTGCCATGAAAGACTCCTTCAGCTAAAATTGTTAAAGCTGGCTAAGCTTGGAGAAGAAAGTCTGCTTCCTCTTTGTTTTCCTATTCCCATTCTTTAGTCACAGAACTTTGAGCCAGCGAGCCTAGAGGAGACAAATTAATTAAAAGTGCTAGGGGATTGAAAACATAAAGGTGATGGAAACAATATAATTAGAGACATTCTCAGATGGTCTGAATTGATGTCTGTCAGTGACTTCCATTAAGCAATGCTAGTTTCCTTAACAGTAAAGTGTTTTGCTCTAGATTTTTAAAAAATTTTCCAGCAGAGGTTGTATCTAGGATTGCGATAGGCCAGATAGACTGTTCAGTGCCTTTGTTCTGTCATTAAGGCATTTGGCTTACCTTGAAACCATTTCTATAAAGCTAGCTAAAACAAAACTTGGAAATCCTAATTTTGTGTGTTTATGTATATGTGAGGGGTTTTAATCCAGATTTGGAATGATTTACTAGCCATATCTGGATTTTGAGTTCTCTTTTCAGCTATTCTATCTTGGTAATTGTTGCCTGGCAGGGGCTGTGGAAAGGCTGCTTTGGGGATATCTCTCCTGTGCTGGAGTTCCCTGCTCTGACCCAGCTTTGGCTGCTGTTTATCCCTTCTGTCAAAGCCCATCAGCAGCTGCTGCCTGAGGAAATGTCCTTTTCCACCTCGGAATGTTCATCTTAATGGTGCTTGAGAGGTTCCAGCTGCACTTCTGTGGGGAGGGCAGAGCTGCGATATTTGGGCAGCAGCTGTGGCATGAGTGCTCTGTTAAAGATTGGTACTTTCAAGATTGGAATATACAGTGTCTTCTTTTGAGGCTTCAGGTGTGTGATTCTGTTTGTGATGAATTAATTTCTTTGTTTTTTTTCTCTATAGTACATGTCAGAAGACAGAGGAACTGCTAGGTGTAGGGGACAGCCAAGGAAACTTTTATTGGTCTGTTAGACTTCTACTTTTCTTTCATTTGTTGTCATCCTTCTTACCATAGTGCTGTGAGAAAGCAATGATAAATTATAATTGTGGAAGAAAGTGGTCTAGGTAACAATTTCAGTCTGTAAAAACATGTACTTGTCCCATCTCGGTATCATTTTTGTGAGAATATCTACAATCAGGAAATAGCACATCTCTACTGTCAGTTAGCTGTCTGCTGCAAGATGCAATTCCAGATGTGTATCAGAAAACAGATGTACAAGCTACAGAAAGCCAGATAAGACAGCAACAATATTCAATGTATAAAGAAATCCTACTGCATACCATCCTCTCCATGCATAAAAAAATCGCTGCTTCTTTTCACTCCAGGAAACTCTTCAGAACAATGACATGCCATTTTCTGTTGTTGCATGAAATCTCCTTAATTTATTTGCCTAATAAATTCCCAGTACTTATTTGAGGACCACCAATATATACTCCTGTACAGAAGCCAGCTGTTTGTTTAGACACAGAAATATCCTACATTGTCACTTCTTGTTAGCTTTATTTGCTATTTCAGTTTCTTCTCTTTATAGCAGTGAGATGCATATCACTTTTGACACGCAATTCCTCATTTCTTGCTGATCTAAGATTAGGTCAATCTAAGATTTTTGGCCTTTAAGCATGACAAACAGGAGGTACCATGTATTTTAAATGTCCAAAGAAAGAAATCATTCCAGAAGGTGACATAAAGGGAGTGACAAACACTGCCTGACCCAAATGCCAACAATAAGGAATAGTCCTGTCAAGGCTAATGAGAATTCAATCAGAACATCAAATTAATTTACAGGGTACAGATGAGGAGAAGAGCCAGCAAGAGAAATCTCAAACAGCAAAGGGTCAAGTGAAACAGAAAGCTGGTGGTCTAGTCCTCAGCTTCATTTTAGTGATCCTTGGATGTCCAAGAGGTCTTGGTATTAAAAAGGGCTGATCTCAAGTGGGTTTTTTATTTGCTTGTTTGTTTTGTTTGTTTGTTTGGGTTTTTGCTTGTTTTGTTCGGGTTTTTTTGTTGTTTTGTGGGGGTTTTTGTTTGTTTGGGTTTCTTTTGGTTTGGTATTTTTGGAGTTGGTTTTTGTTGGTTGGTTTGTTCTATTGCTAGTTTGGGTCTGATTGTGGGTTATTTGGGGCTTTGGGTTGTTTGGGGGATTTTTGAGAATAACTCTTTATAAAAAGGTTGTAACTGAGGCTAGTGATCAAGTTTGGGATAGGCAGTGCTGGAAAAGTCAAATTATGGTAAGGTGATATTAGTGTATCTGCCCCTGTCACACCTGCAAGTATGAGTTAGATGTGTTTTATTGAGACTGAGTCAAAAAGTCAAGAAATTATACACTAAATTCAATATTTTGAATTGAAGGAATAGTTATTTGGTAAAATTCTGAAATCTAGAAAAAAAAAAAAAGAAGAAATAATTCTGGTAGGTTTCTACAATGCCACAGGAATTGTGAAGGGTCTGGAGGCAAATTCATGTGGGGAATGACTGAGCTCATTTGGTCTGTTCAGTGTGGGGAAGAGAAGACAGACAGGAGATCTCATTGCAGCCCAAAACTTCCTTGTAAAGGGAAGAGCAATTCTAAAAATTGGGGATGTGAAATCTCTAAAAATGTGAACTCTTATGGATAAGCAGAGTGGTGAATCAGAAACTTCAAATGAGCAATGTGAAAGAGATTTTTATACAGCTTTGTAGTATGTTGAAATTCCAGAAAGGTTTCTGTATTGATCTTTCAACAGAAAAAAGATATCTTTCTACAAGAGGAATAGTTAAAATAGTTGCAATTCATGATCTGAATTTGAAAATATTTGTGGTTTCCTATGCTTTTTGCAGAAAAGAAAACTTTCAATAATATCATTTCTTGAATATTGAGAGATGCCTGGGATTGCCAGTACCAGTGTTTTCTGATCATCATTTTCAGGCAGTGCTGTTCTTCTTCAGCTTTCTCTGAAGTGGGGTTTGGCATTTTCACGTTTTTCAGATGGAAAGTCAGTGATGAGATGTTGTCAAAGAGCTCTCTGCTCCTGGAGCCATCAGCTCGTGTGGTTCTATTCCAGAAAGAAAACAAGCAGCTGCTGATGGCAAGGAGCAGCAGGGGAGCACCAGGGGGTTTAATTATGCCCAAGCTGCTCAATGTGTCGGTGCACCTGGCACCCTCAGGTAGGTTGCACAGGCTTTTATTACAAAGATGTTTGTAAAAAAAGCCCTCTAGTCTTCAGTGACACTCCAATAAAAGGCATTTTATCCCTAAAAACACCAAATCTCTCAGTCTGATACGATTTTTGAAGTGTCCCCTTGATGTGTCACATGGCACTTCCAGAAATGAAATTTCAGTGTGTCAGGTCTGTTCTGGAAAAAGCAAGGTCCATGAAGGAGAAGCTGAATTACCTGCAGGAGTTACCTGCGTTGTTCTTGTGGGACAGGAGCGGCGGGGCTGAGTGCGCAGCCCTGGGAATGGACGAGGGAAGGAGGAATCCTCTGCTTGGCTGCTCTCTGGCATTCCCGGGGTGCCGTCCCCTTCTCGTGAGGTGCTGGGGCTGTGCTCCTTCTGCTGGGGCTTGGGACCCTGACCTGACCCTGGGAGCCTTTTCAGGACTGAGGAGCTGCTTTTTGCTCCTTGGCAGCAGCTGAGACCTTGCTTTGCCCTTTGTGTCCTGAGCGATCCGTGTTCAGACCGAGCAGCTCCTTGGTCCTACTGCTGATGCTGCGTTTCCTGATCCAGAACCTCTGACTCAGAGGACAGACAGAATTCCTTGGCTTTTAGCAATTCCATCATGAAGCTGAACTGTTGAGGAATGAGTGCAATGGGATCGTCTTCAGTCAATCTCAGTTTTAAACAAGAAATATTCCATGAGGTTTTTTAAGTACATGTCCACAGACACAAACTCCTGTGTATTTATAATTTATTTTCAGGCCTGTTGAAGAATAAAAAAATATTCCTTAAAAAAACAAAACCTGGACTGTACTGCTCACCATATTTCTGTCTCAGAAAAATTTGAGCATTTCAAAATGGAAGCTTTTCACCAGAAAGATGACATTTAATTCAGAATTTAGTTAGCCCCATTCAACATTTATATAAAAGTTGTCTCCAATTGGATTAGAAAACAAATTGCTAATTGTATAAAATGCAAAGTAGATGTCACACTGGAAAACATGGGTGAGATGACTAGCAAATGTTGCAGTTACAATTTTATTCCCTTTGTTTGAGTATGGTCTTAACATATCTAAAAGGATTTATGAAAATGTCAGTGTTCATTGAGAAGACCATCAGTATCCAAAAACTATTTTTAGCATTCTTTTGGTATTCCTCTAAAGGTGAATTTCATTTTGGATTTCCTCATATTAACATCAAGAATTTCCCCAGAGCCTGAGATGTTTTCTGCTTACTTGGCATCTTTAGATGGCTGACAATGAGACTTTGCTGTGTTAAAACTCTGATTTATATTTCCTGCGGCATAAGGTGTAAAATTTTAAAGGATGTATTAAAGTTTAAGTAAACTTCTTAGCACATGCTTATCTTCCAAACCCTTCAGGATGTGGGGAAAACCAATGATTTTTTTTTCCCCCTGGCTTTCTTATTTTGAGGAAGTAATAACATTGTGAGACGCTTCCATATTAGCAGAGAAATCTGAATAAAGTTAACGGATGATAAAATACAATTGACCATTAAGTTCTGAGGAGATAGAGAGATAGATAGAGATAGATTAGAAACACCTTTTCATAGAAAGAAAATAAATCTTGCATTAATTGAAGCTTCTTATTTCTTTTTTAGTATGTTAAGCAGAAGCATCTCAGTTGTGAACTGGCAACCATTGTTCCAGTACTCTCTAGTACTCTCCCAGCACTTCTCTGGGGACTCTCAGCACTCTGAAAAGATGATTAAGACAGAATTCTAATACAGTAAAATGCATCAAGATGAGAGTTTTGTATCTTTAAAATAATCCAGAGATTTTGAGGTGGGCAGTTAATAACTTCAGGGTATTATTAATGTATTCCTCTGTGTATCATTATTTTACATATGAAATTCCTGTCAACTGAACAGCTTAATTTATTGAGTAATGGGAAAACATCTTCCTATACATCACACTTTAAAGTTCTTAATTTATTGTTGGAACTGTGTCTGAGGCTTTAGGGACTCACATGAGCTAAACTTCAGATTTATTTTTTAATAGCTTAGAAAACTGGCATAATTTTTATAGCATAAACCCAAAGTATCTAATGCATTTTTGTTAAATGACTTTATCTGGAATAAATTATTTTCCCTTCATTTGAAAGTAAAAGGTATAAATCTTAGACTGTTGGTCCTTGTAATCATGTTCTACCTTGCACGATTTTGACACAATATCCAATTGTACTAAATTTTAAATGGAGCTTGAAACATGTCTAATTTAGGAAATATTTACATATAATCAAGGAAACACAACAGGGAACTCTATTTAGTAGCAATGCAGTCAGTGATGTAATTGATATTGGAAATCTTTCTAGGAGGACACAGTTAGTTTAGCAAAGCAGTTATGGCCTCATATATTGCACACAGAGGAAACCAGTAAATTGCACTGCTTATTTATTTACCACTTCATCAGTATATTATTGTGCGAAGGGTGTTTTTATCTATTTAGTAAATATGCTTTGTCATGATTCAGCAGATTCAGCTGCATTTGGTGCTTGATACTCTTTTCAGGATTTATATTTGGGGGAGAGAAACTCTGTCAGAAAAAGAACAGCCCCAAAACAATTTAAAAAAAAAAAAAGTCTCAACAAAACCCAAAAAATCAGAAGAGTCTGAATGTCTGGTGTGATAATACAAATGATGTATGCAAGAAGGCTTCCCAGAAAAGAGGAGCCACACTTTTAATCAAGTGCAATATTGTGTGGATTGCACATATTACAGCATATTATGTCTTACTTCAAACTTTATTGGTTTTTGGAATGCGTGGCCTCAGCCTTTCCCTGAGCAAATTGCAAGAAATCACTCTGGTCACTTCCTGTGATCCACGATACCCTGCAGTGCTTGCAAACAGCCGTGGAGGTTTTGCAGGGCTGGCACTCTGAGCTGCAGGGCTGGGGAATCTCTGGGCTCAGGGCATGGAAAGGGTGGCACTGGGGAGGTTTAGCACCGCTTCTTTCTGGATTCCCCAGGGAAGGCACTGCCTCCTCCTCTTCCCACCTTTCCCTAAGAGCAGCAGCAGCAATCGCCCTCACCTGGCTCAGACAGCCCCAGGGCTTTCCCCCTTGAAAGGCTGAGACTCTGGGCAGACTTTGTTTTCTATCAACAGGAACATGTGACTGAAGCTTTGGCCTCTCTTCTCCCTTAATTCCTGTGCTGAATTGGCACGTGGAATTATGGCAAGTATCATTTTCTTTTCAGCCTGTGTAGTTTGATTGATACACAAATACTGAGGAAGGTAATTTGCTTGCGGGCAATGTTTTGTTAAATACATTTCTGTCACCCAGCAGTGTTGTGGTTCTTGGCTGAGCCCCAGTTTTGTGTGCAGCAGCCTGGTGCTGGCTGTGCTGGCACGTGAGGAGTGCGCTGCCAGTTATTGGAGGTAGCACTGGAAATAATAGATACAGCTCCAGGCTGGAGCTGCATGCAGCTTATTTCCACTTGGGTTTAGATACCTTTCTTTCCTCAAGCTCACAAGTATCTAATGTCTACCAAAGGAAATGGGCTATAAATCAAAATCTTCTGGCTCCTGTGTTCAGCGAGAACTCCTAACCCTTCGTTTTACATTTTGTGTTCTTTTCAGTTTAAATATTGACACATTTCTTGAGCCAATTGCTAAAAGTTCCCTTCGTGTAACTCAGTGACAGCCTGAGTAACTGTGCCAGGACACAGAATAATACAGTATTCCCTCTAATTTTCATTGCTATGGTTGTGTGAGTTTAATATTAAGTTACTAATTTTTTGGATATGAAGGCAATCAGTATTAGAGTAAAAATGCTATGAATCCTAATATTGGTATGAACATAAAATTTAATATTTAATACTTACTGCTCTAGTGAGACATTGAGCAAAACACAAAATGATGATAAAGGAGTAAGAAGGTTCTTAAATATGCTAGAAAATGTGGGATTCTGCTTGTCCAAAAATACCTCAGGAGCTGATGAATTAAGATAAAAGAGACACTTGTTCACCAAGTTAATGGCATCTACCTTTGACAAGGTTAGAGTGTTTAAATCCCTGATACTCTGGGAGATTATCCAGACTGCTTTGGGAAGGTGTAATGTATTTCTGTAGAAATTGCAGAAAAAATTTAAAATACCATGTTTATACTTTTTATTGTATTCAGTATTCTGGGGGTGAAATTTAGCAGTATTTTCAATAGAATGGTTTAAAATGAAGTATAACTTTGCTGTTTCCTACTCAGGTTTTTTAGTACTTTTATATGAAGGTGGTAATTTTAAAAAGATTATGAAAGTCACCTTTTCAGAGCTGTAACACATGAACTGAATTAAATAAATCATTGGATTGACCTGAATATCTTTTGAAAAATCATTCTGAGTCAACATCAACACAACATGAGAATGAAAGAAGAATAATTTTCCTGAAGAAAACGGGTTTGTTAAACTATAATTCAGCCAAGGCTGTTTGCATGTTTTAAACACGGTCCTGGACCACAATTCACAGCGGAACCTTTCCATGAAATGTCAGCAGCTTGAGCAAGGAAGGGCACAGATTCACTTATTCTTTGCCATCCTGCTATTTTAAGAGAAAAGAAATCAAGGTACAGCAGGAAATTCAGAGGCAGTACAATTCCCAGGCTGCCAATGGAGGCATAGGTTAGTAATTAAATTGTTAGTAGCATAATTAAGCAGAAATTTGCATCACTAAAGCTATATTCGGGTAAGCACATACCATCCTTCTGATGCATCCTGTTCATTTGGGAGCCCTTTTTTGGTCCCAAGACCATTTTAAATTTCCAGAGCAAAAGCAATTTGTAACATTATTTTTTTATTTTTAATGGTATGAAATGATCTTCCAGTCCTTTTTAGTTTCCTTGGTTTTTTTTTTTGTTAGTGAGTTTGTTTAGTTTTGGTGGGGTTTTTTGGGAAGCTCAGATTTTGTTAACTATATAATTTTTGATCAACAGTCTTTTTATTGCAAAATGGAGTAGTAGGGTCATATAATTTTTAGTTTTCCTGATACATAGAAGAGTACTGTAGTAGCCTCAAAATGTTAGTTGCACTGGTCTTGACCCATAATAGAAATTTCCTTTACCTGCTTCTCAGAAACTGGAATTTTTATTCTTTAATCTAATGTGCACTGCAATTACTATTGTAATTTGAAATGTTTTTGGGGGTATGAAAAAAAAAAATCACAACAAAAGTTCTGGAATCTTAAAAGTGCACAGGATTTATGTGCCCAGCTCCTGAAACATTGTTGACTGGTGTATTTGTTTTGCTGGCAGACACATTACATTCAAGTTTTCTCCATAGTTAGGAGCTCAGCCCACTGGAATGTTTGCTGAATGTGACCTGGAGAATGAGGTCAGAATTGCAGTTACATCTCTGTGTTCAGCGGTGCTCAGACTACAGATCCTGGGTTTATCTCAGTCTCTCACTTGGAGCCGTGATGTTCTCAGCCAGGATGGAAAGGCTGAGAAGGAAAATATTTTCCTTTTTATTGTGCAGATCTAACTTAGATGAAAACCGAAGGGTCACAGCTTTTTATTACAGATAATCACATTTATTAAATCATAGGCACCATTGTTTCTTCCTTCATACATATTGGGAACCAGACTGGAAGCAATCCAAGCAGCCAAATTTTGGCCTGCAAGTAACAAGAGAAGGCAGAAATTTGTGAAACACAAAAAAACCCCTGTGTTTCAAGCCACTGTTGTTTCAGGTTCCTATGAAAAATAGAGACTGCAGACAGTTAATAACTTTTTCTCAGAATCTAAGGGAGACAACTATATATTTAATGGCATTTCCTAATATCTAATACTAATATTTAAGGAATAATTAGTTCTAGAATCTGCTCTGGAATAGTCATGTCTGCCTGTTCCCTCTAGAAACCTGCATCAGTTTCTACCAACTGTTCCTTTGTTGTACCTCTCAGGGCAAAGTCTCACAAGAAACCCTTTGGAGCTATCCAGATTCCTTCCACCCTTTCACTTCCTTTCCATTTCACTTGTCTCACATCAATTTGTCCATTTTTTCCATGCTTTAACTGGAAATATTGCTTTGTTATGGAAATACATATGGACATGTATTTTTATTGACTTTGCTGACTGTGAAATCACGGGGTTTTTTGAATTACAGTGAAGGATTTTATTTAATATGTGTATCTAGATAAAAATAAGGTACTGAAAACTTTCTAAAAATTCTTTAGAGTAAATCCATGAAGAAGAGAGAATAGCACTGTGAAAGTCCTGTGACTTCAATATTTCCCACAAAAATCTCTTCCTTTAGCTTCTAATGGATTGTGAAACCTGAGCTACCAAACACGACGAGTATAGCAGCGGAGCCAATATGAGTGTTTTATGAATCCAGGTGGATAAGAAATAAGAATTGATCTAATCTATAAAGTCCCTTTCTGACCATGTTAAATGCTATAACTCAAAGATCTGTTTATTGTGTTTGAATTCAATGTGGGGAAAAATCCATAAAATGAAATGCAACAGTAAATACAGACCATTAGGACTTGGGAGAAACATCAAAACTGTCAGTCCTTGTAAAAGAGTTACTTTGTAAAAACACAGTTTGTCTTTTTATCTTTGTGCTTCTTACAGTCAATTCCAAGTCTGAAAGTGAGGGAAACTTCCTATTTATGCCTTCAATGGAATGCACATTATTTTCTGTTTGCATCCTTTTGGTGTTTCAGCAATAGCTCGCTGCCTGAACAAAGAGAGATTTCTGTAGTAAATTACTGCAAAATTATATAGCAGTGTGGGCAACAGGAGTATCTGCAGCAGCGAGCATCCTTTGAAATATTTTAGTATTGCGTATCATTAAACATTATGTTAGAAGTGGGCATGAAAGAACTGTATTTTATATTTTTTTGAAAATGAACAACAAATTATTGTTTATTCACTGAGCTTCTGCAGTTCCTATGCACTTCAGAAAGTGCAATGTGTTCTTAGTGCCTGAAGGAAATGTAGGCAGGAAGGCCTGTGTTGTCCAGCAGGGTAATCCAGCTTTGCTTCTCACATTTCAAATGAATTTAGCCAGATTTATTGGCTAAAAGTAAAAGCCAGAGCTGAGGTAGAACGATGGCTCAGCAACTGAGAGGCAAAAATTAAATACCCAGCTCACGTCATATGTCCTAAATCATGTGTAGGAAATGACAGAGTTTTGAGATGATTTAGCCTAAACATGCCTATAAATTGTGTAGTGACTTTGAGATTACCAGAGATCTGGAAAAATTGGGAACATATGGAATAATTACTCATAGGAATCCTACTGGAGACAAGTTTGTTTAGTTTTATTCCTGAAATGAACAAACTACCTTCTTCTTCTACTAAAGTTAGAAAGTGCCTTCTCTGTTTGCTTGGACACTAAGGTAGGGACTGTAACTTCAAATTCAGATTTAAAAAGTGAATTTAGGAGAGGTCAGATGGGGGTGAAGACTGAGGAGCATCAAGGTCCATAAGAAACCAAATGAAGCTTATAATTTGCTGTCACAAGTTAATAATACATGAAGGAATATATTTGGGTTGACTCTACATGTCTGGTGCTGCTGTAGGAAGTCAGTACCTCTGGTTCTGGCCAGGAGCTGTTAAAGGGCTCCATCAGAGTATCAGCTGTGTTCTGACCTGGAGCTGTTTGAGCCATGAGCTCTGAGCTGTTCTGGGCTGTTTCTGCAGGGATTTTTGTCTCCAGAATCCTGTACGAATGCTTTTAGGAATTCAGTTGTTTTAATGTTCACGTTGTGGAGCTGTGTGTGATCCCTGAGCCCTGGATACCGGTACGTGACTCAGTGGCCTTGTCCCATCACACCCCACGAGTGGAGCAGAGCTCTGCAGGACCTTGCAAATGACTTAAACTCATGGAGATCTCCTGCTCCCCGTGAAACTTTTAATTTTTCCTTCTCTTTGTCTACAACTGAGGGGGTCTGATTTATAATCTGGAATTGACAACTTCCATTTCCTCACCTTCCCCACAGCAGCCACCACCACTATTCACTGTGATTTTTCTTTTCCTGAACATATACTAGATTACAGATTTAAGTGTGGTATACACATTAGTCTAACCCCTTATAAAGCCTGTGTTGCTAAATGAAAACCAAAATTTAAACTTCAGTTCTTTATAATGCAAATAAATCTACTAAATCAGAGAATTTCTTTTTCCTGAGTCAGCTGATAGAAGAAACCTGCAACTACCCATGGTTAATGGGGCAAGCTGCAAGTTAAGAAGCTAATGATTTAAATTTTATTTAATTGAAGATGTTGCTACTGGGCTTCAGTGTTCTCCATACATATTCCAGCTGCTCTGTATTGTTGCAGGTTTGTTTACTTTAAATAATGTCAAAATATTAATTCTGAACTTACCTCTATCCAGAGATTTAAGTGGGAATTAGAGCTTATACAGTAGGGTCTGAAATATTGTTTGTTTTCAGGAGAAATTAGTCTAATGTAATTAGAAATTACGTTTTAGAAAGTTATATTACTGCACAATAACTCTATCAGAAAAAGAAATCTCTATTACATAGGGAGTAATTTGATATCTATTCTCTATTTAAATAATAAATATTTCACATGAATCCTGTGAACTTTGAGAGTTGCTGCCATAGTCTACCTGGGATGCCCATTAAAGGATGAGCAGAAGCAACCTCTATCCCCAGCAGAGCAACTTCAAACCTTTAATGTTCAAATCTGGATTTAGGTTTAGCAGTCAAGGCTCACGTATAGTTTGCAATTCAAATTCTGACATTTCCTTTTGTTATTGCCTTTTGTTGCTATTGCTGTGCAGTTTATGACTTTCTCCCCTGCACTGAGGGCAAGACCCAGAAACTTTTCAGCAGCTCTTGACAGAGGCTCGGGTGGGAAGTGCTCCTGCACAGCAGCTCCTGTGGGGCAATGACCACACGAGTGTTCCATGGCTTTTGGGTTTGAGTCTTATCTGGAATTCCAAAAAAGCAGCAGCTCAGAGTGTTTTGTGGTTTTGGCTATCTGTGGGGCCCAGAGTTTACAAAGGTTTCATGTCTCTGGGACTCTTTGGAAAAGGACAAGAGTCAGAGCTGATAGAGAACACTTTCTGCTGATTTCCAATTCTGCTGAAAGTTCAGATGTTTCAGGCAACTGAGGTTGAAAGTTTTCATTTATACAAAACTAGTAAAAATGAAAAAGAAATTGAAAGGTATCCTTTGGATTTGAAAGTCCAAGTTTTAGTCAGATCCATCAATACAATAAACCTGCTACAACCACCTTAAAACATTGATTTTATGAAAACTGCATGGGAATCCACAGAAAAATGAAAGATAAAATCAGAATGAACAGCATTGCACAATAATTGAACTCTGTAAGATATGTTTCCTGTTAGATGTTGTACATGTGTAGTTAATAGTCTGAAACCTCATGAATATTAATCCTGAGACATCAAAGTAAGGCTACAGTGTGTAACAGCAAGCTAATCTCCAAATTCCATAAACACAGTATACTTCTAATTTAGATAATGAAAGGCTTGAGGTTTTAACTGAAATAAATTTTGCACAGTGGTAAAAGGATTGATAATTTGACTGATTTCCTCTGATGGCAGAGCTGCAGCACCCAGTTCTAGAAGCTTTGAATCTTTTAACACCATCTATTTCACAATAGGTCACTGATGCTTCTAAGCTGATATTTTAGGGTGCCACTATCAGATTAATCACTTCTGGAAATTTTGCTTAATTCAGTGCACATTTTACTTAAGGAGGGCAGCTTGGCACTGTCATGTCCAAATCCATGTTAGAAAATCTGAATGCTTTACAATTTTGCACGAGGAGTCCCCAGGCTGAGACCTCTTAACAAGGCCAGTTTTTCAAGATGTAGTCACTTAAAAATACTTCAAACTTTGCTTCTTTTCAAGCCTTTGCTCTGGACACAGAGGGGAGCTGAGTGCTGCTTTGGGGAGGTTTCTTTGCTGTGGCACTGTGCTGATTTTACCTTTGCTGATTCAATGTTTTGCTCTAAGCTCGATCTGCTCCCAGAGGTCCTGGAAGTTTCCAAGTGGAAAACCAGACCAATATTCCAGGCCAGTGCTAGAGGAACCCTGGGCTTTGTTGCTGTAAGTAAATTGAGAAAACAAAACTTATACCAAGTAAATCAAATACTTCAGCAGAACATTACAGGAGTTGAGTTTATATTTGATAGGCTTAAGATACTACAGTTAGGCATTTTCTTCCAAATAATGTATGGGGGTGGGGTGGGATTTTGTTGCTTGAAATGTACAATCACAGTGCACCAGTAAAAAAAGGAAATGAAATGTAAATAAGAAAAAGAGTGTTAAGAGAGAGGAATAGTAATCCCCTGGAAACTCATAAAATATGTTTTTTTCCTTTAAATGGATATGAATTTTAAAAATATCTCTAAGTGTCAAATAAAATTGGACTGAAATAGCTTGACGGCATTGCAGAAGTGACTGTAAGTAAAGATTTTAAAAATGGTCTCTGTAGACAAAGCATCAT
Organism: Pseudopodoces humilis; assembly: GCF_049639895.1. NCBI lineage: Eukaryota > Metazoa > Chordata > Aves > Passeriformes > Paridae > Pseudopodoces > Pseudopodoces humilis. Next base: position 178,810 of record NC_142219.1, read on the forward strand.
AGCTATTGACTAACTCGGATTTTAGAAAGGAAACCAAGTTTAAAGGGTGGGAAGGGCCAGCTGGTAAAGGATTATGTGATCTGTCAGTGAAGGATCTGAAAACTGCCAGGTGGTACTGAACACCTTCTGCTTTACTGCCCTCCATGGAATGCAAATATTTCTGCTACTTCCCAGGATCAAATTTAATTTAATCTCTTTTTAACTTCTTAAACTGTGACAGGATTAAGAAATGCTAGGACATGGTTCATTATGCAGTTGGATCTTAAATAACAGATGTTCCATAAGGATAACAAAGCCTGCATATTATAAATTGTCTGACTATTAACATCTTTATAAACCTTTACAATTATGCAATGTCACTAATTATTGTCTCTGAAGAATCTTTAGCTGAGAGGCTCCGTATGCAGGAAAAAGGAGTCAGGGCAGTGGTAAATTGCAGTCTCAGGGGCTTTCAGCTTTTCTACGTGACAGGACAGCACTTGTTCCCCAGTACCACGGTGCTGCAATAATTTTGTGTCTTCTTACAGAACAAAAAACACAACTTGCTAAAGTCAACATTATCTCTTTTAATTTCTCTGGTCCTTTCTGTTATTGTGAAATCTGTTTTTCTCTGAGCCTAAAAGAAGGGAGAGCCAACAGAAGACTATTTTGGAGTTTATAACTCAAGCTGTATCATGAAAAGTAATTTGTAGGCAGCAAACCATTAACCTTGAGAGGGAAGGTCATCAAACTGGCAGTATTTTATTAAAAAACTCTGTGGGAAGAGAAGAACAATGTCTCAAACTCGCCACAAACATGTGAAATGCCATGATCACTTTATAAGTCAGTCTGCAGAGCTTAAAAAATTCACTGTATGAAAAGAATTAGATTGAATTATATGGAAACATACCAAAGGCAGTTGGAAACCCCTGCTAACAGTATTTGAAATCCTTGTGTGCATGTAAACAAGGCTGTGTGCATGTATTTTTAACTAATTAGAAATAGAGCACATGGGTAGCTGCTGACAGAAAGGCTTTTGCAGTTTTCCTTTGATTACTGCCACCTTCTTACTGGCTCTACAGGAATTTGACAATTTATAATGATCTGTTCACAGTCATTTAATGTAAAAGTTCCCTGAGTCCTACTCATCCCTGTGTCTCTTAAAGACCTAAATTTTATATGTTCTACTGAAATATACCATTGTCTTCTCAGCATTTGGGCATCCTTTTCAGCATTAGATCACTACCTGGGACAGGAACTCCATAATGTTTGTAGATCCTCTGTTGAAGAGGTCCAATATCTCACTTAATAATTTTCTTTTCTGTTTTGGTTGTTCATAATTTGGCACTAATTCTTTCTGGTTAGAGACAGTGGATAGAGGATTAAGATGTGAAAGTACAAGCTCCTTTTAAGATACTCGGTTTTAAGAAACACAGGACACTGGCAATGTCTCTTGCTTTCTCTTTTTCAGAAGTACATAATGGATTTTGGGGTTTGGTCTTTTGTGTGTAAGTGGTTTGGTGTTGTGGGTTTTTCTGTGGCCTGTGATGTACAGCACTGCCTGATGTAAAGCCATTTACATTAACGACTGTGATTGCAGAGGTTTGACACCCTGGCCCAGACATCTCTTATGCTGTTATGCTTTGTCAGTAGCACTACACTGATATTTTCATCAACATATGATTTGAACCAATTAACTGCGTGGCTGATGAATGTCACCTTTTTACACAACAACATTTTCAAGCAGAAAGGTACCAAAGCACAGAAAGTGTGAACAAATAGACTAATAGTTGCCATCAATCTCCATTTATGCTGGCTGACAGGAGCATTGAAAAGCAAAGGCAGTGACATTAATCCAGTGCAGATAATAGACATAGCTTGTGTTTAGAAAGTCACCTTTTGTTCTTAACGACCTCAATTGATTGCCCATTACATATTCAATGTTTCCTCCTCTTTCTAAATAGGTGAAAATCGATATTCCATAGTGCATAATCCTGAGGTAGCAATCATTGGTGCAGTCATGCTCTAGTTGTTAAGTATATAGACCTGGGGAAAAAAAAATATGTTATTTACTGTCCCATCTCTCCTGGACAGATGCATCCCCCAAACACCATAACTGAGCCTGTGCCAGGCAATATGTACACATTGCATAGGGGTCAGCACTAATAACAGCTCCAAACACTGTGACATCTGCTGCTCTTTAGCAGTGAACATCAGCACACACACCTCATTCTTTACGACCTGCTTCAGAATAAATTATTTCATTATGCTATATGATTAATAACCATGCAAAAATAATTGCACTAGTTGATGGTTGGTTGAAAATGGATAAATGTTCATCACATACAAGCTGCAGAAAATGAACATCAGACAGATCTGAGTTAGAACAAGTTTCAGTTCTCCATCTGAACCAATGTAACTAAATGTGTGCATAATTATAGAGTATTTTCATAATAACCGGGGCAGATCAGTATTTTTCAGTGGTTTATGAATCATGCACATATATCTAACAGCAATCTCAGTGTACTGATTTAAACATAATACAGTTCTCATTCTCAGAGGGGAAAAGCGTAGGTTCAATAGACAAATGATTATTACGTATCAACTTCTGCATCCTTTCCTTACTCTTTCTGAGGCAAAGAAAGAGGAAAATGATCTATTGAAAGCTTTTCAAAGCCCTGAATACTGGGAACTGCTCTCTGGGACAGGGAGCTCTTCCTAAGTGATGTGGCAGAGCTGCTGCTGCTGTTCAGCTGGGGTCCTGCTGAGGATGTTCCAGCCAGCACAGAAGCTTTGGGTACCTGGGAAAGCAGCAGTGCCCTGGCAAAGCCACGAAGAGTGAGTGGCAGTGGGGATGGAGGGCTCATCCAGCCCTGCAGCAGCCGTGAACTCAGGCAGGGGGAAAAGCACAGCCAGGAGTGCCACGTTCCTCTGCTCTCCCCCAGCCTCCTGACAGAATTTTCCAGAAAGGGAATATGGTTCCTTGGGCTTTCAGTTGGTTGTCAGACTGAAATTTTCTGTGTTTTTTCTATTGTTTCTTGACAGATCCATTGTCTTCTCAAATTTATATTGCAAGTAAGATTTTGGGGGATTTTAAACAGTCTTCTTCAGCTCTTCTTAAATTTAAAACACTGGTGATTTTTTGGTTTATGTCAGGTTGGTTTTTTTTACTGTCAACTCTCATTTCTGTGTGTAATTTCACAGATGCTCTGAATTGTCTCTTGTGCTGTCCGGTCTGCAGGCTTGGGCTTCTGAAAATCCCTACCTTCTTCAGAATAACATTCTTTTTCTTTCACCTGCTTTCTCTCAGTGTTTTCCATGATTTAAGAACATCTGTTGATTCAGAAAAGGATTTGGAAATAGCTATAATCACATAATTTACTGAAATTAATTTAAGTTAGAAAAAAGAAATACACAAGCCTGCATTAAGAGATTAAGGAAATAAATTTTTATCCCTTTAAGCTGAAGTGACACACAGTTTAAAACCATTTCAGTATTGCATGTATTGCTTTGAAAGACTCTTGGAGTGTGTCTATATAGTAAAAAACCAGGATATTTAATTTAGAAAAATATTCCTGTAATTTGTTAAAACTACACCTTTCCTTCTGACTGGCTTGAATGTTCCTTGATAATGTGGCTGAAATAAACTCCAAATGGTTGAGAAATTTATTTGGACATTATACTTCACTTCTAATTCCAAGACTTCTGTTACATGTGTAAGACAATTTGTGAGTTGTTTTCTGTTTTTTTAATCTTAAACAACATTCCACTTATCATCTTTTTTCTTAATTGCTTGAAATTAAAAATTCAGCAGCTGGGGTGAACTGCAAAGTAGATCCCAGGGTTTTCTTCTTCCAGCTGCATGCAGAGCTGCTCTGATAAAAATGAGGTATTTGTCTCTGACGACTCTCCCAGTGGCCAAAAAAGTTAATATTTATTAAGAAAGAAGGGAGGTTTGGTAACATGACTGCTGGTGTCAAAACTTTCTGATTTATTCCCAAATAGAATGACAACAGGATCTCTCTCAGTGCATTGAAACTGGTCCAAGCTGCACTTGGAGCAGGACACGTCTGGGTTTCTTTGCTTGTGTGTTTACCTGCTACACCCCAACCTTCAGAAAAGATTCCAATGAAGTTATAGCCATTTTAAAAAAAAATCTGAGATTATAATTAAGATCAAGGGAGTGTGACTAGCAGGATTATGCCTCATTAAATATTACCTTGGACATTATAATTTAGTGAGTATAAAATTCTATTAAAATGTCATTTCCCTCTTACTGAGAAAGTGGTAATATAAAAATAATGAATATGAAATATGAATATGAAAATAATGAAAGTAGTGAAAATAAGGGTTCAAGATTCACAGAAGAGAATTTTTGCTGATTACAAATATAATAGATCAAATATTAATCAGTATAGTGTATGTGAGGCAGTTCTCCTGGTATTGACTTTGTCTACAGGGTAACATGGAAGTGCAGCTTTCAGGATAATGAGATTTTGTGGTTCAGACAAGTGAAATTAGCAATAGAGAACTGCTCCCATGTGGCTGTAAGGAATGGTGACTGTCACTTCTGCAGCTGGGCTCTGGCTCAGGCCAGAAATCACCCGGCTCCTGCTGGCCCGTCCTGCTCAGGGACACAGAGATGGCTTCACAGAACAAACAGGAATACTTGGTGCTACCATTTTCAGTGTCACTGAGGCATTTCTGTCAAACCAGCCAAAGCTTCTAATTCTTTACCAAGGTTGGTATCAGAGATCATGATTACCTGATGGTAGGAAAAATCACATGGTGTTTTTTTTTCTTCTGTAGATGTGATCTGAAATATTTGTAATGTGGGGTGTCCCTTATGTCCTGCCCCCACTTTCTTTCTCCTATTTAAGGGATATATATTTTTCATACTAAAAGTTTTTCCTTGTTCATTTTCAGTTTTTATCAAGCTGGCATAAGTGTTAAAAATTCAGAGGAGAACTTAATTGTTTAATGTTTAAAGTAAATGCTTAATATTTAAGATTCTTGTTCCTGATTGTTATCCTTCATTAAATCATGTCAGGAAGTACGGGGGACAGATACTATGATGGTTTGAAGTATTTTATAGTAATACTGTGTAGATATAACTGCTGAGCAAAATTAAGGCTGCAAAAAGAGAAGGTAAGAGGAAAGCAGACACGTATGAGAGGTGCAAGGAAAAGAGAGAAGGAAACAAATGGAGTTAACTTTTCTCCTTTAAAAAACTTTTCTTCTTAAGTCAGATTGATTAGTGTTCAAGCTCTGAAAGTCTAAAACTTTGTGAAATGGTAACTGGCTTTCCCAGAGAAGTTTATTTTTCTCTGTTATGGATAGTGAACCTGTTGAATGGCTTTAACCTCTAACAAAATTCAAAAGATCTGCCTAATTCCTCGTGCCAGTAACTGCATTTTCCACACAAACATTAGCAAATGTCAGAGAATCTCGTCCTCCCATTTCTGCATTTGTAATGCAGATTTCTTGATGACACTGAAATTTCAGAGATTATTCCAGTCATGTCACAGGGCTGGGACAAATGTGTTTGAAAGGTTGCTCTTTAAAACTGATTGACTTCCTGAAGTGCTTGTCAGTATTTGCTAAAGGTAAGGCACTCTGGCAATCAAAATATAAAGCATGGCTCTAAATACTTACCATTTTTAGAATAGTCTCCAAAGCTGAAATGCTTTTGTGTTTAATAAAAAGATAAAATCAATTGAAAACCTAGATTTAATGTCTCAGTGTGAAAAAAAAACAAACAACAAGACCGACAATCTTAAATAGAAATTCTCTGGTTACAGATTTTGATGTCATTTTATTTGCCTTCCAGGAGAAAGTGTGTTCATCAAAACCGTGCTGGAAGGCAAAATATTTTGAAGTGATTTATTTTAGTCTTGATAAAATGAAAACAATGAAAGTTATAGTTGATATTTCATGTGAACTATAATCAGTGATAGAGAAGACGTGCTGCTGACAGACTTAAACCTACACCTATAGTAAATACCTATTTTCCTACTGCACCAATAATGTGTAGCTATTCTCAGCACCCTCAGCTCAGTGGTTTTCCCACCAGTTGTCAGGGAGGATGTGCTTATCCAGGAGTGCCATGGCACAGAAAATCAGCGAGTTCAGAGCCTGCCCAGCTCCCTGCAGTGCCACAAAACCCAGCTGGGTTTGCCAAGGCAATCAGTGCTGCTTCCCTGGAAGGGAAATTACTGAAAGCAGCAGGCTGAGGCAGCCCTGCTGCTCCTGGCCCTGGAGATAACCTGTCCCAGCTCAGGTGGCTCTGCACCGTGTTTGTCCCCGCAGCTGAGGGATGGCCTTGCCTGCCCTGGACTGCTGCATTGTTTAATTGTGTCTCCTTGGAACCTGAAATAGATAAAGCAGCTTGATTGTACCTTTCATATGGAATGTTGCCTTTGTGGCAGCCAGATAAAGGTCAGATGTTTCCTCTCTTCCTTAGTAAGTTCTTCATATAAATGGCATCTCTTATAGAAATGCAATGGCTGAGGGGAAAAGAGTCATTAAAAATCCGTGGTGTGTTCCAGGATATTACTGCCTCACCTCAAGTCCTGACTGCAGTTTGGGGTATCACAATAAAATAAAAAAGAGTGTTAAGGTATTAGGGGGTGTCCAGAGGTGATTGAGCAGACAGTTAAACAGGTAATCCCCTCTGGGGAAAGAACATTTTCCCAATATCCAACCTAAACCTCTCCTGTCACAGCTCCATGCTGTTCTCTCCCTGAACCAACTTATTCTTCTATTTGTGATAATAGAGGCTGATCTGATAAAGTCAGAAAAAGTTTGGTGTTTCTTGTTTAAATGTAATGACAGTTCTGGGTTTATAATCTGATCACTGGCTGAGCAGGTATTACCATGCACCTGCTGCTACCACCAGGTAACCTGAATAATTAATTCAATTACCATATGCATCAGCTCTTGGAAAATACGGCAGACAAAAACTTGAAAATCACCTACCTTAACACTGATGGCCCAAGACAAAGACAAGCTTAAGATTTGGCTACTGATTTCCCATTCTGTTATACATTTCAGAATAATTCCTAATCAATACTGAAAAGTATCCAAAAATAGATTTTCTGTAGCCTTGTAGCTTGGCTAGATGGAAATTAATAGGAACAAAAGGATCAGTGTATTGGATAAGATTAGACCCATTTATCTTGATGCTGACAGGTTAATATCAGCTATTTCAGAGAATAACTTTAGAAAGCTAACTTTATTTTAGCATGTTAGAAGATAATTGTTTCCTTAGGAGGGAATGAACCACTCTCCTAGCACAGCACATCTGAGGAAATGTGGATATAAGACCACACAAATTTTCTGTGCTACCAAAAAGCTTGGACAGTACTGACAACCTTTCCTCATTCATGCCACTCACGTCCTGTTCCTCCTTTCTGCCGTTACTTTTTGATTCTTTTATTCTGTATAAAAGCAACATAAGGACAGTGAGCCATGTACTTCCAGAACTGTGCACTGCAATTTGCAAACACAGCTCTGCTTCGTCTTCCCTCTGTCTGGGAGCTGCATGTTTTGTCTTTGCAGGGCGAAGGAGAAAACCAAATCTGATGAGAATTACAGAATTATCCAAATGCTGATCATGCCATGAGGAACCACGTTTCCATCTCCTGTTTTGCTTGATAAGGTAACAACAGGACATTGCTGTCAGCATTATCTCCACAGCATCATTTGAAATTACAGTTGTGTATAAAATGTATTTTCAGTAGGGCACGATTTGTTACTCAGCTGAATGTGCAAATTGAGGTATTGGGGAGATGAGGCATTTCAATTTACAGAGATTGCAGACAGCCTGAGTGATCCCTGTCTTGCAGAGGAGCTGAGGGGAGCGGTGGCACTGCACACCCAGCTGTGGGGAGCACTATTAACCCCCACCTTTCAAGGAGTGGAAGGCAGGTTAGCAGGGCATTGGTATTTTCCTGATCTCCTGATTCAGCCAGAGATGCTTTGGTGGTGTCTAAATTGACTTCTGTAAAATCCTGCAGTGCTACACAGAGCTAAAAGCGTGCATCTTAGCAGCCCTTTCCAGACTACATGAATAACCATGTTTTCAGCTAGTTTTAGTCTTGAAGTTTGTGCTAAGAATCATCACAAGTCCTAATTTGCTGCAATTGCCTTTCCAGAATTATTTTCCTAGAAAGGTGACTTACAGAGAATGCTTCAGACATCTGTAGGATGCAAAAATAATATTTTAAGAATACAACAACAAAAAAAAATGTATATAAGGAACAGATTAGGATTGCTTAAAACCCCATTCTCTAACCAAATAACCTGTTAGGAACCTATAGAAAATTATTATTGCTCTTGCTGAATTTTAATTTTACTTCTGAGGGCATTCTTGGTGTTGACTTTTAATTTAAAAGAAACTTTATATTCACTTCCAGCTTCCATGAAGCTTTCTGTTTCAGAGTTTGCTTTGGCTGTTGAGGAACTCAGTTTCTTTTGTTTGTCTTAAAGGTCACATTTTCTTGGATTTTACTTTGAGGTTGGAACATTTGCATTCAGAAAAGCTACTTAATATGCTGATATTTAAATACACATTGTAGTAAATTACATGTCAAAATTAACAGTAACCTTGAAAGTCTTTGGATTTCAGCTGTTTAAAGTCAGAAAAAACAGACAATAATTTTTCAGGCGTTGAGCAACCTTGTCTAGGGGAAGGTGTCCCTGCCCATGGCAGAGGATTTGGAATGAGATGGGATTTAAGGTCCCTTCCCACCCAAACCATTCTACAATTCTATTCTGTCACAGAATTGCTGTAGCAGCCACTGTAATCACGGGAGTTTAGCCAAAGAAATTTTAAATCAGGCACAGCTGGAGAATCCAAGTGGTGACACCTTCATCATTTATGCCAGGTGACTTGCACACACACAGGGGTCAAGACAGAGCTGGACCTCACAGCTGAGGACCACAGCAGATGTTTGGGGAAGAGTAAATGAAAATCAAGGATGTGGAATCATTTTAACATATCAATCAACATCAAATTAACTTTATGTTAACACAGAATGTTTAGTTTTTTCCTACTGTCATTTAAGAGACTTTCAACATTGGAGAACGTTTTAAAGTGTGAACTCTGTTAATAGTTCTAGTTGTGGAATGGTTTCCACTTAATACTACACCCAGCACATTCTTATCAAGGTTAAAATACTTCACCAAAATAGAAGTTATTTCCTCTCTAGGTGAAATTTGAGCAAATGCAGAGTCGCTGTCAGTTCCAACAGACAAGAGGCTTTTGAGCATCATCCTTATTTCATCAAGCATGAACAATTCCCATTGAAATCCAAAGGATTTTACCCCTGGTGTCTTCGGATGTGCTGGGACTTCTGTGATGCCTGTGATCTAAAAATATACCTTTGCTCTGCACAATTGACAGGGTGTTCTGAACAGTAAAGGATTGGCAGCCATCAGTGTCATTTGCCACCGCTTTGTAGGGGAGAAAATTGAGTCACAGAGAGGTTAAGACATCTGCTGTGGATGTGAGAGATAATCCAGAGGTGAAATTGCCGTTCCTCTGAATGGGAACATCTCCCAGTGTCAGCTGAGCTAACAGTGTTGCTGCAGGCTGTGACCTTGGAGGTCATTTTTGACAATGCTGTAGCCTCTATAAATGGTGAAGAAAGGAGAATTCACTTAATTTCCTGAATTAAAAAAATAACATGGTTCTTCTCTCTCTACAAGAGAGGACAGAGCTTCTTTTTGCTATTAGGTAGTAAAAATGATGCTTTCAAAAACCCCCAGTGCTCCAGATTTGTGGTTTTAAGGGTTTTAATTTTTACGATAATAATACTGTTCTTTAACTCCTTTAGAGGATCATTAAGAATAGTGAAATAATCCAACTTTTTAAAAAAATGACAGAATGCATAAGATACCCAGGGAAGACAGATATCCAAACTGTTAAAATATCATACTGACAATATTGAAACAAACGATGCATTTTTCTCTAAACGAATGTAAGAATATGATCTGATAGTAACAGTATAAAGGTGGGGATGAGAAGACCCTGGAACTGAAGATGTTTGAGTTTCTGTTATTGTTTAATGTTAGACTGGAAATGATGCTCAAGAAATATAAGCCATATTTTGGCATGGCTTTCCCTTCTGTGTAGATACACATTTATTTTCAGGTGAGACTTCCCAACGTCTTTGATAGAGGCGAAACTTTCCATTTCCATGCCTGAATTCTTTTATGGTTCAGCAGCTTATTTGACTACAGCTATCATTTACACTGATGTGTGTTAGATAGCAAAAATATCCATTACTGGAAGGGGTGGCTGTTTCTGTTCCTCTCGCCATTTCCAGCTGAAAGGAAATGCACGTGTAAAACAGTAATGAAATATTTCTGCCTGTCTCTCCTGTGCTTCATGCTGGAGGCCTTAGACACACTGAAAGGTGATGGAGAACCTCTTTTTGATGCCCCAAGTCATATTGTCAATTTTGTCAGCATTCTTCATGGCTGAGGTCAGTGATTTTTCCTTCCCAGACCCGTTTGAGGTAAATGCAATTGCAACACCCCCAGCTTTCATTTGTAAACAGTGCTCTGCTGTTTTGAGTGATGGGTGTGGGCCAGGCTGCTGGCAGAAATGTGAACACAAACCTCCACCACAAACATCCATGGGTGATGGATTGCAGTCAGAAATCCAAGGAGAATTTGAGGCCGAAATGGAATTGTGGAACATGGCTTGCACTCGTTTTTCTGTGTCTGTGTATGGGACAGACAGCTGGTGCTGAGATCTTCCTCTGCTTAAACTGAGGGCACAGCAAATGTTCCCAGAGATTCTGCTCCTGTCTCTACCGAGCTTTGCCAGCAGCTAAACAGCTGCAGAATACTTTAGCCTGTAAAGGAGGTACTCGTCCAAAGTTGCCAAAAAACCTGTTGCAAACAGGAATTACATCTTATTGTAGTGTTGGGATAGTACTATTAAACCCTATGTATTATTACTGATGAAAAACCTCAGGCAGAGAACATATTAATTTCTCCAGTTCCTCTATTTTGAGAACTAGATCCATAAATATTGCATAAATCTGTGGCCACTCTTCCTCTCCTCAAGCCATTTCTTATTTTTTTTTTTTTTTCAAATGTGTCAATTTTTTTAAAGGTTATTAGGATAACACCACAAAAGAAACCCTATAGCCTTAGGAAATATAATTGAAATTATTTCTAAATTGTTGTGACCTTGTGACTGCAGTTTCTGCTGATAGCTATTTTTCTGAAGATCTTGAGTGAAATATCACTCTCATGCTGTTAAAGAAACCTCATTTTTTTCTAACCATGTGTGGATAAGTAAGGCACAAGTTTTTTTTTAATGTTTCCTAGCACCCTTCAAAGAAATCCTGAGCAGTGTTTGGCAGTGGGACATTGCTGACTCTGCAGCACCTGGAATTGGGCACCTGGCACTCCCTGGGGGGCTGCAAATACCTGAATAAAATGCCTGAATGAAATTCTCCTGAAAAGGCAGTGAATATGCAACATTTGTATTGAGGTCCATGGAGTCCTGCCAGTCTCTTCAGACCTCATGGCTGAACTCTCTTCCTGCCAGGCAGAACCAGAATTCATTGCTAAAACCTCCATAAACGCTTTGGTAACCCCTGCAGTGGATGAATTCCAGGAGCTGGATGTGAAAGTATTCTTGGAGCTGATGTCTCTGTCCTCAAAAAGATGCATTCCTGCTCTAGACCATTGTTACCCAGAACCCAGTTTTCAATTTAATTTCTCTCAGTCTCCGCAGTAATTATCTGATTCTGACAAGGCAGAAATTCTTTTATAACTTGGATAAAATTTTCACTGAGTTTTCAGCATTATGACTCAACACCATTTCCCACATAAACATTAGTCAGAAACTGATACAGAATAAGATAACTGGTCATTTCTGAAACTTCAGTTTATGGGATGGATTTTCTAATAGAAATGGAGGTTGTTTTGCCGTTCAGATCGATTACTCTTCCGGTAATTAGTGTGATGGGGGTGTGTGGAATGACAAATGTTCAACGCTTTGACTGATAAAATATCAGAGCACAGAAGGCATTTTTAAAAACAGTGGATAAGAATCAATATTGCTGACTGTCTGCAAATTGCTCTTGCACAGTCCAAGTGATTAATTGCTAATTAGCATGTGCTAGAAGTTGGCATGGGAACCTCAGGTAAGCACACAGGAGGTTGTTCTGTATCCATCACTGCTGTAAGAGTGAATATTTTTCCTATATGACTGTAAAAAAATGCGTCTCTTTTTCCTCACATTTTAGAAAATTTTAAATCCTTCTGTTCATTTAGGAAGTAACTTGCTGTGTTTTTTTTCATTATATGCATTGGAATACTTCTCCTTTCCAATAAATTCTGATTTGCAAGTCATAGTCAGTTTAAGAGAGGTGTTGAGCACAAGGTTTCATAGATGTTTCATTTCATATTTTATCTAGCTCAGTGTCAACACTTAGGAATTGAAAAGATACCTATGACAAGCTAGTCTAAAATTAATATTTAAAATTCCATTTGGATGTATCAAAAGTTCAGAAAAAATGATTTAATTTTTTTGTCTAATGACATTCTATCTATCTTCACCAGGAGCTTTGTCTAAACTTGCAGGAATTATTTCCTAACATGAATTTCGTGCGTGTTTATAGCTAACACTGACTTGAGTGTGTTCAGAAAAACAACAAACAAAACATTTCCCCACTGCTCGGCATTAATTAACTCATTCTCACCTATACATTTAGGAAATGAGATATCACATATAACTTTTCACTGGGAAATTGCAAATCATACATAATAATAAGTAATTTGTCCTTCACAAGCATTGGACAGACGAGGTACACATCACCTGAAAAGGAAGCTTCTGTAACAATAATTCCTTCACTTCATTTTCATGCTTTTCATGTTGGATGAAAGAGAATTTATTGCTGGGATGATTTATTTGCCTCTGGTTATTTATGCAGTTTTTTGTTTGAATATAGACTCGAGAATTCAAACAAATGCTCACTGTCAGTCAGAGTTATTTTAGAAGGGTTTGTCGGTATCACAAATAATTACAACTTTAATTCTTTTCCCCAAACTACTGCTGTCGAATGAGCCACATTCCACACAATTAGCTCAACCCCTAATCAGAGTGAGTTGTGAGAGAATAATTGCTCGGTGCTTTCTGGAAATCAGGCCTTTAAAAATCGGCTGTTCAGATGGGTAGAAGCTTTTAAAGCCGTGTCCTTCTTCCTTCAGTGGCTTTGTCAAAAGTTAAATACAGGAGAGCCATTGCCTCTCAGGCAAGCAGTGATGATTTGTGGGGAAATTAGTACAAGCAAGTTAGGTAAATAGGGGTTTGAAGGAGAAAGGGCATTCTTGATATATGGAAAGTGATAAGCCTCAGTAGGGGTAAAGAATGGCAATGAATTCCCACAGGGAAGTAAAGACTTACCGATTAGGATGCAAATACCTGTAAGAGAGCTTAAATCAGTCTTAAATCTGATTTAAATGCCAAGAACAGTTCCCAGGACGCCATCAGGTATCTCAACAAAGCTGTATAAATGAGATGTCAGTCCAAAAAGAAATTTAAATCGATCTGTCAGAAGCAGCAGCCTGTTAAGGTCTTTTATATACAACACAAACTGATAGATCAGAACAGAACCAGTACAGAAAAAACTGGTTCAGGACTCATTGTAGCATTAGTGGTGTGACAGAGACTGAACATGGAGACTTTAATCACATGGTGGGTGCCTTTCCAGATTAAAATGCTGGCAAAAGGAAGGGCAAATTTTCCATCTCCATCTTTTCTAAGCACAGAAAAGGATGAAGTTGGTCACATTTACACTGAGATGTGTCATTTAGGAAAGCCTTGCAAAATTCAAGACTTGTTGAAAGATGATGCCTGGTCAGACCAGGTGAAGGACTGGATGGGAGGGAAACAGACTGCAGGGTGTTTTTGAGCTCCCTTTAGCTCATATTTCAGTGACACTGGGCCCTGAAAATCCTGGTTCTCTAATTGAACACAGTTTATACATTCGTGTTCTTTCTCTTCTGTATTGTCTGGAAGAGGCCCCTTTTGCAATCTGTATATTTTCCTTCCAATGCAGACATGTGTCTTTCCTGTCTCATAGGTTTGGTTGGTTTTTTTTCATCAGGAAGCAATTACTTCTTCAGTCCCTGAATTTATTAAATTCTATAGATGCAAAAAAATACAGAAGGACATGTGTACCTATAAATAGAGAAATCATATATATATATATATATATATATATAAAAGTAATTTGCATAATCATCTCTTAATTGTCAAGATGTAAAAATTAATAGAATTGGGATTATTTCTCCAGAAAAAGATAAATTAATTGTCAAAGTGTAACAGAAACTGGTTGATTCTATTACAGTTGAGAAGAAGGACCATTCTTTAATTGAAATGTCTGATCTCGCTACAGAAGAAAGAATCAGAGGTAATAAATGTGTTTGTGACCTTATTTATTTGCTGTGACAAAGAAAATTCAATGTCCTTAAAAAGAATGTATCTTCTTTCTGGGTTAATTTAACATTAAAATTACGTGGCTGAAGACAAATACACCTCAATTAATAATTGTATTGATCAGACTGTGTCTCTAGACAAGAGATTTGTCTTGTTCTGCTGCCTCTACTTTGATAATTTTCTACCCTATTTACAAACAATGTAAACTTTAAAATATACTTAAAATACTCAACTCTGAAGCACTTTGAAAGACCAGGAATAACCGATATCCTCAGCAGCAATTAGATCTCTGGTGGTGTAAAGTGTAAGACCGTCGGTTTTGGAGGACACGCTGCGGTTGTGCTGCCGTGTCTCCCGGTGCAGTACCTGGTCTGGTGCTGCTGCTTGTCTCTCGTTTTGAACAAGGACCAAGCTGCAGAAAAATGTGAGAACACTTCTCAGGTAATGAGTGGGGGAAAGCCATTGTGCACGCACTTCACCCATACAGTCAAAGCAGCACACTTTGGTAGAGCATTTCTTCATACTCATAGAATATTTGACACAAAAAGCACTCCACAGAGTTCTACCTGACAGTAAACACAAATACAGTGGTCACTGTAACCATGGCAAAAACCTCTGTGTGTGTGATGCATGTGCTGCCTCATTTTCTGCACATAAAGCACTACAATTCCTTCAGCTTAAAAGACTTAATCACAAATGACTTTATATGAAACTCATCTCTCACTACATTTAAAATAATGTAGCTTTACCTTTGTTTATGTATGTGGCCTTTGTTCTTCAGAATATGTGTATTAAATCTGTTTTTGTGCTGTGTTTAGATGTGATATTCCACTATTCAAGTCTTCTGAATGCTTGTTCACAAAGCCAAAAAATAACTGATACTGAAATTCAAATACAATCACGGCAACCTGCCCTCACTGCATTAATATTCATATAACATAGCCCTGTTATGCCATTCTGAGCTCTGAATGTGCACCCAAAATAAATTCAATCCATCATGAAATATTTTTTCATCTCATAATGGGCCACTAGTGAGCTGTGTTCACATGGCAGCTGAAAGCACACAGCTAGAACATGCAAAGGGTAAACACGGCACACTTGGAGTCAGCAGGCAGAGTTTTGGCTGTCTTCACACTCACTTTATATTCACTGGCTTCTAGGGAGCAATTCTGCAATTCTTACCAACCTAGGGGAGAGGAAAATCAGACTAAAATACAGTTTCAGACAGCATTATAGTGGAGTATACAATATAAACAGAATAGGACATGCTGCAAATGTTGGATGAGAGCCAAAGCAGCGAAGGAGATGTGTGATGCTGAAGTGGCCAGAGCTTGTTGAAGCTTTTTAAGGAGCGTGGTTTTTCATCAGAAAATGCTTATTCAGTGGAATTGAGACATTCTTTTAGCTCTGACAGGTCATGTCTGCTGGAAGAAATCCTTCAGATTTCTTCCCTCAGACCCCGTGTGTAGTGGTTGTTCTGGATTGTTTGGTTCGTGAGGCTTCACCTCCAGCCTCCTCAGGCTGATCTGGGTTCTCCTTGCCATGCCAGAAACATTAAGAAATTCTGTTTCCGTTCTTCTAAATGTTTTTCTTTTAATTTCCACCTTTGGAAGATTTCTTACTGCTGAAATTTTGTTCTGATTCTGAACAAAAAGCAATTTCACCCCTTCCCCCTCCTCGCTGCACTTTTGAAAATGAGGATTTCTGCAGGATGGAAATTTCTGGTGTCTGTCCTTTCACAAAACTACTGTGAATTTCGACAGAGCAGAGGAGTCAGCAGGAAACCACTGGAGCTGCAGTTTGAACGTTGGATTGGCAGAGAATTCGAAGGGGTAAGGTGCACTAAGGCCTTGTTTAATGTGGGAATCGGCATTCCAAAACCAGAGTGCCGGGGCTGTGACCCACCTGCTGAACCTGCCACACAAGGGCAGCCTCAGGGAGCTTCCAGTGGCCCAGCCTGGCAGATATTCTGCTCCCATGGCCTGAGACAGCAGTTACTGCACTTTCCCTGCCATTTGTGAAGCTTGATGGTGATTTGTATCTTACATTGGAAACCTTACGGAGTTCAGCGGAAAGCAGAGACCACAATGTGGAGTTATACAGAAAGTGCTGGATTTTGAGATGATTTAAACTGTTGACAGCTCTAAATCAACAGCACTGCAATATTTATTCCTTTTGTGTTTTTAGAAGTAATGTATTATTTGGTCTTTAAACTTGTTTGGTAGTCTCTAAGCATTATGATTATAGACTGTTCCCTGACTGAGGTAGTACAGAAATGGCCAAAAAAATATTTTCTCAGATAGGCACAGACTTTCTGTCAACGAGATATATAGTTATCCCTATAATTTCTCTTCTTTAGCCTTTTCTTGCTGTACTTGCAACAGGCTGGAAATCAGCTAAACCTTGAATTGCATGGATGTTTATTTAGAGGAAAGAAACACATTTATGGAAATCAAACTATAAAAAGATCAAGAAGCTTGACAAGTGTGAAGTGTTGAGAGGATCTCTAAAAATATCAGATAAGCAGCATGTTAAGAGTGCAGCTTTGCAGACACTCAACCAAATTTTCAGGCTATCAAACAAGTCAGCTCAGCATGCAGGGAGTTAATGATAAATGGAACTCTCTGGGGAAGCAGAATAAATGCTAACAGGGTGTGTGCTTCAGTTCAGATCTTTTTCTCTCTATAAAGAGCAAAGGAGTTTGTTGTGGAGCTCTGGAGGCTGGTTGAACTCTGGGTTGTGGGCACCTACACTGCAGGAGGCTCCAATCATCCCAACACATCCAGAGCACTTTTAGCCTGTCACACATGTGGAGAACACGTTTTTGAAGAAACCTGTCAGAGTAGTTTGACTCTGAACTTTTTAAAATTATTTCCACTTTTCTGTTTCACGAGGAAACCGGAATTTTAAAAATTCCATCAATTTCCTAATTTCTTAATATAGCCATAAGCTCTTAGACCTTCAAATACTGGTAGAAACAAGTTCTGGTAGAGCTCTACAAAAATGTTCTCCTTGGGAACATCCCAGCAGCTCCTGTCCCTGTGCTCAGGAGCTCACTGGTGTTTGTACAGCTCCTGTGCTGGTTCTGTCCCTGTGCTCCTGGGCTGGTTCTGTTCTGTGCTCCTGTGCTGGTTCTGTTCTGTGCTCCTGGGCTGGTTCTGTTCTGTGCTCCTGTGCTGGTTCTGTTCTGTGCTCCTGGGCTGGTTCTGTTCTGTGCTCCTGGGCTGGTTCTGTTCTGTGCTCCTGTGCTGGTTCTGTCCCTGTGCTCCTGTGCTGGTTCTGTTCTGTGCTCCTGGGCTGGTTCTGTTCTGTGCTCCTGTGCTGGTTCTGTTCTGTGCTCCTGGGCTGGTTCTGTTCTGTGCTCCTGTGCTGGTTCTGTCCCTGTGCTCCTGTGCTGGTTCTGTTCTGTGCTCCTGTGCTGGTTCTGTTCTGTGCTCCTGTGCTGGTTCTGTTCTGTGCTCCTGTGCTGGTTCTGTTCTGTGCTCCTGTGCTGGTTCTGTTCTGTGCTCCTGGGCTGGTTCTGTTCTGTGCTCCTGGGCTGGTTCTGTTCTGTGCTCCTGTGCTGGTTCTGTTCTGTGCTCCTGTGCTGGTTCTGTCCCTGTGCTCCTGGGCTGGTTCTGTTCTGTGCTCACTGCTGTCTGTACTGGACCTGGGCTTTGGCCTGGGGAGAAGAATGACCCCTGCAGCACTGGCAATCACTGTAAAGCTTAAGGGAATGAACTTCAACAGCAAATATTTTATCCTCTTGACAAGTAAACACTTCAGAGTTCCCTTCAAAGGGTAATAAAAACGGAGTGGCTTAAAGAAAAGAGGAAAAGAAAAAGGACATATTTTGTGTTTCAGAGGTTTGCTGGCAGGTCCTGAGCAGGTGTAAATCAATTCTGCTCCCCTCAAGCCAGCAGACTTCTGGTGATTTATATCAGACAGGAACTTTACCTTTAACTGTGGTCTGCCCATGGAAGGAATGCATTACATGGAAGTGTTTAATTGCTAAAAAAGTAGAGCAAATTTTGGCCAAATGTGAAACAGAATCATAAATTAAATAAATATGAAAATGCAAATATACACATATATGCATTAGGGGAAAGATCATACTGTGCACAGAGGCTCTGCTGGCCAGGTGCACCTGCAGTGCTTTCCATTCAGCTGCTGCACAGGGAGCCCAGGTTAATTAAAAAACTTTTCCTCTGTTAAAGAAAAAAACATGTTCATTTCCAGTTTCATTATAATGGGATGAAAAAAAAAATCAATGTCTGGCTGGGATCAGTGAAAAGTTACTTTTCTAATAGAGCTCCATCAGAGTCTAAAGACTCTGTGGAGGGAGAGAGTGAATGACATCGCTGGGAATGCACTCCCCTGGAATAATCTGCAGAGGAAGGTGACGAGTTTGAAGGCAATCCTGTGGGCTGGAAGGCACCGAGGGACTTGTGCACCTCGGGGCACTCTCAGGACAGAGCTCAATCCCATTGTTAATTCAGGCTCGTGGGTTGGATTGGGAGCAGATTGTCTGTGGGAGGACAGAGGCAATGAGCACAGGACTGCAGTTCTCCTCCTAACATAACACACCCTGTTCTGCTTTGCATTTACGTGCCAGGGTTGACAAGGTCAATCTCTACCTCACTGGAGGAATGGTAACTTCAGTGGCCTGGAACCTGACATTTGAACTAGGACTAGCACATTTAATATGAATTTTAGGGTAAATTGCTATCAGAACAGACAGAATTATTAAACCAAGGATGTGGATATGAGGTGTGAGAGATGCACGTGCAAGCCTGCTGTGCTCTCAGTGTAGTTTTGAATGTCTGTATGTGTGATACCTGGTCCTCAGCATCCTCAGTAAATGCCAGACTTTCATCAGGCATTGATCTTTCATTTATTGTCACCACTGTGCAAAAAATACAAGAGAAAAAAAATAAATTGTTTTTTCTCGTGAATTGTTACAAGAATTAAATATTGCTGTAACAGTGGCCTTTTCACAGTGAAACAATAGGGAATCCTGAATGACAGTGTGAGAGATGACAATTTCTCCCACATTAAATGGCCAAAATACTGATTTAATTTGGATTCCAATCTCCTTGAAGACTTTACTGAAGGGGGAAATGTGCCAGATCACTCAGTATTTTCCAGAGCACTCGGACTCACCTGAGCTCTGTGCTTGGCACCTGTGTCAGTTTTCTCTTTTTGTTCCAGGTTCCCTCTGCTGTACTTCAATGCTTGTCTGCAAGACCAGACTTCATTGTTGTACACCAGCCTTTCATTTTGTTCTCTCAGGCTGCACTCTCCCAAGGTAATTGGAATGTATCCTAATTAAGTTTTGTTAATTTGAAGAGAAGAAGCCATTATATACCTTGGATGGGAAATACTATACAAGGGTCGATAACTATCATGGTGCTGGTTATTAAGCATTTCAGACTGCTCTATTGACAACCTATTTGCAATCATCATTTTTAGATGAATATTCATAATGACTGCAGAAATATAAAATATGATACTTGGCAACATTTATGCAATTAAATAGACAATTAAATTCTGCTGGTAGTAGTGGAAATTAAAATCTTCAGACTGATTAGAAGGTTAGGCTCTATTAATTTTCACCCTCTGTACATCCATCCCTGTAGCTCTCTGTCCTCTCTAGATGTTTCAAAGGTGTTCATCTGTGCCCTTGAATTATAGACTGATTTAAAATATTTTATCACGGTACAAAATGGCATATCTTTACAAATGAATATGTGTCGATAAATCTTATTTGCATAAATATCCACATAGATGTCTTAATCTCTCAAATATAGAAATGTTATTTTTTTTTTGTGTAAACACAAGATTTAACAGTTTTTCAGTGTGAATAAAAGCGTCCCACTGGAACAAACTAAAAGGAGTAAGGAGAGATTGGGCCTATGCTTGTTTTATGGACAGCAGTTTCATTTGAATAAGATCTGTAATTATTTCTCTGTTTCTGAAAGTGCCAGAAGCTGGGCTCCTCTGGAGTTACCCCCAGGTCATTGGAGCATTCCTCCTTCCCCACCTTTGCTCAGGGCTTCAGGGAGTGTTGGTTGTTGTGGTCTTTTACAGAAAGAAATCAGAATTCAGCTTCAGTTCTGTGACAGTCTGCTGTTGTCATGACAAAAAACCTCAGGCTGCTCTGAGTCTTTCTCACTTCATTTCAGAGAAATGGTAGACTTGCTGTAGAATTTTTTCCCAAATGAAATACTTTATTTGTTGAATTTTTATTTGTGTTTTACAGCCTTTGTCAGGAAAGAGAAGGAAGGGCAGTGGTAAAAGCTGCCTTCAAATGGTCCTGCCTGTTGTATTTCAGCAGGCAGAGCTGCCTTCGCTTGGAGCATCCTTCAGAGCGGCTGCTCACCCTTTGCACAGCCCTGAGAGTCCATTTATTTCACACATCAATTACACACTTGACATTTTAACACTGTGTCTGTGATTTTAATGGGTTTTAGGAACTGCGTTATGATTAGAGAGAAATGCCTCATTCAGGAAAGGAGACACCAATCACTTACATAAAGAATAGAAATATAAATTACAAAATGTTAAAATTAATGTAGCTGGAACTCCAGAAAAAATATAAAATACCTGTAGAATTTCCATCCCCTCAGTTCTTTCTCCTGTGCAAGTCCAGAAAATGCTCTACTGCTCTGATATTTGAATAGTTTTGTGAGCTGTTAAGAACTGGATTTCCCTCATGGTCATTACGTACCACAGCCTTTAATATTAATTGAAGGACGGTTCAGTGGAATTAGAAGGGTTCTGAGATCACTATAAATGTTGTTCTGAGTTAAAAAATTCTCAAGTGTTAATTTGATGTTTTCAGCTTTCCCCTAGACCCATAATTTACCTCGAAAGCCAACTATGTGTGGCTAATTCCTGAAATCATCCTTTTAGCTCTTCCCTCTAAGAGAATTGTACTGTTTATTTCTTTTAAAAAAAATTCCAATAGCAAAGATACTTTTCTAGTGTAACAAGAAATTTTAAAGTGCTATTTAAATTGCCTCAGTTACAGAATCAAATGACCTGAAAGTAATTTTACAACTAATTTCCTGGTATTTGATTAGCAGCTGCATTTCAAAAACTTGTATTACTGGAACGTGATAACTGGACTTTCATCCTCTGCTGAATTTATTAATTAGTGTTTGAATTTCACAGAGGATTCCTACATTTGTAGAAACTGGAGAAGAGAGTGTTTGACAAACATAAACATTCAGTTGGTTGCTATCTAAGAATAAGGAAATGACAAATGTGTACAAAAAAGCTTAAGAGAAATAGAAGGCAGACACTATTCTGTTCATTCTTGCTTCCTGAGGTGGTGCTTTAGCTACTTTAGGAAGCTCTTGAGCTGTGAGATTTTTCAGCCCCTATGAGCATTGATATCAGGAATACTGAACTCCTGTTTAAAAAGCTAGACTCTTCTCAGAAAAATGAGATAAAAGCAATCTACCCAGTCTGCAGGGTGAGTCTAGCCAAGTATTTTCTCTTTGCCATTAGTAAGAAAAACAGCATATATGCAAATTTAATTTTAAGTGAACTGAATGCACACATGCAAGTGAGTAAAAATTCATCTTTTGGGAAGTCTATCTCTATGGCATGAGCCTACGTGTCTGAAATGTATGGATTAGTGTCAGTGGCTGTGGGCAGAGGGGAAGGAGCTCCCATGGAATACTTCCCTTTAACCTATGTGCATGTTCATCTCTTATTTAAGATATTTCACATGTTCCTCTCGAGGTGTCTGTAGAAAATCAGAACCTATTATCATTTCAATGCAGGGAAATGAAGACTGGATTTCTAAGAGTGTCCTGTGCAGGACTGGAAGTCACAAAGCTGCATTTGATGAATCTACTCAATGACACCAGTGGGGCACTTGGCCTGTGTCAGGGGTTGAATCTGGGAAGGGCTGCCAGGTCTTTGATAGCATCCTAATAAACACGAGAAACAAGATCCCAACGAGCTTTAGAGTTTTCTTCCTGACCCTGGGAACTGAGATAAATGGAACTCCCCGTGAAGGAGCATCCCAAAGGAGTCAGCTCAGAAGAGACCAGAAATCCATTTCAAGGTGAAGGAAGTTTCACAAACCCTGCCCTGGCAGTGTCCTAAGGGTGTCTGAGAGCCTCACTGCAAACAAATCCCTGGTGCTGAGGAAAAACACCAGGACAAAGTCCCAGGAGTCCAACTCCTCTCTCCCCACAGGGATGGAGAGATGGTAGAAGGAGGCTGCAGTGGGAATTCTCTCTGAGAAGCAGTTTTGGAAGCAGCTCGCTGTCACAGTCCATCCCAGCACCCCCAGGTGTGACTGGAGCTGCCTGGGTGAGCATCCCAGCACTTCCAAAGGTGGGGCTGTTTGCTGGTAATTTAATTCCTGTTTGGCTGAGGGCTAAGGGGAACTCGGAGTGCCCAGACAGCAACCAGCAGCTCTCAGCTGAGAGCATTTCCTGATCATTGCAGGTGTGGTGGCCTCTCACTGCCCAAAGTGGTAATTGATTGTGTTACCCAGGGGCCTGAGACAGGATTCTATTGCTTCCTTGCCACCTTCCAGTGCCCCCAGCTACAGGATCAGAGGGGTATGTATGTGGGATATCACTCTTAAGACTTTCAGCAGAAAAAAAAATTGTCTCAGAAGATGAGAATCCGTTTCTGATGTGAAATATCTTTTTTTTTTCTTTTTTTTTCCTTCTTTTTTTTTTCCTTCTGGAATTACTTCTGACTTATGAATGAAAATGAGAGGTTTTATGGTGTTGCTGTTTAATGTACTTAAATTCTGATATGACAGACTATACTATCACTACAGGAAGTAAATTAAATCCTCATCAAAGTGTTATGCAGAGCCTCTGGGCTGGGCTATGTAGGACATAGTGCATAAATTGTATCTCTTGGCCCAAGGCACTATAAATCATCTACACTTCTGGCTGCAATTTCCTCTGTATTTCCTTAGCTCCAATGTGCAAGTACAGAGGATGAACAGAAAGTTGGTGGTTTATGCAGCACTGGCCTCCAGACCCAAACCAGCATGTGATCTACTTAGGAGTCACAAGGAATTTCACAAATAAATTTGGAGCTCATTGCAGTGGCTGTCCAGTTTCTGAGTGCTGAAGGTATATTCAAATCTGATTTTCAATACCTAGAAATGTATTGAAAATGAAAGTTGTAGTTGTCTAAAATTCACTTGCAGGCATGGGATATCCAGGGAGGTAGTTTACTGGATTTCAGTGGAGATGTGGCTGCAGGTGACACAGGTTAGGAGACAACACAGGGCACACAAAGCACCATCCAAACATTTGCTCACCCCTCCCACAGCTCAAGGCCCGTGGATGGGGATGGGGACACAGCAATTGCTGCTTGGTGAATCTCTGCACTGGGACATTTGCATAGAATTCTAAATTATTTATACATTTCTTCCAAGTTGCACTGTAAGTACATATGTTAAATTATGTCTAGGACCATATATACAGATATTGGGGATGTGTTGGTGCCTGTAAATTCATAGGGTCATATATTGATCTTTTGACTTAATTATATAGTGTTTTATTGAGTAAATGCCACAGGCAGAAGTTAAGGGAACAAACTACTATCTTTATTAAGAGTGTCTTGATGTCAGCTTGCAAAGGGAGCTGTGCTGCTAAACCATTTTTTCCATTTTTTTTCTGGAGGAAGAATGCTGAGTTGCAATAAAATACTGAATGCCATTAAAAAAACCTCAGGGCAGCCCCTCATCTCTTCCCACAGAGTGGAAAAACACAGGGTCATTAATATGCTCAGGTATTCATACAGAGCATATTTTTTCCAATAAATCTAGGTAATTATCCTCCCTTGTGATGCCCCTAATTGATGTTACATTTACAGTAATAAACACCAAGTGCACGTTATATTGCACAGATATTTAGAAACTGCCAAGGTGCTGTGCCTGAGGGTTTACAGACAAAAGTAAAAATACAACAGACAAGCAGGGGAAAGAAAATAATAAAATATTCTTGGTGAAATTTACTTTCTTGTGGTTTTCAGCTCCAAGGACCTGTTCAGAACTCCCTGTGCTGCTTCATCAGCGATGAGTGAAGCTGCTGAGTCCATGGGTGGGAATTAAGACACAGACACTGCCCACACTGCTGTGATTTCTGTAAGTGCTGAACTGTAAAATCTGCAGGGGCCATCCTTGCCAGGACCACAGGATATCTCCTCAGAGATGATTTAAAATGCAAGGTGTCGTTACCTTGCTGTACTGATAGGTTTTTGTAAAGGTTTAGAAAGTGCCAGACTTGAGCTGCAGTTAGAATTTATTAACTGATAACTGTCCAATTATTAGAAT
This sequence comes from Pseudopodoces humilis, assembly GCF_049639895.1. Classification (NCBI taxonomy): domain Eukaryota; kingdom Metazoa; phylum Chordata; class Aves; order Passeriformes; family Paridae; genus Pseudopodoces; species Pseudopodoces humilis. Next base: position 203,559 of record NC_142219.1, read on the forward strand.
ATAGATAAAGAAGGAGAGAAATGGCTCTGTTGATAGAATCTCATGTAATTACACAAATTCCTGGTGCATGTTGCTGTCCCTAAATTGCTGTAAAGCTGACAAAGACATACCTGGTTTCTTGTAGCAGGAATTATTCCCTTGGACTGTATTTTGAAGGAAGCAGTACACCACAGAATTACTGAATTTTCAGCAGGTTGAGACTGAACAATGGCCATTGCCAAGCACTCTCCTGAGTATTACAGAGGATAAACCAAGAAGAGAACGAGAATCTGATTGTTATAAATATCAAGTACCAGTTTAATAGAGTGGGCACTTAGCACTTGAGGCATTTTTGGAGTCCTGCTGTCATAAGACACCGAGTCATCACAAATAATTATTGCTGGTCCTAATGCTGCTCTGACCAGCTTTGTAACAACGCCAGGACAGATTCCTTCAGGTTGTCTGTGTATCTGAGTGTGTGAGCTGTTCCTGTTCTGGCCTTCAGGTTGTTTTCTGTTGAAATGAGCACAAAAACCACCTGGGTCTTTGTGGAAAGTTGGGGTAGTAAATAACTTGGATCCTTCAGCCTTCTCTGTTGTCTCACACTCGCTCACAGCTCCTTTAGGTAATCTCTGCCTTTTCTATCTCATGGTACCAAAAGAGCTAGCCAGTGTAGCTAATAGTGATAAATGTCATTTGTGCAGTTACTGTGTGGTCCTGGGTGGGAACAATGTGTTCTAAACCTTGCTTCTCAGCACTGCCAAGTGGAACAAGAGAGAACGGGGCAGGCTGCAGGGCCACAGCTCTCAGGGTCAGGGTTCCATCCCTGCAGGAAGGGGAGAAATATTCACAGACCCCTGCCACCCCCAGCTCCATCCTGCACAGGAGAGAAATATTCACAGACCCCTGCCACCCCCAGCTCCATCCTGCACAGGAGAGAAATATTCACAGACCCCTGCCACCCCCAGCTCCATCCTGCATTCCCTCAGGTGGCTGCATCCTGTGCTCCTGCATTTCCTCTGGAAGGAGCTGCCTTGCACTCAGACCCTGCAATAACTCTTGTGTACAGCTGCATTTCAGATCTCCTGGCTGTAGGACGTCAAACTTGCACCCATTTTGCCACACACTACATCTCTGTTTACAGATCAGGAATTAAGAAATACCAGAATGGCATGCATTACATTGGCATATATTTTGTATATGAGGATTTATACGTGTGCTGGGCATTTGAGGTTCTCCTCTATGGCTTTTGTAATTTAGAGTTTGCTCTCTGATTGCCTTTGGAGTATCTGCAAGGTTTTTTTGCATTTGCAGGGAATTTACATTTAAAATTGCCTGTGATGTGCTCTCGTTCCACTGCTCTAATTTCTCAATGTCATTTTGAGTATTAGCATTTTTTTTGATACAAGTTAAAGAACTTTGCTCCCTTCTAACCACACAGCCTTCATACTCCCCAAGCATCTATTTACATTCCAGTATGCTTTAGTATGCCTTTTGATAGGAAGACATTGAATTTCCAGTTGTTCCCTTCACTTGCAGACTAGCTTATATTTATAATTTGTTTTATTATTTCTCCTTTTTAATCTTTATATTTCAAGGGAAATGGGATGACACATTTAATCTGAATTTCTCTCATTATGAAGTTTATTTTAACTGACCCAGCTCTTCAGTGAAGGACAGATGATTTGTTTGCAGCTCTGTTGTTCTCCAAGGTGAGCTGGAGGGGATGGTGTCCCCTGCACCAGTCCTCCCACAGGGAGCCCCACGCAGCTCCAGCCTCCAGCCCAGCTCTTCCATCTTCTTTGGCTTCTGTAATTCGAGTTTCTCTGCAATGTTTATTCCTGCCCACCACTGCTCACAGGCACTTTGATCCTGGCAAAGCTCCTGGGGAAAAAGCCAAGCACTGAACACCATCCCAGTCTCTGTCTCTGCTTCTCAGGGACACGGAACAGCTTTTCTGAAATCAAACAAGTGTCTCGGTTCAGTTCCAGACCAGGCTTCAGAAAACAGAGTTTATGTCACACACTCTTGCCTTGTAGCCACCTACCCAGTTAATGTTCCCTTCCTGCCATTGACTACTTGTTTAGAATTCAATTTACATGGAACATGATCCAGAATTTTTGGACAAATATTCCTGGAGGAATTTGTGTGTTTTTTCCCTTTACCCAAGTAAGCTCTAATGGAAGTTCACAGCTGTGGGCATTCTTGAGGTTGGGATCTACTCTGTTAGCTGTGAGTCTTTGTGGCTGCTAACTGTGTTCTGATGAAATGCTTGTGATTGCACCTTTGGGAACAATTCCTGTTTTGGGGGACTTTAAAGCAAAGACTGAAACAAACGGAATTTTTTTAGTGTTTCAAAATGCTTCTGTTAATGATGGTCTAGAGATGTTAATTTTCACTCTTGGTGGATTACAGAAATTTTTGGAAAAAAATGTTCTTTGTATTGGAGAAAGAGAGGCAAGGAAGACATGAAGACATGTCAAGTCTTTGTCCTGAAAAATTCAGATTTATTCCATTTATGAACATAGCTTTTACACTGACTATTTCTCTTCTACTGAATTTTATCTCCCCAGTGTGGCTAAAAGAGCCTCATTTTACAGCTGGAAACAGCAGTCCATTCTGCGCACAGACTTTTGTTTGTGGCTGAAGCATCTCTAATATATATTTGTTATTTGCTGGATGTCAGCAAAAATCAGTTTGTAAGAATGTCTTTTATTATCCCCAGCAGTTTACAGTTGCATAATTTTTGCTGACATGCTCACACAATTGAAGGCAATACCTGTTTCCATTACAAATGAGAGGGTTCTATAAGGGTTCCTGTGTCCTAAATTTCATTTTAAGAGAGTCCTGGAGTTGTAAAGATAGTTAGATAAAGAATTTGGATTTGTCTTCATACCTAGGTTTTAACTCTTACACACAGTTGTTGATTTTCCTCGTGTTTCTCAGTGAGGCAGTGCTCAGCAGGAGAGTGAGTTTCAGTGGTTGGGTGCTGGGGTCAGAAGAAATTCATTTCAGTTGTGTGGATGGGGAAATAGAGCAGTGAGCTCTTGCTGGAAGCAGCTGAGGTTAAGGGCTCTGGCTGTTTTCACAATGTCCAATTGTGTTTCAGTAGACAGTGCAAGTGTTTGATTAACAGCTCCTGCTGATATTCCACACCTTTGAGGGCTCCTCTGTCATGTCTGTGGTCACTGGTCACTGCCAAGGGAGAGAGGGACAATGACTTCATGCATTTTGATTCATTTCAGAGAAAGTGAGAACAGTTCATGTTTCTCATGAGCACCAGGTACTCAGTACAGCTAATGTAATAGATCTCACATATAGCTATAACTGTCCAGGACACACAGGTCCTGGAGTTTGGCTTTGTTTCATTTGTGAGGTCTCTGCCTTCTTAATTTGAGCTTCTAACTCAAATCCCAGATGATACTGAAGAATTATTTCCTTCATTAAACTACAGAACCTGCAATTATCATTAATACTGCTGAACTTGTCTTTCCTGGGAGCAGCTGCTCTGCAGTGCTGGAGGTGCTGTCCTGGATGCTGCTCTCACATCCTCTCCTGTAAAATCTTGGAATGGGGCTCTTGGCTAGGACCTCTTCTCATCATATTTAATATTTTATTTTATTTCATATTTTCTTTATTCTGTCACCAGGTCATGCAGTAGAAGCTGCCTCGTTCCTTTTGCTTTCAAGGGTGGGTGTCACAGGTCTGATTTTCATTAGTGGTTAATCTTAATGTGTGTTTTTGTCCTCTTCCTTTTATTTTCTTTTTATTTTTTTGAGAGTCTGGCAGGACAAGTGCCCACGATCAGCTTGTACAAACAGCCATTGCAGAGATTTAACTAGGAAACACAGGAATAAGGAGGAGTAAACTCAAAGGAGTTCTCTTACTCTATTAATATGCATGACAGGAGCTATTTCCTGAGGCATATCTTTCTTTTAATTGAGTAATTTAGAGTATTTTTGAAAACATATGGAATTAACTTTGAATTTTTTTTTCCACCATGACAGAAGGTGCATGAATGGGAGCCTGAGATGTACTTTTCTTACCCTGTCTGAGATGGTGCTCCAACACAGGCACTTCGCTTTCTCTCAGGTGGAAAATGCTTTGTTTGACACCTCTTTGCGAGCTCACATGAACATCTCCTTTCTCTCACTTTACTGCAGAGGTGATTAATGTACTTTCTGTACCAGTGTGAAACTCGCATTCCTACAAATCCTCTTTATTCCTGCTACTTTTATTGGCTATCTGTGCCCCATTGTGCTGTACACTACATTAAATTTTCAAGTTGTTTTGAGTTGGTGTTCATATGTAAAATTTATTGCATGTGTGATGTAGCTCTCTTATTTTTCCCCCATCACTCCCCCAACTCCCCCCAAAACAGATGTTGCCATAAACTGATATGTCATTTGATCCTGAACTTTTCTTAATGATTGTGGTGGCATTTCTAATATTTCTTAGAGGCAAATGCAGCAGCTGCTAAATGTAATTGTTTCACAAAGGCAATGAAATGCATTTTACCACAGAAACAGTAGAGCTGTGATTCCATGATTGTTGCTCTCCTTGTTCCACTGCAGTGCTGCAGAGCTGGTCTGGTCAGCTCTAGACACAGACACAGCTCCAGAAAATCTCTGGATATTCCCCATTCCTGATCCCAGGGTCCTACAAAAGCCATTGCTGTCTGCTTTTTGTTATTCGTGTTGAACAAATGTCTCACAAATCTGGACAGCTCTGCTACACTAACTCGTCAGGAGACACTTTTACTTTATTTTTTTGTCCTGTTTTAAATTCTCCTCCTTGACTGGGCTTATGCAGACCCATGATGCTTAACCCAGATGAATTTTGTATGAGGCATATTTGGGCTTTCTTTCTGGTCTAGCTCACTGGGGGTGAAATCTGCCATTCTGCTTTATCCCATGAGGTTTTTTCTTTTTTAACAGATTCATAGGAAAAGGATTCAGATAAATTCCCCAGTTACTTTGTACTGTATTTGGGCTTTATTTTCTTTGGTTTTCTACTGAAGAAGTGAAAAGATGTTAAAATGTCTTGCACATGCTTTCTACTGTAGACAGAGATTAAGAAAGATGTAAGACAGTCCAGACTTTGACTTTGGTTGGTTCCACTCTTTCTTCTCCCTTGAGATTCATTTAAATCCTGAACTCCGAGCCAAAACTGAATTTCTTTCATTATTCAAAACACCAGTTGAGGGATTTTATTTTTGCTATCACAGCACAGCTTCCCAGTAATTTTCCTTGCGCTTTTGAAAAATTTACATTGTTCGTAACAATCACTTTGTGCTTTTATGCAACTGAAAATATTTTTAGTCATCTGTTTTAAAGATCAAAATAGCAACTGTATCTCTGCAGAGCACGTGTAGATATCCAGCACTCCTGCTTGTGCCATGGGCTGCTGCACTGCTCGTGGTTCATCACGTCTCGTTTGGAGGAGCTGCAGGTGTTTGGACGTGGAGTTTTAATTGGATCCATTTTAGTAATTTAGTCAGTAAATTAGTAAATTAGTCAGCTAGGAAACTGACTTGGATCCATACCTACATTCAGAAAAGGTTGCATTTCCATCAGTGCATATTAAAAGGTATTAAAGCTCTGGATACTTGGGGTTGCTGATTTCTCCAGTGCCAGTCAGGACTGCAGACACAGAATGAACACAGCTGGGAGCGTGACCCCAGGCACCAAACACAGCAGAGCTCAGCAGCAGTGTGCTCCACTGCAAGTGCTGATTGACACAAAAGCACTGCAGGAACTGCAGCTGCTGCTCAGCCAGCTCCTAGCAGTGCTGCAGTTTAAACTCTTGATTCCAGCTTCCTTAGCAGCAGGAAAAAAAGTGGTAATTAAATTGTTCCAATTTCTAGAATGGGCCTTTGAAGACTGAGAGACAAGACTGATATTTGTAGGAAAAAGTATTTACAATGAACAAGGATTCCAGTTTTGTTTTAGCTTACATATTTGGGAGGAATTTAATGTGTACAACCATCTATATTTTTCCAAATTCAGATACTCAGATGTCTGCAGTCAGAAAAGGCTATTGCTTATTGCAGTGTCTCTGGGGAAAGGAGTGTCTGGGAAAGATTCTGACTTCACCTGGCTGCTCCTGAGTCATCCAGCTGGTGTTATTGGAATTTCCACCAGACTTGAATCTGGCACTGAAACAATGAAATGTTTGCTCACAAAAAAGGAGGAAAAGTATGTGGAAAACTTTGTTTTATGGTGATGAGACGAATACCAGTAAACTGAAATTGTAGCAGGAAATGTTTGTTTCTTGGGAAAGGAAAAAAAAGGGAAGAGACACTGAATTGGATCTTGAATCTTTTAGACTTAATATTTTGAACATAAAGCTCTGAGAATTTATGGCAGTATCATTTTGAATATCACAAATCAGCATTGCATTTTCCTACAAATAGAGACCTTTTCCTGGTATTGAATTGCTTTTTTCTATTTCTCAGTGACTCAGATTCCTTGTTTACATCTATATCTATCTAGCTGTCAGGACATGAGGTTTCATTTCTGAAAGAGCAGACGTGTTTTCTTGCAAATATCACAGTGGAATTTAAAAAATGATGTTTGCCCATGTCAGCTAGGTAAAAGCACTCAGAAATGCCTATCTTGCTTTTCTGTGAAGTTAGGGGTAAAAAAATCCCACAAAATACTTCCTGTAAGATACATAATTTGCTTTAATGATGAATTTATGGATGAGAGAATTTGGATAAACTTAGACATCTAATTTATCCAATAAGCAGCTAATACACAATAAGTGCAACAGGCCCCTAAAGTATTTCCCATGCTCAAAAACTACCAATGTTTTTTTTTGCCTTTTCAGTTTCTTCAATGATTTTTATTAACTTTTGACAATTCACTTAGTCAAAGAAAATTGCTCCTTTTAAATTTTATTTTTAACCTACTACTCACTGATAAGATTAAACAGAAACCAAGTGTATTAACTGCAGCAGTCAGTTTTCAGAATTAAGAGTATTAGTATGTTTTTGATCAAAGTTGGGCAAGGCTGTTATCTCTCCTGGATTCTTTGTATTTTGGGGAATGAAAGTGTTATGGCAACTTTTCATCAAAAAAAAAAAACAACTTTGGAGTTCTTACCTCTATCTACAGATAGCAAAATGCATAAATGTGGGGGCTTGTGCCCCCTTTTCCATTCTGGGCCTGGGCAGAAGTGCAGAACCTTCCCCATCCCAGGTCAGAGTCTTGGAACTTCCCCCAGAAGCTGAGCTCTGTCGTCCCCTGTGGGCTTTCATACTGTCACACTTGATTCAGCTCTTCCTGATTATTCACATAACTGTTCAGATTATTCAGGCAGCCTAAAAAACCCCATACCAGCAATTTGGACTGCTTTCATCCCTTTTTGGAGAGGTCTTGGAGGACTACTCAGAAAAATGGGTCAAATCTCAGAAGACAATTAATGAGTCAGAGAGTGACCCAGTTCAGAGAAAAGAGAAACAGTAATGAGCCCAAAGAAGCCATCCAGAAGAGAATGTTTGCCTGTACACCAACTATCAAATAGTCCTTCTTTCAGATTAAATATTGAATTGGTGATTAGCACTGTCAGCTCAATTTCAGAGATATAAAGAAGTCCCTACATCCAAAGTGCTTTAGTTCACTGGAGGTACAAAAAATTGAAAACAAATCACTGCCTGAAAATGAATTCTTACATTATATAAAATAAAAACGTCATCAGTGTTGTCTTACATCTTCCATTGACCAGGAAGCAGCAGTGATTAACTGGGGGTTTGTGTTTGGGGTGATGTGTATGGGCAGGCAGTGGGGGAGAGGGGTTTCTGCACGGATGCCAGGGAGAAATGAAAACTAAACCTTTAAAAAGCCACATGGGGAATAATTTTCATTTGAATAACTGCTCCTGAGATTGGCACTCTGGAGAAGCAAGTGTTCCATCCTGTTTGCCATGATCTGAATGTGTGTGATCATAAATCAGCCTTCACATCGTCACCTGTTTCCCAGATAACAGCTGTTTACTAAATGATCCATCTCTTCTTGGAAATACTTTCATTTAAATGATTCATAGGAACATGTTAATTATAAGGAAATGTTTACATGAATTTGCACAATTCATTCTGATTCATTGACTTTCATTTGAACTCAGAATGAAAATAAATTTTGGAATGAGTCATGGAGGAGACGTTCCATTTTCTGGCCAGCCCTGGGGTGGCCACCCACAATTCACAATCATGCTTTAGAACTTCTGGTAAATTCTTCTCACAGCAAGTTGGATTCAGGTATCTGTAACAACCAGGAGGAGGAAGCAGACATGGTGTTTGTTCCGTGGCTTGCTCAGGAATGCCACGAGAAGGAGCTGCAAACAGAGCAGCCCCAGACTGAGGGGACACCCAGCTGAGATGTGACAGTTAACAGAGATTTATGGATAAAAGGATAAGTCCTGGTCTCTCCAAGGGGGCAGCTGGGCTGGAGTGTTAAAAATGAGAATAATTTACAGTCATCTGTGCTCTGGGAGGGGATGTGGCATATTGGCCAACGCTCACAGGGATGTGGTTTGATTCTTGGGGTGGTCTGGGAGGTGGAATGTGATGATCCTTGTGGATCCCTCACAACGCAGGATCCTCTAGAATTCTCTCTTCTCACTTATCCAAACATATCCTTCAATTGTGCCTTTTCAAAATGGGGGTTAAAGATATATAGAGAAATGTACAAAGCAATATATATATTGAGAAATATAGAGAAAGATAGAAAGCAATTAGAGAAAAAAGAAACACAAATTTTCTCACAGACTAAATATGACTTGTTTCGTTGTTCTGATAATATCACAGTTCTTGAAACTGAATTGTCAGGATGAGCACTGTGTGGGAGGTTTAAAGGCATTTAGGTACTTCTATTGAGTTAGCCACCTGAATATCCTAAAAAGCTGAACCTCCCTTCAAAAAATATCTTTATTAACCTCTAAATGCAACACCAAATTGCCTCTATAACCTCTTCCTTTTTTACTGTTTGCTTTTGCATAATGTCACAGCAGGGCCTTGAGGCTCATGCTGTGCTCTGTTTCTGCCCTATGGGCAGCTCACATTTGTACACTGAGCAGTGGGAAAGCTTTTTCCTTCCCCCTGCAAGACAAGATCACTTAAACAGCAGCTGTCTCTACTGGGGGGGAAGTACTTCTAATTTGGAATAACTTCCTACTCATGTCTTCTTTTCCATCCACTGAAAGCTACTAGAATGTGTCAAGGAAAAGAGTCTACAGGGAGAAAGTTAATAGTCATTTTGTCAACAAACTGAGTTTGAAATGTAATGATGTTTACAAAAAAACCCGGTTTATTTTAGCTGAAACATTTTGGAATGGACTGCTTGCAAATAAATGACACTTTGGTTGAGATTCATTTTAAGGAGCCTTTGTAGTCTCTCAAAACTAATGAACTGCTGCCAATAAAGACTAAAATACAGCAATAAAAAGGCATTTCATATTCTATATCAGGCTTTGAAAGTCCCCAGAAGCCAGTGGGAAGCTGCTCCCCCACTTCACTGAGCATTATTTCAGACCTGAAGGGACAGCAGGTCGGAGAAGGATTCCCTGGTTTTTCTCTAAGTGGGACAAATTGAAGCCCCCTCCCCTCCCTTCTTGCCTTGCTGAGGCCAGCAGAACCTCAAGCAGCTTTGTCTCCACTGAAGCAGGCTGGAGAGTGATGCATGAATTACTTCTGAGAGATAATTGGTTGGGTTTTAAGAAGTAAAGAAAGTTTCTGCCCATTTGCAAGTATCCTTTTGGTGCTTTCTGGCTCCCCATCCTCACCTAGCTCATGTTCAGGTGAAGCTCTTACCTCCAGTGCAGTTCTGACGTGCAGCTGTGCTAAACTGAATTAAATCAGTGTATTTTCTACTAATGGTGATTTCAGCTCAAACTCTGTGGGCTGGTGCAGAGAAAAGTAATAACTTCTGTGTACCATTTATAGCAGCTACCCCATATTTTAGAGAACTGGGACACAAATGATCAAGGTTAGTGTCATGGGGTTCCCCTGTATTTTCTCACAGCACAACCAGGTGAACAGCAGGTGTATCATGCAGAACAGCCTCCACCAGAATAAAGCCATAATTGAAATGGACGTTGATGTCACTGAACAATTTATCTTCCTTGAAAGGGTTTTGCTTTACAAAAGAAGCTAATTTAGTCTGGGAATTAAACTGATGGCCATGTGGGAACATTTGTCTAATTCACTTAGAGCTGTATCATTAGCCATGATTGTTTGATCAATATTTACAAAACAGTGGAATTTACTCAGTTGACAGATGTCAGAGTTCTGCTCCTCATTACTGAAAGTAGATTCTTTGTGGGTAACCTGCAACAACATCTACTTCCTTAGAGACTCAAAATGCTAAAATGAAGTTAATAATGGATTTTAGAATACATGATACAGTCTTCTACAATCTTTTAGGAAGCTGCTAAAGCCAGGAAATGCTTTTCCTAAATACATAATATTAATATGCAATACATGCAGAAGGTTTTAGTGGCCTTACAGGATTGGGTAAAACCTGGAGGATGCCAAGCATGCTACATCTAACAGCTAAAAAAAGAATTACTTGTATTCTCAGCTTATGTGTGGGTATTAGCAGAGTGCTTCAGGGAAGGAGATGCTGCAATTACACATACACTGCTGGGATTGTCTATTCTCCCTCTTTAATTGGGTCATATTATTAGTCTTTTATCAATTTTACCTCTGGAAGCTGAATCCCTGACAAATGTGTTTTAGGCCAGTATGAGAAACTATTCAGGTCAAAAACTTTCCTACGTGTTCATACTTTAAAAAATTACAGAAAATAAATTCATCTTCAGAACTTTCATCTCATTAAAACTTTTCTTCATTCCTACAACTGAAATCACGTATTCAGCTTGTGCTCTGTGAATTGTGACTACAGCCACTGAAAATGGTTTATCTAATCTCAGTTCAGCATTGTCCTCTCTTGGGGAGACTGTGGCAAAATGACATCTTCTCCTCCCTTCTCAACCAAAATTCACTTAATCTCTCATTTTAGTGCAACTTTTGGAGGCTCTTGGTAAGATTTATCACTATCAACACTTTGGGCGCTGCAAAGCGATGTGATACACTGTATATTCACAGAGAATCATCATTACATAATTTGTGAAATTATATAAAGAAGTTTGGAATACTTGCTATTAAAAACGTGTGTATACATGGTGGAATCTGAGCTGCAAATCCCGGTGCCTAGAGTTGGATTTGGAAGTGTGAATTGAGAGGAAGGAGCTTTGTGTTCTGTTACAGACGGGAAGGTTCCCTCTGCCTCTCCTGGTGAAAATCAGAGTTGTTCCACTGCAGACCTGGGAACATATTTGATTTGGGGCAGTGATTACCAGAAACACCTGTTTATCAAACAGTAAATAGAAGAGAGAGGCCTGTTTAAACAGCATGAGTTTATTTTTCTGTGAATGTTGACTGTTTTCATTGCTTTCATATTTTTTAACTTTCATGCATGTGGCACAGACTATCACTGAATTAACCTGGGTGTAAAACTGGAGAAGTTTATGGGATTTACTCCTGATTTTCCCTGGCTACCCTGTATTTTCATTCTTTGTTGATTCTTAGAGGTTTTGGTGCCTCCTTTCTCTCTCTTTTCTCTCCTTTCTTTTCTCTCTCCCTCTCCCACCCTTTTTCTTTTAATAATGGATTATCTTGTAAGCTTTTCTGCCTCTTAGCCTGATTTAAAAGAAATATGCAGTTACTTCCTAATGACAAGTGACACAGGAGTAACTTCCTCCATATTCTTTTTCTTCCCTTGCTTGACTTGCCCTCTGCAGTTAAAATGATATATTTTCCACTTGTGCAATTTTATGATCTTCTTAAACCAACATGCACAAATACATAAAACACAAGTAACTTGGGCAGCTCTCACTGACATTTAAAACCAGAAGCATGACTACATTAGGTAAAATACGTCTTTCTTTTCACTACATTTTTCATTTTATTGCATTTCTCACATTGTAAATACTTTTTAAAAAGGATGTGCTGATCTATGAACCGAACAGGATGCACTGAGGTGCCCAGCAGTCAGGGGAGGATCAGTGCATCCATGTCTCCTGGCACTGGCACACCTGATCCTCAGCATTTACTGAGAGTTCATCTCACAGTGCTGGATTCCAGTCAGGTCCTGAGGGCAGGGAGAGGGGTTTGGGAGCTGGGATCTCACACAGCTCTTTGGGAATGGGCTGAGGGAGCTGGGATCTCACAGCTCTTTGGGAATGGGGTTTGGGAGCTGGGATCTCACACAGCTCTTTGGGAATGGGGTTTGGGAGCTGGGAACTCACAGCTCTTTGGGAATGGGGTTTGGGAGCTGGGATCTCACAGCTCTTTGGGAATGGGGTTTGGGAGCTGGGATCTCACAGCTCTTTGGGAATGGGGTTTGGGAGCTGGGATCTCACACAGCTCTTTGGGAATGGGGTTTGGGAGCTGGGATCTCACAGCTCTTTGGGAATGGGGTTTGGGAGCTGGGATCTCACAGCTCTTTGGGAGTGGAAGCTGAAGAGGAGCCAGATGTCAGCCTGTCACTGACACCTCCAGCCTCAGCTGTCCCAGAACTCCTCTCTGGAACCTGTTCCAGTGAAGGATGTCGTGCCCTGAGGGTGATTCTTTAATTCTCCTGGGTAAGAAGCCAGCCCCAGCTGGAATCCAGTCTTCCACATGTTTTGGGTTAAGTAGTTTCTCAAGTTGGTAGCTATGTAAGAACACAAGTGGCTTGTGCAGTCCTGCACTGAAATTCAATTCCTTGAAGTCAGTGTAGAATGAGTAATCAACTCTAGGATTTCCAGGTGATGGATTTCCATATGCTTGAATTTGTGGCTTTAATTAAAACTGTCAAATTGGTGCTTTTGAGAAGTGTATCTCCTTCTGTTCTCTTTAGTCCTGTTTTGACAGTAGGAAAACAGAGACAGACATGGTGATAGATTTGACAGCTGACCTATTACTCTCCAAGAAAATTATACCATGATGGACCTCCTCTAATAAGAATTCAGAAGGTATTAATGCCACTTCCAGTCTAATAAATATTTGACCTTTATTATGGTCTTACAGAAATGATAGCTGCTCATACTCTTCAATTTTAAATGCATGCTGAAAATGTTTAAATGTGGAAAGCCCACCGATTCAAGGGGAGTTCAAGAAATTGCTTCTGACTTCAGGCATTTTAATCAATTTACAAATAACAGGATAAGAGGGCTCATGTTGAAGGTGGCAATCTAAGGAACTAAAAAAATCTGTTTCATAAAGCTACATATAAGGCTTTCCTTTCTTTAGGAAGCTCTGTTTTATGATTCTGCGGATTTTCATTGGTATACTTTCATTTCAGGTTCTGGGAAGAAAGCCAGAAGTTTAATCCCATTTTATAAGTGATTGGGGCCAAATTCTATTCCCAGAAAATTAAATGAGAGTTCTGTGATGGAGTTCAAAAGAATTGGGAATTGACCTCTATCTAATATCTTTCAGAATAATTTATTAAAACTATTTCACATTTTTTTGCTATTCCATTGCCAATGCAAATTTGTGCATTGGGTTTAAGACTTGGGCAAAGGGAAAAAGCAGCTAAATAATGATTGACATTCCAGTTATTTTATCTTTATGCTTAATGCATATTACTCCTAAAACCAATGCAATGCACCATTTCATGACATTACAGAAAAATATTACAGAAAGGGCCATATGCACTAAATTTAAAAAATGGTTTGAAAAATAAAATGCCCCGATCTCAGTCAGCCAACATATAACATTAGATCCAAACAAACCATGAAGGAGCTGAAACTCACTTTTCTGTAGGAAATGTAGATGGAATATTTAAAGGTTGGGGCCAATTTAATATTAAATAGCAGTTTTTATAATACACTGCGTGATTAATCCTCCACTGTGCATTTCCAGCTTGCTTTCCTGTTTTAATTCTCCTTGAGCAGCTTCTTAAGCTGCATTGTTAGAACTTGTGGCTTCACTGAGCTCCTGTGATAAAGGACTTGATGGATTTCCTTTTGTCTGGAATGTTCTCCATGGTAATGTGTAGCTGCTCTATCCCAGCAGCTTTGCCTGTGACCTCTCTTGAAAACCTCGCTGGTGTTTGTTCTTCACACCTGGCAGGTGCTCAACAAGTTCCAGCTGAAGGTAAGGGTGTGGATTAAGTTGATACACAATCAATACTGTTATAATGAATGGTTCCTTTAATGAACAGGCAATTCTCATCCTTTTGGATTAGGATTTTCAAAGCTGTTTTGAGGAATTAACATTATAAATTTCACCAGTGCTTTTAAGATAACGGGACGCCCAGCTTCCTTGTGTACATATAATAAATCCTCATTGAATTTTGTCTTGGATTAGTATTCAAGGAAGAGGGAAAAGGAATGGTTTTTCCCAAGCTTTTCTTCATTATTTTGGAGAATTGCCAAGCCTAAGTCAATTAAATTGTATTAGATGCTTTAGCTGTCTCAGCTTGTCCGTTAAAGAGAAGTATGAGACCACATGGTCTGAGAAGGAAGTAGAATTCAATCAGAATTTTCTAATTCTTTGGAAAGCTTCTGTCAAGAAATGCAGGGTTCAGACTTCTCTTGGGAAAAGGATGGACTGTGTGACTTAATGGCATTTCCAGACTTATTTTCTACCATATTTTATTAATATAACTTATAATATTTCAATTTCTAAATCTAATCCATTAATGTAAATGCATTCACATTTGCAGTCAGAATCTGGGGGAAAGTTGACATGGGAGAGTGAACTGATTTCTGAGAACAGATGAAGGTGTGGGATGGCAGTCTCTATCTCTGTGTTTTGACTACAGAGGAAGATTAGTTAGATGAAAAAAAATCTACTTCCAATGGCCCTGCATCCTTCAAGTACACCAATAAACTGTCTGAGGTTTGGCAGAAATGCTTGGGGTGGAAATGGGCCCAATTTTGGGGCTTATGGAAGACATTTTGGCATTGGATTCAATTATTTATGGAAGTCTTTAAAGAGGGAGTTATTACTTATCTTAACAGCCCTGCTCACACCCTGGCACAGCCAGGAGTGACATCCCTGCTCACACTCCTGGCTGGGGGACACAGGGGCTGGCACCAGAGTGACATCACACAGGTCTCACTGACATCCCAGGCACAGCCAGGAGTGACATCCCTGCTCACACTCCTGGGAACAGCCAGGAGTGACATCCCTGCTCATCCCAGGCACAGCCAGGAGTGACATCCCTGCTCATCCTGGGAACAGCCAGGAGTGACATCCCTGCTCATCCCAGGCACAGCCAGGAGTGACATCCCTGCTCATCCCAGGCACAGCCAGGAGTGACATCCCCACCCATCCCAGGCACAGCCAGGAGTGACATCCCCACCCATCCCAGACACAGCCAGGAGTGACATCCCTGCTCATCCCAGGCACAGCCAGGAGTGACATCCCTGCTCATCCCAGGCACAGCCAGGAGTGACATCCCTGCTCATCCCAGGCACAGCCAGGAGTGACATCCCTGCTCATCCCAGGCACAGCCAGGAGTGACATCCCTGCTCATCCCAGGCACAGCCAGGAGTGACATCCCCGCCCATCCCAGGCACAGCCAGGAGTGACATCCCTGCTCACACCCAGGCACAGCCAGGAGTGACATCCCTGCTCATCCTGGGAACAGCCAGGAGTGACATCCCCGCCCATCCCAGGCACAGCTGTGGCTCCTGGCTGGCGCTGCCCCACCGAGGCTCCTTTCCTGCCCTCCCCTGGGAGCTGCATCAGGCACCAGCAGCCTCAGCCAGCAGAAGGCCCAAGAGCCCTTTTGGGAATCTGGGTCTCCAAATTCCGAGGTCATTGGGGTCCTGCAGATGTTGTCACAGTGATCCCAACTAAAACATAAATGGATGAGCACAAGGAGAGAAAGGGCAGGGGTAATTGTATATTTGCTGTGGGTGGAGATTTGATACAGATCAGTCAGAAAGTGCATGAAAAGTAACAGGAAGATTCTCTACTAATGCCAGTTGTCTTTTTAGTCTCAAAATTCCTTTCACAGCTCTGTTTATTACCTCAGTGCTCAGCAGGAAAAAAAATCTGAATATTTATATATTGAGTGAGAGGAAATGAATCTTACAAGTGACATTGCTTCGAAACAACTGCAAAAATTATAAATAATAATATGAATTATTTTATCTTTGATCATCTAAAGGACTTGTGTGATTTCAGCACTACTCTGTGGTATGAAACTTCTCTGTGAAATTTAGATTGGCAGCTAGGATGGTCTGTAGAAGAAAACTGGGTATATTAAAATTGCCAGAGTAGGGTACAGTCAGATGGGTAAATGATATATCCAAACCATAGTGAGCTCCAAGTGCTTGTTCATTTAACCACTGAAATTGCATTCACACTAGAAAGATTTCACAGCTTTAATTATGTTTTTGGATTAATTAAGGCAGTAAAGCTTTTCAGTGTAGATGAGCCCTTGTTCATCTCATTTCTTTGCTTCCAGCACGCAGTCTATCAGATTTGCAGTGCAATTCAGACACCCTTATTTTGTCATTTTGCAGGGAGCTCAGTGTGCCCCCAACAGCTCCCCCTGCTCTGTGCTAGCTTTGCCCTGCTGTTCTCAGCTCATGACTGCACGTTCATTACGAACCACGCTGCAGCAGCTCCTGGAACACATTTCCTCAGGCTCAGTGGCTTTCAGGCATGGGGGGTTTTATGAGCAAATTTGGTACAGTGCAATCAGCAGTGCACTTGGAATGGGCTTATTTATCTTCTGGTTATGGCCCCCGTGTCTCTGCTGTGCAAACAGGTGCTACAAACCCCTTCTGCTGTAACAGGATTTGCATTTTGGCCGCCCCAGCAGTTTCACTGAGGCAGAGAATGTGAGGGATGGTCCTGGCTCATGGGGCCAGGGGTGTCAGTGTGTTCATGAAAGGGTTTTCTCAGTCCTTTTTCCCCACTCTTTTGGCTCAAATGCAGAGGTTTTGAAAGAGAAAGTGAGGATTGGAGGGGTAGGTAAGAGATGAGAGTGCGAGACAGAAATGCACACCACGTGTAAGGAGCTGCATGAGGGGGTAATATGTTGTGACTTTCCCCATCTTCAGTGGGCTGTGGTTTCCATGTTTGCCAGTCAGGAGCATGCAAATTAACATTTCTGCTGCATCCTGTTGTATCAGGTGAGTAGCATAAAATAATTTTTCAGGTCGTGGTTTGATACTGAAGGAGTCTCTGTGCCTCTCCAGTTTCCATAATAGCAGATATTGGGGTAGAAATGGCAACCCCAGGAGTTCTAAGTTTATTATTATGGTCTGAAAATCATAAAACTGGATTAATATCAGAAAAATTGAAAATTAATAATTTTAAAGATCATGAAAATTGTTAGCTTTCCCTTCTTTAAAAATGGAAGTTCATATTTTCACAAAATGTTCTGGAAACTTAATAACAATAGGTTTCATCTTAAGTCACAAAACTGCAAAAATACTAAAGTATTAAAACCAGTCTTAAAATTTTTTAGCACTAGAATTTATACTATGAAGTAACACTGATCAAAATAAGTATTTCTGCAATTTAATGCTACCAAATGAGCTAGTTTGAAATGCAAAATGACTGCAGACTCAAACAGAACTCTGCCCTCTGGTATCCTGTGGACAATTTGGTAATGAGTTCTAAAGCTTGTGCATGTGCTGGTTTATGGTTTAGTTCCTAGGGCTACGCTGGGTCACTGAAGTGTTTAATGTATGCATATGTTTGTCTTATTTAATAACAATCTGCTGATAAATAAATGCAAAATTGAGGCCCTGAATTGTTATGGTCTGTCAGAGGATTAACAGTTTGTTGTTTTCAGTTTAGTTGCAGTTGTAGGTTGTGTGATTGTCACAGTGAAAATGCCAGGGAAAATAAAATTTAAATCATGTATTGGTTATTCAAAAAACCTCCAAACAAACACCAGCACTACTGCCAGCTGCAGAAAACACTCTCTGGTGAATATAATTGGATGTAAAGGCAGGGCATTAATTATTCATCCATCTCTGCCTCACCAGACCCAGGAGGATCAGAACTGCTTTGCAGGATGGAGGAGAGAGGAGTGAGCACAGCAGCTTTGTCCCTGGGGAAGGTGCAGTCACAGAAAGCACTCAGGGCAGAGCTAATCCTGGGGACAGCAGGGTGAACCCAAACCATGCTCAGAGTTTCATTACAAATGGTTTCTCTCAGACTGAAACCTGGGGCTGGCACTGCTGGCAACAGTTAAAGGCACTATTGCAATTTCAGACAAAAATGAAGAGTGGCTCCAGCCAAGTTAGTTCTACAAGATCTGCAATAGCTGGTAAATAGTTTTATTTTTCAATAGCAGAGTCCCCATATTGATGACACACAGGAGTAAAAGATGGGATATCTCTGATTGCAGGAAGGTGGACAGTCTTATATCAACATTAAATGGATTTTAGCTATAACTGTTTTAAGGCTTGAGTTCATAAATAGAATGTGACAAAAGGTCAGTCTGGCACATATGGCTCATTTACTGTTCAGCTGTACAAAGAACCTTGTAATAGCTGGGGTTTATAATAACTAAAAACCCAATGGATGAGTGGGTACAGAGAATTAACTTCATAATCTGAATGTTGCATTTGAGTGTTATTGAAAACAATTATAATTATTTGAATGACTAAACTATATTTACATGTTTTAAGTTTTCCCTTTGGGATAGCTCCCTGCTTTTCTATCACACCCCACTGGCTGGAAGATATTAGGCTGCAGTTAATAGCTCTGTTTTACATGGCAATATTATTTCAAGTACTTGAATGTAATAGCAGCAAAACACATCATGGGTTGTAGCTGTGGTCAAATCAATACGTTCATACAAAATGAGGAGAAAATTAATGTTGTGCTGTGAATGGCTCCAGCTAGAAAAGTCTTTTGTAATAATAAGCAGACCTAATAATCTCTAGCACAGAGAAGTAAAGAGCAACGTGTTCAAAAGAGCAGCAAAGTTCAAGGGAGCTTTGTGCTCCTGCATCCCTCCAAGGAGAAACAGGATTTCCTCCGTGGTGTGCTCTCCTTGAGGTAACAGAGTACCAGCTATAAACAGGTAAATACCTAGGAGAGAGCCGAGAGAACCTGGGCTGGAGTCATTTGTCACCATCTCTGCCTCCAGGGTGGGAATGGAGACTGCTGGGGAAAAGTGAGTGGGGAGAGGAGGAGCTGAGCCCTGATCAGGGGAGAACTGACCCCTGGCTCAGAGAGAACTGACCCCAGGATCAGGGAGAACTGACCCCTGGCTCAGAGAGAACTGACCCCAGGATCAGGGAGAACTGACCCCAGGATCAGGGGGAAACTGACCCCAGGATCAGGGGGAAACTGACCCCAGGATCAGGGGGAAACTGACCCCAGGATCAGGGGGAGAACTGACCCCTGGCTCAGAGAGAACTGACCCCAGGATCAGGGGGAGAACTGACCCCAGGATCAGAGAGAACTGACCCCTGGCTCAGAGAGAACTGACCCCTGGCTCAGAGAGAACTGACCCCAGGATCAGGGAGAACTGACCCCTGGCTCAGAGAGAACTGACCCCAGGATCAGGGAGAACTGACCCCAGGATCAGGGGGAAACTGACCCCAGGATCAGGGGGAAACTGACCCCAGGATCAGGGGGAAACTGACCCCAGGATCAGGGGGAGAACTGACCCCTGGCTCAGAGAGAACTGACCCCTGGCTCAGAGAGAACTGACCCCAGGATCAGAGAGAACTGACCCCTGGCTCAGAGAGAACTGACCCCTGGCTCAGAGAGAACTGACCCCAGGATCAGGGAGAACTGACCCCAGGATCAGGGGAGAACTGACCCCAGGATCAGGGAGAACTGACCCCAGGATCAGGGGGAGAACTGACCCCAGGATCAGGGAGAACTGACCCCAGGATCAGGGAGAACTGACCCCAGGATCAGGGGGAGAACTGACCCCAGGATCAGGGGGAGAACTGACCCCAGGATCAGGGGGAGAACTGACCCCAGGATCAGGGGGAGAACTGACCCCAGGATCAGGGGGAGAACTGACCCCTGGCTCAGAGAGAACTGACCCCAGGATCAGGTAGAACTGACCCCAGGATCAGGGAGAACTGACCCCAGGATCAGGGGAGAACTGACCCCAGGATCAGGGAGAACTGACCCCAGGATCAGGGGGAGAACTGACCCCAGGATCAGGGAGAACTGACCCCAGGATCAGGGAGAACTGACCCCAGGATCAGGGGGAGAACTGACCCCAGGATCAGGGGGAGAACTGACCCCAGGATCAGGGGGAGAACTGACCCCAGGATCAGGGGGAGAACTGACCCCAGGATCAGGGGGAGAACTGACCCCTGGCTCAGAGAGAACTGACCCCAGGATCAGGTAGAACTGACCCCAGGATCAGGGAGAACTGACCCCAGGATCAGGGAGAACTGACCCCAGGATCAGGGAGAACTGACCCCAGGATCAGGTAGAACTGACCCCAGGATCAGGGAGAACTGACCCCAGGATCAGGGAGAACTGACCCCAGGCTCAGGTAGAACTGACCCCAGGCTCAGGTAGAACTGACCCCAGGATCAGGGTAGAACTGACCCCAGGCTCAGGTAGAACTGACCCCAGGATCAGGGAGAACTGACCCCAGGATCAGGGAGAACTGACCCCAGGCTCAGGTAGAACTGACCCCAGGATCAGGGAGAACTGACCCCAGGATCAGGGGGAGAACTGACCCCAGGATCAGGGGGAGAACTGACCCCAGGATCAGGGAGAACTGACCCCAGGATCAGGGGGAAACTGACCCCAGGATCAGGGTAGAACTGACCCCAGGCTCAGGTAGAACTGACCCCAGGATCAGGGAGCTGCTGAAGCATGGCACAGCTCTGAATTCCTGTGCAAGGACAGCTCAGCTCGTGGACATTACCTTTAAGCACACGTGGATTTGTGATGAATGGGTTTGTGATTCCAGGTGGAGGCAGTGTAACAAGCTACAGGACAGACAGAGGTTCTGGTGGGGACAGACAGAATTTGTGCAGCAGACTGAGAAATGACCTGAGGGAAAAGCCCAGGCTGATTGAGGAGAGACCCCTCAGCTCTCTGCAAAGTGAACTTTTCTTCACTTTCAGCTGGAGGCTCTGGGAATGTGAGACTGCAAAACAAACAGCTGTATGGGAAGACCCTGGGCTTTACTGCTTCCCTTAATGGATTAAATCCAAGGAACAGAAGCACTACCTGAAATACTCAGGGCTGACAGTGACATTAAACATCAAACCCAGCATGAGCAGAAAGATGAAACGCCATGCACTAGTGCTTGCTGTGAGGGGACAAACTGCTACCAGTGCATTCATTTGTACCTTGCTTTTCTTTTGCTGACATGTGTCACCATAATGTCTTTTGACATAAACTTATTGTTTGGTACAGTTTTCTTACAGTTTCATACAGTTTCTTATAACTCAGAGCAGAATTTCTCTTGCTGCAAACAGAAAGAAGGCTGTGCTGAGCTCAGGAGTGGTAACAGGCTATTCCTGCCAGGGCAAGATCTTGAACATCTTTTTGTAATGCTTTAGCATGGACTTAGCAGTGCAGATGTTGCAGCTGTAGTATGAAACACCATTGCTTTAATGAAATCTGTGATCCCTGTAAAGCAAGAAAATAGTTCACACAACCACCAGAGTACTCCAAGGTAGGATTCTGCTGCCTTAATTTAGATATCCACTGTGCAGACATCTTGAGCTGACCTGAACGTTCAGAGTGCTTTTATAGCCCATGGAGAGAGATAGGGAATGATTTGTCTTATTCTACAGTAAATGCCTAAAGCGCCACGTAAGTCATGCTTTAGAAATGCCTATGTCTCTCTGAGGACTGTGAGGTGGTGCAGATAACTGGATGAATCCCTGTGAATTGACAGGCAGGGGAGGTGAGCCCTGAGCCTGGCCCTGAGGAGCACAGAGCTGCTGAGTGCTGCCCTGGAGCCAGGGCAAAGCCCCGAGTGCAGCCAGTGCTGCCTTCCCCTTCCCCTCCCCCTTCCCCTCCCCCTTCCCCTTCCCCTTCCCCTTCCCCTTCCCCCTCCCCTTCCCCTTCCCCTCCCCCTCCCCCTTCCCCTTCCCCTTCCCCTTCCCCTCCCCTTCCCCTTCCCCTTCCCCTTCCCCTTCCCCTTCCCTTTCCCCTTCCCTTCCCCTTCCCCTTCCCCTTCCCTTTCCCCTTCCCTTCCCCTTCCCCTTCCCCTTCCCCGTCCCCTGCAGGTGCTGTCCCTGTCCCCCGCAGGTTTTGTCCCTGTCCCTGTCCCCCGCAGGTTTTGTCCCTGTCCCTGTCCCCCGCAGGTTTTGTCCCTGTCCCTGTCCCCCGCAGGTGCTGTCCCTTTTCCCCCGCAGGTTTTGTCCCTGTCCCTGTCCCCCGCAGGTTTTGTCCCTGTCCCCCGCAGGTTTTGTCCCCGTCCCCCGCAGGTGCTGTCCCTTTTCCCCCGCAGGTTTTGTCCCTCCCGGCTCTCTGTCACTCCTGTGCTGTCCCCCCGGGTCCCTGCTCTATCCCAGCTCTCACCCCACGGATCGTGGGTTTGATGGTGGTGCTCAGTGCACTTTTATCCACCAGGTTTTTAACATATCCGGATGACTGCACGGCGTTTGCCTCAAGTCAAAAGCTGATAGAAAAGGACATCTTCCTTCTCACGGCCCAGCCTTAGGCTGCTCTGCTTTCATCTCGGTCCCAAGGTGTTTCTCAAGTTTATTTATAGAGGACACAAGTGCTGAGCTGGGTTTTCTGTTTCCTTGCACCGCACAGTCATTTACAGTAATGAGAACAGGATTCCAGCTGCCTCACAGTCCAAATGAGGACTTGAGGCCGATATTACGGGCCAGATTAAGTTCTAATTGCATTTAATTCTGGATGAAGTAGCTCTCCTTCTCTTTTCACTAATACCAGCTCTGCTTGAATGTGGCTTTAAGGTTTCCTTTGTCCTGCTTTTGTGCTGTGGATCTGTTCCTTGATTGCAGTGTGATTTCAGTAATTGCTGAAGTTTCAGTAGCTAACTATGTTAATTGAGGAGCTGGACAGATGGCTCAAGCATCTGATATTAAGCTTATTGTGCTGAAAGGATGTAGCCATCAGGACTTGAAGTGTTACCATGGGAATGCTCTTCCAAAGGCTACTGAGTGCTGGAAGCTTCACACAGTGACACTCTGCCAGGGCTGGAGTGACATTAGCTTTTAAGAGATAAAAAGAGGCAATAAAGGGTCAGTTTAAAACATCCTTGGAGAAGGAGGATGATATATTGGTAGCCTCAAATTAGCTGCTGTGTAGCCAACCAAAGGTTCTTTGTGCATGCACTGGATGAGGAGCATCAAAGCCGTGATTAGCTTTAAAATAGATCTATCGTTTCATAACTTTAATTGCGGACTTCAAATTGATAGAAAAAACTTTCTGGTCTTCCGAATCCTCTGTTCATTTCACTGGAAAGAATTTTCAGTGACCTTCAGAAAAGGAGGATGGTTTGGTGGCTAAGAATTGGGATGTCATTTCAGTAAGAGCCACATTTGTTTGGGTTTCTGTAGGTAACTCTGAACTGAGAGTTCGGACAGGACCCAAACATCTCCCATGAAACCTGCAGAGTTGAAATTATGTAGACTTTGGCTCGGAGCAGCTTAAAATTCCTTTGGGAAAGTAGTTTCATTCCTTCATAGCAGAATAACTGAAATTTAGGCCAACATATGTCTTTGGAGCTGCTATCCTTCTGAAGGGCTGGATTGGATGGCATAAGGTGTACTCTTGATGCCCCATTTCTGACAGTGTTTTCAACAACAAAAGAAGAGCTGTCCAAGGAGGTCACTCTCAAATAAATCTGTTTCTGTTTAACAGACATGCACTGTCAGTAAAAACATGAGTTACAGGAAAGGACAAAAAAAACAGTTTAACAATTCCATTTTCTCATAAAATGTGATTTTGTTGTAGTGTCTTATCTCGTATTTGGTATTTTTCCATCACTGAGCACATTTTTAGAATCTGTGCCTTTGTTTCAGAATTTAGAGCCTATCTGAGATCTCTAGAAAATCTCTCCCTGGAGTATAATCTTCAAAGTAATTGCCTGGTCATAGAAAAAGCAATGGGAGGAAAAGGTCTGTCTGTCTGTCTGTCTGTCTGTCTGGGGCCTTATCAGATCTCTCTCTTGGCCAGTGCAGTCTGTGTTGCTGTGATTTCAAAGAAACGCTGGGTCTGAGTGGCTTTAGGCAAATGGCAAACTGTGCTTGCCATTTTTATCCTTTCTAAGTAGCAGTCCCTGTGCAGGACTTGTAGCTGAAAGGAAATTCTAAAACTGTGAAATGAATCACACTTAGGTAGAAAAGGAATATATGGCAGCACTGCTGGAGACAGGGGCTGGAACATATGAGCTTCATTTTCCCAGTGAAAAAGGTCCTTTGGTGGCTGAATGCATTTGTGAGTCAGGGTTGTTCAGCCCTGCTGAAATAAGATGGCAGTGATTCCTGGCTTGTGCAATATCAACTGAGGCCATGATGTTGCGTTGTTTTCATTGTGATTTTCTGCTGCTTTTAAAGCTCTGCCCTTCATTCTGGACCGTGAAAATTAGCAGCAAAAACGCTCCCGATGAAATGAACCAAAACTCATCACTGGCTGTCCTGTTCTTTAGGCCATTTAGAGCACCATGGTTTTTTATTCATTTTCTTTGGGAGTATTGTGTGTTGCTGATGTGGATTTCTGATTTTTCAAAAGCCTCCTTCATTGCCATGCAGCCAGACAAGAGGGTGAGAAGTGCCCCTGCTTCAGATCTCATACCTTGTCTGAAGAGCAGTTTCAGTCAAAACGTAATTATACAGAAATGACAAGCAATTATTCCACAGAGCAGCTCTTTGATAAACTTTGAAGAGCATCTCCTTGTTTTGGCTGGCAGGATGGGTGCTTTTTTTGCCTCTGCTGTTATCAAGAAGAACCACTGCAGTTCATGCGCCTTCCCCTCTCCCCTGCCCATCTTCACCAGAGCCGTCAGTGCTGCTCCAGTGCTGCTCCATTCATGCTCCATGACTATTCAGCTCCAGCAGAATATTCACGGGTGACAAGCAGACAGCTGGATTTGCATGGTCCAGCTCAGCCTGGCAAAGGGGCTGTCTTTCCTCACAATGCTGTGCATTACATATTGGTTATATGCACAAATATAATAACACCACGGAGACGGGTCAGGCCTCCCCACCTCACTGGGCTGAGACCTCTGACTTATCAAACACAAGGCTAAAATTTGCTCAAGGCAGTAGGTAAAGCTAATCTGCTGCCCCAAATTCCATGGTAAATTCACAGTGGTCTTCAGTGCAGTGTGGAAAGGCTGTTCAGCTGTCTCTGAAAGATGCCCAAAATGCAGAAAACCAAGTTTCTTGGGTTTTCTCAACATTACAGTGTTGGAAATGATAATGCAGCTGGATCATTAACTTCAACAATGTCAGCATGTTCTCACCACGGCATTTACATTAATTAGTCTGCATGTTATTTAACAGCACAATTCTCTTAGATGAATTCACTAATGTACTTTTTGGCTCCCACTCTGTGGAGTGCCTCTGCTTCAAAAGTAAGCTATTAAATGCAGAAAAGGTGGGAAGATTTGTGGAAGCACACACCAATGTGTTCACGTTTGAAGAGAATCACAGAAAGACACTGAATGATGATTTTCCTGAAGGAATCTCTTGCTGCTTACTATGCAGAAGTCTTTGTTTCTACCTCATGTGCAGGCAGGAAAGAAAACAAAAACCAGAATATCAAATCCAGATGAGGAGTAAATGTTTATGGACCTGAAAAGTGAGATGAATGAATGGTTACAGCAGATTGTTTTAGCATAAATTAAGACACTGTTCATAGTCCAGAAAAGGAACATGAAAATATAATGAGAACCTTATATTCACAGATCCATACACAGCTGCTTCCTGTTTATGGAGGACTCAGTTTGAACTGCAACCTACTTGGATTAAAGGGCAGAATGGGTTTTATTTTAAATCTCTTAATATTAAACTCAGAATTGAGAGGAGCCTCTCAGCTTGGTCAGGAGTTTGGATGTGAGATATGATATTTGTTTTGCCTTATCTTGGTGCCATTTTCTACTGCTGAACTCGGCCTGGCAGGTTAACCAATCAATTAGCATGTAATCAATCAGAAAACCAAATAATTTCCAATAATTTGTTTTCTTAGCTGTTGTCTACAGGAGCAGCAGCTGCAGTCAGGTCGCTGGATAAGGTGTGGGGTGTGTGGGGTGTGACAGGAGGCATTTGGGAGCCCCAAGTGCTGCGGGCAGGGCTTGTGTGAGTCCCTGATTGATCCTGGAGCCATTGATGTCCTTGATGCTGTCCTGAGCAAAACAGAGCAAAACCTGCGGGACTGACAGTGCCCGCAGCAACTCCCACCCCCAGGAGTGAGGGGACCTGCCCGAGCCTCCCAGAGCCCAGAACAGGGATGGGGGGATACCGGGATATGGGGGGATACTGGGATATGGGGGGATACTGGGATGAGAGGGGGATACTGGGATATGGGGGGGATACTGGGATATGGGGGGATACTGGGATATGGGGGGGATACTGGGATATGGGGGGGATACTGGGATGAGAGGGGGATACTGGGATGAGAGGGGGATACTGGGATGAGAGGGGGATACTGGGATATGGGGGGATACTGGGATATGAGGGGATACTGGGATGAGAGGGGGATACTGGGATATGGGGGGGATACTGGGATGAGAGGGGGATACTGGGATGAGGGGGGGATACTGGGATGAGAGGGGGATACTGGGATATGGGGGGGATACTGGGATGAGGTGGGGGATACTGGGATATGGGGGGGGATACTGGGATATGGGGGGGATACCGGGATATGGGGGGGATACTGGGATATGGGGGGGATACTGGGATGAGGTGGGGGATACTGGGATGAGATGGGGGATACTGGGATGAGGTGGGGGATACTGGGATGAGAGGGGGATACTGGGATGAGGTGGGGGATACTGGGATGCGGGAGATACTGGGATAGGAAGGGGATACTGGGATGTGGTGGGGACTGGGAGAAAGAAAGGCTGAGCTGCAGAGCATCTGCCAGGGAAATGGCTGAGGCAGCTCCAGGACAGAGGGATGCTCAAACTGAAGCAATATTTGAGAGGCACAATAGATACACACAGAGATTTATTTCTTTCTAGTCTTTTTTTCCTTTCTCTTCCTTAGGCTGTGTCTTTCATGCTCTAGATCTCGAGATGCACAGCACGGAGTGTGGTGTGTGGGAGGCTCTGTGATTGAGCTGCTGTTTTAAGTTAAGTTATTTATTGCCCATAAATGGTTATTTTCTGGGGCTTATCATCCTCATTAAGAATCACTTTGTGCCAAGAATTTCTATTAATCAGCTTGAAGCTGGCTGCTTATGCCTCTAAAAGAATTTTCGCCCTGCAGTTTCTGAGTTTTTAAGCTCTTATTGAACACTTTCAAAGGGAAAATCCCTCTCAAATCTTTTTTAAAAGAGGAAACCACAAACAACATCTTTGACAGAATTCCTCTTTATTTTGATGAATTCAGAATCAAAATCATGAATGGTAGTGTGGCAATCAACAACTTTTTAAAACTACCCAAATGCGGATTTAGCTGAGATTGCCATAAAACCACTCATTATGTGATGATAGCCATGAAACAGCAATTATGCTATTTTATTCTGAGTTTTAATTATGTAATTGCAAGGAGTATATTGATTGAATTCTTAGAATGTTTAATGGTGTCAAAGATAATATTATGACATTTTAGCCCATAGTCTTCAGAAGTACTTCTGAATGACCCCAGAATTCACATTCTCCACCTCCCCTCCCTTGTATGTTTTATTTTTCGTTAGAGTGGGAGTTTTTTAAATGCAAACACAGTGCAGTTCTCTTTATGGCCCCAAGTGACAGAGCAGTGTGGCATTTCTATCATCACACACTGCCCACTTACTCCCTTCTGCAGCCACTCAAACCTTTCCTTCAGATCCCCCTTCAATCCAGTCCAGCTGTTTTCAGTCGGATCCCATGAGACTGCAACAGCACTTTAAGGACTCCACGGATGCTGCTCCTGGTCCTACAGAAAATAAGGTTTTCACCCCCGTATTTGTTGTTTAAATAAACAAATAAATAGACAAACAAATCCATTTGCTTTTTGTCAAAAAATAAGTTAGGTCATCTGAAATGACTTTTGGTCCTAGCCCTCAGGGAATCAATGCAATCAGTGATTGTCACAGAGGGGACAAAGGCCTTACAAAGTAAACTATGACATCTCGCTCTTCCAGTTCTGCTGACTAACAAGGAAACTGTTTCTTCATGTTCCAGATTTTCTCTTACCTCTTGCTTGTATCTAGGATTTGTTTTCCTGCTGATGATTTGTGTACTTTTGGCCATATTGGAATGACAAGACAGTGACATCTGGTGACCAGGTCTGTGTATTAACTTTATTTTTTGATTCTTTCCCATTAAGAGAATTCTGGTAGTTCTGTAAAAAATCCATTAATAAAGAGATAACATCATAAAGACCATCAAGTGTATACGAATGTCACAAATTTTAAATATTAAGTGATTTCTTATCCACATAGCCAACTGTCTGCCCATTGCCACCAAGCTGCTCCCAGCCAGGTCCTCCGTTGTCCTCGTGTGTCGCCCACATCTGCTGGCTGTTTGGCCTGAGCTCTTGGCTGGCCACAGACAGAGAGGGCTGGGTGTTATTTTGAGCTGTGGAGGAAGCAGTCATTGAAATGGAACTGACTTCTCTCTATACTTCAAAAAAAAAAAAAACAAAGCAAAACTCCCCAACTCCTCAACCTTGTTTGCTGTCCCAGCTTTGGTGTTTTTTCCTCAGTGGGTGTCAGCAGGGCTCCTGCTAATAGCCCGATGTCTCAGCTGGCTGCACTTCCAGGGCCTGTTAATTTCATAAACAGAAACATCAGTGCTCATCCTCCTCCAGGCTGGGAAGGGGATGCTCAGTCTTTATCAGCAAATGCTGTGCCTGCTGAAGCTTTATCTCTGCTCCATCACACTGCTGGATCACATCATCGCTTCAGCTCTCAAATCTTCCTGGGGTTGTTCTGATGATATTGGAGAATAGCTTGAATTTATCCAGAGATGCATGAATAAGAAAGAAATCAAGAGCAATAAAGCACAGAGCTGCCTCTTTAACCAGATGTGTTTCCTGCACTGTGCTGTACAGAGCTGGGACGAATGGCTCTGCTCTGGGCCCTTGTTCTCCTTGGCACTGCTGCCAGCCCTCCCTAGGATGGACAAGCTGCTGCTCTGGGGACAGCTGGATCCAGAGCTTTATTATCCCCCCTGCCACTGCCTTGGCTGCTCCTCCTGCTGGGGACCTCAGTGGTCCCCACGCCTCTGCCCTGCCTGGGGAGCTGGGATGCTCCATCCCCTTCCACACCCCATTCTGCTCTCCCTCGCTGAGCTGGGGCACTGGGGAACTCCTGGGGCTAAACCCACAAATCCTGCCCTGAAGAGAGAACTCCTGGGGCTAAACCCACAAATCCTGCCCTGAAGGGAGAACTCCTGGGGTTCAGCCTCACAAATCCTGCCCTGAAGGGAGAACTCCTGGGGCTAAACCCACAAATCCTGCCCTGAAGGGGGAACTCCTGGGGCTAAACCCACAAATCCTGCCCTGAAGAGAGAACTCCTGGGGTTCAGCCTCACAAATCCTGCCCTGAAGGGGGACCTGGGCAGAGTCCTCACACAGCCAGGCTGGCAGCACAGATCACAACCTTTTCCTTTGTGTGGTGGCTGCTCTCCTCTGTCATTTCACCACAGTGTCTGGAAACAAACTGAAATCATCATCAGTTACTAATCTGTGCTCTTGGTGTCTCCACTGAGGTCAGTGAAATGGTACCACTTTTATAAGTCTATGATTTCTCTACGTGTGTATTCTTTCTACATTCCCAGCTCCTGCAAGGTTTTGTAGATATGCAAATCATGTGTTATCCATTTTTGGCAGTAAGTTTTAATTATTAATATTTTTTAAAAACCAGCTCGAATAATTTTTGGAATTGTTAGATAATTTAAGTTAGTGTCATTTTCCTATCTGTACAAATAAAAACAGTGACTGAAGTCCTCTGACTTAATGGGAGTACCCTGGCAAGCTGTAGCATTCCAAGGCTCTTTTTCAATCTTTCTTTTTTTCCAGCATTTGAGCAAAGATGGATTTTTCCATAGTATCATTATAAAACATTCATAAACAATAATGTTTTCTGATTGTAAGTGGTACGTTCTAAGTTACAATTAAAGCATCTGAAAGTAATTTAACCCAGAGCTACATGGTGTCACCTGAGAGAAGAAAATCAGAATCGCTTTTGAGTTTGCTGTGACTTCAGTAGGGCTTGGAATGGCAGCTCAAGCTGCTGCTCAGAAAACCTGTCCTGAGCATCCTGGGGTAGGAGATGTGTGTCTGTGTGTGATTTCCCAGCTGCAGGAGTACTTCAAAGGTTCACTGCCTCATTCAGGTGTCTCTGGTTCCCCCGACCTTCTGAGTACTTTAATGTTGTACTTTCCAAAAATTAATGTTGCAGCTGCAATTGAACATTTTAATTTGTTTGGAGTGCTATTTTGCAGTGGGTAATGCTATAAAGCCAAATTAGAAAAATTACAATGTATGTTCACACAAATTAATTATTCCTAATGACTTCCTGTCCAAATATATATTCCTTTCCGTGAATGAAATGGAAAGATGATTCTTTACTCTGGGAAAATGTCCATATGTTTCTGCAGATCTTAATTTACAATCTCATTATAGTTTTGAATTATACTAAAATGTATTTCTATTATAATTTTGAGGATTTTTTTTTCTCTCTTGTCCCCTCCCTGCTGCCTGCAGGTGGTTTGAAAATGCAGCTGGTTTATTGTTGTGTTCAAGGTTGCTTTGGTCCTGTGAGAAATGATCTGTTTTTTCTTGTGGCCATGAGGAGCCTGTTGGCTGTCTTCAATGGAATTTCTGCCCTTAAATCTCCACTCTGCATGGCATTTGTATCCACCACTCCAGGGAGATGTTACTTTTTGGCTCATGAAGTGCTGCAAATGCTGGGCAGGTAGGGAGCTCGAGTACAAAATATTTCTTCTGCATCAGGACACAATAAAATATTGTGAGTAGGAGTCTGTTAAAATATAGATCCTATCATTTATGTAGTGATGTTTTTCTGGTATTAGAAGGTGTTCCCACAGTCTGATAATCACTGAAATCATCAGCTTGCACCACTCCTTCAGGGTTCATTTGTTGAAGACATTTTTGGTTTTTTGGTGATCTTTTTGGGTTTTTTTTGTTTATTTGATCTATTCTATCTGTGGTAGATTGGTGTTTGCCCAGAGGGCTGGAAACAAGCACTGCAGATGGAAAGAGCTGGTGATGGTGTGGGCTGGTGCTGCCTGGACAGGCAGAGCCCGAGTGCAGCTGTGCAGAACCTGCTGCCTGGGCACTGCAAATGCTGCAGCATTTCCTGCTCTGTCCCCAGGGACAGCCTGCTTTCCCCGCTCTTCTTCAAAAATGCATGTTATTGCCAGCCAAATGGATGACCTGGAAATGTTCAATAAGAGCTAATGCAAAACCAGCAGACTGCAAAAAGTTTTGGGAAAAAAAAAAATTAAAAAAAAATGGCAGGAGCTAAATTTGGAAGACAGCGAAAAATCAATTAATAGAAATGTATTTGTAGGAACACACGAAATGAGGCATAAAAACTTATGTAAGAGGTTCTGTTTTGACAAGAAATATAGAACAAAATATGGAAAGAGTGATGGAAGTGGATAATAATGGTTGGTTTGAATGTTTTAAACAGGTTAGGGTTTGTAATATTTTCCACTTAAAGTGAATGCAGACCTCGTGTGTTGTTATTCAAAGGCTTGGAAGTCTTTTTTCCTTAACCAGGAAAGGCAGCAATAGATTTAGGTCAACATGCTGGAGAGTTGGTTGAATGAGAAAAAGGAGTGCAGGAAGATGTGTTGTGTTTTTTCTCTTCCTCTCTGCAGTGCTGTGCAGGTGCTGTTTGATGTTGACAGGTAACATTTTCCCCTCCCTGTTCTAATTCCACCCAGGCAGCACCACTCCTCCAGTGCCACTGACATTGGGCTCTGCTCTTGCTCAAGAAGATATCCTGATTTATGGCATCATAACAGGATCATTTTTCATGCTCAAACCAGCAGTTATCAGCACTTTTGGTGATGTCTTGGAATCTATGTGGCTATAAAAGGCTCTTTCCAGTTAAATTAAGTTGTGAAGAGAAGTTGAGGCATTTGCTATTGCAAAAATCATTTTATTAAACTCTTCCAAAGCTATTCCATTCCAGCATAAACCCACCTGACTTTATGAAAGAAAATTGAGTTCCTCAATGATTTTAAGTCATTGATGGCTTATGTGGCCATAACTTGCCCCTGATGTCAGTCCAGAATGATAATATTTAGGCATATTTTTTTTTTCCTAGAGGGATGTTCATGGGCTGCTGGGAGATGTCTCTGCCTCCAGCAGGAGGTTGGAAGATCTTTGGGGTCCTCCCCACCCAAATATTTCTATGACTGGATTGGTGTGGGCGAGGGAAAGATTCACACACTGTGTGGAATGTGTACAGCTAAAGAGAACATGCCATAAGAGATGAGATTCCAGGTAAAAATAACTCATCTTTTCTCCCTATCTGTGGTGTTTCACATAACTGCTTTGCTGCTGTTGCTATGGTAATGACAGCAATTCTCTGTCTCTATACTCTCCTCTTTTCTGTCACTTACATCTGCTTACACGTGCTCACTTCTGCTCAACAGATGAATTGCCCATCCACGTCATCTTTTTTTTCATCTTGCTCTACAGCCTCATACAAGAAACTTATTTTAAATCTACACAGAACTTAAAAATAGCTATATGCTTAAAGGCCTTGCTGGGCTGGTGGCAGTGCTGCATTTCTCTCATGATCAGCCACTACAGAAGTGATGGGAGCTCTCTCTTCCTCCCCACAGAGTATTTCAAGGACCTCTTAAATTGAGGCAAACATTGTCTCTTGAGCTGCTTTAGCAAATTGGCACGAGAAAGACTGAAATTAAGTCCATGCTATTTTAGCAACTATAAACTTTCCTCATCCTGTGTGGTGCTGCAATTAGAACTTGGCTGAAGGAGAAGGGGCTGGGGAGTGGCTGCAGACACTATTCATCATTCAGGGTGCAGTGTGTGGTTGGGACTCAGGAATTCTCATTTTTGGGAGGCTGTTTACAGTTCCACAGTGCAAATGAGAGTTCACTGACAGTGGGCAGGCGATCACAGCAACAACATAAAATCACAAAGTAGAAGCATTGACATTTTCCAAGCATAATGGACACTTCATTTTCATCTTTTAGAAAATCAGAACTATTGACTTTGTGGGGAATAAAGGGCTAATGCAGTGCAAACTTAAGGTGGAGAAGCTTTATTACAAAGATAGTTGGTAGCTGATTATCCAGTTTAATCCTGCTTGGAATGGGCTCCTCCCTAGCAGTGCCGTGCAGTAGCATAAGAAGAGCGACCTGGGGGTGTTATTTGTGCAGAGGAGTAAAAATGGTGCATGAGGGAGGAAAGGAAGCCTGTGTTTCCTGGCTAACAGAACCCATTCTTCTTGTTCCTCTCCATTTAAACTGGGATCCTGGGAGCTGGTTTGGTTTGGCTCCCATTCTCTCTTTTGTACAGTGTGTGTTTTGTACAGTGGCATCCTGATTAAATTCCCTCTGTGCCTCCTGCTCTGAGTATGATCTCTGGGATCCTGCAATCACTTGACAGACCATCTGCTATTTTTCTCCATAGACAAATATAACTTTGAATTAAACTCTGTACCTTTCAGGATCAAAGTACCCAAAACTGGCCTGTGCTTCTGCATGATGTGTAGAAAAAAAACCCCACAGTGGGCAGATGGTGAGATGCTTTTCTTTCCAATATTATCTTTCCTCAGCCTCTTGCCCCAATTTCTGCAGCAGAGACCTTCATGTCCTTGGAGAAAACCACCAGCATCAAAACATGAGAAAACACAAACACTATAGTAGGATAGACTGAGCTAGAAAACAAATAATGCTATTTTCTTCCCAATTTTCAGATAAACATTAATCTTGTCTTGTCTCATTCATCTGGAAAATACAGTTTTTCCTATTTCCAGTTGTTTAGTGGCAATTTCCATCTTGTCTGGATTCCAGCTTGTGTGGGACTGGCAGCTGTACAGTGTCTGTGATTTGTCTCCTGCCAGTTCTGGGGCTTTGGGTTTTCTCCAGCTGCTTTCCCGGGAGGCTCTCTCAGGATTTGGGCACAGCCCCGTTCCCCTGCAGAAGTCACTGGCCATGGCAGCTGCAGCTGGGCCTCGGTGTAAAGGCAAGGGCTGGCCAAGCTGATCCCCTGGGAGCTCCCTGTCTCCTCTCTGGGGCACAGTTCCCTCTAAAAGAGCAGAACATTGTTTGCTTTCACTTTACACTGTGTAAAAAAAGAAGTGTTTTAGAGGTGGAAAGCGCTTGCAATTTATCCCCAGATGTGTGTGAAGGTAGACACAGGCACACCCCATAGCCAGAAGTTTTGTAAATGAAAGAACCACTGTAGGCTCAATTAACTGCTAAAGCTGCACAGAAAGCTACACAGAAGTGCTAAGGCAATTTTGGCTCTTTTCTACTCTTATATTATACATTATAATGGCATTTATGTATATCCTGCCTTTTTGGTTTCACTGCAGGAAGTGAAACCCATTGAACCTCAAATCAAAGCGAATTCCAATTTTGCACTCACAAAGACCAGAAACTGGTTGAATAATCAAGTTTTTGAGATTCCCTGAGGTAATTCAGGAGTTGAGAAGGTGATTTTTGGGAAGATGAAAAGATTAAAGTTTTTAGTGGTTTACCTGAGATGCCACTCTGAATTGACTGTGCTTTCAACAATTTTCTATTTGTTTTACAGGGGTGATTACCAAGTCATACAGCTCTTGTAAGCTCTGATTCGAGGTTTGCTCTGTAAATCTGGCTCTTTTTGCATTTACCTCGTAATGATATTTCAAACACAGATCTCAGACTATACTTGAAAGGAAGATGGACTTTTATCCAATTTACATGCCAGAAATTAGCAATGGAAACGGACATGAAAAAATGTTTGTGGTTCATCCACATACTTATATAAAAATCCAGCTTTGCAGTCCATAGCAGAAGGTTTTAATTAAGCCTGTTCTGGTCCATAGTACAGCAGTAACAGGAAAACATTAATTACCCTGAACTATAACAGGACGACTTAAGATCCTGTTGAGAGCCTTTTCCTCTGAGGAGCCAGAGATCACTGTCACATTAGCTGAATACAGTGAGGGTTTGAATTGATTAGAACTTCTATTTTTTAATTGTAAATAATTAACAGTAATCAACACTTGTTAAAAAGATACGAATTTCAATATGCGTAATGTGTTACAGATATAAAGTGGATTTTTTTCCTACCTTTGCCATATTTTGGGACCTCTATAAGATCTGCTGAATCTGTTTCCACTCTGCAGACCCTGTACCAAAACTTATTTCTTGTGAGGTGTTCTTGGTCTCTCCCAGCGAGGGCAGGATTTCTGTACAATGTTAAATATTGTTTATTATTTATTGTATCTGCACTATATGGGATGGCAAAGATGTGGGAAATCGAAGGTTTGTTACCCTGGCTGTGCCAAATTGAAATGGTCTGCAGCAGAGCTTAACTCTCTGCACAGATAAAATGTGGGAGAGTGGGAAGTGATCTCAGACCTGCTGTGGTGCTAAGTTACAGGCCTACCCTTCTTGTTCAACTTAATTTATAATAAATGTTCATTTTTAACAGTGCTTCAGTAGAAATCATTCAGTAATAATCCATCCTCTTGGAACCAAAGCGATAACAATCAGCTGGGTATGAATAATTGGTGCTAAAAGATAGGTAAAATTGTCTCTTTCTCTATAAAAATGTCTTTCTGAATCAGTTCAGCATTTTCTTTCTCCTTGAGAGGCGAGGATCTTTGGGCTGCCAAAGGATAGAAAGAGTTTTGTTTTCATTAAAAATTCATTTATCAAAGATCAGTAAGAAAAGCCCCATCCCTTCCCCTACACTGAGCATATGAGGAAAAGAATTCTTCCAGAAATTTGCAAAACATCTGCAGCAAGTTGTCAAATGGCCGGGGGCAGATTTGGGTTCATTGGTGTTTCTGGCTGGAACACTTGTAATAATTAGCCAGTATAATAATTAGCTCTGGTGGGCGGTGGAGAGTCCCTGTAGCTCTGGAGCCATGTGTCAGTGACATGAGAGGAAGCCAGTTCCTGCTCACAGGAGCTACAGCAGATACTTTGGACATCACTTTTCTCCACATGATTAACAAACCCAGTGTCTCAGAGAGCTTTGTACCTTCTTTTCTCATCTCTTTGCACAAAAAGTTGATTTTGCTTATCACTGCTTTAATTTAGTGACCCACTGAATCAAATTTACACCTGGAAGGCTTGAAAGCATCCAGTGATTTGTTTTTGTAAGCAGAGGCAGTTGGTTTTTCCTCACTGCCCACCCTTGCTATCCAGGAAGCAAAACCTTTATTTCCTCTCCTATATAATTTTAGGAGGGAACAGTTAAAAATACTTTGTAGAGAAACTAAGTGCAGTAAGAAGTGGAGATTAGGAACTCTTATTTTCAAATTCTGTCAGCACATTTTAAAACTAATCACCAGTAAAGCCAAGGATCCTTCGAGAAACAGCCACCATGCTGCATTTGCTGGGAAAACAGGTGACAGGCCACGAAGGTCTTACATCCATGATGAGTTTAATCCTCCTGAAATCAAGGAGAGTTTTGCTAGGAGCTTCATTTGGGGCTGAGATTTCACCTTTGGTTTTTTGAAAAGAGGTTGGCTGCTTCCCAGTTTAATGTGACTTATTCATCTCTTCCTTTTAAGTTTATCCTCTGATTAGCTGAGCGAGTCTTGTGTGGGACCTTACTTAAAAGAGGGAACAAAGTGTGGATTAGAGAAGTTAAAAGAGCCAGACATGCAAGGGTGTTTATTAATGTTCTCTATTATTAAGTTTATTCTTTCATGTGGCATTCTTACAAAAGGTAAAAATGTACAAATAGCTGACAAGGAGAATAATCAGAAGGATGAATGGGTATGAGATGGATTATTGTGCTGTTAAAAAGGAAAAAAATGGTGTAAGAGGAATTTAGAAAGAAATATGAAAATCATATGCCATGAAAGTGGAGCTGAAGAGCCTGGACACAATAACAATTTCTGTGCTGCTCATTGCTCCAGCCATGAAAGCTCACACAGAGCTTTGCAACTAAAGAGCAGAAGATTTTTGCCAGAGCTGAGTAGCTGGTGTGAACTGCAGACCCAGGGCCCAGAAATTCCTTCTCAAGCAGATGTGTAAGGTAGGATGTGTAAGGCCT
The DNA here is from genome assembly GCF_049639895.1 of Pseudopodoces humilis. Classification (NCBI taxonomy): domain Eukaryota; kingdom Metazoa; phylum Chordata; class Aves; order Passeriformes; family Paridae; genus Pseudopodoces; species Pseudopodoces humilis. The sequence goes on from NC_142219.1 coordinate 240,855, forward strand.
CAGCTTCGAGTGCCTTGCACAGCTCCCCCGTTCTGCCCCGTGCTGTGAGATCCTGGCTCGATGTCCTGCCACTGCTCTTTGTGTACAGTCAGCATCCAAACCTGGAGCAAAGAGATGCTCTGCTGAGGGGAATTTCTGTAAGGAAACCATCCTGTGCAAACCAGCATTTCTGATTGTCTGTGTCCTTGGCAGTAATTCTCTGTTGGTACCTTTGATAGCAAGGGCTGCAGTCCTGGCTGCTTGTTAGCTCCTGGCAGTGAGCTGGCCCAGAAACCTTCACTGGGGTCATTTTCACCTCTATTTGTGCCACAAGCAGGAAAGCAGGGCTGAAATCGGTGGCAATGTGTGTGATCTTGTGTTCAAGGTGGGATGGACACCTGGCTGCTCTGTAGGTCAGGGAGTGCTGAGATGAGCTCAGCCTGATCCCTGCGCTGGGACCTGTGCTGAGAGCATCACCGGGGCTCACGGCTGCCTTGGGCTCAGGCACAAGCACAATCCTCTCTTTCCTCTCTTTCCTCTCTTTCCTCTCTTTCCTCTCTTTCCTCTCTTTCCTCTCTTTCCTCTCTTTCCTCTCTCTCCTCTCTCTCCTCTCTCTCCTCTCTCTCCTCTCTCTCCTCTCTTTCCTCTCTTTCCTCTCTTTCCTCTCTTTCCTCTCTCTCCTCTCTCTCCTCTCTCTCCTCTCTCTCCTCTCTTTCCTCTCTTTCCTCTCTCTTTCCTCTCTCTTTCCTCTCTTTCCTCTCTTTCCTCTCTTTCCTCTCTTTCCTCTCTTTCCTCTCTCTCCTCTCTCTCCTCTCTCTCCTCTCTCTCCTCTCTTTCCTCTCTTTCCTCTCTTTCCTCTCTCTTTCCTCTCTCTTTCCTCTCTTTCCTCTCTTTCCTCTCTTTCCTCTCTTTCCTCTCTTTCCTCTCTTTCCTCTCTTTCCTCTCTCTCCTCTCTTTCCTCTCTTTCCTCTCTTTCCTCTCTCTCCTCTCTCTCCTCTCTCTCCTCTCTTTCCTCTCTCTCCTCTCTCTCCTCTCCTCTCTTTCCTCTCTCTTCTCTCTCCAGGCAGGGCTGGCACTGCCCCACCCAGCCCTGGCAGTTCTCCTGACATTTACCTCTGGCTGCAGAGCAATCATATCACAGCTTTCTTCTCCAAGTACAGAGCTGAGAAACACACCTGGTGGGCACTGCGGTAGGAGCCCAGGGTTTAAAAAATGGTTTTAACAAGTACATGACAAAGTCTTTTAAAAAAAGACTGTTCTTTTTTCAGATAGTGTAAATTATCTATAATTTTTTTTTCTTCTCCCTGTTGCTTAGCAGCCTTTAGCAGTTGTTGATGTATCATTTGATATGTACAGAGAGATCACAGTGCAGCCACAAGAGTTGGAAGTTCAGATTTCCATCACATGATTTTTACACATCTCACACAAACCCCTGTAGAGCTTCAAATGCAATTTGGCACATTTGCTCTCATGGAATTATGGAATTTCTTATCCTGCTGCCAACAAGCTGTGTACTGTTACTTGGAAATCCACTTCAGATAGCCATTAATTATGCCTAGTTAGTGTCAAAATAGTTAATTTATTTTATTTTATTTTATTTTTTTTAGACTTAATAGCATGCTATCATCTGGCAACCTAATCTTTGCTTTAATGAACAGTACCAACACATTTAAATGATGTGAAAATTATTACTTCAACTTCACAGAAAAAAATATCATTAGTACAAGAAGCACATTATCCTCAAGGATACCTCAAGTGCATGGATTTTGATGTTGATTAGAAGCCCTTCTGCAGAAATTGTTATTTTAGAATGTTAGCAGCCCTTTTCTTCCAATTGGCAATAAATTACCATTCTCTGTCATAGATTGATATATGTTGTGTATGGATAGGATCTTAATGCATGTAAGAACATCTCAGAGGCTATAGCTAATTAGTTAAAATACAGATAATCACCGTTTTTGATGATTTTGGCTGGAGGTTTAGGGGAGAATTGACATAACATACCTGTGTCTGAACAGATTTGTGTGGAATTGGAGCAGCACAAGGCCAAATGGACAGAAGCTTTTTTTGTTGCACTGTCACTGCTGTCTGTCTTTCCAGTGACTTCACCTGCCTGTTGTGTGCTGTTCCAGATGTTGAACTGGTCTGTGCTGCTGGGAACCTTTCAGGGCCGTCATGCCACTCATTTGCTGCCCCAGGTTTTATAAAATGAACCAGATTTAGCTGCACTGGAGGATTATTCCAGGCTGCTGCTGTGACACAGAGCAGCTGTAGATCTGGCAGAGATGAACAGAGCATGCAGCATCCAGCTGTGAGGTGGAATTCCAGCAGTGCCAGGCTGGGATATCGTGGGCTTGGCCTCCCCTGTGCCTCTCCAGGGGCTCTGGGAGAGAGGCCTTGGCAAAGCTCTCGTGCCATGTTCCACACTTTGCTTTCTGATCTAACTGCATGTGCTTGGGCTGAGCTGTAGCAGGAGAGCCACGGTCTGACACGCTGCTCATCCTCTGCTTTTCTACAGGAGCAGCAATGTCCCGTGGTATTTCCCTCTCTGGGAATCCTCTTGGAATGTCTGCAGACTCAGGAGGGCAGCCCAGTTCTCTCAGTTATCAGTCATTCTCATTATCTTGATTCATTTTCCTATGATTGGGTGTCTGATTTTCTTTGATGTAAGAATTGTCCTGGACTGGAGCCGTGGGATAGAAGTGGGTGTGGATTTGTTTCTGGGACTCACTGATATGTCCCAGCTCCCTGGGGCTCACCTCCAGCAAGGGGCAGAGCTTGGGTCATGGTTTGCAATCAGCCACTGGCATTGCTTTGTCTCCCCTGGCACTGTCCTGGGGACAGGAGAATGGACACATTTATATTCTCTAGCAGCCTCTTCCTTTTACCTTTACATTTTTTCCCTAGTTAACTTCTGATTCCTTTAGCCTGCATTTCTCACGTGTCCTTTCCAGTTTTTGAAGATGACTTTATCTCTTGTCTCTGGAGGAATCTGACCTACAATGTAATTCAATATATTGCTTCAAAGCACCCAGAATGCTGTGACCCTGCGTCCCATGACTTAATCTTAATTTCTGAAAGTGTGTGAAATGAAGCCTGCATATAGATAGATTTGTCACGGAGACTTGAATTCTGTTTTGTGTTTTTACCTTTCTGCCAGTCCATGCTTTCACACAGTGTTTTTCTTGTTTATTTTCAGACCTTCTTTATCTGAGGGGGGAAAAAATGAAGAGCCCTGTTTTGAATTTCCTCTCTGCCATCTAGCATGAATTTTTATACCAATAACACCAGCAGATTGCCAGATGTACTTTAAAGTCCTCTGCTTTGGAGATAACATTGATATTAATCCCATCTTTCTCAGCAATCTCCTGAAGTATTTACCTGCCTGGAATGATCATATTTATTTATTTTTGAATTCTCAATTCTTTTATTTTTAATATCCCTTTGATATGCTTTTCATTTCAAGTTGCTTGGATGACTCATTGCCAGTCTCAGGTAGAGAATGTCTTTTCTGTGCCAGCCACTGAATAACAACTTTAGATGGATTCTTTTCTGTGGATGATTTTTATGATTATTATTTTTAATCTTAGAAATGTCTCCTTTCATGATATGCTACTGGATACTAGCAATAGATCTGACTGTAGTTTGCACTGAAACTCTTTCTGACCATTTAAAGAAGCATTAAAGTGGAAGTAAATGATTTGTTGCTTTTTCCTGATCCTCTTAAATGCCAACATAGTGAGAAAGGGATTTTGTGTAAAAGACAGCTTTATTCTAAAGGTCTCTGAAGAAGCAATAGAGAGTTCAGCTGCCAATGGCTCAAGGTGGGAAATTTGACTGTATATTCATAAATAATCTAATTTAGACGGGAATTGTTTGAGTCCCATTCTCCCAAGATTAATGTAGGTGAGGCCAGTCCTACCCATTACAGAGAGAAGATCCTCATTCTGCATTCTGCTGCTTTTGTCATACAAATCAGAGAGCTCAAAATGCCAAGGTAGCCAGGCTTAAAATGAATTAAATGGACTTCAGAAGTTTAAGATACGGACAAAAGGCTGAAAATAATAGAAGATAGTAATTAAACTGATTAAACAATGGTCAAAACCAAATTAAATGCTTATAAAGTTGAATCAAATGTATGAGAAAATATGAGAAATTAAGCCTCAGGAAACTTTCCATCCATTTCTCTCTACTGGAAAATACAAAATGCAGTTTCCTGACTGTTTCTAATGTAGCTACATTTTAGGAATACACCAGGGAACCCACCAGATTAACGGGGGCTGCAAATAATTTTGAAACCAAAGGGAAACATTCTTCAAAATAAGGGAAGATTGCAAGTAAGTCTTAGAATTTTCTTTCCCTAAGGCCAGAGCTAGAGGATAGTTGAAATTATATTTGAAATGGTTTTTGGTTTTTTTCCTTTATAGTGCATACCAATTACTCCTACAGTAAGTGGATCTGGTTTCCTCAGGCTGTTTTCAGAAGACATTACTTAGATTATAGATAAAGGCACAATTCTATGGCCAGACATGCATTAGCAAAGAAACAGTTCCTTGCACCTGTATGGCTCAGAGTGCCAGATTTGGACATTGGTGTTGGAGATGTCCACCAGCAAAACATCTCCTCTTCAGAAACATCTTCTGGTTTCCTCAGGATCCCCACCTTCGTTTTCATCAGCAACACTTCTCACCAAGGAGCTCAGAAGTTATTTACCCCTGCTGTGTTCAGAGACTGGGGCTTCCAAATTCACCATCCTGTAGATTAAAAGCCCATTTTTTTCTGCAGGTGAAGTCGGGGGAATTGCAATGGATTTGAATGGAAACAAGTGGGGAAAAGAAAAGGAAGGGTTGCAGAGATAGTGCAGAGAATGGATCTCCACAATTTAACTTAAAAACAGTAGACAAACCTGATGTTAAAATGCAAATGACACAAAACCTTTATGGCTTCTTCTAGCTCTGCTCTCAAAACAGCTGCTAGACTTTGAAGCACTCACTGATGAAGGGAGCTGGGATTTGTGACTCCTAAAGAATCAACTTCCTTTTGTCTTTCAGTTAGTACATGACAGGAACAAAAGCCAGTGCAGAAATAAGTAACAGTTTGCTTTCTGGTTTTAATTAAGTTTGACAAAATAAGGTCAGAAGAGGAGTATTTGAAGATGCCTTGGGGATTTTTCAGACTTTTTCAGTCAAACTAATGTTAAAAATGTAAAGAAAAATATGAGATACATTTGGTCCCTCACTGTCATGGCTATAATTGCTTTAGAGTCAGCCCTGTACTCTATAAAAGGAATGTGAGAAATTTCTGTTGACATGTTTGGAAAATGGATTGACCTGGTGTTTACTCAGTAAAATAATTTGATGTAATCATGATCCACAGCTGGATTTTAGCATTTGCAGAAGCCAAGAATTGAATGGAAAAAAAAAAAAAGAGCAAGCAGTAGCAAATGTTGGACATGTTGGAAGTGTTGGAGGAATTAAGGATATTAAACATTTATAGTAAATAATCGTTTTTACATTTTGGTCTCCAAGCTAGTGTAGCTCTTGTGTATTGGGTACGTGGTTCATTTGTTCTTCTAAACTGTGTGAGTCTGGAAGCGTTCTGCACTGACACCTCAGAGACCAAGGACTGCTCATCCTGCCAGCATCCTGCCCAGAACGGGCTCAGAGATGGGAGAGTTTGTGCAGAAAGTTCATGAGGAAGAATCCAGTGAATAGTTAAGAAGTACATCAGCCAGTTCTGTGCATCACCCTGTTCCTGTTCTTTTCCCAAACCTCTTTATCCTGTTCAGCATCTTGGCAGCAGCCAGGTGATCTCAGGCACTGAAGGTTTTTGGTCTGATCCAGCAGGGCATCGGTGCAGATTAACAATCCAAAATGACCGTGCCCATTTCAGGTGAGCTGGAATACACCAAAAGCTGAGCATTAGTTTAAATGCTTCATAAATTCAGAGTCTCAGTCAGTGATTATAGAACACTTCGGAGGCCAAGAAGTAGAAAAGCATTTTTAAAAGATTAATGAAAATAATTTATAGTCATTATATTGGTGATAAAAACAATGACACGTCCAGTTCTTTACTATTCAGTCCTTCTACATTTTACTAAGATTGGTGTTTACTTCCTGACTTTTCCACCACTGGAAGATTAGTCCCTGGGGAAGGGTGAGCAGCTGCAGCTCTCAGCAGCAGGCACCGAGGCTGCAGCAGCCCAGGTGGCACACAGAGAACCCTGAATTCTGACTCAGGTAGAGATGGGAGCACGGGGAGGAAAGGGCCCTGCCCTCCTGGCACTTTGCTTTGGGGAGGGAAAAGGGCTGGAGCAGAGTTTGCTTTGAGCTGCACTGCCTCGAAACACGAGGTTTCACAACATCCATGAGCCCACTGCAGGAGAGCTGTGTGCAGGCACAGCCCTTTGGGCTTAATCAGTGACATGATTTTGCCATTTTTTCAGTTCAGTGATCTGCAGAACTACATTTTGATAACCCTCTTTGTTTTAAAGAAATGCCATTGATACAGGCTGGCGTCACAGAGGAATTAAGCAGCACTTCTGGTCAGTCTGGCCTATTGCCAAGTGCCATGATGGGAGGCAGTCACTGGTTTTAAACCTTAGCAAGGAAATTTTTTCTTCTCCTCTCCTTTATATCTGCGCTGCTATAATTATGAAAAGCAGCTCATTTTCAGCATCACCTACGGGCAGAAGCTGTAAGCTGCCATTTCTTTTCCTGTACAGCTGGCTGGTTCAGTAAATACATCTTGGGAGACTCATTTGCATCAGTTACCAAGAGATGATGTGCAGCTGTGGTTTGTGTTTTATAATGGGCTTCCTCAGCCCTCACTCTGTGATGTGGTTTGAGCCCTTCTGCTGCTGGGGGAAGAGCAGAGTCAGAGCTGTGCAGGAGACCTGGAGGTGAGGACTGAGTGGGCAGGGGGAACATCATCTGGCACTCCCCACAGCATCGTGCAGCACACAGACTTTCAGCCAAGGCCCAGCAAGGTTTCCATTTCCGAGGCCTAGCTACTGTCTCAGGGAATTTTGGTAGAGCTCTGTTTCATACTCGAGGAGCTCATGAGAAAGATTAAAGTGCACCTTATTAATATTTGCAGTTATTAAAAAAGTACAAGAAGAAAGTCAAAGGGGTCTGCATTTAGATTACTTCAAAGTATTTAATGTGTGGATGCGTTATTTCAAAAATGAGATCGATGAGAACCCGGGAGATGGGGCATTTTGGTTTTAGTAGAAAAGGAAAGAAGAGATGCAGAACCCTTGATGAGCAGGGGAGCTTTCTCCCTGAGACAAACGTGCTGGCTGGCACATCCCTGCAGGTGAGTGGATGTGGGGCAGGGGCCAGGCATGGGGGCTCACAATTAAGGGGCTCAGAGCAACATTTTGGAATACACCAGGAAATCAGGAGAGAATCCACCCCCTTGTTTTCAGAAACACACTGTTCTAGTTTCTTTAGATAACCTGCACAGTTGTGATTTCAGGTTTCTGGATTTTCCGTAGCACACACTCAGGGCAATATCGTGAAGTGTTTCTCCTGCCTGGCCTACAAAGAAATGATGGCATGAATTTGCAGTAGCAAACTCATGCCTGTGTTCCAAGCTGAAGGAGAGGTTTTAAAAACCATCTGAGGAATATGCATGAATTTTTTTTTTTGTTTAATCTTCAGTGCTGGTCTCGTTAAAATCGTTCAAAAGCATGTTGATATACAAAAGCCATCCAATTCTTTGGGCTCAGCTACCTATAGGTGTTCTAGCCCACCACTCCAGCAGTCTTTCAGCTTTATCACACAGTCTTCAGTATATTTTTCTCTTTCCTTGTTACACACTTTTGTTTCATAATGATTCAAAGCCCATTTTAATTAATAGATCCAGCACTTTTATTCTTAACATTTCAACCTTTTCTTTTCCCCTCAGACCATTTATCAAATATATCTGTCAAAAATACTTCTTGCCTACAACAAACACTATTTGAAGTCATACTCCAAATGTGACAAGAACAATCCATTTGCTCCCAGCTAGGACTGTTCTGTGGCTGATCAAAAACGAGGGGGTCATTGTGAGATAATGTTTTTGGGATAGATGACTGATGACACTAATTGGAGCCTGTGCTTTGAGCCTGGGTAGACACACCAAGGGCTAACTGGACATGAAAGCTGAATTCCCATCTCACCCTTACAAATGAGCCATCTCAGCTGGGCTTGGAGCAATTGTTTAATCAGCAAGGAGCAGCCTCTGCTGAGATCCCAATGCTGTTCCTATTTGTCATTAAATGGGGGGGGTCATCTCTCTGTGACTCTCCCTACAACCTTTGTATTAAATTTGCTGTACAGGAAACAAAAGCACTGATTAGTGAGGCCTGGAGATGTCTGTCAGAGCTACAGGTGCCTTTCTTGATGGGAGACAGAGTATAAAAACAAATCTCTGCCAAATAAAAAGCTTCTGTTTATCTTGAAAGGTAGGGGGGAGGATTATGGATAATTGAAGGTGGGAGAACAAAATTGCTAGATCTGAAACATAAACACATTGTCTTTCTGTTCATCAGAAAATCAATTTTTGTTGCTCTTTTTCCTCAGCTGATTTGTCTTGGGGGGAAGTTCCTATTTTTGAGATAACAAACTTCTTTTTACCTTGGCAAGCAGCTTGTAGAAATACAATTTTGCCTTTTAGGCACAATACAGTGAGGAGTGTTTAGTCTCGTGCTTTTCCTCACTGTACTGGCTTGTGGAGAGCTGGGTTTGTTGCCAAATATTCATCCAAGGTTCTGAGAAGGCCCTTCCTTCCTTCAGCCCACATCCAGCTCTGCATCCTCTCCATCCTGTGCATTCCCCAGATCCTTCAACTCTCCTCCACCAAAGTCCTTTTCTTCTCTATTTAAAAACTCTTTACTGACTTGTGATCACTTCTTTATTACATAGGTTAAAATGTGCATTTGCTTGCATAGCTACCTACACATGCAAATAGTTATGTTTTTAAACTAAGAAATGCATAGATTTAGCTTATTAAAAATTCAGATACAAAATGAAAGGGTTTGATGCTTTGCATTTGGGTGAAAGGCAGCTGGGAATAATATTCCTTCCCTGTTTGCAAGTACATAGAAAAGTGTGTTTCTTGATATTGATCAAATAAAATGCATTTTATTGCACTGTAATTACAGATGAAGAGACAGAGGGGAACCCTTATAACAGAGACAATTATATTTGGAAGAAAAATAGGACTGAAAACTAAAGAATATGGCTCAGATAGTGTGAAAATGTTCTTTGTAGAAAGCTCTGAACAGATCAGACTGGAACTTACTGAATAACTCAGAATGTTGATTATAGTTAGCCCTTGGCTATTTGTTTAAAGTAAACTTGGAATTGGGCGTGGGTTTATTTGGTAATCGTAGTAGTTCAAGCAATTTATCTAACCAAGCACACTGCAAGTCTTCATCCACCACCAGATTTTATTTCTTGCTTGGATCTTTCTGCCTGATGTGACTTGTATAAAAACTTTCATAAAAGCTCTAGGTTTGTGTTGAAGAATGGATGTTCACCTGTGAGCAGGTCCACAGGCAGGAGAGCTCATTGAAGCAGCAGCACAGGATCTCGTGCAATCTACTTTGAACAGAAGCTGTAGCAGATTCTGTGCCTCAGTTAAATCCAATCCAAAACTTCACCAAGTTTAAGTGGAATTAACCTGGCCATAAGTGTTGTACCGGCCTTCTGCAAAGATCTGAAATCTTGCCAGAATTTATACCTGGAATGGGCTTGTTATAATAATTTAAATTAAGACAAGATAATGTTTTGTGCTCACAGATGTCACAGAGGAAAAAAAGGGGCTGATCTTATACCAAAGAAATTAAAATAAAATGTCAGTTAAATTAGTTAACTGCATAGCCCTGGCCAATGTGAGATGCTTCAGTGCATCTAAGACCTTGAGTTATGAGGTAAAAGCAGGCTCAGGGATCAAAGCAGCCACTTTGTCTGCAGCACTTTGCTCCCAGCAGCTGGCAGGATATGGCACCATTTACACTTAATCAGTCTGTTTTCTGCTATTCATATTCCCCAGCATTTATAATTCTTCTTATTAGATTTACAGCCAGAAATGCTCATTAAAATAGCAGGTAATTATATACATTTTCTTCATTTCCTCTTGCTGTGCTGAGGTGAATATATGCAGAATGTAGACTGGCTGCTGAAGGTGTCCACAGATCTCTCTTCTCCTTGGTAGCTGAAAGACAAGAGATTTGTTCAGGGTCAGAGAGCACCGTGTCCCTGCAGGCCACACAGCCCTGGGGCTGCAGCTCCTGCTCTGAACCACAGACAGACATTGATGTTCTGCACCTGCTTTGGGGATTCCTTGTTCCCCATAGCTCCTGGAGCCTGCAGGGAATGCCCGTGGCAGCACTGGAAGAAAAGGTCACGTAGGAAATGTCCAGGAGTCCTGGCTGGTGGCACCCTGAGGGTGCAGGGACCACTCCTGCAGGGAACTGGGGTTCTCTCTCTCGGAAGCCAGGCTGTGCTGCTCTTCACAGCAGGCTGCAGGCAATCGTGGGTCAGCTCAAGTGGGTTCAGTTCCAGTTTTAGCCCCAAATATGCTCCTGTGAGTAGGCTCAGTTTTGGTGGTGTTTGCAAACCAGTTCCTCACTTCATTCTCAGTGTGGGGCCATTTGGAAGCTTCATTTTATGTGGAAATGGGCCTTGCTGCCTTGAACACAACTGAAATACTTTTTATCCCACTTTTAACCCCCTTTGAGCTGTCAGTTTGTAGTGAATTGTAAATGCAATTCAGTTCTGACTGAGCTGAACTCCAGTTCTGAGGTTTGGGCGCTGCCTCACAGCCACAGCTCTGCATGTTCCATTTATCCTTCCTTTCCTCTCTCTCATCCCATCTCTCATCACCTCCTGGGGGAATTGGTTTTACCACGTGTCCTTCACTTTCACACATCTAAAGCATCACTTTGTTCTGTTCTGAAAACCCAGCACCTGGTTATGCTCATGCTGAGCAAAATGGAATAATGGAGGCAAGGGCACACCAATTAGAGCCCTGAAGAAATCAGTTGGTTGCTGTTTCCAGGAACACGAAGCACTCCTGCCAGATGATGCTGTGATTACCTTGTGTTTGAAAGTGCTGCAAACCTTCTACGACTTCCATGGGTGTTTGCCTCAAACTGAATGATCCAGTTTAATTTAAATGTAAATGAAAAGTACATATGTTTAAGTGTTTAACAGACACACGGAGGATTTTGCACAGAGCAGAATTGTTCACGTGCTGCCTTCTGTCGTGGTTTTTATTCTCTTACGCCACATGTAAAATCTTTAATCGGCCCCAGATGATTTCCTCCCTCCCTCTCCCATCCATGCAGAGGGTCTGTCGATGACTTCCCAAGAGCTGTGCCAGCCTGGCTTCTGCAAGATGCTGCTGCTTTCCTAAATCCTGCTGCAAAGCAGCTTTCATGATTGCAGAGCAGAACTAATGCCTTCTGATACTTCCTTTGCAATGAGTAGCAGAATCCAAGCAACTGGCAGGCGTTAGTTCTGCAGCAATTCCAGGTCCTGGCAGGCTCTCCTCAGGAGGTCCTGGCCCCTTTTCATTGCAGTCAGCTGTAGGTTTGAAAAGAAGGACAACAGGGAGTCTCTTTAAGTTTGCAGGGGCTTTAGAGAGACTGTTGTAAGGTTTGGAGCTCACAATAAGAAGCCTTGTCCATATCTTCAGAGCCTCCAGGACGTTCTGCTTTCTGCAGAGAAATTCTTAGGAGTTCACTATACTTGAGCTGTCTTTCCTGCTGGTAATTTAGATATTATTCCAGGCATTCTATTAGTTTCACTATGGATTTTCATCTACTTCATGTCTATGTGGTGTCCAGACTGTCCTTTGATAATTAGAAAACCTTCTCCTTTTAAAAAGGCACAAAAATAGGATCTGGCCAATGCTTCTGTTGCACACAGCAGTGGTGCAGCAATGCTCTTCTCCCTGTCCTGGGTCTGAGGGTATCCAGGTGTGTGAGCAATAGCAGCACACCTGTTTAGACCTCCTTCAGCAGGGGCAGTTCTGATATGATTTTATTTCCTATGAAACAGCAGCAATACTGGCATTGCAAAACAAGGTCTTCTGACTGTCTGAATTGTTGCAGGTTCTAGTTACAGGATCTTGCTACAGGCTTTTTAATTCATCTGCCCCCCAAAATTCCATTGTTTATCACCTTCAGCCTTTTCCAGCCTGGAGTTTTCCTTATTACATACATCTGCTCAAAGTAATAAGAGTTGAAATTGATTTAAATGCCAAAACATTAAAAATAGATACACTGAACCCTGCCGAAAGTCACATTGTTTTTAATTCTCTGACTCGCAGGGGATCAGTAGCCTGGGAGCCTGTGAGTAGTATGGACAATTCATTCTTCAGCCTGTTCAAGAGCTGTGGGCTTAATCCTGTATGTGGCAAATTTGTCAAATTAACAGATTCTTCAGTTTTGTTCTGGCTGCTGCTAGGGGTAAGCAGGGATGGAAAATCCACCCATCTCCCCAGGAGCTGGCTCCAGCCCTGGACATGCTGCAGCCACAGAAGCAGGTGATGATGGCTTTTACAGTGAAAGCTGCAAACCAGATTTTGTCGTGCATTTCTGGGTGGAACCCCCAGGTTTCTGTGTGTGCCACTTAGCGCTGAGCTCATGCACAGAGGAGCTGAATTCACATAGCAGGGTCTGACACTCAAAATTCTGTGCTGAGCACGAGGATACAACAGCCCAGTGTGCACAATGTGACAACAGAGGTTCCCCAAGCCAGCGCACCCTCAAACACTATGTGTTAGCAAGAAGGATTATTGAATTTACTCTGCAGAGCAACTATGTGATAAATAATTGCAATCCTTTAGTTAGTCACTGTAAAGAAGCTCCATAAATAATTACTGATTTATTGACAGCAATTTAGTTGGCCTAAGAACCCAAGATTAATAACACACTCTACTTGTTCTCTGGAATAATAGCTTAGGTGCCATTTCTAAACATTATATATCTTTATCTTGGACTCTGATAACTGTCAGCTAATCCTGACCAAAGGAGCTATGAAAGTGCAGCTAAAATGGAGATTTCTTTCATCTCAATAAATCTCTTTCCCTTAGCACCTTTTTTTTGCCATAGTCAGGTTTCTAGTGAGGCAATCTTAATTTATTAGTTTAATCTGGGAAATTAGTTGCTGTAGGTTTTGGTTATATAGATCAATGGACAATAAAAAACATTTTGACTTGAGTGAGATTTCTTTTTCTTTTGCAGGGATGCAAAGAGAATACTGAAATATTTTAGACCATTATTGTTTCAGAGACTAAAATTCAAATACTAAAGAAATGTTGCACTAAAATCTCTGGTAAAGAGAAGTCTGTTTCTATCAAGAAATAGCTGTCTGCAACTGGGTAAAGACATAACACATTAAGAGTTTAAATGAGTAACTACTGTTAGAAGTGCCCCATCCCCCCAATGTTATTATAAATTGTGTTTTAAAGAAAGAAAAGAAGCATTTTTGAAAGCTTCTAGCTGATTGAGGAATCTAAGTCACATCAGTGTGACATGGGACCAAAGCTACATAGTTGTATCTTCAAAAACATTTGTTGAAAGTAATTGGACCATAGCCATATGTGAACATTCTTCTAGGTCTCATTTGCATTTGAAGAGTTAAGAATGTTTTAATATCTGTGGCACCACGATTTAGACTTTAAGACCTGTTCAGTGCCTTTACTACTTGGTGTTCCAGCTGCCCAGTCACTGATGAAAGTGGGATTTAGCTGTTCAAATCCTTTAGACCTTGTGGTACTTAGTGCAATGGTGTGAGAAAAATTGAAGCCAGCTACTTAAACATGGAGCTTAAGTACACAGCAGCATTTTCCAAAATGCCTCCATGGGTTAGTCTTGAATTCAGGTTAAACAAAAACCACAAAATTGTTCACGCTGTTTATGGAATAGGCTCCAATTGGTCTACAGAGAAAGTGATCAAATGCCTTTATCCTTGTGCATATGAGGAATGATCCTTTGCTCTTGTGTTGCTCTGAAATAGGAAATACCTGCAGGAAAATTATCGGGGCAGAAGGGAATGCTCTGCCTGTGGTGTGTGACAGCTCCTGTGCTCCTGAGCGTCCAGGGCCAGCAGCTGCCACTGTCACCCCTCCGTGTCTCGATTTAAGCCCTTGATGGGCAGCACTGAGCAGCTCTCAGCACCCAGAGCAGCCCAGGCTGGGTCCTGTGACCCCCAGAGCCCTTCTGGGAGCAGCTGCAGGAGCCAGAGCCAGCACAGGCACAGCTCCCATCATGGTCCTGCCTGGAGCAGGGCACTCAGCCAAACCAGCTGCTTGTTCTTTACCTCCATAACAAATAGGTTTAGATTGTCCTTCAACATTTGGCTGTTTGCAGAGTTCTGCTTTTCCTCTCAAGGGTTTTGTAGGATTGGCAGGGCACCTTCACTTGGCTTTTTTACGTCTAGGGTGTATCTTAGTAAACTTTTGTTTGCAGGGTAACAGAATATTTACTTCTTTTCCCATTTCTTTAGTTTAAAACAGAGATGAAAAGCAGGGACTTGTTTAATGGGTTGAAAAATCTCCACTGCTACTCCAGTACTGGACTGCTGTGCACCTTGTGTTGTTTTGTTTCAAGTTAGGGCATTTTCCCTGAAACATCATTTTCTTCATCATGGAATGCAGTATGAGGGAGAGGTTGCACTTCAGAGACATCTACCTGGTTACAAAACATTCGTTTTTTCACCTCACTGTTTCCATTTCACCTGGAAATGTCCCTTATGTATTCATTAACGAGGTGATGGATCAGTGTGGCACAGATTTGGAATAAGATTCACACCAGGAGGTGTGCAAATACAATATTGAGATAGAGAATGGAATTCTTTTCACATATGGGATAGAAATACTCTGAAGACACAGTATCTGTTTTTGATTTCCACAAATAGTTTTCTTCCTCTTACATTTTCATTCTGAAATTACATTTCTGTAGAAAGACCTTGTATTTTTTCTTTTTTGAAGTGAAATGGCACGTACTGTAAACTGCTGTCTTAACCACTAATGACTTGCTCAGGGCTCCTTGCTGGTAACTGGTGAACCACAAATATATCCTGAGATGAACAATTTGAACAAAAAGTAGCACATCATTTACTTGAACTCAGCAGCAAACTCTGATTGAGGGGGGTCTGTGTTTGTTCCCCAAGAACATTTGAACAACTACAGAAAGTAGGCATGAAAGTATGGGGGTGATTTATTCCCATAGTGCTTCTTTTACCAGAAGCCAAGTTTGATGCACACATTTCTAGTTCATCATGAGTTCTACCAAATGAGGAAACAGACCCAACAAGTGACTAAATATTTTCTAGCTGGCACCATATATAACCTATTGCAATATTCCATTTTTGTAAGTCTTCAGTATTTTTGCAGTTAATCAGTGTCACTTGACTCATACAACTAAAAATTACATGGGAATGGCAAACTGTGAACATTCATGACAAAATTTCAGCAGACAATCTGAATAGCAGCAGTTACTCTGAAGGAGTTAATAAATGTCAATGTCTCAGTCAGTTCCTGAATAAGACCTGACATAAACCCTATTGAAATGATTGGAAGTCTTCCAACAAATTGAATTGAGCCTCCATTAGGCTTCAAACTGGAGGGTTTATCTACTAGAAGGGGATGGTATTCAGCTGTTTGTATTATTTGTAGAATAATATTAATTATAATATTTTTATCTTTGAATAATGTCAAAGATCACATCTATCCAAAATGTCTGGAGCCTTCCTGTGAGAGAAATCTTTCAATCCTGAGACTTTCTGGCCTGTAAAGAGTCAGTACCAAACTATGACAGCCTGGCAGCAACTTGTGTTTTTCTGCTTCGCCATCCTCTGTTTATCTGGGAGGTAAGAGAAACAAGAAAATTAGAAGTAATGAAAATGCAAGGTAGCCAAAACAGCTCAGATTTTCACATCATAAATTTTAAGGTGTATAAACAGATTGATAAATTCCTACATGCACACAGAAATCTCTAAAGAGTGACAGGCTTGTGTCTGACTTAGAATTTAACTTAGAGCTGGGAAACAGGAGTTCAACTGAAATAGACAACTGAGGTTACATTAACTCAATAAAAAATGTAGGGCCTAACTCAAAAAATCCAACATCTTTTAACAGAAGTCAAGTGATTTTCTCATTTGTCTGTCCAGCTTCTATCAAGTTCATTACTCTTGATTAAATCTTTTCTAATGATTTCTGCCTGAATGAGAAGGAGAGGAATGGTGGTCACCAATCACTCCTTAGACAGACTCTGTCAGAACTGCTCAAGAGAATAATTATCACAGATTAGGGCACAGTTTCCTGTTCTCTCTTTAAATCTCCTGATGTCTTCAATTGCTGAAGAGAAGTGAATGAATTTTTGACTGAGACAGGGTTTAGTGCATTCATCCCGCAGCAGACCCATCCAGACACTGCTGTCCTGCAGTGACGGTGCTGCTCGGCTCCTGCAGCCCTGGCTCTGAATTCCCTCTGCTGGGGCCCACAGGGAGCCAAGAGGAGCCCAGGGCATCGGGGCCAGCTGGGCCAGCCGAGTGCTGGCCTGGGCAATTGTCAGCTGCTCTCTGGTAGCTTGTGCCAGAGGAGCCCCGACACAGCCCTCAGGAAGGGCCTCTGTATTTCTCTAGAATGCCAATGAAATTATTAATCAGAAAATCCATTTTAAGTGCTGCTTCCAGTTTGGGTTTCCATGGAGACTGCTGACCTGCTGTAGGAGCAAGGCAGGCTTGGGAAGCAACCCCTGTCTGGAAATGGGCCGTGACTTGAATGGAAATACAGCAAATTACAGCGGGGCATATCTGGGGCAGGGTTTATCCAGATGTTATGAATTCCAGGATCAATTGTTTCCTTCTTCAGATAAATCCTTGATTTGCTGCCCCCTTGCAGGTTATGAGATAGCAGAGAGTGGCAAGAACCACTCCAGCAAAGCCTGCCTCGGGTCAGGGGTGGACACAGGGCCACGTTCCCACTGTAGCAGGCTGGCTTTGAGTGTGAAGGGTGAAATAACCTTCATTATGGGAACCCATCCACCTTCCCTCGCCTGTGCCCATTGCACGGTGCTGAGAGCAGAGAACTCTGCTCATTTGAGGGGCAAATAACAATTATTATTTCTTGTTAGATGTTCAAAGCCGCTACTTCTACGTTTGTGGCCTTGCTCCAGGCGTGTGGGAGAAATCCTTCTGCAGAGGCCGGTGTCTCAGGAGAATCCCTCACCACAAAGGTAAATAAGGCAGCAAGAGGTGGTGGTCAGCCAGCAGCTGCCATTCCAAACACGGAGCCAGCCAGAAGGAAACAGGAGATTCTCAGAACACGAGCCAAAAGGCAGAGGGGAGGGAGGGAGCAGAGCCCCCAGGAGGGCTGGGGTTGGTTTTAGCTGCTGCAGAAGGGAGCCAGAAACAGCCCCAGGTGGCCCCTGCCCCGTGATTTAATTGATGCTAATCCACAGCACTTCAGGATCTCCTCCACAGAGTGTCTGAAGAGGATGTTTTCAGAAAACCTCTCGGCCAAGGAGGGATTTCTGTGCCTGAGTGCTTACAAACAATCCTTACCCCCCGAGATCTGTAGATAGCCACAAATTTCTGTTTTCCACAGAACCTCAGTCCCCAGCCAGGCAGAGCTGTGTCCCCAGCCCATGCTAAAGCAGAAAAGGAAAATGCAGATTGCAGAAAGGGACATTTACAGTGTCTGATGTGAGTTCTGGCAGGACCAAGTAAGAAATGCCTGAGGAGTTAAATGAACAGAAGAGGTATTTACGGGAAGGGAAGGGAAGTAATCAGTTTAACAGAATGAAGAGGGGAGCAAGACCTGTGAACATATTTGAGTGCCAGGAACAGAGCCCAGCTGCCTTTCACATCCCAGACAAACACAGTTTGACTTGCAATTACTTCCATTTTATAAAACCCACCATCTGCAGGGAGAGAAAGCAGAAGGTAGAAGTGGAGGTAACACAACCTCTTCCCTGTGCCAGTCCCAAAAATGAATCCTGCAAAAGCAGCGGTACCTGCAGACCATGTAGGAGGCAATTGCCTGTATTTTGTGACATCTGTTCTGGTTTCAGTTGAATAGATAATGCCAGATAGGTGAAACAGAGAAGTTAGGGAAATGACTAACACAAGTGATGCAAAATAAAATTGTTCTTAAAGGATTGTGGGAGGCACCTAGTGGTAGTGATGCACTTTAAGAATGTTAATTGCAAAATAGATAACTGGAATTGGGGAGTTTGAAATGTGCTTATTTTTAAAGGTCGTGAACTAAAAATACAATTCAAACTGAAAATGATTAAAAAGTATTAAAATTGTTTGTAGCTAATGGTCAGGTTAGAAATTTCTGTCTCAAATTGCTAAAAAACCAGGATACTGTCTATTTATGCAGTGAAAACAAGGGGCCACAGCTCTTAAGCTCTTCCTTTCTCACTGGGGAGGTGAAATGTCTCACAAATTACAGTACACAGAAAGAAAGCAGACTTTAGCTGTTTTGTGCTTCCCAGTGTGCATTTCTTGTGGTGTCATTACCGAGGCTGTTATCTGAAAAAAATAGCTCTATTAAATGAGAAGCTCTGATATGGAGGAAGGAGATTATCTCTCTTTCCTTGTTAAATTACTGCACTGATGCACAGCCAGAAGGGACTGTGTTTTTCTTGCAGTTAGATGTTCACAGGGCCAAACACTTTCCTAATGAGAAGACATTATTAAAAGTTGCTGTGCCCAATGTTTTGTTGTGGTCATTATGAGTTGTGGATAATGTGAGAGCTGCAGAGGAAGGACAGGAAGGAGTTTCAGGGAGTTTGCAGACACGTGTGAGCCCTGCAGATGGATTCCAGGTGGGGAACCTTGCTGCAGCCCGAATGCAAAGCTGCTGCTCTCAGTCCTGGAGGCAGGAGCAAAGGCATTGTCCCTGCCTCCAGCTTTCTTGGAGCTGCCTTGGGCAAGGCTGTCCTGCCGTGGGGACTGTGTGACCCCTGTGAGCTGTGGCAGCAGCCCTGGGCAAAGCTGTGATAGCGCACGGCAGCGAGCACAGGGCTCCAGGCTCCTTTCATGGCCCGGGCTGATAGACTGAAAATAAATGTGGTCTCAAGTTTGTTTGATTTGAACTGTTGTGGATTCAAAGAGCAATCATTCATAGAAGTGGCTTTTTTGAAGTCACGGCACAACCATTACCCTTCCTGTCCGCTGAAATGCTCCTAAGTGGCTCCCCTGATCCAAATAATCTCTGCTCTTAAGGCAGCAGGGCACAGCATGAGTTATTTTCTTCTGCGGCACAAATGTATCCTGCACCGTGTGTCTGAGGCAGACTATTCAGCAAGTGTAAAACAATATCTGAATTTGACAGAAATGCCTTCAGACAAGCAGAAAGCATCTTTCACACCATTTTTCCATCTACATCGTAGAACTGAATGCAGAAATCCAGATTTGTGACACTCTGGGTGAGTCCTGCTCCTCTGCTGAAAAAAAACAGAAGAAAACCCCACACTGCTGCACTGGGGTGGTTTTTGTCTGCAGCAAATGCACTGACATCACTTTTTCTGTGGTTACTCATTTTCCTTAGTGGGTCTGGGGGAGCACAGCAGCAGCAGAGGAGACAAAGGCAGGTGACACATCCTGGCTCTGCAGCTGGGCTGGAGAACCAGCGGCTCTGCTCTGCCCTGCAAGATTTCAGGGGTGCAAATCCCACCCCCCCCGTGAGGAAATCTCTGCATTCAGCTGGGAGAAGTTCACTCCTGAACTCCTGAAGAGGATATAAGCAGTGAAATACCAAATAATCTGTCTTTGAAGGACTAATTCTGGGATAGTTTTTGCATGCTTTAAGTTGGTTTGGCAGGTAAACTGGCAGTGTGTTCCACTGACTGCACATCAGAGATTTTAATGCATAATATGCAATCTAAATGCACAATATTCAGCTCACCACATTTTTTCAATTATGCTCTTTGCTGCTTATATCCTGCAAATATTCCCAGCTGCTGAGCTTCAGGACTGTAGGACCTGTAGGTCCATACACACAGGACCACAGCCTCACCAACCCAGAGGGTGAAGGGCCCACAGGCTGGGGAGAGGACTGAGGTGTGCCTTTTTTCCCTCTATGAACACATGCTCATGTATTCCTCCCTCATTTTTTTCTTTCCTTTTAGAATTGGCAAAATATGGCAAATTAGTGATACATGACTGGCTGAGAGAGGAGACATCACATCACAGAAGAGTCACGCTTAGTTGACTTGTGCAGAATCTGAAACAAAAATACCTGAAGGAAATATTCCACAATCAACATAATACGAATTTTAAGTTGTCTAAAACCTACAATATGAGGCCCAAGCTTTCCAAGCAGCCTAATTTGAGATCGTTTTAGAGGGTAAAAACTTGGTTTTGTTTCATTCTGCATCTTCCTCCAGTATATTATGAGCATTAACTAAAATGAAGGGTTTGTAGTGGCAGAGGTGCTAATTGTGCTGCAGTTTTGGTGTGGTTTTCTGTGTGTGCGTGTTTTGGCTTGGGTTTTTTGGTCATGAACTGTTTCATGTTTTATTCTCTGTTTGTGAGTAGATACCAGCAAATGCTTAGCTTGGAGAATGCTTAAAGGAACACATACAGTGCCAAATCAACCCTGGTTTTATCCAGTAACAACAGAAAAGAACAGGGGTGAGAGAAAATTTCAGCTGCCTTTGGTCAAGGTAAATGAGACAGCCTAAAGCAGCCCTCTGGGGAACCACCCTGAGCACATGGAGCATCCTTCAGAGAAGGTGCTGGGCAGAGACCAGGGCACAGTGCTTGACATCCCTTGTGACTCAGTTTCTGCCCTGTGTCAGCACCTGCTGAAGATGCTGATGTCAGTGGTACATTTAGGGTTGTAATCATCCTTGACAAGATGAAATATGGCCTCTGAATTCCAAGAACATATGGGATTATTGAGAAGGAAAACTGTGTGAACAAGGGCAATTACAGCAGTAACTATCCATGACACACTACACAGAGCCAGCCAAGCATACCACAGATATAATGAAAATACTTTTAAAGGCAAACATGATGTAAGCCAGGGCCAAAGTGATCTAATTTATTATTCCATCACGAGTGATAAATGCTAATAACCTCTGTGTTTCACAAAACAGCCAGACAGCTTTCTTTTATGTATGCCTTGCTACGTGGTTTTAAAGGATACGAAGGGAAGAAGGTTTATTGAAAGAGGATGAAAAGCCTTTCTCATCTAAATTCCAATCTCTACTTTTTCAGCATATAATTGCTCTAGTTATTTTTCCACACCTCACCACATCCACACACCTATGCAGCACAGGAGGCAGCAGGGAGGCTGTTAATCATCACAGCAAGGCACAAACCAGAGCAGCGGGGCTGCATCCCTGTGAGGGAGCTGAGGAGATTGAGATGTGACCTTCCTGGATCCACATTATCATTTTCAGATAAAAGTGTGAGAGTAATAAAGTTTTCATACAAGAAGTATTAGTTAAAAACCCCTCACTTCTGACCTGCTGTGGACTGAAACCATTCCCAGAGCCAGGATTTCAGTCCCAGCCACGCAGCAAGGGCTGACCCTGAACCCAGGAGTTCTCTTTCTGCTGCTGAGGCTTGGCACAGCTCCTCTCTGGGTATAAAGTTTAACACAGAAATATTGTCTGCACGTTACCCCAGCACCCTGACAGACAGGAGGTCTCTCACAGGAGTACAGCTCTGATGTATAATTGCAACAACAGCATGATAGGGAACCTGCATTGTTATGCTGTTGTTTACAATCCATGTCAAAAGAATAATTGTAACAAATACAAAGTCTTTTTAGGAAATTAAGATTTCTTATTTATTTGAGGGGGAAAAACAACAAAACTAAATTATTTTACTACTTACTGGCAAAGTCATCCTTGCTACATCACCTATTTTTAAAAGTCACATTTCATTCAATTAAGATTTCATACTGTTGACAAAATGATGCTGTCCAAAATAATATTGCAATAGCTGCTATATACATGCCCATAAATAAACTGCAAGATTTTCAAGCTTCAAGAGACTGAGAACAGGAAGAGATTGTTTAAAGATTCATTTGAGCATTTCTTATTCAGTACATTTGCTGCATTCAGTACCAAGAAGAACACTTTGAATCAAACAAACAGAATGGGAATCGATGGCAACAGAACACATTTGCACTTTGAGGGGATTTTCAGCAGCCCCATCCCCAGTGCAGTGAGATAAATTCAGTGCTCCAAACCTCGTGGGTCATGAACAAGATAAAACTGCTCCATGCCCAGCCACGTTCTCCAGGTACAGCGGGGGATGAGGGAGGATCCTGCATCCACAGAGGATCTCAGGAGACACAGGATGATCAATGCTCCTCACACAAAACCCTTCCACGTCATTCAAAAGTGTAAAACCAAACACATTCTCATGCTTGTCTTATTTTTGGTGAACAATTTGGAAACAGAGCACACTTGGATGAAAACCTGCCTTAGCCCTTTGTACCAGTGCATTTCATCCCATCACTGGTACATCTCTTGTTTGGGTTTTATCCAAATAGACCTTGGGCAGTCACAAAATGACCAACACAGACAGGAGGAAATGCAAGTAATGAAAATTGTGCAGAGGGAGCACAATCAAAAATTAAGATTAAAAAAAAAAAGCTTTTATATGTTGTCTGGTTCATTCACAGAACTTTGTGCTATAATACAATGATTAGAAGATAAATGATCAAGGAAGGTTTCAATCTATATTTGTGGTCACAGTGTAAAAAAACCAAAAGCAAACCAAAGAAACAAACCAAAACCAAAAGAACTCATATGCTCCAGTATAAAAAATATGATTAAACAGATTGTCTGCACACAATACAAACTCTGAGTGCTGTTATCACAGCACTCTTCTATTCCATCTCCTCTGTACATTCCAAGGGCTCTGTCTGGGGGGAAAAAATCATTTTCAGGCCAAGAAAAGCCCATCTATTTGCACAGCTGTAAGGCAGAGCAGTGCAGAAAAGGCCAGGAGAAAACCATACACGAAAGCCAAAAGAAAGACACAGCCATCTACATATTTAGCTTTTTCTGACCCTCTGTTTGGAGTTAGCTGTCATTGATTGGAGTTCTTTAGCATGAGGAAACACGAGGTTAAAGCCTATGAATTTCATGCCTGTGTGATGTGCAGTTCTGCTCTGTTCCAGCTGCAGAAATCCAGCACAGACCTGGTGCAACTGAAATCATTTCTCTAGAATGTTTTGAGCTGTAAGCTCAACAAGCTTGGGTGGACTGGGCTCCCAGTTTGGGGATCACACCAACGGGTCCTGGCTAGGAAGGGGAGAAGGCAGGAAAGATTGGGCCAAACTGAAACAGATCATTATTTTTAGTGCAGGAAGGAAACATGGACAAAACTTGGTTTGGATCAAACAGAAATTAAATGCATTGAGTTTTTCTAAGCTTTCAATTCCATGTCTTTGGGATTAAACACTTCACTAAATTCAGTCAAAATTGATGGGTATTTCCTGTTCCCTAAAGATCAATTTACTTTCATTTTTCTTTTTGAAAAATTTACTATCCAATAGAAAATTTCCACTCTGCACATTAGAGTATAAATACCTTTTCTCTTGGAAACCAATAGCACATTCACCAGGAATTGTCTGAGCTGCTGAAGACACAAACATTTAATTAACATTAAAAACCCCAACACTGAACAGTTTAGCAAACATGAGGTTGAGGACTCGCATATTTTGTGCCTGTTGCAGTGTTTGATAAATAGTGTTTGATCCCAGGGGGTCAGGACAGGGAACAGCCTGGTGATCCCTGCAGAGCAGGATCAAACGAGGGAGAGCTGGGGACCAGGAGCTGTGGCTGCAAAGCCCCTCTGGCCAGGGGCCCTCGCCTGTGGAGGTCACTCTGGAGACCCTGGGGGCTGAATAAATCCTGGAGCAAGGTCCTGAGAGCTCTGACCACTGCCAGGAGTTCAACTCTGCTTTGTCCAGGCTGGGAAGGTCTTGTTTGGCACAGCTGAGGTGCCCTGCCTCGTGCTCCAAACACCACTCTGAGAACCTGTAAAAAACACTGGGCAGAGGAAAAATCACAGTGGTTTTTTCCTCTTTAAAGATAGTTCCTAGAAGTACTAAAGCAGAAGCTGCTAAATGCTGAGCAGGGTTTAAAACCACAAAAGAGACTGCAGAGACCTGTTTAAAAGCTGTCTGCAGGAAACAATACACAGACTTATTTGCAGGCTGGCTGTCTTCACAGTGTATCAGCGTGTTACGTCTCTGTGGCAGGAGTTCAGTGTCTCAAATGACCAGAAACTGGAGGAAGGTCAGGCACAGCACCAGCTCTGGATCTGTAAAAGCCACGGTGAGTTTGCAAGATGCGCTCTCCGGAGAGTGGCTGATTGCATCCCGAGGCTGCAGGCAAAGCAGGGAATGCTCTGTGTGGGAATGTGGCAGCACATACAGAGCAGTGAGAGGTGCTGTGGGCTGCTGAGGGACAGCCACAGCCACTTCTGCCTCCGATGATGGCAACAGGAAGATCTAAAATACCAGCAGCCCACATCCAGGAGATTTACACGGTACAGGTGCTGTTTATTGTGTTTATCAGCTTTGCTAATCCACACCCACCTTGGGAGTGCAGTAGCTGGAAGCTGCTTCTCCCTCAAGTCCTGGCTTCCTTGTAGCATTTAGATTAAACACCATACTATGTATTTTGAATCAACTTCACTTTGATAATTGGATTCTGTAAGGTAATAAATGTAAACAGAGAGAGCACAGCAAGTCTGGAATAGTCTCATTACAACATCACAATGGGAAGCATTTCATTTGTGAGCATAAAAGTCCATCTTTTCAGAGGTATGTTGCTATCCCTCAGTTCTGGGAGCTGGAATGATTCAGAGAGCAATAAGCCCTTCTTGCATACCAAGTGTTTTCATCATTGCTGATAAAACCATCCAGTGTATATTTGTGCTGGTTTTTTACAGATATTGCTAAGAGCCAAGTGCTAGAATGTGTTACAGTTTCGAAGGCAAGCAAGGAGGGCTATTTGCTCAACAAAACAATATGGCAATTCCCAATTCATTAGGCAGTGTTTTAAAAACCCCAGTTTTCTACTGGCACAAGCAGTGAGAAAAAGCTGGTGGACACAGTGTCAGAGGTCCTGAATGTATGGCTTGATTTTCTCTGAGGAGCTGCTATTCCTGTCAGACTGCTGATAAATCAATGCGGTTCGCTGAGTTGCTGCTTTTATCCCAGGTGTTCAGCTTGGTGGGAGTTGTGCCTGGCCTGTTCCCAGTCATCTGGAAAATAAAATAGTATAGAAAATTGATTTATTTATTTTGCCAAGCCGCTCTTGCCTGGATGAAATAAAAGCCTGAAAGCATCTATTTACATTACAGTGTTGTCACAGGGTTTTGAGAGCATATGCCATAAAAGACTTTTAAACAGTTATTGCCAGGATCTAAGCTGATTGGCAACGATCACTTAATAATACCTATCACTTCAGATGTCTGGCTCTTTATAAAAACAAATGTCTTCTGTCTCAGCCTAAGGAGAGCTAGGAAAGGATATTCATGTGTTAAGAGTAAGAATGCCCTGTCAGAGCAATACATTGCCAAAATGCTGCTGGAATCAGAAGTGCACTGCAATTGGTGGGAATAGCCTTATTGAACCATATCCAGAGCTCATAAAGCTGTGTTTGCTTTTATTTGATAGTTTCCCAGAATGCAGAGTTTTGTCCTTTGCTTTCAGAACAGATTTTGGAGCTGCAACTTTTTCCACCTGTCCACACCTTGCACGAGGTTGGTGCTAAAAATACCCCCGGGCCTGCTCTGTTCTTTCCAACAGAATTTAATGTGCAACACTCTCAAATACAAAAGGGGAGGTGAAAAGAGCAATACTTACAATGTCTGAATTGAAGGGCTTCACGTTGATGTTGCGTGTTGAGCTACTTGTGAGGGACCAGACCTTGGTTTTGTGCTTAAAGGCAGCTCGAACCTTTGGCAAAAACACGAAACCAGTAGAAATGGTTGTGTTTATTTTCACAGGTGCAGCCTGCAATCATTTACCCTTTTTCCTTCCTCCACACAAATGTCATGTGCCTTTAAAGAACACCAATCCACCCCTGCACTTCTCTTTGTCCTCATGGGCTTTTCTCTGGGACACTTTCACATTTTGCAGAGCCCCAGGCTGGAGCAGGAGGTGCCCGTGCAGGCAGGGCAGCACAGCCCTGGCACATCCAGTGCCACCAGACACAGAGCAGCTGCCAGCCTGCTGTAAACAGTCATTTCATGGGGCTGGATGGAACTCCCCAGAGATGGAGCAATATTCTTCACCCGAGTGAACATCAGCTGCAGAAAGGACAGATGGTGAGACAAGTGGGTGAGATCTGTCAAGGATTAATGGCTGGAAGTGACTGACCAGTGTTAGGTGTGGAGATCAAGGACAGTTTTTCAGATGATCTGGGCCCATTCTCCAGTGATTCTTTATAATTACCTGTGTGTTTCTGCTCTGGGAATAAACCCCTTTTTACCCAGCCACTTCTACACCCAGTCTATGCATGTTTCTTTACAATATCTGAGTTTTATTTCTCAGAAAGAAATTCTCAAGAAGAATCCCCACTTTAGCTAAAGGAGTATTTTAGATATTCACAGCCTATGAGGGAGCCAGAAAGACCTGCACTCCAAAAATGACAGCTCACATCAGCTATGCATAAACTGTTTTTTAAGGATATAAATTCTGAAAAGTTTCTGAATTTAATTTCACATGAGGTTCCTGAAAAAATGACAGCAATTCAAATATTTATACTAGATATAAAACATTTGAAATTTGAAGATTTCTAAGCCTGGGGGAGAACAGAATAAAGAAATAGTTTTCCTCCCTACCTTTAACCTGCCTGCCTAATTTTAGTTGATTTCAGTAAAGATCAGGAGTTTCACAGTCAGACCTCACTCTTCAAGCTGTTTTTGGCAGAGATCACATCAGTGAATGCTCTGAGATGGAAAAGGTTGGCAGCCACTAATAAATGATAATTTCTCTGTGGAAGAGCTGGAGTAGCACAGGAAGCAGCAGCAGGCTGGGGCAGAGCTACTCAGCAACAGCCAGGAAAAAGAAATGTGGAGAAGCAAAGCTGGGAGGGTCTCACTGAGCATTGCCCTGGCAGCCTGCTGCAAATGGCTCTCACAAAAACCATTGCTGTGCAGTAATACTTGCTGCTGAGCATTTTCTGCTGTCTGCCACAGGAGGAGAGGATGCTCCAAGCCAAATTTACATCAGCCTTGTCTTGGCTTTATCCCAGTTGCTCTAATGCAGTCTTAAGGCAAAAGGATTCCTCAGTCCCCTGTGAAAACCTGAACTTCCCGCCAAGAAAAATACCTGGAATATCTTCTGCTCAGTTTGCTTTCCCATTAAGGACTGCATGAGCAACATCCAGGAGTATGTTTTGCTGAGAATAATATTTCTTTTCCTCCCTGGAACTGCAGCTGGAGCAGAGCCCCCCAGCAGGGACTGCCAGAGCGAGTCCTGCTCCCTCTTCTCAAGGATCTCGTCCTCCAGTGCAGCCCACGCCTGCTCAGCCCCTGCAGCTCTCAGGACAGATTTCTCCTGACCCTTGAACTGCTCCTCTTATCTTTCTTCTGTTTCAAACCTTTCTTATGCTAATTAAAACAAATGGCAGGCATGGGTAAAAACGCTGCAAGTCACAAAGCCAGAACAGTCATGGATTAATTAAAAGAAAAAGGGAATCAGTGGCATAGCAGGCAATGATAATGAAGAAAGTCTGAGCTTGCTTCACACTTACGTTCTTTGAATTTGGTAACACCAAATCTGTTAACACCATTTGGTTACATACCTCTGAGTTCAGAAGGCAGTGAAACAGGAACATGAAAAATCCCTGAAAATGGAAAAAAGGGAGAAGGGTGAGGTCTGGCTATGAAAAATTAAATGCAATCATGTGTTTCCCTCAGCATTGTACAGAGCAGGCATCAGGCAGCTGGAGCCCTATAAATACCTGAGTGACTAAACCAGGATGTCCCAAGTGAAACTGGAGAAACCTGCAGCATCAGGTTACTGTGGGGCTGGTCTGGAGCTATTCCTGTAAAAAACACCTCCTAAACTTCGCTCTACTAAAGGTAAAATCGGGCTGAAAATATGCAAAAATCCTTGTTTCATGACAAGAGAACTTTGTGTTTGTGGTTGCAAAGAGCAAGGAGAGGGAAATGCTCTTAGGGAAACACCAGGTCAGGATTTTTCAGATTAGAAAAGCAAGGTATTAACACTCAAAGAATTTTAATGGCTGAATTTGTCTATCTTTGGGCTTTTAGTCCAATGCAAAGTGAAAAGGTCTCATCCCTTTCCCTCACAAAACAGGTTTATTTGTCTGGTGGTAGCATTCAGCACCAAGAACCCTGTTTCACTGGTTTTTGTGCCCACAGTTGTTTCCAAGACAAGAAAGGATTTACATGAGATTGGTTTTCCTTCCTCTCTGCAACCACTGTTTGGGAAAGAGCTGTAACACGCCTGGAGGGTTATGCCTCTGCTGAAATTCTGCTTAAAGCTAAGCACATGTTTAAATTCCTCCTTGGACAGAGCTGTTTTTCTGGATTGGTGTGCCAGGAAGATGAGGGTTGAGATTCCTGCGTGCAGGAGTTTGGCACAGCTCAGGGAATAGCTCCACTTTGGATCTTTCCCATAAACTTCTGTTTACTTTCATTTAGTCTCAGTAATGAAGCCTCAAATTGGAACTGAAAAATTGGCCTGGTATCTACTGAAGAATCCTGCCTGTGGTACACAGTGCTGGAAGAATGAATTCCATTTCATTTCTGAAGCTCAGTGCTGTCTCATTTATTTAATTATTGCTGCTGGAAACACTAAGGAGTGGGATACAAGTTCTGTTCAAACAAAGACAAGCAATTGCCAGCACTCTGTGCTTAGCACAAACTTAAAAGACAGAGGAAGGAACACAGAATGAAATGCAGTAAGCATAAACATGTGAAAACATTACTAATGATCCTTTTAATTGGATCTCAGAAGCACTTCTGT
Source organism: Pseudopodoces humilis (assembly GCF_049639895.1). NCBI lineage: Eukaryota > Metazoa > Chordata > Aves > Passeriformes > Paridae > Pseudopodoces > Pseudopodoces humilis. Next base: position 269,826 of record NC_142219.1, read on the forward strand.
AGCCATAAATTTTCCCCCCAGGTACTTACTTGTAGTGAATTAAAAACAGCAAATATATACTGAAATACTAAAGCGTGGGCATTGACAGCCAAAATGCCAAAGATCCACGAGCTCCCCAAGATTGGTAAGAGAACAGCCACGGCTTTAGCTGTTAATCTGTAAGAGAAAATAGGAAATGGGGACACCATTAAAGAAATGTCAGCCTCCACACCAAGGACTTTATCAATTATGTTCTGGCAGCAGGGCAGCAGGCGGAACTCTTCTTTACCGTGAAATTCTTTTAAGGGACAAGACTTTAATTATTTTTTCATCTGTGAAAAGGGGGATAAGAGAACATTGGTTTCACACAGGATAAGTACAGATGGTGAGTCAGTAACTGAGGGAGCAGGGAAAGAGATCTGAGAGATGGCCATGAAATACTGCAGCTCTATCTTCAGTTTACAGAGATGTGTCACTGTTAGTGGGGAGCCCAGGGCAGGAGTCCAAGAGCAGAGAGCACCCTACATCACAACACAGGCCACAGCACTGGGCAAGCCACATGTATTCGTGGTCTGTCCACTCTGGAACCACCAAAACACTCATCAGTGCACAGGAAAAGCTTTCCTGCCTTGGAGACACTGCTAAGGGGAGCCCAGAGCAGTTCCACCTCCTCCGAGGAGCTGGTGAACCCTTGCACAGCCGGGCATTTCCAGGGACAGCCGTCACAGGACAGACCCCTCCTCCTGGCTCACAACAATTCACAGTACGACACAAAAAGCACAGAGAAGGGACCAGTCCCCACTTGAAACGTGCCAGGAAGGCAGATCCAATCCCAGTTTACAAAACTCCTGTTGTAGCCTGTGGGATTCCTGCACATTTATCAAAATATCAAAAATATCAGTGAATTCAGCCTTGGTACAGTTACAGACAGAGAAGCCAAGGGGCAGTAAAGAAACAGGGGTAGTGAGAAATGAAAAGTCAGCCCCTGCTTGGTAAAGCAATGGTTTTTTAGAAATGATCAGATTTCTATTTAGATGGAAGCCTATGCAAGGGGAAAAGCTGTTTCAGGGAGATGAATGTCCTGCTTGTGCCCCCTCGTAAGATTAAAGCACACATGGAGAGAAATGCAGAGCTGCCTGACAGGAGACTGCTTGTAATTACAGCAAACACAAAACAAATGAGAATTTTGTACAACACAATTCAATGAAGAAATCCTTTAATTAAACTTAGAGACAAGATGTCTTCTTCATTTCAGTGACCTGAGCACACACTCCATTATATCCTCAACTAAAAGTGTATCCTGAAGTTTAGGGAAATCTGGAATGGGGAAGCATCTGGAACTTTTTTCTGTTCTGGTTTGGTTTTTTTTTCCTGTATTGATTCATATCTCTGTATGCTCAGCCATGAATATTCCTGCACAATTCAATGTAATTCTTCAAGGAGTTTTTTCAGTCAAAAAATGAAGGAATATCTTACAGCTTGAGGTCCTATTTAAATTTTAAAATGCATTTTAAAAGATTCAATTTTAAAACAACTTATTCAGGTTTATTTTTGTGAATCGAGGATGCTTTGAGGTTTTTTTCCTGATAGGATTAAAGCTCCTCCCCAAGCTCCAGGATGAAATGTGCTGCACTGGGGAGCTGCCCTGGACTTTGTGCAGGAGGAGCTGCAGAGCCCTCGGTGTCCTGGGGAAATGTTCAGGACCAGCAGCTGGGCAGGACCGGGAGCACCAGGGATGGATCAGCTCCACCCAGGGTCCCTCAGGCTTTGGGGGTCCCCAAGAGCAGGGATTGGCACCCCCAGCACAGCTCCACTTGTAAAACTGCCTTCAGCACAAACCCCCGCCTTTCTTTTTCTCTTCTCACACTCTGGTTTCATAAAATTTGCAGTTTGGAATATAATTTTCCCCAACTATTTTGTTGCCAAAAAGTGTTTTCTTTGTTTCACTTTGAGTCAGAGCATTAAAGGCTTCATCTGATTTGTAGTTGGGTGCAGAATAGATTCAATTTCAATATTTTCAATATTTTCAAAACCATTCTTACAGTTTGGGTTTTCAGAAGCTTTTAACATTGCAAATTACTCATACAGTTTTAAAATCACATTTTAATAAAGATGGCTCTTTATTAAGCCCAGAGTTCAGCACATGTGCAGCAGAATTCCACAGCTAAAATGAAAATACAATCCAGATGTGGGATTTTCCATGCAAATGTATTAATGTTTCACGTAAACTCATTTAGAAAAGCAGCCATGTGAAGGTGAAATTCATTTATGACTGTCTGAGGGTCTGCTCTGCCTATGATTCTCTTCAATCTCATTAAGACTTTTTTGAATTTTTACCTAGTTATTGCATAGCTTTCTATGCTTACATGCTTGGATTTCATCCTATGTAGGAAATTATTAATTCAAGATGTTTATGAGCTTTGCCTACCAATCAAAGGACCCAGCTCTACAGTTCCTGGTGCTCTTTTATCTTCTCCCACTCACCCCTCCCCTTCCTACCCTTATTCCATTTTAATCTTTGAACTTTAAAAAAGAAAAATGCTAACTGTAAAATGCTGCTTCAGAATGCCATTAAGGTAGCAAGGTTAAAAAAATCCTAGAAATACAAAAGTTAATGTTCCACTAGGTACATTAATTCTGACACACTGCACATACTTTATATTTTTTTTTATTCCCGTTTTTCTTTGCTACATGAATATTTTAGTAGATTAGTTCTAGTACACTGAGATACAGAGCACAATCAAATAGATGTTGTTTTTGGAGAAGGAGCACTTCCCCATGCGTGACTTAAGCTGTGCAACCTAAAAAAAATAGTCATTAGCATCAATGGAGCTTTATATTGTCCATAAACCTGGGGACATGGAGCAATAATTCGGGGTAGGGGCTGGGCTTACTCTGCACATGCTGTGGCTCAGCCCTACCACGACTTCATGAACCTTACTAGAGGCTTTTTTCTTGTGCCCAGATGTGTCAGAAAACAGAACAGCCATCTGAATTTCTCCTGCGTGCCCCTTCTCATGCTCTGGCCTTGGCAATTAACAGCCTGGTTCTCACATACACTTTCCAAAGCTCAGGTATTGTCACTTTTCTGCTGCCCAGTAGCACCAAGCCGGGTGAGATTTTGTCTCTGTGCATCTAAAAACACTGAAGGATCAGTCCTGGAACTAAGCAAATCCAGCACAGAATCTCTTTTCTACTGTTACATTTTGCCAAGTTTTTTTTTTTTTTTAGGTATATACCTGTCATTACTTAGCTTCTGGAAAACATAAAAAATACTTGGAGTCTGATTAAATTTTTGTATCTAGAGAATATGGAAAAGCCTTTGGATAGTATTGGCTGTGCACAGCCTGGCTGTCAGTTCAGCCCATGGTTTAGGGCTGTTCAGCTCTGCCCCAGCACCAGAACCCTCTTTAGCTGGGCTCACCCAGAGCAGGGCAGTGCCACCGTCCTGTGTCCCAGGGCTGTCCCACGGAGCTGTCACCTCCTGCCTGCCCCCTCACCCCGCACACCGAGCCCCTCCAGCTCAGAGCCAGAGCCCAGCTCCTTGGAAAATCCTCAGTTCATTTTTCAGATGCACCTCTGGCAAGAGCAGCATTAACTTTCTCTGTTAATTGCTGAGCTGCCCATTTATTATCCACTCACCCTTTCAATCTCCAGTTGAAAAAAACCATTTTTCTTCCCTTTTCCTGTTCTTAGGGTTGAATTCTGTTTCCTGAGAAGTGAAACCTGCTCACTAGAGATCTTCTCACATCCAGATCTCTTCAGCTGGCTTTTTTGCAGCTGCTTTTGTTTCATCACTCACTTCAGGACGGGATTTTGATATCTTCAGTGTATCTTGCTGGGAGAGGCTGTCAGGCAGCATTTGAACCCAGCTGAAATCAATCAACAGGGGAAGTTTCCGAGATGGATAATTACCTTAGCTGTTCTACAGCCCCGGTGTGCAAGGAGCACAGGCTCCAGCACCTCTGAGAGGTTTTTCATTACCAACATCATCTAAAATCATTGCACAGTTACTGGAGCTACCAGGGACACTTTTCCAGGAGCACAGTTGGGCCTTCCAGGTTTATTTTATTTTATTTGCAGTTGGAGTGCTCAGCTGTGAGTGCTCCCTTTGCCTTGGTTAATCTCTGCCCTGCTCTTGCCCTGTCGATATTTACCCCACCACACTGACACCTTACAAGAAAGAAATTTCACTGCTTGCAGAGAGAAAACTTTATTACTTCTGTGAAGGGGACCCCTAATTCACAAATCAATTTTATTGGTTCTATATGGAGCACAAATCCTTTTAAGACTTCTGACATCCACTTTTCTGTCATGATGCCTGCTGAAGTGAGAACTAAATTCAGACCTATAAGCCAAGGTTATATAATCATTGGAGGAAATACTGTAAGAAAAAGCAAAATTCCTTCACAGAACAAGACAGTCTGACAGATAGGTCTTTTAACTGAACTTTCTCTCTTGTTTCTTGGGCTCCTCTCTAGTCACTTCCAGCAGTACCCTTTGTGTTTTATGTAAAAATAAATAAATCCCTAAACCTGTGACTAACATTTCAGACTCCTGGCTGAAAAAAAAGTCAATGTAATTTCAGTTTCCCATTTGTTACAAGTGACATTTACTCGCCCCTAAGCTGGAAGTTGGGGAGATGCTGGGAAACCATGAGTAGCAATTCTGACTGTGAATGAAAGTGATTTTCACAGGAGGCCAACACACACCCCTGGTGTCCTCACTGCCATCCCTGCTGAGCCCTGACCCTGCTGCTCACTGTGCCACCCACAGCTCACTCCTTACTCCAAGGAGCAAAACCAGGAGCTGCAGGTGCTGAGCTGCCACCAACATCAAAAGGACAAATGGAAGAATAATGGCGACAGCTCATATATTTGATGGAACTAGGCAGCAAACGGCAGAAAAACCACAAAACAATCTTGAGGGCTGCTGAAGAGCCACTGAGCCCATTTGGGATCCAGAGGAACGAGCTCCCTTGTGCTCCTCAAGAAGAAAACTCCTCTTTTGCCAGAGGAATGCCCAGGGGTGTTTGAGCTGCCCAGCAGAGCTCAGACCAGATCCCTCAGGCCCCTTCCAACACAGCAAGGAGGGGACATCAGAGCAGCTGTGTGTGCTTTTTACTAAATGAAATTCAGCTCTGGACTCTGCTACAAGTCTTGATCTACTGGGTACAATTTTCATCCTAAAAGGATTCACACAGATTTTACTTCTGCTCCTGACTCCAAGCAGCAGCTCCTGAGTTCCTGCAAATACGAATGAATTCCTCCTCCTCCTGCTGCACTTTATCCTGGCTGCACAGACAATCAGGCTGATGGCACAAGGAATGCACTTTAATCAGCACACACACAGCTGCTTACCTAATCTTGGGTGATTTCTAGGCAGAACTATAGCAATTTAAAGGGAAAAAAAAGACAAAACTAATAACTGCAGAGGCCATTTCCCATTTCCCAAATGTTATTTGCACTTTCAAAATAACTGTGTGAATCTGACTAAGAACCATTTACAGTCACTTCAGATCATTGCTTTCTTGTGGGTGTCATTTATAACCCAGGAAGAGGCTGCTAAATGAAAGCATTGTAGCTACAGAAAAAACCCCTCGGTTGCAACAGCAACTAAATTCAGATTAATTTTGATCACATGAGTGGGAAGAGAGGTGGAATTGTTCCTTTTCTGTCTCCCTCAGTGTTTAACAGTGTGCCCTGTCACCACAGACCCTCACAAGAAGGCAGATGTTGCCAAAGCAGCCTCACCTCTCTCGGGCCTTCCCAAAAATCTCAAACTGCCTTTAGGAGATGCAGCATTTGCCCAGGATGCAGAAGGGCTGGGCTCAAATCACTCTTTTGCCTAAGGGTTGCACTTTCCATTTCTGCAGAAAAGCGTTTTGACTCCCTGCTTGATGCTCATTCTTTGCTGTTGAACCTGACCCACTCATATTGAATAATTAAACGTTCTCTGGCTCAGAGAGAGAAGGTGAACTCCACAGATAAGTCACAAGGCACTCCCTGAGAGAGGAGAGTCCTACCTAATCCTTGCTTTATTAATATTTCTGAATTTATATTAAATATTCAGTAGAGCAGGGATTGAAACTCAAGTCTCACTTCAAATCCCCATCAAGCCAGACAAAATTAAGGCCATGACCGGAACTGGAGCTACCTTAGGAATTTTAATATGGAGAAGGCAATTCCAGGGGCTTCAGCACTGACTTCTGACTTAAGCACCTAACCAGGGATTCAGGAATCCCTGTCTTGCTAAGGCTTTCCATAGTTCAAGTCCCTTGTCACCTCCACTGCTTCCAGATTCTGAAAACACAAAAGAAAAAATAAATACTTCCCAAAAATTAAGTACTGAACCAAAACATATCTTTCTCCAGGTCTTTAGTGCAAGTTATTAAAAACAAATATGAAGAATTAAAACATAATGTCCTTGCAAGCTGAATTTTAGGAGTTTGTGATTTCACATGGGAAACCAAACTTGGATTTTACCACTTTTTTTCCATAATTCCTTTCTCCAACATTTTTTGGTACTAATTCTCTCACTGCACTGCTGTTGAGACAGCATTCTCTGCTTCCCAATCCCCAAGGCCAAGGTAAGAGCTAATTTTCCACTGAGCTTTGCCATTAAGTTATCAAAGCAAATGAGAGTTTACTGTCAGAGCAGAAGTGTTTGATGAGCAATGGAGGGGAGTTAATGAACGGGGCTGGGTGAGGAGAGCAGCCCTGGGAGCTCTGCACACCCCTCTGCTGCTCTCCTTCCACAGCTCCTCATGGGCTGGGTGAGGAGAGCAGCCCTGGGAGCTCTGCACACCCCTCTGCTGCTCTCCTTCCACAGCTCCTCATGGGCTGGGTGAGGAGAGAGCAGCCCTGGGAGCTCTGCACACCCCTCTGCTGCTCTCCTTCCACAGCTCCTCATGGGCTGGGTGAGGAGAGCACAGCCCTGGGAGCTCTGCACACCCCTCTGCTGCTCTCCTTCCACAGCTCCTCATGGGCTGGGTGAGGAGAGAACAGCCCTGGGAGCTCTGCACACCCCTCTGCTGCTCTCCTTCCACAGCTCCTCATGGGCTGGGTGAGGAGAGCAGCCCTGGGAGCTCTGCACACCCCTCTGCTGCTCTCCTTCCACAGCTCCTCATGGGCTGGGTGAGGAGAGCACAGCCCTGGGAGCTCTGCACACCCCTCTGCTGCTCTCCTTCCACAGCTCCTCATGGGCTGGGTGAGGAGAGCACAGCCCTGGGAGCTCTGCACACCCCTCTGCTGCTCTCCTTCCACAGCTCCTCATGGGCTGGGTGAGGAGAACAGCCCTGGGAGCTCTGCACACCCCTCTGCTGCTCTCCTTCCACAGCTCCTCATGGGCTGGGTGAGGAGAACAGCCCTGGGAGCTCTGCACACCCCTCTGCTGCTCTCCTTCCACAGCCTGCTCTCCTGCTCTCCTTCCTGCTCTCCCTCCCCAGCACAGCCAGGAGCTCCTCTGATCTCCGAGCAATCACCACCGCTCTGAACGGCCTTGCTGCAGATTTGTGTTTAATCTCCAAACCCTCCTGTGTCTCTGTGCTCCCTGTCATGCTCTGCTTCTCCTGGAGCATCACTCGAACCTCAGGAGGAGCCCCAGTGGAACAGAACGTGTTTTCTCTTTTCCATGGCAACTGCCAAAGGAGCGTGCAGGACAAATATCCCCGGTCAGGCAGGCAGGCACTTCAGATCTGCTGGGAACAATCCCAGCTGAGAGAGCCCATCCTGCAGGACAGGTTCACAGTCACTGCTGCGTTTCTGCAGCACAGGTACACAGGGTGGGCAGCTTTCTTCTTCAGTCACAGGTTATGCTTTTTGGAAATCCAAAAGCTGTGGCTGCTGAAAGTGTGTGAGACTCCAGAAATGGATGACAGAACAAATTTCCCAGGAGTGCTTGATGATGACCATGGCCAGAAGCCAAAATAATTAAATCCATAGAAAATCATGTGGAAAATGAAAGCAGTTTAAAAGGAAAATAATTGGCCCTGATCCTTACAATAGTGAAGATTTATTCCTTTCTTGAATACAAATGTTCACTTGCCTATTTCCCACAGTGTTTGGTTCTTCCCTGAAAGATTCTGGAGTTACTTTCTAGAGCTAAGAGGGGGAAAAAGGAGACAAGAAAATATTACCCATTTCCGTTGCAGGTTTTCTTTAATAGTCTCACAAAAGCAAATTGACCAGAAAGTCTGGAGGGATTCATCTGCGTTTTTTAAAAGAAAATAAATTGTAATTTTCTAATGGGTAAGGGGTTTTTTTGTTTTTGCAGTCGTTTTACCATATCGTGCTATTATTAGGGGCCAGTTTGTCTCCAAAGGTAGGACAAAAGAGCAGCAAGAACTATGGAGGAGAATTTGGTTTCACAGATATCCAGTTTGCCATGAGCAAGCCCTGGGTTGAACAGGTTATGGTCTTAGTTCCATCTCTAGGTCAAAGATAGCAAATAATTGACAAATATGATTGTAAAGTCAGATACAGGAGCAAGAGGATAATCCAGCCTTGGCTGCCCTGGGTGCTCTGCATGTCTGAAACCAGTCTGATCCTTCAGATTCCTAGCACAGAACTGGTGCCTAGCTCTGGTGGGCTCAGCCCAGGGGAAGGCACTGCTTGTGACAGATTATTCCCAAAAATCTCCTTTCCTGTCTCCAAGGACAAAGAAATGCCAGTGTCTCAAAGGGTCAGATGCTGCATTATATCTGATTGTATCTGATTATCTCTGACTCCATCTCCATTGTTTCATCCCCTTTCCAAGCTCCCAGTGCAGTTCTCCCATCTCATGACAGAATTCTCTACACTGTCCCGAGGCAAACTGTCAGTGTGAGACATGAATCTGCAGCAGCCCAACTCTCACTACTTTTAATTGGCTAAATCTCTACAAGTCATCTTGAAACAATACTCTGAAAATTAGTCTTATTGAGCTACTCACAGCCATCTCAATCTTTTTTATAGCTGTCATATCATGTGGTGAAAATCTCTGTTTTCCCAGCAGCAAACTGAGATGACAGAGCCAGTGCTAATAAAGAGGGATTGTCACATTTCAGCAGTTATGGGAAGGACCCCACAGCGCTCCCTTCTCCTTCCATAGCAGGAGCTGTGAGGGAAGCACTCACACGACTGGAATACTGATGGGAAAGGGCACACACACTGCTCAGAAAGGACATGCAGGGCAGAAGAAAGGGTGCATCAAAAACAGAGAGAGAGAAACCACAAGCAGACAGACCTTTCAAAAACCTCTGGGCCAAAAGAAAGCAAAGGAGAGTGTGGCAGTGACATCTATTTTGCCTTGCCACACCAGGAGGGTAATGTGGATGGGGCCTTTTTTCCCTAAAATCTCCAAGACTTGTCCAAAGCACAGGATTGCATAGAGCTAGCTTCATTTAATTAATTATAACTGTAAGGAAACACAGTTTATAGACCTGCTTTTAAGACTTACAAAGCTGCAGTCAGTGATGAAAACCCATCATGATTAATTTTGTTTTCCTTACTCCAGGATGTCAAAGCAGGCACACCAAATGCTAAAATATGAAGTAGCCCCTACTCTGTGCTCCATGTGTCGTGTTGGGTTTGAGTTTTCAAGAAAAGTGTGGTTCTTTGGAAAGACTGGAGGCAAGCACCAACAATTACTGGTAATCTAGAAAATATGGCCTGCCAAAAATGGCCCAGGCTCCAATTGCTCCTTTCTCAAACTGTCCTTGCAGAAACATCAAGTTTTCAAGAGAAAAAAAAGCTTCTGAGCTAGTTACTCCCTGAAGAGACTCAAAACCTCACCACCAGAGGCATTTACCAGTCAGAGTGATTTCCTTCTACACACATTTCCAAATTGTCAGTGGCAATTGCACAGCCATTTACCACTCCCTAGCTGACACCAAGTGCACAGCTTGGTGCTTCTGTGGCCCTGGAACACCCAGAAAAAGCAGCTCTGGGAATCTGTGGGTTTGGCAAGGATTTCTGGCTTTTAACTTGATGTCAGCGAGACCTATATTTTAATTTAGGATGACAAAGTAACGACCACGTCAAATCATGAAGAAAATTTTTGTGGAATAACATTCAGCCCCTGAGGAGCTGCATTCTGAAAATGATCTCTTGACCCAAACAGTCTCTCTCAGTGACCTTTAATTATGCAACGATACCAACAGAACAATCATTCTCCCGTTTCCAAGGCAGCGGCAGCAGCGAGCAGCAAAGGACCAAGGTCAGGCATACAAACCGAGGAAGAGAAGTCATTTTCTGTGCAACATGTAATGGTTCACACGAGCTTTAACTGCAGCAGTGACAAATAAATAGCTGTACCCTTGCCTGGGCACCTGTCTCAAATGTACACACCGGGAAAAAAGAAACAGGACTGCAAGGATTGCTGGAGCCCAGCTGCAACCCCTTGCATTTATTACCGACCTGAAGAGAGCACCTAAAAGTTCAATAGTATTTTTGATACTAAGACAGTATCTTTATTGTAATTACCTGTATTTTCCATTTATTTAATTTTATTTTCAGAGTGCTTTATTGGGCAAATATGTAAATGACACTTAGCTACGAACTGTGTCAGACTGGGCAGTGATTTACAAGTTGCCCAGAGCTCTGCACAAGGCACATGCTTAAATAACATTTATATTCTGCAATGCCACAACTAGAATATTTCCCCTTATTATTCTGCATAAAGCTGACACAGAGTTCCAGGATTATAAATTGGAGCCAAGGGTGTAAATGAAGCAATTCAAGCAAACTCTTGAGGTTATTGCTGTTCACAGGGAATTGTCCCATTTTGTGATGAACGAGCAGCATTTAATTGTTACTCTGGAACCAGGCACCAAGCTGTGACTCACAGCCCCATCCTCCCACCAGCACTTTCATGGCTTAAAATCTGATATTAAAAAATGGAAAACTAAATCCAGCTAGGACATTTTAAAAACAAATGAATGTGAACTTCAAAGCTATAGATTTTCCAAACCTGAAACTTTCTGTTGTTATAATTCTAGAAGGAGAGAAGCTATCCTTTAAGAACTCTGGCAGCAGGGAGGGGACAGTGGAGTGACACCAGCACTCATTGTCCCCAGATGTGCCAACACCATATTGTTAACAACAGTCCCCACCTGACTCCTCTCTCCCTGGCACCCTGTGTGCCACCAAGGACTCATCAGGAGTGATCCAGCCTCAGGCAAGGGGCCAGCAGAGAGTTTTGTTCTCATTAAATGCTGCGCAAAGCCTGGTTTGTTTTAAGGAGACCCCATCAGATCCCCCAGGCTCCTGCAGAGGACAGACTCCACCTGCAGCCACTGCCCTTGGAATGTGTCAGGTCAGAGTCAAGAACCTGATCCATTCACAGGTCAATAAGTACAACACAAGCTTGCAGGCATTCCCATCTAGACAAGATGATAAAAGCTGGAGGGTGGCCCCTCCTCTCATACCCTTCATCACCGATTCTGGTGTGTTCACAGCAAGGTTTCATCACAGGGATTTAATAACCAGGTTTTAATAAACCTTATTCTATCCTGACATTCAGATGTGAAAATAAACATGACTAAGCACATCTAATAAAAATTGTTTTATCTTTATACTCAGAAAAACCAGCACCTCTTAAGGATGAAGTTTCTCCTGTATATTTTGTACCCATATATTTTGTCTTGCTGCCCTTCCTAACACAGAAAGAAACAGGCACAAGTATCAGAGCTGCTGTCCCTTTGGAGCCAGTACCAACAGGCCCTGGAGCAGCAAATCCTGCTTAAGGAGCAATGACAGACACAAAATGATTCCCATGAAGGACAGTCCTGGCTCAGAAGGAGACAGCCAAGAAAAGAATAAGCTGTGGAAGGACTCAAATGTCATCTGACCCAGCTGAGACAGGGTTGGTTGTCGCTCCTGGCAGCAGAATTAGCCCTGACAGGCAGGGGTACAACCGCTTGTGAAAGCTGTTCAAAGGCAGCAGCTCCAGGTAATCAGATCCATTGCTTTGCAACTCCCCTCGCATTCAGCTTAAAGATATTTGATTTTTTCATCACTTTAAGCCTGTTACTATTTGTCCCTGTTTCTCTCTTTTGCAGAGATGCCTCCTCTCTGCAGCTATGCTTTACACACTTTTAATCTTTTAATACTCCTCCCAAAATGGGCCTGAACAATCCCAGCGTGGCCTGGAGCCTTTCTGCAGTGCTGTGACTCTCAGCATCTGCAGCAAAGAAAGCACACCCATTACTGTCATTATGGTCTCTAGAAGATTAGCACTTCCTCATTAATACCCTCGCTGGCAACATTCAAACCCATGTCATTTTTCCTCTAAAACCCTGAGTCTAATAAGGAGACACCCAAACTGCATTTGTATTTGTCATATTCAATGAGCCAAAAATTTAATTAGGTTGAAGACATTATCACTGGCAGTAGCACTTCAGCTCACTAGTTGTCAGTGCTTAATACTTTCATTTTCATTGTTTCCTTTGTTGCCAGTCAACTCTCCTCCTTCCAACAGTTTCTCAGAGGTGCATCACTCATGCTGTTTGAAGCCATGTTCAGTGAACACGCTTCCTCACACACGGGGAGAAATTGTGAAGAAAAGGAACTGCTGAAAGCAGATTTGGCCTGTCACACTGCTCTGTCTAACGGATGGCTCTCCCTCAGCAAATGGAAAAAGCTCTTTCCCTTTTCATTAGAGCACACAAAAGCAGGTGCTCCTGTCTCTGAGGGCTGCGCTGCATCATCTGCCACCCAGAAAGGCACAGAAAGGATTTTCTAGTGCTGTGCATTTTGAATCCCTGTAGACTTTCAGAAGAGTTTACAGACTGTAACTTGCTCCTCACCTTCCTTGTGGAAGGAGATTAAAGAAAAAAAAAAAAAGGAAAGCAAAATTCTCTAATGGTATCACAAAGAGGTGGAATTTAGTTACGGAGGAGATGGTGGTACCGCTTTGGCAGGAGAGCTCTTGTGAGAGCTTCAAGCGATGCTCTGATTGACAAGTACATTCTGTGAGAATGAACAGCTGGGAATAATCCTTAGAATGAGGAGCCTTTGGACACCAAATGACACAAAACAGGAGTGGAATCACAAGAACAAAATGCAACCAATACACAGGAGCTCGCAGAATAAGAGCTGATGTTAAAGCACCGAAGGTATCAGCACTGACTCCCGGGATTTGTGTCCCAGGCAGGAGGTGGCTGGGCTGAAGGGCTGGGGGGTGTTTTATAAACAAAGTGAAACAGCAAGGCAGAGCTGTGGCATGGAACAGAGCAGTGATTAAATGCAGGAACCACGGAACAGAGCAGTGATTAAATGCAGGAGCAGTTTGGCTGAGCAGGCTCGCTGTGATCGATGGCTCTGCCCCAGCAGAGCTGTCCTCATGCACCAGGGAAGGGCTTTCTGTGCATGGCCACCCAAGGAAGGAACAGATCTGCACTAAAGCTCACAACTCCCTTTTCAGTTTCACGTGCAGGGCTTTGTGATGCATTAAAAAATGCAGCTGGAACTAACACAGCAGCTGACATGACTGACTGACTGTGCTGAGGTTTTCCTGAAGCCCTGTTTTGCTCCTGTTCACTACAGCTGCTGCCATTTCCCCAATCTTCAGTCATTAATTTAAGTAAACAGAAAACATTTTTTTCCAATAAAGAACTGTTTTACTATTTCACTGAGTTTGAGGGATGAAGAAAATAATAAAATGAAAGAAAGAATAGGGTAAAAAGCTAAGAAATATTTCTAATTTTGCTGTAATTGCTTTCTCCATGGATGATTATGATAGCTATCACTCTCGGTTCACTGATTGCTGAAGTGTACAGTTTATAAAAAAGACAGAGATTTTTCCAACTCATTGGACCATTTCACAGTAAGCAGTGAGAATGTATTTAATAAGAGTTGGTCTTGGCAGTTTATTCAAGAAAAGTAAATGAAACTCTCTCTTCTGGACAGCAGAATGCAGAAGTGAACTGGCTGGGAAATCACAGGGGATTGGCTAAACGTGGTGTCTTTGCTTCTAAACTAAAACCACTATTCCTGCAGAACAGAGACAAGCTGGGCATTCCTTCCTCTGCTGCAATTAATATCCATCAGTGCCAAACAGATCTTTGAGAATTCTTTGTGCTATACTTGAACCCCTGTAGTCGAGGGAACTCAGGCAGTCAAATTATTACCTGTGCTAAAGGTAATCAGGGAAGAGTTGTCCCCATGGGGAAAGAAATGTGCACATTTCTAACACTGTCACATTGGGGATCTTTTCTCACTGTACCAGAGAAGTCACTTTGCATGCAAAAAACAACGAGACTTTGAAAGGTGAGGCAGGAAGCAAAAAAAACTTATTTAGGCCCTCATAGTCAATGAATGTGCTGAGTAGAGTTAAGTCTTTAGATGCAGCAAAAATAAGTAAGGAAAAGAGTTCAAATGGTTCATAACTCAGAAATGTAATCATGTGCCTTTTCAAGCACATAAGCAATCCCATTAAACTAATCTGCTTTAATTGCATTAAGCTTAAAGAGGCTACTCATATGCTTAAACTCAAATATATGATTAGTTATGTCCCTGAAAACAGAATGGAGAATTCAAACAAATCCTGCATGTATGCATTTAAATGTTTCAAGGTATTAGATTTAGCATTCTATAAACCAAAACATTTAAATTAGCTTTCTGGCAGAAAATCTGTTCCCTGGACGCAAAACATTCTCATTAAGCCACAAATGAATTATTGCTCAGAATTATTTTGCTGAGAGTCAATAGCTAATCCTCTGATAAAAGGCTCAAGAATAATCAATCACAACTAAAGGAAAAGATCATATTCTGTATATTTGTTCAATATGCTTCAAAAACAATACAAAAAGCATGTTCTTAAGTAAATTCAAGTAATAAATAGGAGATGATAATAATTCTTTGCTCAGCTCTTTCCAGTAAACTGCTCCTGCAGAATTAAAGTTTCAGACACTAAAAAAGTAGCTATTTTCACACACATAGGAAAATTACTACAGTGACCAAATATTTACTGTTCAGACTGTCACAGGAGTCTACTATGCTTTAATTAGTGTCTCTGGTCAAAAACTGTTTAATTGTCTTCATTTAGCCTCAAATTACTGGGTATTTTGCAGTTCATGTATCATAAAAGCTTAGTCTTTTATGTTGCTTGTTAAATTCATTTTAGTGGCACTTTTTTCATTTACTTTATTCACTTTAAGCAAAAAAAGATGAGCACACCAGTGACAGTGAAAGCAGAACAAGATGTTCAGCAGGATGTTCTTCTCTGTGACAAGCAACATCTGAACCTGAAGAGATCGATAAGCCAATAACTGCACTTTGTTCTGGGGGAAATGTGAATATGGGGAAGATGAATAATAAATTAATTTTATGACACTAAAAGGAATTTTGTTCACAACTTCCTTTCTGTTTTGGCTTTTAAACCTGAAGTTTGTCAGATGCTGCCTTCCTTGCAGAGCACTGGCTCACGCTGTGCATGTTCTGCAGTCACGTTTGAGTCAGCATTTGAGAGGACCTGTTGCCATATGGAAAATCAGGAACAATTACTCTAAATAATTACATCAGTTTACTGCTTTTTGTTGCCAAGAGAAACAAGCCTTGTTGGTAATATCCACTTGCATTGCCAAGCAACTTAATTTTTCAGAAATTAAAGATGCTCCAGCACTAAGCACTTCTCTAGCAATAAACACCCTTTCTAGCTGATACCATCACGGCCCAAAACACGTCTTTGTTCTCAGGATTTCCTGAGGTGATCTCTGCTCAGTTATGGGCTGAGTCTCACACCTGGCTCAAGCCATGCAGGGGTGGTGTCTGAGCACACCTGGGATTTCCTCTGCCTCTGGGGAGAAATCAGAGTTTTTTGGGCGAGATGAACATTTTACAGGCATCAGCTGCAGCAGGAGCCATTCCTGCACGCCAGGGGTGCAGTGGACGTGGTGTCAGCTTTGCTGAGCTCAGGAGCTGAGAGGAGAGAGCCAGGCAGGTCCTCTCCCATCCAGGCTCCAGCAGCAATGGAATTTAGTCCTTGTCAGGGTGTTTAAAACCTGCTTTGGCAGCAGAGCCTGGCCAGAGGGGAGCCTGAGGAGGAGCTGTCCCCTGAACCCTGCAGGCCGCGGTTTCCAGGCCGCAGCAGCTGCTCGGGTTGGAAGCAATGTCCACAAGAGCGAGGCCACCCTGACAGGCTGATGTGAGAGCTGGCCTGAGCCACCAAGGACAGAGGTGGCACTGGCAGCTCCTCGTGCTCCTGCCCCAGCCTCTGGCCGTGGCTGCGGGCCCTCAGCTCGCTGTCGCTGCCCAGGGGCTGCCATGGTTCGGCTGCTGCACACAGAGCTCGCTGTCTCATCGTGCTGGCCGCTTACATTTCACCCCAGCTTGAGGAGACAGCTCTGGCTTCCCTCTTTTTTACTGCCCCACGTTTATTGGGCTGAGCAGGTTCCACAGCTCCTTGCCCTGCAGCTCTCATTTTCTGCCTTTGGCTTTCTGACACCACAGGCACAGCTATAACAGAGCCATTTCTGCTCGCTGCCCACTCAGCTGCTGCAAACAGCCTCGACACGGTGCCAAAGCTTTCCTGCCTCATCAAACCACACCATGCTGCTTTAATCCAGCTCTGGGATTGTGACAAGGGCTCGAGAAATTCTTCCTAACACAGCCCAGTTTTGCCCACAGTGAATATCAGTGAGGTGCAGCACTCACGGATGCCTGGCATCCCCTTTATTTGAGGCTCACAGTACACAAAGAGCTCCGCAGCCTTCTTCCCCAAGCCAGCTGAACTTGTTGATTCAAAAACTACCTTGCAGTCCTTCCTCACAGAAACTATAGAGCCTTTCTGCTTCTCTGGTTTCTCTGTGTTTGTCTCCGATTCCTTTTGTGCTTATCCACCCTCCTGGCTGAACAACCTGCAATCAGCTCCCAGGAGCCCGGAACGAAAAACTTCCCGTGCACCTGGCAGATCAGAACCCTGCTCCGCTTTGTCCTCTTATTTTTTGAAAGATACATGGAAGGGTTTCACAGTGGACATATAAACCTTAAAGAGGATGCTACAAAGGCCTTATAATTATCTTTTTTTCCAGTAGACCAGTTACTTTCTCCATAACATCCTCTGTACATAAACCTCTAATTCATCATGCCTCACTGCTATGTTAAATCAGGGTATAAACACTTCCCAAGATCTGATATGAACATTTATTTATGCTCTTCTCATTTCAAACTTCCTTTGAGGATCCATTTCTGTAATGATATCTACAGAAGAACTATCCTCTATGTTCTGTTTAATGTCTATTGTATTTTGTTGACTGAATTTAGTTCTGTGAGGAAAGCTGTTCTATCACAGCATATTTCCACTTACTAACTTAATGGTTTGAGTTCTCAGATGCATCAGCCCTCTAATAATCACTTTTTTCCCTGTTGTAACTTTTTTTAGGTCAAATCCTGAAACTGTAAAGTGAAAATGACATGGCACCTCTTAGCCAGGGTACCTGGAGCAGTCTCATTTTCAGTACAGTTACACCATTCCAAATCTACAGCTGATAATATTTGGGCTAAGAACATTTATTCCTCATTAAAGGCACTACCTCTTATTTCTAGACCAATCATTCATAAAATTATTTACTTATGTGCACACACACAGGTTATTTTTTATAAAAGAAGTGTTAATGTGCAGGGTACAGTGTGTATTGAATCAATTCCTTGCAGTAAGTAAAAGTATCTCTTAAGTGTATGTGCTCCATATTCAAGTACATGGAACAGTTTCTGAGCTCCTTTGGACCTATGGAGTTGTGCCTTTGTCTTTGAACTTCCAATAGTGCATAAAAATTGGCATTGACAATATACAGTTATTTGCTTCCTGAGTTTCTATATTTCCTTTGTATTTCTGAATGTCACAGGAGCTCAGCCAAACCTGAAAGTCATTTTAATTCCCAGGCTTCTCATTTCACTACAGTGTAATTATCTTATAGATTTTTGTGTAGACTTATTTACTGTTTTTCTTTTTCTGTTGGATAAGTGTACAATAACTAAAGTAACATCAATTGGGTAACTGTCGCCAATATTTAAAATGAATGGCATTTTCAAAATTACATAAGTAATCCAAGCATAAAAATTATTCTTTATGATACCATTTCAGAACAGTGGCACCAAATCCTTATCATACAATAACCTGTGCCTCAGAAACATTAAATACAAGCCATCAGCACATTTCTATTCTATCTAAGTTCCATATTCTTTTATTTATATACAGTGTCATTTTTCTATTTGGACTAAAGCATCTTTAGGAGACACAAATTCAACATCTTAATTTAGCCTCGATATATTAAATTATCTTCTTAGCTACACTCATGTAATCTCTATGTATATTTCAGAAATCAGAATTTGTCCTTGTATATTCAGAGGTAGCTTTGTGTCTGCCTTACATTTTCCCCTCCAGACTTGCCAGTGCTATTTTAAAATTATTAACTCTCAGAGGCCAGCACCCCAAGAGGCTCAAGGCACTATAATATAAAGATCTGCTGGAATTTAGGCACACATTTAAATCCACTGTAAGTCTGTGTGCCTTGCAGTGTCAAGAGAGCCTAAAAGATAAGCATATGCCTAAATATTATACTGAGCTGGGGCTAGAAACAAGGCCTGTCCTTAGAAGGAGCAGAAGAGTTGCAATAAGCCAGTACAGATTAATGAAGCCCTGTGAAATTCAGCTTTTGACTACAGCAGGAAGAGGAAAGTCTCCATTAATGAAAGGGAAAATAATGAATCAGCAAGTGCTGGAGACTGTAATAGGCAGGGAAACACTTCAGCTCCTGCTGAAGCACAGGTTTCGCCCTGTGCAGCATTCAGCTTTATTTAAATAAGATTTATTTTAGTGGTGAACTGGCTGCATTCGAGTGGAGGATACCTTTAACAGTACTTGCTTTTTACTGAAGAGAATGATGTCAGTGCTCTGGGAGAAGGCCACGGTGTAACATTGCCCATGTGAGATTGCTGTTATCATTCAATGAGAGAAACTTACTTGAAGGCATTAGCATCTCCATGGACCTTGTAGTTGTCTGCACTGATTCTGGAGATGACTCTTGTGACAGCAATGAGAATGCCAATATTGACCTGGAGGAGGAAAAGGAGGAACAAGACTCAGTCAGGAAAGCAAGCTGTGGCTGAGGTGCAGGATGCCCTGGAGGGTGTTGTACAATCACAACAGGAAACAAGCTTTCTGTGCTGTCTTTGTTTGGCAAAAGAGGTTTGCAGGGTTGGACTGGTGTAGTTTGCCCGGTGCCAATGATTTCCACCCCCACAGTGGGAAGCTGTTGCTTCTCTCTTTCCTTCAGGAGCATCCTTGGCTGCTCAGGAGAAGCCTGGGTCTGTGCATTGCCTGGCAGCCAAGGTGCTCAGGATCCCCAGGACACAAATAAATACCCTGGATGTAAATAAATACCCTGCCAGCCAACAAATGACAGAAAGTTCCTGCAGGAACTTCCTCAGCCAGGGCACGTGGCTGCATTCCCTTTGGTTTTGTGCTCCACGTGCGCACACTTCAGAGAGCAACTTTCCTTCCACACCTCAGGGTGTACAGCTCCTGCTTCTTACCAAAGCCTGCTTACAGTTTAGCTACACCACTACTTTAAAGGAGAAATGAGAAAAATATGTTAAATCTGAACTCTTCTCTTCAAAGGCTCCACTCTTTTTGATGTCAGGTCCAGCAGAAACATCAATAAAATGAAAAGAATTCCCAACAGAAAAGTAGGAAATCTTGAAAAGACTAAGACTGAAAATGTTCAACAAAAGAAAGTTTGTGCTGGAGTCACAGGTGAAGGAAGAGGGAAATCTTAAAGGAAATGTGGCAAAGACTGTCTTGCTGTGCAGAGACCTTGGGTTTAAAGAAAAAAAAAAGATAGACAATGGGAAGGTGAAAGACATATTTTCCCCTTCCTGTCCAAAGTTGCACAAAGCATCAAGAACAAGGGCAGAACAAAACTATCCTGAACTACAGAACAAAAAGAAAGAGAAGACTTCAAAAAAGTACTGTTCCTCAGTTAAAACTCAATAATCATCCTCTGCTTTGACATAAATATTCTAACTCTGAGGATAAGAGGGTAAATTAAAGATGTTTAAATTTTATTATAATGATTTCCTTGGTTTTTTTTTTTTTCAAATCTTCTGATCCCTTTTTGAATTTTAGGTTTCTAAGGGCAGATCATCATCTGCTGTAGAATCAGAGCATATCTGTAATAGTTTGTTTTTGCCATGGCTCTTGAGTTTATTCAAAGGATACCCCGTGGAACTGCCAGCTCCTCAATCACAAGTGTACTTGTTGTTCAATCAGCTTTACAGAGATAAGAGGTGAAATTCAATGGTCTTGGGTTCATTTTCCCTATTTCTACCAAATCATATTTTGTAAATAACTTCTATAAATCCTTTGAGGTGGTAATGAGCATTTTTGAAAAAACCATTTCTGTGCCAAACTCAGAGCCCTGCACACTCTCACCCAAACTGGACCACCAGGAAAATAACAATTTACAGGGAAACAAAAGAGGGGCCTTGCCCCTGCAGCCCAGTATCTCCTCCTCATCCCATCTGCAGCTCTGCCTCTCTGCCCTGCACACAGATGCTTTCCACAGAGTTCCCTTAACTCTGCCCTATCTGTGGAAGCACACCGAGGCAGCAGATGGCTGCTAACAAACAAAGCCTTCTGCCACAAGTTTTAATGTCTTGTGTCAGAAATTCAGGTGCTTTTCAAGTCGGGATTTTTTTCCACTGAAGACATGTCCCAGGGCAACTTGGGCTGGGCTTAGTTTGGATTGCAAATTAATTGCAAGGATTTTTTGTGAAGCTGCTTTAAGAGGATGATATAGAGCTTGTGTGGTGTGTGCTGTGGATTTAATCTTAAAACCTTGAGATGTAGGTAGAAGCCAAAAGACCTACATCTAGAAGGAACTCTTTCCTTCATCACATCCCTTGCCTCAAACCCCAAGGAAAGAGCATATTTGGTATGGGATTCTATACAGGGCTGGGAGGTTCTGGGAATTACTGCCTAGAAAAGATGTGTGAGTGTTTCCCCAGTCACACTCCCTCCAGCTCATTCTGCTTTAGGCTCCGTGGGGTCTGGGTTGCCTGTGGGGCTGGGGCAGGATAAAAGGGGACGGGGTCTGCCTTGTCTCTGGGGAGTGGGAGTTGAAAGGAACAATCCCCATTTCCCTCACAGCATAATCCTTTTTCTTGGCAGAGACACTGTGGATCCAACTAGTCAGTCAAAAACTGCTTTTTGAGAAGTATTTTCTCAGACTTAAATGCTAGTTTATGCAACTGGTGGCTAATTTGTACTGAAAGAACACAGGCACACATGCACGGTGTTTAGCCCTGTTATTTCCCTATGGGCACTAACACATTTTTCAGCTGGAATATCCAATGCCCAGAGAGGTAATTTGTCAGCTCACTCGCTGCTATTCTGGGCAGAGCTGGGCTTAGACTATTGAACAAATTGCTCTATGTGCATCAGCCTTGTGAGCTCACTCTTTCTGAAAGTATTTGTATCCCTACAAGAACATGATCTGAGCTGCACAAATGTTATCTATCATGAGTTAGAGCCAGACAGCTCAACTCTCTCTGTCACGTGCAAATTGTTGGAGGCTGTGCTTGCTCAGGTGAGTGAGCATTTCACTGCCTGGTGTGTTCTGGTCACCACCACCCTTGGACAGCAGCCTGGAGAGGTTTGGTGTTACTGACTGCACCTCATTTCCTCCTCTGGTGCTGATCAATGGCCAGAAAGCAAGTGCTAACGTGAGGAGGGGACATATGAATATTAGATTGTTTTAATTGCTCTCCAATCATCAGTGTCTACATACCTTTGAATTTAAACTCACGTGCAGAAGTTCAGAGTGTACCTTCTGCTTGCCAATAGTTACAGAGGTATGCAATGTTAAACACTAGTTATATATATATATAGCTATATATATATGTATAACTATATGTATAACATACATATATATATATATATGGATATATTCCTTCCTTTGGCTTGTGAGCAGGATTTGTGGGGGTTTTCTGTGTGATGAAATCTGGGCAAGTTTCTCTGTGCTATTTTTTTAATGTCCATGCCTCTGAAAATCTACATAAAGCTTTAAATGTAACGTGGTTTCACAGATCAGTGAGTCTATTGCATCTTCAGGCTTTCAATCTGACACCACGGCCTGCAGAAAACACTGTAGGTAACCTGGTCAATAAAAGTATCAGAAGCAGAGCTGAGGAGGTGCTGCTCTCACACAGGTCTCTGCAAGCACTCCTGACTCCTGGAGTAATTGCTGTGGTGTAGCTACAACTGACTGCAATTTAATGTGTGAGCATCGTGAGCTGCTGCGGAGTGTTCGTGTGCCAGCGCTGGAGCTGTGACCCTGCTCCCTCCCCTGGAAAGGGGCAGCTCATTAGAGCTGGCACAGGGGCTGCGACAGCCCCTGAGCCCAGAAAACTCACCTGAACATTCCTGAGCAGCCAACCTGAGCCCAGAAAACTCACCTGAACATCCCTGAGCAGCCAACCTGATCCCTGCAAACTCACCTGAACCCCTGCCCTGCCCAACCCGCCCAACCTGAGCCCTGCAAACCAAGACCCAGGGGACAAAATCAGGTTTGTGAGCACTGCAGGGACAGGGGTGTGGGGCAGGCTGGTGCCTCCCCCAGCCCCTGAAGGGTGACAGTCACACCCTGTTCCAACACAGCCCTGCTGCTGCCTCTGCTCTGGTCACCATCTCCCCTGGGGACACTCCACAGCTTCAAGCAGCAGCGGGGTGGAATTGGGGTTTCATCTTTCACCGGTGTGTGTGAAACACAAACTGCTCTTTGGGGCTGTTTCTGAGAACTGCCAAAACTCCCAGGAGCACTTGGTATCACATAGCAGGGCTGTCCCACTGTTTTATGTCCTGTCTTTGTCTTTGAATAATGAAATTAACAGTGTGAGAATTAATATTCATGAACTAATGCACGCCCATGCACAACACAAAAATTGGGAGCAGGAATCAAGAATTTCTGGAGCATTCAGGAGTGCTGTTTCACTGGGCTGGCACAAGGTGTGACCCCAGGCCCTGAGCCAGTCCTGCAGTGTGGCTGGCACGGAGGAGCCACCAGGAGCAGCGGCTGCTGTGGTTGTACCTACCAGAATTACAAACATCGCTGGTGCCACGAAAGCCCAGATTGCTCCATTCTCCAGAGAGAGCCAGCAGCTGCAGGGGAAGATCAGAGTTGGTTTGGAGGAAACACACAGTCATTTAATTAGTTATGATACTAATTTAAAAACACCCCAACTTCTAAAACAACTAAGAGAGAGTGCAAAAAGGCTGATGAATTTTGAAAGGGAGAGAGGGAACGGCACATCAGGAGAAAGCTCCTTTTCCCCTCACACTCGGGGGATCGCAGGTGGGATCGGTGGATTTGTCACACAGTGACACCTCTCTGCCCCAGCCCACCTTCACAGGAGTGCAAAGATGGGGAGGGAGGAGGTGTTTTGTTTGCAATTTGCTGTGCTGGTATCCTCGGCCACAGGCAGCCATTTCAGCTCTGGAGCACTGTGAAATGTCTCATTGGAGTGAATTTGTCTCACTGCAGCCAGAGACAAACCAAAGCCCTCCCTGCCTCTCCTGGTGGGGAAGGGGCTGGCAAACACAGTCAGCCTCACAGGCCCTTCTTCCAGCCCTGAAGAGATGAACCAGTTTACTGTGAACTTATTTAGGATTAAATCCTATGGTGTTCTTTCAGAAAAATTTGCTCTTCTTTTCATAAATTAGAAAGGAAATTATTTTTCAAAGTTTTGGACATTATCCATTCCAATTTCAGGTGTGCAGCTGCAGTTTTCTTCAGAAGATTGAACATCTTTAATCAACAATTACTCTCATCTCGGTGCAGATTTTCCCCCCTGGGCAGGGAGCTCACTGAGGAGCTCTTCAGTGAAAAGCAGGAAAAACATCTCAGGAGCTCCTTGTGCATCATCTCTGTGAAAACCAGGCTTGGGGCTTCTATGTTTAACAATATATCCACACAAGTCGTCCTTTTGCAGACTCTCCCCCCTGCTCCCCAGGAGGATCTTGCAGCACCACAGCCCAGTTAACACATTTACAAATTTCCTCCACACCGGATTTTCATCCTTCCTGCACCTGCAGGGAGGGTTTTTCATACTCACTTGCCACTTTCTCCATAGCTGTCCAGGGACGAGGTTGCAGAAATGACACAGATCAGCAGTGGGCAGCCTGCAGGAAGGCAGATGCAGTATTAAGAATAAAAGTACATCTTCCAGTAAGCCCTGCAAGTTCTGCTAAATTTTCTATAAACAGAACAGCTCAGAGTCATTTTCAAATTAAGTCAAACTTGACATCCAACGTGTTTTAATCAACTGATGTCAGACAAACAAAATGACTTTTTAATAGAGTGCTAGTTTAGCTGTTAAACTGAATCAGTGCTAATTCCTTGGGATCACAGTCCTCTTTAAGCCTGGCTTTGGTTTATGGACTCTCTGCCTCTTGCTGCCCAAGCAGTGACAATGTGAAGCAATGTCAGCCTCATTTTAACCACTTTCCCTCAGGGAAGTGCATTTTTGCACAAGAATTCAGAGCATCTTAGAGAGGAGAGCAGAGTTTCTCTCAGGGTGCATGAAGAGCAGGTGAGAGGACAAGGGTGGTGACATTTGGTGATCCAGAGCATCACACCCAGCAGCAAGAGACAGAAGCAAACTCAGACCGTCCCAGGTGCCCACTCAAGGCTGATTTTAACATAAATATGTCATAGGTCTGCAAGATTATTACACACAGGCAGTTCTGCTCCTGATCCACAGGAATTACACACAGACAGCTCTGCTCCTGGTGACACAGGAATTACACACAGACAGCTCTGCTCCTGGTGACACAGGAATTACACACAGACAATTCTGCTCCTGGTGACACAGGAATTACACACAGACAATTCTGCTCCTGGTGACACAGGAATTACACACAGACAATTCTGCTCCTGGTGACACAGGAATTACACACAGACAATTCTGCTCCTGGTGACACAGGAATTACACACAGACAGCTCTGCTCCTGGTGACACAGGAATTACACACAGACAGTTCTGCTCCTGGTGACACAGGAATTACACACAGACAGCTCTGCTCCTGGTGACACAGGAATTACACACAGACAGTTCTGCTCCTGATCCACAGGAATTACACACAGACAGCTCTGCTCCTGATCCACAGGAATTACACACAGACAGCTCTGCTCCTGGTGACAAAGGAATTACACACAGACAGCTCTGCTCCTGGTGACACAGGAATTACACACAGACAGCTCTGCTCCTGATCCACAGGAATTACACACAGACAGCTCTGCTCCTGGTGACACAGGAATTACACACAGACAGCTCTGCTCCTGGTGACACAGGAATTACACACAGACAATTCTGCTCCTGGTGACACAGGAATTACACACAGACAGCTCTGCTCCTGATCCACAGGAATTACACACAGACAGCTCTGCTCCTGGTGACACAGGAATTACACACAGACAGCTCTGCTCCTGGTGACACAGGAATTACACACAGACAGCTCTGCTCCTGGTGACACAGGAATTACACACAGACAGCTCTGCTCCTGGTGACACAGGAATTACACACAGACAGCTCTGCTCCTGATCCACAGGAATTACACACAGACAGCTCTGCTCCTGGTGACACAGGAATTACACACAGACAATTCTGCTCCTGGTGACACAGGAATTACACACAGACAGCTCTGCTCCTGATCCACAGGAATTACACACAGACAGTTCTGCTCCTGGTGACACAGGAATTACACACAGACAGCTCTGCTCCTGGTGACACAGGAATTACACACAGACAATTCTGCTCCTGGTGACACAGGAATTACACACAGACAATTCTGCTCCTGATCCACAGGAATTACACACAGACAATTCTGCTCCTGGTGACACAGGAATTACACACAGACAGCTCTGCTCCTGGTGACACAGGAATTACACACAGACAGCTCTGCTCCTGGTGACACAGGAATTACACACAGACAGCTCTGCTCCTGATCCACAGGAATTACACACAGACAGCTCTGCTCCTGGTGACACAGGAATTACACACAGACAGCTCTGCTCCTGATCCACAGGAATTACACACAGACAGTTCTGCTCCTGGTGACACAGGAATTACACACAGACAGCTCTGCTCCTGGTGACACAGGAATTACACACAGACAGCTCTGCTCCTGGTGACACAGGAATTACACACAGACAGTTCTGCTCCTGATCCACAGGAATTACACACAGACAGCTCTGCTCCTGGTGACACAGGAATTACACACAGACAGCTCTGCTCCTGGTGACACAGGAATTACACACAGACAGTTCTGCTCCTGGTGACACAGGAATTACACACAGACAGTTCTGCTCCTGGTGACACAGGAATTACACACAGACAGCTCTGCTCCTGGTGACACAGGAATTACACACAGACAGTTCTGCTCCTGATCCACAGGAATTACACACAGACAGCTCTGCTCCTGGTGACACAGGAATTACACACAGACAATTCTGCTCCTGGTGACACAGGAATTACACACAGACAGCTCTGCTCCTGATCCACAGGAATTACACACAGACAGTTCTGCTCCTGGTGACACAGGAATTACACACAGACAGCTCTGCTCCTGGTGACACAGGAATTACACACAGACAGCTCTGCTCCTGGTGACACAGGAATTACACACAGACAGCTCTGCTCCTGGTGACACAGGAATTACACACAGACAGCTCTGCTCCTGGTGACACAGGAATTACACACAGACAGTTCTGCTCCTGGTGACACAGGAATTACACACAGACAGCTCTGCTCCTGATCCACAGGAATTACACAAATACACAGAGGCAGCTCTGTCCTGGTGTCAGGAGCTGCTCTGGCCCCAGCACTGCCAGGTCCTGGCTCTTCATTCCAGGCCAGGAGCTGGGGTTTATTGCCAGCAGTTCCAAATACAGTAAAACCCATCCCTTCAAATATTAAATGATTGCCTGTTAATTCCTGTATGATTTAATAAAATGTGACAGTTTGAGCTTTTATCATCTTACAGAATTTAATAAACAGGTCCCAGACAGAGTATTAGACATGATAGCTTAAAGTTTCAATTTTCTTTTTAATTCTTTAAGTTTTCTGCATGAGGGTTTTACAAAATTCTCTGACAGGCAATTTCTGCTTAATTTACTATCATTCTCACAAATTGTGTAAAGTTTTCCAGTACTGGCAGAAATATCATTTTTGGATGAAGTATTTTCATTCTTTAATAACTGCAGCTAGAAGCACATTTATAAATATTTATATATTGATATGAATGTATATTTATAAACATGGGATATACTCAGTAGTTAAGAAGCATTGTATTTTGAAAGTTTCTGTGTCTTCTATACATGAAAAAAACCCAAAGAATAAAAGAAACCCCAAAAAACCAGGCTGTAGAAACTCTGTGGTAGACAATTTAAAGTAATTTTAGGACATCAATTCTGAAAGGCTAAATATGTCATTTATTGAGAAAGATGAAGCATTAGACACAAATGAAAGTGTATTTCCTTCCAATGATGAAAAGATCTACTTTGCTTGGTGGGATGAGTATATTCTCATTTATATTGAGGAAGTTCATTTTCTATGATTTTCTTCTGCTGTGTTATATCAGATCTGGGCAGAAGTCAAGGACTACATCAACTAACAGCAAATAATGGAATTTATGTCTTTTGACAGCTCAGAACAAAGTCTTCACTCTGTGAGAGTTTCTAAAGGAGGGGAAACTGTCTGAAATGGGAAAACAAACTCTGCCACCAGCATCCTACAAACAGTGGCACAAAACCTTTGCTACAACCACCTCTGCCTGATGTGCTGAATCACCAGGGCAAAGAAAGAGTTTTTACCCAATCAATCAGAAGTCTGGTGTGCTGCTGTGTCTTCTAAATCACTGCCATTTTACAGCCAATAAACCTTGCAGAAAATAGCACATGGATGTGCTATTCCTGCACCTGTCACACAGGGAGAGCAAAGGACAAAACCTTCCAGCTGCAGTGATCCCTCAGCCTGGGCACCCATTTCCCCAGGGGACTGTGGCCCTCAGGCACAACTGCTAAGAACGTTTTTAAATGAATGAGGAAAGACACACAAAATAAAAAAGACATACTAAAAAAAGGACAAGTAGGTAACTCTTGAAATACATGTATGCTTCACAGCATTACTATCACCCAGATCTGCGTGGTGCCAAATAGGTATTAACTATTTCAATTGTGACTGCAGCAGGTCTGTGTTATGGATATAATTGTTCTTGCTGTATCTCCCAATGAATTTGGAGGGGAGGAGAGATAATGCATATTTTAACATATTTTGAAACTGTCTGTAATGGCACGGATATTCCTTTTCTACTTTTTCCCACCTGTTCTTTGACTCGGCGTGTGAGGTTCCCTCTCCTTCCGAGTGTGGAGCTTTGTTGGGCACCGCTGCTGCTCCCAGGGCTGTGAGAGCAGGAGACTTTCCCCTGCTCTCAGTGCTGGCTCTCCAAATATGCCCACGGATTATGTTTCATTATTGCACCTAGAAAGGCTTGAATTGTTGTCTGAGACACTCCCGTGCCACAGAACCACTTCTCCATCCCTAGTAATGATATTGGGGTTCTGGGCACTCTGCTGGTCCAAGGATTTCAATCACAAAGCACCAGCCAATGAAGTGTTGTGACATTTCTGTGCTGCTGTGCCCATTTTTCATGCATGACTTTGCAGAATCCACATAGACCAAGCCACGGGTGTGTGTTAGAGCCAAAAAAAGAACACAGCAGTGTAGAGAGCCTTCCCTCCCACAGTCCTGCTGCTGGTTTGGGAATGAAGGCTCTGCTCTGGCCTGGGGAGGTTGTGGCATTCCCTGCAGTGGAATTGGGCTCAAGGACTGCGTGTTTCAAAGTCAAATTGCAGTCAGAAAAATTAAACATTTTCTCATCCAACAGACCTGCTCTCAGTAAGGCAAACTGTGATCATAAGATGACAATTTCAAATATGCTCTGAATATAATCTTGTCCTATAGTGAGGAGACTTAAAATAAGCAGCTACTAAATGCTTACCCCATCCAATTCCATAATAATATAAGTGCTTGCTTTCTTCTGACCCAAATACTTTGATCACCATGCTGTAAAGATGAAATCCTTCCACCAGCATCCACGCAAATGCACTCAGGAAGAAAAAATGAAGGAGAATGGCCAATATCTTGCAAGGCAGCTAAATAAAGAGTAAAAATGAATACATTAGCTCTTTGTGACACAGTCACATTGTTGTTTTTTTTTTAATTTCCATAGACTTTTACAGGCTAAATGCTAAATCTCTGAAGTAAAACTGTCTTAAAGTGAAAGCAATAGACAATTTCATTTTTCTCCTGCATTTTCATACAGCTTCATAGTAACAAATCCTCTTACCTTTAAAAAAAAAAATAAATAAAAACCCCCTAACACTGCCCAACGTGATGCACCACCAGTAGGAACCAGTTCTGCCTCAGATCTCAATGGTGAATTCCCTTTGCTGAGCTAAGCTGTGCTGGCATTTTATTCTTTATGTTGGTGATTTGGGATTTTGTACTCCAATGAAAATTAAAATGCTGGGACTTGGTGTATAATGAAAATTGAGGCTTTCCTGTACAGACTCACTTGGACTAGCACAAGGACATTCTAATGCAAATCCAATGGGACCACATGTATTCAAAAGCAATAAATTTGGGGTTAATTCGTGTAAGTGAGGTCTGTGTGTGGTTTAGTATTTCACAAAGTTCACTGACATATTATTAAACTAGATTAGCTTATTGACAAAAGCTGTAAAAGCCTTTCCAGTTAATTTTATCATAAGGCTATAAAATCCATTTTAATGCCTTTTGATTTCTACCAGAAGATTAGTCCACAAAAATATAAATGCAACATAAAGCTGACTTACAGGCTAGTTCTGTCAAATGGATCATTTCCAACTTTGGAGTAGCCAAACAATATGAATCACAAAACAGCAGAAAAATAGCACACAGTGAAGTAGCAGGAGGTTGGTCTGTATATAATTTTGTATAATACCTAGTTGCAGATTTGTACATAAAATCCAAAGCAAAGTCGCTGCTCGTTCTGGTGGATTTTTGCCTTAATTATTGCCTAGAAGTTACTCTTATAAGGCAAGATTGCCTTCTATAAAAGCACTGAGAAGCTGAGCCTTTCCAGGCTAAACCCAGGCGTGTCTCTCTCACAGCACCATATGAAACACCCTCCTTCTAGCAGAATACTTGTAAAAAGACAGATCTTGTTCCTGCTACTCCTAGAGCTGACAACTCTCTAGCTGTGAAATAGAAAAAGCAGCCCAGCCAGCAGCAAGGTCTGTCCTGTCACCATTGATGAGAAAGTAAAGTAGGATTTCAGAAAGGCCTCCCAGAAAATATTTAACTTTTTTTTTTTTTTTTTTTTTTTTTATTGAGGACAGTCTTAAAACAGAGAGGTAATTTTATAGATATATCACAAACAAAAGCAGCTCATTCACCTCTCCATTTGGAAGTTTCCAGCAATGCCAAGCAGGAGTAATGAGTGAGAAAGAGATAAAAACCCTGATCCAGAGCTGCAGATAGTGGAGACATTGGATTTTCTGGTTGTGCTGGAAAAACCCCAGTGCTGGCTAACACCTTGTGCTTCCATTTCCATTTTCCTGTTTCTAAATAATATTTCCATTTTCCCCACAAACACCCTCAGGTGTTTGGAATGCTTTAGTAACCTAAAGAACTGTGGATGCAAATCCTGTGATATAAACCAGGTCTTGCTTTCTGGTGCTCCTGTCCCAGTTTCACCAGAGTAGCTTCAGAAAAGGTTCAAGAGAAAATCTGCAGCTATTAAACTGCAGCTCGGGTCTGTGAGTTTCTCAAGCCTCACTAAAGGAGCAGGACCTCTGAGAGCGCCCGAGATGCTGCAGGTGTGGGTGACGCTGGGACTGGTCCCTGCAGAGCACAGGTTCTACCTCCGCCCAAGCCAAACCACAAACACAAAGCTCTTTCACACGGGCTGAAGGTGATGCTGGCCTTGATAAGGTGCAAAGAGGCTTTCACACACCACCTGAAGTGACCCAGCTGAACTGGATGAAAATTTGGGATGGATGAAAAGGAAAAACCTGTGAGAATATGACACACTTACGCTGAGTGAACCTCCTATCGCCCCCAAGCCTGTGCCCTTTCAACAGGGTTTTAGCTCTCTACTCAAAGAGGATTATTTCCATGCCTGGTTTCTACTGTCTTCAGTTTCATCTTTTGCTACTCTCCAATGTCTTCACTCCGTTTTTCTGCTAAACCATCCCCTCTCATTTTCTCCCTTGCAGATTGCATGACTCATTCAGGACCCACCTGAATGTTAAACAGCAAAAGAATATGAATTTAGTTTTCCAAAGTGGTTTTAGATCCTCATGTAATGACTGCCTTGCAAACCAGGCATTACAGTTATTTAGAAACTTAACAGAAATTCAAGGGACCCCATTGGAGCTGAGTATAAATTTAGGTAACTGTTGTATTGGCAAAATGAACAATGTGCAAACCTAATATTTACTTTTACTGAGAAAGAACACCCCCACCAGCCCCCCAATAATAGACACCACTGACTGCTTCTGAAAAACAATGTGGAGCAACAGCTGGTCACAAAAGTAGCCGAGTTTTTACCAGCACAAACACAGAGCACCCTGAAAGGTTATTGTAAAATCAGGTTTTGTTTCTGCTCTTCAGGTGGAACTTTTGACCAAAGACCTTACATTACTTTAAATTGCATTTTTTAAATTAACAGTGGAAAGAAATGGATTTTACTGGTATAAATTTATGTATTTATAAATATATTTACTGTATATATTAAATATATTTACAGTATATATTTACTGGTGATACTGTTACCTCAGCCTATTTGTCCTAATCTAATCCAGCAGTTTTAGGTGCCAGTTTTAATGGTTTAGGTATTCCTGAGGAATTCCCCCTGCAGCAGGATGGCATTTTTTTGGCTAAGGCACGTTCAAAGCAGATCTGACATGGAGGAAAGGTTCCTGTGTGCAGGTGCAGCCATTCCAGGGTGTTCCCAGAAGAGCATCCCTGCTTTGGGACGTACCGTGGCGGGGCTGAGCTGGAAGCTGGTGAGCAGCAGGAGCTGGGCCAGCAGCACGGCGCAGGACAGGTTGGCGTGGATGTGGTAGCGCTGGTTGCGGATGGTGCTGACAGACCTGCGGGACACGGCAACGCTCAGAGCCACGAACCCGGCCCTGATTTATCAGCCGGCATTTCAACTGCCCTTGGCTTCTCTGGGCTTCCCGTGGCTGCTTCGGGCTCTCCTTGCACCAGCCTGGGGTGGGAGCTGCCTGCTTCCCTGGCTGTCTGCGGCTGTCCTGGAGGCAGCAGCAGCTGGATCTGCACCTGAGCAGGTCCGTGAGCAGCGACAGAACATCACCAAAGGCTCTGATCCCCAGGGGTGCTGTGATGCCAAGGAGGGCACAGCCACTCCTCACTGAATGGCACCGCCCAGCCCACGCTGTGCCACAGTTCCTGCCTTTATTTTGTTGCTATTTGCCTGTGTGGGAAATAAGGGAATGTAAAAGACATCGGTTCCAATTCTGATTTATACAAATACAACTTCTGAGCGCAGCAACGATAGCTCCATACACAGATGGGCAGTGCCTGTCTCGACACGGACCTGCTGTGGTTTCAACATCATTTGAACATATTTCTCTCGTTTTTCAAAAACCAGCTGGAAAGCTGACAAGAACAGGCTTTCCTGGAAGTCTGCTGACCTCGTGTTTCTGTTCTCATCCAGAAATAGGAAACAGAAAACAAAAACATTGATCTGAACATCTCAGGCCTTGCCTTTAATTCTGTTCTCTTTAAAAAACAAACAGTCCTGGTGATAACAGGCCCCTGTTGCAATGCACCCTGCCTGCTGCACTGCTCCATGTGAAGGGAATGAACAGGGAGATGACAAGAAGTCCCAAGGTCCAAAAAGGAACTCAAAGGATGCTCTGCCTGGTGCCGAGGGCTTTCTAATGAGGAGCTCCATGTGTCACAAACTGGGCAGCGTCACCCAGGAGGGGAGCAGGGCTCCCCGGGAAGGGGCTGCCATGGCCAGGACATGGAGTAGTGAAGAGCTTGCCAGATTCTTCTGCACTTGTGTCACCGTCATCTACCACCACACTGCAAAATTCCACTTCAGCTGCTTAATGAGACCCTGCTCTCCAGTGAAAAGATAATCAAATGATTTCAAACTGGCAGTTTGAAGGATGCTGTATGTAGGTGGTGTGCTCAACCCTGTGACAGTCAGCTGGCTCCAAGCTCTCTTCTGAGTCCTGTTTGCCTCCAGCTCCTTGAGGTTTTCAGCCCTGCTGCAGCAACACCTCCTCCTTTTGCTCCTTTTTCCTTTCTAAACACTCTAACATCCAATTTTGCACTCAGACTAAAATGGAGCAGATCATTCCCCTTAGCCTAAACATGCCACCAGCACAATGCCAGATAGGCAGATGTTGGACTTATTTAGAGTGGATTTTGCCACACATTATTGTCTTAATCCAAGTATGACCAAAACAGATCTCAAAACTTGGAAATAATGTGGGGTCTGGACAAAAACAAGCACTGCAATCAGTTTAGTGAGATTCAACAAGTCCTTTTCCCTAGAAAGTGGCCTCTTAACAGGATGTCCAAAATACATGCTCAGGCTTAGAAAACAAAAATCAAGCTCTTAAGTGGGAAGGGTTTAGTGTGTGAAAGGAGACAACCCCACTCCTTGCTGCACAACCTTGGACAAGTTGCTTCACCCTTAGTCAGGTTTTCTGTTTGTTATTTAAACACAAACCTTTATGAAAGCCTTTTTCCAGAAATGTTTGCATCAAACCCAGCTGGGCCAGAAAATCATTTGTCACTGCTGGAACATAAACAGGAATGAGGGCCCTGGGGCAGGAACCCTCCCAGCACAGAGAACCCTCACAGGGCTGCCCTGTTCTGGGCAGGAGATGCAGAGGTTTTGAACCAGGAGCCATGGGGTGAATTTCACTCTGCTTACAGTGTCCTTCATCCCACTGCAGCAGCACAGAAAACCAGCCTGATGCAGAACAGCCAGACACTTGACCATAAAAGTGACTTACATGAGGTAATTGTGTACAAGTTGTGTGAAACAAAAGCCAGGCAGCCAGTGCTGGCTGAGACTTCCTTACTGGGCACTCCTCTCTAAACCCTCTGCCCTACAGACAGGAGAGTGGAAGAGCAGCAAGTGCTGTCTGTGTGCTCCAAGCAACACAAGGATTTGGGGAGGGAGAAGGGTCCTGCAGTCCCTGCCCACGTTGTGCTGCAGTCCAGACCAAGACCTCCTACAAACCTCTGCAGGATTCCTGAGCTATGGCAAAGCATGGACAGCTTAAAAAAACCCCTTACAATCTCTCATGAGATGGAAACAGCTTGCCATATAAAATCCATCCCATTTCAGGAAATTAAAGTAATTTAGAAATAACCAACCAAGTGTTACAAATACACGTGCAGAATCTAATTAAGGAAGGTTGTAGAATTAATAGCCTTTGTTTTATCCTGAGTACCTGAAGGGATCCTACCAGCGGCCTGAAACGCTCTGCTTGCCTTTGTGCCAGCTCTCAGCAGGTGTGAAGTTAAAATTACTCACGACAGCACAGCGAATGTGACCAGGGTGATCGTCAGGCAGAAGATGGACAGAGCACAGCCGATGTAAGTGATGGAGGACAGGGCCACCTGGTGTTCTCTCGTCAGCTGCACAGAGAGGAAAAGGCACACGAGAGCTGTTAGTGGGTGTCTCACATGCAGAGCTGCTCAGCCCTGCCTCACTGTGTCCCTGCAGCGCCCAGGGCCAGGGAAACACGGAGCCAGTTCCATCATCAGCCCTGTTCTGTACCAAACACAGCTCCAGTTCCATCATCAGCCCTGTTCTGTACCAAACACAGCTCCATCATCAGCCCTGTTCTCTACCAAACACAGCCCCAGCTCCATCATCAGCCCTGTTCTGTACCAAACACAGCTCCAGTTCCATCATCAGCCCTGTTCTGTACCAAACACAGCCCCAGTTCCATCATCAGCCCTGTTCTGTACCAAACACAGCCCCAGCTCCATCATCAGCCCTGTTCTGTACCAAACACAGCCCCAGTTCCATCATCAGCCCTGTTCTGTACCAAACCCAGCCCCAGCTCCATCATCAGCCCTGGTTTGTACCAAACCCAGCTCCATCATCAGCCCTGTTCTGTACCAAACACAGCCCCAGTTCCATCATCAGCCCTGTTCTGTACCAAACACAGCCCCAGTTCCATCATCAGCCCTGTTCTGTACCAAACACAGCTCCATCATCAGCCCTGGTTTGTACCAAACACAGCCCCAGCTCCATCATCAGCCCTGTTCTGTACCAAACACAGCCCCAGCTCCATCATCAGCCCTGTTCTGTACCAAACACAGCTCCAGTTCCATCATCAGCCCTGTTCTGTACCAAACACAGCCCCAGCTCCATCATCAGCCCTGTTCTGTACCAAACACAGCTCCATAATCAGCCCTGTTCTGTACCAAACCCCTCTCCAGACCCAGCCTCAGCCCTGTTTTGTGCCAGGTTCCTGCTGCAGCTCCGCAGTGCCCTGGGCTCAGCTGCAGCACAGCCAGGGCAGCTCGCAGGGCCCGGGCTGATCAATCAATCAATCAATCAATCAGTGATCAATCTGTCAATCACAGCCCTGTGCAGGCAGCTCCTCTGACAGCAGGAGAAGGGGCAAACCCATCAGTGAACAGGCCAGCAGCCGTCAGTGGCAGCCCTGCAGTTGTTTTGGACAAGGGGCCGTGTTTGTGGCGCTGCTGGAGCAGCTGGGCTCACATCAGCACAACAGAGAGCCCCAGCAGGGACCCAGCCCGAGCAGCAGCAGGGAAAACCTCTTGTCTCAGCCTCTGCTTTTATCTACAGGCTTCTTTTGTAGAGGTCATTCCATTTTTATGAACATTTGAACTGTAACCCCATGGTGCTCTGCAGGATCTGTGTAAAACCTGGACAGAGTCAATGCGAGGGGGACCCTGTGGTTTGGGCACTCATCTGAAATTAATCAGAGTATGTTTTAATTTTCCATGCAAGCTCTCATAAAAGAATGACAAAAAAGCCACACCCAACAAAGGGAGCCAGGCAGAATTAATATGTAATAAGTAGAACAGAGCTAGGCAGGAAAAAGCTTTCTCATCCTTGAAGAATTTTCAAACATTTTTTCTGACTTGGTTTTGGATAGACTTGACATTCTCATAAACTGAAGGAAAAAAAATTAGTCAATCAAAGAGTTTTAATTTTGATGCTTGAAATACTGTGTTTCTATTTCAATGTCAATTCACTATTAATTAAATTCCAAGCTGAAAATGGACTCAAAGTGTTTATTATAAAAAAATACGAAAAGGAATGATATCTTTTCCAAAGCTTTTTTACAGTGCCTTTATCTAATAAAAACTAGTCCCTTCACATATGTTTGGGATTTTCTATTATTTTCCACACACAATAAAATTTCCCACCCAAATGAAGTATTTCATTAGAGATTATCAAACCAAAGCAGTTCTACCAATAAACTGCCCATTAAAATTCCTTTTAAAGGAGAGAAATAATGTGCCATGTGGTTATGGGTTATGTTATAAATCCAGAGAAGAAGGTGTATGTAGATTTTTCCTGTCATTCCCTGC
This sequence comes from Pseudopodoces humilis, assembly GCF_049639895.1. Taxonomy (NCBI): domain Eukaryota; kingdom Metazoa; phylum Chordata; class Aves; order Passeriformes; family Paridae; genus Pseudopodoces; species Pseudopodoces humilis. The sequence continues at coordinate 306,454 of NC_142219.1, forward strand.
CAGCTGTGGCAGCTCTGCTGTGGTGAGTTCAGTGGGGAGAGCTCGTGACTCCCCCAGCAGTGAGAGCCACTGAGGGATGCAGCAGCACCGACAGACAACTGTTGCTATGGTGTTGCTGTTCCTAGGAAATATGATGCAGCTCTTGAGTATTTTTTCTTTTTCAGCCAAAGACACATTTCTTTTCCCTGACTGGACAGCCTCAATCACAGAAACAAAAGAGTTCTGTGCACTGGAACAGCTTAAAAGCTCCAGATAATTCCTACAAAAGAGATCCCATTGTCCCTCATCCCCCAGAGAAGCCATGCACAGGCATTATTCACAGAATATTCCTGAAATAGAATAATCTGTGTGGTAAATGGAGCAGTTTAGAAGTGATTTCCTCATCAGGTCTATTCATGTCCAAAATGCATGGACCTTATTTCCTGATTTGTCCTGCAGACACCCTTTTCCCTGGCTACAGGTGGCTCACAATTCTACAGAAGGAGGAGGGGAGCTGAGGAAGTTTTCAGATGTAAAGTCACTCTGAAATCAGTATTTCTCAGTAGTTCAAGGCTCTCTTTCACTGCTTTCACTCCCAGAGCCCTTCAGCCAGCAAATGTTCCCTGGAGAGTTTCCCTGCTCAGGGAAGGTTCAGATTTACCGTGGGCTATCATGGTGTTTGCCTTGGCAGAGCTCTCAGCAGGGTGGTGGTGCCTTACATCACACACAAATACACAAAATACTGAGGAGCAAAGCAGTGCAATGGGCAAAAATCCCAGAATGGCAGAACCACAGAATCCCAGAATCCCAGAACCACAGGACCCCAGAATCCCAGAACCAGAGAATAACAGAACCACAGAATCCCAGAATGACAGAATCCCAGAATCCCAGAATGACAGAACCACAGAATCCCAGAATCCCAGAACTACAGAATCCCAGAACCACAGAATCCCAGAACCACAGAATCCCAGAACCACAGAATACCAGAACCACAGAATCCCAGAACGACAGAATCCCAGAACCACAGGACCCCAGAATCCCAGAATGACAGAATCCCAAAACCACAGAATCCCAGAACCACAGAATCCCAGAATCCCAGAACCACAGAACCACAGAATCCCAGAACCACAGAATCCCAGAACGACAGAATCCCAGAACCACAGAATCCCAGAACCACAGAATGACAGAACCACAGAATCCCAGAATGACAGAATCCCAGAATCCCAGAACCCCAGAACCACAGAATCCCAGAACCACAGAATCCCAGAATGACAGAATCCCAGAACCACAGAATCCCAGAATCCCAGAATGAGTTGGAGGGGACCTCAGAGCCCCTCCAGCCCCACCCCAGCCATGGCAGTGTCACCTTCCCTGTCCCAGCTGCTCCAGCCCCAATGTCCAGCCTGGCCTTGGGCACTGCCAGGGATCCAGGGGCAGCCCCAGCTGCTCTGGGAATTGTGCCAGGACCTCACCTCCCTCACAGGAAGGATTTCATCCCAATATCTGCTCTAAACCTCCCCTGCCTCAGTTTGAAGCTGTTCCCCTTTTCCTGGCACTACATGCTCTTGTAAACAGTTTCTCTCTGTCTCCCTTCAGGTGCTGAAGGCCACAATTAGGTCAGCCTGAAGTCCTCTCTTTTCCAGGCTGAACAAAACCACTTCTTTCCATGTGGGAAAGGTGCTCCATCCCCCAAAAATCAAACTGTTTGGCTTTTTTTCCCATAGTAATCCGAAAGAAGATGATGATCACACAGATATTTTTTTCCTCTCTAATTTCTTTGATATCACGTTTCTAAGAAAGTCTCTCTCTGGGTTTTAGTTCAGGCTTTCTCCAGAAACCCCTGCAGGGCAAGACAAAATGTGAATCAAGTCCTCACAAGTGAGCCTCTATTACTTTGAAATGAAAAAGGGAAAAAAAAAAATCTCTTTACAACAAAATGTAGAAGATTCACTGAAAGCTGAAATAACCTACACAGGTCCCTGCATCTGTGAGCTGGAAATTGCTCTTGCTCTGGTGAACACAACCAAAGTCTGATGAGGCTTTAAGAATGATGCTCCTGAATCAATTCTCACATCAGTCTGGCAGCAGCTTTTCCAGCAGCAGCACCACTGCAGCTCAGCCCCTGCTGCTGTGAGGGGCAGGGCTTTGGGCAGGGGTGGTTTTGGAGGAGCCACTGAAGCTGTTCCCAGGGGAGCAGCTGGGCTGGGGGTGCAGGAGGGGGTGAAAGCAGGATGAGAACGGCAGGGGAAAGAACACAGGACAAAAAAGGCTTGGAATGATTTCCAGGGTGTGCAGCCTCATTTCAGGGCTGTGGTGAGGGAGGGAAAAGAAAACGGATTTAAAGCCACCAGAGCTCCACAAACCTCTCACAAGCCAGCTGTCAGCACATCTGGATGTGGTGGGTTCTCATATCAAGGGGTAACAAGGAGCAGTTTGTTAGAAATACCTGGGCTGTCAAAGTATTGAGCCTCATTAATTAAGAAACCATTTCAATAAATTGCAATGCTCTGATAAGGGCTGATTTTACCTTACCTCAGCTTGTCATCTTGGAAGTTTACAGACTTCCTGCATGATGTGGAATATAAAACAGTAATTTGGGATGTTCTTGTTATCAGCACAAAAACTCTAATCAAGCTATAATGCTATTATTAAAGAAAAAAGCATTGAAAGTACCAAATAAAACATTGAGCAATCTGTGAAGCAGTCCCATGAGCCTGATTCTCACTCTTGTCCCAGTCTACATTAAATTATTCTTCTAAAATGTTTTGCTTCCTTGGGTTTATATGGTCAGTCTTTTACCCAGAAGAGCCAGGGTATGAGCTCATGCAGTCCTGAGTGTCACGGTCAGCAGCACTAAGAGACAGATGTTTCTCAGTTTCAGCTTTGACAAGGTGAAATCAAAAACTTCTACCTGATATAAATCTCCCACCCTTTTAGCCTGGGGTGTAACAGCCCTTCCCTTGAGTGCTGCCAAGCCCTGGCCCAGGCACTGGGGTTCAGCAGACCCAGCCAGCTGTGGCACCACAGCCCCATGTCCTTCCCTGTTCTCCTTTGTAAAAGAAGTTACTGCACTGCTTAACACTTTTATTTTGGAAACCCACAGCAAGCGGGTGGCCTGAGATGTGATCCTGCAAAGACACCAGTTCAGACTCCAAGGATGTATTTTTCATTTATAATGTTGGTCATAGCAAAAAAAAACAAAAGAAAGAAAGAGTGATATCTAACCATCTAACCTCTCTGTTTATAAATAACTGCACGGAAGATAAAAATATATTATTATAATGAGATGGTACTTTTCATCTCTGGAGTAGCTGGGAAAGGTCATTCAGGCTGAAAGACTTATTCAGAGGCTCTACAAGAAGAATTGTTTGTGTCTAGAAGAGAAAACCTCCTTATTTACATGAAGTTGATGAGTGGCCAGACACAGGAGCACAGCAGCCCCGGTTATCAGAGCTCTGGTTTGTGTTTCACTCCCTGGTTCAGCCTAGAACGGGACACGTTTGCATGTGCTCCGTGCCATGGAACCACAGCTCCTGCTCACTGCTGGAAATGCCTTTCTGCCCCAAGTCCAAACATCTGAGTGAGATTTTCATGTCCCTTTGGCTCAGCTTTGCCTCTCACAGGGACATTCCCACCCTTGCAGTGAAGGTTTTTCCCTGTTTGTTCATCTGCCAGGGGCTGCCCAGCACTGGAATCCACCCTGAAACCCTTCTGCAAAGTCTGGACATCCTCCCACGAGACCCCTCCTGGGGGGGAGGATCAATTAGGGCTCAGCCAAATCTACTGAAATTGTACCTTTAAAATGTAATCTGAGTCCAATTAAGAAAAGGATGAATAATTAACTTTGGCAGTCTGAGTGTCTCAGAGACATTAAAACGCTGGCTTTGGCTGATGAAGCTAATGGTTTTAATTGCCTCCAGAAAGGCTGCTGAAATTCAATTTCAGCCCAGAGAGGCCTTTATTTATATATTAAAAAATAATAACAACAATACAAATCTCTGTTTTCCTTCAGCTTGCCAAGCACTTTGTTAGGTACAGAACATTCAATTTTTTTTTTAAATTAACATCTGTGATGAATTCAGGAGGCTCAATCTACTCCCTGAGAACACGGGATTGATTTTGGTGGGGCCATGCTTAGTGGCACTGTACAATCACAGAAAAGCCTAATTTGATGCACAAACTTCTTTTCTCAAGCCACAATGCATCAGGAACTGTGAATTTAAAGAAAAAAAAGGCCTCTGAGAGTCAGGCTTCACAATGCAATCATCTTTATCAGCCATTTCCAGCAGAATTGTTTTTGAATTCCCCTTCTCTATTAACTCCTCAGCTCCCAGCAATCTGCACCCAAGTGCTGCAGAGGGGGCTTTTAAAGGTACATTTTCCTCCAGCCAGCCCAGCCTGGTGGTGATTATTTAAAACTTTTCAGTGTGACACAAAAACTACAGAATTTTCCAAATATCTCTGCCAAGATATTAATTAGTATTTTTAAATGCCCACATCATTTTTTAAAGTAGTTCTGTCATCAAACAGCAGGGATTCTGCTCATTACAAATCCCCAGCAGCAGGCTCTTCCTTCAAATGGAGCTGGAAGGAAGCAAGGCAGGGAGGAAGGACTCAAGTTGTGAAGGGGAATCAGATTATAGTGAAGTTTGGGACCAGAAAAGCCGATATTTTCAAGTTCTTCTTGAATCTGTTGTGCAATACAGAACAGGGTTTTTTCTGCCTTCCTTTCAAGTCTAAGGCTTGCAGTGTCTCAGGAAATGTTAAATGCTGTACTCACAGCAGATTATCCCTGTGAGACTCCAGGAGCTGCTTTTGCGCATCCACCCAGGGCTGGTGCATCTGTTCTCTGCCTTCTGTTCCAGCAGGAGCAGCCTCATCCTGTCTCCAATTAACAGCCAAAACTGGGTCCACTGGAGAGCACCACAGGGATCAGACCCACCAGGGCTCCAGCAGGCTCAGAGACACAGAAATGCAGAATTGCCAGACTCCCAGATCTTTCAGAGCAGTTGAGGATAAATAAATACCCAACCCCAGTGAAATTCAATAAAAATGAGTGTGTCCAGCTCTGTTTTCCTTTGGTTCCTAAAGGCCCACGTGGATTCAGAGCACAGACTCAATTTAAAGAGAAAAGTGATGGATGAAGGTGCCCTGCTCATAACATTTTTATACTGCACGGGGAAATCCTTTAGTCAGCAAGAACTGGCTGCCAAGTGGTTCAGTGCTTTCATTTCCACCATGGAAAGGAGGTCAATGTTCCTTTGGTGAGTATTCTGATTAAAATAGACTATCATGCTTCCCAAACAAAGCAGTTCTTTTGACAATTATAGCCTCTTAAATATTTGTGCTTTTCCAAAATAAAAAGTCATTTTTTGTTCTCCTCTGCTGAGTGGAATTCAGTAACTGCCAAACAATTCTCTAAGGAATTTGCAGGGTTTGGTATCCTGCAGCACTAGCCCAACTTTTCCCATTTAATTCCATGGGATTAGGGACAAGCAGAAGTTCTCCTGTTCCCTCCCATCCAAAGCAGCAGAGCTGTGCTGGCACAGGAGGGGATTAGCAGAGGAATGAACGAGGCTCTGAGCTCAAAATCAAGAGTTGTGCTCCACTTTCAGGGAAGATGAGCGGGGGCACAGTGAGGACACAGGAATGTGATGCCCAATCACTGTGAGCACATCAGGGGGATGTGCTCCTCCACAGGGACAATTAGCACTGCCATGAACGGAGACACAGCACAGAAAGTTCACAGAGCAGAGCTAGGATAAACACCCAGGCTGATTTATCTCTGTTCATCTGATGGCTGAGGGCTGTCTGAACTGTCTGTAGAGATCTTTGCAGTTACACAAACTGCCAGTGGTAATAAACAAGGACCAAAAAAATCACAATGCCTATCCAATTTTTAAATATGCAACAGAAAAGAAAAATTACTGCACTAAGGCATTATTCTTTTTATGTTCCCAGCAATGAAAAGCATGCTGAGAAAAGTAATTATATTAAAATTACAAAGCAGCAGAAATCAGAGAGTGCCACATCATTTCCATTTCATTGTCCTATTAGAGTATGGAGCTGGCTGAAGATTTTAAGAAAAAAGCTGATGATTTCAGACTGCTGTTTTATTGCACCTAAAGTGCAGTGTTTGTTCAATAGCTGCAATATTAGATTTAGGAAGCAATGCTCCAAACTGACAAATTACACACCTATCCCCCATATTTTTAATGCATTTTGCAATATTAGGACTTTTTCAAAGCAGCCTTTATAAACACAAATTGATGCACCTTTTTCTCAGTCAGCCATACATTATCAAAACTCAGCTATAAGACTGAAAAATAAAATAAAAACACATATACTGGCCCAAGGAAAGAAATTTGGGATTACTTTCTTTTTTGTAAATAGAAGCTCACAGATAAATACCCAAATCTTTTCAAAATCCTGGGCTCCCTAGAAATGCTCTGGGTTGTTTCTACAGTTCCAGATCAGACGGTTTTAAATATTTTCCCTGTATAAACACTTGTCTGCTTTCAAGCCCATTGCTGAGCTGTTTGAGCTGTATTGACTGATGGTCTCCTCTGAATTGTGAGCATGCTACAAATGGGATAAAAATAAAAGCTTTTCTAGCTTTAGAAATGCAGAAAATGTGTTCAAAACCCCAAACAATTTCTACCACAGATCGTATAACACTATTGCTTAGCTGGAAATGTCCATCCACATGTGAACTTTATGGGAGTCGTTTTTATACTCTCACAGTTGGAAAAGACAGCAAGAGGAAAAACAGGGAAAAAGAACAATTTAAGAGAATGGTCTAGGAGATATAAATACTTCAGTCATGTTCTGCACTGTCTCAGGGGAGGGGGACCCAAGCTCGAGCTCCATTTTTCTGTGGGAGAAAATGATTCCTCTTTAAAGGGATTTTTGAACCCTGGGTCCCCAGGTGTCCACCATCCTTTTGCTGAGATGACATTTACGTGGCAGATGGTACAAATAGCCTGGCACGCTTTGTAGTTGTTGGATCACTATGAAAATAAAATCTGCCAGATGGCTGGCACGTTTCCTGGCAGGAGCAGAGGGCCCCACTGACTGATGGGGGGGTAAAGCTGCCCAAAATGAAATAACAGCGTCTGAATTTTCTCTGAAGCACTTCTGAAGTGCAGCTCTCCCTGGGCTGGGTTCCTGCTGTCCAGGAAGGGAGATCCTGTCCGTGTGTGCTGCTGTCCAGCACAGAGCACACGGCTGGGACCCCCAGCTCCAGGGGATGGGAGATGGGAGATGGGGATCCAGGGGATGGGAGATGGGGATCCAGGGGATGGGAGATGGGGATCCAGGGGATGGGAGATGGGGATCCAGGGGATGGGAGATGGGGATCCAGGGGATGCTCCCAGCAGGGTCAGCCCAGCAGAGCCCCCCAGAGCCCTCCACAGGCAGCTCCTCGCCCTGGGGCTGCTCCCCCTGGGCCCTCAGCAGGAACAGGCACAGACACATCAAAACAAAGGGCTTCTTCCTCTCCTTCTCCCAGCACAGTGCCTGGGCACCAGCGGCTCCCCAGGGCAGTGCTGCAGGGCAGGACAGCTCTGTGCTGCTGCTGCAGGAGATCCTGCAGCTCCCCAGGGCAGTGCTGCAGGGCAGGACAGCTCTGTGCTGCTGCTGCAGGAGATCCTGCAGCACTGCTCTGTTCAAGGAGGGAGAAGGACAGGAATTGCTGCACAGGATCCTGCAGCACTGCTCTGTTCAAGGAGGGAGAAGGACAGGAATTCCCAAGGTGCTGCTGCAGCAATGGTTCCCTGTGAGGGATTTCTTTACCCTACCTCGGGTTCCCTGTCAGAAGGAGACTCTTGGTGAGAGCAATCTCTTGGTGTCTGCTCTGAGTGTCCAGGGTTTGCTCCTCAGTCTCACTGAGCTCATCAGAGCTGGCCAAAGACTTCCCAGCCCAGTTCTGATCACCTGCTGACCTTAATTACATCCAGGACATTCCTAAATGTAATCAAGGGTTGAACATCTTCCTTCAGCAGCTTTCTGCTCATCTTCAGTCCCACTTTACCTTCAAGCAACTTATTTGTTTAAAGCAGCTGATGACCACTAGTCTCCAAAATTCAAAATAAATGTTAGAATTCTCAAGTGAAGAGCAACAAGATAAACAAATCTCAGCAAGCGAGAATCTGGGCCAGGTGTGCCACAGACATGGCAGCAGTGATAGAACACAAATAATAATCTCAGCATCCCATGAGGTGCAATTCCTCAGCAGGGAACAGGCCGGTGCCAGGCTGGCATCTGAGCACCACGTGGCTCTAAGGATTTCCAAGATGGTTATTTCATTCCTGAAATAAACTTGTTACACCTGCTAATCCCTGCACCTCTGCAGGCACTAAACTGAGCTCAGCAGCAGCATTGTTTGTGTTCTTCTTCCACAATCACCTTGGCTTCAGTGCCTTAAAGCTCCTGCTGAAATTAACACAAAACCTGCAGTGGTGTCCAACATTTGTAATCTGAGCTCAGTTTTAACTAAGTCACAGCATAAATTCTTCCCATGCTGGTGTAGAGCCCACAGATATCAGAGCAAAGATTCATTTTGTCACATTTAATATTCCAGAATTTCAATTTTTTCTTTGTGAGTAGTCTCTTTCAATTTCTTTCTCTGAATATTAGAATAAAAATGATTTTTTATCTCAGCAGATCTCAGCCTTTGAGATAATCTCTAGCTGGCCTACAGTAGAACAGCAACTGAATCAATCTAGCTGGTTTTGAGTAAAGATCAAGAAGAAAAATGAAGAGCTCACAGCTTGTTCTCAAGAACTTTCTTGCATTTCTGCTCTCCCTAGAAATTAGACCCACCTGACAATCTGTGCCATAAATGTCTAACAATTCATCAGCATCCCTCTTCTCAGTATTTCGAGTGTTCAAGAGACAGCACCAGGAGATGCAAGATACCTTCAGTTTTGTTCCTATGAATGTGTCACTGAAACAAAGTGAAATCCATGTGGGACACTGCAGTTCCTCCCCAAGGCAGGTGCATAAACCAGTGACACAGTTCTGCAGAGATAAAGAATACTGAGGATACAGAGCTGCACAGAATGGAGAGAGCTGCTGGACACTGGGAAGAGCTGGAGCAGCTCCAGCAGGAGGGGAGGCGCTGGGGCAGGGCCACAGGACTGGACCCTGCTGAATCCTGCAGGTGGAATCAGCCAGACTGAACCGTGTCAAGGAACAGAGAGGAGTTAAACAAGCAGATTCTTGTTGGAATTTAGCGTAACTGGGGATAAAATCACCATCCTTGCCAAGGAGTTTCCAGGCAGGCTCAGCTCTGTGGCCAGCACCCAGCTCACCTGCCCAGGGGCCAGGGGCTGCTGAGGAAGGTCCCTTCGGTGCTCAGAGACACCCTGGCTTGCTCTGAGCTCCCCGAGGTTCCTGAGGGCTCCAGCTGGGAGCAGCAAACTCAGAATAACTCCAAAGTCACATTAATGGGAAGCTCGTGGCCCTTTTCCTTTGAGCAGAAAGAAAATCCACGTGAAGAGGAGCCGAGAGAGTGAGAGCACTCATCACACTGGGCTGCTCTGGAGACTCACGGATTTCCTCCCAGGGGCTCTCCCTGGGGATGTTCTGCCATCAGCAGCACCCTGCTTTAAATGTTTTCATTGTTTTCTGTGCCTGTGCCTGCCTTTCTGCAGGGGCTGGCAGAACCATGCATGCCTGGTGTTCCTGTGCCTCTGACTGCTGCAGGAAAGGCTGCAGAGGTGCCCTTGGAGAGGGGCTGTGCCTCCTGCTGCTCCCCTGAGAGCTGCACTGCTCTCTCCATGGGGAGAAAGGGAAATGACACCTCCCACAGGAGAAGGGAAATATGAAACACCCAGAGAATTCCCATGAAAAATTAATTCCCTTTTTTTTTTTTTTTTGGTACCAAAATACAGCTTTTGATGAAAAATTCTACAGTTTCCAGGCAGTTCATTTCCAATAACTTATTTCCATTTTTTTATGAAAAGCAGAGCCCTTTGGGTAAGAATCTATTTTTTTTCCCCAGAATCTAAAGAAAAATAAACATTCTGTCAAAAACAGTATTCATATAAAAAATTTGATCCATTTTAATTTATTTGGCCACAGATGCATTAGAGCTGTGTAAACAGAGCTGTTCAAACGTGGGCAATTGCATCCTCCCACCCTCTGCTACTTGTTTCATGTTATCTGTGCCCTTCATTTGTGAAAAGAACATTAAAATACGCAAAAGTTCAAGATCAGATATAACATCACTGCAATGATTCCTCAGAGCACTGACAGTCTGGTGTTCCAAGGGGTGATTTACATGGACCCTTTGAACCCTGGCTCCTGGATTTCTGAACGTGCTGAACAAACACAAGTACGTGCTGAAAATCCACAGCATTTTAACATTTACTTAAGAGGGTTCCAAGGACACCTGAGAGAAGTCTCCAATTGTCATGTTGGTTCAGCAGGATTTATTTAGCAAATGTTTTGGGAATTTTTAACTTGAGCACAGTCTGCTGGCACAGCTCAACAGCCAGAAATTCTCTTTGCCTGACTTTTATCTTCATGCCAACTACACAAGGAAGATAACAATCCCTTTCACTAGTTAAAAGAATTAGTACCACAAGATAATCCTAAATGGTCAGCTGAAGGGATATGTCTTGGACAAAGATCTGGGATGAGATTTTCCTTTTATCATGAAGGGGAAAGCAGAGCTATGGAAAAACATTCTGCACAAAGTCTGGTGGATGTAAATGCCTCAGACCAAAACTTTCAGGAGAGATAAAGTATTGAAAATGGAGCTATTAAAGGACTGTGAGGAACTGGAAGGTCCATCCACATCCAGCCTATCCTAACTATGTGTTTCAGACCTCTTAAGGAAAACTTGATTCCTAAGAACTCTGTATGAAATATCTTTGATCTCTAATTACTAATATTGCATAATGCAAAAAACTTATTGCAGCATCCCATTGATCAGCACAATCCTAAATGTGTTTAGTTGAAAGCTGGGCCTTTCAGAGCCTTTCCCCAGGGGAGAATCAACCAATCTTCCAGTGGCATTTAATTGGTGGCTGTCCCGTTTAATCCTGGATAATAAAGCTGCTCTTTAAAACAGGGTTAATAATAGCACATTTCTCCCAAGATAATTCTGTCTCACAAGATAGGAGGTCTTGAGGCAAAGCTGTGTTTTATTATTAGCCTGAAGAGTTCCTAGAAAAATTATACTTGGAAACCAGCTGGGGTCATTAGGTGCTGTACAGGTAATAAAGATAATAATGGTGAGATAAGAAGTGGATGAGCTGAGGAAGCCAAGCCCACCTTCAAGTGGTCAGCCTGACACAGAGGGTGGGGTATTCACTCAGCTCCCTGGAAAACACAAGAGAAGCGAGAAACAAATCCAAGATGGGTATAAATGAACCCAGTTTCAGTCACTTACGTGATGTGAGGACTCAACTGATGTATTTGTGCTTCATTTTTAACAGAGAGATTTAGTGCTTTGCTGATCTCACCTTCAGAGGCACCACCTGCATCAGAATGGCGAAGTTGGTGAGGTGGTTGCAGAGGCACACGGAGTGGTTGAGGTCCCCACTCTCACGGACACAGCCCTCACTAGACCAAACACCAGTTCCATTGCTGTAAAGCACAAAAACCAGAGCACAAACACAAAAACAAACATCAAAACGCTTCTGCTGTAGCTTCATTTGACAGGCACTGTACCCCACAGGAGATGAAAGGGTCTGGAAGCCATCTCAGACCCCACAAACACTGCTGGTGTCTCCTCAATTCCATCATGGAAATAGGCCAGGAAAACATTCACCAGGCACAGGTCAGACCCCTCCAGGAAGGTCTCTAAAGATTTCTGCCCAGTTTTACAGTCGGTGGATGATAACTAAACCATTTCCTTACATTTTGCATCTCATTTATGGCATTTCACCAGACCCAGATTTCTGTATTCTGGGAGCTGAGGTGTCGGACAAGTCAATAACTGCAAACCCCCAGCAGCAGCCGTGTGTCCTCTGTGCTGCCAGGCCCTTTCCCACCGTCACTGTCCCCCTGCTCCAGCTGCCTGACACCATCCCTGGCACTGCTGGCCCTTCTCCCCGAGGGGCAGCTCTGGCTGCAGGGGAATGGCTGGGCAGGATGGGGGTCTGGGCAGGATCCTCATGCACTTTGCCTTTTTGTGCCATTTTTCAGCAGTGATCCTCATGACTCTGCTTTCTCTTGGAGCCAGGGCAAGGCAGAATTCCCTGTGCTCTCCCAGCCTTGGCAGCACAGGTCACCCACCCCACTGTCTGACAGCAACTCTGCATTTCTTCAGATTTTTCTGAGTCCTGCAGACTGAGTGATCTGTTCTCCTCTCAGTGCTTATTTTAAACATCATTATTACCTCATATTTCTGTCCTTCAAGACCTCCTTGAGTTCTCAGAGAGCCTGTTGTAGGTCAGAAACCAAATTAACTACCGTGCACTAGGGAATAAAACCATGCTGCCACCAAGGAGGCTCGTCTGGAAGGACAGATTTCACGTTGAGTTTGCATCCTTACAAAGCCTCCAGGGCCCCAGCCCCAGAGGAGAAGAGGAACAATGCCCCAGCAATATTCATTTGCTTCAGTAAAATCTGCTTCTAATTTATCCTCATTTGTGGGCCTAACAAGGAGTGACTGCCAGCAGCTGGGGCAGTCGGACACACGGGAAGGAAAACTTTGGTGAAGCAATAACCGAGACCTTCCCGAGCACAGGAGGTACAGGAGGGATCACAGCATCCCAGACCATTGCTGCATCCACTGGGCTTACGCTGTTATGGCTCAAAACCCGTTAATCCCCATGAAATTAAAAATTCACTACTTGTATTCTTTCTCAATTAATTCACTAAGAGCAGCGTATTTCAAAAGAAAAAAAAAATAATTAAATTTATTCAGTGCTAAACAAAAAGAAATAAAAAGGTACTGCTTTTCCATAACTCTTACTTTCTGAGTCAAATTTGAGGTGATATTTATTTCCCTTTAATTGTAATTTTCAGTCGAGGGTTATGTTTTATCCATTGCATGCAGTGGCCAGAATTCCCAGCTCTGCAATACTGATCCCACGTGATGCTGTGGCACAGGCACAGCCCCAGAGGAAACAAAGGCTGTGCTGGAGCTTTGCCTCCCTGGAACATCCAAACACCTGCCCAGGTGGGCACACCCATGGGACAAGAAAAGCACGATTTGGGTCAGTCTGCAACTTTGATTCCAAAATGTTTCCAGTTCCCAAATACTGACCTAAGCAGGGTCTGTGAATAACAAGTCTCCAAGTGATGGTAAGAAGAAACAATCAGGTTGTGTTTTTTATAAGCCAGTGGTTCCATTTCTATAACTATTTCCATGAATGAAAGGAAGCAGAGGAATATGGATAACACCCAGCATCACAAAGTAAGTGTAATTTAATAAAACCAAGTTAAAGGATTTGGAATTATGCAACGTACCTATAATCCAGGAATGCACAGTAAAGATGAACTCTGTTACTTTCATTCAGTGCTTGGCTGTATTGCCTGGGTGTCTGCAAGAAAAAATATAAACCCTAAGGAATGTTTAAAAAGGACTAAATTCCACTATTCAGCTACTTCACATTCTCATTGCTGCAATAATTTCAAGTGACTTATTAGAGATTAACACACCAGAACCGGCAGCAAAATTGTTCAGTCCTCATATCTTCAGCACAAGCTCCAAACATGCAAAGGCTGGTATTCACTCTTAATTTTACACACTGGGATTAAACTTGTACCACTCTGAGTGAGAAATCTGTGTCCTGTTTAAGCAAATAGCAAACCAGGGTCATTACTGCACAGACACAAATACATGTGTTAATTTTTGCAGGACTGGGACATCATTCTTCAGCATCTATTTGGCTTCTTTGGATTTTGTTCATCGTTTGTTCTCCCTGTGTAATAAAAGTGTCACATTTTACGATTAATAACTCTGAAATATGTGTGCTACAATGACCAACTCCCAGACATTTTCTTTCCACAACAGCAATTATTTTAAACATACATTCAAACTGGAAGAGCAATGCCGTAATTCAAGGTTTTATTTTAGCACACCTCAGCAATATAATGACATCATTTCTATCTTCCATAAACAGCTTTAGCAACTAACTCAATCTCCTATACCCAAGAAGCTTTGAGATCCCATTCTCCACTCCCTTACATGAGCTTGACGACAAAATTATTCAAATTATATTGGAGTAATAGTTTGTTACAGACAAAATATGCAAACCAGAGGATTTCCATGTTTGTTCAGCCCTTTCTAATACATAAATCCCTATAATCCACGTTATGTGGACCCTGCCTTATGGCAATTTTTTAATTCCAAGAGTCTTCAACACAAAAAAATCACTGGTGAATTAACAGCTCTCAGATTATTGCAACACACTTCTGCTGTTGAGACAAAGGATAATCAAGTTTTGTTCTCCTTGTTTCAGAGAATGAAAAAACAAACCCCACCACCTCATCCTGCTGAAACTGAACCAAGTACAAGAAGTTCCTGGAGGAATTTTGCTGCTCCTGTGTGCCAGGCCCAGCGAGCAGTGTCAGGCACGGGGCAGCCCAGCTCCCCCAGCTGAGATAACCCAGCACTCCTGCCTGCCCAGGGCTGCCTCTGCTCCTCTGGATGGCCACAGCTCTGCTGCAGATAAGGAATTTACTGCTTAACCCCATCTCTGGGAGCACTCATGGAATTTTCTTATCTGCCCCAGCTGTTCCCTGGCCCAGCTGTGCCGTTCCTTGCCTCCCCTTTTCCCCCAGCCCAGTGCTGCAGGTCAGGAGCTCTGTGCAGAGCCAGGACTGGAGCTGACCCTTCCCTCTGCTCTGGGGACACCTGGAGCCCTTTTCCATCAGGAGCAAACCCTGACACCTCACACCCCACAGTGTCCCCCTGGGAACAGATCCACGTCCCTCACCCCCAGCAAAACCTCACTGACACAGCCCCAGCCCGCTCGTGCTGCTTTTGTAATTTGGAGCTTTGCTGGCAGAGCTGATCCTGCTCCAGCAGCACGAGGGCACAAACCAGCTGTGCCAGCTGTGCCAGCTGTGCCAGCTGTGCTGAACCCTGCCCAGCACCTCCACAGCTCTCCTGAAGTGAGACAGGGACACAATCTACAGCCAGCTTCTACTGCAAATTATTTCACTTCTATGGCAGACAGTGGCTAAAAACCCCCAGAAAAGGAGAGAGAGGAAGATCTGTAATAACAGCAAAGATGGAGCAATAGCTGCTGTTCCTGATTTGTAAATCTCTATTCTAATACACTAAATGGAAAGGGATCTTCAGGGTCAGCTTGGAAGAAGACATGGTACTGCAGTTGTGTATGTTCCACACACATAAACCCCAGATGTATGTTTTACCCTCAATTAAATTGCTCTGGCAAGGGACAAGTCGTTGTTTTTCTCCATCTTAACTCTAAACACAGATGTCCCTCATTAGCCAATGAACCTCACCAAGTGAGGCCATGCAGGCCCTGACCTGTCCAGAACTGTGCATGTACTCAGATGGAGAAAGAGTAAGTAAATAAAAATAATGAAAAATAGATAAATAGCTTAAAGAATGGAAAAGAAGGGTCTGTCCCAATTTGTCTTCTTATTACTCTAAAAGAATCTGTCCCATGTTTTATCATCCATGATATATAATCTCCACAAGGCTTTCCAGTGCCATTTATGATAACTGCATAAAATACTCATCTTCTGAGACTTCACTGAAGTTCTGCAGCAGAATTGTCATTAGGATAGAAAGCCCTCAACACATAAGAAACTGGCTACAGAGGAATAAACTCCCTCTGATCTTCAACAGCTCTACTTCAAAGTGCTCTCTAATCTGTGAGAAAGGAGCTGACTGTACCTCAATATTGCACTTCTTAAGTTAAACTGTGTGTGACAGATTATTTGTGACTTGGATCCTGTAGAACTGAGGATATTGATTTAATGACACTGATAACAGAAAGCTTAAAATACAAGTAGGCTTTTACACTAAAAGATTAAGTCACTTGAGTGTTTATTAAAAGCCTGTGAAAGGACAGTTTATGAAGCTTTCAGGAGAGGGAAAGTAGCAGCACACTGAGTAATCCAGGATCTGTGCATGTGCTCTCCCTAATCCACATCCTTCAAATCATTCCTTCTGCATGGAGAGGGCTAAATGCAGCTTCTCCAAAAAATAATTCATTGCAAGGGGAAAGCAAATTCTTGGCCCCAGACACAGGGCCCAGCCAGTGCCTGTCTGATGGAGCCTGAACCTTGAGGAAGGAGTGGTTGGACCCAGCACCTTGAGGGTCTTTTCCAGCTGTAACAATTCTGTGTCTGTCTGTCTGTCTGTGTGTGTTTACACCATGGCTGTCCAGCACCCCTTACAGCGACCACTCAGAGCCAAGCAAAGCCCCCAGTTCAGGGGACATCCCCAGGGGATGTGCAGGGATGTGTGCTGGGGATGTCCCCAGGGGATGTGCAGGGATGTGTGCTGGGGATGTCCCCAGGGGATGTGCAGGGATGTGTGCTGGGGACATCCCCAGGGGATGTGCAGGGATGTGTGCTGGGGACATCCCCAGGGGATGTGCAGGGATGTGTGCTGGGGATGTCCCCAGGGGATGTGCAGGGATGTGTGCTGGGGATGTCCCCAGGGGATGTGCAGGGATGTGTGCTGGGGATGTCCCCAGGGGATGTGCAGGGATGTGTGCTGGGAGCACTCCTGGGAACCAGGCACAAGCCAGGCTGGGTGGAGGAGGAGGCCAGAGGAGGGGGTGTGGGCTGAAGGGACTGCTGGAAACCTTCAGGAAAACCTCCTTGCAGGAAATGTCATGAACACAACTGCAGAAGGAAAACAGGCAGCCAGCTGCTGCTGGGAAGGCTTGCCAAGGAAGAGAGGCCAAGCAGAGGGTGGGGTGAACCTTTATGAGATTAGCTTGTCTCTCCTCTCCTCCCCTGGATTTAAAAAGCAAATATTTAAGCACACAGTGGTGGCCACCAGGAGTGGAGGGTGTGCACCCTCTCTCTCCAGAGTGAAGAAGGAGGAACCTTTGGGCCAGGGCTGTCACTGACCCAAACTCAGCAGCTCCAAGCCCAAAGTGTTGGGTGTCCTCTCATCCAAAGCAGCTCACAATTTACCCCTTCAAGTTCAATTTGGAGTCAATTCGTCTCTGTTTGCAAAATACAGAATTTTGCTAATTCAGAGATGTTTAAGACTTGCTTTCTCAGCCTCCAAGGCTGCTATGGATTATGTTGAAGATGGCAAGAAAAGGCACTAGACAAGGCTTTTGTCTGTATGTTTGTGTCTTTTGAGCTTCACTTACATATTCTTATGGGTGTGTGATTCAAAACAATTTTTGATTTTGATTTATGGATTAAATTAGAGACAAAAACGATGCATCTAATTTAAGGATTTCCTGTCCTCACAGAGACATCCTGACTGTTAGTGTGACCTATTCAGGGACTCTTGGTTTATTGACTTTCCTTCCCATCCATTTCTCCTAATTACCTAGAAGATTAAAACTTCAGGGTACATGCATCTACTGAGTTACCTGGAAAAAGACAGACAAAAAGAATAATCACCCATTTCTATGGTGGTTGTATTGGCTGTTTTCTTCCAAGCTGTGAGAAAACTGCATTGCAACAGATTCTGGGCTTAGATCAGCCAACTGTTTTAATTTAGAGCCCATTTGACTGATTCACCCTAAGATGTAACTAGCATATGTAATGAAAAAAAAATTGCAAATTGCACAAAAAGGAATTTAGGTTATGAATAGGGAATTAGAGTGTGCTATGGATAAAAGCCAGGCTTTCAGTTGTTTCATTGTTGTGAACAGAGCTGTGCCAACACACACTTTCTGAAGCAATGAGCACAGCACTGTAGGCTCCCAGGAAAGTTTGCTGAATGCATTTCCTAATGGAACAATCATATAGTTAAAAACTGCATGAAATCACAAAGGGTGGGAGACTGTGACAGACAGCAATATAAAGCTAAAAATGAGGTTATAAAGCCATCTGAAATCAGAGAAAGTTGCCACATGGATTGGACTTGATTATTCCTTTGCCTGAAGCTAAAAATAGTTGAAGTATCAATTTCCTGCAAAAATAGTGTTAATCAAATGTTACACCAATATCCTTCCCCAGTTCTCAGAGTTGTCTATTTAACAGCTGCTGAATTGGGCAAGCAGTGTGAGAACAACAAAGTAATGAAAAGACCCATGAGCAACAGACTGAAAAATGTCTTGGCTGCTCTACCAGATATCATTTCTATAAGAGAGAAAAAAGGAGGAGAGAATGGATGAGGAGATTGTCCCCGTGCTTTCTTTTTTTAATTACGGCACACAGCAAAAAAAAATTCACTGCTTTCAAATATGTAGAGCATCAGAAGATCTTGCTGTGTTTTCTGCTACCAAGCCCACAACCATTTGAATAAAAATGTCCTTCCCTTAACAGGATCCCATCATTTTTCACAGCACTGAACAAGGGGCTTCCTGCAACAGCTCCAAGCCAAGCTCTGAGCGCCTGCAGATGTCAGTGGGGGCTGGCAGGCCCTGTGCCTCTGTCACACACTCACTTTGAGCTGCACAAACTGTCCCTTGCTGCTTGTCTTCTCTCTCTGCTCAGTTCAGGTCACCTGCCCACGGTCCAGGTGAGCTTCCTGGCACCTGGAGAGGCTGTGGCTGCTGGATGCTCACTGGCTACAATGCCATGGCACAACAATGGCTCTTCTCTCTGCTTTTGGGTGCTAACAGCATTAAATCAGTTCTTTCCAAACTGCTCAAGGAAAGCTGCAATTTTAGCAACACAAACTGTCTGCAGCCCTTGAGTTAAAATTATAAACTCCCTAAACACACATGCACAGCTCCAGGTGGCTTTTCTTTAACTTTACAGCCCCAGAATTCCCACCCTACCAGAGAGGTTCCACTCATGAAATCCCTCTGGCTCCAGGGGCCAGAGCTGAGCCTGACCTGGAGGATTCCTGAGCACAAAGTGGGTGCTCAGCCTCTCTAACCTCAGCCCCTGGGGGCTTCCACACCTGCCTTGCTTCCAGGGTCTCAAATATCCAACAGCAAATTGCCCTTTTTCCTGCCCCTGGGCACGGTGGGTGTTTGGGGGTGTCTGGGAGGTGTTTGGGAGGTGTTTGGTGAGTATTTGGGGGGTGTCTGGGAGGTGTTTGGGGGGTGTCTGGTGTGTGTTTGGGGGTGTTTGGTGAGTATTTGGGGGGTGTTTGGGGGTGTTTGGTGAGTGTTTGGGGGTGTTTGGGGGTGTTTGGGAGGTGTTTGGGAGGTGTTTGGGAGGTGTTTGGGAGGTGTTTGGGGGTGTTTGAGAGGTGTTTGGGAGGTGTTTGGGGGTGTTTGGGGTGTTTGGGAGGTGTTTGGGGGTGTTTGAGAGGTGTTTGGGAGGTGTTTGGGGGGTGTTTGGGGGTGTTGGGTGTCTGGTGGGTGTTTGGGGGGTGTTTGTGTGTGTGCTGAGGGCTGGGCAGGGCTGAGGAGCTGAGAGCCAAAA
Source organism: Pseudopodoces humilis (assembly GCF_049639895.1). Taxonomy (NCBI): domain Eukaryota; kingdom Metazoa; phylum Chordata; class Aves; order Passeriformes; family Paridae; genus Pseudopodoces; species Pseudopodoces humilis. Next base: position 325,888 of record NC_142219.1, read on the forward strand.
CTCCTCAGTTTGGAAACCTGAACTACTTCAGATGCAGCACTGCAGTGTAAAGCCATGCCAAACACCCACTGACTGCAGTCTGCATTAATAACACTCACAATATCGTTGTAAATCATGGTAATAAAGCAGAGCACAGAAAGGTTAAAAAATAGCTCCAGAAAGAAGCAGGTTCATTTTCATTAGAGATGCATGGAGCCACCTTGAATGGAAGATGTGCACAAATAGAAACTGCAGGATAAGGACCTTTGAAATTCAATTTGGGAAGCAACTGGGTTACATCAGTAAATATTTGATGTTTAAAAAATTTAAATGCCAGTCAGTGAGAAGCAGAGCTCAGCCTGGCAGCCTTTCCTTATGTAAGCACCAAGAGACAGAACTGAGCTGATGATCTGTGTGAAAAGCTGCCTTAATGCTCAAGTGAAAACATTTTTCATGTTCCTTAAAGCACAGCTCTGTTCCAAAGGATGAAGAGGTAGAAATATTGTCTCTCAATAAATAGCCTCATTTATGTAATTAGCAATACAGCAGTCAGAGAGTTTGGATATGTCCTTACAGTTAAACAGTTCTATCCATATGTAAGAGAAAAATTGTATGTCCAGAGCCATCTAAACTTCCATCGAAGGATGGACTGAGGGCAAAGCCAAGCCAGTGGCACTGAGGCAGCCTTGTCTCTTTAATTTCAGCAAGTCAGTCCCAAAGGCAGAGCAGGAGAGCAGCAGCTCCCTTCCTGTGTGTTATTAACAGAATTGTCTGTGCAGGGCCAGAACCATCAAACTGGGGACCCTCCACATTGCCTTCGTGCTCAGGGCACCACCTCCAACCACACACTGCCTCTCCAAAATTAATGAGCACAGCCTGGCTCCAAAGAGAGCTCATTTAAACCAAGTAATTAAAAATGCAAGTTATTCCACCCAAGGTGCCCATGTGGAAGCAGTTACTCACTGCTTAAAAGGCCCTACTCTGACTTGATGTACCGCACGTTACAGAGTGTGCACACTGCAGAGCAGCTCTTCTGCTTTTGCCTGTGTCTGCTCAGCTCGGGGCTCCAGAACATCTCACTGCACACAAGGAGAAACCCACTGTGATTGTCAGGGCTCAGAAAGAGTTTTTCAGACTGGTAAATAAATAAAAACAATATCTTTTTTTCAATGGCAGATCCACCTGGAGGTCACTGAGGGGCCGTAACACGGATTCCCCCAGGCCCTTCTCCCATGTCCAAGGTCTCATTTCTGTCTTTTATGCTCTGATCTCTTTTAGGACATCTGAGTTAAATGGGCCAGGCTGAAAGCAATCCTGGAGCTTGCATGAAGCAAAGCCAAGAGTCCCAAAGTGGGTTCAGCCTGGTTCGTGCAGGAGGGACCTTGGTGAGACATTTCTGTGGTGGCCACTGAGGCAGCTGCTTGTGCTGTTCACTCCCCTGGCCCAGGGCTGGGCTGCTTTGTGCTGCTTCTGCACGCCCAGGCTCCTTGAAATCACTGTTTGCAGTGTGAGTAATGTCCACACTTACAAAGCCTTGCCAAATCCTGCTCACGTACACTGCTAGGAGCTCACAGGGGTTTTTGGATAGATGAATCAAACACCATTTCAGCCTTTCCCCACCTGCCTTACAAGCAGCATAATGCAATAGATGTTGTGATCGTGCTGATACAGATCCATGATAACTCTCCAAAACTGCTTAATTAAATAGATAATGGCGTCTTTTTTTAAGGTCTTTTGTTTTCTTTTCTGTGCCTTTTTCTTCTACTCTGCATTATTATATTAAAAATGTGTTGCTTTTCTAAAACAAGAAGCAGATGTGCCTTCTATGCACCCTTTCTTAATCTACTCTGTTTTTCTTAACTCATGTGAAAGTTTTCCCAAAGGAAAACAACTGGTCTGACTGATGTAGAAAAAGCTGTTTATAAAAGGACATGTTCTCTAATCCAATAAAACCACAGTGAAAGAAGCAGAAGAATCTTCCTCCCCTCCACTCACCTGCAGTATTCTGACAAAGGCAGAAACGTTTCCCTTTGGCACACAGCTCTGCAGGCCCAGCAGAGAGCTCTGTGACAGGAAACACTGTGGAGGTAACGAGGGGGCTGTGACAGGGACCAGAAGGCATAAAGCAGAATGCCTTAAAGGGATGCATGCAGAAGAATCAGTTTTAAAAATACTTTTCCTATTAGGCAGTATTTCCACAATTCTTAGTTTCCTAAACAGTGCCCAGACTTTTTGTCCTGATGGCTTTTTAAATTTTTTTTTAAGAAGAGAAACATTTGCATCAGAGAAGAACCATTCAAGACACTCAGCATTTCAGCTGCAGTTGTGATTCCTGATGTTTGGAGGCAGAGGGGATTTAGGGGAGGAACAAGGAGCTGGGGCAGCTGGGCAGGAGCTGGGCAGGAGCTGGGCACTGCCCCTGAGCCACAGCACCGGGGTGGGCAGGGACCCCACCCCAGCCTGGGCACACCTGGAGTAATGAAAACCAGATTTCACCAAGCTCAGGTGGAACTGAGGTTTGCTGCCTGCAAATAACAAGCTTCAGCAACAACAAGAAGTTGTGCTGAATTCAAAATTGTGCTGAATTCAAAAGCAGCACAAAGCCTGAAAACCCAGCAGCAAAGGCAAATCTCACCAGCCCTTATTGGTTTCAGTCGTACACACTTCTTTGCCAAGTGAGAAATTAAATCTGAGTTAGCAAACATCTGTTTCCTACAAGAGTGAAAGTCCTAATCAAGAAGAATCAATCCATATTGACTCATATTCATAATGCAGAAGGCTTTAGAGACCTTTTAGGCAATTTTTCACACAACAGGTACAATGTGGTCATCCCAGTACAAACTTCCAAGTGAAGAAACTGCACGTACGACCTTTCCCAAACAGATTTTTAAAAAGCACAGAGATGCCCTAATTTTCCCTCACAAAGACTGAACAAAATCTCAGCCCTTCTCTTTGAAGAGCACAAGGACTTTGACAGCCTGGAGCAGTGAAACATTAAAATTTCACTTACTCTGCATGATAATAAGAGGAATAATGAGCTGTTTATGGAATATTTGGGAATAGTGCGTTTATCTTCTTTAAAAGGCTTCAATCCCCTGCCCTTCACCTCCAGGGACAAAGCTGGCTCCTGGGAACAGGTAACCTTGGGAAAGGAGGCGGCTGAGGTGGCCAAACACAGAGGAAGCAGGAAAAAACCTGAGGGGAGGGCTGTGGATACCCAGGGGATGCTCAGGGGATGCTCAGGGGATGCTCTGGGGATGCTCAGGGGATGCTCAGGGGATGCTCAGGGGATGCTCAGGGGATGCTCAGGGGATCCCAGCCCCACAGCTTGGTCAGGGCTGTGCTCACCCTTCGGAAAAAAACAAGCTTTTGTAAGTTACTCTGTTGGTTTGTCCTCAGCCATCTGCAGAGTAATTCCTTTCAAACAAAGGAGCATGTTTTAAACGGGACTTTTGAAGACATGATTTAATGAAAGCTCTAGGAGGAGTTTTAATAGCTCACGTCAGAAACAGAGTACCGGGCTTAATGGCAAAAATATTTACCAGTCAGTACGTTTGTAGTTAATATATTGTTTTTAGGACTGGATTTATGTGTTAGCATTTTCCATTGTCATTAAAGCCCCTGAAAGGCAGCGCCTCTCATTCTCTGTGAATTATGTGCGGCTGCCTTTGTTTTATATTGACCCTGTCAGCCCTCACATCCCTTGGCTGGCTGCAAATCGTCATTTATCCCTCCCCGGGCTGTGCCGATGTCCCGGGGCGGGCAGCGGGAGCGATGGGCTGTGAACGATGCCGGAGCACAAAGAACATTCCAGAGCGATGCCCCAGCCAGAGCCAGCCTGGCTCATCCTTGCACCGTAACTGCTGTAACCAGACTGGAAAATATCACACAAAACTCCTGCTTGCTTAAGGACAAGATACTCAGGCCCACTGGTAGAGATAAGGGAATGTTTGTTTTGTGTAATCAAAAAGTCACTTGGATTCGGGACGTTTGGTTTTATTCCGCAATTCGCTTTTCCCGTGTGACTTTTCACGGGTTCTTTCCCGTTCTCCACGTTTCACTTCACATCCATTATCCCACCGATTTACCCTGTAATGTCTCCGACCGAAGCACGGCTCCTGTCCCCGGCTGTGCCCGGCTCGGGGCTCAGGGATCGCACCCCCTGAGCTGGGGCAGCTCCGGGACCCGCTGGAGCCCCCCGAGAGCTCCCAGAGCCGGGGGTCTCTGTCCTGAGCCCCCCGAGAGCTCCCAGAGCCGGGGGTCTCTGTCCTGAGCCCCCCGAGAGCTCCCAGAGCCGGGGGTCTCTGTCCTGAGCCCCCCGAGTGTTCCCAGAGCCGGGGGTCTCTGTCCTGAGCCCCCCGAGTGTTCCCAGAGCCGGGGGTCTCTCTGTCCTGGGCCCCCCGAGTGTTCCTAGAGCCGGGGGTCCCTCTGTCCTGACCCCCCCGGGAGCTCCCAGAGCCGGGGGTCTCTGTCCTGAGCCCCCCGAGTGTTCCTAGAGCCGGGGGTCTCTCTGTCCTGAGCCCCCCTAGTGTTCCTAGAGCCGGGGGTCTCTGTCCTGAGCCCCCCGAGTGTTCCCAGAGCCGGGGGTCTCTCTGTCCTGAGCCCCCCGAGAGCTCCCAGAGCCGGGTCTCTCTGTCCTGAGCCCCCCGAGTGTTCCCAGAGCCGGGGGTCTCTGTCCTGAGCCCCCCGAGAGCTCCCAGAACCGGGGGTCTCTGTCCTGAGCCCCCCGAGAGCTCCCAGAGCCGGGGGTCTCTCTGTCCTGAGCCCCCCGAGAGCTCCCAGAGCCGGGGGTCTCTCTGTCCTGAGCCCCCCGAGTGTTCTCAGAGCCGGGGGTCTCTGTCCTGAGCCCCCCGAGTGTTCTCAGAGCCGGGGGTCTCTCTGTCCTGAGCCCCCCGAGTGTTCTCAGAGCCGGGGGTCTCTGTCCTGAGCCCCCCGAGAGCTCCCAGAGCCGGGGGTCTCTGTCCTGAGCCCCCCGAGAGCTCCCAGAGCCGGGGGTCTCTGTCCTGAGCCCCCCGAGTGTTCCCAGAGCCGGGGGTCTCTGTCCTGAGCCCCCCCAGTGTTCTCAGAGCCGGGGGTCTCTGTCCTGAGCCCCCCGAGTGTTCCCAGAGCCGGGGGTCTCTGTCCTGAGCCCCCCCAGTGTTCCCAGAGCCGGGGGTCTCTGTCCTGAGCCCCCCGAGTGTTCTCAGAGCCGGGGGTCCCTGTCCTGAGCCCCCCGAGAGCTCCCAAAGCCGGGGGTCTCTGTCCTGAGCCCACTCCCCATGTCTCACCCGGCCCTGCTGCTCCTGCTCGGGTTCCAGCAGCCACAGAGCGAAAATGATGGAAAACAGAAAGTGACCCCCAGAAAACCGCACGGTTCCTGTGGCTGTAACAAGTTCCAGCTGCTGCCCTAAGCACAGCCCATAAATAAAACAAAGGAGCCAGGGCAAAGGGACCAGGAGCAGGAATGATACAGACTGTGCACCCAGCTGGGTCTGAATGAACCCTCTGCTGGAGATAAAAACCCTTCTGCAATGCCCCAAAGCCACAGAGGGATGGAGCACACCCTCTTGCAGGGCTATTGCTCACATCCCAGCACCTCATCAAGAGATTACACTCTCCTGAGCAGATCTTTCGAGGATTAAACTCCTGCGTTTCCATTACTGCGAGGTTTTTTTTTTCTTTTCGTTGTGGGAAAAACCCTCTCTTGAGAACATTTACATCTTTTTCCTCCGATTTGAATCTTTTCTCCCATTCCTGCGATTGCCAAACATGAGTTGTGTCTCAGTCTGCTGCATGAATGGGGATGAAATGCACACAACAATTTCGTGTCATGTTTCATTCACAGGAAGCGTGGGGGTGCCAGAACTATTTGATGTGTGCATCAACCACATCCAAGGAGATGAGAACAGGTCTGGAATTAGGCCCGGTGCATTAACTGCAGCTACAGAGTGAGACTGAGGCTGATTTTTCAGCTGAGGGGAGGCGGTGGAGCACTGTGCACATCCCCGAGATGTGCGCATCCCTGGGAGCACGGGCAGGGGTGTGATGGACACGGCCAGGCTGCCCCAGCACGATCCCCACCCAGCCAGAGCCCCGGGGGGGCTGCAGAGCTGTGAGTGCCCATCCAGGACCCGGGGTGACAGAGACCAAGGGCTGGCAGGGTCTGCTTCCCGCAGCTCCATCAACGCAGCCCCCGGGGAGCTGGAGCTCTCCTGCTGCAGCACAGGTGCTTTTCCCCCGGGACAACCTGCATGAACCTTTTAAAGGAGTGACTTCAACATTTCCGTCTTTTGTCAGGCTGCAAATAACATCAGAGTGAAGGTTTGCAGGAACATTCACTGAGGGAGAAGGGTGCAGGTGGGCACAGCAACCCCACCGTGCCACAGGGATGGGAGAAAAGCCCCAAACACCTCCAGGGGGATGGCAGGGAGAGCAGGGATGGGAGCAAAATCCCAAACACCTCCAGGGGGATGGCAGGGAGAGCAGGGATGGGAGAAAAGTCCCAAATCCCTCCAGAGGGATGGCAGGGAGAGCAGGGATGGGAGAAAAGCCCTCCAGGGGGATGGCAGGGAGAGCAGGGATGGGAGAAAAGCCCCAATCCCTCCAGAGGGATGGCAGGGAGAGCAGGGATGGGAGAAAAGCCCCAATCCCCCCAGGGGGACAGCTGCTGCTGCCGGTTCATGCAGCCAGGTCACAGATGGCACATGAAGACATCTCCTGCCCTGAGATGTGAATCCCTCCACGGTCACTCAGCTCCCAGCCCTGCTTGCCTGGAGCTGAGTTTTTCCGAGATTCCTGAAAGCAGCAAAGTGACCTCATGGCCTGAGGAATGCAGCTGTGATCATCAGGGCTCTGCAAAGTCCCCAGACTCTTGTCTATCAGTTAGCACAGCCATTTAAAATGGGCAAAGAATGAGAAATGATTTTCTCCCTTCAGTGGCAGCACTGCTACGCTCCTTTCCTTCCTCCCCAGTAGTTACATAATGCACCTGAGTGTGACATCCCTGCAGGCTCCTGGGACACAGCCACCCTCTAAATCACTTGGTGTCTTTTGTCTTGCCTCTTCTTTAAGAAAAATGTATTACACAAGCAGTGGCAATGCTTTTAGATCTAATAAAACCGTAACAGTATGTACACAGGGATGGCTGAGTGCACAGTTTAATTTACTGTGATAATTCTGCAGACCATCAGGAAAGTTACAAAGCAGAAATGCAAAGGCTCCAGGGAAGTGCTGCGGGGCAGGAGCTTCTCAGGGCTCAGAGGCACCCGTGCTGCTCCTGCTGAGCCACAGGGGAACTCCTGGGACCCCAGTGGGTACCAGGCACAACCTGTGCTGTGACCAGGGGCAATTCACAGCAAGAGTTCGTCCATTCCTAGGAGCACAGCATCTCCCAGCACTGCAGAACTCCTCTGGTGTCATCCGAGTGACAGTTCAGGCTTTTTGTGATACAGAGTAGGAAGATTTCTTTCTTTTGCTAAACATGTTATTTTTTGGAAATGTTCTTGCTAGTGTTTATGGGAATATTTCCAATGGGACAACACTTCCAATTAAGACCTCTTCATAAATAATAAGTGGCTGACAGCCTAGAAAATAAATGTATGTTTTTAATGAAGAGGTGATGGCTAACCTGTCACAGAGTGACACACAATCCAAATAATCCATGAGAATCCTTCCAGCCATGACTTTCAGCTTAAGAACCCTTTTGGTGCCCCGATAACCACAAATGGCACATGCTGTGCACATCTACCCTGTGCTCACGTCACCCCTGCTTGTTTAGAGCCACAGAAAAGGTGGTTCATTAGAAAACGCCAGGTCATTTCTCACACAGAGGAGAGGCTCTTTCACAAACTCCTGCAGTAAGCACCTCAAGCATTTCTAAAATTGAAGAAAGGGGCAAAACCCCCTTCCCCAGAGCTGTGTTTGCATTTTCTGCAGCACAGCAAATGAGCAGGGGCATGACGGCTCCCTGGGCTGCCCTGCACACCAAAGGCTCTGCTGCAGCTGCTGGGGCACCACAAACCCTCCCACAGAGCTGCAGCTCACCTGCTGGGGATCAGGACACTGCACAGCCCAGGCTCTGCCCACGCACAAATCACCAGATCAAACCAGTGAAACAGCCCTGAGCGTCAATGCAAAGAAAAGAAATGTCATTTAAAGGCAGTCTTTGGGTTTATGGGCAGCCCTTCATTATGGTCTCCTCATGCCACACGGAATCAAAGAGGAGCCTGAGGAAAGGTATGGGAGAAGAGAAGAGAAGAGAAGAGAAGAGAAGAGAAGAGAAGAGAAGAGAAGAGAAGAGAAGAGAAGAGAAGAGAAGAGAAGAGAAGAGAAGAGAAGAGAAGAGAAGAGAAGAGAAGAGAAGAGAAGAGAAGAGAAGAGAAGAGAAGAGAAGAGAAGAGAAGAGAAGAGAAGAGAAGAGAAGAGAAGAGAAGAGAAGAGAAGAGAAGAGAAGAGAAGAGAAGAGAAGAGAAGCCCTTTCTTCCTCCTGGGCTCTGCCATGCACACAGGAGCCTCTCACCTGTCTCAGGGTACTACAGAGAGAATTGAAAGGAATGAAGGAAAAGAAAACTTTCAAAAGTAGCAAAATCCTCTCAGAAATATTATTTACCTACAGAATTTTCCCTGATGTCTCTTCAGACTGTGTTGTGCTGGCCTCTGGTGCTAGCCTGTACACACTGGGTGTATTTTAAGCAAGGTGTACCCAGTGCACACAGTGCAGGGCAAACAGCAGCTCAGGGAACCCTCTGAGCACCTCCACCAGGCCTTCAGCAGCACAGCCAGGGCTCTTATTTCCTTTTTACACACTCATGCTTCATTTCTGCTTATTTCCCACCACAAAATATTGATCCAACCCAACTTCTTCTGGAGTTTTGTTCCTACTTCTCTTCCTGTGGTTTGCCTTGGCAAAGTCCCCTGGTTCCTTCTGTGTTCAACCTCAGCAGAGCAGGAAGAGCAAGAGAGCCCACAGGTCTCAGGTGAGTCAGGCTGCTCCAGGGACACTGACCTTTAGTGTCCCTTGCTGGAAAAGCAGCTGCTGGCCCTTTGCCCCCAGGCTGTGGCTCCTGCCATAATCCTGAGTGTGTGTGTGCTGCCCTGGAGCCGCAGGGAGCTGAGAGCAGGGACTGAGCTGCAGCACCAGCCCTGGCTCCAGCTGAGCCTGCCTGGGAACTCACTGCAGAATGAGCACAGTCCCACTCAGCCCAGATGGGCTTTCCTTGGATTTAGAGGGGGTTTGGACCATTGTCTCAATTACAGAGCCAACAAAATTCCTGATGAACACCCTCAGAGACTTCACACTCCCCTAGATTTCATTACTGCCAGCTCAAGGGCTTTGCAGCACCAGAATCCTTTACAGCACAAAGGTGGGGTCCTCTACAAACCACATTTCGGGTTTTTGCCCAGATTACACCATTTTCCAGTGTTTTGGTTTTGGTCAGGTACAGATTAATGCTCACAAATGTGAACTTCTCTATTCAGAGGAGCAGCTCGTGTAAGGGAACGCTACAAGAAAAGCAGTTGTTGTATGCAAGGGCCCTTCCCACTCCTTAATCTCTCCCTTTCCCAAAAGCACACTCTGCTTTTCCATGGGGAGGAGTCTGCAGTTTGCTGGAGAACATTTCCAGCACCTGCACTGAGCTGAGCCACCGCACACTCAGCAGAGAAACTCTCTGTACTGCTCCTGCTTCGAGTAAAAAGGACTAAAATAACAAATATTGTAAACTTCTGGAGTGGAGAAAGGTTCCACCCCAGTTCAGTTGTTTCTCAGGACTTTGAGAAAAGTTGAGTTAAACCAAAGAAACCATTTTATCCTGCTCACCTGGTCACTGCAGCCTTTCCTGAGAGCTGCTCTGCTGTCAGCAGTGATGGGGCTCGGAGCAGGATCAGATGTCCAGGGATTCTCAGGGGGAAGGGAAAGGAAGGGAAAAGGTCTGGGCAGCCCCAGAGCCCAGCCCAAGGCTCCAGAGGGGGAGATTCCCCCCAGAGGGATCAGGGGAACCTGGCACTGCTAAAAAAACACCCAAGCTCTTTATCTGGGTAAGGAATGGGGGGAAAAGAGGAAAAGAAGAGCAATTTCTCCAGCAGAAACTAGAAGGAGTGCAGTGGCTTTTCCAGTCTCAGTCTCTGTTAAGACAGTGACTTTAACAGAGAATAAATCTTCCCCTGAAGTTTCTCTGAGACACCACAGTTACAATAAATAATCACAAAGTAGAACATGTGTGAATCCTTTGTGAATCACAGAAATTAAGCACACAGCCACCTGAGCAAAGCTGAGGCTTTTGGTGTACAAGAGCTCTAGCTGCAATCAGGAAATCCTCATCAAAACAATTTGAGATACAACTTATTACCAGTGATTTATTTTGCATAACAGTTTCTTCCCCAGAGATCCTGCTAGCAAGCTGAGTAATAAATGCCTGGTTTAAATATGATGAGAAATGGACACAAACCAAAGAGTAAAATACTTGTGGCATATGGGAGCCAGCAGCTCTGAGAGCTCTGCCCAAGTTGTTTGCAGCTGGCTTCAGTGGCTTTTACTGCACAAATAATGTCAGTGCATGAAGAGGCAGCTCCTGCACCGTGTGCAGGCAGGGGCAGCTTGGCCATGATGGGGCCAGAACGTGGCTTGCTCAGATCAGGATTTATCCATGAAATGAAAACGTGGCTTGCTCAGATCAGGATTTATCCATGAAATGAAAACGTGGCTTGCTCAGATCAGGATTTATCCATGAAATGAAAACGTGGCTTGCTCAGATCCTCTTTGGAAGCTGGGGATGGGAGCTTGAGTGAGTTTTCTAAAGTAAGTGTATTGGAAAAGGAAAACTCAGAAACAACATCACAAATCATCTACCAATTAATTCCATGCAGCAATATATCCAAAAATCTCTGTGCCAAGTCTGTGTGTCCAGTGCCAGCCTGCCAAGCACTGAGCACACCCAGTTTCAGCTCTGAAGAGAAAAGAATTGTTAAGAACAAAAAAAAAAAAAGCTGAAAGATCACTGTGTCCATTACACAGATGGGCAAACTGAATTGTTATTGACTATTCCCTTCTTGAGATAATTCACCATATTTCTTTGTATCTGGTCCAAGTGACCCAACTATATTTAAACAGTTTGCCCCAAGTAACAAAAGTAGATTATGGCAGATGCAGAAATTTGGTTTAGATATCAAAGGTTTGGTCAGTGTAAAATGATCTTTTCACTTTCCTTTTGTGATCACAAACATTCACTCTATACAGCTGCAGCTCACAAACACCATGATCAAGGGAACCACAAAAGCTCTAATTGAGGGACCATAAGGCAGTGAAAGCACGGGGTAAATATATGAAAATCAGCTTCTTATGCAAATAGATTCATCTTGATATTCATCCCTACAGAAAGCAGATTTACACATTCAGGACTGCTATTGTGAACAAAAGCAATTTATACTCTAATTCAGCAACACCCTTAAAAAGTGCAGTTAAATGAATGAAAAGGTGAGAATACTGACAGAGGAACATTCCCCAGAGCTGGAACAAAAGCAAAGAGCCTGGGAGGAGTTCCATGCTTGGCTGGGAGGAGATGAAGCACCTGCAGAGTCCCCAGAGCTGCACAACTTCAGGGTTTGTATCAAGGGCAGCTCCCTGAGAGCTGCGAGGGACAAAAACAGATTTTCTGATGGCTCAGCTTGGTCCTATTTAAAATTGGAGCAGACACATCACAGGAAAGGGAAAAAAATGAAGAGTGGTGTACTGGCAGAAAGATGAACTCTACCAAAACCAGATAATTTCCAGTCTGTCTTCTTATTTTAGCTGTAGAAAGCTCAGAAAATTGGGACACGCCTCCAAAACTGCACGGTTTGCTTGGAGCGTGTCTGACTCCTGGCACACAAAGTCAACCTCTCCAAGTCCTGGGAGGGACAGTCCCACGAGATTCACCCCAAAGACTGCTCAGCCACAAACCAGAAATGCCACATGAAAAGCTCTTTCCACAGAGTTTCAGTGCAGCTCAAACACAAACACACTGCACTGGGAGTTAACAATGTCTTCTGCATTTCACGGAAACACAGGAGCTGTTTGCTTCAGAGTTTGAGCAAAGGTTTACAGAGTTTTCATTGTTATTAATTTGATTCCAATTTTCTATGCATTTTCAAGAGTCAGGACTGAAGGAATTTCCTTATTCCACAAAACCTTCAGGGGTTTCTGGAAGAAACAGCTTTAAACTTTATCCTTATAATTTAACTTACCAGCCAAATCTTTTGTTTGCTTTCGAGTTTTCTCTGCATACATTTTTCTGTACCTCTCCCAACTTTCCATAAAACAGCCATTTGTCTGTCAGCTTTTTTCTGCTCTCAGTGTTCTGATCATGCAATGTGATCAGATTAAATACTTTGATTTAAACAGAAACCTATTGAAGAGAAGTCTTGTACAGCATCAGGATTTCATAAAAATCAGCATTAACCAGAAATTTAAAGGCCAGATTAAAAAAAGGAGAGAAAGAAAGAATTACATTTACAGGAAATGACCAATTATTGTGGAGGCACCAAAGACCCCTCTCAATGTGCAGGGCCAGCCCCAGATGCCCCGGGCAGGAGCAGAACTGCCCTGGGCTGAGTGCTCACACAGCCACACAAAGTGCAGGGAAACAGAGAATCAGGACCCTGTGCCAAGCTCAGCAAGCCAAACTCCTCTGAATTCAGTTTTAGAGCAGCCTCACTCCTGGGGAACCTGACCCCAGGGCAGTTCTCCTCCCAAAACTCTGCAGAGCCCCTGGCTGGAGCTTCCCCACTGCTCCATCGATTCCCTGCCACCAGAACAGGAGAGAGGGGTTTGGGAAAGGGAATTTATCAGTGCCAGAAAACGGAGAAGGGGCCTGATGGGGACACTGGGGGCACTTTACCTGTCCCAGGGCTCTGGCTACAGTAATTCTGTGTGGTTCCAGGACAAGACAAATCTCACTGTGAAAAGGCCACAGATGCTGTGATTAATTTACACAGATCCAGTTCCTACTCCCAGCAGTATTTATCTAAAGCTACAAGCCAGGTCCTGGGGGTTTGTCAGAAGCTATTTCAGATTAGCCAAATGACATCTCACAATTAATTATTTTTTTAAAAAATTTAGAATGTGAAATGAACATATCTTATTTTCCATTAAAAAAAGCAACTCCTTTTTTTTCAATCAATCTGGATCATTCATACTTGAAAAGGCAAATTACAGCTTGATTGTGGGGTAATTATTCTGGTGGAGAGCACTTGAATGACTGCACTGTATTCTTTGACAGGCAGTGTCTGTTATTTGAACACTGATGTTATTTAATTAAAGGATGAAAAATATCTTGGGTGCTTCAGAACAAAAACTCATTGCTATGAACAAAAAAATATGAGTGCAGAGTTTATATTTTGAACAATAAATTCTCTCCTCCCAGAAATGTTATATCTAAGGAAAAGTAATACAGAACTCATTAGCAAGAGCTCATTATGAAGACTGTGAACGATGCTGTGGGTTATTATAATCTGATTAGTATAATAATCTATTTAATCCAGCTCCATGACAGTTCTGTACAGATCATTTTGAATACTTCAGCTGGTTGTGCTAAACCCACTGAAAAGTTCTTCCAATTGCACTGACTAGTGCTAACTTAAAATGAAAATGTTTACTGTGTTAAAAATAACCCTTTCAGCATTTAGAAAAAAAAAAAATCCCTTTATTTATGTTTATATTCTCATTCTTCACATTTTGAGTCATGTCTCAAGATCAACTAAAGAAGGCCTTATTGTGGTGCCAGTGATAGAAATCCTTGGAGTTTATGCCAATACTTTTATTTGTCATAATTTACTGGAACTGACATTTTTTTGGATGCTGCTCACACAATGACTTATGAGTTTAATTTGGTTTCATTTGTTTTGCTGTTTAAAATAAATTAAGAGCAGGGCGTGGGGGATTTATTGTCCCTCACGATCCTTATTTACTAATATTGTGCAATGTGAATTCAGCATTTTAGCTGCTATTCAGTGACACCACCTTACCTTACCCAGTGTCCTGATCTTGCTGGGATGGGTTCATTAATTAATGAACAACTGTTAACAACCAGAATTGTTTGGGGACAGCAGTGACACCTGGTGCTCTGTTAACAGCCCCCAGGTCAGGCACTCAGCTCTCCTGGATAGGAATTAACTCCTCAAAGAGGAAACTGAAGTTAAAGCCTCTTTTACATTGTTGCCTGTAAAATAACAGCTGGCAGGACAAATTTCTGATGAAGCAAACATTGATGCCAACCAGGAGATGCTGCTTTAAAACATCCCTGTACTGTGCCCTGGGAGCAAAGCTGGCTATTGATTGAGGCTTTAACAAGAGGAAAGCCAAAGCAATTCTGCTGCAGGAACAGCAGAGCACCTCAGGGCCAGGGGATGCAGACAGAAAAGGTTCTTGGGCCCCAGCATATTCTCAATAGTTGTACTTTGTTCTTTTAAATCATCTTTCAAAGCAGTTTACAAATCTGTCTCCAATATGGATCAGACAAAACCAACCTTAGGATAATACTTTAAAAGAAACTGAATTTATCCCTAGGACGTAAGAGCTCCAGTGTAACTTTTACACAAGACTCCTTACCAGTTATCCTCCTGGGGCTGAGGATGGCACTGCAGCTCCTCTGAGAACAGAGAACATCTCCTCCTGAGCTCTGGAACGTGCTGGAAGTGCTCTGTGATTAACTAAGCTCACCCTTTAGTCAGAGCTGGACTGTGCCCAGGACCACTAGCAGTTCTGGATAATTGTTGAGGAAGCATTAAAGCACAATCCAATTTCTTAGAAAAACATCTGTCCACGTGAATGAATGTGTGGCAATAACTTTGCTGAGTTGCTCCATAGTCTGTGCTGTGAGCTGTGGCCCTGCTCTGGCTCCCAGAGAGAGCAGAGGTGCCCTGGGCAGAGCAGATTGCAGATCCTGCCATGGGGAACAGCTGAATTCCCTCTGCAGCCATTCCCAAACCTCCCCTGGGAGCAGCCCCAACACCCTCACAGCCCAGAGCTGGGTGCTCCCCTCTGGGGCCAGCAGATGGAACATTTCTGCAGCTGCAGCCAGCCTCAACACCTCCTCCTGCCTCGGTGGAACCAGGACTGCTGTTCGGGGAATCTCTCACAGCTAGTGGAATTCGGGGCTGGCCTGAAGTAAGAGGGAATGTGATGGATGTGCTGTGTCTGCAGGTGAACAGAGTGCTGTGCATTTATCAGTGTGTTACACAGAGCTGCCGCTTCTCTGGCATCGGGATTAAAGGGATGCAAGCAATAAAAAACGAGGTTGGAGCGAGGCCAGCGAGAAGTTTATGAAAAGGTGCAGAGCTGCCTTTCTGTGACATCCCAGCTGGACTTCCCAGGGCCCTCATTCTCGTGCAAACTGAAGAGTGGAAACTGAACAGTTTCACTGCTAACACAGGACGAGGTTCACACTGAATTGGTCTTTATGTGCTTGTTCTACAGCTGGGCTGAAAATACCCCTGAGCCACACCTGCATTTTCAGCCCAATCTCCACCTCTCCTATCCACAGATGTTAAATCCAGTACTCCAGCCATCAGCAAATTCGACATCTTTAATTCCTATGTTATTCCATTTGGGGAGATCATTGCTTTTAAAATTGCATCTCGTTTCTGCTCACTCTATTTCTCACTTATTTCTGAAGATCTGGTTTTAATTGGCATTTGACTGCCAGTGCACAATGGCCTTTCGTGATGAACATGTTTGATAAACTCAGCAGCCTTAGGATGTGCTGGTTCCTCAGATTAGTTTGGTTCCCCATCGTCTCTACAAAAATTATTATTTGTTTTTTAACTTACATTTGTCTGAAAGAAATTTAGTGTCGGTAGTACTGGAATATGAAGATTTAATAATAAATCAGATTTTTGTCTGCTTTGTCAAGTTTTCCATTGCTAAGAGATTCCAACAAAATGCCTGGAAAATCCTATATCTATGAATGAAAATAAAGCCACATTCTTCTATTTCTTTCTGCCCTTAACTTGAACAGCAGTGAGAAATCATTCTCACTGCTGTCTGATAGTTGCTTTGTTACGTTGATATTTTATCTGAAAAGAAATCCAAAAAGCTGCCACCTTAGATCATCCTCCTATGACAAATTACATGTGTGTATCTTTAAACAGATGAGTCTAAAGTGACGTTATTTCTATTTCAAATTAAACATCTTGTACATCTTACTTATGCAGGATTTTTAGAAGATAAAGGTTTGAAGTCTAATTAAAGCCAAAGCACTGTGTATTACAAGATGTTTTCCCAGGGACATTCTGCTGTTTGAGATTCCATTAAAGAGAGGAGTTATTACACTGCTATGGGAGCTGTGTCATCTGCAGGAATTGACACATCCAGCAACAAAACAGGAACTCCACCTGCATTACTCAGTGCAGATCCACTCAAATATTTGTCCCTGCAAGAGGCCTCTCTTGACCCCACAGCCTTTTAGGTATTTTATAGTTAAATAGCAATTCTCTCTCATGGATCTATCTGAGCTTCACAAATCCACAGCATCTTAAATCCTCCAGAGTCACTCACAGCCCACCCCGCCTTTGATCAAACACAACAGAAGGACTCAAGTTTTGGACCTTGGAATCATTTCCCTTCAAGCTACCAGTTATGTGGGAGAAATGAAATACCTGGAGGTCTTGCAGGCCAGAACTACTTACTTTGCAATGTTTAATTGTAGGAATAAGCACCTCTGTCATTGCAATAATAGTGCAATTGTTGAGACAGGAAATCACTTAGCGGAATGTCAGGAAAAAAGCTCACAAATACCTTTGAAATATCACAAAAAGAGAGCACAAGAGCAAACTAAAGGAGTGACTGTGGAATTTTAGGGCATCTTAAGGCTCCTGTTCCTCTACTACCTTCCTGCAAGGAACCTGAAGGTTTCCCCAATATCTTTTACTCTGTTATACCAGGAAACAAAAAGGATTTCAAAAGAATCTTTCTGCTTTGGAAGCGAGCAGGAAGCAAACCAGGCCCTGAAGCTCAGCTGTGCCCAGGTATTTTCCTGAGGGTGAATTTTACTCCCTGCCCCATCCAGGACTGGCAGAGTTCAGCAGATGCGGTGTCTGAGCTGTGTTTAGCCCATTTAACACAGGTTTGCAGTGAGAACAGAAGTCATTTCCAGCAGGTGCCCTCCTGCCCCAGGCTGGCTGCTCGTGGTTTGTGCCGCTGGCACGAGCAGCACAGAGTGAACCCTGGAAAATACTCACACATATTACACAGAGGAATGCAGGGCAAGGATTAAATTATAAACCAAAGGGACTTCAAGTGGGATAACACAGCAGGTTGTGATGGCTGTTTGATCTGCTGGTTTAGGAGCTGGCTTTCAAGGTATGGCACAGGAATAGGAGGCAGATGTGAGGAAGAGGAAGGAGGTTCCTGGCCTGCCTGAAGGTCTGTAACATATCCCAGGTGGGGTCTGCGTTCCTCCCCCTTCCAGCTCTCCAAACGACTCCTCCCTGACTTGGAGCCCAGCAAATCTGGTCAGCTTCCCGTGGGGCTGGCAGTGGCCCCAGCCCTCGCTGACATCTGCAAGCCATCGCTCGGCTGCCCGCACTGCAGGAACGCTTCCCCGCAGCAACACGGGATTTTACCGCTGTTATAAAAAGTTACTGGCACTACAGCGTGTTATCAGTGTGGCATGAATTACTGATGTGCTGTCAGCTAGGGGCCAGCCAGGACAGGCAGAACAGCTCCCTGCTCTGCCAGAGCTCTGTGGGCTCCCCTCGCAGCCTTCAGCCTCACCCTCCTCTGCAGGGACAGAGCACAAAGCTGCAGCCCCACATCCTGGTCCCAGCACAGCTCCACACAAGGTTTGATCACACTTGTCATTCTGCCAGGAAGATTTGCAGTGTAACACCAATTTCCATCAGCAGAGAACAGAGTTTTGCCATACTCTCCAATTAAATAGAGTATACCAGAATACACTCACCTATATTTAGTTCTCAAAATATAAGCTACTTAGACTCTCATCAGACCATATGTTTAAGCTGCACAATTTTTTTCCCAAGCACTCTGAAATTTACCTTTATTTTTAGCTTATGTTTTCTTGGAGTTGGCAGAGGTTGTGTGAGGGGAGATATTGTGCAGCAAATGTGAAATGTTGCTCTCTGTACTGTCCTTCGGGCTCCTGGGCTCCTGCAGCCCAGCAGCAGCACAGGGAGGCACAGGGATGATCCTTCCCTGCCCTTCAGCCTCCCAGAGCTCCTGCCCAGCCTGCCCTGCCTGGGGACAGGGGACAGGACTGTCCCTGCTGCCCTGCAGCCTCTTCTGGCTCCTCTACCCTGGAGCCAGGCAGTGCCCAAGGCCTGATCCCAGCAGTGACACTCAGCTCTGCCTGCTGCAGCCTGGCACTGGGGACAGCTGGGGACAGCTGGGGACACCTGGGGACACCTGGGGACAGCTGGGGACAGCTGGGGATACCTGGGGACACCTGGGGACACACCTGGGGACACACCTGGGGACAGCTGGGGACAGCTGGGGATACCTGGGGATACCTGGGGACACCTGGGGACACACCTGGGGACAGTTGGGGATACCTGGGGGCAGCTGGGGACAGCTGGGGATACCTGGGGACACCTGGGGACACCTGGGGACACCTGGGGACAGCTGGGGATACCTGGGGACAGCTGGGGACAGTTGGGGATACCTGGGGACACCTGGGGACAGTTGGGGATACCTGGGGATACCTGGGGATACCTGGGGACAGCTGGGGACATCTGGGGACAGCTGGGGACACCTGGGGATACCTGGGGACACCTGGGGACACCTGGGGACAGTTGGGGATACCTGGGGACACCTGGGGACAGTTGGGGATACCTGGGGATACCTGGGGACACCTGGGGACACACCTGGGGACAGTTGGGGATACCTGGGGACACCTGGGGACACCTGGGGACACCTGGGGACAGCTGGGGATACCTGGGGACACCTGGGGACACCTGGGGACACCTGGGGATACCTGGGGGCAGCTGGGGACACCTGGGGACACCTGGGGACAGCTGGGGATACCTGGGGACAGCTGGTGGTGTCCTGCTCAGGAACCTGGGGCTGGGAGACAGGCACACAGCCTGAGACAGTCCTGCACAGAGCAGAGCAGTGAGGCAGCTCAGGCTGAAGCCATCCCTCTGTATGCAGCTCTCGGCTGAAATGTCACATTTGTGGTATCATCAGAACATATAAAATCTAGTTCAGTCATGCAAGAAGGAATATGGGGAAAAATAAAGGACTTTTATAGTACCATTCCCTTTTAACTTTTTTTTCTCTATCTTTCTAAATGCATTCCTTAGGCTTAAAAAACTGCACACTACAGAAAAGTCCAAAATGGGGCAAGTTTTCCTCAGCACCCAATCCAAGCTTCTGTCACTCCAAATATAAATCTCCAAGTCTCATCTGTGCAGTCTTTACAGCTGGCACCAACTGCACCTCTGGTTCCTCAGTGCATCCCTCCTGCTCCCCCAGAGAACACTCCCAGCTCCCCTGGCAGCTCTGCTCTGCACTGCTGCAGCCAAGGACGACACACAGGAAGGGGTTTAGCTCAGCAGATTCAGAGGTTTCTTACTCCAGGTTCCCTTATCAATCCAGACAAATAAGAAAAATTCAGCCAAAACCTTTTAACAAACACTTTGGTGTGAGAGGGTCTCCTGGAGGAGCTGGAGTCTCCCCCTGGCTGCACAGGGAGCCTGGGCTGCTGAGCAAACACGGAGTGTCAGTCACAGGGGATGTTAAAACAGAAAATTCCACTCCATCACAGCCTGCCCCGGGTGTTCAGGGGCAGCCAGGGTGAAGCTTTGGGAACTGGATACCCCAAGAGCCAGACCTGGCCCTGCACAGCTCCAGAACGGCCACAGGAGCCACAGGGAATGAAACACCACATCCCTCTCCTCACACTGTTCCTCCTCTCCTCAGACTGTTCCTCCTCCCCTTGGACTGTTCCTCCTCTCCTCACACTGTTCCTCCTCTCCCCTGACTGTTCCTCCTCTCCTCACACTGTTCCTCCTCTCCCCTGACTGTTCCTCCTCTCCCCAGACTGTTCCTCCTCTCCTCACACTGTTCCTCCTCTCCTCACACTGTTCCTCCTCTCCTCACACTCTTCCTCCTCTCCTCACACTCTTCCTCCTCTCCCCTGACTGTTCCTCCTCTCCTCACACTGTTCCTCCTCTCCTCACACTGTTCCTCCCCAGACTGTTCCTCCTCTCCTCACACTGTTCCTCCTCTCCCCAGACTGTTCCTCCTCTCCCCTGACCCTCCAAAGCTCAGGAGGAGTTTTTCCTGCTCTTTCCCGAGATCGAGGGGCAGTGAATTCCCCTCCAGTGCTTTGGCTTCACGTTCACCAGCTCAGAAAGCAACCAGCTCCTCGCCAGCACTCCTGCAGAGTTACAGCAAGACTGCAATAAAATTCCTCAGTCAATCAAAGGAAAACAGAAGGAGAAAGACAAGAGGCTGAGGTATCGAGTGATGAGATTTTGTTCTACAAGGCTTGCACACCAGCAGATATCAGGATGAAATGTGTGCAGGAGGAAAGTGAAAAGCATCTCTTGGAGAAGCAGTGCTGGAACAGAGTCCTTGTGGTGATTAATTGCCCTTAAACATTTGGTCACTACATGTAATCCTGTAAATCTCCAACTCTTTTGACAGATCCTTAGTGAAGACAGAGTCAGGAGATTATGTATAAAACATCAAAAAGCAGTAGGTACCTAGGAAAAAAGGTCACAGCTTCCTTTTTGGAGTCTGCCTTCCAGGAACAGTCTTCTGTAACCACTTAAAATTTGCTGCTCTGCTAAATATTCTTGCCAGTACATTTGTTTTCTTCTGGCTAGCTGATAGCTGCAAGAAGCAAACTCAAAATCTTTTCTTTCCTGAAGTGGAAGAATATTTATGGTGGCTTTTTTTTTAGACAATATTTACTGAGTTCTAACTTTCCTCAAGAGAAAGCCACAGAATGAGCTCAAATATGTAAATCCAGTTCTGGGATATACAAAATACTCAAATCAAGAGAAGTAAGAAGCTAATCAACATACTGTGAAGAATCAAAATGTACAGTATAGCAATACCCTACTTACTGAAGTTATGCTTTTGTTCCCTTGGGTACAGAATTTACCACAATAAAGCACTACGTCTCTGCAAACTCTTTATACATTTTTCATGGGAAATTCTATCATTCCCCAGGTTTTATGTTCAGAGGATATATTTGGGTCTGATGTTTGTTCACTGTGAAATGCATGATTTAAAGTGAGATCACGTACTTTAAGGTGGTAGATAAGTGTAAGGTTACTTGTTTCTCAAAATGAGTGATCAGTTTTAATAACAGATTTGGAAGGAGTCGTTCCCTCCACGCTGCCTTCAGAGGATTTTGCAGGGTTTGGTGGTGAGCTGTTTGCACACAACATCTCATTTCTCCCAGGCTGCTTTCTCCCTCCCCTGAGCCCTGAAGAGGCACAAGAGGAGGAGGCAGAAGCTGCCCTGGGCAGGGTGGAAGGGCAGGGCAGTCCCTGCCAGGACAGCCAGAGGGACCCTGCCAGGTCCTGCAAGGGAAAAGCTGGCAGCAGTGGGTGTTTGTGCAGGAGCTGAGTGCCCAGAGGATGCTGAGAGCTGATCATTTGTCACTCTGGCAGCCCAGAGCACAGCACTGCTTGTCTGCAGCAGAAACAGGGCTTGGGCTGCACTGAGCTGCATCACATCATTCCCTGCATGCTTTCCCTCCTTTACCCCACCAACACCTTCTCTAACTCTTGGCGGATTTTCAAAGCAAACGTTTCTGCTCCTCCAAGGGATTCACATGGAGCCAGGCTGCTGTGCCAAGGAGAAGCCGTGGAGCTGTCACAGCTCCTCGGTGACACCTCAGCAGGGCTCAGCACTGCAGCCAGCACCAAGAAAGGGAACATTTCACCCTCCTCCCTCAAGGGACATCCATCAAACCATTCCCTTCAGCAGCTCAAGCCTCAGAGCCTGGCCATGCCTCTGGGGAATCAGGGCATCCTCAGGGTGCATTTTCACTGCAGTGCCCAGCAGCAGGCACATTTTGGAAAGTTTGGGCCATTCTGGGAGTGCAGTGGCCGTTCAGTGACCTGGGAATGTCCTGGTACCCAAACTGGCACCGTTTCATTCACCCTGTGAGCTCTGCTCCTCACCCCACACCAGAACCTGGTCCCACTACAGCCTGAGCCTGTTTCTCTAATGATGATTTCTCCCCGGCTTGAGCAAGAGCAAACAAGAGCATTTGACTAGAAAATAGATCGTGTCAATACAAGGAGTTTCATGCATCAAATCAATGGAAGTCAGGACTTCAACACTGAATAAATCTGGGGGAAAAGTTTTGTACGAATCACAAAACAGCCATTACATAGAAGGTGAAACTGAGAAATCAGAGGTTAGAAGAAAAATTCAATACTGTTCTAGCTTTTTAATTACTTGGAGTGCAAATTAATAGCATTACATTGCAAAGCTGACACTTCTGAGGGCCTTTAAGTAATACTCCTAAAAAATTACCATTTGCCATATGCAAAAATCAAAAAACTTATTTTAGGTTGAGGTGGGAAAAAACACATAGAAAGAAACAAAAAAGCTTTCTCCCAAATATAAAATTCCAAAGCTTTTTGAGGGTGGAACTGCCATCCCTAATAACAAATGGGAATCAGTAAGATTTCATCAGTGTTGCTGAATAATCACAAAGTGACTCAGGAAAACTGAATTCCCTGGCATGTCTGGTGCTTTCTCCAAACTTATTCTTCTGCTCCCCTGGATCCTTGTCCTGCCTGAACCAGCTCTGCTGCCTCTGCCTTGCGAAGGACTCGACTCCTTTTGTTTTTTTGGAAAAGGGAAAATCCCTCCTCAGCAGCTGCAGATTTCCTGCCAGAACAGCCCCAGCCCCGTTTCAGTGGCCAGTGCCACTGTCCACAGAGAGGAGTTCAGAGCCTTTGGGAAAGGATGGTGGGGAGGCAGCAAAAACCCCAAAGTGCCGCCCTCTGCTCCTTTCTGCCTTCTCTAAAGCACGACTCCCCTGCCATTTCTGAGCTAAAATTACAGCTCCTCTGACCCAAGGGTTCATTTGTGCTGTGAGCTGCTGCCAGCCCTGCCCTGCAGCCCAGCCTGGCCCTGCCCTGGAGCTGCCAGGCTCCCCTGGGGCTCCTTGGACAAATCCCTGGGAAAGCTCAGGGCTCCCTGGAGCTCCCAGGTGCTCCCTGCCCATTGCACCAGCTCAGGAGCACAACAAAAAGGGTCCAATTCACTAAAAACCCCAGTGCAATTCACTAAAAACCCCAGTGCAATTCACTAAAAACCCCAGTGCAATTCACTAAAAACCCCAGTGCAATTCACTAAAAACCCCTGTGCAATTCACTAAAAACCCCAGTGCAATTCACTAAAAACCCCAGTGCAATTCACTAAAAACCCCAGTGCAATTCACTAAAAACCCCAGTGCAATTCACTAAAAACCCCTGTGCAATTCACTAAAAACCCCTGTGCAATTCATGAAAAATCCCAGTTCAATTCATTAAAAACCCCAGTGCAATTCATTAAAAACCCCAGTGCAATTCACTAAAAACCCCAGTGCAATTCACTAAAAACCCCAGTGCAATTCATTAAGAACCCCTGTGCAGTTCATTAAAAACCCCAGTGCAATTCATTAAGAACCCCTGTGCAGTTCATTAAAAACCCCAGTGCAATTCATTAAGAACCCCTGTGCAGTTCATTAAAAACCCCTGTGGTTATTTCTGTGCCAATGCCACTAATGCCACCAGCAGAGCAAGAACCCTTTTCTCTGTCAGACTGTAAAAGTGCTGTCAGACTGTAAAAGTGCTGTCACAGTGTAAAAGTGCTGTCAGACTGTAAAAGTGCTGTTACAGTGTAAAAGTGCTGTCACAGTGTAAAAGTGCTGTCAGACTGTAAAAGTGCTGTTACAGTGTAAAAGTGCTGTCACAGTGTAAAAGTGCTGTCAGACTGTAAAAGTGCTGTTACAGTGTAAAAGTGCTGTCACAGTGTAAAAGTGCTGTCAGACTGTAAAAGTGCTGTCAGAGTGTAAAAGTGCTGTCACAGTGTAAAAGTGCTGTCACAGTGTAAAAGTGCTGTCAGACTGTAAAAGTGCTGTCAGACTGTAAAAGTGCTGTCAGAGTGTAAAAGTGCTGTCACAGTGTAAAAGTGCTGTCAGACTGTAAAAGTGCTGTCAGACTGTACAAGTGCTGTCACAGTGTAAAAGTGCTTTCAGACTGTAAAAGTGCTTTCAGACTGTAAAAGTGCTGTCAGAGTGTAAAAGTGCTGTCAGAGTGTAAAAGTGCTGTCAGACTGTAAAAGTGCTGTCAGAGTGTAAAAGTGCTGTCAGACTGTAAAAGTGCTGTCACAGTGTAAAAGTGCTGTCAGACTGTAAAAGTGCTGTTACAGTGTAAAAGTGCTGTCACAGTGTAAAAGTGCTGTCAGACTGTAAAAGTGCTTTCAGACTGTAAAAGTGCTGTCAGACTGTAAAAGTGCTGTCACAGTGTAAAAGTGCTGTCAGACTGTAAAAGTGCTGTCAGAGTGTAAAAGTGCTGTCAGAGTGTAAAAGTGCTGTCAGACTGTAAAAGTGCTGTCACAGTGTAAAAGTGCTGTCACAGTGTAAAAGTGCTGTCAGACTGTAAAAGTGCTGTCACAGTGTAAAAGTGCTGTCAGACTGTAAAAGTGCTGTCACAGTGTAAAAGTGCTGTCACAGTGTAAAAGTGCTGTCAGACTGTAAAAGTGCTGTCACAGTGTAAAAGTGCTGTCAGACTGTAAAAGTGCTTTCAGACTGTAAAAGTGCTGTCAGACTGTAAAAGTGCTGTCAGAGTGTAAAAGTGCTGTCAGACTGTAAAAGTGCTGTCACAGTGTAAAAGTGCTGTCACAGTGTAAAAGTGCTGTCAGACTGTAAAAGTGCTGTCAGACTGTAAAAGTGCTGTCACAGTGTAAAAGTGCTGTCAGACTGTAAAAGTGCTGTCAGACTGTAAAAGTGCTGTCAGACTGTAAAAGTGCTGACACAGTGTAAAAGTGCTGTCAGACTGTAAAAGTGCTGTCACAGTGTAAAAGTGCTGTCAGACTGTAAAAGTGCTGTCACAGTGTAAAAGTGCTGTCAGACTGTAAAAGTGCTGTCACAGTGTAAAAGTGCTGTCAGACTGTAAAAGTGCTGTCAGACTGTAAAAGTGCTGTCAGACTGTAAAAGTGCTGTCACACTGTAAAAGTGCTGTCAGACTGTAAAAGTGCTGTCAGACTGTAAAAGTGCTGTCACAGTGTAAAAGTGCTGTCACAGTGTAAAAGTGCTGTCAGACTGTAAAAGTGCTGTCAGAGTGTAAAAGTGCTGTCAGACTGTAAAAGTGCTGTCAGAGTGTAAAAGTGCTGTCAGACTGTAAAAGTGCTGTCAGACTGTAAAAGTGCTGTCACACTGTAAAAGTGCTGTCACAGTGTAAAAGTGCTGTCACACTGTAAAAGTGCTGTCAGACTGTAAAAGTGCTGTCAGACTGTAAAAGTGCTGTCACAGTGTAAAAGTGCTGTCAGACTGTAAAAGTGCTGTCAGAGTGTAAAAGTGCTGTCAGAGTGTAAAAGTGCTGTCAGACTGTAAAAGTGCTGTCAGACTGTAAAAGTGCTGTCACACTGTAAAAGTGCTGTCAGACTGTAAAAGTGCTGTCACAGTGTAAAAGTGCTGTCACAGTGTAAAAGTGCTGTCAGACTGTAAAAGTGCTGTCACACTGTAAAAGTGCTGTCAGACTGTAAAAGTGCTGTCACAGTGTAAAAGTGCTGTCAGACTGTAAAAGTGCTGTCACAGTGTAAAAGTGCTGTCAGACTGTAAAAGTGCTGTCAGACTGTAAAAGTGCTGTCACAGTGTAAAAGTGCTGTCACAGTGTAAAAGTGCTGTCAGACTGTAAAAGTGCTGTCACACTGTAAAAGTGCTGTCAGACTGTAAAAGTGCTGTCACAGTGTAAAAGTGCTGTCAGACTGTAAAAGTGCTGTCACAGTGTAAAAGTGCTGTCAGACTGTAAAAGTGCTGTCACAGTGTAAAAGTGCTGTCAGACTGTAAAAGTGCTGTCAGACTGTAAAAGTGCTGTCAGAGTGTAAAAGTGCTGTCACAGTGTAAAAGTGCTGTCACAGTGTAAAAGTGCTGTCAGACTGTAAAAGTGCTGTCACAGTGTAAAAGTGCTGTCAGACTGTAAAAGTGCTGTCAGACTGTAAAAGTGCTGTCAGAGTGTAAAAGTGCTGTCACAGTGTAAAAGTGCTGTCACAGTGTAAAAGTGCTGTCAGACTGTAAAAGTGCTTTCAGACTGTAAAAGTGCTGTCAGACTGTAAAAGTGCTGTCAGACTGTAAAAGTGCTGTCACAGTGTAAAAGTGCTGTCAGACTGTAAAAGTGCTGTCACAGTGTAAAAGTGCTGTCAGACTGTAAAAGTGCTGTCAGACTGTAAAAGTGCTGTCACAGTGTAAAAGTGCTGTCAGACTGTAAAAGTGCTGTCACAGTGTAAAAGTGCTGTCAGACTGTAAAAGTGCTGTCACAGTGTAAAAGTGCTGTCAGACTGTAAAAGTGCTGTCACAGTGTAAAAGTGCTGTCAGACTGTAAAAGTGCTGTCACAGTGTAAAAGTGCTGTCAGACTGTAAAAGTGCTGTCAGACTGTAAAAGTGCTGTCAGAGTGTAAAAGTGCTGTCAGACTGTAAAAGTGCTGTCACAGTGTAAAAGTGCTGTCACAGTGTAAAAGTGCTGTCAGACTGTAAAAGTGCTGTCACAGTGTAAAAGTGCTGTTACAGTGTAAAAGTGCTGTCAGACTGTAAAAGTGCTGTCAGACTGTAAAAGTGCTGTCACAGTGTAAAAGTGCTGTCACAGTGTAAAAGTGCTGTCAGACTGTAAAAGTGCTGTCAGACTGTAAAAGTGCTGTCACAGTGTACAAGTGCTGTCACAGTGTAAAAGTGCTGTCAGACTGTAAAAGTGCTGTCAGACTGTAAAAGTGCTGTCACAGTGTAAAAGTGCTGTCACAGTGTAAAAGTGCTGTCAGACTGTAAAAGTGCTGTCACAGTGTAAAAGTGCTGTCACACTGTAAAAGTGCTGTCACAGTGTAAAAGTGCTGTCAGACTGTAAAAGTGCTGTCAGACTGTAAAAGTGCTGTCAGACTGTACAAGTGCTGTCAGACTGTACAAGTGCTGTCACAGTGTAAAAGTGCTGTCAGACTGTAAAAGTGCTGTCAGACTGTAAAAGTGCTGTCACAGTGTAAAAGTGCTGTCAGACTGTAAAAGTGCTGTCAGACTGTAAAAGTGCTGTCAGACTGTAAAAGTGCTGATTCTCCCTCAAACTGCCCCCTTTTCTGTCAGGCCTGGGAGTATTCCACCCTCAATGCAGACCATGCTCTGCTTTTCTCCTGAGTGGTCCAAGGCAATACCAACAGCGTTTTCCTGCAGAAAGTGTGAATATTTAATGTGGGGGGGAGAAGAAATCAATTTACATTAAATGGACTTGAAGAGTTTTCAAATCCTCATTTTCCTAACTATAAATTCATCCCATTTGGAAACTGCCCCACTTTATCACCAGGACAGCAAAGCTGAAGACAACTTTTCAACCCTCAATTATGATGAACTGGATTTTCTGAGTTCCACAAAACCACACTGAACTCCCTCGCGTTCATCATTCGTGTCTAATGTGTCAGACATGCCAACAGGCAACTCTCAAATGTTCCTGGTCCACTCCTTCTTAACTGAAAGCCAACAGGGGAGTTCCACATTCAAAAAATTTAATATTCTATGAGATAGAAATACAGACAAATGAATAAATGTCCTGTTACTGCCCATATCCTGCTGTCTCCCTTACAAAGAAACACTGAGGACTTGTTTCATGATGAATGAGTGACAACACAGGCAAAGTTTTGTGTCTCCAAAGGCTTGAGCCTGTTCTGACATGGAAATTAAACCTTGTGTGGATTTCAGCTTATCACAAAGCAATCCTGGTTCTTACAGCAGGCCATCTGCAATTGACAAAAATCTGTATTTTTGTTAGTTCACCTTCCTAGACTGTCAGAATGGAAAAAATGGATTTTCCCTTGGGAAAACCAGTTCTGGGATGTTTCTGTCGATAGCATTAACAACAGAAAGCTCTTGCTGCTTTGTTAAGGGGGGCAGTGCTTCATCATCGTGACTGCTGGGGTTTTAAAGTTGCCCAAAAGCAAGAAAAGCAGCTGCAACTCTGTTCATTTCTCCTGTGACCTCAGTGGAGTTCCTCTGTTCTTACAGCAAGGATTTAACTTGTGTAACAAACTTTTATTGGGTTTTTTTTTCCTTAATTGTGGTACATCCTGCAAGAGTCACAATTTTAATTGTATTTTCGTCAAGTTCTCTCTGTCAAAGTCCTTTCAGTGAAAAATTATACCTTTGTTCTGCAGATGTGGGCAAGATTCATTGTTTTTCCCCGATCAATATATAAATTAGCCAACACTTAACTTGCCATAAAAATTAATTGGCTCCACATTGATTTGTGTCTCTCATGGCAGCACTAATATTTGTGTATGAACGGGAATGGGTTCTTCCCTTATTTATTTCCTTATCAGTAATGATGTTAAACAAAGCTGGGGTATTGCATGGAAAAAGAGAGAAAAGGATGAGGTTTGGGTGTGTTTGGAAGGTAAAAGCCCCATTGCCTCGTGAAAACTCAGTGAGAAAAGCCAGAGTGGGAGCAGTCTGCTCTGAAGGAGGCAGAGCTCAGTGTGTGCCTGCTCTGCAGCAGCACAGGGAGTGAATTCCTGAGCTGATCCCACAGCTCCTGCCCCTGCAGGGACAGCCAGGGGACACAGGGGACACAGCAGGGGACAGAACAGGGGACAGAACAGGGGACACAGCACAGGGGACACAGCACAGGGGAAGAGGCTGATAATCGATAGGAGAAGCTGATAATCAATAGGAGAAGCTGATCAGGAAGCTGATAATCGATAGGAGAAGCTGATAATCGATAGGAGAAGCTGATCAGGAAGCTGATAATCGATAGGAGAAGCTGATAATAGGAGAAGCTGATTAGGAAGCTGATAATCGATAGGAGAAGCTGATAATCAATAGGAGAAGCTGATCAGGAAGCTGATAATCAATAGGAGAAGCTGATCAGGAAGCTGATAATCGATAGGAGAAGCTGATCAGGAAGCTGATAATCGATAGGAGAAGCTGATAATCAATAGGAGAAGCTGATCAGGAAGCTGATAATCGATAGGAGAAGCTGATAATCAATAGGAGAAGCTGATCAGGAAGCTGATAATCGATAGGAGAAGCTGATAATCGATAGGAGATGCTGATCAGGAAGCAGAAGCTGGTAAAGCCCCGCTGATGAAGGGAAGGCTGGCGGGGCTCTCGTGGGAAGCTCTCCCCACGGTGGGAGAGCAGAGGCAGCTCCTCAAGAGCAGGAGAGCAGCAGCTGTTTGAGCATTCAGAACGTGGCAGGAAAGGTGAGCACCTCACGGTTCCCCAGGCTCTGTGGTTGTTAAAATGAACACCTCCACCAAAGGACTGAGATGGAACAATGCTAAATTATTCCTGACTTGTAGCATCTTAGTAAAACATGCTTTTTTTTTTTTTCCCCAGAATCAAACAATTCTTTAAGGTGGCACTGCCCCAAACGCTATTTGAGGGAAAAGCAGCTGCATTAAGAATTCCCAATTTGCATCTAATCTTCATGTGAGGACTCTCACAGAGGGTGCAACAGCCAGGAGCTCACAGCTCCCCAAAACTGCAGCTGCACATCTTCCCCTTCTGCACAGAGGAACGAGAAAATAAACCCTGGAGAAAACTCTGAGTGGTGGAAACTAATGTACAAGCAGTTTTCTCCCAGATGTGAGGCAATTTTCCCTGGAGTGCCAGCCAGGAGTGAGGGATCCTCAGGGCTCTGAGCAGTGCTCAGGCTGTGCCTGCTGCCCTCCTGTGCCATCACCTTCTCCCCAAGGCAGTTCTGGGCCCTCTCTGTACCAAACGTGCTGGATTTACACCCTGCTGCTGCTTCTACCAGCCCAAAGCTGCCTGAAGCACAAGAATTTACAGCTACTCTGTCCCTAGGAGAGTCAAAACGTAACTTCAGCATGGGCAAAAATCAGGGCTGATGCTACATAGTCTGTGCCAAGTGGGTTTGACACAACTTCTTCCTCTGTTGCCTCTTCTGACTTTGTCCAGAGCACATTGTGCTGCATTTCAGCCTTGACATTCATCTCCTCTAAATTTCTACCCTGTGCTGTAATTACTTGGATCACACAAGTGAAATGTTAGTTCTCCTCTAGTTGCTCCTGCTATGAAAAACATCTTGCTGGAAACAGAATTTTTTCAGATAATCATTTTACAAAATGTACTTTTGCCTTACTACAAAACATCTGGACAGGTCAAGAGCAAGCTGTCTCAAAGCACCATCAGTCTCCACATCCTCCCCCACGCCCTGGAGGTGTCAGTGGATTTTGTTCATTTCTGTGATCTCTGGCACTGGACACAGTTGTCCACCCGAGCTGGTGAGCAGCAGAGCATCACCCTTCTTAAATCTGTCCCAAAAATGTCTGTCTGTCCCTGAAGTGTCCCCAAAAAATGACTGTTGCAATTTAGTGTGTTGAATTTTGTCTCTTAGAGGATTTAATTCGGGCAAAACTTTGCTGCTGGAAAAGAGAACTGAAATCTGTTCAGTGTGCACAGAGCCTGTGCTGCAATTTCAGCAAGAGCAGGCACAGAGCACAGCCGGCTCCCCCTGGCCCCTGGAGCCTGAATTAATGGGGTTTGGTAGCTCTGAGTGAGCCCAGAGCCCAGCTCAGCCCCATGGCCGGGCTGTGCCCCTGCCCCAGGAGCACTGACACATCCCTTGGGACATTCCCTGCCCTTCCCTGACATCATTCCCAGCTCGGAACAGCTCCTGCTTCAAAATGAGAGAGAAATTCCCTCCCCTCAGCAGCTCCTCAGAGCCATGTGAGAAATGCAGAGCTTGCCCTGCCCCAGGGGATTTAACTGGCTGGGCTGTGGAACCATAAATGCTGTGTGAAGTTTTGTTTCAAGAGGTGATATTCAGTTCACAGGCATCCTCTTTGTAACTATTGCCTAAAATAGACTTGCTTTATTCCAACTTCCTTCTGTTTTCTGTTGCTCAGGGATTGGCATTTTTCCTGCACACATTAGAGGAAGAGGAATTAAGAAGTCAAACTTTAATAAAGAAAAACTGTTTGGACTTGGCATTTTTTACTTTTTCTTATTACACTTTCCCCTGTTAAACTGAGAACATTACATGGAACAAACAAACAGCTATAAGAATGAAATGATATCCACTTCAAATGTTTCTCCCATTACTGCAGTATTTTAATAGATAAAACAGGTTTCTAAGCCAGTTTTTATGCTCTCAGTTTAAACACATTATTCAATCACAAACTTGATAAACAACTTGATGTTACTCTTTAAAGCACCTATTTTAACACAGTCATCTTGCAGCCAGAATTTCTTTTACATTTTAAATTCTACTTTTATTCTATGAGGAGCCCTAAGGAACCAAAGGAAAGCACTTCAGAGTGAAGCAATATCAGAAAGGATCTGTGCTGCTGTCAGCTGAAAGCTTCCAGGGACATGGAGCCATTTCCCAAACTGCTCAAGTAAATTCACTTGAATTTACTTCTGTAAACTTGCTTAAGTCATTTCCTTATGTAAATTTACAGTTGTCTGTATTTCTATTGCTCCAAATCACTGCACGGAATTGTTTGGAGGCACAGCAGAGCACAGGAGAACAGGTCTGGCCCCGTGCAGCCACACTCGGGCACAGCTGGAACAATCTATTCATCATTCCCTCATGTTAACCATTAATTAAAAACCAAACGAGCAATTACACTCTGAAAGCTGGAGATGTCAGAGGAGAGCAGTTTTCCTGTCAGATTCAACCTGCATTGTCACTGAAGAGCTCTGTGAGAGACACCAGCACCCTTCCAACAGCAAAGAGCACACCTGCAGGAGATGCTGCAGCCAGCCCTGCCCACTCCCCATCCCCAGGATCCTGCTGGCCCAGACAAAGAACCACCCTGATGAATGGAACATCGCTCCCTGGAGCCCAGGAAGGGACAAAAAGCACAGCTTTGTCCAAGAGCCTCCCAGTAAATGCTCATTACTGCAGCACGAGCCTGGGTAAATGAAGCAAAGGGAGTTTTGCAAACAATCTGCACAAAATTCACTCTTCACAAGTGCCCATCTCTAAGGGACATTTAGGAGCCCTCAGTTTGAAAAACTGTCAGCAAACAGCACGCTTCACTCCTGAGCCTCAGGGGGCTTCGTGTTCTCTGCAGCTTTATCAGAAGCCCAACAGAAAGAAGATAAACTGGCTGGAAAACAGCTTTAAAAGAAAAATATGATAAAATATTCAGAAGAAGATCTGAGAGATGCATTCTAGGAAATGCTGAAGAATTTACATCTTTCCTTGCCATCCCCACTCAAGGCTGTAAGTGGGTCAGAGATGCTGCAGTGCCTCCTCTCAGTTCAGGACTGACCACACAGACACACCTTTCTCCAACAGCAAACAAAACCAGCCATTGCTCCAGCTTCTTGCTGGCATGGTTTGGTGAAAATGAAACACCTTCCAAAATCCATCAGTTTTATTCAAACTTTTCTCTGAGTTTTCTCAGGTTGCTGTATTTTTTGGCTCTCATTTCACAGGTTCAGAACCCTCTGCTCTCTAGAAAGGGCAGCTCAGAACTAGAGCGGGGATTGGAACCATCAAAACCCCTCGGTTCCCTCAGTGAGATGAAAAAGCAAAAACCACAATGAACTCTTGTTTTTGATCACTCCATCCCAGGCTCACTGCTCACCTTCTCCAGCACCAGCGCTCGCAGCGTTTGCAGCAATAAAAAAAGAAGCCATAATGGTGGGAAAACATCACATTGTAGCCACAAATGGCAACTGGATGGCTACAGAAAACACCCACAGAACCGATGAGAGAAGCAGCGGGGAAGGAGCCAGGCTCTGAGCCGCAGCTCGGGTCTCACTCACCAGTTTGTGGGCGAGCTGGATGGTGATGACAGGAGACCCCGACAGGTTGTAGGACAGCTGGGGCACAGGTTCCACCTTGAGAGAGATGAGATAACTGCTGGCTGAGATCATGGAACCCTTGTAGGCAGCAGCTTCAGCAATCCTTGGAAAGAAGTAAATGTATTAAGGAAAAAGAATAACGACTGGATTTTTAGTTCACACGTAACAAAGGAACACAGGACCTCCTTTTTCCACCCAAGCCAATGAATTCCTCTAGGGCAGCAAGGTCTGCCCCCAAAGGATCCTGCAGCACTAGAAGCCTGTAAAGCCTGGGGAGCAGCTTTGGACACCTGGGGACTGATATCAAAGGTCCTCCTTCACCCTGCTCCTCCTGGCTCAAAGTGTTTGGGGCACTTGGAGAGAATCCTGTGAAGGGACCTTAACCACACCCAGAGCAAAGGGAGGAGGAAGCTGGCAGGGGGTTTCAGGCTGGCTGATCAAACAGATAAATCAGTGTGAGACACACAGACAAAATGCTCATAAGCACAGGAATGTCTTTAGAAGTGATTTATGGCTTTACCTTGAAAAATTGATGATGTCCAGCTAGATTTGTTAGAGGGAAAGACAGGTCATACAAACATACAAACATGAATTTGACTAAATAGCTGATTAGTTCTGGAAATGCATTTATTCTGGTGCAAAGTAATTTTGCAGCAGATGAGAACCCTTATTTTAAGGTAAAACTGATGAGTCTGGCATTTTCACACCTTTAGGAGTGACTGGGATCCATTTGGTTTCAGGGTAGGATTTTTCACGCTCTCAGCTTTGATAGGCAGCATCTTTAACCTGCTTGTGTTTGCTAAACTTTGACCTATGTCAGGATCATCTTCATTCTCCTTCTCCCTTTGAAAAACTGAGATTACATCTTATCACCTTAATAAATTGCATTGATCCTGCTCTTTGGAAAGCATAGGCTCCCATAAGCTATTGCCCCAGTTTCTTCATGTGAGTACAAAATGCACAGTGGTGGCACAGCTCCCTCACAGCCCCTGCTGAGTGTCCCTGTCCTGGAGAGCAGGGCAAATTGATCTAGAAATGTCAGTCAGTAATTGCTGTGTGATCATCTGGGCTGGGATCCAGGCTGGGTCAGGCAGGGCTCCTGGCAGTGCCCAGGGAAGGGGGGCACTCCTGGCACTCCAGGAGCTGCTGCTCCTCTCCTGCTGCCAGGAACAGCCCAGCAAAACGTCCAGTGCGAGACACTGAGCCACACAGCCCAGAGAAAATCAAATGGAAACACAGCCATGCACCTGTTTAAAAGGAGTAATGGTTGGCATGAATGGCCTTGCAGAAATCCCCTGGGAGCTGTGCTGCAGAGGGTGATACAGCTCTGCATTTACTTTATCTTATCTGCTAATGATTGCACTGATGGAGTACATAAAGCAAAAGCTCTTTAAAGAATTGCCTGGTCTCCTGTTATAAAATCAACTTATGGGTTTCTAGGATTAGGATTCAGATTTTGTCTAAAGAGGGATGTTATGTTTTCTTACTTGTTTCATTTAAGTGCGAGCTTTATCTTTATATGTGCTAGGAGAAAAAGCACAATTTCCTTTTATGAGACAGATTAAATTATGAAATTCTAGTACCAAATCTGATGAATGGAAGGAGAAGACAAAGAAAGACAAACAGGTCGCTACGGGAATCTGTTTTACTGCAACCTAAAATAAAACACGTAATGTAAACTTTAATCTCTCTCTAGTTAATGACTACACACCCTCAGCTCTGCAGAAGCAGGGTTATGGTTTGTAATTTGTTTACAGCTGATAAAGACAGGAGTGTTTAAAGGTGTATCACCAGGGAAATGAACAGGCTGTTACCTCCTGGCACTTACCTGGTGTCCACAGGGTTGATGTTTTGGAAGAAATAATGCATGTTGTGGTAAAGCAGGCCCACGATGGTGATGCAGGCTGTGGAGAGGGAACAGGGGTTATTCCTCAGTCCTAAACCAGAGAGCTTCTCTCCTGGGGCTGAACTGGGTGTGAATTTAGAGCCCTGACTTACAGAACTTCCCATCTTTGCCTCTGCAGAGCTCTGATGCTCTGCTTGGAGAGAGTGTGCACAGCACAGACACCACAAGTGGAACAGGAGGATGCCTGGGCTGCTCACCTGCACCCCCCAGATCAGCTGTCAGAGCACACAGAGAGGTGGGCAGGGCACAGCAGAGCCTCCCCCACCTCCAGCTGAACCAGCTCAGTCAGTCCCAGAGTCCTGCCTGCTGCAGCCCAGGTGATTCTGGGCTCTCCAGCATGCGAGTGAAGAGCCAGATGTGTGTTTTCTCAGAGGGAGCCACACAGATGGCTTTTACTGCCCCTCCTGTTGGGTTCCAAGTATTTACAGTGTCAGCTGTCCAAGGTGAAATAACACATTTTTTAGGTTAGCTCATCTGGACAGTGTAGGAGTGTGGCCTGAAGGCTGAAATTGCTCAGAAGTGAGCTCTAGCTGGAAAAGAGTAAAACATTTAATGCCCTGGATCATTTCAGGATACAAAGCACGACAATGTTCTGGAAAATCAAAGAAAATCTGCACGGTGAGGAACTGTATAAGTGGGAAAGGAAAAGACTCTCACATGCTATTTTTGGCATCAGAAGTTGGTTTGCAATTATAGTTATTCAAAAAGGACTTGCAGTCTCCAGCCAGAGCCCCTGCCAGTGCAAAGAAACAAAGCTGTCACCACAAATCAGGCAGACAGTTCAGTAACTATGGGAGAATTTCTCACTGCAGGTTATTTCCAGCTAACTCTGCACTTTCTGAAGGAGGGACTGACCATCCCTCTGCAGAGGTGACTGCAGAAAGGCCTCTGGGTGAGGAAATTCTGGGGGGTGGAGTTTAGGGAGCAGAAGTCAGAATTGCTAAGATCTGAGAATGGAGGTAGATGCTTTTGTAAATTGGTTCCTTCAATCTCTGAGGAAAGCATAATTAACTTCAAACATTGTTGTTTTAGAGTCTTGAGTAAAGGTGCATATTTTAGCCACGTTTCTTTTTGGGATTTTTGAAATTTTAGCATAGCTATGGATTTCTGAGTTCTGCCTTTTTGCCATGAGTGTAGCCTAGATCTTCATTCTGTCCCTGTAGCTGCTATTGCTTAAACCTGTTATTTTATAGCTTAATTTTATACAAAAGACCAATTTTGCATGAAGGGAGATGTAATACCTGATCTGACATCTGAGAGTTTCTTAAAAATAACCAGTTTAGATAATTAAAAAAAAAATGATTATGAAATTATGGCTTCTCTGATGCAAAAATATGTCAGAATTAAATGGCTTCAGTCTCTGCTGCTCAGCTCTGTTATTCAATATTAATTCAAGTAATATGAAAACTCCACCACGTTAATTGCTCATTATTATGACAGGACACTGCTGCCTCCTCAGACTCAGTGCAACCCACAGGGATCAAATCAGTTACTTAAAAAATAAGGTGAACCAAAACCTGCTCTAAAACAAAACCATTTTTAGAGGCCCTGTGCACACAAGTCCATTTCTCTCTTTAATCTTTTCCTTACCTTTTCCATGGAAAGCTTCACTGGGGATGGAAATGTAACTCTGCCCTCGAGATGGAAATCGGTAGTGGGACACATTCAGGGTCTGAGGGTGCATTTTGACCACAGCGTAATCTGTGGATAACCCAAACAAAACCATCACAAACCAACAGCCCCTGCAGCTCCCTGACTGTTTATCCAGACTTCCTGAGAGCTCCTGCCACTCCTGCATCTACACCCCAGCTCTTTGCAGACCACAGGGTAAATCCAGAACTGCCTTTTGTATCTGACTCCTGCGTGGCAGAGCAGGGGTCTGAGCACTGCTCCTGAAGCAGGGATCACCTCCCCAGGGCACAGAACAGACCAGCAGCACTGACTGGAGTCCTGCACATGAGAATCCCGGGGGGCAGGAGATGCAGGCAGTGATGGATGGTCCTGCCCAGGTTATTCACCCCTCAGAGGGGTCTCAACAAAGCAAAGCAGGCAGCCAGAGCAGATCAGACACATTTGACACCTGCAGCATCCAAAGATGCAGATGAAATTAGGGTGCTCAGATGCTAACCAGCAGTAAAATAAAACTCTCCACAAAGGTCAAAACTATTCCTATTGTTTTCAGTCTCTTGCAAAACCCGTGCAAAGATTGAGGTTTTGCAGCACCCAAACCTCCACGGGCTGCATAAGATCTCTGGGCCCTTTATCAGCAGAGCATTGCTCAATCCTTCACACATGGCATTTATTCTGAATTCCTCCCCAGATGAGCCCTGGGGAGCTCAGGCACAGCCAGAGCCGATCACCTCCAGCCAGCTGCACAGACATCCTCCCCCAGTGAAGCTCGGCTTTACATTCCAGAGAGGGAAATGATGGCTTTTGCTCTCCTGCTCCAGAGGAGAGGTGAAGCACAGGAGGGTTTAGGATGAGAGGGAGCAGCTCTGCCCAGCCCCACCTGCCACGGCCGAGGAGCCCTCGAGGGTCAGAGGCAGCGAGTCCCCGGGCAGGTTGTTGGACAGGTGAGACATCACCGTGTCGATGGTGAGGATCAGGCTGCTGAACACCACGGGGCCCTGGGGAGAGACAGGCTGTGAGCTGGGGACTGCTCTGCACAGCTCACGGGACAGGTAACACCTGCAATCCAGCCAGGTAACACCTGAAATCCTGCCCAATAACACCTGAAATCCTGCTCAGGTAACTCCTGAAATCCTGCTCAATAACACCTGAAATCCTGCTCAGGTAACTCCTGAAATCCTGCTCAGGTAACTCCTGAAATCCTGCTCAGGTAACACCTGAAATCCTGCCCAATAACACCTGAAATCCTGCTCAGGTAACTCCTGAAATCCTGCTCAGGTAACTCCTGAAATCCTGCCCAATAACACCTGAAATCCTGCTCAGGTAACACCTGAAATCCTGCCCAATAACACCTGCAATCCAGCCAGGTAACACCTGCAATCCAGCCAGGTAACACCTGCAATCCAGCCAGGTAACACCTGCAATCCTTCCCAATAACACCTGAAATCCTGCTCAGGTAACTCCTGAAATCCTGCCCAATAACACCTGAAATCCTGCCCAATAACACCTGAAATCCTGCCCAATTACACCTGAAATCCTGCCCAATAACACCTGAAATCCACCCAGGTAACTCCTGAAATCCTGCCCAGGTCAGGCAGGTTCCTCCCACCCACAGTAAATAAAACCTTGCACAGATGGATCCAGAGTTTCCCAAACTGCTGTGTTGGATCCAGCCGCTCCAAACGGCGGCTGCTGACAGCCAGAACTACCCAGGACTCAGCAGAACCAGGCCAAGAACTGTGCAGAAGTTTTTTGACAATAAAGATTGGTATCAGATCTCTCTTGGAACACAAGATGAGACATTACAGTTTGGCCTTTCTTTCATCTTTATTCAAATGCTTCTCAGTATAAAAGCTACCATAACCCTCCAGGTTGAAATTTGATTCATAAAATCTGAGTTAATGCATGTTTCAGTGAAAAGGAAATCTATTTTATCTGAAATCCATTTACACCGGAGATGATCAAGGATTTGATGCTAAGAACTTAAATCAATTAGACATCCTTTTGTCTTAAAAGCATTTTAGGCTTCAATGAGACCTCCCTGTGCTTTAACTTCTCCTCTCAGTTTAAAAGCTCTCTCTTCTGAAATCTGTGCTTTCTTAAGATTCAAGCAAAAACTCAGGAAATTTCTGGAATCACCCTGCAGGTATTTCATCAGTGGCAGATGATAAAATAAGTCATAGTGCCAAAAGGTCCCAGCAAGCAAAATAAAGCAACAGCCAGTTTTGTTAGCATCCATGTGAATTTATGCAGCTGAAGGGAACTCACACATCTCACTTGTCTTACCTCTGGTTCATCCATCCAGTTGGACAGCAACATAAAGTCTTCAATAGCTTTTAAAAATGCCTGGAAGACAAATAAAACTCCATTATTTATTAACCAGCTACATCTCCTGGCAAGGACCCAGGGCAGATCTCTGCTAGGATTTTTCTCAGGTTTATGTTGACAAGCCCACTTCCATTCCACTCACAGATCCATCTCTACCTGCCAGCATCCTCACCACGTTCTCTGTGGTGGCTTCTCCAAGGAACAATTATTTTATTCAGAGTCACTCCCAAGGTGCTGAGCTGAGCTCATCACAGCTGAGCTAGCACTGGGACTGGGACTACAGTGAGTTTATTCTCCAGTTCTATCTGAACTCACATGACATCTGTGGAATCACAGAGGGGTTTGGGTTGGAAGGGACCCTAAAAATCATCTTGTTCCAGCCCCTCTTCCCTGGCCAGCCTGGGCTGGGACCTGCAGTGTGCAGTGCTGAGCAGATCACAGCCCAGTCCTGCTGCTGTCCCCACACCGAGGGACATCAAATTAAAGAAAAAGCCCAGGTTTCCAGCCTCAGCTTATCTATTAAAAAGCCTTCAGAGAATGAATATAGCGAAGCTCCACTGTGAAATGTGGGAGACACCACATAACAAAACCCAAGTCAGACTTGTCAGAAGCGATTCATTACAAACTCGCGTCAGTAATCACAAAGTTTATTGCATATCACTTAAATCAAATTTCCTTGTGCTGTGAGGCGTGTGACAATCAGGCAGAGATAACTGCACAGAAAATCACATGCGTGCTCAGTGCCTGTCTTTCAGAGAATTAGCTGCAGACAATACAAAGCCTCCCCATCCATCAGGCAGATGACAGAATGGTGAATATGATCTTGTATTTACTCCCAGAATAGCTCGCTAAAGCTAATCGTGTCCCACATTTCTGTCTGCAGATCCCTGGGGTGGCACACAAAGCAGCACCAGACAGCGCCAGGGAGCCCCCGAGCATCAATTGGCTGCTGTGGGAAACAGGTACCGAGTGTGGCAGGACGTGTTCCTTTTGTAATGTAGAGCCCACACAAATTTATCAGGAAAACAAAGGAAACAACGTATTAAAGCTTTTTTAAAGGGCTTTTTCTACATATTAAACTGTGATCCGTGAAATCCAAGCTTTAGAGTTTGCGAACACTAAGCTTTTAGCACAATCTCTCAGTTGCTGTCCCTGTCGTTTTCAGAAGGTTTATTTGTATTTTCTGTCTGAGTAAAGCACCCTTGTCACTCTGGAATTGCCCCCAGGCTCAGGGGAACAATCAGCAGCGAGGCCAGAGCTGATCACTGCAATAATGGCTTCACTGCCTGCTGAAATCAGGGAATTAGGTGCCCATCACTTTCCAGCAGGCTGATTTTATGTTAGAGGGGAAACACCAGCTCTCTTCTTCCCCTCTGTGGATTAGCTCCAACAAAATTAATTCCTCGAACCCATTTCAGTGGAGACAGTGACTCCAGCACTTCTCTGGGCAGGCTGTTCAGTGCTTGACAGCCCTTTCAAGGAGGAATTTTTCCCTAAGATCCAACTGGAGTCTCCCCTGGCACCACTTGAGGCTGTTTCCTCTTGTCCTTGTTATTTGGAGAAGCGATCCAGCCCCTCAGTGGTAATGATGGCTCCAAAGGCATAAAGTAACAGCTCTAGGGACTAGTGAGACATTTCAATCCTTTCCTCTGGGCACTGCTCAGCTCCAGGGTCCTGGGGAAGGGCAGCGTCCCCCGAGCCCCACTCACCTGGGCCAGGCTGTGGGCAGTGTGCTGGGACACGGATGTGTGGGGCAGGCTGAGGGACACGTTCTGCAGCAGCCTCAGCTCCGAGCTGGGCGTCCGGGACCTGCCTCTGTCCTGGCCCAGAGCCCTCAGCATGGGCTGGTAGGCATGGGTGGGGAGCTGGAGCAGAGACACAACCAGCACAGCCCATCCCAAATGATCCCAACACATCCAGCACAGCCCATCCCAAATGATCCCAAATGATCCCAACACATCCAGCACAGCCCATCCCAAATGATCCCAAATGATCCCAAATGATCCCAACACAGCCAGCACAGCCCATCCCAAATGATCCCAAATGATCCCAACACAGCCAGCACAGCCCATCCCAAATGATCCCAAATGATCCCAACACAGCCAGCACAGCCCATCCCAAATGATCCCAAATGATCCCAAATGATCCCAAATGATCCCAAATGATCCCAAATGATCCCAAATGATCCCAACACAGCCAGCACAGCCCATCCCAAATGATCCCAAATGATCCCAAATGATCCCAAATGATCCCAAATGATCCCAAATGATCCCAAATGATCCCAACACAGCCAGCACAGCCCATCCCAAATGATCCCAAATGATCCCAACACATCCAGCACAGCCCATCCCATCCCAAATGATCCCAAATGATCCCAAATGATCCCAACACAGCCAGCACAGCCCATCCCAAATGATCCCAAATGATCCCAAATGATCCCAAATGATCCCAAATGATCCCAACACAACCAGCACAGCCCATCCCAAATGATCCCAAATGATCCCAAATGATCCCAACACAACCAGCACAGCCCATCCCAAATGATCCCAAATGATCCCAAATGATCCCAACACAACCAGCACAGCCCATCCCAAATGATCCCAAATGATCCCAACACAACCAGCACAGCCCATCCCAAATGATCCCAAATGATCCCAACACATCCAGCACAGCCCATCCCAAATGATCCCAAATGATCCCAAATGATCCCAAATGATCCCAACACAGCCAGCACAGCCCATCCCAAATGATCCCAAATGATCCCAGCACAACCAGCACAGCCCATCCCAAATGATCCCAACACAGCCAGCACAGCCCATCCCAAATGATCCCAAATGATCCCAAATGATCCCAAATGATCCCAACACAGCCAGCACAGCCCATCCCAAATGATCCCAAATGATCCCAAATGATCCCAAATGATCCCAACACAGCCAGCACAGCCCATCCCAAATGATCCCAAATGATCCCAAATGATCCCAAATGATCCCAAATGATCCCAAATGATCCCAAATGATCCCAAATGATCCCGACACAACCAGCAGTGGATGGATGATGGATGATGAATGGAAGGATGGAAGGATGGAAACATGAGAATATGCCACAACAGGTAATTGTTGTATTCTCCATATGAAAAATCAATTTTCATTTTTTTCATTATACTTCTACTAAACAGACAGAAACCTATTTTCTTATTGTGGTGGGAATTCTTTTTCTAATTTTAAAGGAAACAAAAGGAAAAGCTACCAAACTGGTTTTTAGCCTCTTATATTTTCAAGGTTAATAGTAATACTTCAGATGTTGCCACATTTTTTCCCTTTTTTTAAATATAGTGAATATTTTATTTAACAATGAATTTTCTTTGTATTCTCATCTTTCCATAGTGGCTAAGACTTCTGCCTATGCATATTTAAAAGCATTTATAATTGAGGCAGGAAAAGAAGTGCCAGTAATGAAAATGAAGCAGGGAGGAGGGTCAGTAACTTTGTGATTTTTGCACATCCTGCCATCACAGAAAAGAGCTGTGAGCACTGTCCTACCACAGGGTTTGTAGTGCTTGTCATCAGAGACCATGGAAGTGTTGAAGAAAGCAGGACTTGCACACCTGGGGAAATACAAACTCAAATCAGTGTTAACAAATCCAAATTTTTTATATCAGATACATAATTTTATATAAATATATATATATATATGTATTCCCACCTCAGTTCTAACTGAAAGCAACAGATTTGCTCTTCTGTGGATTTTAGTTATTTGCAGCCACACAGCCTTCTATAATAAATTGAATTTTCTGATTCTCTCATTAGTTTTATTCCATTATCTTATTACAGATGAGCACTGCAATAGTTTAACTCTTACATACTTAAATCTTTGTCTGCAAACAGGAAATTTCAAGTGCTATTCTCAATAAAAAAAAGGTCAGCTGTACAATTACAACATCCGTCTTTCTCCTCCAGCTCCTTCCCCAACATTTACAGAAATTCTTCAGGGTTTGGGGTTATTTTAATCCTGTGTCTTATCAGAAATAAATAATGATCTACTGGCAGTTCTGACAATTTCACGGAAGCTCTTGTTCTATTTCTGTGTATGAGGCAAACTGGGCCTGGGAGTGTTGGGACACTGGAAAAATGAGGTTCAGGTCTCAGCTCCCATCTCCAGATGCTGAAGTTGACTCACCCTGAGTCTGAACTGTGCTAAAACCACAGCCACAAAGGCAGGCTCAGAAAGGCTTTTCCACATCACAAAATCTGTACTGGCTGAATATCTGAAAAACATTCCAAGCCAGTGGAAACCCTCCCAGTGCTTGCAGCAAAACTGAGGAGCCCTCAAATGAAAGAGCAGGGGTAGAAATGGAGCACTGGAAATGACCATATGAGCGTGTCAGAAA
This sequence comes from Pseudopodoces humilis, assembly GCF_049639895.1. NCBI lineage: Eukaryota > Metazoa > Chordata > Aves > Passeriformes > Paridae > Pseudopodoces > Pseudopodoces humilis. The sequence goes on from NC_142219.1 coordinate 369,074, forward strand.
TTATTTGTCAGGACAGAAAGAATAAACTTGATTCTGGATGGCTTCCAGCTGCTCCATTTTAAAAATATTGATTCCTTTCTGTGCAAAGTGATTTATTAGTCATTTGTGATAGAGAAATAAAATTTTCTTCTAATTTACATCTTGCCAAGAGTTATTATTTGCCAGGAGCGTGGAATTTCAGTGCAATCCAACGTTAGCTGCATAATGGACCCATTTCTCTCGCAGGATCAAAGGGAACATGAACATTCATTCAATTAAAAAACAGACTTTCCTATTTTCTTATGTCAAAGCACATTACCCTGCTTCAACCCTGCTAGAAATCCTCCAAGATCCATAAATAGATATAATAACCTTTCCTTACTGTGTTGATTACTATTGTAATACCCATTGCTTCCTCTGAGAATATTCTAATTTCATACATTAAGTGGGAAATTTTATAAAATCTGATCAATCTATTATTTTGAAAAGCCAAAAATTAAATTGCCACATTTCTCTAGTGCTCCAAAGCACCTGATCACGTTAAAACAATGTTGGCTTGGAATTCTCCTGACTAAATAAAAATATATACCTGGCACCCCTTTACATGTGAATTCCTAATTCCCTAGAAAACCCACATCCAGCTTCACCTTCAGTTCAGGGGTTATACATTTATTTTTCACAGCATTCTGATGGTTCCACATGACACTGAAAAACCTGCAAGCCAGGGGTGTAAGAAAAAAACCATCAACGCAGCAATTCCTGCCATGCAAATTGTAATAAACTCACAGCAGCTCACGGCACGGACGGCCCAAGGTAGAAATCAAGGAGTTTGCCTCCTGAAAATCAGGACTGAAGGTGGGACGCGGGCAAGATCCCGTCCAACCCTTCCAAAGTTTGGGCTCCAGCAGGGCGGCAGGCGCTGCCCGCGGAGCGTCCGGCACTCACCCACGGCGGCTGTGAAGTACTGCAGGACCTCGTGGGGCGTCAGGGCTCGCTCCCAGATGATGAACTCATCGAAGGCCCCGTGCACGGAGCGCCGGGCCGGCTCCCCGCCCGGCCCCGCCAGCAGCTCCGCGTCGCCGTAGTCGTAGAAAACCTTCCCCTGCGGGTCGGAGCTGCTCAGAGTCCCGTTGACGTAGACCTTGAGCCCTTCTCTCGACTGCCAGGTGAAGAGAATGTGAGTCCAGTGGGGACCTGCAGGAACAGCCACAGCAGAAGCCGTGAGCCAGCTCCATCCCGAGCTCGCCATGGAGCCGCTTTGCTGCCCCGTGCGGGGCACAGAGCTGCTCAGGAGGGGCTGAAGGGGAATGGTGGGATGGGATGGGATCCATGGGATGGGATGGGATGGGATCCATGGGATGGGATGGGATGGGATCCATGGGATGGGATGGGATGGGATCCATGGGATGGGATGGGATGGGATCCATGGGATGGGATGGGATGGGATCCATGGGATGGGATGGGAGGGGATGGGATGGGATGGGATGGGATGGGATGGGATGGGATGGGATGGGATGGGATGGGATGGGATGGGATGGGATGGGATGGGATGGGATGGGATGGGATGGGATGGGATCCATGGGATGGGATGGGATGGGATGGGATGGGATGGGATGGGATCCATGGGATGGGATGGGATGGGATGGGATGGGATGGGATGGGATGGTGAGCAGCACGAACACTGCAAGAGCTGGACAAGGAGCAAACAAAGTGCTCCAAAGTGCTCACAGCTTCCTTATTATGCTTGAGAGGAAGAAAATACAACATCAGTTTTCACTTGGATTGGATAATCCAAAAATGTGTGAATTATTCTTGCCATTTGCAGCTTTTCCTTTGAAATAAGATTTCTGGACTGATTCATTAAGGTTTATGAAACTGCTACCATGAGCCCTATTTTAACAAGGTATAGGCAGTCAAATTGGGGCAAGAAAATATTTATTGCATGCCATTAGCATCACTAGAAGAGCAGAAATGGTTCCAGTCAGTGGATATTACTGCTCCCCAGCAAGGCACAGTTTAGAGAGAACCAGTGACATATGTGATATACCAAAATATTTACTAATGCTGTGACTCGGCATAGAAAACCTGACACTCAACAGAGAACAGAATCGTGAAAGCACCAAGCAGCAGTTAGAGAGTTCCCAAATAAAGGCTCAGTTCAGCAGGCAGCAGGAGCAGCCCACCAGCTTTGGGATACACTGGGAGCTGTCAGGGATTAATCTGCATTCTTTGCTCCTGGCTCCATCCAAACGTGCTGAACCCACTGAAGTCAACAAGGACTCCACTCCCCACACAGCTGCGTCCAAGGGCTGGCAGTGAATGGCAAGTGTTCTATAATACATCACTGCTCCTCAGTTTGCACTTGATCTCTCCCTCCCACACCAAGAGAATTCTTGAGCACAGAGGTCTGTAGATATTTTTATACACCCACTTCTCTTTCCGGAAATTGTGCTCTTCTCACTACCTCTGTCTGCGGGAATAAAGCAAAATCTAACAAAGAAATTGGGATTTTTTTTAAGGCCAGAGCTTTACCTGGTGGACTAAAGCTTGCTTTCCACTTCATCATTGCACTCCCACGGGTGTAAAATTCCACAGAGCCTTCACCTTCGCTTGAGCAGATTTTGAAACCACTGGAAATCACTTGTCCACCAGAGGCAGGGAGAAGCTTGGCCTGCTGGTCTTGAGTCTTCCAGAAAAAGGAAAATGTTACTCCTGAGGGAAGCAAGGGAGAGGAGACTTGAATGAAGAAAACAACCGCAATAAGATTTCCAAGTGTAGAATACAGACAGTGGGGATGCTTTTGGGGACAGATCATCTGCTGCCATAAACCAGGACAGAATTTTTAGAATCAACAGTGCTCCAACACTTCAAAGCAAATAAACAATCCCTCCTCAGGTTTGCATCCCGTGAGCACAGCCAGCACACAGCAGTGACTGCTGTGTCCTGAGCAGCTCCTCTCGGTGAAAACCAAAGTTCCTTCATCTCCTTCCCCTTTCCTGCTGTTCCCCAGCCCCTGCTGGAGCCAGGCTGAATTCAGTGACCCCAGCACTGCCTCCAGCTGAGCCCTGAATTTCCTGAGCACGTTATCCCCGTGCTGCCAGCCTTCAGCAACAGCTCCCACAGCAGAGTGGGGAGTGAAGGGATAACTGAACATGAGAGCCACCAAAAACAGTCTGAGGTCCCCACTAACAAAAGAATTATCCTGAAAATACAACACAATCCTGCAAGTGCAGTGATTAACTTCATCCACAAATAATCCTGCTCAGTTCACATAAATACCACTATCATCCTGTAAAATGGAGCAACTCTCCAGGTCACATCTGAGTGGATAAATGTGATTTCCATAAGATGGCTTTCTTTAATAAAGGCTCCCCCAGAAGGCTTCTCTGGCACTCAATCAAACCTCACTCACTCTTCACACTGGTTGACTACACAGCAGCTTCTCCACACGAGCTCAAGCCAAGGAATAAGAGAACATTCTCTTGCATCTTCCACAAATGCAGGTAGAAAAGACCAAATTTTCAGCAATCAACGCACAATTGTTTTAAAAGTCAGTCAAATGTCAAGCCTGATTTTTAGATTTCATTCCAGGGAGGAAAGAAACAATGATTATTGAATAACATAATTTGGCAACAAAATAAAAGTCAATCATAATTAATGAATTTCTCACCTTCAGGCCCGCAAGCCTCTGGATTACTAATGCAAGAATTTCTATAGCTTCCAAAGAAGAGGAAGGTGACTCCTTTCTTCTCAGTGACGTAAATTCCTTTGTTCACCATCCCTTCTACAATATCTGAAGCAAAAGCAAAATCCAGTTTAACATTCACATGCAGGAAAACTTCCTGGAAACATGATTTTAACAGACTGCTGTAGCTCAGATGTTTACCCTGTTCCAGCTACATGGCTATGTCAATTTTGTGTTTGTTTTTCTTTTTGGTGTTGGTTTTGGTTTGTTCCATTTCTTTGTTTCTGTTTGCCAGTGCATTGTTATACTTTTAAAGAGCACACAGAGAGCCCTTTTACTCAATTTGTAAATATTACACTCCTATGACTGAGGCTGACAGGACCCACACACCCCAAAATAATTTGGTCAAACCTCATGTTTCCCACACCACCTCCTGGAGGTGCTTTGCTGTTAGGCTCAGCTAGTCAAGAAATCCTTTAATCAATTAAAATATAACAAAATAGTGTTTCTTTTTTTTCACTTTTTGAAAGGGCAGATGGGTGATCAACCCCCACTTTTCACTAAGAACTGACCCAGTGAAATACCCCTGACACGGCACACTCACAAGGCAGAAATGGATCTCCTTTCCAGACATCCTTTGCTGTGCTGTCCTTGGCTCTTGGAAAGGCAATTGCTTTGTCTAATGTACATAATGTGTGGTTTGCTTGTGATTTCCTTGTGTTCCCTCCCAAAGAAAAGCACTCTTGGTTCATCTGCTACCAGCTAAAGCACGTGAATCCTCTTCACACAGAAACCCTGCTCTTTGTTTACTGCAGGAACCTCGTTAAGGTCTGGGGGTGCAGCTGACAGGTGATGGTGGGGAGTTGTTCTCATTTGTCCTGACTGGTTTTAGCAATGAAGACAACAGGAAATCATCAAAAATCACAATCCAAGCATCCTGCTGGGTTAAATGCCTGCACTCCAGAGCATGGGAATCCTGAATTGTGTTTCTGAATCCTGAATTGTTTCTGAATCCTGAATTGTGTTTCTGAATCCTGACCTGTGTTTCTGAATCCTGACCTGTGTTTCTGGATCCTGAATTGTTTCTGAATCCTGAACTGTGTTTCTGAATCCTGAACTGTGTTTCTGAATGCTGAATTGTTTCTGAATCCTGACCTGTGTTTCTGAATCCTGACCTGTGTTTCTGAATCCTGAATTGTGTTTCTGAATCCTGACCTGTGTTTCTGAATCCTGACCTGTGTTTCTGAATCCTGACCTGTGTTTCTGAATCCTGACCTGTGTTTCTGAATCCTGACCTGTGTTTCTGAATCCTGAATTGTGTTTCTGAATCCTGAATTGTGTTTCTGAATCCTGACCTGTGTTTCTGAATCCTGAATTGTGTTTCTGAATGCTGAATTGTTTCTGAATCCTGACCTGTGTTTCTGAGCAGACAGAACATTAATTGCTCGCTGTGCAGCTCCTGTTTCCACCATTGTCTGGGATGGAATTCTTGCAAGGCCTGAAGATTCAGAACCTTGGGTTTAGTGCCCTTTTCCCTAATTTCTTCTGGAAAAATGCTGAGAAGAGGGAGCTGCAGCAGTGAGAGAACATTTTCATGAAGACACTGAATGCAAGTTTCCATGTTCTCTTAGTTCATCCCAAATCCTTATTTAAATATCAGTTTTATCTATTATCTATTTATCTAATTTATCTATTTATCAGTTTTATTTATTATCTTCCCCTCCCTTTGAGAAAGAAACCATTGAGTCCTGCCTCCAGCTGACAGATAAAATTCAGTTTCTTTTACAAACATGTGTACTATGGAGTAAATCGAGCATTTCTAAGTTCTCAAGGCACCCAAATTCTAAATCCATCTCTCCAGGAAAATTCCCATGAGGTAAGGAATTTCTGTTCCCCCAGCACTGCCTTTGCCATTGGTGTCACTCTATAATGTTCATATTGAACATGTTTTATTATGTGAGAACTATGCAAATGGTCTATAAAGCGGATAAGAGAGGACTGAAAGGAATTTGGGTCATTTCAAGTTCATCATTAATAGAGTTCCCATCTGCCAGCACACTTTTACTGTTAGAGAGTAAAAAAATAGTGGGTTTAGTATTGCAATATAAAACTCTTGCTATCTGAGCAGCCCAAGTGACATTTTTACCATTTCCATCCTTCTCCTTAGGTCAGGTTTTCCAAGAGTGGGATGTGAGTGAACACCTAAGGCACAGGGGCCACCAGGTCACGTTTCAATTGCACAAATACAGAAATGCCATGGCTTTAACTGCTGGAACTGCTTCCAGCCTGCCAGGCTTCTGCCTGGGAATTGTCATTTTCTGTTCCTCCTCTGACCTCCTGGTGTGTGGACATTCAAAAATTAATAAAAGGGCACACAGAGAGAGATTTGTGTCTCATTGAAACGAGCAAACAAACAACAAAACCCAAAATAAACCATCATGTTTGTTTCCTTATCATCATGTTAACCAAAGTTGTCAAGGCTGACAACATCTCACTCCCAGGCTTTGCAAATCTGCTTGCATCTGTCTTTCTTAACGTATCCTCTAAAAACTATTATGAAACAGTGAAAACCAGAAGGCTTCTTTTCCATTTTAGCCTTGAAAAACAAGAAAAAAATAACCTGTTTATTCTCATGTGTTCCTCTGAAATGTCATCTCTGTTTCTTTTGAGCCAACAGGATTTTTTATGTTTTGGAGGATCCCTGGGGCCCATCCTCCAGTGGGACTCACACGGAGATGCCTCCCCCAGGATTCCAGCACTCCAGGTAATATCACAGGGGTGCCTTTCAATGTATGGCATTGTAATAACAATAATAAACACTTTCACCACTGGAGCAGAACTCGCAGTGAACCCTGAATCCAACAAGAACCATCCAGGCTGAGCAATGCAGAACAAAAAAAGCAGGAAATCTCACCTACGGTTGCAGAGAAGTTAGAGTAGGCAGAGTCATTGGTATTTACAAAGGTAGAGTTATGGGGAGGAAGCACAGTGAAGTTGTGGATTCTTAGAGCTGGGTGGAACAACAAAAGAAAACAAACAAATAAGCAAAACCATGAATAAACACAATCAGTAATGAATTGGCCAGTTCATATCTCTCAGCACAGCACAAAGCACAGCTTTGCCCATCGCTGGTTTAGGTTTAACCCCTTCCCCAGGAGCTGGGGGTGGCAGGGGAAGGCTCTGCAAGGATTCTCTTCACTGGTGCTCAGAACTCTGCCCAAAACGCAGCAGCAGCAGAGGGCTGAGAAATCCAAACTCCATTCTGTGCATCGGCCCAGGAGTCACCAACCCCTTCCCAGGGCCCAGGAGCTGCAGCAGCCCCAGCCCCGTGTCCAGCCTGGAGCAGGTTTGAGCAAATTGCTCAGGCTTTGAGCAATTTGGAAAAACTCTCATGGGAAAACGAGCCAGGCTCTCCCCATTTGTACCCAGCAGAGCAACGGGCACAAATCAAAGTATGAGAGACTCCATCCAAAACCTCCAGCTTCTTTATGTCTGACAATAAAGTTTTATTCTCTCTTTTTTTTCTGATTTTGAAAATTTAACAGTGTCTTGCACGCTGTAATTGTTTGCCCTGGGCAGGCAAATAAAGCCTGATGAAAAGCCCATGAAAGTAGATGGAGAGACATTGATTTGGGATTTAGACCAATTGAGCTTGCAGAACAAAAAGGACAAATGCTTTTAGGAAAAGCAAAACACACACAAACCCTCCAGATAAAAATGCATGGGAAACAAGGGGTCAGATGAAAAACCTGAGCATGGCCACTTCATTTTATTTGCTATATTTTGAGCTGATGGTTTCCCTTCGATTGCTTCTAGTGCTGAGATTTCCAAAACATTAATTTGCTGACCCAGTCTCCCCACACGAATGCTCTGAGAGATATAAATCTGGCTTCACACACAGTGACTCCAACAAATAAAATGGATTAACGTGACAGACAGGTTGTGGTGCTTCGAGGATTTAAGAGGAGAAACATGGAATGAAAATAATTGCATGATATGATGAGTGGAAAAACAAGAAAGACTCTGCAATAAACAGAAGAGTTGTGTAACCAGAATGGAACCAAACCCAGGCAGATTGTCACCTGGAGTAGATTACAACAATAAAAAACACTTTTCTTGTGTATCCAAGTGAAATAGCAGACACATAAAAGCTCTGCTGGAGGCAGCTGAGATAATATCTGTGTCTGATAATGACAGGAGAAGCACCTGAGAGGAATCTGAGCCATCCAGTGCAGCTCTGAAGAGAGAATTCAGCATTGGCAGAGCTGCACTGCAGAGACAAAGACCTCTGGCTACTGAAATCCCCTGCAAGTAATTGTAAGACCAAATCCACCCAATTCTTTCAGCAGAGTCCTGCAGCTGGCTCATTTATAAATTTCTTTAACACCATCTCGTAACAGGAGTCAACAGAGATTGCTCCTGTGAGCCAGCCCCTTCCTGTCCGTGAAGCTTTGTGGGATCAGGAGCTTCATCTGTGCTGCTTTCTCTCTTTTAAAACACTGAAATTATTTCTGAATTTTGCTGAATAAAATTAACAAAATTTGAAAACCAATCTAAAGTAAAGCGTTCTTTTCCAAGAGCTATATTTTATATATATCATCTTCAAGCACTCTCCACACAGCTTTGTTGTGATGTGGTTGCCAGAACAGTTTTGGTGCTCAGCACTTCACTCCTTTCGGGACCCCGTCAAGTCCAGGGTCAGAAAATGACTTTAACACACTTGGAGAGAACTTTTGTGGCAACTTTTGTAAGCCAAATTATTATTCTATTGAAGTCAGTAGGAATGCTGCCATCAGCTCCTAATGGAAGCAGAATATTGCCCAGATGTATTTCTGGTCAGGCAATTTCATTCCTTTCAGAAATTTTGTGGAAAGTCAGGTCAAAGTTTAGGCTTAAAAAACTTGAACAGCTCAACGATAAAGGGATTTAGATATTTCTGGATCTTTTCCCCCCTTAGGAGGAGCAGAGTGATATTGGCATTTCTGGCCTGGGGGCAGAGCAGGCCCTGGGAGCACTGGGAATGCTCCAGCTGGAGCTGCCCCAGGTGGGGCACAGAGGGAGCAGCTCCTGGGGACTCACCAGGACCCTCTGAGCCTCCAGCTCAGCCCAAGCTTTCACCTGCAAGGAGCAGCCCTGAGGGCACAGAGGGGCTGCTGGAGCTCCTCTGCTGCAGCACCCACATCCCTGGAGCATCCATCCTCCCCTTCCACCATCCCACATCTCTGGAGCATCCATCCTCCCCTTCCAGCATCCCACATCCCTGGAGCATCCATCCTCCCCTTCCAGCATCCCACAGCCCTGGAGCATCCATCCTCCCCTTCCAGCATCCCACAGCCCTGGAGCATCCATCCTCCCCTTCCAGCATCCCACAGCTGACTGGCACACCTGGGGCAGCCTCCCCTCAGCACATCTCTGCCAGCTGGAAAAAGAACTGGATTAAAGTGAACTCATGCTGCAATGCTGAGGAAATAGCCAAAAGCAGATAAAAATGAGTGAGAGGGATCCAGATGAGAGCTTACACCTCTGTTTCTGCAGTCACCATGTGCAACGTTCAGAAGTGCAGGAGGGCATTTAACTCCTTCCAAATCCCAGAGGAAGAAAGGGAAGAAGGAGAAATTTCCCTGCTGGCAGAGCCAGGGAGCCCAGGCCCTGCGTGTACTAGAGCATGCTGTGCATGTACCAAACCAACTAATAACAATGGGATTTCAATGACTCCTTGGATCATAAACCTTTCTCTTTATAACTCAGAAATGTGCAGACAGCCCATAAAACCTCGGAGAATACTCCATAAAAATCAGCTCACAAATACAGCATCGTTTGGATAGCGCAGCCCTGCAAAAACATTAACTGGGAAAAAACCTCAGCCCTGAGCCACAAAAGTTAACCCTTCTCTTATCTCCTGCTGCCCCTCTAATGACAGCCAGGCCCAGGCAGCCGTGGGTGCCACTGCCAGGGAACGCTTTGTCTACCTCCATTTGTGTCCCGAAACTCGTGAATTCCATCCACATCTTCCAATGGCCAGTAATGGGAAGCTGATGCCAGGACTTTGAACCCTTTCAAGAAACACAGATTAAAAGATTATTAAATAAAAGAACTACAAGGTATGTAACAAGTCTCCACAGAAAATAACCGTAGAAGAGGTCAAAAGGTTAAGTAAACCTAAATATTTTATGTAAATCAAGCGTGGCACACAAGTGAGATCATAAATCAAAGCAGCAGAATAGATTAAAACCACGTCACTGATTAACCACTGCAGAAAACCTGCTTTTAAATCCCGGCTGATTTTCATTTTAATTGCACTTAAAACGTGTGACAATCTCCAGCTGAATCTCTGCTCGTGTATCTGGCAGCCCCCACTGAGGGAACAGCTGAGGAGACATTCAAGAGTCATTTCCAGATTTCACTGGGATTTTGGGTGGACAGCCCAAAGCAGCGGGATGGGAACGCAGCAGGGAATGAGCAAATATCTCCCTAAGCAAACATCTCTGCTCTTGCTTCCTGCAGAGGTAACTGCAGGTGTCACAGGGCTCGGCTTTTCCTCGGGGAAGAGCCTCCAGAACATCAAGCAGCAGAGGGAAGAGCTCCCAGCTCCCCACCCGGCACCAGCTCTGCCTCCAGAACCTTCTGCAGCACCCCAAAAGCAGAACAGCCCTTTGGGGCTGAGGGAAACATTTTGTTTTCCTGCAAGTTCTCCTTAGGAACAGCTGGACAAGATGGCAAAGGCACCTGCAGGTCTCCACTGGCATTTCAGTCTGACTGAGCAGAGTTTAAACAAATTCTGGGACATGGAGTCACTTCAACTCAGCCAACCCCAACCAGCCAAGTTTGCTGTTGAGATAACAAATCTATTTTAAGGGCAGAGCATTAATAGTGTAGAAAAACATGAGTTGTAATTTCTTCCTATCTTGCTAGCTGCAAGAAACCCTTTACTTTCAAAACAATTAATTTAATCAGATGTGATGAAATAAATTTAGCATGTTCTGCAGCTAAGAAAGTTTGGGCAAGTTGATAGAGAATTCCAGAAGTTTTTCCATGAATGCACCACCAGAGCACACCACCCTAGCGGTGTGAGTTACTTTTCTCTGTGGGATGGGTGGGAAAGACACGAAGGGTAACAAAGAGAGCAAGGACTGCAGTCACACCCTGCTCCTGCTCTCCCCTGGACAATCAGCTCTCGTTCCCAAGAAATCTTCCCGGAGTCTGAGGGGTGAAGCTGGCTGAGGAAAGGTTTTAAGCCCCACTTCAGCTGTCAGACACTGCAAAATCTGATGTGCAAATTGACCCAAGTCAGGCGCAGTGTCTTTGGCAGTGTCCAGCATTCCACACCTTTCTCCACCTCTGGGATCAGAGCAGTTTGCCCGATACTCGCTCTGACACCTCAGTGTCCTGCACACACACCAGATCGCTCTGTTGTGGATCCGAAGGTGCAAAACCTTTATTAAAGTGCCCAACGCCCACCCTGGAGGGCACTTTATCCTCCATCCTCACGGTTCCTGAGGTGTGACACAGACGGGATAAAATAAGATTTATTCTTTTTATTTTGAGTGCAAAGTTGATAAAATCGCTAAACTTTGCAACAAGCATTTGCAGATCTGAGGAAGCAGAGCTCAGAGTTCTGAGTCTTGTGAGGATACAAGAAGTGCTCAGCCTTGCTTCCAAAGTCAACTATTCCAGAGATATCTAACAAATGATTCATAATTGAATTCATTAATTCAGGATCTATTCTTAGCCCACCTAACTAAATGTTTGCCGTTGTCATAGAGGTTTTCCCTGGAGCAGGGAGCAGAGCACAGATGAGGTGGGGATGTCTCAGGGCAGTGGCCGGGGGGTTCTGGGCTCTCCATCTCCGGTGCTGCTGCCAAGGCAGGGGGGACACGGCCAGGACGGGGACAATGCCAGCCTCGGGGGATGGTGACCCACAGAGAGCACACAAAAAACGGGATCTGAGAGTTCCAGGGGAGCTGAACTCTGCTCAGACCTCTGGAAGCAAAACCTGCTGCCCTGGAGGCGAAATGCTGTCCCCAGGCAGGGCCGGTCCAGAAGGGCAGGCTGAGCCCAGGGCAGTGATGCTCCACGGGCAGCAGCAGCAGCACAGAGCCCAGCTCTCAGCAAACAGGACCCTTCTCTTGGTTTGGAGCAAGGGGGAGCAAAAGCAGCTGATGAGGCTGGAGCTGATTTAACAGACGTGGCCTCTCCCCACCGCTCCGTGCTCCATTCGACAATAATTACATGTGCTTAGAACAGAAAAGCACAAAGCAACGCATGGAGTGGTAAAGCAGTAAAATTGTACTTGTACACCACCATGAGGCTTGAGGTTAAACTATTTCTATAGACAGAACTCTGCAGTTACACACACAAACCCTTGTGAGCTCCGAGGGTTTTACACCGACCAGAAATCCTTAATCCGCTCTGAAACTGACTGAAAGCCAAGTGTGAAGGCTGCGAGGAGGGGAGAGGACCCCAAGCCTCGCCAGAGTCACTGCAAAGCGTGCGAGCTGCCACAAACAGCTGAAACTCATTGAATGGAACGTGCTGAGCATCCAGGGCAAAGAGAAAACAGCCCGTGCAGAGATTCGGGTCACAAACCTGCACTCAAGGAAAGGGAGGGCAAACAAGTCTATTCGGGACCTTCCCACTGATCAAAAACAAGCCATTTTCCCCAAATGTGTTTCCATTCCCAATATTCAGTGGGCAGGGTGCTGAGTTTAACTGGGACAATCTGATTCTTTGGGCTGTTACAAATTTAATACAGGGCTGGCATTCCAACACGGGCTCAGCTCCTGTGGGGCCACCAAGGAAATAACAGAAATACAAACTGCAAAAAAAAGCATATAAATATTTAAGTACATCGTCATAAAATGTAAACAGAGCGTTCCTTACCTGGGTGTTTGGGTAGCTGGGAATAGTTTCCATACACCTGCACATAAAACATTAAATAATGAGACACGGTGAGGAACACAAGCACATCTCAATACTGACCCCAGTCAGAGTATTACCTGATGTTTTTGCTGAAATAAAATCAGCAAAGAATAAAGGCACCAGAGTAGAGATAACAAACTCTCCATGGTCTATTTAAGGTTAAAAGTACAGCTGAAATCCAATTCCTGTAAGATTTCAATCATAAGTTTTCCTTCGCGACTTTTGGTATTAAAAAGGACATTTTCCATGCAGGTTCAAAAAGTCCTTTCCTTCAGTGACGGCAAAATATCCTTCCGGACCCTCCAAGCGGCGTTTTCTTACTTCACCCCTCGATATCTTCATTTAACTCCGAGTAAGTTACCGAGACCGGAGGAGAATTCACAGAGACGTCTCCAGAGCCCGGGGTTTCGCTGTTCCGTGGAAAGAACTCAAATCCTTGGGACTCCGATCTGTGCCAAGGAGAAAAGATCTCGATCGCAACTTTCTCGCTGCTCTCGTCTCCCCCTGCAGTTCCTGTCCCGCTCCCGGGGCGGCTGCGGGGGAAGGCTCGGCCCGGGAAACTCCGCTCCGCTCCGGTCCGGTCCGGTCCGGTCCGGTCTGGGGAACTCCCGCTCCGGTCCGGTCCGGTCTGGGGAACTCCCGCTCCGGTCCGGTCCGGTCTGGGGAACTCCGGTCCGGTCTGGTCTGCTCCGGTCTGGGGAACTCCGGTACCGTCCGGTCCGGTCTGGGGAACTCCGGTCCGGTCTGGTCTGCTCCGGTCTGGGGAACTCCGGTACCGTCCGGTCCGGTCCGGTCTGGGGAACTCCGGTCCGGTCCGGTCTGCTCCGGTCTGGGGAACTCCGGTACCGTCCGGTCCGGTCCGGTCTGGGGAACTCCGGTCCGGTCTGGGGAACTCCGGTCCGGTCCGGTCTGGTCAAGTCTGGTCTGGTCCGGTCTGGGGAACTCCGGTCCGGTCTGGGGAACTCCGCTCCGCTCCGGTCCGCTCCGGTCTGGGGAACTCCGGTACCGTCCGGTCCGGTCCGGTCTGGGGAACTCCGGTCCGGTCCGGTCCGGTCTGGGGAACTCCGGTCCGGTCCGGTCTGCTCCGGTCTGGGGAACTCCGGTACCGTCCGGTCCGGTCCGGTCTGGGGAACTCCGGTCCGGTCCGGTCTGGTCAAGTCTGGTCTGGTCCGGTCTGGGGAACTCCCGCTCCGGTCCGGTCCGCTCCGAGAGAGCCCCGGGAGCTGGAACGGGCCCAGGGGAGCCGGAACCGGCTGAAGCGAGCCCAGAGTCCCGGAACCGGCTGAAGCGAGCCCAGAGTCCCGGAACCGGCTGAAGCGAGCCCAGAGTCCCGGAACCGGCTGAAGCGAGCCCCGGGAGCCGGAACGGGCCCCGGAGAGCCGAAAAGAGGCGGCCGGTCCCGGCCGGTGCCGCCCGTCCCGCTCACGTTCGCACCTCCATCGCCCCTGGGTGGGGATCCCGCTGATGTCACTGACTCCTCCAGCTCTGGCCCGCTCCGGACTCTCTCTATTCCTATTCCTATTCCTATTCCTATTTCTATTTCTATCTAGCTATATCTATTTCTAGATCTATCTATTTCTATATCTATCTATATCTATTTCTCTCTTTATCTATTTCTATTTCTATCTATATCTATATCTGTTTCTATCTATATCTATATATCTATTTCTATTTCTATATCTATATCTGTTTTTATCTATATCTATATATCTATATCTATTTCTATTTCTATATCTGTTTTTATCTATATCTATATATCTATATCTATTTCTATTTCTATATCTGTTTTTATCTATATCTATCTATTTCTATCTCTGTACCTGTTTCTATTTCTATCTCTGTACCTGTTTCTATCTCTGTACCTGTTTCTATTTCTATCTCTGTACCTGTTTCTATTTCTATCTCTGTACCTGTTTCTATTTCTATCTCTGTACCTGTTTCTATTTCTATCTCTGTACCTGTTTCTCTCTCTCCCCCGCCCCGCTGCGGTTCCCGGGGCGCTCCCAGCCCGGGCAGGGAGAGCAGCGCCGCTCCCGAACCGAGCAAACCGAGCCCAACCCCTCCGGAGAGCAGGAGACACCCCCGAGGGAGCTGACATCGCTTTACTCAACAAATAAATGTCTTTCTGTCCGAGGAAAGATTTAAAAACGCTGCTTTAACCCACGTGCCGCTCCGGACTGGTTTTATTTCATCTGTACCAAATGGGGAAAAGAGGAATTGCCATTTCACTGGCTTCCTCAGGGCTGCACAAACCTAGGAAAAAACTTCTCTAGTTGCTACTTTGCTTCTTATCTTAATAAAAATAATCACATGTAAGCATTTTTATAAGTGTCCCAATTACACTCTATGTCACAAATATTAATTTTACATGGAAAAGAAAAATAGCAGCTAGAACTAGCTGATATTCTTCATTTTATCTGCTCTTCTGGGAAAAAAAATCTTGTTTTCAGTTCTCTCCAAGTTCTTTATTTTCAGCCAAATAAACTGAAAGAGCAATATTTTAAGCAGAATTTGATAAGCTTTCCATCCCTGTTAATTTCTTCCCTGTATTTCCCTTTCTTTAACCTCACACAAGCCACTTAAAGGTGATGTTGGCAATATCAGAAACCATAACATGCTAATATCTCAACAAAATCCAGATTATTTGATTTACCTTTTCTTTTGCCAGAAGTTATGTGAATATATTGGATAATATTTTCAGCCCCTCTCGAGCAGCAAAACAGTCTTTGCTTGAAATCAGTGAATGCACAGGATTCTGACCTACAGGAAAGTTATTTCCTGCATGTCACTGTCCCTGCAGGACTTTCCTCCTGGCCTTTGGGTGTCCTCCCCTCTCCAGCCACCCACTGATGGCTCTTGGCCCATCCCTGCACCTGAGCTCACCTGGATCCTGCTGCTGCTCCCTCTGATCCCCTCTCACCTCTCTGCTCACCTGGATCCTGCTGCTGCTCCTTCTGATCCCCTCTCACCTCTCTGCTCACCTGGATCCTGCTGCTGCTCCCTCTGCTCCCCTCTCACCTCTCTGCTCACCTGGATCCTGCTGCTGCTCCTTCTGATCCCCCCTCACCTCTCTGCTCACCTGGATCCTGCTGCTGCTCCCTCTGATCCCCCCTCACCTCTCTGCTCACCTGGATCCTGCTGCTGCTCCCTCTGCTCCCCTCTCACCTCTCTGCTCACCTGGATCCTGCTGCTGCTCCCTCTGATCCCCCCTCACCTCTCTGCTCACCTGGATCCTGCCCTGAGCTCTGGGCAAGAGCTGAGCAGAACCTCAAGGGTGAAACAGTTTTAACAATTTCCACTTACCCTTCACAGAGATGTTCCACACCTGTTCTGTACCTACACCCATCCTGTACCTGTACCTGTTCTGTACCTACACCTGTTCTGTACCTGTTCTGTACCTGTTCTGTACCTGCACCTGTTCTGTACCTGCACCTGTTCTGTACCTGTTCTGTACCTGTACCTGTTCTGTACCTGTTCTGTACCTGCACCTGTTCTGTACCTGTACCTGTTCTGTACCTGTACCTGTTCTGTACCTGTTCTGTACCTGTTCTGTACCTGTACCTGTTCTGTACCTGTTCTGTACCTGTACCTGTTCTGTACCTGTACCTGTTCTGTACCTGTTCTGTACCTGTTCTGTACCTGTACCTGTTCTGTACCTGTTCTGTACCTGTTCTGTACCTGTTCTGTACCTGTTCTGTACCTGTACCTGTTCTGTACCTGTACCTGTTCTGTACCTGTTCTGTACCTGTTCTGTACCTGTTCTGTACCTGTTCTGTACCTGCACCTGTTCTGTACCTGTTCTGTACCTGTTCTGTACCTGTTCTGTACCTGCACCTGTTCTGTACCTGTTCTGTACCTGTTCTGTACCTGTTCTGTACCTGTACCTGTTCTGTACCTGTTCTGTACCTGTTCTGTACCTGTACCTGTTCTGTACCTGTTCTGTACCTGTACCTGTTCTGTACCTGTTCTGTACCTGTTCTGTACCTGTACCTGTTCTGTACCTGTACCTGTTCTGTACCTGTTCTGTACCTGTTCTGTACCTGTACCTGTTCTGTACCTGTACCTGTTCTGTACCTGTTCTGTACCTGTTCTGTACCTGTACCTGTTCTGTACCTGTACCTGTTCTGTACCTGTACCTGTTCTGTACCTGTTCTGTACCTGTTCTGTACCTGTACCTGTTCTGTACCTGTACCTGTTCTGTACCTGTTCTGTACCTGTTCTGTACCTGTTCTGTACCTGTACCTGTTCTGTACCTGTTCTGTACCTGTTCTGTACCTGTTCTGTACCTGTACCTGTTCTGTACCTGTTCTGTACCTGTACCTGTTCTGTACCTGTACCTGTTCTGTACCTGTTCTGTACCTGTTCTGTACCTGTACCTGTTCTGTACCTGTTCTGTACCTGTTCTGTACCTGTTCTGTACCTGTACCTGTTCTGTACCTGTACCTGTTCTGTACCTGTTCTGTACCTGTTCTGTACCTGTACCTGTTCTGTACCTGTTCTGTACCTGTTCTGTACCTGTTCTGTACCTGTACCTGTTCTGTACCTGTACCTGTTCTGTACCTGTACCTGTTCTGTACCTGTTCTGTACCTGTTCTGTACCTGTACCTGTTCTGTACCTGTACCTGTTCTGTACCTGTACCTGTTCTGTACCTGTTCTGTACCTGTTCTGTACCTGTACCTGTTCTGTACCTGTACCTGTTCTGTACCTGTTCTGTACCTGTTCTGTACCTGTTCTGTACCTGTACCTGTTCTGTACCTGTTCTGTACCTGTTCTGTACCTGTACCTGTTCTGTACCTGTACCTGTTCTGTACCTGTTCTGTACCTGTACCTGTTCTGTACCTGTTCTGTACCTGTACCTGTTCTGTACCTGTTCTGTACCTGTTCTGTACCTGTACCTGTTCTGTACCTGTACCTGTTCTGTACCTGTTCTGTACCTGTTCTGTACCTGTACCTGTTCTGTACCTGTACCTGTTCTGTACCTGTTCTGTACCTGTTCTGTACCTGTTCTGTACCTGTACCTGTTCTGTACCTGTTCTGTACCTGTTCTGTACCTGTACCTGTTCTGTACCTGTTCTGTACCTGTACCTGTTCTGTACCTGTACCTGTTCTGTACCTGTTCTGTACCTGTTCTGTACCTGTACCTGTTCTGTACCTGTTCTGTACCTGTTCTGTACCTGTACCTGTTCTGTACCTGTTCTGTACCTGTTCTGTACCTGTACCTGTTCTGTACCTACACCTGTTCTGTACCTGTTCTGTACCTGTTCTGTACCTGTACCTGTTCTGTACCTGTTCTGTACCTGTACCTGTTCTGTACCTGTACCTGTTCTGTACCTGTTCTGTACCTGTTCTGTACCTGTACCTGTTCTGTACCTGTTCTGTACCTGTTCTGTACCTGTTCTGTACCTGTACCTGTTCTGTACCTGTTCTGTACCTGTTCTGTACCTACACCTGTTCTGTACCTGTTCTGTACCTGTTCTGTACCTGTACCTGTTCTGTACCTGTTCTGTACCTACACCTGTTCTGTACCTGTACCTGTTCTGTACCTGTTCTGTACCTACACCTGTTCTGTACCTGTTCTGTACCTACACCTGTTCTGTACCTACACCTGTTCTGTACCTGTTCTGTACCTGTTCTGTACCTGCACCTGTTCTGTACCTGTTCTGTACCTACACCTGTTCTGTACCTGTACCTGTTCTGTACCTGTTCTGTACCTACACCTGTTCTGTACCTGTTCTGTACCTACACCTGTTCTGTACCTGTACCTGTTCTGTACCTGTTCTGTACCTACACCTGTTCTGTACCTGTTCTGTACCTACACCTGTTCTGTACCTACACCTGTTCTGTACCTGTTCTGTACCTACACCTGTTCTGTACCTGTTCTGTACCTACACCTGTTCTGTACCTACACCTGTTCTGTACCTGTTCTGTACCTGTACCTGTTCTGTACCTACACCTGTTCTGTACCTGTACCTGTTCTGTACCCTTACCAGAGACACTCCACACCAACACCTATTCTGGATCTCCACCCTTTGCACACCCACCCCACCTTTACAGGAACGTTCTGTGCTGGAAAGCAGCGAGCCCAGCCCTGGTGGCCCCTGCGGGCTCCAGAGGGATCCTGAGCTCCCAGAGCCTCTGGTTTGTGAGTGACCGGGGCTGGATGGGGCTGCAGGGGCTCAGGACATCAGGGTTGGAAGCCCTGAGACTCTTGTGCTGCCTGAATGCTCCAAGGGGACACAAATTCAGTGTTATACAATTTCAGGTTTGAAATAAAATGTGAGTTTTGTTTGTGATCCTGATTTAGGATCACCCATAAAAGAAGAATTTTGAAAATTCTGAATTTTTAATTTCAGTTCCTGTGATAACCAGCCTGGCTTTTGCTTATTTCCCTCCAGCTTTTTTGAGACTTCCTCTCTCATTCCTGCTAGCCACAATCTCCTCGATATCCTGGAGGAAGAGGAGGAATTCTGTGTGAACCCTGTGAATTCTGCATCATACAGCGACAAGTCATTCTTAGAAATAATAGAGAGCTGCAGCTAAAAATCCTGAGAAAAACTGAAATGTGGAAAGAGAAGGACAGGAATTTGAAATGTTTGCCAAGAGGGGCCTGTCAAGGGAAGGAATCCGCTCACCAGAACTGCTGTGAGAGCCCCAGCAAACAACGGCACTGCCAGAAATTTCTGGGGAAACAGCAAATTCAAGCAGCAAATTCTGAATTTCCTCCTGTGCTGCCCTGGAAACACGACCTGAGCAGCAAACTGGAGTCACTGGGGCTGCTGGGCGGCCACCCCAGCCCAGGGCCCGCCTGAAGCCCTGGCAGGTCCTGGAAGCACACAGGGCAGGTCCTGGAGGCACACAGGACAGGTGAGCAGGTCCTGGAAGCACACAGGGCAGGTCCTGGAGGCACACAGGACAGGTGAGCAGGTCCTGGAAGCACACAGGACAGGTCCTGGAGGCACACAGGGCAGGTCCTGGAAGCACACAGGGCAGGTCCTGGAGGCACACAGGACAGGTGAGCAGGTCCTGGAAGCACACAGGGCAGGCCCTGGAAGCACACAGGGCAGGTGAGCAGGTCCTGGAAGCACACAGGGCAGGTCCTGGAAGCACACAGGGCAGGTCCTGGAAGCACACAGGGCAGGTGAGCAGGTCCTGGAAGCACACAGGGCAGGTCCTGGAAGCACACAGGGCAGGTCCTGGAAGCACACAGGGCAGGCCCTGGAAGCACACAGGGCAGGTCCTGGAAGCACACAGGGCAGGCCCTGGAAGCACACAGGGCAGGTCCTGGAGGCACACAGGGCAGGTCCTGGAAGCACACAGGGCAGGTCCTGGAAGCACACAGGGCAGGCCCTGGAAGCACACAGGGCAGGTGAGCAGGTCCTGGAAGCACACAGGGCAGGCCCTGGAAGCACACAGGGCAGGCCCTGGAAGCACACATTTACCGTGTGAGAGCTGGTGCACAGCTGGGATTGGAATATTTCTGCAAACATGGTAGAAAGGAGTGTTTTAAGAAACAGCAGATCTTGTAAAGCTTCTTTCACGTCACACTCTGCTAACACATCAATAAATGTTCTGGGTTAAAATGGCTCTGATCGGTTTCCCTGTCAGTAACAGGCGCTGTGATCACAGCTGATCCTCGACACACCTCCACTCACATTGTACCGGGAGCTTTTCTGGTAATGGACAACGGGATTTTATTTAATTCCCTGACACAAATCACCCCCAGCTGTGTAAACTCATTTATCTGTCCTTTGCTCCAGGGACCTGCTGTACACAGGTGCAATCCGCTTGGATTTGCGCTATAAAAAGTCATTTGCCAGCTGCATCTCCTTCAAAGAGCCTGAGGAATGTTCCCCTCGCCTCTTCCTCGGTGCATTGCAATCAAATCACGCTAATGGGCGATGCTAATTGGGCACCGGGGGGGTTCACTGAGATCCAGCAGCAGCACAGGAGAAAAGCAGAGCAGCACAAAGCTCCCAGAGCCAGAACAGCTCTGCCTGGCAAACAGGGCAAAGATGATTCTTTAGAACAGGATCACCGTATTTATCTGCACGGGGCAGCGATGGGGATGAGGCAGAAAGGGCCGAGCCCAGGTTTTGATTGAGGTTTCCAGCACACAAATTCTGCTTTCCTGGGGGAAGTGTTCCAAACCTGCAGAGAACTGCAGAAGAGCTGAGAAACCCTTGGAGGCACAGGAACCGTTCTGACCTGCACAACACCCTCTGAAACACCAGCTAAACACCCCCAAACACCCACAACACCCTCTGAAACACCCTAAATACCCCCACAACACCCTCCAGAACACCCTAAACACCCCCACAACACCCTCCAGAACACCCTAAACACCCCCAAACACCCCCAACACCCTCCAGAACACCCTAAACACCCCCAAACACCCACAACACCCTCCAGAACACCCTAAACACCCCCAAACACCCACAACACCCTCCAGAACACCCTAAACACCCCCAGAACAGCCACAACACCCTCCAGAACACCCTAAACACCCCCACAACACCCTCCAGAACACCCTAAACACCCCCAAACACCCACAACACCCTCCAGAACACCCTAAACACCCCCAGAACAGCCACAACACCCTCCAGAACACCCTAAATACCCCCACAACACCCTCCAGAACACCCTAAACACCCCCAAACACCCACAACACCCTCCAGAACACCCTCCCAGAGGGCATGGAGGGCTGGCCAGGGCACAGCTCCCCTCCCCAGGACAGAATAAATAATTGACAATGTTTTGGTCAGATCTGCTGGTGAGAACATCACATGAAATCTCCCCTGAGCTGAAAGGACCAAGGGAACAGCTCAGAGCAGGGGAAAAGAAAACAAACACAAAATCCTGGAGATAATTCAACAAGGCCAACGCTATCATGGAAAAATATTTTTCTAATTAAGAATATGAGAAGTTGCTGGTTGGTGCCAGAAAACAAAATTCAGCGTTTTGGCAATAAAATTTAGGCCTAATCAAGTGAAAATATTTTATTGTGCAACATATGTAACATTAAGCTGATTTACTCTATATAGAGAGATATTCCTTATGAAAACTTTGAGACATTGATGATTCAAAGAGCAATTAAGCAGGTAGATAAAACCATACAATAAATGATACATTTCAAGTTTCCCTAAATGAGGTCCCAGTCCCTAACTGATGGTTATGGGATCAGCTCTTTTCCACTCTGTTTTCTGTTCTTTGGACTTTTTTTGCTTCTTGGTAGTTCTTTGAATATCTTACTCCTTGTGCTGAAGAAAATGTTAGGTTTTTGCAAAGTAGTTTAGGATTTTGTGCTAATCCCAAAGATTTAATTTAATCAAATCTTTGATTATCTGAGCCTTAATGTCAGGCTTACATAAAATTGGATAATTGTAGACATTAAATGTTTTATAAATCCTTTTTTTTATGTGATTAAGCCAAATCCTTTTTGCCAGAAGCCACTGTCTGTAACTGGTTTGTTTTGGGATCATTCAGGTAGTCAGATCTTCTTAATTACACAAACATTCAAATAACATTTATAATATTATGTGATGATGATGAATAATCCCTAAACCATGAGAGACATTGTCTCTAGGATTTGTGCCAGTTTCTCTCACACTTTTACAGCTTTTTCTCTTTCTCTTTGGGGTAAAAGCCACTCCAGGAAGGTTTTGTGTGACTGCTTTGTGAAACATTCCCCAGCACAGCAGGAGCAGCCAATGGAAATGAGTGCTCAGCAAGAACATCCGAGGTTCTTACAGATATTTATTCCAAATCCTCTTCATCCTATGGGGAATGACACTGGCCTGGCTTTTGGAGCTCCCTGCTTTAGATCTAAGTGGCAAAAGCGATGAGAGGTGGGGCAGGAATCAGAGCTGCTCCCAAATCTACACTCTGAAAAATCTGAGGGGTCAGCAAATCTGAAATGCAACTCATTAACTAATTTAAAGGCAAGAAAACTGGATTCCAGAAAAAGTCACATCATTTCAGGTGCTGAGTCCTGGTCCTGGCCCAGCACAGATTCTGCTCTGTGACCTCTCAGCCCCTGCAGTTCCTGTTGGTTTGATCCTCCCTCTGCTGCAGAGCTCTGTAATCTGAATAATCACTCACATCTGTCGCCTGGAACCGTCATCCCGAGATCCTAAAGGCACGAGACACACCCTAAAATCATGGAACTGCCTAAAAACTTATTTTCAAAACAATAAATGAAAGAAAAAAACAATCCCATTTGTATCTGCCACTGCTCTTAATGCACATTGCAGGAAAGTAAACTGGAATAAAATCAACCATTCAAAATGTGATTTTGACTATGAAAATGGATATGATATGGAGATCAAGGAAATCCCTCTTTCCTTTTCTAGAAGATTTGTCAATCTCTCAGTGATTTTCATTGGCTCCTTATAGAAATGTCATTTTCAGATGTCATTGCAGCTAAAGACCATTGATGCAACCTGATCCATATCCCTTCTAATTAGTTACAAATACTGATTTTTGGAGAGATGAAGTGTTTCCCTTTTGGGGTCTAAGACTTTTTTAGCAAATGCAAATTCAGCTGGGATGAGGAGCTGGAGATGGAAATATCAGGGAACACCCAGCACATCAATCTGTAGAGTTAAACAGGAGACAGTTCTGCAGTCAGGCCAGCTCCTGTGGAAATGGCATTACAAAACTCACCATGGCAGATTTGCAGGAGCCAGGGATAAATAAATGCCATGTATTTAGGAGTAGGATTTTTTGCTCAGAGAGAATAAAACCATTAATCCTCTGCTAGCAGTGAACCCCCAGGAGCCACTGTCCACTCCATAGATGGCAATTAAAACACAAATAAGCCTGGAAAGCGTGATTAACTAAAGCAGATGGCGTTGTTTTCCCCATAATTAGTATCTGCTGTGTTTGTTGGAGCTGCCAGGCCAGCACAGGTGTCAGCAATGATGGGAGGGGCTGCATCAAAGGGCAAAACTCAGCTGAAAGGATCCCAAACTGGCACCAGGAAAATGCTTACCCCGGGGCTGAAAGCCTTTCAAACTGCAACACAGCATATCCTACATGCCTAAACCATATTTGTCTCTCCCCTGCTGCTCAAGGGCCCCACTGTTTTTAAGGATAGTGGAGAAAACCATCCCAGAGCTGCTCTTCCAGCCACCCCAGCTTCAGAGCTCAGGGTCCATGAGGAGGAGCATCTTTCTCCCCTCCTTACATCTCCTTATAGCAAAACAGGAGCTGAGATGCTCAGGACAGGAGCTGAGATGCTCAGGACAGGAGCTGAGATGCTCAGGACAGGAGCTGAGATGCTCAGGACAGGAGCTGAGATGCTCAGGACAGGAGTTGAGATGCTCAGGACAGGAGTTGAGATGCTCAGGACAGGAGCTGAGATGCTCAGGACAGGAGTTGAGATGCTCAGGACAGGATAATGCTCAGGACAGGATAATGCTCAGGACAGGAGCTGAGATGCTCAGGACAGGAGTTGAGATGCTCAGGACAGGAGCTGAGATGCTCAGGACAGGAGCTGTGATGCTCAGGACAGGATAATGCTCAGGACAGGATAATGCTCAGGACAGGAGCTGAGATGCTCAGGACAGGAGCTGTGATGCTCAGGACAGGAGCTGTGATGCTCAGGACAGGAGCTGAGATGCTCAGGACAGGAGCTGAGATGCTCAGAACACCAACCCTCCACACTTTCTGTTCGTTTTGCTGCACACACAGAACTTCAGGGTCAGCCCATGAATGACATCAGAACCGAGCTGTGACTGCTGCACGTCCCTCAGCACATTTCTGCCGTGTTACATCGGCTGATCAGCACTTGCTGGGTGTCTCTGTTCCCCAGGTGAAGCTGTATTTAGTTCAGTGTCAGTTATCAATGTGCTGGCTCTCTGATAAGCCCTGATTTTAACAGTTCTTCCACATAAATGTGGTGAATTGTGGGCAGGCTGCCGGTGTTTGTTTTTTGCTGTGCTCACAGGCTGAAGGACGCACCTGCAGCGCTCGGCCCGGCCGCGTTCCCCGTTCCTGGGAAAGGATTCCTGGGAAGGGATTCCTGGGAAAGGATTCCTGGGAAGGGATTCCTGGGAAAGGATTCCTGGGAAAGGATTCCTGGGAAGGGATTCCTGGGAAAGGATTCCTGGGAAAGGATTCCTGGGAAAGGATTCCTGGGAAGGGATTCCTGGGAAGGGATTCCTGGGAAAGGATTCCTGGGAAAGGATTCCTGGGAAGGGATTCCTGGGAAAGGATTCCTGGGAAAGGATTCCTGGGAAGGGATTCCTGGGAAGGGATTCCTGGGAAAGGATTCCTGGGAAAGGATTCCTGGGAAGGGATTCCTGGGAAAGGATTCCTGGGAAGGGATTCCTGGGAAAGGATTCCTGGGAAGGGATTCCTGGGAAGGGATTCCTGGGAAGGGATTCCTGGGAAAGGATTCCTGGATTTCCCTAAAATCCGAATTTCCAGCGGGAGCGGAAGGCGCTGGGCGGGCGGCGGCCGCCACCGCGTGGCCAAACCGGGAACTGCAGCGGGTCCGGCCCAGGGGCGGGGATCGGCCCCAAGCGGCCCAGAACGGGCTCGGAACCGGCCCGGAACCGGCCGGGGATCGGCCCGGAACGGGCTCGGAACCGGCCGGGGATCGGCCCGGAACGGGCTCGGAACCGGCCCGGAACCGACCGGGGGTCGGCCCGGAACGGGCTCGGAACCCGCCCGGGGTCGGCCCAGAACGGGCTCGGAACCGGCCCGGGATCGACCCTGGTTCAGCCCGGAACCAGCCCGGGTTCAGCCCGGGTTCAGCCCGGAACCGCCCGTTTGCTCCGAGGATCGCGCCTGCTGCATCAGGGAAGGAGAATTGTGCCGAACCCCCCGATGTCCAGGACCGAGCTGTTTTAAAGCTCCATCGGAACCGCTCCCTCGGTGAGCTCGCAGCTGCTCGCAGCTGGGTTAAGCCTGGCAAAGCCTGCAGGTGAAGTGTCCCAGACAGTTCTCACACACACAAACCTGGCAGAATTACGCATTTGCTGCAGTCTGAAATAGGTTTTATAGCTAGACCTCAGCTTAGGTATTCGAATAAAACAAAACATCCAGATCCAGAATCAAAACACAATGAATAATGCCAGAATTTGCAGATTCCTTGTTAATTATGACCCATCTTTTAATTTACAAATGCAACGAAGCTCTCTGGTTTGAGTTCTTTCCCCAAAACCTGCCCAGAGAACCCACTCCTAAACCCAGCTTTCCTTTTATTTTATCTGTGCAATCCATTGAAAAAGTGAAAATGAACCTTTGACTTCTCAGTCTAACCAGAACACTCAGCGCTTCCCTCCAGTTGTGTTTCTGAAGGGCACCAGGATGGATTAAAGCCAGCAGCAGGTTCCCTCTGGTTTTGTGCAGTGGCAGGTTTATACAGCAGGAGCAATAGGAGTTATCACTGCTGGGGAATCAGACTGGAGCGCTCTGCACTGGAGACAGATCAACACAAGGAACCTTTTATTATTGACCTGAGTTGCTGCCTTTGGCTCAACACCTCGTTCGGAGCCTTGAGTGGCTGCACCCGAAAGGTCCCGGTGCCTCGGAGTAAAATCAGTCACAGGAGGAGGGGCACTGGGTAAAGTTTTCTTCTTAGATGTTACAGATCACCACAGCCTTGAGGAGCTTCCTGTTTATGACTGTTTTACAGTTGGTTTTCAGTCCTTGCTAATAAAGTCAATTCAGAAATAGGCAACTCTGAGCAAGCCACAGTTGCCTCCTAGAAACCTGAACTATATTAATAGCATTCAGTTTTGAAGCTTGCATTAAATATATTAAAACCATGAGTTTAGAGATAAGTTTGATTCACTAAAACTTCTGGTAATGTTAATATAAAGATGAAATTTTGTTTCTAGTGTTCTTTAGGGAAACTTGTCATTCATAGTCTCAACTTCTTTCCCCTCACGTAAGCAGAACAAGTAAGGGAACCTGATTGTTTTCAGGATCACAGCAAGACAGACATCAACTATTACTCTCCAAAATAAAATAAAAATCAAGGAACCTATTCCTGTACTGAGCCAGTGCCCTAATACAAACACTGCCCCATTTCAGAACACCGCAGTTTGGGGAAAACGTCTTTCACTGACTGAACTCTAACTTCACTCGGTGAACTAGAGGATAATGACCCACACAATTAAAAGTATTTGCCCTGTACACCCCAATACGTAACCTCAGGAAGTTTAGGCTGTGCTGGAGCCTTGGTGTAAATAACAACCCTTGGGTGTCAATAACCAGACAAATACAGAATTCTGGCTTGGGCTCATCAGCAGGAGCCTCCAGCCCGTTACCTGAAAGAGCTCCTGGCCAGGACAGCACATCCACATCCTCCAGATCCCCAGCCGTGTGCCCAGCCTGGCCAGGGGCAGAGGGAAGCAGGAGCTCCAGCACAGACCCATCCCTTCAGGGGTGCTCACACGGCAGCTGGGGCTGGGAACAGCCAAACTTCCCAGCTCAGTGTAAAACCCAACACACACCCAGAGCCAGGCTGGGAATCAACACTCCCAGGCAAAGCAGGGACCAGAGCAGCTCGCTTATCTGTAAAACAGTGCTGGCACTCCCGGCCTAAGAGGAGCAGAAAAGCGCTGCCAAAACTCAGGTGAGGAAGGGACCGGTACTGCCAGGGCAGGCAGAGAGCTGCCTTCAACCAAACCAGGCATTGGTGAGGGCAGACACTGATCCCAGCAGCCTCAGACTGTAACAGCAGCACAACAGACACATTGCTGGAGGGAAAAGACAAATCGCGTGGTGTTTTAACTTACAGGTACAAGAAATGCAGTCTTCACCCTTCTCAGCACAAAGGTTCCCAGTGCTGCAGGCAAGTGTTTTGTTTCTAAAGAGAAACAAAAAGATTCTCTGTTGAAATCCTGAGATCCAAGGGCAGCCCTAACACTCCTGAGGCCTTTAAAGCAGCACGTTTCCTCTGCCAGCTTGCTGTCCTTGCTGCAGCTGCTTCTGTGGCAGGGCCTGGACCCTCGGGAGCTGCCAGCTTTGTCCTGGAGCAAGGAGAGCTCCGTGCCCTGCCTGTAACGTGGCACTAGGGCCTGGGGCAGAGCTTGGTGTGCAGAACACAGAACCCCTGCAGCTCCTGATCCAAGCAGAGAACACCTGAGCATCACTTCCAGAGAAGGATTTCAGTCTCCCTTCAGTCCTGCCATTGATGTGGCTTCAGTGAACAGGTTCTTAGAACAGAACTTTAATTTTCCTCTTGAGTAAATAGGTCAAGATTTTGTTTTCTCTAAACCCAACTAGTGAAAACTTCCTTAGAACAGTTATAGATCAGGAACTTGAACTGAGCACTCTGCATGTCTATTGAAGGCCACCTGCATTATTTCAAATAAAGTATTAACAAGGACTAAAGGTAACAAACGGTGCAAGTGGGCTTTACTCCACTCCCAAAACATTGCAGTTGCTTCCAGCAGTGAGAGATGAAGACACAAGAGCTACCATACCACACTCAGTAAAGCAGCAGCAGCCAAGCCAGCAGGATTAACCATGACCTGCACAGGGAATTAGTAACACTACAGGCAAAAGCCTACAACAAAGTTAGAGCAGGATTATGCAGCAGAAGAGTCAATGAAACATTAAGTGGGAGTCTGTCCCCTTTCAAACACCAAGGGTACACCATTCCTCATTTCCATCCAGGAGCTTCAAGTCTAAAACACACAGTTCAGCTTCTAAGTAACCAAAAACAGGCCCAAGCCCCCAAGAATTCCAAAAATTAACTTACAAATTACTCATTTTCAGCAATATTGCACAATAATCATAGTCCAATTTTTGCTACCAGTCAGCTAAAGTAATTTATGTACACAAATATACAAGCTAAAAGGAATAAATGAAATGCTCCACTTTATTAAGAAACCAAAAATACAAAACTGAAGAGTTCAAGACTTCATGTACTCAAACACTACTGAAAAAAAATTCTAAACTTAAGTTTTGCTTACTAGCAGTACTAATATTGACCAAGATTCATCGCTACAAGGTAGTGTTAAAAGTTGACATTTTCCACCATTTGTGCTGTAATAAGCCAGTTTCAAATTAAGAACTTGGTGCAGTTACAGATGTTTGAATGACTGTGGCTTCAGTTAATATGCCATCAGGTATAAAGAGCGCTTTAGCTCAAGCCACAGCTGTTTCTGGTTAGTGAATCTGAAGATGCCTAGGATTGGTTTGGCCAGCTATAGCTCTGCTGCTGTTCATGCAAAGACAGCTCGAGTCAGTCACCAGGCTGGATGCCACTCGCTGCTGGCTGCCAGGAGCACAGAGCTGGAGGTTCCTGTGGGAGGGGAACAGCGAGGAGCTGGAACTGATCAACACTCCCCAGGGCTGGGAACGCTCCCCCAGGCACGGCCCAGCAGCGCTCACCGAGCTCTGCCTGGAGGCTCAGCCCCGCACCTTCAGCTCTGTGCGCCAGCAAAAAGGCAAAGGTTAACTGTTAGCTCCAAATTAGCAAGAGGAGCAGAATAGGAGAAGCAGGAAGGAAAACAGAATGAGAAATGCAGTAGACAATCAAGTATAACCCTCAAATGAAGAACAGAAGACACTTTGAACAGTTTTCCTAACAATGCATGGAAGTTCACTTGCTTGGAGATACTTGAAATACAACTTTATTACCTAAACAAAAGAATGGGAATGACAGAAACAAGATTTTTCACTTAACACTCTGATGTGACTGCAGCAGTCTTATATTTGAAACTCAAAAGGGGAAGTAATTGCAGTCCAAAAAACAGCTAAATATGCAGGTCCAAAATATGAAGGTTTTTTGTTTTGGTTTTTTTTTTTCATTTTGTTTTGTTTGTTTTTTTTTAAACTGCCACATTCACTCCGAAGCCCATTCATCTCTTTCAGCATCCCAAAGATTAAGCACATGTTCTGTTCAGCTAGATAATAAAGTGGCAAACACGCTGCACCACTGACATCACAGGACAGTTGCCTATAAAACTAGACTTCTGACGCTGGGCTCCAGCTTCGTCCCTCACAGGTCATCATCTTCATCTGGCAGTGCAGTGGTCTGAGCAATCTGCAACAAACAAGTTACACTTCAGAACTGTTCTCCAGCCACTTGTGCCCCAAGTGTGACACCACTTACAGGACAACTGCTTTGGCCCTGTGCCCTCTGCCACTGACCTGTAAGTCTTGCTCATACTGTGCTGCCAGTGCTGGGTCCATAACGACTTCAGGAGGTGCGAGCGCAGGCATGGCAACAAACTCCAAGTTGGGATCTCCAATTAGCTTCCTAGCAAGCCACAGGAAAGGCTTCTCAAAGTTGTAGTTACTCTTAGCTGAAATGTCATAATACTGAAAAAAGCACATATTAGACATTATTTTAAAAATCCTCCAATATTTAGGACATCTCAAGATTAAGACCGAATCAACTCTTTTACCTTTTTTTGGATTAAATTACTTTTGCTTGCATATTTATAAGCAGTTATCATTTAAATATCTAGAAACACAGTTTCAGGAAGAAACTATTAACTGAAAGGTTATGAAATCTCATCAAGGATAAAACTTTCAGAAGGCAACAGTGCATTTATCTTTCTCCTGGTACGTGACCTACTGCAGTCCCAATCCTGTCATGGGTTGATGAGATTCTGAGCAGTTAAAGCCAAATGCTCAGAAGTTGTTTAAGAACTTGGCACAGCTTCTGCTCCAGGCCAGTGATGATCATCCTTAACATCACCACTTCCCCCTCCCCTCAATTTTGGTTTGAAGAGCCAACAGATGTGAGGCTCCCTATAATGACAGAGGCAGAGCACCCAATCACCATCCAAAACCCAGCTGCACTCAGCAGAGCCAACCAACTGGCCTCCTCCTGACTCACCTGGAGATTCTTCTTCCTATGAAACACAATGGATTTTGCCTTGACTTTTCTGTCCTTAATATCCACTTTGTTGCCACACAACACTATAGGGATATTTTCACATACTCGTACCAGATCTCTATGCCAGTTAGGTACATTCTTGTAGGTAACTCTTGATGTTACATCAAACATGATGATGGCACACTGAGCTGCAAGAGAACCAAAGTCAAGTTACACCAGGAGCAACCACCTGCTTGCAACATGGGATAAAGAGGAACCCAGAGACATCCCACATTAGGGCTCGGCATCTGCACCAACTTTTCCATCTCAGCATCAAGTTCTGACAGCTCCTGTTGACAGGGTCAACATGTGAGCCCACAGAACCACAGCTGTGTCACCTCACATCTGTCCTGCCCCATATACCAGACCAGCTGTTTTTACTGACTCAGCTGTGTCAGAGGAACACCGTGCTGCACCCTGTGAGAACGTACAAGACTACAGAAGCCAACTTGGATTTGCCCAAATATTTGGCAGAATCAGTTAACACCTATTTAATTCATCTCAGACATGCTAATGAGGCTCCAAGGTAGGCTGAGAGCCTGTGGTCTGCATGTGAGGATGTCCTCATCCAGAGCAGTTTCTCAGGGAACTCAAGACTACAATAAGACATAATAAAGATATGCAGGTGAGTGAAGCAGCACAGGACAGATCTTTGCCAAGCAGAAGGAAGGAACACTTGTCTGCACCTTTTCAGAAAGACAGACTCTGGCATGGAGGTGTCCAACATCCTCATGGCATTGAAAATCTAAAGAGTTTCTGTGTTCCAAGCCCTTGCCTGAGCACAGCAAGGCAGAAAAAAAATCTGCAGCATGCATTTTCCCCCCTTAACCACCAAATGCGTATCTGGTGGTAGTATCTGGTCATTAAAGGTGCACCACTTCTGTTAATACCAAAGCCCACACAAGCTATCCTGCTCCCACATTAGCACATGCTGTGTGGCATTATCCTCTCCACATGAAGAGTTTGAAGACTTCTTTGCCAGTTCATCACTGCAGCCACACTGGCAGCTTCCAGTGTGGCCAGCACAAGCAGAATGAAGGACTGAGCTCTAAGAGGTACAGAATCGTCCCCTCAGATCTTACCTTGGATGTAGTAGCCATCACGCAGGCCACCAAACTTCTCCTGGCCAGCTGTGTCCCATACATTAAATTTAATAGGGCCTCTGTTAGTATGGAACACCAGAGGATGAACTTCAACACCCAGTGTTGCTAGGGAAATAACAAAAAGCACATTTAGCAAGTCATGGATTGTACTTGCATTTGTAAGATAGTGGAGCTCAAATGTTTCTTCAGACATACCTACATACTTCTTTTCAAATTCACCAGTCAAGTGACGCTTTACAAACGTTGTTTTACCAGTGCCACCATCACCAACCAGAACAAGCTGCAGACAGATAAAGGAAGAAAGTCAGAGCATTTTGAGACATTTTACAGTCATTCTAGCACAGATATGACTTCTTATTACAAAGAGCTTAGTTCCTACAAGGTGCTGTAAACAAAAGAGAGAACTGCCCATGCAGCAGGTCCCTGTGGTGGGAACCAATTTACTGAGCCCATCCATCATGCTGTAACTCTGATCAGTCTCATCCAGTCCTTGAAGGTAAGATCTGCACTGCACTGTGAATATGGTTCTACTAAACTTGTACAAGAGACTGAATGAAGAATGTTTAGGACTTTCAACCTGAACAAGACCAGATTTGGAAAGGAAACGACAAAAATATCCACTGGAGAAACCCACTGTTATCTTGTAATTAAAAAACCCAACAAAACCAAAAACCCACCAACGTTTGCACCATGAACTAGAATACACAAGCAAAGTACTGCAGGAATCACAAGTAACGACCTTCAGGAAGCAGTCTTCAGAACTTCTGGCTGTTAAGATACCAAAAAACACCACCAACCACACAAAACACCAGAAAATCCTCTTTTGAAACATTTGAACAATTAGCACATAACAGAAAGGAGGCTATTCTAATTCACTCTGAGCACCTTTTACAGTGCACTTCAGTTCTTACATCTAAAATTCATTCTGTAGGCAAAGATTCATTAAAATTTATTAGTCTAAACTGCAAATAGAACAGATTGACGCAGCTTAACAGACTCTTTTTGTGTAAGTTGTATGCAGCACTACAATACGTTACGCCATTAAAGAAAGACCAGAACTTCGAAACCAAACCCACCATCCACGTCGGCACTCGAGAGTCCCTCGTGCTACTTTTCCAGTGAAGGGAAAAAAAGCACCCCAAACCCAAGCCGCGAACCAGAGCCTTACCTTAAACTGCACTTGGGGCTCTCCTTGGGCGGCCATGCTGTGTCTGCGGGGGAAATGGCAGCGTGTGAGGAGCCGCGCGGGAGCGCCCGCCGGAAGGGGCCGTGTCCAGCCCGGGCGCTCCGGCCCGCCCGGGGCAGGCGGCGCCTCCCGCCCGCGTGTGGCGGCACCGCGCGCGGTAATGGCGGCGGCACCTCCGCCCGCCCCGGCCCCCGCGCCCGCCGGGCCCCGCCGCGCCCAGGCCGAGCCGCGGCCGGCCCCAGCTCCCCTCTCGATCCGCGGAGAGTCCTCCCAGCCCGCCCGGAGCCAGCACCCCGCCGCTCAATGGGTGCCGCTGCCCGGTCGGGAGAGGCCGCGGCGGGTCCTGCGGGGCTCCCGGGCGGGGCCCGCTCCGGCCGGGCCTCCCCACGCACCGGGCCGGGCGCGCTCCCCGCCATGAGCCACCATGACTGAGCAGCGCCGCCTCCCCCTCGGCTCGGCCGCGGGAGCCCCGCTCGCTGCCCCTCACATCCCGCCCGCCCTTCCACCGCGGACGGAGCCGCGCACGGCCCCGGCCATTCCACCGCCCCGCTCCCAGCGGCGAAAATCCGCCACGCGCCTCGGCTCCCGCAGCCGCAACGCTCCCTCAGGCGCAGCCGCCCGCCACCGAGCCCAGCCCAGCCCATCCCATCCCGGCCGCGAGCTAGCGGTGACCGCCGCCCCCGCCGGGGGCGCTTCCCAGAGCGGCCCCGCGTGCCCCGATGGCGCCGGGCCGCGGGGAGCGGAGCCCAGGCCCGTACCGGGCCGCTACCTCAGCCGAGGCGTCTCCCGCTCGCTCGTTCCGTGCCGGGCGCAGGGAAAATGGCGGAAGCGCCGTTCAAATACCCGGACGGCGACGCCGCGCGGCCGCGGGCGGGGGCGGGGCCACGCGTCACGTGGTGCGCGGCGCGCGGGAGGCGGCGGGAGGCGGGGCAGGGCCGCGGCCGTGAGGGAGCGTGGCGGGCACCGGGCAGCGGGCACCGCACCGGGCAGCGGGCACCGCACCGGACTCGGCCCCACGCAGAGCCCCGTGAGGCCAGCCGGCCAGAACGACCGCCCAGCACGGCCTCCGAAACCGCCAAACCGCATCACAGCGCCGCATCCTCGTCAGCACCTCAGGGATGGTGACTCCATCACCTCGCTGGGCATGCTCTTCCAATGGCTGACCACCCGAACAGCGGAAAAATGTGCTCAAATAGCTAAAGTGAATGTGGCCTTGAGGCCCTTTGGTCCGGTGCTGTCGCTGCAGGCACGGCAGAAAGGACTGGCCGCAGCTGACGGCGGGGCTGTCAGCAGGAGGTGTCCCCTGAGCCTCGGCTCCCTCGGCCGCTCCTCGCAGGACGCGTTTTCCACACCTTTCGTGGCCTCGTTGGCCTTTGCTGGGCACATCCACGGCCCTTCCGCAGCGAGGGGCCCAGGCCTGAGCGGTGGCAGATGTCCCTGTCACAGCCCTGGCCCCAGCCCTGCTGGAAGGAGCAGTTCCTCGGTGCTGGGGACAGTGTGGGCACTGCCCGGGTGTCCTGGTGGGGGTGACACAGCCCCTGTGCCAGGCTCGCTCCCCTACACCTCCTGCTGCTTCAGTGAAATCCCAGGAGATGCTGCCAGCTGATGATGCTCTCTCCGCAGACAAAGTGAAAAAAAGGCACGTAGTTACTTAGAAAAACTGTTCAACTGCGTCCAGCGTTTAGTAAAGAGGTTTTTCACATCAGGAGGGTTGAATTGAATTGCTCTCAGGTATGCTGGGCTGTGCTCAAAGGGACTTTTCTTAAATGTGCCTCATGACTGTGATTTTCCATTCTTCAAACAAATCTACCTTCACTAGAGAGTGCAGTAATGAAAACAAAAGTTGTTTTGTAAGCCTTGGATTTAGAATAGCTCTCCAAGATCTAAAAACTCTGTCCAAACATTAGTGGAAAAAAAGTTGTTTGAAAGCCAGCTTTCAAAAAAAGTACGAGTTTTGCGTATGTCGATAAAAACCAAGTTCATGTGTTCACTCTGATTTTTAAGGTCTCTGGTATTTTTTTTTAATCCAGTATACTTAAATTACTTTTATTATCTTTGTTGCTGTCCCCATAATCTAGAATAAATAAATGATATGCTTTTACATGTATCTGAATGAATGGAATTGATAAGGAAAGTATTTCATGGCAAGTGATATACACAAATGTAGTTTATTGTTAATTTCCTCTGAGACACAATATACACAAAGAGTGTAATTGCATTTATAATTACAAGAGTGGCTGGAGTGTGCTGTAATTTTTGCTTACTTGATAGCGTAATGCCAATCCAAATGTTGCGTGAGATCTTGGAAAAATCACTGGCATGTTGAATTTGCCTTCCCTTTCTGACATGAGTTGGGTTTGTGTGGTTTTCAGCATTTTTGCTGAGTGCCTCTAGGTGTCAGGATTTTTTTTTCAGAATATGCAACTCTTCTTTTTCTCAGCGCAATGCTATCCTGGTAAAACCCTTGTGAATTCCACCTCTCCTTTTTACAAACAGGAATGTGTTTATAAATAGGAGACCATAAAGCCACATTAGTGCAGTTTGGCAGTTTTAAAGAATATAAACATGGGGGGGAAAGCAATCTGTAACTGTGTATATAATACTCACTGTGCTTTAGTTATTTCTTAATATTGTAACACATTTATTAGTAAACTACTTTTTCCCTGCAAAGTATCTAGCACTTTAATTTGGAATTATTAAAAATTCCATTATCATAGCATTTGAGCTTCTGGCAAACACTTATTTAATTGTTAAACAGATAAATTACCATGTGGAAACTACTTTTTAGCATCTGTTTTATCAGCATGTATAATTAAGTGTTCAGTTCAGAGGATGCACAAAACATCTGCTCCAGATAACCCCATTCAGCAAAGGCAGCAAAACACTTGTTAGATCACTACACAAAGATTAGAGTCCGTGAGATCCGTAGGCAATTGGCAGAATAATTATTTTGAAAAGGCCTTTACATCCCCTGTATCTTAACTCAGGTCAACGGTAAACAAACTTAGCAAGCCTGACACAGGTAAACATACAGAATAGAAGGCAGCAGGTACAAAGTGTTTGCAGATGCAGGTGAGGAGTGGTATAAAGGAGTACTGCCTTCCACAGTCCGTGCATGCTCTCCTACAAACTCTCAGGCCTTTAAGACAAGCTTGTACCACTGAAAAATAACCAGATCACACCTTTTTACAGCTCTTTCTCTCACTACAATCTCCCGCAACCGAGTTATAACTCCTCGTGGGGATCCCTGGTGGGACGGGAATTCCCTGGAGCACACCTGAGCTCTCCCGCACCGAGGATTTCTCCGCTGACGCGCCCTCGGCGCATTCGCGTCTCCCAGAACACTTGGGCTTGGCTCTGGAGACCATCCGCTCCAAGCGCCGCGCAAGGCAGGGTCACCTGGCGCGGGTGACACAGGGCCGGGTCCAGCCGGGGTCTGGATGTGTCCAGCCCGTTCCGGAACGGGGCCGAACCGACCGCTCCTGGCCGCCCGCAGCCGTGCCGGTCCCGCTGTGTGTCCGCTCCGCTCAGTGCCCGCTCCCCTCAGTGCCGGTCCCGCTCAGTGCCCGCTCCCCTCAGTGCCGGTCCCGCTCAGTGCCCGCTCCCCTCAGTGCCGGTCCCGCTCAGTGCCCGCTCCCCTCAGTGCCGGCCCCGCTGTGTGTCCGCTCCCCTCAGTGCCCGCTCCCCTCAGTGCCGGTCCCGCTCTGTGCCCGCTCCGCTCTGTGCCCGCTCCGCTCTGTGCCCGCTCCCCTCAGTGCCGGTCCCGCTCTGTGCCCGCTCCCCTCAGTGCCGGTCCCGCTCTGTGCCCGCTCCCCTCAGTGCCGGTCCCGCTCTGTGCCCGCTCCCCTCAGTGCCGGTCCCGCTCTGTGCCCGCTCCCCTCAGTGCCCGCTCCGCTCAGTGCCCGCTCCCCTCAGTGCCGGTCCCGCTCAGTGCCCGCTCCCCTCAGTGCCCGCTCCGCTCTGTGCCCGCTCCGCTCTGTGCCCGCTCCGCTGTGTGTCCGCTCCGCTCAGTGCCCGCTCCCCTCAGTGCCCGCTCCCCTCAGTGCCCGCTCCCCTCAGTGCCCGCTCCCCTCAGTGCCGGTCCCGCTCAGTGCCCGCTCCCCTCAGTGCCCGCTCCGTTCTGTGCCCGCTCCCCGCCCACCGTGCCGTCAGACGTCAGGGCGCCGGGCGGGGCCCGCAGGGGCTGGCTGCCGGTCCCTCCCCGCTGGCTGCCGGTCCCTCCCCGCTCCGGTTCCTCCCCGCGGCCGATCCCGCCCCGGTTCCTCCCCGCGGCCGATCCCGCCCCGGGCCGATCCCGCTCGCTGTGCGGCCGAGCCCGCGGAGCGGCCGAGCGTGCGCGGTGCGGGCGGGCCCCGCGGAAGCAGCGGAGGGCAGCGGGCCCGCGGCGGGGATGAAGGACCGGCTGGCAGACCTGGCGGAGGTGCGGGGCGCTGGGGCGGGCGGGGCGGGATCCCCCGGCTCTGGCAGCGCGGTTCCACCCTCCGCGATCCCTAGGGCTCCGCTTCTCCCTGGCCTCTGCGAAGCGGCTCGGGCGGCGCTGAATTCCGCTAAATTCCCCCGGTAATGCCGTGCCGGAGCCGCCCGGGGTGTAGCGGGGTGGGTTTGGCCGCCCGGGAGCTCTTGGGCCGTGATGCGGCAGGAAAGCGCTCTGCGAGCTGGATTTTCCGCGTGTTTACAAAATGGTAGCTGCTTCTGTTTATACGCTCTTTTCCTTTCCCTCATCTGTGCTTTGGAAACAGTATCCTAAAAAAGAAGGGAGAGTTTGGGGAGAGGCACCATCAGTCTGTCTGCAACAGGATATGGCTTGGGTAAAATAAAAGGATATTTGAGGTTTTTTGTTTTGGGTTTGTTTTGTTTCTTTCCTGAAAAGAAATGGAAATGGAGAACACACAGGAGTTCCTGTGATAGTTCCATTACTCCACGTATGAGGAGAAGTTGGGCTGTGTTGAGCTGCATTCAGGTCTGGGGCTCTTTCATCTTCTGGATCATAAAATACATTTTGGAAGCTCCATCTCTAGTGATGGAATTACAAGTCTCTTTGCCTTTCTCTCTGAAAGGATGAATTG
This sequence comes from Pseudopodoces humilis, assembly GCF_049639895.1. Taxonomy (NCBI): domain Eukaryota; kingdom Metazoa; phylum Chordata; class Aves; order Passeriformes; family Paridae; genus Pseudopodoces; species Pseudopodoces humilis. Next base: position 406,861 of record NC_142219.1, read on the forward strand.
ACATTGGAAAAGTTTCAGGATTATTGAATTACAGTTTCTCTACCAGGAATGATGTTTTGGAGTCATGCCAAAAAACCAGTGTCATTTCTTTCAAGTGTCCTTATTTCCTTTCCCTGTTTCTGAGCATGTCCAGGTCGTGGGAACACATGCCAGATTTTGGTGCTGGTGTGTGCTTCCAGACAGAGGAAGCAACCAATAGTGATCCAAATTTGCTTTAGATTTATAATTCTATACCTGTAGACTTAATCCTGTTCTGTGTTTCTGTAAATGGAAGAAACCAGTACCACACCCTGACACACCCCCCATTGACAGGGTTAAAAGTGTTTAATGCAGCTGTACAGAGGAATTTTTGAGTCAGCTTTAGTATTTTTAGTAGTTTTGGGTGACATTTCTGCAGTTGGCTGCTTTTTAAATATATATCAGCCTTCATATGTTCATCAATGTAATTTTTACTGCTTGTAGAATTAATAAATAGCTTAGAGACTTAAATACTTTTTTCTAATGAAGAAAATATTTAACCATGAAATGACGGTAAGAGTTACTGAAGATCTAGTCTATGTTTACAAGTGTGTGTAGTTGACCTGAAGTTTTGTCAAGTTGCATGGATGGATATTTCCATTTCCACTGGCAACTCATTGAAGTAGCAGCTTCCATCTTACATCTTTATCTGAAATATCAGAAGTGCAGTGGTTTTGTGAGGTGGTTTTCCTTTCATAGAACAAATGCTTTGAACAGAGATGCTTAATGCATGGGTCAGATGCTCTGCAAAGGAACAGTGAATCTGAAGAAATAAAGTGCTAACACTTGTTTGCCTATTTTCCAAAGTGTTTAGGTTTGTTAATGTAGTTTCATTGTATTTCATTTGGCTAAATCATTAAGAGTAGAAATAGACATTGTGGTTTTCAAACAGGCCTAGGCCTGCAGAGTCCTCAGAAATAACTCTACCTTGTCTCTTTTCCTTAACACGAGGATTTTGTTGTGTTCCTTTGGTCATTCCTCACCTGCCAGCTCCCTCCAGAACTGCTGTGGGACATGAGGAGTTGCAAAGGTCCCAGCCTACACTGGCGTGTTTTAACTTAGCACAGTGTTACCCTGGCAGAAATGCTCATTCCCCGTGTCCTCATTTTCCTGTTCCTGAATTTTACTGGGCAGCAAGCAAAATATTTTGACACTAGTTTTTCCTAGATCATTGTAAAGAAGAGGGAGAAATGCTGCCTATTAATGTTAGTGGTTCATTAACATGACTGTCAGATAATTTTGTTAGTACAGTATGTTTAGGCTGTCAATTGCTGGAGAAAGAAATGGTTGATGACATGCAGATTTTACAGCCTTCAGATAATGCTGCTTCCTCTTGTTTTCTTAGCTCAAAGAAGTTTTGTGAAGTATGTGCTTTTGCAGAAGATGGCAACCATAATTGTATTTGTTCAATTTTAGGGGGTTGTTTTAATGTCATTTCTGAACTACTGCAAACAGGCCCAAATGAACTTCTTTAAGCTGGTTGAATTGTCCTTTAATACAATTAATGGGTCAATTGAGCAAATCCTAGACTGATTTTAGTTATTTTGAGCACAAATAAGTGTCAGATTAAAAGGTTCTCTGATCCAATACCCTGTTTTCAGCAGTGGTTTGTAGTGGGTGTTTAGAGAAGAAGGAAAGTACATAGCTATGATTGCAAAATGTGCTCCCAGCCTTCAGTGGTTTGCTGTTCACAGACACAAGTCCATGTACCAGGGCTCTGAAGGAGCCATCCGTGTTCCCACGTGCACATTTGGCTAACTTCAGGTATTACAAACAGATGGCACTTTAAAGGTCTGGTAATAAAACTTACTCATACTTTCTTTTTGTTGTTCAGTCATCTCAGAACAAGGTTAGACACAAACCTCTGCTCAAGCAGAGTCCTGTTTTGGATCTCAGGTTTGGGCTGCATTGTCCATATGGCTCCAGAATTTCCCCCTTGTGACACACTGAAGTGGATGCAGACCTGTCTATCCATTTTTTTTTTTTTTTTTATATATATATATATATATATTTTCCATTCTATACCTGGAACTCATTTTTCATGCTTGATTGGTGAATAATTTAAAATATTTGATTTTTGTATTTCTTTCCTCGTGAGTGTTAATGAAGATCTGTTACATAGAATCTTTGAAAAATGAGTATTCCACAGCAAGCTATAAGTTCATATTTGACTGCAGGTTTTTTTAGGCAAGGACCTGTAACTCGAAGAGAACTGCACTGATTTTTTTTCTGAGCTGATTTTTGCACACACAGTGCCCTTAGAAGTGTTTAGGAGCAGGTGAAGAAGCACAGTCACAGGGGTTAGAATTGTTGGAATTGGGTGGAAGCAAACACAAAGTGAGGCTTTGCAGCAGGAGAAAACAGGGCTGTTGTTTTCCCCTGAGTCAGCCTGTGACGCGGGGCTGGGTTCAGCCTCGGAGCTGAGGATGAGCTGTGTGCCCTGGCAGCCCTGGGCTGCTTTGGCAGCTGGTGCTGCTGAGCTCCTCCAGCCCTGCTGCTGATACCTGGCAGTGACTGACCTGCCCGGGCTGCCTCAGCTCTCCCTGGCCCTGTGCGAGCCCTCCTGGGATGCAGAAGGGTTCTGCACACACGGCTGCTGTGAGGAGGAGCTGTGACACTGTGACCTGCTCCTTGGGCTGCTTCCCTGGGAGAATGGTCACTTCTGGTCCTTGCAGCCTGCCAGAGGAATACACGTGATCTGCACTGGGAAACAGCTAACCTTGCATGGAACTTCAAGGGCAAGTCATAGTCACGTTTTTCAGTCAAAAGCTGTTTCCAGTTTCAAAGGTCAGTAATTACTAAGATACCTCCAGCCTGACTTATTTCTGCAGTTCCGTAAGGTAGTGGAAGTGGCAGAAGTTCCATAAACCATCAGGACAGCTTCTGCTTGGAGCTGAGAAATGCTATTGTGAGAATATCTGTATTTTAACCCTGCTGGCAGCGAGAGCAGCACACGGCTGCTCCCTCGCTCTCCCTGGTGGGATGGGGCAGAATTCCAGAAGTGAGAAAACTCATGGATTGAGAACAAAGGCAGTTCAATTGGTAAAGCAAAAGCTGCCCTCAAACAGAGTGAAAAAAGGAATTCCTTCCTACTTCCAGTGGACAGGCAGGGGTCAAGCCATTCCCAGGAAGGCAGAGCTCTGTCACACAGAGCAGTGACTGGGGAAGACAAAATGTCCTAACACTGAAGGTGCCCCCCTTGCTTCTCGCTTCAGCTTCATGCACTGAGCATAATCAGTGTGATCTGCAGTGTCCCTTGGGTCCCATCTGTGCCCCCAGCCCCCTTGGAGGGGAGCAGAAAAGGCCCTGACTCTGTGGGTGCTGTAACTGGAACATCCCTGTTGCCAGCCCTGGTGGGGCACAAACCCCAAACACAGCCCTGCCAGCTGTTGTGAGGAGAGTTACCCGTCCCAGCCAAAGCAGAGCTCCTCCTGAGGGGGCTGCAGGGATCTACAGCTCCCTGGATGTTTGTGGAGCTCTGTGTCCCAGACTTTGAGTCCCAAGGTCAAGGTAGGAGCTGCAAACAGACTTTATTAGGTTGATCTTGGCATTGACGTGAAACTTTTTATCAGCTCTTTGTGATACTGCTTGTACTGGGGAGGTGAAGTCCAGGGAGAGCAGTGTGTTTCTGCTAAACCCTGATTAAAGTGAGTTCTTGGTCAGTTGTGTGCTTGTCAAGAGAGGCACGGAAGCACATCACTTGAAGAGAGTCAGCAGATGAGCTGTATTTTAGGTAAGAGATGATTTATGAGTATAAAAGAACAGAGGTTGACAAACTTCTCAGGTGTCTCAAGTGCTGGTGACTGAGGTAGGCTGTCCATAAATCCTTCAACAAATTGTAGAGAGCAAATTGATCTGTCAGTGGTACCATGGCAGCCAAGTAGGAAAGTGAAATACAGGTGGCACGGGCTGTGGGCTGCAGAGCCACGATCAGCTGCCTCCCAGCTGAGATCTCCAGACACATTCCTGAGTCACAGCTCTGCCTTTCGTTCCTTTAGGATTCACTCCGGTGTTATGTGTTTTACTAGGATCTCATCAAACCAAAAGCTGGCATTCTGAATCTCTTAGTAGATGGTGTTTTCATTATTTTTAGTTCAAATAACGAAGTATAGGATGCAGTTATGAACAAGCAAAAAAAATATTCTTTACTCAGTAAATAGAAAGTGTTGTTTTGCATAGATAATGAAATTAAATGTCTTTAAAATATAGCTCCTTCTTAAATATTAGAGCTTGTGTCTTAGTAGCAGCCCAGTCTTGGGAATGGTAAAGTTTTGGGTGACTTTCTTGGGGCACAGACTTCCTCCTTTGTTTGTGTTGAGCAAGACTGTTCATTGATGGCAATCTGTAAGGACAGGGAATTTGAGTTCTAGCTTATCTCCCCGGAATGAGTGAGTGATGGAGTCCTCAGTGGTCCCCAGCCCTGTGGGGCTGGGCCAGGGGGGCACTGAGCTCTCGTTCCTGTGTTTCAGTGGGACATCATCCTTTCCCCTGAGTCCCTGATGGGCCAGGGGGGCACTGAGCTCTCGTTCCTGTGTTTCAGTGGGACATCATCCTTTCCCCTGAGCACAAACCCTGATGGATTCTGAGCCTGTGTTCCCCCAGGGCTTCAGGCATTCCCTGAGTTTGCAGGAGAGGAGCTGGCACCGGGTCTGTAACTTCTCCCTGAACGTTTGGGGCACTCGTAGATTTTGATGCACAGATCTTAATTGACAGTAACTTCTTTATAAGATAATAGCAGTGTTTGACACTGGATTAAATTGCAGAATTGTCATGCAAACAATGCATATCTCATGTAATTTAAAGAAGCCAGAACCAAACTTCTTGGGTAATAGGATCAGAGGTTAGGAGCAGAAAGTAGGTGTTAGTAGATCAGATGGCCTTGTAAGAAAAAAAAAGGTGTCTTGGAATGAAAATCCCTTCATGACAATTATCTTGTAGTTTGTTTTTTTTTTCCTAATGGATAACCTGATGACTGTATGTTAATGTTTTGTTCTAATTTTCATTAAGTGCACTCCATACAGTCAGTTTGAACTAAACAGTGAGAGGAATTAAAGAAGACAAGCTTTATCTCTTTGCCTTCATATGATGCATGTTAATTGTGTCTTTTGCCAGGGTAAGAACTGAGGCTCCATGGGCTGGCTGTGGGCTGGGGAATGTGCTGGGTGTGTGGCAGAGGCTCTGGGGTTTATCACCCCCTGATTCCTGGTTTAGGGGTGAGCTGCTGGGGATGGCAGCCCTGGGAGCAGGGCAGGAGCAGCAGCCTGTGGGTTTTGTTCTGGTGCCTGCCTGGGGACAGCACAGGCTCTCTGCACTCTGCATTTCTTGCACTGCTCTCTTGCAGTCACTTGACTTCCTGCGGCCTCTCTGCTTATTTGGTTTTGGATTGCAGTCCTCAGAAAAGGAAAACTTCCTTGGCTTTGCAGCCTGTTGATGAAAATGTGTGTGCTGGAGCAATGGCAGAAGTTTCTTCAGAACGGCGTCCTGCAGTCGATCTCACAGATTTGTGTTTGTTGTCCTTCACAGCATAAAGGAAATGAAGATGGGGAGACAGTTATCATTGAAAAAGACCATTTTATGGATGACTTCTTCCAACAGGTAAACTCAACAGTTTTCACCATGGATTAAAGACTGGCTGTTTTCTCTCTGCATTTTAATTCCAGCAATGAGGTTTAACGATTCATCCTCCCCAGTATGGTTTGTAACTGTATGCCAAAACAAATGTTGGTAATGCTTTATTAGTTTATTTCAGGGTATTTTCTGCATTTATTGCAGAGAAATGGTTTTAATTCCCTGTCAACAAGAAATTTGCTAATAGAATTTTAAAATAGTTGTTTATTAGGAATATTATCACTTAAGCTTTTGGCCGTTGAGAATATATTTGCTATTAACAATACTGGGTTTTAGTTTAAAAAAAATAATTACAGACTGTTCAAATGTTGACATTTCTGCTGGGATTTCTTTCTCTGCTGCTTACAGATGAAATAGTTTGGGGTTTTTTAGGAGTTGTTTTCTTTTTTAATATTGGCCCTAAATTATTCTAATGTTGTCTTTGTCATATTTCTCTTCCTCTAGGTTGAGGAAATTAGAAATAATATAGCAAAAATAGCACAAAATGTGGAAGAAGTGAAGAAGCAGCACAGCATTATCCTGTCAGCACCAAATCCTGAAGGAAGTGAGTAATAATATTTGAGATGTCACATAAGTGTGGTTGGATATTCTGAAATACTGCTTGTTTTAGCTGTCCATAGGAATACAACTTCAGGTGTTCAGAATGCAAAATGTAAAACTAAGCAAGTATTTTATTTCTTAATAATGAATTAATACTTTCATTTGTTTATTTTGACCTTTTTTAGGTCTCATTTGAAAAATGTGCATTCAGAATATTTCTTGTATTATCCAAATCTTTCCTAGAGCAAGACTCAGTTTAATATGGGTGTTTTTCTTCACAAACAGAGAGGTTACTTGTGTTTCCTCCCATTTGTGAAAAGGTGGATGCTGTCAGCTGAAGCTTGCACTGTCAGTTCTGTCCATTCCTCGGTGGGGTCAGGGTGCTGTGTGACCCTAGAGCCAGCAGCTGCTCACAGTTCCTTTTCTGGAGCTTTGTCCCCAAAGCTGGGGCTGGAGTTGTGCTTTCTGAGCAGAGAACTCGGCAGTTCAGGGAACAGAGCCCTGGAACCTTCCCTGCTGCCAGCCCTTGCTGGCTCCAGGCGTGGCTGTGCTTGCGGGCAGGGCTCAAAGAAAAGGGAAGAAAAGATGCTGAGATATTTTTTGTTTGAATGTTGCAATGCTGGCTTGACATTTATCTTGTTATTTTGTCCTGTTGATGGGAACTGGACTTGGGGTGTTACTTTATCCTGTCCCCCTGTTCTCCTCGTGTGTGTTTGTATTCCTCCAGCTGGTTTTGCAGGCTGCTTCTTCAGTGACCCCCAGGTTTAGTCAGGGCTCGTCTGAATGTTGAAATGAGCACCTGTGAGCAGTGAGTGTTCTTGTGGATGTGTCCCGAGAGAGCCCTGTGGCAGGGAAGTGACAGAGAGGTGACAGGGAGGTGGCAGGGAGATGGCAGGGAGATGGCAGAGGTGACAGGGAGGTGACAGAGAGGTACAGGGAGGTGGCAGAGGTGACAGAGAGGTACAGGGAGGTGGCAGAGGTGACAGGGAGGTGGCAGAGGTGACAGGGAGATGGCAGGGAGGTGGCAGAGAGGTGGCAGAGGTGACAGAGAGGTGGCAGAGCTCTCCTGGGTGCTGTGGGTGAGATCCCTCCCAGGCTGCAGGCAGTGCCTGGCACACACATGGTGCTGTTCAGGTGGTGCACAGCACACAGAGAAAAAGGGGAGATCAATCTGTGTGCTCACCTGCAACTCAGCAGCATTTAACTTTTGACTGGCAAATTAACATTACCCTGAAAGTGTTAGAAACTGTTTAGCACCTGGTTTAGTTGAAGATTTGGTAGTAATAACATTTCCCAGGGGTAAGCCTGCCATAAGAAGCAAGAACCCAATGGTTGCTATTATAAAAACAGTATTTAAAGTACTTAGGAGGATAATAAACTTCAACTCTGCATAGTTGTACTGAATAAAATTCTGAGATTGCGAGGTAGATTCGTAGACTCTTGCTGACTTACTATTATCAATCATTAACAGTTCAAAAAATACATTTTTTAAAGGAACAAAGGAAGAACTTGAAGAACTAAATGAGGAAATAAAGAAGATTGCTAATAAAATCCGGGCCAGGCTAAAGGGTAAGTTGTGAGGACAAATAAAGCCCCTTGCTTTCAGGAATCACCCAGAAAATGACAATGCAAAGTAGTTCCTCCATATAGAAATGTCTTCTGCAGCTGAAGTGCTTTTCTGGGGGTGATACTTTGGGAGAAGATTAACTTTAACTGCAAAATGACACCATTTAAAATGTTTCCAGTGTAAAAGACATTAGTGTGACTCTGTTAAGAGTATGAGTGAAGCAGTTACTGTGTTTAAAGACCTCTACCAAATATCAAAATTATTTTAAAATTTTACTTATATATCACTGCCACCTCCCTCCGCTGGAATGTTACACACGTCTCTGGGGAACTTGTACCTTTAAAAAATAATAATAATATTTACAAAGCAATTGGGCTGTTAAATAACTGACATTGACTCAGTTCTCCTGTCTTGTTCTCAGCTATTGAGCAGAGTTTTGATCAGGGTGAAAATGCGAATCGGACATCAGTGGACGTCAGGATCAGAAAAACACAGGTAGGATTCCTTCAGCTCAAAGAAAATCAGTGGATTCTGGTAGAGTGGAGAATGAGTTGAACTGTTCTGGACTCACTTCAGAGCCTGTGTGGTGCTTTGTTGGGCTGGAAGTGCCACTGTGAGTTGTGCAGAGTTGTTGCTGTATGACAGAAATGGCCCTCTCTGCTGTCCCTGTCTGTCCCTCTGCTGTCCCTCTGCTGTCCCTCTGCTGTCCCTCTGCTGTCCCTCTGCTGTCCCTGTCTGTCCCTCTGCTGTCCCTGTCTGTCCTCTCTGCTGTCCCTCTGCTGTCCCTCTGCTGTCCCTGTCTGTCCCTCTGCTGTCCCTCTGCTGTCCCTCTGCTGTCCCTCTGCTGTCCCTGTCTGTCCCTCTGCTGTCCCTGTCTGTCCCTCTGCTGTCCCTCTGCTGTCCCTCTGCTGTCCCTGTCTGTCCCTCTGCTGTCCCTGTCTGTCCCTCTGCTGTCCCTCTGCTGTCCCTCTGCTGTCCCTCTGCTGTCCCTGTCTGTCCCCTCTGCTGTCCCTCTGCTGTCCCTCTGCTGTCCCTCTGCTGTCCCTCTGCTGTCCCCGTCTCTCCCTCTCTGCTGTTCCTCTCTGTGTCCCTGTCTGTGTCCCCCTGTTCCCCTGTCCCTGATGCCCCTTGTCCTGCTGTCTGTCCTGCTGTCTGTCCCTCTGTCCCCCTGTGTCCCTGTCCCTGATGCCCCTTGTCCTGCTGTCTGTCCCACTGCAGCACTCAGTGTTGGCTCACAAGTTTGTGGAGGTGATGACGGAGTACAACGAGACGCAGACGCTGTTCCGGGAGCGCAGCAAGGGCCGCATACAGCGACAGCTGGAGATCAGTGAGTGACCTTGGTGTGCTCCAGACAGCATCAGTCACTGCTTCTCACTGCCCCCCTCGTTCCTCAGTCATTAAATGTGGTACAGAGCTCCAAACAGCATCAGTCACTGCTTCTCACTGCCCCCCTCGTTCCTCAGTCATTAAATGTGGTACAGAGCAGCAGAGGGTGGACAGCATCTCAGAGGGTATGAGAGAACAGAAACAGTTTTACTGCCTGGCACAAACTCCTTGCTGTTACTCTTTTTAGAACGGCTGTAAAGAGAGAAAACTCAATAATTTCCTTTAGATTGAAAATTCTTAAAGAAATGATCTTTTTCCTTTGCTTCATTTACTTCCAATATTGCAGTTTTAAATGAAGCATCAAGAAAAGCTGCATTCTGAAACAGCAAGTGTTATTAAAAGCCATTCCAAAATTAACATGCCTAACAGGATAACAGCTCTTTTTATGTGGTCCCATTTTTATCTACAAGGACACTTGGTAAATTCATCTGGCATAAAATCAGTGCTGCTGTTAAATGCACTTTAATCATTTGTTGTCTGACTCACATATGACTTACTCCTAATAATGAATTGGAAGTATTTAGAAAGGTTCCTGACTTTACTTTGAAGTACAGTATCTACCTTGGAAGGTGTCTAAAAAGTACCTAAAATCAGTAGTTTTTTTAATGTGCTTTATAGAAGTCAATACATACATTGCTAAATCAGGGAATGCAAACAGGGAAACTGGCAAATTATAAGAAAATTTTGCTTCTCGTGTGCTTTTCAAATTTGTCATTAGCCTCTCATGGTAATGGCTCAATTCAGCATTTCAGTAACGTTTATTAGGCAGGTTAAGTTGTTCTTTTCTTGTGTTTGAGGGGAGGGACCCTGATACCTCAGGACATGGTTAAGTTGAAGTTGTTATGACCCAATTGGAGCCTTCAGCTTTTCTTAAGCACTACAGATTTTAAAGCAGGTTTTGCAGCATTCTTGGGTATTAACATCAGAAAATAATATTCAAACTGTAGCTTTTGCCTGATGGAGCAGCATTCCATAAGTTGGTGCAGATATTCAGCTGATTTTTCATTGGAAGAACAGGGATTTGATGTGTAATTGTTAGAAGTGTACAGTGCAAGTCATTTGAATGTGTTGCATTTGCTGTACAAGTGTGATCAATAGGATTCAGTTTGCTCAGACATGCAGTACTAAACTGCATCAGAGCAGGACTGGAGGTGCACTGGGGGTTCTCATCCTCTCTGAGGACTGTGAATGGAATCCTGGGTCAGTAAAATCAAATTTACATAAAGATTTTATTGCCCATGCAGTGGTGAAGTGTGTGCCGTGATGGAATGGAACGGAATAGGTAAATATTGAGTGTTACATAAATAAATGCTGGTCTGAAGAGCACTCCACTTAGCAGAGTTCATATGTAGATTGTAAATGTTTCTGATCAAGCTCTGGAATCTGACAGAGACCCCAACCAGCCAGGGAGAGCCAGCCCTGACCAGGATTCCCCATGGCAGCTTTGAATCTACATCTGTTTTCTGGTTATTACTCGATACTTTCTGGATTTTGTTCTGTGCAAAATGGCCCTTGGTACAGGGTTTTATCCTGCAAAATCTCAGTGCAAGAATTGTCTTTGACTCGTCATCCTTCTGGATGGTGAAATGTTGTGTTCAGTAAGTGATGTTATGTGAAGCCCTGTTGTTTCTATCCTAGCTGGAAAGACCACCACCGATGAGGAGCTGGAAGAAATGCTAGAGAGTGGTAATCCTTCCATTTTCACTTCTGATGTATGTATTTCTGGGCCAGTTACATCTCTGTTCTGCTGCTCCTGCTCTTTACGAGTGTGCTGGCACTGACCTGTGTCTGTGTCTCTGCATTCTCCCCAAGATCATATCAGACTCGCAGATAACCAGGCAAGCCCTGAACGAGATCGAGTCTCGCCACAAGGATATCATGAAGCTGGAGTCCAGCATTCGGGAGCTCCACGAGATGTTCATGGACATGGCAATGTTTGTTGAGACTCAGGTAAAGGACAGTCAAGCACATCTGTGGGATGGGGGCTGTTTGCTCCCTCTTCCCCTCTGCAATGTGCACAAGCAGTTGGTTTTATTCAGATAGTGCAGCTCGAGAGTGATTGTGCACTGTGATTAGAATATATGGAAGTTAATCACTGGAGGCTCTTGGTTTTGTTGTGGGCAAATTGACCACCTCAATGTCCTTATGCTTTCAATAACTGACCACAGACTTGCCTTCCAGTCAGTACATTTAATATTTTCTTCAGTTTGATTAACTGCAATATGCTGGAATATCTTTGTGCATGTTTAAGTAAGGAAAACTGTCTCGTGGAACACTGTTAATACCCTGGGCATTTTGGGTTCTCAGCCAGTGGAGTGACAGTCAGCAAGGCTGTGTGCACCTTGCAGTTGATGCAGAAGTGCAATGCTGTGTTCACCAGCAGGAGTGTAAAGGGCTTGACAAGGCTTTCAAGTCATCTCTTGTATTCATAGGCTTTGTCTTGACATGTCCAGAAATCTGTCCTATTTTTAGTCTTTAAATACCAATTATCCAACAAAGGTATTTCTAAGTTTGATCTTGAAATGGTTTGACTTCTGCAGGGAAGTGAAGAGAATAGTGTTAGAAGAGAAACTTGCCTGAAAAGCAAGTTAGAGAAACTTGCCTGTTTTTTGTAACTGGGTTTTGTTCTAGAAGTCCTTTATTGCTTTGATATTAAATACACAGCCAAGAGAAATTGTTAGCAGGTTTCTTTTGAATTACACATGAACTGAAGTTACTTGTGCATCATTCTGTAATGCTTTGCTGTTTACTGCTGCTGATTATTTCTTCTGATGGACAGAGACACAGGTAACAGACTTACTGTCATATTTCACCAATCCTCCATTTCATTGCCAAATGTCACTGCTCATAATTAATTTGAATTTGTCATGCATTGACATGCTAGTCCCTGAGCTCTGAGGAGCTCACATGTGTGTGTTTCCTAGCCAGCTGTTGTGTGGAAATAGTCAGTGTTCTTTCCCAGTGCAGACACACCAGGGCTTTGTGATCTGGAGTGTGTCTGGCTGCTCAGCATCCCTCCCACACAGGGATGTTGCAGGTGGTCAGTCCTGTTCCTGCAGCAGGGAGAATTCTCCTGCCCTGCTCGTGACCATGCCCTGATGGTCAGAACTGGGAGCCTGGCTTCTCATTCCCTTCTTCCTTTCCATGCCAAAGCAGAAAAGGTGTCATCCCCAGTATGTGTGTCACTGATGTGTGAAAGCAATTCTTGATGTTCTAGAGCCTTTCTTTTAGGTTCATTAAACAAAGATCCACGCATTCCAATACTGCTTTCTCTTCAAAATTTCGTTTTAAGGGTGAAATGATCAACAACATAGAAAAGAACGTGATGAATGCGACAGATTACGTGGAACATGCAAAAGAAGAGACAAAAAAGGCAGTGAAATATCAAAGCAAAGCACGCAGGGTATGTTGTCTTTCTGTAATTGTGCTAGGCAGTGTTTTAATTCAGCACAGCAGCACTTCCAGTGTGAATTGTTTTGCTGTAGTTAATATTGAAAATCTGTGATACCAATAGAGCACAGGCACCTCTGGGACTGGGAGAAGGGATCAGTTCATGCACAGCTAAGGGTGTGTTCACAATTTCCTGCTCAGAGCTGCCAGTACAGAGTATAAAAACCCCAAAAGAAGAATTTATTAATTAGTCCAGTGGATGAATTCACGTGTTTTTCTTACCAGCTTTCACAGTACCTTAAATGATTCACATTTTAAATAACCTTAAAAGTTTTAGGCTGTTTATCACAAGTAAACGTACCTGGATTTAAAGCTGTAAAATCTATTTGCTAGCAGGAGAAAGAAAAGTACTTTTGCTGAAATAGGCTTATTTTTTCAAAATTCTGCTTGTAATTTTTAGTTTTATAGATAAATTAGGGGGATTTTCCCTCTGGAAAGGGTGTGACACTGAATTTGTGCAGGACTTGAGTTCAAAGGAAACCTTCTGGCACTTTCCATGGCACTTGCTTTGTTTTGGTATCTTTCCTCCCATCAGACACCAAATAATATATTCTGATATCAGACTACTAAGTAGTTTATTTTTACATTCCAATTTCCCCTTTTGCTGTGCTGTGCAGTTCGCTGAGGCTCGTTATGCTGAGCTGGATTTGAGGGAATAATTCATTTTCTATAGATAGAGATCTACATAGAGATAACACCCCTGGTCCTTTACAAAAGATCTTTTCACAAGCCTTAAAAGAGCCCACTTAATATGTATGTAAATAGTGCTTGTGTCATCTCTGATAACTGAACAGGCATTAATCACACGAGTTTACCTGCTTAAAAATGTTAATTCTTACACTTGCAAGATTGTGCAGATAAATTTATCTCAATTTAAGAATGCAGGAGGCTTTAATGAAAGCGCTTGTGGGTCTAAAAACTACTTGAAAAGTTGAAAATAAATGCAAGTGCTAATGTGCATAATATTAATAATACCTTGTTTCTTGACAGAAAATGTGGATAATTATCATTGTGTCAGTGGTGTTGATTGCCATAGTAGCTCTAATTATTGGTTTGTCTGTGGGTATTCGGTGATGCTTGGATAACCTCAGCATGCATGGCTGCCTGCCACTGTGGCAGTAAGTAACTAATCAACTAATTTGGCTCTCGTTGTCTCGGTCCTGTGCTGCTGAGCCTTCCCCTCCCTGCAGTGTGGGGAGGGCTGGGCACCCCAGGGACCCCACTGCTGTCCTGGGGACCCCACTGCTGTCCTGGGGACCCCACTGCTGGCCTGGGGACCCCACTGCTGTGTCTGGGGACCCCACTGCTGTGTCTGGGGACCCCACTGCTGTGTCTGGGGACCCCACTGCTGTGTCTGGGACCCCACTGCTGTGCCCAGGGACCCCACTGCTGTGCCTGGGACCCCACTGCTGTCCTGGGGACCCCACTGCTGTGCCTGGGACCCCACTGCTGTCCTGGGGACCCCACTGCTGGCCTGGGGACCCCACTGCTGTGTCTGGGACCCCACTGCTGTCCTGGGGACCCCACTGCTGTGCCCAGGTACCCCACTGCTGTGTCTGGGACCCCACTGCTGTCCTGGGGACCCCACTGCTGTGCCCAGGGACCCCACTGCTGTGTCTGGGACCCCACTGCTGTGCCTGGGACCCCACTGCTGTGTCTGGGACCCCACTGCTGTCCTGGAGACCCCACTGCTGGCCTGGCACAGGTCCTGTGCTGGAGAACATCGCGGGGAGCCCACGGGAGCTGCCCCAGGCCCAGCAGAGCTGCAGAGTGCCCGGGGCTGGCCCCCAGCTCTGGCAGTGCTGGTTCTTACCCCGAGAGCTCACATCAGCAAACAGGACAGAATACTCAGTATTGGATCTTTGTCCAGTGGGGTTTCTGTGGTTCAAGCAGAGTTGTTGAAGTGTAGATGTCTGCAGCCGTGAAGTCGGCTCTGACAGATTGGAGCACATCTTCAAATTTCCTACTTTGAAACTGTTTATTAGTGCTAGACTAAATGGGACAGTGGGAGATAACAACGTGTTCAGGACATGAGATTTCTTCCAGTGCTGGTGTTTTTGCTGTAGTTAAGTACCAGTTCTTGTCCAGATGAAGCTTAGCCAGGCCAGCAGGCAGCAGCAGATAACTTCTCTCAGTGCAGCTTTTAACCTGCCGTGTCCTGAGGCTCTGCACAGAGCCCCTGAGCAGGCACCAGCTCAGACACTCATCAGAAATCCACATTTCTGTCCTAACACTCTTAACATCTCAGGTTTTGTTTCGGTGCTGGGGATTCCTGTCAGCTGGGGTTTGTGGGCAGGGAGCAGCATTCACTGTGCCATTACCTGCAGTCAGGAATTCCTGACCCAGAGTCACACCTTGGTGCATTTACACAGAACCATCTCTCCTTGTTTAACCCTCACAGCTCCTCTGAGCTGCACCTGCAGTGTTTTCACTGACCTGCTGAATTCCACTGAGGGTGCAGATGTGAAGGTTTGAGCAGGCTGCAAATATTTATCCAAGGAGGGTGGCAGTGAGCAGTTACTTGGACTTGACCTACATCTGTTCCTAATGATGTTTACAGAAGTTGGGCACGAGTAATGCCCATTATTCTGTGAAGGAAAAGAGGGAAATGTTGCACAGATGGCCCAGGCTTGTGGCTATGGTTACATGGATGTTAGGAACAGGGAACAACGGGAAATCATGGCAGCGAGTGCTCCTTAGAAAGAGAATCCCAGCACTCAGCCTGGGTGGCACTGTGCCTCTGAATACATCGAAACAATTCTGTCTCTGACAAAGTATTTCATTCTTAACTTTTCTCTCTTTTCCCTGCAGAAACTGATGTTCATAATAATCTGTGTAACTGTATTGCTTCTGATACTTGGAATTATCCTAGCAACAACTCTGTCCTAGCAAGCACATTCCAAGAGTTCCCAGCCTGCAGGAACTCCAAAACATCTCCAGTGAAACCAGACCTTTTCCACAGACGATGCCTTACACTGTCCCACGGTGATGACCTGTCAGCAGTGGTTAAAAATGAAAGCAAAAATCACTCTTAATGTTTACTTGTAAATGAAAATCAGAATGTATTAGGGTGTGTATGGATTGTGAAGCATAAACTAGACACTTGTAAGACTGAAACTTTCTTTTGAACTAAAGTAACTTAGAGTTTTTTCACATCTCAGTGTTACAGTTGGAATAGGGAGTTGAGAGACTATTGAATTTTGACTTTTTTTTGGCTTTTTTTTCCTATTGCTAACCTAACTCTAATCATGACTTTAAGTACCTTGCCAGTGCTGCCTTTGTTAGCACTCTTGTGAATATTTTTATGAGATGTAGCCTTGTGTTTAATTGTATTAATTAGTCACCTAAACCTATTGAAACTTTATGCTTTTTCTCCAACAAGTGCTAAAATATTTTATCCTGAAAAGACACTCATTTAACTGCCTAGTGCATTACACCTGAGAAGAAAAAAAGCCTTTTTACACTTGCCTGTTTATTTTTTCTTTCAAGGTTATTGCTTTAAATACTTCCTTCATGGTTAATATAAAGTTAATTGCAACATTTCTGGTAAAAGCATACAGCTCTGCAATGCTGAATTTGCACTTGAGCAGGTAATTTTTACAGGTAATTCTTGTGCAGAGGAAACTGGTGGATCAGTTTAGCCTTGTTGCTTATATGAGTATGACAAAAATGACTTTATAAAGCCAAATCAAGTTTCCTTGCTGTGGAGTTTGCAAATGTTGATGTATGAATACAGCACATGGGGATGAACTCCCCCAGAAGAGTCTGAAATTGAATCCAGACACTGATTTGTTATGAGATCTGTGTGGCTATAACATGTATGAAGTGTTTTGGTGTACACATGCCTGATGTAATGCCAGCTTGCACGACTTGAAAGCTTCATAGAACTCAAATGTACCCAAATAACTGCATTTAATGTTACAGGTTATTTTTGTATTTTTGTGTGTAAAATATTTGTAACTTGGGTTTGTGACTCCTCATTGTTCAAGCATATCCATGTAGATATGTAGATATATTTACACTCTAAGAGAAATAGAGGAGAGGATAATTTGTGCCTTTTTAAACATAGTCTAAAACTACACTCATCAATGTTTTCAGATATTCAGCTCTCATGTTGACTGCAGTAACTCAGTCCTGAAAGTTTAGAATCCTGAAACTTAGGTTTTGTTGAAAGTGTCCGAGATCAAAGTTACTCAGTAAGCGAGAATTCAGACTTCAGAAAAGTCAGCAAAGTTTACACTTTCTGTCAAATGCATGAGTATTCCTGCTTTGCTGTCCAGGTGTACTGTGAAAATGCTGGAGCTATTCAGATGTCAAACATGTTGGAAAGAGAAAACACACGTTGTTGTTGTTGTTATTATTATTGGTCTCTCTACAAGTCAGCCATAAAGAAGTCGCTTGAAAAATTCGGCTTCAACAATGAACAAATTCCTTTTACCTCTGAGTCCAGAATGCTCACTGATGTTTGGGAGGAAGTTTACATGCAAAGTAAGGAAGGATTGCCTTAATGCTCATTCTAGGTAAATATTTTTTATTCTGTAGTTTTCTAGATTTTTATCAGTAAATATTATTTATACATATATGCAAATTAGATGGGGGAAAAAAAATCACTCCTGCTGTTTACCAGCTGCTTATGTAAACTGCCCCTCCAAATGCTGTCATGTTGAATTCTGTTCTCTGTGATGCACTAATCTGCCCATCAAGACCAGAAATTTGAATAGGCTA
Organism: Pseudopodoces humilis; assembly: GCF_049639895.1. Classification (NCBI taxonomy): domain Eukaryota; kingdom Metazoa; phylum Chordata; class Aves; order Passeriformes; family Paridae; genus Pseudopodoces; species Pseudopodoces humilis. The sequence continues at coordinate 424,175 of NC_142219.1, forward strand.
CTCCACAGTTTTTAGTTCTTGTTGAACAGCTGCCTCAGTGAGTTTGTTTTAAAGCAAAACAGACCTTTTCACATGAACCTCTTTGTTTGGTTCATATTGGAGGGGAGTAAATCTCTAAGCTGTGCACTAATAAACTGATCTAAGCGAGTCTGCTGTGTCTGCTGTGTGTCCTGCTGCTGCTGCTGAGTGTCCCAGGAGGTGTCTGAGTGACACCAAACACAGGGCAAGGTGTGGTGGCTTTCCTGCAGCCTTTTACCAGAACAGTGTGGAGATAGTTAGGAAGAAAACAATGGGATATATTCACTTAAGCTGTGCCCATGGGGGAGTTTTATTAGAGAAAACCCCAAGGTTTCATTGACTGCTCTCTTCATACACAAATAATTTGTGACAGCTCCTGGAACAGTCTGACAGCAGTGAGGTTTGAGATTGAACACCAAAGCAGTTAGAAAATGCCCAGTTAATGACTACATGTCAGTAAAAACACAGGGAATATGTTAGATAGCTGCTCTTACAAAGTGCAGGATGAGCAAAAGCAGATTGTTTAAATGGGCAGGTGTCTGCTGCCAAACCTGGACAGGAAGGAGCTCGATGGAGTCGGCTCAAGCTGTTCTGCCCTCATTCTGCCTCTGCTGTGTGGTGTGAAGCACAGCACAGAGTTCCAGGCAGAGCAGGCTTTGTTTATCAGCACCACTGGAGTTTTGATGAGTGGAAGCCTGATAAAGTGGAGAAGACAAAGGGAAAGGAGGGAGCTGCTGCCTGTGAGGAAGGATGCTTTTCTTTAAAAAAATCCCATCATTTAAAATAAAAGTGCTGAGTGTTGCTTTGAGAGCACAGTTTGGATGTGGGTTTTGTTTCGGGTTGTGTTGGGGGTGCTCCCAGGGGGTGTGAATTTAAAGACTTGGGTTACACCGTGTTAAATTTGATGTGATGTGTTCATGGGGCTTGGATGGCACCTCTGGGAATAGCCCTGGCACCCTTGGGAATAGCCCTGGCACCCTTGGGAACAGCCCTGGCACCCTTGGGAATAGCCCTGGCACCCTTGGGAATAGCCCTGGCACCCTTGGGAATAGCCCTGGCACCCTTGGGAATAGCCCTGGCACCCTTGGGAACAGCCCTGGCACCTCTGGGAACAGCCCTGGCACCTCTGGGAACAGCCCTGGCACCTCTGGGAACAGCCCTGGCACCCCTTTTTGGAAGGGAATATCCTTTCCAAAGTCCTTCCTTGTGGGGTTTGCAGGGGCAGCTTCAATGTGCATTACAGGGTAATTTGGTTGGGATTGCACAAAACTCTTCTGCACTTGAAGGGGTTTTATTTTTTTGAGTCTTGTATGACCTCAGCAAGGTTTCTGCCATCAGGGGAGTCTGCTGAACTTTTACTGGTTCCAAGATCCCAGGCAGCATTCCCCTGCAGAGGTTTCAGAGGGTTTTCCACATTTCCCCAGGATTTCTCCAGGGATTTGGCCACAATGCAGATGTTTGCATTGGCAGAACTCGGCAGGTTGGCTCTTGGTCCCTGACCCAAACGGGGCTGCTGGGCAGGAGGGGTTCTGGCCCTCAAAAGCATGGCTGGACTGTCTTTTTACATTCTTGGGGGGTTTTGTATTGAGAAAGTGGAAAGCATGTGCTAAAACCTGAATCATCACCTTACTACTCAAGTACTTTTATAAAAAATTACCACAAAAGCCTAACACAAACCAAAAAACACACACAAGAAAAAGATTAATTTTCACAAAATATGTCTCAGTTCTCTCTAGGCTTTGTGGCTGCTGCTGACCTGGCTTTTCAAAACTTCAGCAATCACCTTTGTGCAGGTTAATTCCCTTCTGGGAGTCACAGAGGCCGCTGCTTTTTGCTGCTGTGCCCTTTTCCTCTCAGGGCTGGGTGCTTGCTGACTTGCTCTGCAGAGCGACTCTTTTCCCTTTGCTCCTTAATTTCTTTAATGAGGTGGTAAATGGAGGTCTCAGCCTTCTGCAGTCTCCAGACTGACTCGGGACCTGACCAGGAAAATATTTGTGCTTTTTTGTGCCATCACTTTAATTCCTGGCAGAACTGAGAGGTTGCTGTTAAACAAAGACACTTTTCCAAAATCAAACATTCCCAGCTGTTGAGCCACCTGACTGTGGCCTTAGATTTTCTGCCCATTTCTTATCTTGCCCTGGCTCTCCTTTTGTTTAGGCTGTGGCTTTTAGAGGTGTCATTTCTGTGAATATTGAACTGCTTGATGGTGTTTGTATGCAGGGAATGGCAGCGTGGGTTACTGAGGAGGGACATCCACAGGGGCTGCTCTTGGTTCTCACCATGCTGCTGCCAACCAGCTCCCCGTGGGTAAATAAATACATAAATATAAATATAAATATATACATAAATATATACATAAATATAAATATATATAATTATAAATATAAATATAAATATACACATAAATATAAATATAAATATAAATATAAATATAAATATAAATATATACATAAATATATACATAAATATAAATATATACATAAATATAATTATAAATATAAATATATACATAAATATAAATATAAATATAAACATACACATAAATATAAATATAAATATATACATAAATATATACATAAATATAAATATAAATATAAATATAAATATAAATATAAATATAAATATATACACAAATATATAAATAAAATATACACAAATATAAATATACACATAAATATATACATAAATATAAATATAAACATAAATATATACATAAATATGAATATTAATATATACATAAATATAAATATATACAAAAATATAAATATAAATATAAATATAAATATAAATATAAATATAAATATAAATATAGCTGCAAGCAAGGGAGCCTGGCTGCAGCAGAGAGCTGGGGAGAGAAATACATACATCACAAAATCCAAACAGACTGCTTTTAACCATCTGAGAATCTGCAAAAACCCCTTTGAAAACATCCTGGGTTTGAATCAGTTCATGCAAGCACACGCTGCATTTCCAGCTCTCATGCTCTGCTTTTGGTTTTCCCTTTTGGCAATTTATTCAGAGTAGAGTTAGTGGGTAGAATCTCAGAGGAGAATAAAAGCCAGTGTTTTGCGAACTAATGAAGTAATTATCCAAAGCATTATTTACAATGATTATTTAGAAGATAATGAGACCCTTTAATTATGTTTGTTCTGCATAGCTAGCCGTTCAATAATTCAGGGTGTTGCCGTACCATTTTCTCTGTGTTTGTTTTTGGGAAAACGTCTCATTTCTGTGCCGAGTGTGCGGCACAGAGCTGGGCCCTCTTCTGGGCATTGTTTGTCTCAGGAAAATCACCTGCTCACCTCGGCTGGAGCAGGGGCTTTGCAGCAAAGAAATGATGGGTGAAATGAAACTGCACCTGTCAAAGGCTGATCTGGCTTTATTCCTGCAAGGCACCACTGGAATATTTCCATACATTCATTACTCCACTGATGTTCCTGTCAGCATTTCTCTCACTGGAGCTGAAGCCTGGCTTGCAGTTTATTTTCATTTTGGGAGCCATGATAGTTTCAAATGTAAGGGTTTTTTAAAAGAGCTCATTTGTGTGTGAGGAATTCAGAGCATCGTTAACATTTCAGTAGCTAATAAAAATTTCACCATCTGTGAACTGCTAAAATAAACAATTCTACTTAAGCGCATCGTTAGCAATTCCTAAAGAGTGGAAGCTCCCTGGGGATGCATCTTTTGTGTCACTGCAGCTGAGGGTGGTCAGAAATCGGTGAGGAAACATCTCCAGGGGCTGAGCGCTGCCAGCTCCTGCCCCAGCGAGGCTGGACTTGGATTGGGGCTCAAAGGAACCCCACTGGAACCTTCCCACCGAGAGATCCTGCATCCCATCTCTGAGAGATCCTGCATCCCATCTCTGAGAGATCCTGCATCCCATCTCTGAGAGATCCTGCATCCCATCTCTGAGAGATCCTGCATCCCATCTCTGAGAGATCCTGCATCCCATCTCTGAGAGATCCTGCATCCCATCTCTGAGAGATCCTGCATCCCATCTCCAAGAGATCCTGCATCCCATCTCTGAGAGATCCTGCATCCCATCTCTGAGAGATCCTGCATCCCATCTCTGAGAGATCCTGCATCCCATCTCTGAGAGATCCTGCATCCCATCTCTGAGAGATCCTGCATCCCATCTCTGAGAGATCCTGCATCCCATCTCTGAGAGATATATAGATATAGATATAGATATAGATATAGATATAGATATAGATTAGATATAGATATAGATATAGATATAGATATAGATATAGATATAGATATAGATATAGATATAGATATAGATATAGATATAGATATAGATTAGATATAGATATAGATATAGATATAGATATAGATATAGATATAGATATAGATATAGATATAGATATAGATATAGATATAGATATAGATATAGATATAGATATAGATATAGATATAGATATAGATATAGATATAGATATAGATATAGATATAGATATAGATATAGATATAGATATAGATATAGATATAGATATAGATATAGATATAGATATAGATATATAGATATAGATATAGATATAGATATAGATATAGATATAGATATGATATAGATATAGATATAGATATAGATATAGATATAGATTAGATATATAGATATAGATATAGATATAGATATAGATATAGATATAGATATAGATATAGATATGATATAGATATAGATATAGATATAGATATAGATATAGATTAGATATATAGATATAGATATAGATATAGATATAGATATAGATATAGATATAGATTAGATATGATATAGATATAGATATAGATATAGATATAGATATAGATATAGATTAGATCTATAGATATAGATATAGATATAGATATAGATATAGATATAGATATAGATATAGATTAGATATAGATATAGATATAGATATAGATATAGATATAGATATAGATTAGATATAGATATAGATATAGATATAGATATAGATATGATATAGATATAGATATAGATATAGATATAGATATAGATATAGATATAGATATAGATATAGATTAGATATAGATATAGATATAGATATAGATATAGATATAGATATAGATTAGATATAGATATAGACATAGACAGACAGACAGACAGACAGACAGACAGACAGATAGATAGATAGACAGACAGACAGACAGACAGAGCTCCAGGACCTGTGGGAGTTCTGCTAACAGGTCACTTTGGGTGTCCTGCTGAGCCTGAGCTGAGCTGCAGATGCTGTTTTTGGAAAGCAGCTGCATTCACTTCATTTGAGGAAAGATGTTCATCCCCACAACAGATAATCCACACTAAGGATTGTAGTTTAACATTTGTGTCTCTCTCCTGGCTTTGCCACAAGGTTTGCCTGGTCTGTCTTTCTGTTCCCCACATCTGACATCACCATTTGTGGTGAACTGATGTTCCTGTCCCAGTGCAAACACTAAACATTCACTGTTAAAGATAATTACAGCTCCTTTCCGTGTTGCCACATTAGAAGCCATTCCCTGCCTCCTGAGCTGCCCACCAATGCTGCACTGATTTGAAATAAATTAATTTGCATGTGTGGAAGGGCACATTTAGACTACTCCTACAATACAGAGCTATTTCTCACTGTGCATTTCCACAGCTCCTCAATAGTCACCGATGGCAGGATTTAAAAAAAGTTCACCTAAAATTAGGTTCAGAACCACTCCAAGAACCACAGCAAGTTTCTGCAGCGAGTTTTCAAAGTGCTCAGCAGAATATTGAGAGGGGGAAGCATGGGGCAGGAGAGCTGGGGGCTGGGAGTTAATGCTAGGGGACAGACATTTGGGGACAGACATTTGGGGACAGACATTTAGGGGACATTTAGGGGACAGACATTTGGGGACAGACATTTGGGGACAGACATTTGGGGACAGACATTTAGGGGACATTTAGGGGACAGACATTTGGGGGACAGACATTTAGGGGACATTTAGGGGACAGACATTTAGGGGACATTTCAGGGACAGACATTTAGGGGACATTTCGGGGACAGACATTTGGGGACAGACATTTAGGGGACAGACATTTGGGGACAGACATTTAGGGGACAGACATTTGGGGACAGACATTTGGGGACAGACATTTGGGGACAGACATTTAGGGGACATTTCAGGGACAGACATTTGGGGACAGACATTTAGGGGACATTTCAGGGACAGACATTTAGGGGACATTTAGGGGACATTTAGGGGACAGACATCCTGGCCTGTGCCTGAAGCCCCAAGGGTCACCCTCTGCCTGCCAGGACAGGCTGGAGCAGAGCTCGGAGGCTCTGCCCAGGCCCAGGGCTGACAGCTGGGCACACTTGTGCTCTCCTGACTCTGAAACTATTTATAGAGAGATTTTGTCAGAGTTCCCATTTATACAGTTCCCCCTAATGGATTTTTAGGCATGGTTTTCCTTCCAGTATGAGGCAAATAAAACCATGGAACAAATCAGTCTTACAAACAAAACATAAATTCACAGGACAATAAAGTTCAGCAAGTGTTGACATGTATTTTTAATCACAGCTAATATATTTATTTTTTTTTAATCCCTAAAATTACAGAATTTACTATAAACTTCAGGCAAATTTGAAGAAAATAAAGGTAAAATCTGTGTTTCCCTGCAATCCAGCTGGATTCACATATCCCTGCAGAGCTGGGTTCAGATTCCATATCTGCTTTCTATGTTTTTCCTCCTCAAAGCTGGTTCACCGCTAAGGCATGTGCTGAGCAGAGTGACTCAGACCTGTGGGCCAGGATGCTTTTCTAGGGTTTCCACTGAGCTTTTTCATCCTACACAGATATAAATAAGTGCTCTTGTTGACTTCCCTACCATTCATACTAGAAAAGTAAATGTGGCATAATTTTAATTGCATTAAAATATCTTTTCTGTGCTAAGAGGGGAAGTGTTTGATTAACAGGATCTGTTACAACCTGCGGAGTTCTGCCCCCACAGCCACGGAGCCAGCCCCAGCGCAGTAACGCTGAACTGAGCTGTGGAAGGGATCAGGGACGGGGCCATCCCGAGCTCTGAGCACAGGAAAGAACTCCAAACTTCCTTTTCCAACAAGACCTTGCTTGTACTGCAAGGTTGAACTTCGCTCAGTTATGAGATCCACACCTCTGGTGGGACTGCACACCGGGTCCTGCTGGCCAAACAGAGACAGCCTGACACAGCAGCAGCTGGGAGAAGATGGAAATAAAGGTTGTGGTGCTTGGAGAAAGAGATCTGACTCTGTTTACCCTGTGGGAGCGGTGCTGGTTGTACAAGATTAAATGTTACGTAAAGTGAAAGAGCAGCTGCTTTGCCAGAGCTTGCAGGAGCACAGAGCCAGGGGCAGGGGCACTTTGCAGTGCAGCCTCCTGCTCAGCATCCCTGGCCTTGGAATCCCTGAGCTCTCAGCATCCCTGGCCTTGGAATCCCTGAGCTCTCAGCATCCCTGGCCTTGGAATCCCTGAGCTCTCAGCATCCCTGGCCTTGGAATCCCTGAGCTTTCAGCATCCCTGGCCTTGGAATCCCTGAGCTCTCAGCATCCCTGGCCTTGGAATCCCTGCCCTCTCCATCCCTGCCCTCTCCATCCCTGATCTCTCTCCATCCCTGATCTCTCCATCCCTGAGCTTGGAATCCTTGAGCTCTCAGCATCCCTGCCCTCTCCATCCCTGATCTCTCTCCATCCCTGATCTCTCCATCCCTGATCTCTCTCCATCCCTGCCCTCTCCATCCCTGATCTCTCTCCATCCCTGCTCTTTCCATCCCTGATCTCTCTCCATCCCTGATCTCTCTCCATCCCTGATCTCTCTCCATCCCTGCCCTCTCCATCCCTGATCTCTCTCCATCCCTGATCTCTCTCCATCCCTGCCCTCTCCATCCCTGCTCTTTCCATCCCTGATCTCTCTCCATCCCTGATCTCTCTCCATCCCTGATATCTCTCCATCCCTGCCCTCTCCATCCCTGCACCGAGGTGAGGTTCCAGCCCTGCAGGAGGGAGCCTGCTCTGAGCAGGGCGGTGTGAGGCCGAGTGCCCTCGTGCTTTGGGATGTTTTTTGGGGTTAGTGAGTTCTGGGAGGCAAGGCTGGCCTGCACTGACTGTAGCACGCTGTAAAACTGACCTGATTTAGCAATATCTGGACAATTCAAAAAGCAATTGATGCTCTAAAGCCTTCCCCTGCTTTCCTGCCAGCTGCTGGGACTCTCTCGTGGCACTGGCACCACCCAGAGGTGCTGAGAGTCAGGTGAAACAGATCCTGCACCCTGCCCAGAACGGGGCACACCGAGATTTATCTTGGGTTCACCTTCCCTGATATGTTTGGTTTGTCTCATGGTCCAGCACAAATGACAAATTACAAATAACTCTTTGCAGTTTTAGGAGTTCTGCTGTGAATGGTAACCAGTAACAGGACTATCCCATTATGACTTTTCTTTTTTATTATTGGAGGTATTTACTGCTTGTATTGTAAGACACCTTATTTAAAATATTGATCAATTTGAAGTGATCCCCCAATAAAATAAATGAATAAATGCTGATGTTAATGCCTTTTGTGACGATTCTGGTATCTTTGTCTGCACGAAAGGGGGATCAGCTTCTTTCCAAAACCCCTTGAGGCTGAGGAAGCTTCCAACAACCCTTTGTTGGCAGCAGTGGGGACACCCCCAGTCTGCCCTGGAGATGGAGGCACAGCCCCATTGCCTGAGGAGAAATTCCTTTTCCAGTGACATTGGGGTGCCTCGGTGAAATTCACCTGATGTTTGCTCTGATTCATCTTTTCTGTTCACTGATGGATCCACCCTGCAGAGCTTCCAATGCTTCTCCCTTCAGCAGATGCAAACACGATAAAAAATGCTTTTAAAAGATCAATGAACACTTAAGTGTTTGGCACCACTGATACTCTGATGCTTTTTACACCGATGCAAGGACACTTCTTACTGTATCATTTACTCAACAGTTTAATGCCTAATAGAAGGAACTCAGCAGTTAAATATTCATGTGCAGATTTAGCAGATGTAACACACCTCAGGCTGCTTCTGCTTTCCTGACTCTCTTCATCCAAATTGGTTATTCCTGAGCTCAGGCTGGGGGAGCCTGCCCGAACTCCAGCTTGGGACAGAAGCTTCCATCATGCAGAGTTTGGAGGATTTCTTGCTTTAGAGAGCCAAGTCAGAGTGAGCTGGGCCTTGGCCATGGCAGGGACCCCTCCGTGCCCGGGGGGCTGGAATGGGGCACAGAGAGCATCCAGGCACAGGACGGGGATGGAAATGGGGCTGGAACAGGAGATGGGACACAGAGAGCATCCAGACACAGGATGGGGATGGAAATGGGGCACAGAGAGCATCCAGGCACAGGATGGGGATGGAAATGGGGCACAGAGAGCATCCAGGCACAGGATGGGGCTGGAAATGGGGCACAGAGAGCATCCAGGCACAGGACGGGGATGGAAACGGGGCTGGAACAGGAGATGGGACACAGAACATCCAGGCACAGGATGGAGATGGAAATGGGAATGGAGATGGGGCACAGAGAACATCCAGGCACAGGATGGGGATGGGAATGGGGCACAGAGAGCATCCAGACACAGGATGGGGCTGGAGATGGGGCTGGAACAGGAGATGGGACACAGAACATCCAGACACAGGATGGGGATGGAGATGGAGCTGGGGCTGGAGCACACCAAGCATCCCAGCCCAGGGCAGGCTCCGGTGCCCCTGGAACAGATCCCAAAGGCAGGAATGCCGTGCCCGGTGCCGGGACTGGCTCAGCCGAGCCCTCGGTGTCCCAGGACGGGGCAGAGGTGGCCGGAGTGAGGGAGAGCGGGGAGGAGGGGCCCTGGAGCCCCGCTGGGGCAGGGGAGCAGAGACCCCCGGGCAGGGGAGCAGAGACCCCCGGGCAGGGGAGCAGAGACCCCCGGGCAGGGGAGCAGAGACCCCCGGGCAGGAGAGCAGAGACCCCCGGGCAGGAGAGCAGAGACCCCCGGGCAGGGGAGCAGAGACCCCCGGGCAGGGGAGCAGAGACCCCCGGGCAGGGGAGCAGAGACCCCCGGGCAGGGGAGCAGAGACCCCCGGGCAGGGGAAGGAAGGAGGGAGCTCTGGCCTGGCGAAGGGGACAGAGGGAGCGTCCCTTTCATTTGTGCCTTTCTCACTCCCCGCCCGTCCGGCCGGCAATGAGCGCCTTGTCCCGAGCCATGGAAAAGGGACAGGATTGTCCTGGGCCACCCCGAGCTCTCCCCTCCGCCGGGCGCTGCCCAGCTCGGAGCTGCCTCAGTTTCCCCCGCGCTCCCGGGCAGCTCCGGGGGAAGAGCTCGGTTGCCATCCAGCGGTAAATGCATCGCTGCATGCACTGCTGCGGCTGCAGCATGCACGGCTGGGGACACCGGACAGGGAACGGGGAAAGGGGAAAGGGGAAAGGGGAAAGGGAAAAGGGGAAAGGGGAAAGGGGAAAGGGGAAAGGGAAAAGGGGGAAGGGGAAGAGGGGAAAGGGGAAGGGGGAAGGGGGAAAGGGGAAAGGGGAAAGGGGAAAGGGGAAAGGGGAAAGGGGAAAGGGAAAATGGAAAAGGGGAAAGGGGAAAGGGGAAAGGGGAAAGGGGAAAGGGAAAAGGGGAAAGGATAAAGATTGTCTGCTTTTCATTTCTTTGTGCTATCCCTATCTCTTTACTTGTGATTGATCAAACAAGATTGTCTCTCACTCACAGCTTGAATGAAATGTCTGAGGAAGGAAACTTTCAAATAAAGCACTTACGCTATGATTTTTGAAAGAATTTGAATTAAATTCTTTCCCTCAGACAAAGCTTTAGCAAGAATGACATGAAAAATGTATTTTCTCCTTACCAGGCTGTCAACCCTTCAGCTTCATTGACATTGTCATCCAATAACACTGCTGTCATCACAAAAACAATCACCAGAACACTGCCTCCAAAGCAGAAAATGTACTTTGTCAATGTTACATCTCAACATCTGCAAAATATCAACAAACAATCCAAAGGCATAAAAGATCTGGAGATCCAACTGCTGCAAGGGGAGTGTGAAGAACTCCAAAATCAGCTGGGCTGCCTGTGGGGAGGTAAAAACCCAGTTCTCAATATCAAACTGTGCTGGTAAACAGTTACAGTCAGAATTGTTTATTGATCCATCTGTTAAACACCAAATATTTATCTGTCCATTTCTCATTCAAACAGATAATTTACACAATAATTTATAGCAATAAGCTATCCTGTGCAGGACAGTTTGGGTCTGAATGCACAACACTTCTGCTTTAGACTCAAGACTTTCACTGAGGAAATGAACTCGTACTTTGGAATACTCCGTGGCATTGCTGCACTTTGTATTTCTACCCCAGCATCAAACTGCTCTTGGCATTGTCCTGTTCTGATGTTGTGCCCTACCAGCAGCACCTCTGAGGCCTCTGCACAGCAGCAAACCCTGTGAGAGGAACAACTTCCAGCTCCCAAAGGCTGGGCTTGCCCAGCTCCCCTGCCCTGAGCTGCTGGGGTGCAGGGGGTGCAGGGTCCTGCTGCTCTGGGGGCAGAGGATTGTTGGGATAAACACAAGAAGGAGCACAGGAGCAGATATTCCTTGTTCAGGCAGAGGTTCAGCTCGGACAGATCCTGTCTCTGCTCCCACGTGTCTGGCAGGGGAGAGATGGAGACTTTGCTGTGCTGTGGGAAGGGCTGCAGGGGCAGGAGCCAGGGCAGGAGCTGCTGAGACACAGCCAGAAGGAGATGCTGGGGCTGCAGAGCCAGAAGGAGATGCTGGGGCTGCAGAGCCAGAAGGAGCTGCTGAGACAGAGCCAGAAGGAGCTGCTGGGGCTGCAGAGACAGAAGGAGATGCTGGGGCTGCAGAGGCAGAAGGAGATGCTGAGGATGCAGAGGCAGAAGGAGATGCTGGGGCTGCAGAGGCAGAAGGAGATGCTGAGGATGCAGAGGCAGAAGGAGATGCTGAGGATGCAGAGGCAGAAGGAGATGCTGAGGATGCAGAGCCAGCTGTCCTTCATGCCAGGGTGAGGCCTGGCAGCCCCACAGGTCAGCTCCTTTTCCAGCTTTGCATCCAAAAACTGGAGCTGGCCAGGGGAGGGTTTGACACCAGTGGGTGATTGAAACAACACCCTGCGACATTGCTTTTCATACTAAGGGGAGGAGAACCCATCTCTTGGAATATATTTTAAATAATTGTTTCATGTAATTCAGAAGGACTGGAAAGAACATGAAATTGATTATAGCCTGTGAAAAATGCCCCAGTTAAAATGGTATCTCATAGAGCCCTTATCTTCCACAGGAAGATGTCTTTTGCTCTCTGTCTTTCCCTAAGGAATGTCTGTCAGGAGGAAGGGTCATTCTTTGGGGGTTGTTATTCTGGGATTCCACGGCACACAGAGCTGGAATTCCCTTTCTGCTCTCAGCCAAACTGTGATACATGTTATGTATATTCTTACATGCCAATAGCCCATCAGCAGCACAACTGCAGCCAGAAAAAAACATTACCAAGCTATATCATTAATGCTGATATTTGGCCACACAAACTACCAAATTAATAACAAAATGTTTATGATAATAAATTCTGACACCTTACAGTTCCAGTAAAATGTCAGTTCTCATCTGCTGCGGCATAACAAGTTGCATATGTCAAATTTGTATGACTCAAACTGCTAAACATGTTCTTGAAATAAAGAATACGTTTTAAAACCTCCATAGCAGTTGAGTCTGTACTGGGAGTTTAAAAACTAGTTGCTATTTTACTTTCAGAGTGACTTAATCAAATTTATTCATATAATTTTCCATATTTTTAGAAGAAGGCTTTGAGAAAGTTTATGATAATTTCCATATTCTACCCATGTTTGTACCCACGCACCCCCACGTGCAGATACCCACGTTTGGAACCCACCCGTGCCAGGGATCGAGGAGAGCTGGTCTGGACTGGGGTTATTGATGTTGTTGTCTTGTTTGTTCAAATGCACATAAGGGAACAGCCACGTTCCTCCAGCGTCCAGCCTGGGCCAGGCAGATCTCCAAAACACCACCTGGAATATTCTGGTCCCACTCACTCAGTGCAGACCTGTGCTCAGTGCTGATCCAGGCACAAGGAACACTGCAGTTTGAAGTTCAGCTGAGGGAAAAAATCTGACTTGCCAAAATTACACTCAAAAAAAAAAAGCCATTTATGCCACAAACTGGTTATAAGAGTGCCTTACCTGATGATCAGAGCCATAATCTAATCTGGGAATGAACATGTGAACCTGGCTAGGAACAGTTCTCCTCAGAAAATGCCAGAGTTGTGCTGTTCCAGCTGCAGCCATGAGTAATCTCAGGGAAGGTCTTGGGGACCTCATCTTTAGATTTTGGACTTCTCATTCAGAAAATTCTAGTTTTTCTAGATTGTGCCAGTGCAGATGTTCAGGGAGGAAAGCACAGAGTGTCTGTAGAGCATCTCCTCATCTGTTCTTCTCACAGTATCACATCCCAGGACTCAGAGCTGGATGTTTCATTCAAGTAATGAGGGACAGATTCTTCAGCAGCTCTGCAGATCACACTGTGACCACGATTTAATTCCAGAACAGAACTGTGTTCATGCAAGCGGCAGTGGTGGCTCCCAGTGCTGCTGGAAGCTCTGGGCGCTCAGCTGGGTGCCTGGGAGCACCCAGAAATGCAGGCAAAGCCAGTTTGGAGTGATCCCCCAGCTCTCCAGGGCTCCACACAGAGCACAAACTGGAAATCCAGATAAGACAAAACCTGAGGGAGAGATCATCATCAATCCCTCTTCCATGGCTCCTAATTCCTCCCAGGGCAGCGTCAGGTGCTGAGCCCCTGGAGAGCAGAGCACTCCCCATGCACTTCAACTTAATAAAGAGCTATTAGGCTTGAGGGAAATCTGCCTTCTTCTGTTAACAACAAACTTTCCTGAAAATCCTCCTGCTCTTCCTCACTGTGCCTGTGGGTAAAACTATGGGAGGAAGGCTGGGATCAGAAAAGGAACTGCAGGAAAGACATTATTGAATTGAGGGATGTATTTCTGTAGATATTTGAACAGAATTCAATGAAATAGTGCCTTGAGAGTGCAATATTTCCTTCCCCTGTAAAATACTAAAAGGAAAATACAGAGCTATCACTCAATATAATTCAGATGTTTTCTTGATGATTTAACCTTCATCAGCCTGGAGAATTCAGTGATGTTGTAGTGAATGTTGTAGTGAATGTTGTAGTGAATGCACTCCCAAACTGATCAGATTTTGTCACTTGGATCATCTCTGCTCAGGAGAAACGAGGAGTGAAAAACAATGAGGGAACGACTAAAGTCGGGTTTCTAAAATTCGATTTATTTAAGAACCTTTCCCTTCCAGGGTCTCCCTGTGCTCTCTGGGGAGATGCACCTCAGCAGTTCTGCCCCTGTTGGCTCGGGAAGAGGCGCGGCAGAGCGGCTGGGATGCTCCAGGTTATCCGCGTTAATTCCCTTCTGCATCCATTCCTGCCATCGGGCGGCGGAGCTGCCCTGGGGACCCTGCGGGACCCTGGGGACCCTGCGGGACCCTGCGGACCCTGCGGGACCCTGCGGGACCCTGGGGACCCTGCGGGACCCTGGGGACCCTGCGGGACCCTGCGGACCCTGCGGGACCCTGCGGGACCCTGCGGGACCCTGGGGACCCTGCGGACCCTGCGGACCCTGCGGGACCCTGCGGGACCCTGGGGACCCTGCGGGACCCTGCGGGACCCTGCGGGACCCTGCGGGACCCTGCGGGACCCGTCACAGCTCCGTGCCAGCCCCGCGGCTCACCCCGCCACGGACCCCGAGCTGGCAGCGCCCGCAGCGCCTCTGCCCGGTGTGCCCGGCTGGGTCCGGCCCGGTTCTGTCCGGCCCGGTTCTGTCCGGCCCGGTTCTGTCCGGCCCGGCTGTGCCCGGCTGGGTCCGGCCCGGTTCTGTCCGGCCCGGCTGTGCCCGGTGTGCCCGGCTGTGTCCGCCTCAGCTCTTCCCGGCCCGGCTGTGTCCGCACCAGAGGTTGTGCCCGCTCCAGCTCTGCCCGGTTCTGTCTAGCCCGGTCCTGTCCGGCCCGGTTCTGTGAGGCCTGGTTTTGTCCAGCCCGGTTCTGTCCGGCCCGGTTCTGTCCGGCCCGGTTCTGTCCAGCCCGGTTCTGTGAGGCCCGGTTCTGTGAGGCCCGGTTCTGTGAGGCCCGGTTCTGTGAGGCCCGGTTCTGTGAGGCCCGGTTCTGTGAGGCCCGGTTCTGTCCAGCCCGGTTCTGTGAGGCCCGGTTCTGTTAGGCCCGGTTCTGTTAGGCCCGGTTCTGTGAGGCCCGGTTCTGTCCAGCCCGGTTCTGTCCAGCCCGGTTCTGTCCGGCCTGGCTGTGTCCGCACCAGAGGTTGTGCCCGCCCCAGCTCTGCCCATCCCAGCCCGGCCCGGTTGTTCCCATCCCGGCTGTTCCCATCCCGGCTGTTCCCATCCCGGCTGTTCCCATCCCGGTTGTTCCCATCCCGGTTGTTCCCGTCCCGGTTGTTCCCATCCCGGTTGTTCCCATCCCGGTTGTTCCCATCCCGGCTCCCCCGCGGTCCCTCCGGCGGCTCCCGCTGCGGCCGGGGCCATGTGAGGCGGGCACGGGAGCGGGGAAAGCCATCTTGGGGCGGCTGCGGGAGCGCTGCTGCCTCATAGGCTCGATCGCCGTGTGATGATGCTCGCTCGGCTCTGCCCGCCCGCCAAGCGCCCGTCAAGCGCCGGCCCCGAGCACCGCCGGCCCCGGAGCTGCTGCTGCTGCTGCTGCCGGCCCTGATACCGGAGCTGCTGCTGCTGCTGCCGGCCCTGATACCGGAGCTGCTGCCGGCCCTGATACCGGAGCTGCTGCCGGCCCTGATACCGGAGCTGCTGCCGGCCCTGATACCGGCCCCGATACCGGAGCTGCTGCTGCTGGCCCCGGAGCTGCTGCCGCTGCCGGCCCCGAGCGCCGCCGGCCCCGCTCCGGCCCGAGATGAGCCCCGGAGCCCCGGGCAGCCCCTGAGCGCACACAGGTACGCGGGGATGTCTCGCTCTCTCCCCCAGAGCACCGCGGCTCTGCGGGCCCGGCGGGGATGGGGATGGGGATGGGGATGCGTGTGCGGGGGGAGAATCCCTTCTGGCATCGGTAACTCTTATCGCAGGCAGGCAAACTTTATTATTCTGCAGCAATCTGGCCGTGCCCTTCAGTGAATCTTCCCTTCTGGGTGCCGCTCTGAATGGTAAAATGTGCATCGTGCACGAGCGCTAGGTAAAGGGATTAAACTCTTGCTAGATTATTCCATCCTCCCTCCGACTGATGTTTAATCTGATGTCATTTCCCAGGCACTTCGAGGGTTTCCAATAAGATAAAAGCCATTTTGGCAGGTTTGATGGCTGTGTTTCTGTCTGTGTCGGTGTCTGTGGGCAAAGTTGGTGGTGTCGGTGCTGTCCCTGCCCCAGCCCCGAGCGTGGTGCATCCGCACAGAATGTGTTTGCTTTGCAAATGTGGATTGTCGTGTCATGGCAAAGTCATCAGCGCCGCTCCTGCACAGAGCCACCGGCTGGGCAAATACGTGCCACTTGTCTGGCATCTGATGCTGAACGAGAGCGATCACCAGGGAATAGCTCATCCTTTTTTCCACAGAACGGCCAGATTTGCCGGCAGATCCAGACAGATCCGCGTCTGTATGGGCACCAGGGACAGCAGGATCGGGGGATGTCTGTTCTGCAGGCGAGCACGTAGAACAGAATAACAATCTTTGATGATTGCATATTGCCATAAATACCAGTGAATTAGCGTGTACTGGTGTGCTGTGCTCGGTGTTCCAGGGGATCCTGCAGGGGTTTCATGAACCTCTCCCCAGAATCGGGATTTTTGTGGCGCTGGGCAGGGGGTGTGTCTTTCCCGGAGTGATGTGATGGTCGACATTACAGCTGTACATGGGCTTAGTGCAGTTGTGACTGAGGAGAATCTCAGTGCACAGGAAAGCTTCGGCTTTTCTGTTCCAAACTGCTGCTGCTGCCTGTTATTTTAGAGGTAAAATACTGCCTGGGCTGCTTTGACCACGGCAGGTAGTGATGCAGGGCTGAAATGTAAAATAACTCAGCAGAATAACTTATTAGTGAATCTTGACACTGCAGCTGGCAAATACAGAGCCTGCTTCTTAAGGGGTTGGATATATTTTGCAGAAATAAGCTAAATTCAAAGCCATTGGCTGTAACATTAAGAACTGCATCAAGTTTTCTGTGACAGGGGAAGAATACCATGATTGTTATCATCCAAATAAAATTAAGGACTGTTACTTGGCAAGACAGAAGAGCTGCCTTAAGAAAACAGCAAGAAATACTGAAACACAGACCAAGCAGCAGAGGGGAAGTTACAGCATCCCCATAAAGTCAATATAATAGAAAGCAGCAGTACATGGCACTGATAGGAAAGTTGCTGTAGTCACTTTGTATTTTGGTGTTTTTGATCAGGAGGTGTCACATTTTTATTACAGGAGGGCTTTCAAGTCTGCCCAGCTGACAACTGAAGAAGGTAATTCAGATCAGATATTACAGATGTCAGCCAGGACTCACCACTGTAGACAGCCTTTGAAATACATATGTGCTACTTGTAGGTACCTTAAAGGATTTTGGGTCTTTTTTAGGCGCCTCTTGTTATTCCTTTTTGATCTGATGGTCCTGGTCCGTGGCCTTGTGCAGACTGTTTTCAGTAGGGAAAAGACGGACTGTAAATGAAAGCAGGGAAGTGCTCATGCTGTCTGCAGACTGGAGAGCAGCCCTGACTTTCCCTGCTTGCAGACCTGAATGAGTTCCACCCTGCTGGGATCCAGCACGGCTGCGTCAGCTATCACATCCAGCCTGATGGATCTGTCTCTACCTGGAGCACCTTCTTGAGAAAGGCAGAGCCTTTCTATTCAGAAATAGAGAAATTTCTACAATTCAAGTTACAACTCTAAAACAGCAGGCGGGTTTTAGGGGTAGGAAAAGTGAGATGGAACAAGATATGGGGCAGTGCAGTGCCACAGATTCCCGCATGAAAATGGTCTGAAGAGCTGCTAAATGCTGCTAAATGCTGCTTCAGTGATTGCCAGCTCAGAAAACTGAAGCATCTCTCCACAGGTCAACCCCACACTTGTAGAAGCTGTGTGTGTAGCTGTGCATCTGCACAAGCTGCGTTAGATGGGTGTTAGATGGGCACACACCCGTGTGTGTGTGAGCGATGTGGAGAGCTGTGGGACACTGAGCATTGCATTCATCAGCCAGCACAACAGAGCTGCAAACCTCTGAACCTGTCTGGGTTGCTGCAGGAGAAACGAGGGGCCTGTGATCACTGCATAATTCATATCCTCGGGTATTGGGGGTTTCCTCTTCGTGTGCCAATGCCCCACCACAGATCAAAATTAAACATCCAAGATCACGCTGTAATGAGAAACTGGTTGGTCATGCATCACATCCTGTCCTTTCAATATTTATGTTGAATGAAGCACGGTTTGACAGTCAAGGCTGTTTGTCATTTCACTGAAAGTGTTTCAGGCCCTGTTCACTGCTATGAAATATGTCACAGGAGCTGAAAAACCTGTTAGTCACGACTCTTTTCCTGAGACTTATTTTTGGGTTATTATTCAGCAAAAGGTTCTGACTAAACTGGAATTTTGTGTAAATCCTTTGTTTCCCCCTTTCATAGCCTGTATATCCTGTTCTGATAGAATGTCAAGCTGTAGAAATAACAATTTCTCTTTGGAAAGTCTCTCTGTGCACAGCACCAAGGAGCTGGAATCTGGTTCAGATTTTCTGGAAAACGCCGGGTGCCACTGGTGATTACCTCTGTGAGTGTTGGTGCTGTGTGTGAGATGCCTGGCCACCACAGAGGAGGATTGCCTCAGAGTGCTGCTGACAGTGGCATTTCTTCTGTTAAAGCACCATTTGCTGCTAGAATTGAAAAATAAATCCCAGTATCGTGAATGAAAATAGACCTGGAGTGTAGCCACAGCGCTGGGAAAACGCAGATTCCTCCAAGCATGGTTCCAGGGAGGCAGTGTGAGCTCAGGGGTGAGCAGGGGGCTCTTGCCAGGCTGCTTTGCTCTGGGGGGCTCTGGGAAGGGGCACTGAGCCCTGGGGAGAGCTCAGGCTCCTGGGGCTGCCCTTGGGATGGTCACTGTGGCTCCTCTGCTCACTGGAACCTGCTCAGAGACGTGTTGGAGCCGTGTTCATCCTGCACATCCTCTCACCCTGGAGATGGTGGCTGGAATCCACCTGTGCCTGGGGTTTTGGGGAGGAAACTCCAGTGCCCTAAAGGCTCGTGCTCACAACACTGCCTCATGCTCGTGGTGTGGTGCTGGTCAGGAAATCAGAGTGGGCTTCCAGCCCTGCCACACATTCTGTGAATGGCCCTGAGCAAAGCATTTGGTGTCTCTTGGGCTCTGTTCTCCTTCTGTAAATGGGAATAATAATGAACTCTTTCCACTACATTCTATTTATTTTATCTGCTTAGGAAATGAGATTTTCAGACCAAATACTGTTTTCTCCATCAGGATGCTGAATCCCAACAGAGGCTTCTAGATGCAACTGATAAATCACTTGACAGCCTGCATTGTGTGCTGTTGATCTATAGAAGGATATTGCTGAGTGCCAGAGGAATTTGAATTTGTTCTGAGGTTTCTGGAATAACATTTGATTAGCTAAATGCTCTGTTGTGCTCGTGGGTATGTCCAGGTTGGAGTGAAGAGCCTCATTACCCTGCTGGTGGCAGAAACATTTACAGTGCAGGTGTCAGGACAGAGGGAATGGGACTAGGGGCTTGATTTCTGCTTTTTTTTTTTTTTTAATATATCATTGTCATCAAGTTTTCTGTCTTCTGCTACAAACAGGCTTGATTTCTAGAAGGTGTTGCTGTGCCCAGTGTTTGCTGGTCAGCAGCAGTGCAGGGTGATGTGTGACCAGGCAAAAGGAAAGCACTGAGAATGTAACAGCAAGGCACAAATCCTCTTCCCTGCTCTCATCCCGTGACAATTTGAAACCCTCTTCCATTTCTCCCTTAAAGATCATCCCACAGCCAGCTCCTCTTCCTCAAGGCTTGATGTGATCACGGTGAGCTGGTGGGCAGCCATCAATGCACCCTTTTCCTTTCAGGCTCCACCTCCCCCAGAACTAGACTGATTTATTTTCTTTCACTGAGGAGCATAAATCATCTTTATAGACAACCTCATCAAATTTTTACACTGGATGGGTGATGGAAAAATTTACAGTGATGCCCCCTCGTGCCATCTTTGAAAGGAAAAGAAGCCTTTCTTGAGGCAGGTTATCTTGTTTAGGGTTGGCTTAGAAAAATCCTAAATCAAGGCTAAATTTCTCCAGAACAGGGAATTTATTCTGGGACTTTTACCTTTTCAGCTCCTGCTGAATATTTCTGTACCTCCTTCTTATGGAGTTGAAAAGATGTTCTTTGTTAGTCTGGTGTGGAATAGCAGGGTTCCTGTTCAGTGGTGTGGGAAGAGCATCTGCAGCGAGAGCCCCGTCCCTCAGTGTCACTGTTCTCTGCTGTTGATCAGCAGAGGCTCTCACAGACCTGTGCCAGTCCCAGGAGCACAGCACAGAGCCCCTGGCACTGTGCTGGGGCTGGCCACTCCCTGGAGGTGGCTGGGGGTGCTCAAAATTCAGGGGATGAAGCTCACAGTTGTCACTGCAAGCAGCACTCCAGGGCTGAATCCGGCCCCTATTCGCTGCCTTTCCCTGCTCTGTGACACTCACAGCTTCACCTCCTGCTAAATCTGACTTTCTGTTCCCCCCACCTCCCTGCCCCCAATCCTGCACATCCTTCAGAACCTCAGGAATATTCCCTGCCAGCTCCAGGAGTGTGTTTCTTCCCTTCTCCCTTGTTTACTGCTTGCTAATTAAATTTTGTAGGTGGCAGTTTGAAATCTTAGTGGGACGTGTCATGTGGCTGCTAATGCTCTGCAGATCTCTATTACATAACCTTTAAGTAGTTGGGGAAAATGTGCTTGTGTCATACTGGGCCTGACATAAGGCTCTGTCTGAAGCCAACAGTCTGATCAGGTTTTTTATGTAGGATGACTGTAGAAATCTTGTGGATGGTTTGTTCTGGCACAAGATTTGTGCCCTCGGTTGTCAGGTCAATTGTCTTCCTTGGCGAGATGCTTTGCATGGCTCTGTCTGCCTTCCCTGCAGGGCTCGCATTTAAACACTGGCATGCCAGGTAATGATCAAATAGAAATTAAATGCAGGATGCCAGGAGCCCTTCTGCTTTTCTGAGAGCTTTGCTCACGCCGCTTTTGAAGTGGCCCGAGCACAGAACAAACACAGAGAGCCTCTCAGTTCGTCCCCCCCTTCGCCTCCCACAGATCTCAGCTGGGCTCTGGTGCTTTATGTGAAATGAAAACAGGAATCAAGGCAGCTTTAAAAAGTGCTGTGTAGGGACCATCAGTTTTTAATGCTTGGTAATTCATTAGGTTCTGGTTTGCTAAAGGAGCATTTACTTTTGTAAATGACAGCGAGGTGTCCACTCACAGAGTCAGAGCTCTTCTCCCTCCCTCCCTCCAACCTGGTCCTGCTTCACACACAGCTCCACACTCCTGGTGCCTAAAGCACCTTGGTACATCTTCATACACCTTTAAATATATTTACACATCTTTACACATCTCTACACATATTTATGCACTGTCCAGTGCAGCTCAAGCACTCCATGGATGGACCAGCCTGGCCCTGAAGGAAATAATCTCATTTTGGTTTTGTGGCCAGGGTATGGCCTTGGAGGCTGAGTGCTGTCTGTGGCTCTGGCTGTGTTCTCTGATAATCACAGGGGATCTTCTGCCTCTCTTCATCTGCAGGGAGGGCTCAGGGGCAATGAGCTGCTGTGGCCTTGCAGTGGAAGTTGCAATTAGAAATGAGGAAGAGCTGGATGAAATTTTGTGTGTTGGGTTTTTTTTTAAAGGATATCAGACTTACAAGTTTATAATCTCATATTGAAATCTAATTGTGTGAACCTGTGTTTTGTCTAGAGAAGCTCTTAGTCTGCTTTAAAACTCTTTACTGAGTGCTTAAGAGCGGTGCTTTGATACCATTCTGTCCACTTTGCAGGTCAGAAATTTTCAATGTGCTTCAGGTTTATTTGCCCAAGATCATTCAGCAGGGCCAGTGGAAATCCATGGGTATTGTTTGCAGAACCTGGTCTAACATTTATCCATTGTATTGCTTCTCTTAATTAAATGTTGTATAAGAAAGGGGGAGGGGGAAGTATTGATCTTCTAAAACCAGACTTTTTTTATGGTTTCATTTTAAATTAACTGCCCATGTGCTGCTCATAGTAATGAGTCTGCAAATGTATTAATCTTTAAAAAAATTACTATTGTGATAAATCAGAGTGGCTGCAGTCAGTTTGTGCATGGCAAGGGCTGCCTGTTGGGTATCCTGGAATTGTAAATGTCCCTCTGGAAGGGTCTCCATCCAACAGTCTTAAATCTTCTGTGTAAATGTATTTACCACACACTGCCTGTGACTTTAGTAACTCTGGTTTATTTGAAGATTAAGTACAGTTCAGGCTGCTGTGTCTCCATGGTTGGTGGCTCCTGGATGAACTGGAACGGGAACAGAGGCAGCTGTAAAGGAGTTTTCTGCAGTTTTCTGGGGGTTTTGGAAGGGCAGGTGGGTACAGCTGGTGTTTTTGTGTTTCTGAGGAAAGCTGCAGCTCGTGGCTGCTCTGTTGGTGAGGGTAGGGACGGTGAGGCTGAGGAGGATCAGCTGCTGTGCTGACAGTGACACAGGCACGGCAGAGCTGTCACCAGGGACCCCAGGGACACCAGGGACACCAGGGACACCAGGGACAGTGAGGACACCAGGGACACCAGGGACACCAGGGACACCAGGGAGGGAAGGGACCCCAGGGACAGTGGGGACACCAGGGACAGCAGGGACCCCAGGGACATCAGGGAGGGAAGGGACACCAGGGACATCAGGGACACCAGGGATCCAAGGGACACCAGGGACCCCAGGGACAGTGGGGACACCAGGGACACCAGGGACCCCAGGGAGGGAAGGGACCCCAGGGACACTGGGGACCCCAGGGACACCAGGGACCCCAGGGACATCAGGGAGGGAAGGAACCTCTGGAGAACCTGCAGCAGCAGCAGCAGCTCCTTCCTTGCACTGCCAGGGGGATCCTCTCGTCTCCTGGGCCTGGGGGCTCTTGCTGAGGCTGGAGCAGGACAGAAGTGCCAGCGAGGGTTTTGTGAGCTTTGTGCAGACGCTGTGTGAGCACAAGGACCAGGGCAGCTGGGAGCAAGGGCTGCTCCTGGGGTGACACCATGGCACAGCTCTGGTGGCTCCAGCCACTGCAGCTCAGCCCCTGCAGGGATGGGAGCTCTCAGCTTTGCTCAGAGCTCCAAAAGGGGACGTTTCACACACAGCCAGGGTAAAGCAGCCACTCTGGACATTGATCCCAGCCATCATCCCAGCTGAGAGGTTTGCCACCTTGGATGTTGATAGTTACTGTCATAAACCCTGAACCTTGTGCTCAGCTTGCAGCCCAACTTCCCTTTGGAAAAATGTCTCTTTAATTTCTGCAAATACTGTTACAAGGAAACGGAGCATATAAAGCTTCAAGCTGCTGATATTTTTATAACATAATGCTAAAAGTTTTGTCAATACACAGTCTTTGCTTGTCTTAAAATAAGACAGAAGAATTTAGGAGACAGCAGAGGAGAGGAGGATGAGCTGTCCATGGTGGTGGGAGCTCAGGAGCTGAGCAGTGACTGAGCTGCTGAGCCCAGGCTGTGGCACCGTGGGGCTCAGGTGCTTCCACTGGCTGTTTTTGGGAGAACTGCTGTGAGCAGAGAGCAGGAGCAGCTGCAAGTGCAGTTCCTGTGCCCTGTACAGGAGGGAACAGGCAGGTTTCAGTGGCACAGCACCTGTGGAAGTGTCACTGCCCAGCTGGAGCGATCCCAGCTCCGGAACAGCGCTGGGCTCCAGCTCAGAGCAGCCCCAGAGCCCTCCCAGGCCAGAAATCCAGCTGGACACGGCACAGGCACGCAGCAATTGAGGAGCACAAAGGAAAAGCCTTCTCCTTCCTCCTTGCCCTGCATTTTAGCCCTTTCAGAGGTGCTGCCTTCCCCCTCCACTGCCCCATTGTGCTTTGTGTAACTAACATTTACTCTGTTACATAAAAAACTACCGGGACATTTAATCAAACCACGTTGTTGATTTTTTAGCATCACTTTATTTAATAGCATTGAAGGGCCCATGCAGCTGTTGAGAAGGATGTTTTCTCACTCCCATTTGCTGTAGCTAACAGGAAATGTTCCCTAATGCAGCTGGGCTGTGCACTGTAATGTGTGGATGGAACTGGCTGTAGTGAGTTGGAAATTATTGTTTGAAAGAAGGTTTTTTACAGCAGGAGAGGGGTCTGGAGCAGAGTATCCACTGCTGTTCTCTTTGGGGTTTCAGCAGCCTGGTTTGCCCACTTCAGCTCTTGTGCTTCTTCTGGTGCTCAGGTCAGGTCCTGGAGGATTTCCCAGGCTTTGGGGTAAGGAGGGAAGAAATGGAGAGGCTTAAAAAAACACCCAGTGAGGAGGTGGAGTGGAAAAAACACAATGAATTAAAAGGTAGCACCCATTTGTTTCCCATGTGGGTAAAGGGGTTCCACTGTTGTCTGTCTGCACTTGCATCTCCAGATCATTTGGCAAATGTGAGCTCAGAAGAGCTCTCTGTTAAACACTGATGAGTTTTACTAATTAGTTTTACTAATTCCTTGTCTGTGCTACTGGCTTTGTCCTCAGTAGTACATGACAATTTAGATTTTCACAGGCTTGGCATTTGTGGACTACTCCCCCTCCAAAGCACAGCTCCCAAGTCAGCAAAAAGGGACTGTCCTTGACACCACATCTGCCTCCAGGCTAAAAATGAGACTTTGTTTGTGGTGTGTAAGGGTTGCCAGGAGCACAGAATTTTCATAGCAGTCATGGCTGATAGGAAAATGCAGATTTGAGGCATGTAGCACTATTTGTTTTTTGTTCTCTGCTACATTCATTAAAAGTATAATTGCTGGCATTAGCTAGGCAGAATAACGTATGCCTGTGAGCTCAGTGCTTTTAAAGGCCCATGGCATCCCTATTATCAGAATTTCTGATTTACTGGAATAACTTCAGGGCTGAAATGGGTTTCTTTCATCGTGGGCTGGTGCAGTTTAAGTTATTCAGATACATGGTAAATCTCCTCCTGTGCATGGGAAAAAATGCATCTGGATTTTTATCCTTCCATCAAACCTGCTTTCGGGATGAAGTCCCACAGGAATGTTCAGCTATCACTATCCATCATTACTGGATTGATGACAGACCACTATTACATAAATAATAAAACCAGCAGGTAAATACTTCAGGGGAAATATCACAATATCCACTCTGTGTCTCACATCTCTTCAAATTACGAGGCACATTTGGAAGGGCAGGAGAGACATGTGAGAAACAAACCCCATTATTTCCATCAGCAATAATTAAAACCATTTACAAAGAGTGTGGAGTACTTAAAACACATCTTAAAGCTTTGGCTTTTTGTGTCAGTGTAGGATTTGTGTTCAGGGAGGATGGGTTGGAACTGGAACAAGCCAGAAGAAAGGGCTGTATGAATAAACCAGGAATTTGGGGAGCTTATCTTATGAAACACTAAAAGAGATTATTCTTTCTTGTCTAATAGTGACAAAATGACAAGGTAGGTCTGATTTCGTCACTAATTCTGACTCAAGCACAGACTTGGTGCTCCAATTCAAACACCCAGAGATTGCCAGGGTGATGGAAATGTTCAGAAATGCCAAAAGCTTCATATTCAGTGAAACTTTTCCACAGCATCTGTCTGGCTGAGCTTTAACCCAGCTTCAGTTTTTATCTTGTCTGAGTGCTCCCTGGCCTTGTTCTCTGTCTGAAGTCAGTAATTCTCAATGAACCCTTTCTCCAAGTGCTGCATGAATGTTATTTATGTAAAAAAAAAACCCTTTTACTTTTGCAGTCTTTACATGGTGCCTCTGGTACTTCTCTCAGTGTAGGTGAGTGAATATTTTTCAGTGCAGAGCTCCTAAGTAAAAGCTACATCTGCTCTGGAAGCCCAAGGTTTCTTCCAGTCTCTCACTGCCATAATATTTGTGAGTAGTTCTGCTGTTCTTCTGTAGGTTTTTCCCAAAGGTGTTCTTGGGAAAAGCAGAATTTTATTTTGAATTGTTATTCCCACGGGGCCAAATTCATTGGGTTATTACTTGTACTGTCTCCAGAATCCCTCTGAGCCCCTCATGCACGGGCTTCAGGCAGAATGTTGGGATCACACTCAGGTTTTCTCCACAAAGATAGAACAGAAAGTCACAGTAATAAATGGCTGTGTTTGGGGTAAACTGCCCCTGCTGCTGATGCATATTTTGCCATCACTTTGTGCTATTTCAGGTTTGTGTTTGTTCCGTGGCCTGGAGTGGGCTGCTGCTCTCGGCTGCAGGAGGGGCGCAGAGCAGCCCTGCTGGAAGCCCCTGGGGTCAGCTTGCAGATGATCCAGCACACACAGACCAGGCTCATTTGTTTCCTTTCCATGGAGCTGTTTTGTGCACGTTTGTCTCCAGGCAGTGTGGCAGGTACTGGCGCTGTTAAACTCATTCCTCCTCGGTGAGGTGAAGGAAGGTCTGCAGGCAGAGAGTTCACAGGTTTATTGGCCTCTGGCTCTCTCTCTGCAGGTCTGTTTCCAATGCAGTGGCAGCAGTTTGCCCTTTACAAGCGCAGGATTAATGGTTAAGAAGTGTTAAATGCATTAAAGAAGTGGTAAATGCATTATTCCATATGTGCTTTATTTTATGTTTCATGGATTCACGTGATGCACTTTGCCTTTCATCTGGAGATTTCAGTCCTTACAGACATTAATTAACAAAGTCTCTTTGCACATCTCCTAGGTAAGAATGATTATGATCCCCATTTTGTTCAGAAGGGCACAAATTTCACCAAATTTCTGCAGTGAGTCAGTGGCAGAGCTGGGAATCAAAAGTGGCAGAGCTGCCCACACCAAAGCTCCGCTGCACCGAGGAAACCAGCAGATGTGGAGGTTTCTGTACAATGCACACGAAACACGTTCAGTCATTTCCTGGTGCATAAATGAGAAATGAATTAACAACCAGAAAAGCCAAATTCAGCAGTTGGATCCTGGCAGGGGAAGCGATGGGAGAGGATTTTGTGCGAGAGAGAGGCAGCAGCGCTTGCAGGAGCGCTGGAGGAGCTGCTGGGCTCCCTGCGGGAAGGTGAGTCTGGAACCTCTGCACATCCTCCTCTCCCGTCCTGCCTGGGCTCAGGGCAGGCTCCAGGGGAGGCTCAGGGAGCTGCTCCTGCTGCAGAAAGTGAAGAGTGCTGTTCCTGCTGCTGGCTCACACGCTGGAAAACATCATGGCCTTGCTGAGAGCTCTCCCGCCGTGCCACCAGCGTTTTGCCAGTTATCCAAAGGTGAAAATATTCTTATTTGTGCTCTCCATAGCTGGATTCACTCCCTCCCCATCCCTGCTCCATCATTTGTTTGTGAGACAGACTAGGGGTTTTGTCTGAGCTCTTTGGGTGGAGCTGACCTGGAGATTTCAGGTCTCACCTGTTCCTCTCTGGTTATAAATCATCGCTGATGATTTTTCCTCTCAGTCTGGATAGAACAGGTGAATGCTTTTGACCTTAAGGTCTTCAAACTGTAATTTCTGGGGATGTTATGACTGGGATGTGAGTTATGCAGACCTGTGATGGGTGATGCACAGGAGCCTTAGATCTGCTGCTACAACCTTAAAAATAAAGAAAAATTCCTTTCTTCAGCTGAGAGGGAATTCTGGTCCTAAAAATCCTGCTGAGAATCAAGAGGTTGCTGGAGGTTTCTAAGGAAGGATTCTTTCGGAGAAAATCAGGCCAGGGTTTGCCTTTTTTTCCCCTAGAGTTTAGAAGAGAGAGTGTTTTTAAAGACATCCATTCTCTTCCTACATGAACAGTGGATTGAATTCAGCGTGCTGTCTGCTCTGGAAGTTTATTAATGTAATCACTCAGCTGCAGATAGTTAAAACGTTGAAGGAATCAGGCTGGCAGGGAGCCTAATCACTGTGCAAAACCAAGCCACACCACAGCAATATTAACCTTTCCCGTCTGGAGCTCTCTTAGTTTCCCTCTAGTGTGCTTATCTAAGCCTGCCAGCAGAATGTGCAAGGTAAAGACTTTCAGGAGATGTGCTGGGGTGGGTTTTTTTGGTTTATTTTCAATTGGAAGGATGTATTGCAATATTTGTGCTAACAGCTTTCCTGCAGAGCTGGAATGTGCTCTGTGGAAGGTGAGAGGGGGAAGCTCAGTGTGAAGATGGGACTGGTTCATGGAGTCCTGGAATCAGGGAATCATTTGGCTTGGGAAATAGCTCCAGGGCAGAGTCAGAACCTCTGAGCCAACCTGCTCCTTCTCCAGAGAGGGAGCAGCAGCACAGGGCTTGGGAGCTGATCCCTGGGACAGGACAGCTCAGCAGAACCTGTCCAAACTGGGCTCCAGCTCAGCAGAACCTGTCCAAACTGGGCTCCAGCTCAGCAGAACCTGTCCAAACTGGGCTCCAGCTCAGCAGAACCTGTCCAAACTGGGCTCCAGCTCAGCAGAACCTGTCCAAACTGGGCTCCAGCTCAGCAGAACCTGTCCAAACTGGGCTCCAGCTCAGCAGAACCTGTCCCAGCAGGGCTCCCCAGCCTCTGCAGGGTCCCCAGCTCTGGCACAGCGGCAGTGAGGCTTTCACAGGCTGAGCCTCCCTCCTTCTCACCTGTGCCTTTGCTGGGCTGTTTGCAGCGTGGCTGCTGTTTGTCCCACTGCTGTCACCTGCTGTGTTTGTGTCACCCCCCCTCTCCCCGTTGCCAGTTCCCAGCTGTGGCCAGAGCTGCTCCATGGCAGTGGCAGTGGAAGGCAGTTGGAATGTGCTGCCTGGGGAAGCTTTTGCCCACGAATTGCTCAGGCCGTGCCCCTCATCCCAGGCTCTGCCCCCTCATCCCGGGCTCTGTCCCTCATCCCGGGCTCTGCCCTCTCATCCCGGGCTCTGCCCCTCATCCCGGGCTCTGCCCCCTCATCCCGGGCTCTGCCCCCTCATCCCGGGCCGTGCCCCCTCATCCCGGGCCGTGCCCCCTCATCCCGGGCTCTGCCCCCTCATCCCGGGCTCTGCCCCCTCATCCCGGGCTCTGCCCCCTCACCCCGGGCCGTGCCCCCTCATCCCGGGCTCTGTCCCTCATCCCGGGCTCTGCCCCTCATCCCGGGCTCTGTCCCTCATCCCGGGCTCTGTCCCTCATCCCGGGCCGTGCCCCCTCATCCCGGGCTCTGCCCCCTCATCCCGGGCTCTGTCCCTCAGCCCGGGCTCTGTCCCTCATCCCGGGCTCTGTCCCTCAGCCCGGGCTCTGCCCCTCATCCCGGGCTCTGTCCCTCAGCCCGGGCTCTGTCCCTCATCCCGGGCCGTGCCCCTCATCCCGGGCTCTGTCCCTCATCCCGGGCTCTGCCCCTCATCCCGGGCTCTGTCCCTCATCCCGGGCTCTGTCCCTCAGCCCGGGGTCTGCCCCTCATCCCGGGCTCTGCCCCTCATCCCGGGCTCTGCCCCCTCATCCCGGGCTCTGTCCCCTCATCCCGGGCTCTGTCCCCTCATCCCGGGCTCTGTCCCCTCATCCCGGGCTCTGTCCCTCATCCCGGGCTCTGTCCCCTCATCCCGGGCTCTGTCCCCTCAGCCCGGGCTCTGTCCCTCAGCCCGGGCTCTGCCCCTCATCCCGGGCTCTGTCCCTCATCCCGGGCTCTGTCCCCTCATCCCGGGCTCTGTCCCTCATCCCGGGCTCTGCCCTCTCATCCCGGGCTCTGTCCCTCATCCCGGGCTCTGCCCCCTCATCCCGGGCTCTGCCCCCTCATCCCGGGCTCTGTCCCTCAGCCCGGGCTCTGCCCCCTCAGCCCGGGCTCTGCCCTCTCAGCCCGGGCTCTGTCCCTCATCCCGGGCTCTGCCCCCTCATCCCGGGCTCTGTCCCTCATCCCGGGCTCTGTCCCTCAGCCCGGGCTCTGTCCCTCAGCCCGGGCTCTGCCTCTCAGCCCGGGCTCTGCCTCTCAGCCCGGGCTCTGTCCCTCAGCCCGGGCCGTGCCCCTCATCCCGGGCTCTGCCCTCTCCTGCTCCTGTGGCAGGGGGAGAAGTGATTTTCCCTTCCGTGTGCCAGGTGTGGCACTCCTGCTCATCCACCTCAGCTTATCTCAAACCATCCTTTGGGTGCCACCCATCCGAAAAATGTTGGATGCTAATAAATGCATAAATAGAAAATAATTTTACAAATAATAATATTAAAATATAATATAATAGAACTAAATGTATATAAATTATATAAATATAATTTATAATCTAATTTATATAAATGGTATATAGATATAGAAATATATCTATATATAATCACATACAAATGGCATCTAGATATAGAAATTATATAAATATATAAAATATAAAGATAATATATAAAATATAAAGATAATAAATGTATAAAATATAAAGATAACAAATATCTAAAAATATGTGAATAATAAATATATAGATAATATAAATATACAGAAATATAGAAATAATATAGAAATGAATTTAGAATTTCCATCCAGATGACCCCAAACTCTTGGTGCCTGAAGGCAGCTGTGTGTTTTATGCTGAGGGGTGGCTGGCGAGGCAGGGGTGATGTGGCCCCATCTGTGATGATGGTGATGATGATGATGATGATGTGTCGGTGCTGTGGTGCTCAGCCCGGAGCTGTGGGGAGGCTGCAGGGCTCGGCTGCTCCAGAGCTGCTCTCTCGGTGTTCTTGGCTGCCTGGCTGGGCACAGAGCCAGCAGGGCTCGTGTCAGAGCCTGGCACTGGGCACAATGTGCATTCTGCAGCTTCAGTTTCTGCTTTGGCAGCTCTCTGGGCATCACCTGTGGCTGCAGCAGAGCCCAGGGCAGCGCTGCCGTGGCCTGGGGGGCTCAGGAGCCCCTGGCCCAGCCCTGCCTGCCCAGGGGAGCTGCTGCTCCTGCCCAAGGGATGATTTTGCTGTGCCAGGAGGGGATGCCAGGGCTGTGGAGAGGCACCAGCTGCTCTCGGGGAGCTCTGGCTTTGCTTCCAGATTTCTTCACAGACAGCAATCTTCAGCTCTTGTCCTGTTGTTTATGGCAGGGGCAGTCAGACGTTCTCCTGACTGTCATCTCCTCATGAAAAGCCACCTCAAATCCTTTTTAAAGGATTTACATTTTATGTTGATAATACTTAGGGCTTAAAGGCCTGATTCTCCTCAGACTTGTGGTAGTATCACTGTGGGATAATTCCAGTAAGAAATATATTAGTTACGTGTGTGAAATGAAAGAAAAACTGGTCTGGCTGATCCACAATTCATTTAAATAAAAGTCAACAGCCCCATGGAAAAGGCAGACATTGTTTGCTAGTGTGGAGCTCCTGCAGGGGGATGCAGGGGCTGGTTCACACATGGTGCTGGAAATGGAGATTTAAAAGCTCTGCTGGATGGGGCTGTAGCTGTGACAGCTTTGCCCTGTGCACATCCCTTGCACTCCTCTGAAACCTGAACGTGAAGTCCCTGTTAACAAATGAGATGCTGTGAAATTTCCCATTAAAAATAATATTCTAGAAGATATCTGGTGTTCATTAAGGTTTCTTTTGTCAGCCAGGAGGTTTATCCAGGCTGGAGCTGGGGGTTAATGCTCAGCTTCCTTGCAGTCTGTGCAGAGTGCTGTGAGCACGGGGGCATTCCTCACCCCAGCTCTCCACATCTGCAGCATCAATAAAAAGAGAAAGCAGCCAGCCTTATGCTCAAAAACCTTTTTCTAATTTGTAGATTAGGTAAATTATTTCATACTTATACTTTATGAAAGAAATTCTCAGTGGTATAGACGGGTCTCTCGCCTCTTTATCTTAGTTTGTCCTTGTAAATTTTGTATCAGAGCATTAAAGAGTAATGAATAAATTATTATTAATTTTTCCATCTAGTCAGATTTGTGTTTGTCCCAGGAATCATGTCTTGCTTTGGCCACAGGATTTATTGGCACGTTCTGTGATGCTCTGCTTTTTGAGACTTCCAGCTAGAAGTGGTTTTTAGATTAACACAGCAGCATGAGTCATTTGCATCAGAGCTTCCTGCCCAGAAGGTACCAAAGTTGCTTTGAATTTGTCATAAAAACTTTTGACAGCAGACTCTCACGCTGAATTTAGCATAGATTTCTGCAGATAGGTGTTTAACTAATTAAATTCAGAACAATTTGGCACAGTAGCTAAAAATATGGGAACCCTCAAGACTGCAGTGCTTTGGAGAATTGGTGTCAGCTACAGCAAAGCCACGATGAAAATCAGAGAGATGGAGATTTTTAAACTGAAAGGGCAGGACAATGTGATATTGGCTGCAGGAAAGAGGAGAATTAAGGGCAGGGTATGAGAAGTGAGAGGAGGATTTTGCAAGCTCGAGTTTGCTCAGGGGAGCTCCCAGCAATGCTGGGTTTTGTGAGGAGTTTCATTGATGGAGGAAGGGTTTGTGGGCAGGGAGGTCACAGAGTGGCTGCTTCAAAGGGAGGGAGCACAGAGCCCTGGTGATCTCAGGCAGAGGAAAGTGTGGAAGGCTGTGGAAAAGTAGTTTAATAGTTTATAGGTTCATATAGCTGCTGAAGATTTTATTGTTCCAATTAGAAAAAGAAAAGCCCAGTCCTTAGCTGACTTTTGTTCCTTCACTTGGAAGGAAGTAGTTCACTTATCAAATCCAAGGAAATCAGAGTTTTTCTACAGTGTTTTCCATTGGTTGGTGTGAGCATTTTATTGCTTCTCAGGGGTTTTTTCTTGCCAACTGTCTGCATTCATTTTATCATTCTGGTGATGCAGACTCTGGATGTTTCTGTTCCAGGGCTGGGATTGCATGCCTGGACAGCCTCCAGGACTGCCTATTGTTCTTTCTTACTTTGAGCTGCAAGGGACAAGTGAGCTCTAATTTTTAAATTTATTTATTAAAAAATGGAATCAACAATCTTCCCATTCACAATCAAGATCACCATTCACCCAAAGCTCCATCTCTGTAATTAGCCACAAGCTGAACTCTGCATTTTCAGTAGGGTTTCCTCTCTGCTGTCATGGTGGGAATTGTTCAGTCTGGCTGATGTTGGAAGGCTGTTTGAACAGAGAAAGAAGGATTTTTTTGTCTGATGATAAACACATCTTGCTCATTTGTTTATGATCCTATGGAAGAGCTGACAGCCACCAGAGCAGTTCCATTGAAGGACCAAACTGCTGGGGGAAGCAGGATCGTTAAAGGCAACAACCAGGCCAGAAAAGGTGTCTGCATTTCAAGGGTGAGGTTTGTGTCTGTCACCAGAGCTCAGGTTCAGAAGGAAATGGGGTTTTGTTTTAGCTGGAATCAACAGGTTCAGGTTGCCAACCTCTAGGAAAGTTCAGGTTTACTTTTCTAACTGGTTGTTACTCAGCTCTTGTGAGGTGGTTTCTGTCCTGCCCATCTGCTCTGCAGGGCACAGCAGTAACACTGAAGGGTGTTCTTTCCTTGGAAAGGGCAGTGAGGAGCCCAGGGAGCCAGGAGGGTTTCCCTCAGCAGGGTGGAGGCAGTGTGGAATGCTGAGATCCGAGGTGCACCCTGCAGTGGTGTTCAGCCATGGCCCATCTCAGCAGAGGAACAGAACCTCTGAGCACACCACAAAAGCTCTGAGGGATGCTGGAGGCTCAGATGAGGCCGGGGTTTGTGTCTGACAAATGGCACAGCTGGCAGGGATGGGAGCTGCAATGAAGAGTGACAGAACATAGTGGTAAAAACATCAGATTAATTCAGAGTACAAGTCCAGTGTCCTGCAGTTTGGTCCCCTGCTTGCCTCAGTCTGAAACGTGTTCAGAGAGCTGACAACTCCACCAGGTGTCATCAGTGGAGTACTTTGGGATGGTGCCTTGTCTAACCAAGGAGCACGTTTTGTTACAAGCTTCCAAAAATCATTTAACAAGAAGTTGTGATTCTTTCTTTTGGAGCCCACTTTCCATTTTCCAATGACAGCTTGCTTTCAAAACTCCCAGTGCCATGGGATAATTAGGTAGGGACCCTGCAGGTAATTATCTTTTCTGGAAAGCCAAATACTCATTCTCTCCTGATGGCTGAGGAGAATTCCTGTCAAGCTCACTGTGTGTATTTTTAATAGAGTTTTGCTGTTATTTATCTCGTAATTGCTTCCCTTTCAAGCAGCCAGGTTATTGCAAGGAAGTTCTTTAAGCATTTTTCTCTCAGGAGATGATCTCTCCTGTGAGTTTGCTGTGCTGCCCTTTGGCTGCTGGGCTTTGCAGAGCCTCATCCTCAGCAGGGCTGGGGCTCCCTGGGACTGGGGGGAAATTCCTGAGGGGCCAAAATGGGAACATTCCCCGTGTGTGGAAAGCACGTTTGGGCCTGGAGGGAGAACAGGTCCATCTGGATTGTCTGGGGTTTGTGTAGGAAGAGCTGGCTGGGAAATCTCTGAGCCTTCCCGTGGTGCCAACTGGAATAACTTGACCAGAAACTGCAATAAACTGGATATCAAACTACAGGGAGAGGTACAAACTTCATTAAAGGCACTAAAAGCAGGCAGGAGGATTATGTAGCAAGAGCCCCTCCCCTGCTGGGAGAGGATTCTCAAGCCCAGGTAACAGGTGCAGGCTCTGAACACCTTTCTTTGCTCTCTCCACTTTGATGTCTCTGCAGCTGCTTCTCCTCCTTTGTTTATTATTTCATTAAAAAATATTCATAACAATGAAGCGTGGTTCTGTGTACTGCCCGTGGTCCTGTCAGCATTTGGAACCACTTTTTTCATCAGTTTTCAGTGGCTGGTAAAGTCTGAGCTTCTCTCCTGTGTTTGAGTCCCAGAACAGACCCCAAAATTAAAAGGCTTTAGGACACTTCCTTATGTGTCTGGATTCATAAATTACCAAGATTCCAGGTTAGTGCTCCTTTCCTTCACCCAAATTTTCCTTGGGTGGAACATCTCCCATGTCATGAATATTTTCAGTTTCCTCTTTTGTGCATACAGAGCTCTCTCACAGCTCTCAACCTGCAATTACTGCTCTCCCTAATAAATATTTAAATGGCAGCTCAGCTTTCAGACAGAGGACACCGGTGACAAAGATCAAGCTTTCTGACCTTTTGTTAATTTGCTCACTGAAATAGGATTCCCATGGTCTCATTTTTTGTATTTAAGAGAAGAAATTTGCATACAGAGAGGGTGGTGGCTTTTCTCATTTTTTGTTGCTAATTTCCCTTTGGTGCATTTATTCTAGTAGATCTTAAAGAAAAGTCACTGGATAGTTCTATCAGTTATGCATGAGAGTATGAAAGATAGAATTGAAGTAAAAAAACCCAAACAATTTGGCTCTTTATTGGGAAATTACTTGAAAAAGAATTTTTTTTACCATTGTGGAAAAAAAAAAAATCAGCAAAAAAAGGAAAAGTAGAAATGTGCTAGACCAGTGGAGAAACTTGTTACCCCCACACTGCATTGGAAAGAAATACAAACTGGTTATGATAGCAGTGGAGAGGGAAGCTGGAAAATCTCAATTACTGCTTTGGAAGTGAAGTGATCTGTTCTGGAAAATGCAGCAGCTGCATCCCCCCAGAAACTGAACTGACAGAAGAAACAATGAGGTGTGTCCACGCCATCTCAAATCCACTGGATTGTCAGGAACTGCCAAATGGAAACTGTGTTGTGGAATTGTCAACCCTAGCTAGAAATGTTTGGTTTCTTTGTATTTGTTCTGAGCTTTCTGTGGGTATTCCACAGGAAGGAATTCCTGCAGTTCCTGGAGCACAGGCTGGGGCAGCCAAATCCTGGGAAAGCTCTGCTGCTGGCCCCATAGTTCTGGGATAGTTTGGTTTTGTTCCTTATTTTATATGCAGCCATAAATGAATGGACACAGCTATAAAGTTAATTAAAGAAGGGGCTTAATTAAGGGTTGTAATTAAACTGGTGGAGGAAATGACAATGGAATTGAAAATTCAGAATGAGTGATGTAAAGGCTGATGGTGTTGAGGCAGTAATCTGTATGAAATAATTGATTCTGTAGCCATTAGTCTTTCCTAATGAGATTAAGGACGAGGTGGCACGAGCTCACTAATGAATTTGTTTTGTGCCTTTGAAATGTGGTGTAATGGTACAAAAGTGGTGATTGTTTAACACACCAAGAAGCTCTCAAACTGCAAGACAAAGAGCATCAGGGTAATTCCGTGCTCTCAGATGTGACAGGGTCCAGGGTAAGGTTTGGCTGAAGGCTGAAACACCAACCCAAACATCCTGCGTGCTCCAGCCTCGGAGATTCCAGGAGAATCGGCTGCACAGCTTTTATTTCATCTTTTAGCAGAGGCTCCCTGGGAGCTGCTGGGGAGAAATTCTCCACAAACTCCCCCTGGGAGCGTGTGGGGATCTGAGAGGTGCAGGATTTTTCTGTGCTGTGGGTACTGAGTGGCTGATCCTGCGTTAGCACAGTGCAGGTGATGAGCCTGTAGTGTCTTCACCTAAAAATTCACAGTGCTCCCAGTCCAAGGCTTGTCTTACTGTTACCTTCCTGTACTTACTAGGGCAGTAATAAGTTGTAATAAATTGATTGTAGACAGTAAATAAAACAGATCAGCTTGGTTAGAATTAAATATGTCTTTCTCTGCAAACACCCACACAGTGCAGAGCTGCAGAGCTACTACACATTGTAACAGTGCTGATTATTTCACTAATACCGAATATTTGTACTCACAGAGAGGCAAAAGGAAAAAGACACATTAAAAGCAGAGGGAGGTCAGGAAAATCCTTTCAATTGGAGAGGAAAGATTAAAA
Organism: Pseudopodoces humilis; assembly: GCF_049639895.1. Classification (NCBI taxonomy): domain Eukaryota; kingdom Metazoa; phylum Chordata; class Aves; order Passeriformes; family Paridae; genus Pseudopodoces; species Pseudopodoces humilis. Next base: position 460,979 of record NC_142219.1, read on the forward strand.
TGTGTTTTGTGAAGGATTTACTGAAGTATCTTACATTACAAGCTCCACATTTAAGAATTGCTTCAGTGGAGTGATCTAACTTACAATTGTTGACATTTTCCTTCCATGCTGAATGTTCCTGTCCTGTGTGTAACCTGGCTCCTGCTGCTTTGATCACCATGCATTCACCATTTCCAGCTTAGGACCAAAGTTAATTGCTGAGCTGTTTCTAATGTGCAGTAGAGATCAGAGAAGGCAGTGACAGCATCTTTCAGATGAGTGGATGTTCCGAGCAGGCTGGTTTGGCTCCTGTGTGGTTTGTGTCCCGCAGGGCTGTGGCAGTGCCCAGCAGGAGCATCAGCCTGGCACTGCAGCTCCTGGCAGGGATTTTCCTAGAAAGACTTTGCAGTTCTTCAGCAAACTCTCCTCCCGTGTGCTGCAGCAGTGATCTCAGGGAAGGGTCAGCTCCTCTTGCTGCTCCTCTGACCTGGAACTTTCCCGAGTGAAAACTCTAAGGAGTAACTCTATAATCTATAATCAGGACTCTATATAAACCCTATAACCAGAAGGCTTTGGCTCTGGCAGGATTTTTACCTGCATTTATAGAGACTGCAGATACCAGAGTTGTACATTTGTGAAACTGCAGGGACCTATTTATCTTTTATACCCAGAGAGCCCTAAGGGAAGGCTGGAATTCCACAGGAGTGGTAACAACTCTCAGCAAAACAACTCCTCGATTGCAAATCCTGTGCTTGAGCACCAAGCTGCAGCTGTGAATTTGCATTTTCAAGGCCTGTGCCCATCAAGCATCCCTTGCAGCAGAGCCTTTCCGTGCTCTGGATGTGCTTCAGTGCATTTGTTTGTGTCTTTAAGAAGCCATGCCATCCCTCAAAACCAAACGTGGAGAACTTGCAGTGCATGAAGTGACTTCTCAAAATAGATCTTTCCCCAGCAAAAGGCTCTGTCACCAGAGTTCTTTAGCAGCCAGGCTGCACCTTAATGAGTCAGACAGGTTCCAGGGAGGATTGAATTACGATCCTGTTCAGCAGCCACCGATTCTGCTCAGGAAAGTCATGAATAAATAAAAGCTGTGAGCTGCAGGCCCAAGCCCAGCAGACCTGAGAGGATCCATCCTTTTCTGAGCCATTTCCCATCTCCCACTTGATGCTGCCATCAGAATTAGATTTGTGCTGATGAAGACACCAAGCATTATGTAAGTAAAGGCATTTAAAAATAGGTGGCAATGTGGGGGTCTGGGTGGAAGTGTCTGTCATTAACTCCGTGCAATCTGTTCGACTGCGCCCTCTGATATTCAGCTCGTGCACACAGGATGCCATGCAGATGCCTCATTTTGTGTGTGAGGGACACTGTCCAAAGGTATTTTTAGAATTCCATTTCAGGGAGAAAATCAAGTCTTTGGAAGGACTGATTCATGGTTATCATGGTCTCCCCTGCTCTGTTCCAGGATGGTTTTAGCACAATCCGGGCCCCAGAGCGTGTTGTGCTCCCTTGGTTCAGGGACAAGGGGATCGGTGGGGCAGGTTTGGGGTCCAGCAGCTGATCTGGGTTAGTGAAACAGAATCAGGGTGTGGAAGGGAGCTGTGTGCAGCTGGGGAACGGGGCAGGGAGCTGTGAGATGCTGCTGGGGATGGCTGGGACCCCTGGCCAGCCCAGGTGCCCGGGCAAGGGGGAGCTGCAGGAGGACACTGGGGCACTTTGGCATCGCCCTGGGAAGGTTCCTTTGGCTCCGGGGGCAGCACAGGGATGTGTGTGAGCACTGCAGCCCCCGGGGGGACAGAGCTGGTGCTGGGGGACAGGGGCAGTGCTGCTGCTGCCCTGGGGTGTTGAGCAGTTTGCAGGGGCAGGAGGAGGATGCAGGAGCTGTGTTCTGCTGCTGCCTTCAGTGCTGGCTCTGGGGATGGCTCTGGGGGCTGCCCCCAGCTCTGCTGAGCTCCCTCCAGCCCCTCCAGTGAAGCCACCCCTGCAAAGGTGGGGGCTCGCCAGAATTTTATTTGCTGAGCTTAATTAGCGGGTCTTTCTACTCAGGTTTTTTATTTTCTAGTTAGAGAACCACAACCCAAATCAAACATTATGGGAAGACGCCTCACTGCTTCAGAGCCCCAGCTGCAGCACAATCTGCTTCTAGACCTGCCCTTCCAATAGCTCTAGGCACTTTGCACTTGGTTATCCTGACCTGGATCTCGCAAGAAGAGGGATGTGAGGATGGAGCTGTGAGGACTCAGTGGGAAAGCGAGGACAGAGCAAAAGTTCTCCCAGAAATTCACTGCAAAGGTCCCTCTGTGTTTAAGGAACTTTCCCCCAGTTTTTGTGGTTCTTGAGGAAGTGGCTTAAAATGCTGTGGGTGGCATGGAATTGATGTGGTGTGAGGAAGGGAAGCTGCTTCTGCCCGAGGGAGGAAGAGCTGTCCTGGATCTTCCCTGGGTTGTGGAGCTGTCACCAGCTGGGATCCTACCAGAGATCCGGGGGAGTTCTTACCCAGAGTCTGCATTTCATCTCTCTCAGTGATTCACCCTCTCCACTGACTCACTCTGCAAATGCTGCTTGATTGCTGGCCAGAACAAAAAATGCTTAGCAGAGAATTAAGTAGATTTGAGCCATCCCAAGTTGAGGATCCTTTCTCAGAAACATGTGGACTTCAAAGGATATTGGCATGAAAATGTAGTGGATTTGAGGGGGTTGTTCCCAAACCTTTTTGAAAAGGAATTTGAGAAAGTTGTCTTCACTGATTCCATCCAAAAAAGATTTGAAATACCAAATTTAAAGATCCCTATTAAGCTAAGGAGCACTGTGAGCTGAGTGGGTGAGACAGCAAAAACCCTCCAGGATTTCTAATGGTGCCTTGTATTAACCTTTGTCGTTGCTATAAAGAGAGATTCTGGCAAACTTGCAGGCTGTAGTGAGAAATATTGGACAGATTTTTTCTGCTTCCTTCTATGTCCTTACATTTCTTAGAGAAGATATTGAGACTGATTTTCACTCATTTGCCCTCTGAAATGATTTTCTTTCAGAGTTCCAGTGATGATACCATTTAAGGCTTACTTTGGAGTTTTTGGTTGGGTTTCAGTCTTGTTGCCTTCCATGACAAAAACATTTATTCGTCAGGGCTGAATCCATTGATTTAGAGTGGAGTTTATTGTGTGTAATGGATGATTGACCATCAGTTTCCTGCAGCTTTTGGGGGCAGTGCAGGGAAGATGATGTTGGGGAAACCCTGCAAGGGGAGAGCAAGTGCAAACAGCCTTGTAACCAACTGGCCACTGACTCGTTCTGTTTTATCCTGTGCAGTTTGGAAATGATCCAGCATGTCTGCAGCCTGCAGCTCCACAGAAAATATTTGATCAGACCTGGTTTATAGAAGAGAGCCAGATTTCCCAGTCTCATGTCACCACCTTAAACCCGAGGCTTCATCTCTGGCAGCTTTTAGTAAGTCCTGGCTTTGTTTTTACAGTTTTGTGGCAACATTTGAAGGGAAGTTTTGCTTTGCAATCCGTGCTGCTGCTTTGGTTCTGGTTTTTGTTGTTTGCATGGCCATGGTACCAGAGGGGTGGGGATGTGTGAGGGGGAGATTTTGGGAGGGTTTGACTCCACCCTCCTCAAGGCAGGTTCTCTGTACCGGTTCCTAAACTCCAGGGCAGCACCTGCAGGAAAGCCGTGAGCTTGTGATGCAGCCTGAGCCTGAGATGAGAGTTCAAAAGGCAGAAATGTGACAGAAATCCTGCCAGTGCCGAGCTCTGCATGCAGGAATGCAAAGTGCAGGATCCTGTGCACAGTCTGTGCTTTAATCAGCACATCCCAGTCTGGTTTGGTGCATCCCTCCTGGCCTTGGCTCTGAGTATCAGCAGAGGGTTTCTGCTTGGATTTTTGTGTGCTTGCACATGTTCTGATTTTCAGGCACCTTTTGAATTTAGAGAAGAAACTTTTAGAAGGCTTGGTGAGTTGGGTGGTCCCCAGCTCCTGGTGCTGAGTTATGAGATGTGGTTCATATCTCACCTGTCACCTTCAAAACACTTTGCAAACGGTTGCTTACAGAATAATTTAAAGAAAGTTCATTTAAAAATACCATTTTTAAACTTTGTATTCTCACTATTCTTCTTTGTACCTCACTGACCTGAAAGTAAAGGCTTAAAGCTCTGCTTTAAGGGCCTGATGTTTGAAGCTCGAGGTTCTAAATTTGGTGCTGGGTTTATCCATTTGAAGGATATGAGTTTGATTGCATCAGAAGTAATTATATTTAATATGACAAGAGAAAAGTGCATAAATGTGATATTTTGAACGGCTGTTAATACCTTCTTTGCATCTCTGCTTGTGAAAAGAATAATTACATAGTGATGTGAACTGAATGTTAAGGTCTGCTGAAAGACATTTCTGGTAAGAAAGAAGTGGTGTCAATGGTTTAATGCCTCAGTTTGGGGAGGGAGGGTGATGCTTGCAGAGCCTGGCCCAGCACCCTGCCAGAAACCCAGCCTGGGGCCAGTGGGGATTTCACTGTGATTTCTTTCCCACAAATAATTGCTGCCTTCAGGAGACACGAAGTGTTGCAAAGAAAAAAACTTTGGTTTGGCTTTGGGTGTTGGGAAGAGAGGAGAGGAACGATTGTTTGCTGCTCCTCTGAGTCCATCCTGCACTGCCCTTGCAGAAATGTTGATTTTCTGTGTTTGAGGGAAAAGTTGTCTCCAGAATCTAATGGTGGTGAGATCTCCTCGCTGGCTTCCATTGAAATTTCCTCCCAGGTGGCTGCACTGGTAAATGTTTTCCTTTCTCAATGGTTCCAGACACATTCAAAGCTTTTACCTGAGAGGCAGTGGGTGGACGAGGGGAAGGAGTCGTGCTCAGCACAGCAAGCAGATAATGAGCTATATAAATAATTAGCAGCACATTTTAAAGATGCTTATATGGAGCCAAAAGCATCTTGGCTTGAGTTCCCAAAGATGTATCTGAGACTATTCATTCCAGCAAGGCAGATAGAATTTAACTCTTGCTCTGAGTGGTGTTCAAAATTCAGAGGATGTTGTGAGCTCTGTTCATGAAGAAGCAGAACGTGACACGCTTTAAGGCCACTCATGAACGTGTTCTGAAGCTCCCTGGTTCCTGCTCAAGCAGCAGATGACATGTTTGGTGTCGTTGCCATGAAGATTTGCAGTTCATTCCCCACAGGTAAAGCCCCAGAATCAAAGTGGCACAGGCACACAGAGAAGATGAGTGCAAACACTTCAAACATTCTGCTGTAACATTTCAGTTAACAGAAGATAAAATGCAATTCTAGAGCTAACCCATATTTGTACAGATAACTGGAAGATGCATTTGAATGGGATTTGATCTTTTGCAATAATCCCAGGATAATGGGATTGATGGAGAGTTACTGGGATGAGGAAACAGGGCTGGAGCTGGATCTGGGATGGGATGAGCCATTATCTCTCCATGAGCTGGCTGCTGAGGGCAGGCAGGATTCCCCTGCCCTGGCAGGAGGCTCTGAGGAGGCTTTTGGGCTCCCAGCTGTCACTGAAACCCTCCCAGGTTCTGCCCACGAGGCTCTGCTGTGGTTCTGTGCCTGTGACCCAGCCCAGGGCTCTCCTTGCACTGTTCTGGCTGACTGACTTCTGGATTTTTAAATCCCATTTGTTTGTTTATGGCTGTGTGAGCACATTCTCCTCTAATTGCTGACTTGTGTGTCATTAAAAATGGTCTTCATTCCTTAAATTTAGTTCAGCTTTCCAGGTGAGGCGTTAACAGGTGCTGGCACAGCTCTCCAGGCCTGGTCACATCTCAGAGGGGACACTGCTGCACGCTCTGGGGCAGATAAAGGTCAAAATAATATCCAGAGAGCAAGACCAGCATGAATGAAATGGTTGTTGAGTGTGGGAGTTAGTGAAATACATAAATGTGGCAATGAAATCTGCATGTGGCCATCCCTTCATGGAGCTGTCAGTACCTGCTGACACTTTAAATGAAGGTGTTCACAGCCTGTCTGTGGTGTGTACACATCAGCACAGACATCAGGGGCTGGACTCCACACAAACAGTCATTAGCATATTTTAAACTTTCCTGCCCTGACTGCTTAAATACATTTGCATTAATAGAAGGATGAGACCTACTTCATGATACTCCCTGCATGACAAAAGCTAAAAATAGTTCTATTAGAACTTTGGCTGCAGCTCTGCGAGATTTTAGCAGTTTGGGGGAGAGGAAAACACTTTTGAAAGGTTATAATTACTGAGTTATGTGTTGTTGGGTTTTTTCCTGAAGTATACCAAAATAACACGAAGAAATTGGGACAAGCAGGCTTTTTTTGTGCCGTGGCATTTCGAGGGTTGCAGCCTGGCTTCCCACTTGAGGTGGGGGTGGGCTTTGCTGGTGCCTGCTCCCAGCAGCTCCCCTGGGCAGGGATCCAGTGGAAAGATGATTGCACAGGAGGAGAATTCTCTTCTGAATGCACAAAGTGAGGAGCTAAGCCTACCACTGTCTGATGCTGAAAGGAATCCAGCACGGAGTAACTTTATGTGAGAGTGTAAATTGTGTTTAAATAGCTGGCAAGTTAAAAATTCAGATGAATGCCCAGAAAAAGCTGTGGTTTGAATGCAGTTTCCTGTTGTGGTGGGACATGAGATTTTAAAAATAAAAACAATTCCTGTGTGGCAGCAGAGCAGCCCTGGAACCCCGGGAGTGCTGTGCTGGAGGAGGAGAAGGAAGCCAGGCTGCTGTAAGTGCAGGAAAGGGTTAACACACCTGGAGCCTGGGATGTGCACAGCGACCTGCCAGGGCCTGGGATGTGCACAGCGACCTGCCAGGACCTGGGATGTGCACAGCGACCTGCCAGGACCTGGGATGTGCACAGCGACCTGCCAGGACCTGGGATGTGCACAGCGACCTGCCAGGACCTGCTGCTCCCAGCTGGGAGGAGGTGTCAGGGGTGGGGCTGCTGGGGCTCCGGAGGGGTCAGCACGGGCGGGAGGTGAACAGCTGGAACAGCTGGAGCAGCCGGAGCAGCTGGAACAGCCGGAACAGCCGGAACAGCTGGAGCAGCCGGAACAGCTGGAGCAGCTGGAGCAGCTGGAACAGCCAGAACAGCCGGAACAGCTGGAACAGCCAGAACAGCCGGAACAGCTGGAGCAGCCGGAACAGCTGGAACAGCCAGAACAGCCGGAACAGCTGGAGCAGCCGGAACAGCTGGAACAGCCAGAACAGCCGGAACAGCTGGAGCAGCCGGAGCAGTTGGAACACCTGGAGCACCTGGAACACCTGGAGCAGCTGGAACAGCCAGAACAGCTGGAGCACCTGGAGCAGCTGGAGCAGCCGTGCTGGCCCTGCCAGCCCAGCTGGGACTGAGCACAGCCAGCCCAGCACCTGCCCTTGGTGGCAGAGGAAAGGGAGCAGCTGTGAGAGGAACCTCGTGGGCAGCTCCTGGGAACGGCTGCTCTGCTTCCCTCGGGAGCACCGCTGCTTTCTGCAGCTGCTGAGGGGTTCAACAATCACCTTCTGAGCATCTTCAGAGGGGAAGGAAAGCAAGCAGGGTGAAAAGGAGATGGTGCTGCGGCAGATGTGATTTAAATATCCCTGGGTGCCAGAATGGGAGGCATCAGGGTGATCCATGACCCTAGCAGGGAAGATGGAGCAGAGTATTACGGTGAGCTGCTGGGCTGGTGTGGTCTTCAAAGCCCTTCTAGAGTTCTCACCAGGATTTTTGACAGCCAATGGTAATTTTCAGAGACTTTGTCTGCAGTATTTCAGCCTGGCTAAATACCCCATGTGAGAAGCTTATTCATATTTTTGAAATGGCCTTTGAGACCATTAAAATCTGGCTTTGAAAGCTCAATAGAACAGGTTTTTATACCCTTATTTCTGGCATGACATTTTCTGTTTCAGCACTTAGGCTGGTACTACTCCATCAGTTGGCTTCTAGTAGAAAATACAGATTGATTTGATTTTTAAAGGCGATCAAGATCTTTTAAATTTCAGAATTTTACCAATCCAAAGGCTCAGTTCTGAGCTAATTGCATCTCAGCTGTGATGTCAAAGTTTTCCTCCCTGTTTCCATCCTCAGCTGTGCTACTGGAGAAGGAGCTCTGTGTGCTGCCCACGGTGGGGACAGTTCTGAATGCAGCTAAAATCAGCATTTCTGTGCTAAAACCCTCTGTCTGCTTTTATCAGCACTTTTCTCTATTGGCGCAGTGATTTATGAGACAAGGGAGGATGTTTGGCACACTCTGGCCTGTATTTCCCTGCTAATCCTGCTATTCCTGCTGTCCAGTGTCTTTGGGGATGCAGCTGGGGGAGGAGGAAGGGGCACAATGCCTGCCCAGCCCTGGGGCTGTGATGGGAGCCTGGGCTGGCTGTGTTAGCTCTGGTGCTGGAGGAGGCTGGATTTGCTGGTTTTAGGGAGCCTGGGCTGGCTGTGTTAGCCCTGGTGCTGGGACAGGCTGGATTTGCTGGTTTTAGGGAGCCTGGGCTGGCTGTGTTAGCTCTGGTGCTGGAGGAGGCTGGATTTGCTGGTTTTAGGGAGCCTGGGCTGGCTGTGTTAGCTCTGGTGCTGGGACAGGCTGGATTTGCTGGTTTTAGGGAGCCTGGGCTGGCTGTGTTAGCCCTGGTGCTGGGACAGGCTGGATTTGCTGGTTTTAGGGAGCCTGGGCTGGCTGTGTTAGCCCTGGTGCTGGAGGAGGCTGGATTTGCTGGTTTTAGGGAGCTTGGGAGGGCTGTGGCAGCTCTGGGGCAGCACAGGCTCCAGAGCTCTCGACCAATTTCACAGCAAACCTGATTAAGCTGTTAAATTGCAGATCACTCCTGACAGTAAATTAATTCTTAATCCAAGTCCTGCTCTGCACTACACTGGGAGACTTTTGCCAGGAGGCCAGTGGCTTGAAAATGGGTAATTAAATTCTGCTGTAAATACATTTTTATCTACCCTTCTGCTTGCAGGAGCTGGCAAACAAGCATGAGCCATTAATTAATACCTGTAATTTGGTTTAGTTGGAATAAGCCCTGCTCCTGTCAGATTCTGAAATGTAAACCAAGGTTGTGAAGCTGGGAGTACGTAAAAGATAAAGAAGACTGACCAAAATGTATTCATAAGAGAATCTGTTCCTGTTTTTCTCCATAAATATATTGTGTAGTTTGCAAATTTGGAGTTGACAAATTGACAAATTGACAAGTTGACAGGGGACAGGGGACACAGGACAGGGGACACAGGACAGGGGACACAGGACAGGGGACACAGGACACGGACAGGGGACACAGGACAGGGGACACAGGACAGGGGACACAGGACAGGGGACACAGGACAGGGACAGGGGACACAGGACAGGGGACACAGGACAGGGACAGGGGACATCTCTTTGGAGCAGGTGCTTGCCTTCAGTAGCTGTTTGCAGGCAGCTCAGTTTGTGTTTCCCCTTGGCAGAAAACCCAGGGGGAAAAATCCACTTTCACAAAACATCTCCAATACAGAAAATTGCTGTGGGTTTTCCCCACCCCATTTCCCTTTGCTGCTGTGTCAGCAGCTGGAGTCTGGAGGCTTTTGGGGCTTTTTGACTTCAGTTTTGGATTTTAATTTCAGTTCTATTTCTCGGATCCTAGCTGTGAGTGCATCTTCTCATCACGTGAACCAGTTTAGGTTGGCAGATGAGCTGGGCTGTACCCTGTGCAAGATCTCAACTGTTCAGATGCTGGAAATACTCCTGAAATAGGACTGTGTCCTTATCTAGAAAATGAATAAGGCTGCAGTCCTCCCATGCAGCAGCATTTTTAGCACATTACCATATAATTAATCTTAAAAGCAAGACAAGCCCTGGAGTGTGAGTGGGAAATCTCTACCTTTGGGGAAAGGTAACACCACATTTAGGGAGGCACTGGGAAATCCGTGTTAAATCACAAGGAGTGGCTGAGCACCACGTTAGATGTGCTAATTTAGAAATTTCACCTGGTGTTACAGGGGTGAAGCCTTTTTCCCTCAGGTCAATAAAAACATTTGAAGCCACTCAGGAATCTTGCCTGTCTTGGATGCTCAGGAAAGTCATCCATGCTTTAGCCATGAAGTGGTTTTGGAGTGAAGTTCCTGTCACAGAAAGCATGGACTTGGTAATGGCAGAGTGTTCTGTGAATTCTTCTCAGAAGGAGGAGTTAGAGCTAAAAATTAAAAAAAAAAATCAAAAGAAGTGTTTTAGTCGCTGAAATTTGCAATGTATTTAGTGAAATTTGCTGGTGTTTGAGTCCAGTGCCAGATTCAATTTGCAGATTCAGATTTATACACTTTAATTTATTTGAAGTAAGAGATGTGCAGTGGTCAATATTGAAGTATGAGGATGGCTTTGGAGATGATCAGATGTTTTTTCCAGTTTTTATTTTGTGAAAATTCAAAACAACTGTTTCAGCTTGAATAGTAATTTAAAGAACAATCTGAATTGTCTGAAAATGTATTTAAAGTGGAGTAATTTTTCTTGTGTATTGCAAAAAGTAAACGTGATTTTTGGGAACACTCTGTTTGTGGATACGTGGTACAAAAATTAAATGTATGGAAAAGGAAAAGGCTCCACAGTTCCAAAGTGCTGGTGAAATAAGAAGCTACAGAAGCCCTGTAGTGATGTGTTTGTGAGCATTTTCCAGGGCCAAGCTGGCAGCTGTGCTCTGTGACTCACGAGGAGTCCTCTGGGCTTGGTGCTGGTTTCTCCGTCTGGTTTCCATCAGCCTGTCCTTCTCCAGGCTTGGTGGTTCCCCGAGAGCTGTGGGGCAGGAGGAGGGAGCTGTCAGCAGGTCCTGGTGCAGGTCCTGGTGCAGGTCCTGGTGCAGGTCCTGGTGCAGGTCCTGGTGCAGGTCCTGTGCAGGTCCTGGTGCAGGTCCTGGTGCAAGTCCTGGTGCAGGTCCTGCTGCAAGTCCTGGTGCAGGTCCTGTGCAGGTCCTGGTGCAAGTCCTGCTGCAAGTCCTGGTGCAAGTCCTGCTGCAAGTCCTGGTGCAAGTCCTGCTGCAAGTCCTGGTGCAGGTCCTGGTGCAGGTCCTGGTGCAGGTCCTGGTGCAGGTCCTGCTGCAAGTCCTGGTGCAGGTCCTGGTGCAGGTCCTGGTGCAGGTCCTGGTGCAGGTCCTGCTGCAAGTCCTGGTGCAGGTCCTGTGCAGGTCCTGCTGCAAGTCCTGTGCAAGTCCTGGTGCAGGTCCTGGTGCAGGTCCTGGTGCAGGTCCTGTGCAGGTCCTGGTGCAGGTCCTGTGCAGGTCCTGGTGCAGGTCCTGGTGCAGGTCCTGGTGCAGGTCCTGGTGCAGCTGCAGGTCCTGCAGGGCAGCAGGGAAGGTGCTGATGATGCATGAGAGAGGCACAGGAGGAATTCCCACCGTGTGGAGCTGGGCTGCTCTCCAGGGGGGCTGGGAACAAACAGGGTTCAGGTTTTCCAGCTGCAAACAGCAGGAGTAGAATGGTTATTTCTGCCAGGGAGAAACAGCTCCAACATTTTTCTTCCCGATTTTCTTCCCCCACAATTCTTGTTTTGAATCTTTTCTTTAGAGCATGGCAATAAAAGTGTCTCAAGTAGGTTTGATTCGAGTGACATTAATATCTCCCAGCCTGTAAATGCCTCTTCTGGTTCCAAAGCAGGCTGAAAAATCAGAGCCTGGCTCGAGCTGTTAGAACACACGCAGAGATCTGTGAGGAAAAATGATCCTTCCTCTCCGACTGCAAAACCACAGAAAGAGGAATAACGACAAAAGCTATTGCTGAACAAAACAAATTATTTTTGGAAGGCTGTTCTCTTAGCTCAGCCAGTTGCAAAGAGGAGCTGTTCTGTGCCTGTGGATCTGCCTGTCGCTGTGTGCTGCAGCTGAGGATGTGGAGTGAAGCTTTTCCAGAACAAAAGGAAAATCCCCCATTACTCCTATACTGTCTGGTCTTTTGAAGAGTTGCTGATTAAAAAGAAGTGAAATTTAGGTCACGTTAACTCAGCTTTCTTCACAGCTTTGGAAATGGCCAGTGCTGTGCTACACCACTGGACCAGCACTGGTTTCTTGGCTCATGTTCTTGAAAATGTAAAGAGATTCTGTGGCATACTGAATTTGGGAGTTTGGGCCACACTTTTAATGTAACCTCTCTTTTGCTTAGTCTTCAAAAATCCATCAGCATCCTCTAGGGGTTTAGAATTCAGGTGGTTTTGGAGATTGTTCTGGGGATGCAGATGAAGCTCCATGTTAAAAATGCCAAGAACAAGGCTGGGTGTTTCTCTTTCTTTCAGGGCTGAACTCCTGTGTGGTGTCACTTTGGGCTCCCCTGCAGTGCCACAATGCTGCAGGAGAAAGCACAAAAGCCTTTGGCTTTTGAGAAGTGGCCCAAGCCCAAAGCAGGGCTTGCCTTGCCCGTGGCCAGCGAGCCATGGCATCTGCTGAGGGTTTGGGCAGAGCAGGAGGAAATCCTTCCGCAGCCAGGCGGGTCCAGAGGGGAGGAAACACTCGGGAGCTTGTGGGGCTTTGCTGCTGCTGGCTGGGACAGCCTTTGGTCTCTGTCTGTGGTGCCCATGCACAGACTGCCCTGTGCAGCTTCACCCTGCCTTCCCCTGGGCTCTTTCTGAACACTCACAAAAATTGATGGCAAGTTTGGTCCCTGGCTTTTCTGGTTTGCCCTTTTCTCCCCCGGCAGGATCAGTGCCAGGTTTGAAGAACTGTGAAATCTCAATTTAAATGTGGGATGTGTCTAGCGCTGAATTTTTTATTCTGTAGTAATTCACAGAATATCAAACATATGCGAAGCTCAGAGCTGATGGTGGTGAGTGCCTGCAGTCCAGAAGCAGGAACGGTACCAATCATCCGGCTGGGGATGTGGCAGCGGGTTTGAAACCCACCTTGTGGGCTCGGAAAAGTAATTTCAGCTGGCAGCAAACTGTTCTGTTGCCAGCTTGTTTGCTTGGTTGTTCACTCCAGCCTCTTCCAGGTTTTAGAAGCTGGGAATTCAGTCCTCTGAAATTCCCAAAATCAAAGTCTTGGTGCTCCCAGTTCCAGGATGGCAAGGAGCTGCTCTAGGGCAGCGGTGCCAGGCAGATCTGAACCTGGAACCTCTCCTTCCTTTCATTTGCACAAAGGAGTTGGAAATGTCAGCTTTTTGTTCAGAATGCTAATAAAACCTCAACTGGGAGAGTTGGAATCCTCCACAAAAAGGAATATTACTCAAGAGAACGGAGTGGTTTTATTTGGCAAGCACTTTGTAAGTATGTACTGGATGACATCTGAGAGCTGGCTGTTGTTATTGGGATTGTGTTGTGAAACAGCAAGGAAACAGAAAACAGCAACAATGGAATTGCACAGCTTCATTTTCCCAAAGGTTGAGTGCTTGTGTTCACTGAAGTCTGAATTGGTGTTTAAAATGAGGACTTGCCTAGAGGAGTTTCTGGGTTTTTTGTGTACGTTTCACTGGACAGCAAAGCAATTACTTCCTAAATTTAGAAATTACTCTCTACTACATTATAGCAGGATTAGACAAGTTTTGGCATTTGAGCAACTTTCAACACACACTTTGCACATAGGAAGAAATAATGCCATTTGACAATCTGGCAGAGAGAAAATGTTCCAAACTCGGGTTTCTTTCCAGGCTGTCTGGGGAGCAGGGCAGGGATTTCCATGGCAGAGCTGGGGATGCCAGAGCTGCCACATCCCTTCACCTGGGAAAGCTGCTTTAAACTGCCTCCAAGTGCCTCACCAGCAGGAAGAGCCTGGGCTGAGGAGACAGCACGGATCCAATCCAGCCATTCCCAAAGAAAGAATAACGAGAATTATTTGGTTTATTATGTGCCTGAAGCCCACTTAGGGCAGCACCAAGGGGGTGAATCCCGCTGAGCTGGGCTGCAGACACAGGGAAAAGGCTCAGATTGTGATCCTCTGCATCGAGCTGAGGGCAGGCAGGCAGGTCCAGCCCTGGGGGAGCCCAGCATCACCTGAGGATGGAGGATCACCTGAGGATGGAGGATCACCAGGGTTTGAGCCCAGCATCACCTGAGGATGGAGGATCACCTGAGGATGGAGGATCACCTGAGGATGGAGGATCACCAGGGTTTATGCCCAGCATCACCTGAGGATGGAGGATCACCTGAGGATGGAGGGTCACCTGAGGATGGAGGGTCACTGGGGTTTGTGCTCCTGCTCTGCAGCCAGGGCAGCTCCAGCAGGACCAGGAGCGGCCGAGGGTCCGGAGCTAACGCGGATCTGCAGCAGGTACCGCTCCAGGGAGAGATGGCAGCAGGATTCCTGCCCTGGAATTCACCCCAACACACCTCCCCTGCCCTCAAACCACCCCAGGGCTGGGCATTCCTGCTCCCAGCTCCTCTTCTGCTTCCTGAGGAGCCCCACGGGCCTGTTAAGCAGAACTAACTTTGCACAGCTGCGTGAAATCCAAAATGCCCAAGTGAAAGAAATGGATTAAGCAGATAATCTCCCATCATACTTCAAACAACTGGAAGCACAGGGCTTTAAAAAGCGATAATTTTATATGGAGGATATTTTTTTAAACAGGTTATATTCATGGCATAGCACCAATAAATAATAATTTTATTTTCTTAAAAGAATTTCAGAGCACTTGAAAACTGTAGGATGTCTTTACATGTAGGTTCGTCCATAAAGAAAATTTATTATACATCTAATTCAAATGAATAATACAGATTTATTTCTGATTCTTCTGTCCATTCTCCACCATTTACTGGCATTATTTGTGAAAGGAGGAAATATGTGAGGATTTTGTGTCTCCTGCCACAGGCTGGGTGCAGTGCTGTAAAGGGGAAGCAGAAAGGAAAAGAAATTATCTTTTGTTTAAATATCATTTTGGCCTTCACAAGTTGTTCCAGATCAAATCTCTTCATTGAGAATTGGCCAAAAATAGACAGGAAGAATAATCCTCAGAACTGTGATAAGTATTATCATCAGAAATCAATCTTAGAAATAATTTCCACAATTAAATGTAGCGTAAATTGAAGGAGAAGAAAATGCGATTAAATCAGGCGTGGGGGAGAAAGCCTGTAACAACTTTTCTGTAGAATTCAATTTAGTGTTAATTTGCTGGGAGCTTAGAAAATAGAACAACAGCAAACCACTAATGGAGGGAAGGGATGGCTAATGAGGGATACGCAGATTTAGGAGAGAATCAAAACCTCTCACTGCTGCTGTGGTAAAGGAGAAATTCAGAGCTGCACTCACAGCCTGTGCTCCAGGTTTTCAGTCCCCCACGGAGGGAGAACATCCCAGTTTCATCCTGCAGGTAGAGAGGGGTGTTTGAGCTTTGCCTGGGACGTGTTTTCCAGCGCTGGTGGTTGTGTCTGGAGTCGCTGTCAGCGAGGCTCACAGCCCCAGGTGAGGATGCTCTTCAGCCCAGGTGTCCCCTTGGTCCCCTCTCCTGGGAGGTGCTGGCAGCAGGACAGCCTGGAGTGCTGAAATGGAACTTTCCTGTTCCATTGCCCAGCCTGAGCTGGGACAGACCCTGGCCCAGCCTGAAACACGTGAGGATCCTGTGGAAGGGCAGGGTGGAGCAGGGTGGGATCAGTGCAGGAACAGGATCAGAGCAGGATCAGTGCAGGAACAGGGGTGGGAACACTGCAGGATCACTGCAGGAACAGGGGCAGCTCCCCACAGCTCTGGGGATGCTCAGGAGATACTCTGGGGATGCTCAGGAGATGCTCCGGAGATGCTCTGGGGATGCTCTGGAGATGCTCTGGGGATGCTCAGGAGATACTCTGGGGATGCTCAGGAGATGCTCAGGAGATGCTCAGGAGATGCTCTGGAGGTGCTCAGGAGATGCTCAGGAGATGCTCAGGAGATGCTCTGGAGGTGCTCAGGAGATGCTCAGGAGATGCTCAGGAGATGCTCTGGGGATGCTCAGGAGATGCTCAGGAGATGCTCAGGAGATGCTCTGGGGATGCTCTGGGGATGCTCAGGAGATGCTCAGGAGATGCTCTGGGGATGCTCAGGAGATGCTCAGGAGATGCTCAGGAGATGCTCAGGAGATGCTCTGGGGATGCTCAGGAGATGCTCAGGAGATGCTCAGGAGATGCTCTGGGGATGCTCAGGAGATACTCTGGGGATGCTCAGGAGATGCTCAGGAGATGCTCAGGAGATGCTCTGGGGATGCTCAGGAGATACTCTGGGGATGGTCAGGAGATGCTCAGGAGATGCTCAGGAGATGCTCTGGAGATGCTCTGGAGATGCTCAGGAGATGTGGGCTCCTGGCAGAGTGCTTTTGTGAGAACAGAGGTTGCTTTAGTGCTAAGGGCGATGGGAATGCTTTAAGTAGCAGCTCTGGAGTGAAATATTGACTATCCCAATGCACTGGGATATTGAGGAGAAATGTTAATCTTTGATGTGCTCTTTTGCCTTTTCCATGGAGCTGGGATCTGTCAGGGCACCTGACCCCTCACTGCTGCCTGGGAATCACGTTTCTGCAGGCAGGTGCCATTCTTTAGCAGACAGCTGGAAAAAAGAATCAGTGATAGGAAGTCTGTGTTTTAGACAGCCAGAGTCTACACTTCATAAATGCGCAGCCATCTGGGGCTATCTTTAATTTTCCCTGCCATCCTTCCTTTTGCTGATAGCTGCACAGAGAGATTCAGTGATTCTCAGCTTCATTTCAAGCCAGAGGCAGACTGGGGAGATTTCATCTCCATCTCCAGGAGAGAAGAGTTTGGAATCATTTCTTTGCCATCCCTCCACTCCCAGACCTTTCAGATGTGCACAGATCTATTGTCAGATTATTTTTCCTGAGCTTCTCTGGTAGCCATCATCTGTACACATAATTCAGTGATTTTCAGTTCTTCCTGTGCCTAGAAATGTTGCCTGATTTAAAAATCTTGATTCATAATGGGAGCTAAAGTGATAATCCCTTTTGATTAACCTTCTGTCTCAGCCCACTGCGAATCAGAGGCACCACTGAAATTTGTTATCTGTTAACTTTTAACCCAAACTAATTTCTTCTGGCTTTATTAAAACTAATTAGTTTGCTTGAGGACTGAGGATCTCTCAGCATCCCCTGTAACAAATAAATACACCATGAGAAAACATAAGCAACAATTGAAAAGTAGTTCAGTAGGAATAAAGAATACATGTTAATGAAATTTATAATAGGTAGAAATACAGTTGACAGTATCTGGACTCAAGGGTCTGAAATGCTGGAGATTTTTTTGTGTAGTTTTAAAACGTTCTCCAAGGCTTTGTTTTGCACAGAGAATTACAATTACCTTGTGAGAGATCCATTTCTTTCTCCATGAAGAGATTTTCCACCGTAGGTTTGCTTTTAACTGATGAGTTGGGAGAGTTCAGAAATGATGCTGATATCGTCTGTGGATGGCTCAGGAGGTTGCCAAACAAAGATGACACATGAGGCTTATTTTAATCAAGTACATTCTTTTTTGTTCAGTTCTGATAAGCAGCAGTTTGAAGGAGAGAATGTAAGAGATTCTTTATGCCTGGTGTTTTTCAGTATTCCTTTCTTTTTCTTTTTTTCCTCTCCTCACAGACTTTCCTGAGAACTTCAGAGCTTTACATTTACAGCTGCCTCAACAATTGATTTTTATGAAATGAGAAAATTAAAAATGATGAGGCCTAAAGCTAAATTTTATTAGCATTGGCATTGTTTATATATGTATATTATACTTTATTTATTACTACCATATTCAGTAGCAGTAATAATCCTTTCCACTGCCCCACAGTTTTCAGAGACCTCCCTGAGCAGGGTTATTTTCACTGTCCAGAGCTGTTGGTTAGGTTTGGGGTTTATTTCTCCTTTATTTATTTTTCAGTCAGTTCACAGATCAAAGGTGTTTTGCTCCTCCCCTTTCCATTTCCCCCCTTAAGCACAGTTATTTGCTGCTCAGCTGGTATTTTGTACAGAAATGGGTTCTGTGCTCTGACCAACCTTCCTGCTCCGTTGCCCTGATGGGTTTCAGACTCAGGAGCTGCTGTCGGGTTGTTCCTATTTTAATTACAAAACTTGTGGTTAAATATCAGGAAATGTGAAAATCCCAACAAAGACTGTGCAGGTTTTTAGGGAGGACATAAAACAATGTGAGTTTTATTCAGTGTGACAGAAGGAGGTTTTGAAAGCCATATTCAGGGTGTGAGTGATGCATGCTAATACTTATAGGCAAAAGGAAGTTGAATTCTCTACTGCTCAGGTTGTTTTGAGTGTCAGGGGCCAAAGTCTTTTGCAGTCTGTGCCGGTTTTACACATCTCATTTAAAAAACGGGCCAGCAGCAAAGCCATGAACTCTGTGCTCCCCTCGTGTGTCAAGTTTTTATCTTGGAAACAACTGGCACTGAGCTTGGGTTCCTCAGACGAATACAGCTGTCCTCATAGCCAGGATGTCCTGGTGTTCCTCAGATGGATACAGCTGCTCTCATAGCCAGGATGTCCTGGTGTTCCTCAGATGGATACAGCTGTCCTCATAGCCAGGATGTCCTGGTGTTCC
The DNA here is from genome assembly GCF_049639895.1 of Pseudopodoces humilis. Classification (NCBI taxonomy): domain Eukaryota; kingdom Metazoa; phylum Chordata; class Aves; order Passeriformes; family Paridae; genus Pseudopodoces; species Pseudopodoces humilis. Next base: position 479,377 of record NC_142219.1, read on the forward strand.
TCAGATGGATACAGCTGCTCTCATAGCCAGGATGTCCTGGTGTTCCTCAGATGGATACAGCTGTCCTCACAGCTGGGATGTCCTGCTGTAATTCGGGCAGGACAGACCCGGAGCGGAGTTTAAACCTTCCAGCTCAGCCTGCAGCCGTTCACTGCTGGGGGAATAAACCCGAGTGGGAATATTTGTGGATACGGAGGAGCACGGGAACATTCCGTGCCTGCGGAGCCGGGGCTGAGCGCGGCTGCCCGGGCTCCTCTGGGGATGGCAGCGGGAAAAGCCGGGCACAGGCGGCTCCTGCACAGCGGTGTCCCGGGATGTCCCGGGATGTCCCGGGATGTCTCGGGGTGTCCCGGGATGTCCCGGAATGTCCCGGATGTCCCGGCTGCAGTGGGTGAGGTGTCCCGGGATGTCCCGGAATGTCCCGGTGTCCCGGGATGTCCCGGGATGTCTCGGGATGTTCCGGCTGCGGTGGGCGCAGCTCGGAGCCAGGGCCGGTCCCGCACTGCCGGGATCACGGACACGGAGCGGGGCTGCCCGGGCACCCAGCGGCTGGCACGGGCACAGCTGGAACGGGGCACAGCTGGAACGGGCACGGGCACAGCTGGAACGGGGCACAGCTGGAACGGGGCACAGCTGGAACGGGCAGGGGGAACAGCTGGAACGGGGCACAGCTGGAACGGGCACGGGGAGCAGCTGGAATGGGCACGGGGAACAGCTGGATTTGGCATGGGGAACAGCTGGAACGGGCACGGGAATGGGGCACAGCTGGCAGAGGATGAGGAGGGAGGATGAGAATTCCAGGGAGGATGAGGATGAGGATTCCAGGGAGGATTCCGAGGGAGGATGAGGATTCCAGGGAGGATGAGGAGGGAGGATGCTCTCCTGCTGTCGGTCAGGGCTCCCTGCCACGTGCGGCTCTGGGCGCTGCAGCGCTGCCGCTGCTCGGGGGCCGAGGGGAACGCCCCTCCTCGGTCACAAATTCCAGATTCATCGGTGATGCCCAACAGGGACCGGGACTAAGGAAAGGAACGAGTCTGGCTGTGGCTCCGTGCAGAGCTCTGGGTGCTGGGGTTGTGCCCTGTGGGAAGCGCTCAGGCTCTGCGTTCATCAGATAATGAACCGGAGATTCTCGGGGTCAGATAAATCAGATCAATCCCTGTTGCTTCCATCCCTCGGTTGGGGCCTTGGTGGTTTAGTTTTCTTTCCATTCCATCCCCAGCAGAACAGAACACCGGTATCGGGCTGGCAGCATTCATGAGCCTTTAGGAACAGAAGGTAAGAAAAATGGCAAATGTATTGGTTCGATTACGTGGTGTTTCTTGTCATCCATCAACAGCAAGGGTTTTGTGGTCTGCTCTCCCCAAAAATGCCTTGAGCATTGTCCTTATAAACCACAGAGATGTAGAACAGATTCGTGACAGTAAAACAAGAAGCTGTGGTGGTTCTGAAAGTCTTGTGTGTTTGTGTGAGGATTTTTGTGTATCTGGCTCTGCTTTAATGTTGTCGTTCAGTGTCAGATCCCCTGGGGGTCCCTTCCAGCTCAGAACAGTCTGGGACTGGGATTGAACTTCACTTTTCCAAAGAGTTCTTTGCTGCTTTCTTGCCCAGCTTTTCGGGAATGTTTGCAAGCAGCAGAGGAATCGAAAATCAGCACCCCCCAATTTAAATGGCACTGAAGTGTTCTGAGGGGGGCCCTTCCTTCGAGGTAACTTCAGCTAAGGAAGCTTTGCTTGGACCAGTGTCAGCTTCTGTATCAGTGTCAGCTTCTGTACATTGTCAGGATCAGTGTCAGCTTCTGTACAGCTTTCCCTGTTTGGTGTTCCTGTGTACCACCTCAGCTTAGCAGGAGATGAAAAACGGATTGTGCAGTCTCACTTGAAGGCAGTAATATTATCTGTTCTGAAAACAGAATTTTTGGAGCATGAAGAGCTGTTTTTGAATGATGCTTCTGGCACCTAATCCTGAAAATTATTCAGCATATTTTTCTCGTGTCTGTCTTGAAGTGAAAAATTATCTTCTGTTTTCAAGTCACTTATAACTTCTAAAAATTGGGCTAAACTTTTCAGAGAGAATTCCAAAATTATGCAATATATTAATATAAGTTTCTGCCTAATAAAATTCGTCTGAAACAGCTGAATAATTACTGATGTCACCAGAGTTCACACGAGGCTTTTTAACATTTGCACCTCTACATTTCTTGCTACAAAATCTGCCAGCCTTTGGAAAAGCCAGGGAGCTTTTTGAGCTGTGCTGGATGTTGTGCCGAGGTTCAGTACATTCCATCCTTTTTTAGTGCCACAAGACTGAATTTTTCACCTGCTGGGGCATGACGTTACCATGACAACAGCTGATCTTGTTTGCCGTTCTCTGCTCTTTGTGCATGACAAAAAGGAAAAGCTTTTTGAGGAACATCGGGAGAGGCGGTGTGCCCGGTGTGCCCGGTGTGCCCGGTGTGCCCAGTGTGCCCGGTGTGCCCGGTGTGCCCGGTGTGCCCGGTGTGCCCGGTGTGCCCCATGTGCCCGGTGTGCCCGGTGTGCCCCATGTGCCCCATGTGCCCGGTGTGCCCTGTGTGCCCGGTGTGCCCGGTGTGCCCCATGTGCCCCATGTGCCCGGTGTGCCCTGTGTGCCCGGTGTGCCCGGTGTGCCCGGTGTGCCCAGTGTGCCCGGTGTGCCCGGTGGGCCCCATGTGCCCGGTGTGCCCGGTGTGCCCCATGTGCCCCATGTGCCCGGTGTGCCCGGTGTGCCCGGTGTGCCCGGTGTGCCCCATGTGCCCGGTGTGCCCGGTGTGCCCGGTGTGCCCCATGTGCCCGGTGTGCCCGGTGTGCCCGGTGTGCCCGGTGTGTCCCATGTGCCCGGTGTGCCCGGTGTGCCCCATGTGCCCCATGTGCCCGGTGTGCCCGGTGTGCCCCATGTGCTCGGTGTGCCCGGTGTGCCCCATGTGCCCCATGTGCCCGGTGTGCCCGGTGTTCCCGGTGTGCCCGGTGTGCCCCATGTGCCCCGTGTGTCCGGTGTGCCCGGTGTCCCCGGTGTGCCCGGTGTGCCCGGTGTGCCCCATGTGCCCGGTGTGCCCCATGTGCCCCATGTGCCCGGTGTGCCCGGTGTGCCCGGTGTGCCCGGTGTGCCCCATGTGCCCGGTGTGCCCGGTGTGCCCGGTGTGCCTGGTGTGCCCGGTGTGCCCGGTGTGCCCGGTGTGCCCCATGTGCCCCATGTGCCCGGTGTGCCCGGTGTGCCCCATGTGCCCCATGTGCCCGGTGTGCCCGGTGTGCCCCATGTGCTCGGTGTGCCCGGTGTGCCCCATGTGCCCGGTGTGCCCGGTGTGCCCGGTGTGCCCGGTGTGTCCCATGTGCCCGGTGTGCCCGGTGTGCCCGGTGTGCCCGGTGTGCCCGGTGTGCCCCATGTGCCCGGTGTGCCCGGTGTGCCTGGTGTGCCCCATGTGCCCGGTGTGCCCGGTGTGCCCGGTGTGCCCGGTGTGCCCGGTGTGCCCCATGTGCCCGGTGTGCCCGGTGTGCCCGGTGTGCCCGGTGTGCCCGGTGTGCCCGGTGTGCCCGGTGTGCCCCATGTGCCCCATGTGCCCGGTGTGCCCGGTGTGCCCGGTGTGCCCGGTGTGCCCCATGTGCCCCATGTGCCCGGTGTGCCCTGTGTGCCCGGTGTGCCCGGTGTGCCCGGTGTGCCCGGTGTGCCCCATGTGCCCGGTGTGCCCCATGTGCCCCATGTGCCCGGTGTGCCCGGTGTGCCCGGTGTGCCCCATGTGCCCCATGTGCCCGGTGTGCCCGGTGTGCCCGGTGTGCCCGGTGTGCCCGGTGTGCCCGGTGTGCCCGGTGTGCCCCATGTGCCCGGTGTGCCCGGTGTGCCCCATGTGCCCCATGTGCCCCATGTGCCCGGTGTGCCCGGTGTGCCCGGTGTGCCCGGTGTGCCCGGTGTGCCCGGTGTGCCCGGTGTGTCCCATGTGCCCGGTGTGCCCGGTGTGCCCGGTGTGCCCCATGTGCCCGGTGTGCCCCATGTGCCCGGTGTGCCCGGTGTGTCCCATGTGCCTGGTGTGCCCGGTGTGCCCGGTGTGCCCGGTGTGCCCCATGTGCCCGGTGTGCCCCATGTGCCCGGTGTGCCCGGTGTGCCCCGTGTGCCCGGTGTGCCCGGTGTGCCCCGTGTGCCCAAATGTGCTGGTGATTTTCATTTGTTCTGTTTCGTTTGTTCTTGTTTGCCACCAGAGAAATCAACCTGAGTGGGAAATGTGGGTGAGAGGTTTCTAATGAGTTATCACAAGGTGTGAGGGGAAATTCCTGCATGTGCAGGAACCACTAAAACCACGCTCTGCATTTTAATTGCTTTAGAATATTTGGTGTAATATTTGGTTTGACCTACAAAACTGAATTAGATCTTTGGCTCATCCTTTGGGCTCGAGGTAAAAACCCAATTTTCTACCAACTGGAGCTGTAAAAGGAAAGATCTGTAGGACAATGGTAAGATGAAAATACTTGTTCAGGGGAGATTGGGGAATATCCCCCTCAGACCGTGCCAGCTTCACAGCAGCTTGCAAAAGGAGTTAATGTTTAAACCACACTGTGTTTGCTGCCTTTGTGCCTTTCCACCAGGGCAGGGACGTCGTTCATTCCTTTCTCCCTTAGCAGTGGATAGCTTTTCTTTCCCTTGGCTATAATTTGTGGGAGGAGGGACTGTGCTATGCTGAAGGACAATTCTGTATTTCAGAAACACAGATTATTTTAATGTGTTGAGGAGTGTAAAAATCATTGAAAGAAGAGCCCCTGAAGAAACGTTGGTTTTGCTTCAGCCCACAAATCCAATTGATTCACTTTCTAATGCTATCCTTCCTTCAGCCATGGCAGGTGCAAAAGCAATGTCTTGAGGAGAACTTGCATGTTTGGTGCTTCATTGCAAAGAGCTGCAGCTGTTATTTACCAGGGGATGCTGCCTTAAAACCACTGCTCCTGGATATGTCTAAAGTCATCTCCTCATTTCCATTTCCAGAAGAGCTGAGAGGGTTCTGTCGTGTTTGTACTGAGTGCCAGGGGTGAAGAGAATTAGGAGAAGTGAAGAGACTGAAAAGTAAAGTAGAGAAGTGAAAAATAAGTGCAGAGAATGAGGTGGGGAGTGAGCTGAGCAGCTGTGAGGGATGGCTGGGTGCTCTGAGCAGCAGCAAATCCAACCCAGCTCCGTGAGATCCTCAGCTCGGGGAACCTGCCACGAGTTCAGGTGAGTCTGATGCTTCACCTGGCCGGGGATGGAGCAGAGCCTCAGAGGAATGGGAGAGAGAGGCTGCCTGGAATGAGCTGGGCTTGTTATCTTCAGAGTTTCACTGAAGAGAAAAACAACAGTGAGGAGGAATTGTTTGTGTTTCCTCCCTCACATCTGCTCCCTGTTGCTGGGGTGCCAGGACACCGCTGATTTCCAAGGCCAAGGAACTGCTGCAGCTCCTGTGGCCCTGATTTAGCAGTGCTTTTTAAGAAGTGCTATTTTTATATAGTGTTTCTTATGCTAAATTCAGCCTACTGATTAGAGGGGTAAAGCTGCATTTGTTTTCCTTTGTTAGAACAGGGTATAATTTGCACGGAAAAGTTCCTATTTTTAAAACAAAGGGAATCCAATTGTGAAGTGAATTTATTTAAAATGCAAGCGTTTCTGAGTAGCTCTTCCTTTACCTCAGGAGTGGTCCTGGAAAACACTCATGTCTGGTAGTTTCTCTGTAGGAATTAATTCGTTTTTAAGTGTTAACATCAGAAAATGTCCAGCCACTTTCCTGTGCTGCTTGCTAACATGTGCTTCGCCATGGCACTTGAGAGGAAGGATCCAGAGGAAATAGTAAAACACCTTAAAAAAGTAAGACAATCTGGTTTGTTTATTTTTCATTGTGTGCAATAGTTTTCCACTAACTTACCAAATGTGATTTATTGGAAGCTGTGACGGTGCTGCACGAGCTGAGCCCTTCCTGGGAGGGGAGGGGACATTCAGCATCTGCCCTGGTCCTGCTGGGTCCTGCTGGGGCAGGACAGGGACAGGGACAGGGACAGGGACAGGGACAGGAGAAGTGCATGGACAGGAGCAGGGACAGGACAGGGACAGGAGCAGGGAAAGGACAGGGACAGGGAAAGGGACAGGGACAGGACAGGGACAGGGGCAGGGACAGGACAGGGACAGGACAGGAGCAGGGACAGGGACAGGGGCAGGGACAGGAGCAGGGACAGGACAGGGACAGGGACAGGAGCTCTCCTGAAGTCCATCCTCCTCCTCCTGCCCAGCTCCTCTCTGCCCAGAGCCCTTGGTAATGGTCACAATTGTGCAGGGCAGGCTGGATCCTTCTTGCCTTATGCAGGTACTGATTCAAAGGTAAAATCAGCAAGGGTTCAAGGGCAGTGAAATCAGCAAGGGTTCAAGGGCAGTGAGATCAGCAAGGGTTCAAGGGCAGTGAGATCAGCAAGGGTTCAAGGGCAGTGAAATCAGCAAGGGTTCAAGGGCAGTGAAATCAGCAAGGGTTCAAGGGCAGTGAAATCAGCAAGGGTTCAAGGGCAGTGAAATCAGCAAGGGTTCAAGGGCAGTTTGCTGTGCAGGCTGTGCCTCTCAGCCCAGCTCTGTTGGCCCTGGGAGGTTCTCCAGTTGTACAACTGGGGAGAGTCAGCTTTGCCTTTAAAATCCAGCTCTTGGAGGAAATAAAAAATGAACTGGAGATGATGAACCTGACCTTTGAATGAGTCATTTACAGGACCAAAATACATGAGAGAAGATCAGAAGATTCTTTATTTTCTTCTTTTTACGTACCCGCAGCCTACAGGTGTTCCCTTTGCTCCTGATGAACCCTGTTTGTGCATCAGCCAAACAAAGAGCTCTCTCGGGGTTACAATCAGAATGTTCCAGTGCAGCCCTTCCAGGGCACTGGCAGCAATAATTCTCGAAGAAAAAGAGCTGCAAATAAATGAATAGTGTACAAGATTTTTTTAAAAACAAAAATAATTGATGGATGAGCAAACCAGCACACAGGGCACCAGATGCCTTTCTGCAGGCAATGTAGAACCTTGTTACCCAGACAGTGGTGCCAGATTGTATTAAATCTACCAAAGCCATCCTCCTGCTGGGAATATTTTAGTTAGTCCTCACATCCATAGGAGAGTTTTTACTTTTGCTCTGCTGCAAGCACACATTTATGCCTTCATTTCTGCACTTTAAAAGATGCAACTTAGATATAAGGTAACACAATTTGTTGTTGATGTCTCTCAGATATTGAAGTTTTCATAGCTGTTTCTTTATAAATTGTCTCATGGTCTGTGAAGTATGTGCTGGTGTGTGAACCTTTCAATCTGCTCTGGGCACCCCAAAAGCAGCACTGCTGGGGTACATTTGGGAGGGCTGGCAATCTTCTGATTGAGTTTGCTCTTCACATTCCAAAAATATCATTCTGAGTGTTGTTTCCTTAACTGAACATGCCTGAAGCATTCCTTGCATCCAGCAGGAAATTAAAAAAACCCATAAATTATTTCTGATCACTCAAAGGCAGGCCAAGTGTTACCCACCTTAATGCAGTTTTTGGCAGAAACAAGGAGTGTTTTCAGAGGCAGCGTGTAATGTGTGTAAGGCAGGGTGGAAAGGTCACAGATTGCTCAGCGTGACTGATGGCAACTTTAATATGAAATTGAATTTAAGATACAATCTCCAACAACCACCTTTGGGAACTTGTGCAAAAACAAAATGGAAGTGTCAGAGGATGCTGCTGGCTCTCCCTGAGCTCTCTTTCGGTTTGAGTGACCTGACAAAGCATTTCCACCCTGCTAGTTTGACCTTTGACTGCATATTTGAGTTTTATTTACTGTTCTTTTATCCAGCTTACATTGCTGTCTAAATACATAAAAATATATTCCTGAGGCTGCAGTTAATACCTTGATCTTTAGGCACAGGTTCCTTGCCTTCTGACTTCCTGCATTTCTGATTGCCTGTCACTGCAGGACAGGGCTGCTGTATTTGTGTTTGTGTGTAATGCTTGCATATTGTGTTGGATACATTGTGCAGATGTGTATATTTATATATATTGTGTATATATTGTACTGTAGTGTGTTTGTATTAGAATGTGGCTGTTTACTCAGAACCAGATATGCACTACAAGTAGGGTGAATTGTGTGAATGTGAAAGTGTGTACGTGAGTAACATTCCAGTGGTTGTCTCTCTGCCCTCAGAATGCCTTCTGGACCCCTAAATTGCTTTATTTCCTGGGAGCTGTGTCTCTTTCTCCTCCCAGCTCTGGGAGAGGTGAGGCAGCCAAGTCTGAGCTCTTTGTTACCTCCACAGGGAGATTTGTGTTATTATTTCTGTAGGCAGCAGGCCTGTGAAGCCAGGTCATCTCTCTTTGCTTGCACATCTTTAATCAGATCATCTACTGAAAACATGGGGGTTTATGGCAGAGCTGCCTGTAATTGCAAATTAATCTGGAGCTTCTGCACCTTCCGTGCCTTTGGCTCCGGGCCTCGTATTGCTCTTAATAGTGCCTTAATTCCAAATAATGCAGAAGCCCTTAATGGGATGTGCTGTAATGGAGATGCGGCCTGTGACGCTTTGTTTCTGTTCCAGGAGAAGGAGCTGAAGGATGCTGAGCAGGAGGAGAAGGGCGTGAGGCTGCAGGATGCCAGCGTGTGCCCCTGAGCCCTGCAGCGCTGCCAGGTAACGGCCCAGCCCCGGGGGCAGGTCTGGGTACCAGCCCTGGGAACCAGCCCTGGGTACCAGCCCCAGGAACCAGCCCTGGGGCCAGGTGTGGGTACCAGCCCCAGGTACCAGCCCCGGGGTCAGGTCTGGGTACCAGCCCCAGGTACCCAACCCCAGATACCAACCCCAGGTACCAGCCCCAGGTACCAGCCCCAGGTACCAACCCCAGGTACCAACCCCAGGTACCAGCCCCAGGTACCAACCCCAGGTACCAACCCCAGGTACCCAACCCCAGGTACCAACCCCAGGTACCAGCCCCAGGTACCAACCCCAGGTACCCAACCCCAGGTACCAACCCCAGGTACCAACCCCAGGTACCCAACCCCAGGTACCAACCCCAGGTACCAGCCCCAGGTACCAACACCAGGTACCAGCCCCAGGTACCAACCCCAGGTACCAGCCCCAGGTACCAGCCCCAGGTACCAACCCCAGGTACCCAGCCCCAGGTACCAACCCCAGGTACCCAACCCCAGGTACCAACCCCAGGTACCAACCCCAGGTACCAGCCCCAGGTACCAGCCCCAGGTACCAATCCCAGGTACCAACCCCAGCTACCAACCCCAGGTACCAACCCCAGGTACCCAACCCCAGGTACCAATCCCAGGTACCCAACCCCAGGTACCCAACCCCAGGTACCAACCCCAGGTACCCAACCCCAGGTACCAATCCCAGGTACCAGCCCCAGGTACCCAACCCCAGGTACCAATCCCAGGTACCAGCCCCAGGTACCCAACCCCAGGTACCAGCTCCAGGGGCACCTCAGACCCCACTTTCTGCTCCCCCTGCTGCGCCTCCACGTGGAGAATGGCAGCTGAAAATAAATCACAGCAAACTGCCTCAGGAACAAATGGGATTTCCAGGTGAATGTTGAAGGTGCTGCTGGGCTGGAGAGAGGTGCATTGTGCCTCTGACGTGTGTTTTCTGAGTATGGTAAATTAGGCTTTGGTAAAAGACTTTTTTGGTCATTTTGGTGAGACACAGTTGAAGAATTCTCTACTTTTTCTGGAAAATTCCTATCCATCAGTTGGGATTTTCTCAGTAAAACGTTGAAAAGCTCTTGTCCAGCAGCAAATGCCCCAAACTCTCTTTAGCAGTTATTTCCCCTGCCACATGGAACAGTCTCAGCTATTCCAGGTCCTGAGAGAAAAACTATTTTAACAGTAAGTGTTTTTCCTCAGTTCTTACTTGTGCCTGCTGGGGACTGAAAGGTCTCTCTCTGCCTGCAGTGTGAATTTATCTCTGGCAAATCCTGCATGGGGTGGCTGCTGGGAGGAGAGGCCGATGTGCCCCACCTCAGCACATCTGCATTCAGTGGGAGAAGCATCATGAGCCAGCCACTTCACAGGGCTGCATCTGGCTAAAAATAAAACTCCAATCTGGGATTTCTGCAGGGCTTAAGTGAGTTGCTGGGCAACCTCATTCATATCAGAGGAGCTGTTACACGGGCTCTGCTGGGAGCTGGGCTGGGCTCTGCTGGGCTGGGCTCTGCTGGGCTGGGCTCTGCTGGGCTGGGCTCAGCTGAACTGGGAGCTCTGGGCAGGGACACAGCTGAACTGGGAGCTCTGGGCAGGGACACAGCTGAACTGGGAGCTCTGGGCAGGGACACAGCATGGCCACTCTGAACTGGGAGCTGGCAGAGGGGGCTCAGAGGGTCACCAGGGCAATCACCAGAATTCAGAGCTGGCTGCAGCCCCTGGTGTCGAAGCAGACCTGACAGCTCCTGTTGCTGATGAATTGAAATGGGTTTTGTAGAAAAGGCAGAGTTATAATACTTTATGATAGGAGGCAGCCATGTGTATCACAGCATCACTTAATTTTATTCATCCATCTGTCTCCAAACTTCTCCCTTTCCTAATGTGTTTCTCTTCTCTTTATTGTTGTTTACACATTACCTTTGCTCTTTACCTCACGAGGCACATAAAGATAAAGTCTCACTTGGGCAGTTTTCTATTCTAGCTGACACACAACAGTGTGCATCATTGGTGAGTGAAGGCTCAGTACTTTGGTGACACTAAAAATGTGAGTCCTGTGACTATCAGCAAGTGCACAGCTTGCATGGCTGACAGTGCTTTATTATAGCATTTATATATAAATATATATATTTATATATATATTATAATGTTTGTCTTGAGCTGCATTGGAAAAGTTCTGCTAAAACCAATTTAAAATACAGAGGTCAACGTTTGTCACGTTAGCCACTAACCTAGAAATAAAATTTCCCCTTACTATTGTAATGTCAGAATTTATCATACTGTGGGTCCCTGTTTCTTCACATCTGTTAAATACTGTGAAAGGAACAGAGCAAAAATTCTGGATGTTTGCACTGCTGAGCTCATGCAACAGCCTCAATGCAACCAAAATCTTGTTATGAGTGCTGTGTCACCTTTAACCAATGGAGCAGCATGGAATCCTGGCCAGGTACCCTGGATGGTAACAAACCTTCCGTTTTGCTCTTACAGAAAAGATCTCCTGAGGTTTTTTTGCCCTCCACACAGAGGCTGAGGATAGATTGTGCAGTTTAGATTGCATTTTATTGTTGAGAATGTGCGAAACTCTGCAGCTTTGGATGTGGAGGTTGGAGCAGAATTCTGACAGAGTTAGGGCTCAGCCCTGAAGAGGAAAACCTGCCCAAATTAATTTATTCTTTTTCACCCTTGGGAGCTGGCCTGGAAAACAGGCCAACTTCATCCAGGCACGTGGGGCTGGGGGTTGTGTGTGAATTCTCTCCTGCAGCACTGCCAAAGCCCCTGCCCATCTCTGCACAAAGGGCTCGCTGAAGTTTGGCTCCAGAAGGGACTGGGTGTCAGGCTGGCCCAGGAGCCCAGCAAATCAACCTCAAACTGAGCCTGGCTCAGGTGGGGCTGCTGCTCTGCTAAGGGAAACAGAATCACATCACAAAATCCAGGTGTGCATTCCTGTGGAGGATTTGGTGTCCTGGTGGCGCTGGGCTCTGGCTTGTTTCCATCGGGGTACGAACGAGTCCGTGTGTTCATGTAAAGGACAACGGGCATTCTGCACATTTCCACAGGGAACCACTCCATGGTGCCTTCTCAGGGTGTTTCTGGTCACTGCTGCTTGTGTCAGGGGCTGGCAGCTCCCTGGAACAAAGGGCTGTGCTGGTGATCAGCCTGATGGAGCTCCTCACTGAGAACAGCAGCACCTGGGTTTGGTTTTCTGGAGCTGCTGGGTTTGGTTTTCTGGAGCTGCTGGGTTTGGTTTTCTGGAGCTGCTGGGTTTGGTTTTCTGGAGCTGCTGGCCCCTGGGTTTGGTTTTCTGGAGCTGCTCTCTGTGGAAGTGCATCACATCACAGACCCCTGGCCCTCAGATGGACCCAAGGAGGGCACAGTTAGTGAAGATCCAGGATGCAAAATGCACTGGGTGATGAATTGAATAGAGAAGCATCACAGATGAAAATGTTCCCTGTTCCTGCCATGAGATCAGAGCTGTTTCTGGTGCTCTCTATTTAGGTCAGCTGCTTTTGCCACTGGGAACGTTGATGTTTTGATATGCTCTGGGAGTAATTCAGGTTCATGTATGTCCCATATGTTCTTGAGCATTCTGCGTGGAGAGAGCATTAAAGTCACATTTAAGAGCAAATGTTGTCTAAAAAAGAAAAAGGAAATGATGGTCTCATCAAGCTTTATGATGCCATCTGGGTTATATAAATGTGTGTGTCACAGCATTCCATGCAATGCAAGATCTTCAGAGGAGGAGGTCCTGGCGAGAATATCCTGTAGAAATATTAAAAGATATCAGTGTTTCTGGAAGTAACAGCAGTAATTAGCTGTTTAATTAGTATAACAGTACTTAATTAGTACAACAGCAATTATCAGGAGGAGTTTGGTAGATTTGGTTCAGTTCTTCCCAGTACTCAGAATCAAAACCTTGCTCCAAAGCTGATCTGCCAGAAGAGAAAGCAGAGAAATGATCAGAGCCATTGGTGTGTTCCCAAGCTTTGACCGATTTAGGTGGGCACTGGGACCCTGAATGAAAGATGTAAAAATCTGTGTAAAATACCTGCAGTTGTTCCTGTGTCTAATCCATCTCTTTCCAAAGTTCCTTCAGCCCCTCAGAGCTGCTGGTTCTGAGAGCCCATCCCTGGCAGCAGGCTCAGAGCAGAAGGGAGCCCTGCTCCCTTGCTCCCAGAAATATTCACAATATGGGGATTAGTGAGTTTTAGGAAAACTTCTTTCCAGAGGTGGTCAGTTGGTATGAGTTGTTCTGGAGACAGGGAAGTCTAAATTCTGACAAAAATAACCTTTTCTTGTAACTTGTTCCAATAACTGTATTTAATTAATCCTGAGGAAATGAGCTGGGAAAGGCAGACAAGAACAGGATTGCATCGTTGATCCTGATACCTCACAGTTCCTTTTTTCCTTCCCATTATTCCTCAACAATCCACACTGCCTGCCCAATATGCAATACAATATTAATTAATAGGAAGGGTGCAGGAGGTAAGAGATTCTGAAAATCCATTGTTTAATAGTTTGTTACAAAAACTGAGAGGAAGGGAAAAGAAAAATCCGTGCGCAGAAAAAAAAAATATATCCAGAGATTGACAATAATTGCATCAGTTCTTGTGGAAAACATGATTTGTTCCCTTTTCCTCTCTTTTTTTCTAGTGCAGTGCTCTCCAAAGAGCCCTTCTGCAGAGCTGAGTGCGAGGGCTGGCTGCAGCCTTTTAGACTGCTTGGGCCATGGCAGAATCTGCAAGTTAACAAACTGGAGGCAGAAGGCAATAAAAGGCTGAATCAGCTTTGGAAACATTGCATTAGGAAATGGCCAGCAGAGAGATCCATGCCCAAGATTGCTTAGTGCCCTTTGCTCTCACACAGAAAAAGAGAATACAGTAATTAAACTGGGAGGGAGAGGGGATTTGTCACTTCCCTGAGTGGGGTCAGGAGGAGGCAGGGGCTGCCCAAGGTAAATCCCAGCCCTGGGCTGCTCCCCTGCCCTGCCTGTGCTGCAGCCACAGAGGACAAGAGATGCTGCTCACCAGAAATGTCACTGCCTCCTTCCCTTCTGTCAACACTGCAGAAAAGTGGCACTAGTAGGTGAAAATAATTTTTTTTTTTTTACCCAAGTGTTTATTCCTGCTTGGTTTTTTCTTAGTGTAACAGATGCAAGTTTCTGATTTGATACAAGCTGTAATAATCTTGTTGTGCATCAATACAGATCTCAAACTCATAAAGAGATCAGGGCTAGGAAATCAAACTTTCAGCTGGTCTGAATTAAAGAAAGAACTTTTCCATGGCAGGCTAAAGTAATTCAATGTATTTTCCTGTTTTCTGTGTCTGTTTATGAAGTAATCACTATCACTGATGATTCACAAAATCCTGTATAAAAACACTTGATCCTACTGAACTGGTTAACATAGGACCACGTGAATTCAATCATAAAACAAATCTTATTTTATGAATATCTGATCCTTTGAATACCTTGTGTATAGAAATGTTTTGGGGGAGAGCAAGGGGTTTATTGCAGAAGAACACTTGCTTTTGAATTGCAGGTACACTGATTTCCAGCGTTAGCACAGGCTGATCATGTGTATTTGAGTTTATTCTGAAGGCAGTTTACACTTGAAAGAGTCCAGACAAAATGTAAATTTGAGTTATATTTTATGTATATATACGTTAGATCTGTGCCTCTCTATAGAGCACACCCATCTCTGAGGCCCCTGAGATCCAGAGAATTCTGAAATGTTTTGATTGCCATTCATTCTGTGCATGATAGAGTGTATTTGTTTAAATCTACATGACTTATGCATAAGTGCAGTTTGGTTGCCAGACTCTAGTCCCTGCTGAGGGGAAATGTGTGAGGCACACACGGCTTCCTCACTGAACATTCCCTTTTCAGTTCTGAATTTATTTCCTCTGAACCTTTTCCTTTCTTCATTTGAACATGCAGAAATATTTGTGCCAGGTGTGGGTTTGCCTCCATTCGTTGCAGTTTGGGCAATAACCCCATTTTATGTTTTCCAGGTAAAATCAGACTATGACCATCTTCGAGAAACCTTTCTCAGAGTGACCAAAGAACGAGATTTGGCTGTAAGGGGAAAACACCAGCTCCAAGCCAAGCTGGAGAACCTAGAGCAGGTCCTAAAGGTGTGTATAAACCTGAAACTCCATCAGTGCTGCTTCCACTGCTCGTCCATGATTCCTGATCCGGGGGTGCCCTGCAGACCTGATCAGCTCTGCTCAGATGTGTGCAATGATCAGATGAGAGCAGCAGGTCCTGACAGGGATCCCAGACCAGCAGAGACGTTCAGAGACCTCTGACACTTCATAGCAATTGCACCTCCCTTGCACTGTACAGTTATTTATGTCCAAATGAGAGAGAGAGAATGAGAACACGAACAAACTGCTCTGATATTTTGCTTTAGAGAGCTGTGTCTGCCAGTCTAACTGGCTGCAAAATATTACTGCAGCCTTTACATTCTGTACCTCTCGCTGCTCTGCTTCAGAACTCCTTCAAAAATTTTCCTTAGCTGAAAGAAAAGATTCTCATGTGGATTCAGAGATCCTGGCTGCTCATGTCTGTGCCTTTCTGCCCCGAGCTGAGCCCTTGTGAGCTGGCAGAGCAGCTCCAGCAGGCTCCAAGCCCTGCAGCTCCTTTCTAGCACCGTGCCCAAGCAGGTGCAGCTCGTGCTGGATCTCACGTGTGTCCTCATGTGCTCGGGAAAAACGGCTTGCAGCTTTCCAGCCATTGCAAAAAAGTTCTGAGAAATGTTGAGCCTGGTTTCCCTGTCTGAAAAGAAGTTCTGCTGCTCTTTTGAGAAATTCAGGATATATTGACAGAGCAGAAAAGGGGAGCTGCAGAAGTGCTGAATTAGCTGTCTTCTGAGGATGCTGGCAGTGGAGAAGGGCTCTGATTTCCTGATGTGTGCAGGCAGCGTTTGCATTCACCCCGGGAGAGCTGCTGCTCTCCCATCTGCCAGCACAGATGAGCCTTTTGATGCTGTGGGGATTAACTCTGCTCCTCAGCCAGCCCTGGGAGCAGGGACTGCTCTGTCCTCGGGGTCCTGGGGCTCTGGGGCTCTGTCCTGCTCTGTCCCTGGGGCTCTGTCCTTGGGACCCTGGGGCTCTGTCCTTGGGACCCTGGGGCTCTGTCCTGCTCTGTCCTGCTCCCCTCTGCTCACCTGGAGCTGGCCCTGGGGCTCTGCAGCTGAGCCAGGCTGGCTGCCGAGTGTCCCTGGTGCCCTGGGGAAACAAGAACCATGTCAGGAGGCTCTCCAGGGCTCCTCCAGCAGCAGTTTGTGCTCCCAGCTCTCACTCCACAGTCTGAAGGAAATCTGCTGAGTGCAGGCTGTGTCCTGTTCCTTCTCTGCTGCCCAGCAGGGTTTTGGTGCCTTTGGTCTGACAGATCCACTGAGGAGACGACTTCTGCTCGCTCTCTTTGAGGGACGGAGCATTCCTGGACAATTGTGATGGTGTGGAGAGCCCCTGCTGTATTTCTTCTGTGCTCTTTTAATTGTGGGTTTGCCTCCTGATGTTGGAGCAGTGTGACTGGGAGCTGTGGAAGGGGTGCAGGAGAGAAGTGCCAATTGACACGTTGGGAAGTTCTAAGCTGCCTGACACTGAGGACAGCAGCAGCACAGACAGGATTGTCACTGTCACCTCCTGGCCAGGTCCTGGGGGATCCCAGCAGCTCAGAGCTCCCCAGGAGCCCCTCTGTGCCCTGTCCTGGCAGCTGAGTGCAGGGACAGCGGTGCTGGCACAGCTGCTTGGGGCAGATGTGGAGCAGGGGAGGGCAGAGATCCTCACTGCTTCCCCAAGAGCGTGGTGACAATGTGGTGACAATACTGACACTGCCAGGGTAACACAGCTCACCAAGTGGCCTTTTTAACCTCAAAATCTGCAAATTCCACCTCGTTAAATAGATGTTTTAGGAACCACAGGAATTGAAAGCTGGGGAAAATCACAGATCATGGATCGCAATCTGTTTCTTCATTACATTTTATAGATTCACTGTATGTTCACAGTACTGATTATTTATTGATCTTTTCAAAGGACTAGAAATGTTCTGTAGTAGCTTGTGTAAAATAGTAAGAGCTCAACAGTAACAAAATATGCTGTATCAGCTCTGATACTAAATTTCAACAGAGGGAAATGAGACTTCTTCTTCCTGATAATTTAAACCTTGAGGAAGACTAGTTGGTAAAATGGGTGATGTTCATCCAGGTGAGATAAGAATCAGAGCCATTCTTGTTGGTTGTTATAAAATGCTGAGAACAGACATTCCCTGTGAGCTTTTGTACAGTGTGCAGTGCAGAAATGTCTACAGACAAGCACCAAATCCTCACAAAACTCCTGGAAAACAAGCCAGAGCCATGGGTAAAAACTTACAAAGTGGGAAATCTTCTTGTTGTTGTTGATAATGAAACAAAAAATGAATAAATCCCAAGCAGAGGCCAAATGGAGAAATTTCTGCTCCTCTTGCAAACATGTCCAGGCTGAGATGCCAGCCTGCCTGGCTGTGCCTGTGTGCTGCAGGTAATAACAGCTCATTACAGCTAAGAAATGTGCCTGATAAAATTCTCTCTTGTAGACAATAAGAGATATTTTGGGCTGTTCTTGTCGATTTTCACCATGCATTTGTTTTCCCAGGTGCTGATTTCTAATGGGCTTGTGTGTAATAACTTGGTGCTGCAGATAAGGCAGAGTGCCTCTGCTCTCAGACTATTATGGGAATAGTATGTCATTTGGAAAATAAAAATCTTTAATACCACCTTCACCAGGGAAGAGATCAGAATCTAGAAAGAGATATTTCTTAACTCCCGTTTATTAAGAGGGTGTTTGAAAGTTGCAGTGATGCTGGGAGAGGAATATTAACCTGTAATGAAAAAGATTTCTATCTGTAAAGGGTGTCTTGACATGGTGCAGCTCGTGCTCTTCCCAGGAGCCTGTCTGGTATTGCTGTGGGTCTTCAGCATCAAATGCACTTCAGGAGGTGGCTGTGAGCCCTGTGCAGTCCCTTTTGTCCAAAGCACCTGTGTTGGTTCTGTTCTGTCTCGTTTTGTGCAGAGAACAGGCAGAGATCAGCCAGGGTAAGCTGTTTCTTTAGGGTCAGCGTTTGCAAAACAAATCTCAGCAGCCTGTCCTGGATAAAGGGGCACTTAGGGAATTGTCAGGGCAATTTTTTTCCAGGCTTTAGTTTTTCAGCACAGTGCTCCCTAGGAACAGAAATGGGGCTGGAATGGGTCCTGCTCTCCCGTGTGTCCCCAGGGCCCGAGCCGTGGATCCCCCAGGGCTGGTGTCCAAACACCTCGGTTTGGCTGAACTCCTGCAGCTCCTGACCCCACTGCCTCCCCTCCTGCCTCCCAGGGGTGCCAGGGAGCTTTGTGTGCAGGGAACTCGTGCCTCCCTGGCTGTGGCAGCCCGTGGGGCTGAGCTGGGGCTGTTCAGAGCCCTGAGTGCCCCGTTCTCTCCTGGCACAGCACATGCGAGAGGCTGCGGAACGGCGGCAACAGCTGGAGCTGGAGCATGAGCAAGCCTTGGCTGTCCTCAACGCCAAACAGCAGGAGATCGAGCTGCTGCAGAAGGTACTGGGGCTGGGATGGGACTGGGATGGGACTGGGATGGGACAGGGATGGGACAGGGATGGGACTGGGATGGGACTGGGATGGGACTGGGACAGGGATGGGACTGGGATGGGACAGGACAGGGATGGGACAGGGATGGGACTGGGATGGGACTGGGATGGGACTGGGACAGGGATGGGACAGGACAGGGATGGGACTGGGATGGGACTGGGATGGGACTGGGATGGGACTGGGATGGGACTGGGATGGGACAGGGATGGGACAGGGACAGGGATGGGACTGGGATGGGACTGGGATGGGACTGGGATGGGACAGGACAGGGATGGGACTGGGATGGGACTGGGATGGGACTGGGATAGGGATGGGACTGGGATGGGACAGGACAGGGATGGGACTGGGATGGGACTGGGATGGGACTGGGACAGGGATGGGACTGGGATGGGACAGGACAGGGATGGGACAGGGATGGGACTGGGATGGGACTGGGATGGAGCTGCTGTAGAAGGTACAGGGGACAGGGATGGGACAGGGATAGGGATGGGACAGGACAGGGATAGGATAGGGATAGGGATGGGACTGGGATGGGACAGGGACAGGACTGGGACAGGAATGGAGCTCTGCAGAAGGCACCTGAGGACAGGGACAGGCAGGTGGGACCAGGAGCTGCAGGGACATGGTGGGATGGCTCTCCTGGCTGAAGGCATTCCCAGCCAGCTGCCAGGCTGCTCCCTGCCCTGGCTGCTTCCATGGCACTGCTGCTGCTGGAACAGGAGGGTGCTCTCTGTGTGAAAGGATTTATAAATGTTCCTGCCAGAGAACATGGATTAACCTGGCCCCACTGTACCTGAGTTTTTCTGTTTCCCAACAAGGGTAAGAGTGGCACAGTCTCGTGGATTCCTTTGGCATTTCCCTTGCTTCCCTCCATGTTTGGCTTGGTGATACTTGTGCATTTCTTAAATGTCACAAAAGAATCCGGCCTTAATTTCCTGACCATCAAAATACGAGGTTTCTACCATTTCTAGAGTGCTGTTAACATTCTCACTGACACATCAGGGTTTTCTTGGCCTCCTCTTCCAGACATGCAATTCTTGCTCCCTTTCTCCAGTAGATTAGATTAAAGGACCTTGTCAAGGTCCTGACACGCTGCAGGTATATTCCTTTTCAAGAATGTCATTTTGTGTGGCAAGGGTTTGGTGTCCAGCCAGCATCAGCCCAGCACAGAAACTGAACAGTTGCTTAAAAACCTCATTTCCAAGGTCATTCTCTAATTCACAAATCACTTTTAAGACTTTTTTTTCACGCTGCAATTTCTCAGTATTCATTGTAATACAAAAACCATGATGCTGAGTTTCAGTCTTGCCAGAGTCACTTAAAGCTGCAATTGTCTCAGTGCTAATGTTGATTTTTCCAATTGCTGGACTAGATTAAAACACAGAAATAATGCTGCTAATGGTAATTTGGTAGAGAATTGGAGGGACCTTCTCAGCAGAATAAAAGATGTATCTAATATAGTTGCTTGAAATAGAAAGCTGTAGTTGACCAAATGAAATCTTCCAGTTAATTTTCTTTTAGTCTTTCTCAATAAGCGTACTTAGGCACACTGCAAAATGCCATTTCTAGTTATATTCAGCTGTTATTATTAGAACTGCCTCATAAATTTTGGTCTTAAATTTCCTGGCAAAGAAAAGAAATCAAAGGAAGGAATCATTTCTTGCTAATTTTTATTACATTCTTCTAATAAATCCTCCTTTGGACTGGCAGCAGGAGACAAATCTGTGTTCTCCTCTCCCTGCAGCCCCTGTGCTGAGCTGATGTGACAGACATGTGCTGGCTTTGGTATTTCACCCCCTGCAACAAGCTCAGCAGATAAATATTTTAAATAAACCTGTTAGCTAAGGAACTGTAACACGCCACTGCCAGTTTAAACAGGATGTTCAAATGTGGTGCCTCCCAATGGACCCAGTACTTGGCTGTTAAATTCCTTTTTCCCTTTTTTTTTTATTGGAGTCACCTTCACTTGAAGAAGTATTTCCAAAGGGAAGTAGAAGGTGTGGGCAGTGACAGGATGGCATTTCACAGCACATCTGGGGATGTTGTAGAGCTGCTGCTGAACCCCCCAAATGTGCCCTTCAGAGCACAGCCAGTCACTGCTGCAGCCCCGTGCATTTGCTGTCACGTTTTGAATAGAAATAAAAGCTCATTTTCTCTTTAATACATGCACAGACTGATCAGATTTTTCAGGCTAGAAGGAAGAACACAATATTGTCCATGGAGGTTTTGTGTTGATGGGGACTCAGATGATCTTTTCCCTTAAGAGAACCTTAATACCAGGCAGTTTGATGTTGAGGAGAGATAACTATGGATGCAGCTCCTGTCATCATTTATCCAGAGCCCAGGCTCTGGGGAGCTTTTATTAAACTTGTGATGGATGACTCAAGGCTTTCTACTACCTGCTGTCACGTGTTGGCTGGTGCTGCAGGGGCCAGCACGTCCTGCCCTGCTGGCAGGCAGAGTTACTGCTGAGTACAGGCAGAGTTACTGCTGAGTACAGGCAGAGTTACTGCTGAGTACAGGCAGAGTTACTGCTGAGTACAGGCAGAGTTACTGCTGAGTACAGGCAGAGTTACTGCTGAGTACAGGCAGAGTGACTGCTGAGTACAGGCAGAGTTACTGCTGAGTACAGGCAGAGTTACTGCTGAGTACAGGCAGAGTTACTGCTGAGTACAGAGTTACTGCTGAGTACAGGCAGAGTGACTGCTGAGTACAGGCAGAGTTACTGCTGAGTACAGGCAGAGTTACTGCTGAGTACAGGCAGAGTGACTGCTGAGTACAGGCAGAGTTACTGCTGAGTACAGGCAGAGTTACTGCTGAGTACAGAGTGACTGCTGAGTACAGGCAGAGTGACTGCTGAGTACAGGCAGAGTGACTGCTGAGTACAGAGTTACTGGTGAGTACAGGCAGAGTTACTGCTGAGTACAGAGTTACTGCTGAGTACAGGCAGAGTGACTGCTGAGTACAGAGTGACTGCTGAGTACAGGCAGAGTGACTGCTGAGTACAGGCAGAGTTACTGCTGAGTACAGAGTGACTGCTGAGTACAGGCAGAGTGACTGCTGAGTACAGAGTGACTGCTGAGTACAGGCAGAGTGACTGCTGAGTACAGAGTGACTGCTGAGTACAGGCAGAGTGACTGCTGAGTACAGGCAGAGTGACTGCTGAGTACAGAGTTACTGGTGAGTACAGGCAGAGTTACTGCTGAGTACAGAGTGACTGCTGAGTACAGGCAGAGTTACTGCTGAGTACAGAGTTACTGCTGAGTACAGGCAGAGTTACTGCTGAGTACATGCAGAGTTACTGCTGAGTACAGAGTTACTGCTGAGTACAGGCAGAGTGACTGCTGAGTACAGAGTGACTGCTGAGTACAGGCAGAGTGACTGCTGAGTACAGGCAGAGTGACTGCTGAGTACAGAGTGACTGCTGAGTACAGGCAGAGTGACTGCTGAGTACAGGCAGAGTGACTGCTGAGTACAGGCAGAGTTACTGATGAGTACAGGCAGAGTGACTGCTGAGTACAGGCAGAGTGACTGCTGAGTACAGAGTTACTGCTGAGTACAGGCAGAGTTACTGCTGAGTACAGGCAGAGTGACTGATGAGTACAGGCAGAGTTATTGGTGAGTACAGGCAGAGTTACTGCTGAGTACAGGCAGAGTTACTGCTGAGTACAGGCAGAGTGACTGATGAGTACAGGCAGAGTGACTGGTGAGTACAGAATTCCTGGTGAGTACAGAGTTACTGCTGAGTACAGAGTTACTGGTTAGTACAGAGTTACTGGTGAGTACAGGCAGAGTGACTGCTGAGTACAGAGTTATTGGTGAGTACAGAGTGACTGATGAGTACAGGCAGAGTGACTGCTGAGTACAGAATTCCTGGTGAGTACAGAGTTACTGGTGAGTACAGGCAGAGTGACTGGTGAGTACAGAATTCCTGGTGAGTACAGAGTTACTGGTTAGTACAGAGTTACTGGTGAGTACAGGCAGAGTTACTGCTGAGTACAGAGTTACTGCTGAGTACAGGCAGAGTGACTGCTGAGTACAGGCAGAGTTATTGGTGAGTACAGAGTTATTGGTGAGTACAGAGTTACTGGTGAGTACAGAGTTCCTGGTGAGTACAGAGTTACTGGTGAGTACAGAGTTCCTGGTGAGTACAGAGTTACTGCTGAGTACAGGCAGAGTGACTGATGAGTACAGGCAGAGTTATTGGTGAGTACAGAGTGACTGATGAGTACAGGCAGAGTTACTGCTGAGTACAGGCAGAGTGACTGCTGAGTACAGAGTGACTGCTGAGTACAGGCAGAGTGACTGCTGAGTACAGGCAGAGTTATTGGTGAGTACAGAGTTACTGCTGAGTACAGAGTTACTGGTGAGTACAGGCAGAGTTACTGCTGAGTACAGAGTTACTGCTGAGTACAGAGTTACTGCTGAGTACAGGCAGAGTGACTGCTGAGTACAGAGTTACTGCTGAGTACAGGCAGAGTGACTGATGAGTACAGGCAGAGTTATTGGTGAGTACAGAGTGACTGATGAGTACAGGCAGAGTGACTGGTGAGTACAGAATTCCTGGTGAGTACAGAGTTACTGCTGAGTACAGGCAGAGTTCCTGGTGAGTACAGAGTTACTGGTTAGTACAGAGTTACTGGTGAGTACAGGCAGAGTGACTGCTGAGTACAGAGTTATTGGTGAGTACAGAGTGACTGATGAGTACAGGCAGAGTGACTGGTGAGTACAGAGTTATTGGTGAGTACAGAATTCCTGGTGAGTACAGATTTACTGCTGAGTACAGAATTCCTGGTGAGTACAGGCAGAGTGACTGGTGAGTACAGAATTCCTGGTGAGTACAGGCAGGAGTGAGGCTGGGCTGCAGGGTCAGGGTCCAGGTCCATTTTGGTTGGAATTTGGAGGGTTCCAGGAGCTCTGAGCTGGTGTGGCAGCGTGCTGAGCATGGTTGTGATGCTCCAGCTCCGCTCTGAAGCCTCGCAGAGACTCAGGCTCCCAAAATAAACCTCGATTTGCAGGCAGGGAGAGCAGGGCAGAGCTGGCACAGCCACCCCTGCTGGATGGAAAGCAGCTCTGGGGACAGCTTTGTGTGCTTGCAGCATGTTGTACACGGCATGACTAATGAATTGTCCTTCTTCCTCCTTCTCCCTTTTTCCCTTTCTCCTTTTCCTCCGAAACAAGGCTCAGGTTGAAGCTAAGAAGGAACATGAAGGAGCAGTTCAGTTGCTAGAGGTAAGATCCTCTGTGTTCCCTGGGCTTGTTCAGGGATATAAAATCCCCTCTGAGCAGGATCATTTACAGTGTCATCACCTGGGAACGTTTCAGGGAGGCAAAGAGGGGCTTTCTTTCTCTTCTGATATAATTGCATCCTTTAAGATTTATGGTGCAGTTAGGAGTGCATTGAGCTGAGCTGTTGGAAGTGATGCATGTTTCTCTTTTGGTACCATTTTTTGTAAAATACTATTAAAGGGAGTGATTAATGATGAGGATTTTAATTTATTAGACTGGAAATACCAATTGCTTACCTAGGGTTCCTAATTAAATACTGTCTAATAATCATAAAGCAACATGTTAAAGAACCAGAAATTGTAAACCTAAGGAAAGAATTGAGAATTTACTTCAAAAAGCCTTCAAAGGGTGTGCTGGAAAGAGGACACTTAATTTTTCTCCCTGAGGAAAAGGCATTAAATGGTTTTAAGTGTTAATGTACGTATCTTAAAGAACGTGTAAAAATATGGATTGGAAATAGCAAGTGCATTGTCAATGTTTCATTTAGAATTTGCTTTTATCTAAAGGTGCTTCCCAATCTTTCTACCTTCCCACAGTATTTCTGTATGTATTTGCTGGCCATGCCTTGGTGAAAGGTGTTTTTTTTTTCTGGTGCATTGATCAACTTTAAAAAAAACCCCAAAATTAAAGTATTTGTTTATTATTATCTGTAAAAGTTAATATTCCCACAGAATGTGTTTTGCTCATAGGCTTTCATTATCATTATATATATTAAGTTTGTTTAGCTCCCAGACTATAAGCTGCAGTTATGATTTAATGCCTGGTGGAAAGAATATGATACAGGAAAATACAAATAAGACAGGCAAGAGATTATTTACCCCCCTCAAGCTGAGCACAATTCTTATTTAGCTGATGTGTCTGCAGCCTCTGATTTGCATCACCCCAACAAGATTTCCAAAGCTTTTGCTTTTTCTTGCCACGAGCACATTATGTTTTAGCGTTTTGTTTAATGTGCCTTTTGCAGTTTGGGATCAGCAGCAGTGTGGGTTTCTGTAGGTGGTTTGTGTTAATGCATGTTTTCACACGTGGAGCTGTTCTAATGGACTTTGCTTTGTAATGTAAAGAAAGTATTCAAAACTGCTTTTGTTTCTTTGTTTATTTCACATCTCTTTGTTTACTGTGTCTTGTTTGGGATTTCTTGCTTTGCACTTCATCCAGAACACCTTGGACAGCATGCAGGTATTTTAGGGCATAAATTCTCCTCTCCCTGTCCTGAGTCCTGCACTTGTCCCTTGAGCACGAGAGCCCTGCCTCAGCTTGCATGGGATGCGTGCTGGAACCATTGTTCTGCGAGCATGCTCTGCATTCATCAGCCTGATACCAAATCACCAAATCCAGGACGATTTGCTACGAGAAATTAACCTTGGCATGGTTTAATGAGAACTCAGATCCTGGTTTTCAAAGTCAATTCCTCACGAGCATGCCCAGTAGGAATGGTTTGGTAGTTCCCTGCAGGTTGTACCTTTCTGGCTGTGTGGATTTGGTGTGAATTCAGATTGTTCCTTTGCCGAGCAGAGGTTTAATGTTTTCCGTGACGTTTTCACCCGGCTGCTGCAAGGGAGGGGCACCAGCGCAGCACAAGGGGCTCCCCAGGGCTCTGAATTCACACCTGGCCACCTGGAAAGCTGCTCATCATCTCACCTGTGCTGTGTGCACAGTGTCTGGCTGGCATGGATGGAGCCTGCCTCGGTTCCCAGGGCACTGGGAGCTCGGCACATCCAGCTCAGATCCAGCTCAGATCCAGCTCAGATCCAGCTCGGATCCAGCTCAGCACATCCAGCTCAGATCCAGCTCAGCACATCCAGCTCAGATCCAGCTCAGATCCAGCTCAGATCCAGCTCAGCACATCCAGCTCAGATCCAGCTCAGATCCAGCTCAGATCCAGCTCAGCACATCCAGCTCAGATCCAGCTCGGATCCAGCTCAGATCCAGCTCAGATCCAGCTCAGATCCAGCTCAGATCCAGCTCGGATCCAGCTCAGATCCAGCTCAGATCCAGCTCAGCACATCCAGCTCAGATCCAGCTCAGATCCAGCTCAGATCCAGCTCAGATCCAGCTCAGATCCAGCTCAGCACATCCAGCTCAGATCCAGCTCAGCACATCCAGCTCAGATCCAGCTCAGATC
The DNA here is from genome assembly GCF_049639895.1 of Pseudopodoces humilis. Lineage (NCBI taxonomy): Eukaryota > Metazoa > Chordata > Aves > Passeriformes > Paridae > Pseudopodoces > Pseudopodoces humilis. Next base: position 505,080 of record NC_142219.1, read on the forward strand.
CAGCTCGGATCCAGCTCAGCACATCCAGCTCAGATCCAGCTCAGATCCAGCTCGGATCCAGCTCAGATCCAGCTCAGATCCAGCTCAGATCCAGCTCAGCACATCCAGCTCAGATCCAGCTCGGATCCAGCTCAGATCCAGCTCAGCACATCCAGCTCAGATCCAGCTCAGATCCAGCTCAGCACATCCAGCTCAGATCCAGCTCAGATCCAGCTCAGCACATCCAGCTCAGATCCAGCTCAGATCCAGCTCAGATCCAGCTCAGATCCAGCTCAGCACATCCAGCTCAGATCCAGCTCAGATCCAGCTCAGATCCAGCTCAGATCCAGCTCGGATCCAGCTCGGATCCAGCTCGGATCCAGCTCAGATCCAGCTCAGATTCAGCTCAGATCCAGCTCAGCACATCCAGCTCAGATCCAGCTCAGATCCAGCTCAGATCCAGCTCAGATCCAGCTCAGATCCAGCTCGGATCCAGCTCGGATCCAGCTCGGATCCAGCTCGGATCCAGCTCAGATCCAGCTCGGATCCAGCTCGGATCCAGCTCGGATCCAGCTCGGATCCAGCTCAGATCCAGCTCAGCACATCCAGCTCAGATCCAGCTCAGATCCAGCTCAGCACATCCAGCTCAGCACATCCAGCTCAGATCCAGCTCAGCACATCCAGCTCAGATCCAGCTCAGATCCAGCTCAGCACATCCAGCTCAGATCCAGCTCAGCACATCCAGCTCGGATCCAGCTCGGAACCTGCCCAGCTGTGGCACAGCTGGAACACCCTGAGCCCCTGCTAGGGCAGCTCCAGCTCCAGGAGCCTGGGCACGGGGTGAAAATTCACAATTCTGGGGCTGTGAGCACAGATTAAATGGCAGGAACCACGGCACAGGGTGAAAATTCACAATTCTGGGGCTGTGAGCACACGTGGCTCTGCAGGGTCAGACACAAATTTGTAGATTTTCTGCAGTGAGCTGGGGCTGGCTGGCATGTGCCTGGAGTCAAGGAAGAGGGATGAGCATGGGGATGCCTCCTGGTAGCTCAATCATGGCTCTCATGGCAAATTTTCTTTATAAAATGAGCTTTGTGCTCACTTCTAACTCACCACCCTACTAAAAACACAGCAGTAAAGGCATTTACTGCAATAGAGATAATTTTTTAAGTTAATAATAATATTCATACTTTTTCAAAAATACTTTTAAGGCAGCCTCAGCTCCTTGTTGAGGTCTGGATTGTGATTGATTTTATTTTTTTTTTTTGTGCTAGAGTTTCCATAGCTGCTTGTGGAAAGGTTATTAATATTCTTAGAGAGTTGAATAGCTCATCCTTAAGCTTTCCAATGGAAAGTGGGGACCAAAAAAAACCCAAGCCAGTTTTCATCTTTGTTTGCTTAATGTCCTTTTGAAACTGTGCATTGATGCCATTTTCATGCAGCAAATTAACAAGCAGCAAAGTCTGACATTTCATTTGCTCAAAAGCACAGTGAAAAAATAAAAAATGAAAGACAAAAACCCCAAACATTTCATGTTTGTGTAAAACTCCCACAATGTCTGATTCTTGCTGTTCTTCGTTCCATAATTAATCAGATGGATACCCTGAGATTTCTTGTGCAGAAATAAATTAATTTGTGTGTTATGAATGCAAAGAAATTATATATTTAAAATTCACACTGACTTAAAAAACGTATTTGTTACAAGAACAGGAACAAACAGTACCATCTTGTAGAGTAGACATTTGGATTTTTGGGTTCTTCTGGGTGCTGTAAGTATTTTCCTTTAGCTAGGACCTTTTTTATAGGTGGTACATAATACATGTTGTTTTCTTGATATATAAAATGTACAGTTTTTCTTACACAAACTGAGAATGGTTTTTTCCTTTAAAAAAAGCAGAACTCTTAGTTCAGTTGAGTGACTTTAATTACTAGCCAGACCTCCTTTGTTAGTACAGCTGCTTACCCAAGCACAGGAGGGGTTTTTAATGAGGGAAGGTGATGTTTGTTCACCAGACCTGGATCCATTATTATCCCCTTAATTTACCTGGCCCAGTGAATGTGCAGATTTGGATAAAAGGGGGTTTTGTGCTGTAGTGTCCTCACTGCTCTTTGCACATTTGGAGTCAAACCTGGAGCAACCTGCAGAGTTCCCCTTGCCCTTTGTCTCGGCTTCCAGCCAGGGAATGTGGTGAATCCATCACCAGCAATTCAGAATTCATTCTGGCTAGGCAGATTCCCAGCTCACAACAGACACTGATCTTTTAGGTTCTGTTGTGTTGAAGCCTGATGCCTTTAATTCAAACAAAACTGCTGCATTTTGGGATTTCTCCCAGGCTCACCAAAGCCTGTTCGTGGCTGGTGCCTGCAGCACCTCGCTGTGGTTTGGATTTGCAGTGAGCAGCGTTGTTTGAAGGGCAGTTCAGCCAGGGGCTGGGCCCAAATTCTGCAGGAGCCACTGGGGGTTTTCTGCTCTTGTTGGGTTTTAATTGACAAATGTTAAAGCAGCAATTTAGGAAGTGTCAATTTAATAGCAGAAGATGGGCAGAGATACCTCAGAGATACACCTGGTTTTTAGAGAAAGCTGGGAAAGCGCACAAAACCGACATTCAGGTGTGCGAAGAAGTCTCAAAGCTGTAGGATCTCCTTGCAGGTGTTGTTGGCAGTGATGTTTCAGCACTGCCAGGGTGTAAGATGAGGGATTTCCCCTCTGGAAGGAGAGATGGTCTCGGCGTTCCCCATCCGCGCGTGGGTCGCGTTCTGCGCGGGTGGGAGTTGGGAGGGAGCCCTGGGGCTGTCCCGGCTCCTGTGCCTGTCCTGGCTCCCAGCTCCTGTGCCTGTCCTGGCCCCAGGAGCTGGCCAGGCAGGCTGTGGCAGTGGCTGTGTGTCCTGCAGGCCAAGGTGCGGGAGCTGGAGGAGAAATGCCGGACGCAGAGCGAGCAGTTTAACCTCCTGTCGCGGGAGCTGGAGCGGTTCCGGCAGCAGGCGGGCAAGATCGACCTCCTCAGCAGCAACTCCCTGGCACCCCCGGGCCTGGCCGGGGCTCCTGGAAAATCCCTGTCCCAGCTGATGAATGGAATTGCCACTTCCATAGGCAAAGGTAAGGAGCAGCAGTGCGCTGTGCTGCTGCAGGGTGGGATGGACACGGAGCTCCCCGCGCAAACGGGATGGAGAATCCACTCCTGGTGGCACCTTCCCATTCCCAGAGCATCTCCTCAGCCTCCACTGAGCTTGTTCTGGTTTCATCTGGGCACTGCTGGGAGCAAAATCCTCTCTGATTGTTGAGTGTGGTGGTAAGAAGCCTGTTCAGTGTTAAAATCCCATATTCTTCATGTCAAAATACAGCTCTCTGTGAGAGGAAGAGTGTCTGCACGTACAGGCGTTGTTGGCAACCCTCCCCGTGGCAGGGACAGGAGCAGGTCTGCTCTCCTGTTGAAGGAGGAGTTAATGGGGAAAGAAAGCACAGAGACCCCACACACTGCATTGGCCATTAGATAAAAACCATTTCAGCACAGCTGGGTAGGCGGTGGCGAGACTGAAGGGAGTGTTTTGACAGACATGAAAATGGATTGGGCTCAGTTTCATTTGTGCAACAGAAATTATGCTCTTCTCCATAAGAATTTGAAAGTAAAACATTTCATAAAGCAAAAAAATATTTTCAAGAGAAATGGAGAACATAAAGTAAAACAACAGAATTATTTTACATCTGTATTGATGTTGTTACACTGGCAGTCCCCAGCAGAGTCAACAGTGTGTGTTTATCCAAGATCTGTGCTGAACTTTCACCAGGTCATCTCCTGTTGCCAGAGGCAACGGCTCTCCCAAGTGCACAGCTTTGTAAACGATCCATTATTCATAGGAAAATTACAAAGATCAAGGCAAGAGGTTACCTGAGGACACTTAAAAACAACTTCTACATATATCACATATTAGATTGTGTGTTATTGCATGTGAATCACCTTAGATTGTGTTATTCCATGTCAATCACATGTTAGTGTGTGTTATTCCATGTCAATCACATGTTAGTGTGTGTTATTCCATGTCAATCACACGTTAGTGTGTGTTATTCCATGTCAATCATACATTAGTGTGTGTTATTCCATGTCAATCATACATTAGTGTGTGTTATTCCATGTCAATCATACATTAGTGTGTGTTATTCCATGTCAATCATACATTAGTGTGTGTTATTCCATGTCAATCACATGTTAGTGTGTGTTATTCCATGTCAGTCACATGTTAGTGTGTGTTATTCCATGTCAATCACATGTTAGTGTGTGTTATTCCATGTCAATCATACATTAGTGTGTGTTATTCCATGTCAATCATACATTAGTGTGTGTTATTCCATGTCAATCACATGTTAGTGTGTGTTATTCCATGTCAATCATACATTAGTGTGTGTTATTCCATGTCAATCATACATTAGTGTGTGTTATTCCATGTCAATCACATGTTAGTGTGTGTTATTCCATGTCAATCATACATTAGTGTGTGTTATTCCATGTCAATCATACATTAGTGTGTGTTATTCCATGTCAATCATACATTAGTGTGTGTTATTCCATGTCAATCACATGTTAGTGTGTGTTATTCCATGTCAATCATACATTAGTGTGTGTTATTCCATGTCAATCATACATTAGTGTGTGTTATTCCATGTCAATCATACATTAGTGTGTGTTATTCCATGTCAATCATACATTAGTGTGTGTTATTCCATGTCAATCACACGTTAGTGTGTGTTATTCCATGTCAATCATACATTAGTGTGTGTTATTCCATGTCAATCATACATTAGTGTGTGTTATTCCATGTCAATCATACATTAGTGTGTGTTATTCCATGTCAATCACATGTTAGTGTGTGTTATTCCATGTCAATCACATGTTAGTGTGTGTTATTCCATGTCAATCATACATTAGTGTGTGTTATTCCATGTCAATCATACATTAGCGTGTGTGTTATTCCATGTCAATCATACATTAGTGTGTGTTATTCCATGTCAATCACATGTTAGTGTGTGTTATTCCATGTCAATCATACATTAGTGTGTGTTATTCCATGTCAATCACATGTTAGTGTGTGTTATTCCATGTCAATCATACATTAGTGTGTGTTATTCCATGTCAATCATACATTAGTGTGTGTTATTCCATGTCAATCACACGTTAGTGTGTGTTATTCCATGTCAATCACATGTTAGTGTGTGTTATTCCATGTCAATCATACATTAGTGTGTGTTATTCCATGTCAATCACATGTTAGTGTGTGTTATTCCATGTCAATCACATGTTAGTGTGTGTTATTCCATGTCAATCATACATTAGTGTGTGTTATTCCATGTCAATCACACGTTAGTGTGTGTTATTCCATGTCAATCATACATTAGTGTGTGTTATTCCATGTCAATCATACATTAGTGTGTGTGTTACTCCATGTGTGATCGGTACCACCCAGGCTGGAATCACTTCAGCTGTCCTGTGAAGAAGAACAGTTGTCAGGTTGTTCTCGTTACAAATGCCCCCGAAGTTGTTTGAGTTTGTTCCTGCTTCAGTGTCCCTGTTTGTTCCTTTCTCCCTGGGCTTGCAGAGGAGCTCTGGGTTTCAGGGGCTGGAGGTCAGAGGCATTTCCCTGCGGTCAGGGAAGGTGCTGAGCTCCGTGTGACAGCAGGGCAGGAGCAGCTGAGGTGACAGCCCTGTCTCATTCCAGTGGCTCAGGATTTGTGTGCCTGGCTTTCCTGGACAGGGCTGGAGCCCCTGGCAGCTCCCTGTGGTGCTCAGGCTGTTCTGGAGCTCCAGGCTTCCCTGGGTGGGCATTAAAGGCACCAAATGCAGAATTCTGAAGGCATTTCCTGATAGAAGAATTTGGTAGAAATTTCCTTGATACCCACAGCAATAGCTCCTCATGTCTCTAAGGACAGGATTTTCAAAGCAACAATTAATTTAAAAGGAAAGGTAATTAGGTATTGAGCTGTCCTTTAGGCAGAAGGGAAGGTCCAGCCTGTATCACTGTGATTGATTTAATGAGAAATGGAAATCAGCTAAACACCTTTTGGGTACCCAGCCAATCTCTGATTTATACTTATGCTAATGGAAAAAGCTTTTTAAAAACTTCAAAACATGCCCAGCTGACATCTCCCAATTAACCCTTGAGTAAAACCACAGCAAACACAGCCAGGTCTGCAGCCAAGGCATTTAAGGGCCTTCCCCTCTAAACCTTTTCTCAAAACCTTTTGATTTTTATGGGACTTGGAATTCAGGGCCTGCAGCACTTGTGTCTAAACACCAGAACTGCTTGGACAACATTTATCCTCAGTGTGAATGCACTGATAACAATAAAGTCATGTTTGAGCAAGTGGGCAGGATTTCTATTTATTGAAATCAGCCCTTTCTCAGTAATGATGGTAGAGTACAGCAAGTTCTTCTAACCAGAAGTGTATTATTTTTATTATGTGTAAGGAAGAAAGAACATGAGAGGGAACACAGGGACAGCTTTCAAAGCAAAGCAAATGATGGAAATTAAATCAGTTTATGACCAGCTGCCTTGCCTTAATTGGTGATGTTTGAATGTATCAGGAAATGAAATAAACCTAGCCAGGATAGATTAGAGCATGAAAAGTTCACTTTAAGGGTACAATAATGTCACCATCAGATATAGAAGCCTTAAGATTTATTATTCATCAGTTAAAAGGCTCATTTTAAATGGTCTTTCTAGATAATTTAGGTAGTCCATATGGAATCAGCAATTGCAATAAATAAAATGGAGACTCTAATTGTAATGCAAGTATGGACAGATTTAATTCTCCTGAAACATTTAAATTAGATCTGGTGCTCTTCCTTTTTCCTTGGTAGGTTGTTCTTCAGACTTCCTTAACAAATATTTTCCAGTCATAGGAAAATAAAGGCCATTTTAAGCATATATGGATTTAAAAAGACTTCGTGGACAAAACCCCTGTGGCTTTACAAGGTTCTTCTCTAATACTTAAAGAAAAAAACCCCAGACATTTCTAAATGCTGCTGTGTGTTCTTATGAGCTGACTTCTTGTATATTTTATTTTTAACTCTGTTTTTTTTTTTTTCCAGAGGGAAAATGTAAAAGGAAAGGTGTTTTACTGAGGGTTTTTTGTTTGGTTTTTTTTTTTGTAAGTTTCCAGTTAAGAAGCTTTAAAAGTCTGCAGCTCTGACTCCTTGTCATTCTGCTGTTCAAGCCCAGAGCCCTCAGTGTAATTGCCTTGGGTGAATGAGAGAACCAGGTTTATTCAGCTGCTTTTTTTGGAGGTGAACAGGCCAGGTTTTAAATGCAGCTTTTTTGTCTGTGCTGCTGTGTGGACAACAGGAGCAGAGTTCCTCCCCAGGAACGCTCAGGAGATCACACATCCTCAGGAGCAATGTGCTTCCTGCACTCTGAGGCTGCCTTGCTCTGATTTCTTGTTTTGCAAAGGCATTACCTGGTGATGTTTGTGTTCCAGCTGTGGCTCTACAGACCTAGAACCACATGAATTTACACAGGACATTTGTCTCATCACCTCTGTAAAAGCTCCTTCCTCTGCAGAATACCCAGGAGCTCACTGCTAACAGTGATTGGGCACATTTCTGACACAGAAATCTGTTCTCTCCATTTATGCTCTTGCTGTGGGATATTCAGAGCCTCTGCTGGGCAGGGAGGTGGAGGCTGTGTGGAGTTATCAGCACTAATTATTGAAATCAATAATGATGGCAGAGTACAGCAGGTTCTTCAAAGCACGAGTGTCATTATTTGGGGCCAGAGATCCCCTTCACACAGGCCCAGCCACCACACACCTTTCTCTCCTGTGTGTTGAGGACTCGGGGTGAATTTTATGTACCTTATTTTCCACCTGAAAAAAATAAGACAGATCCATATCTTCCAGCATCTCGGTATTCCTGGAGTTCCTGATGGTGTGTGGTGTGTGCTGGCAATTGTCCTATATGGCTACAAAGCAAGGGCTGCATTGCCCTAGCACCTTCCTCCACATTTTGTACCTAGTGCCAGCAATTTGGAAACAAAGCCTGGAGAATGCAGGAGGTCTGAGAGCAGCCAGAGGCTTCCTTTGAATGAATAATCACAGTTGGCCCAATTATTTATAGCTTGGCGCTGGCTGGCTGAGATGGCAAACACATTAACAGCAAACAGAAGGAGCTAAATTGGCTAAAGGTTCCTGAACGGGGAGGACTTTTCTGTGAGAGATGTGAGAAAGGTTCCAAGAATAAGAAATGTGCCCTTTTCCAGCCTGGGGATTGCTCTGAGTGGGGCTGGTTGTAATTAATCTTTTGTGTGGTGAGTTATATGTTTCCCTGCTGTCAATGTGCTTCAGCTGGCCTGCTGTAAATTACAGAGATGCAGAGAAAATTAATCATATTGGCCTAATGAGCCCAGCAGAACAAGCCCCTGATGGTATTCCTGGAGCTCATTGTCCTCCGGGGTGTGAACAAAGAGGTTCCTCTGATGATTCCTGGTGATGTGGACTGGGACTCCTGCAATTGAGTAACAAAAACATTGCTGTCCAGACTTCTGGGAGAACAGGAGAGGAAATGCTGAGCCTTTTTCAGGGCCTGAAAAATTAGAGCACAGGCTCATTATGCTAATGAGAGGCAGAATGCCCTGTGCACATCTGGGTGTGTCAGCAGCTCACTGCTCTGCTGTAGCTTCTGCTCAGCCTGCAGGTGAAATCCAGCTCAGGTCACAATTCCTGCTTCCACCTGCTTTGGGGACTGAGCTAACAGTGAAAGGTAAAGTGTACAAGTGGTTTTTACTCAGCTTTATTAGTCTCTCCTGCAGCCTCGATGCTGTTGTTCTTTTTGCTTGTCTCACCTCTGGTTTTCACCCGAGTCAGGAGGAGCTGCGTGTTCAGCCTCTTGTGAGCCTGTTCAATATAATCTGTCTTTTCCTTTCTCCTAAGCTGTTTTTAAAAAGCACAGTAAAAATAGCCCAAAAGGATTTTTGGAGATTTTCCCTTTTGCTCAGTCTTAGTTTCCATGTTTTAGAAACTGGAGAGATGGCCCTGGGATCAAATTAATGTGCTTTAGTGCTGCTATCGGTGAGGAGCTCCTCAGAAATATGAAGCAGGTGCTCCTTCCTGCCTGCCAAAAGTCAAACAACTTCATTGCAAAATGGATATCCTGCCAAGTAGATCATTAGCATTTTGGTGTCTCTTTTAGAAGGCAGATGTATGACTTGATCCTGATTTCCAGTGTGTGACAGAGTCCCTGAAGGAGCCCGAGGTTCCATCAGCAGCTCTGTAGTGTGGGGTGTGTTTCACAGCACGTCACAGAGCTTCCCCAAACATCCCAAGGGGCTCAGAACAAACGTGGGCTTCTTTTCACTGGGGGAAACTTCACCTTTGGACCCTTGGAATGAAAATGCCTTCACTTTGTGCCTTGTGTTTTGTTACGTGTTGTTGACTCCGGCAATTCACCGGAGCCGGGAGCTGGCAGGCTGAGCTGTGCTCTGCAGTCTGCCCACCACAGCCTTCCTCCTGGAGGATTTTAAACAGGAGAGGAAAATAACCTTCTGCTGTGTGTTGGCAGTGCTCCTGCTTGAGATCCATTCCTGATTCTGGTGTGTGTTCTGTTCACTGGCAGGTCATGAAAGCCCTTCTGGGAGTCGCTGTGTGATTTCAGAGTTTATCCGGCCCCTTCAGATATCTGGAGACAAACCAGAACAATTGTCTGTCAAACCCACATTCCTGTCCAAGTCAAGATCTGGGACCCCAAGATGCAGATTTGATTCAGACGTGAGTCTTTTTGAATTTTTTTACAGAAAAGTGATTTAGGGCTGAGCCTTCTCTGCCCCAGCAGGCTGTGCAGGTTGATCCACCTGCTTTGGAAAAACCAAGAGAGGAATGTTCTCATTTTCTGAGGCAGCTCAGGAGCACCATCAGTGGGATATTCTCAAAGAAGCTGCAGTTGATGTCCCAGTTACACAGGGTGAAAATCAGGTGTGTGGAGCTGGAGTTTCTCTGAAGGTCTCAGGCCTCATGATGCACTCAGAGCATTTCAGTGCCTCTGGGAGGGGGCAGAGCAGCATTTCTGCAGTGGGGCAGGGCTCTGGCAGGCAGCTTAGCAGTGTTCCAGCTCCCAAAAGCTGGGGCAGAAGGAGCAGGAGTTCCCTGCTGTGCCCCAGGGTGCTGGGACAGGAAAATGGTTCCTTTTGCAGGACTCATTCCTGCCTGGCTTTCCTGGTGTGTGAATCTCCCCCTGCAGCAGGGCACACACCACCTGCTCACAGCCTCCCCTGCTCCTCCTAAAGCATTCTGAGCCTGGAAAATGGAAGTGAAATTGCAGGGTGTTGTCACTAAAGTCATTCAACTCTACATTTTGTATTCAGTCATACTTTTGAAGGGTTCTGTTCCTCCTTTCTCAGGAAGCTTTTCTGCTTTTCAGTGGAATTCCACTAGAAATCCAATGGGAAGCTCAGAAAAGCTTTTCAAAGGGGCCATAACAAGTTGGTTTTTAATATTTAGGACAAATGTTAAATATAAAAACTGCATAGAACAAATTCTGGAGACTCTGTAGAAGGGCATTATTTTCTATTAAATACCCTGGTTGCTATGGGCAGATAGCCACGAGAAAATGATCTTCAGATTTTACCCCTCATTTCACAAAATCCCTTTCCCAGTCTTTACAGGAGTAAATAAATTGCCACTGTGTGCATACTTTCTGTCTATGTAATATTCATTGACACTGAAAATGGGAAAGTTGATGGAATCAGAGTGTTTCTAAATGGATCACAAGCCTGAGGATATTCAACAAAATATTGGATTCTTGTATAGTGGGAATTCCTTGGGCATATCTGAGGATTATCCACAGGAAATATTTGTGTATATTTGTGTAGCAGCATTACTGAAAAGTGGAAACATTCACTGCTTTTTGAAGAGGCCACAGAAAAAGCAGCTTAGCAAGGAGACTTAGGGAAGCAGAACTAACAGCAAGGAACAGAAGAAGCACACGTCAAGTTGAATTCCCCTTTTCTATTATTTTTGAGTTATCTCTCAGTGAGAATGTCAAGCCCTCTTTTGCAGAACTGTACATTTTGTGCCTTCTAGAGTGTAATTATGTGATACACTCTTACATTATGCAAGCTCACAGAAATTAAGCTCCATTCCTTTCTAGAGATACCCAGACCCAAGGGAGGGTGTATGAATAAAATCTAAAAAATGGAAAATAATGCTGGGAAGCCTGAAATAAACAAACAAACAAATAAATAAATAGTTACTCTGCAAATAATGCAGTTGCAAGTGCCCTGGTTGTTCTATTAAAAAGCCTTCTAGAACAAGCATTCCTGGTTGTGTGCTCGATGAGGTACCAGGGGATAATCCTGGCAGATTTTCCTGGGTGTCCCAGTGCTGCACAGGGAATCCCTGGGAGCTGGAGCAGTGTGGGCTGGGCTGAACCACCCCTCAGGAAAAGGCACTTGACTCAGAATTTTCCTGGTGTGCTTTGGGCAGGGACCAGTTTAGACCTGGCAGCTGCAGTTCAGTGCTCACTCTGTCTGGGTTGTAAAATTTTGCTCTGCTTTTGAACAAGTTATTTTATTTGATCCCACTGTTACTCCAGTACTTCTACCTCAATTAAAGTTCTCTCAAGCTCAGGCAGAAAGTTGGTCATTTTTTCTGAAATGGCTCACAGCAAACTCTACAATAAGTGAAGTTCAGCCCTCACTTTAAAACCTCTAGCTCAAAGCATAGCTGAAATTACTGTTTTACCTGTGAGGAACCTCGTGCAGAGCTAAAATAGGCAGAGTCTGTGTTGATTCAACACCACAACTAAATCTCTGGGTTTTGTGGACCAGATTTGTAATGGAATAAATGTGTGGCTTCACAGGATTGAATTAAATGTGATGTTAAATTCAGAAGAAAATTTGTTATTTCCTTCAGTTAGAGGAAAAGGTGGCATCAACAGATGCTGATGCTGCGGGTTGGGTTGGAATGGGTTGGATTGGGTTGGTTTGAGTTGGATTGGTTTGGGTTGGGTTGGGTTGGGTTGGGTTGGGTTGGGTTGGAATGGGTTGGATTGGGTTGGTTTGAGTTGGATTGGTTTGGGTTGGGTTGGGTTGGGTTGGGTTGGGTTGGAATGGGTTGGGTTGGAATGGGTTGGGTTGGGTTGGTTTGAGTTGGATTGGTTTGGGTTGGATTGGGTTGGGTTGGAATGGGTTGGGTTGGAATGGGTTGGGTTGGGTTGGGTTGGCAGGGGGGGTCTATTTTGTGTTTCCAGGGGTTTGGAAGTTGACATTTGCACCAGTTCTAAATTCAGCATTTGTTTTAAGTACTCAGTCACCGGAATCTGCCCTTCTAAGTAAAATTAACCAGTTGTGTTCCATGTTAGAATTGAATTTTTTTTCCCCTTGATATTGGGTGTTCACTGATTTATATCTCCTGTCAGGAAAAATATTTCTTCTTCTTTTTTTTGTAATCACATTCTCTTTTTTCTCCCCTCTCACAGATGGATAATGATCAGAATTCCAATACCTCAAAGCAGAGATATTCTGGGAAAGTCCACCTTTGCATTGCCCGGTACAGGTAAAGCTCCCCTCTCCTCACAGGTGTCACACACAGCTGTGAAATTCAACATCAGGTGTGGCTGCACTTCACCTGTGTGCTGAGTGATGATGGGATGGATGGTTATGGTTATGGTTGTGGTTATGGTTGTGGTTATGATTGATTATGGTTGTGGTTATGGTTATGGTTATAGTTATGATTGATTATGGTTCTGATTATGGTTATGGTTATGATCGATTATGGTTCTGATTATGGTTATGGTTATGATTGATTATGTTTATGATTATGGTTCTGATTATGGTGATGGTTATGATTGATTATGGTTATGGTGATGGTTATGATTTATTATGGTTATGATTATGGTTGTGATGGGGTGGATGTTGTGGTGCTGTGCTGTTTGCACTTGGAGCTGTCAGTGGGAGCTGAGCACCCCCTGCCTCTCCACCCCCTGCATTCCTGCCCTTCAGGTCTAAATCAGATTTAATGGCACCTCCTGCTCTGGAGAGGAGCTCTCAGTCTCTTCTTATCAATTACTTTTTCAAGCAAGAAAGGATTTTGAGTCCATCACTGCTCTGCACATTAAGATTTCAGGCATGAACTACTGTCATGGTGAAAATTTCAGTGACTAGCAGTTTCTTTCAGGATGGATACGGATTTAAGTAATTAATAAATACTTTTTGTCTCTCAGTAGCTTCCCTTAGATGTAGCTCACTGTTTTTTGTCTTCTTTTACCTTGCCTGTGTAGAAGTTTAATGAACTTGTGTAAAAGGAACATAAAATTGAATACAGTGACTGGAAAAGACCCCCACCACTGAGTTTGCTTTAATTCTCCAAAAAATAAAGAGAATTTTGGCCAGTGTTTTTCAAGAGCCCTAAGTGGGAAGTGTCTGAGTAAACCCTGCAGGAAAGGACACGGGTTTAGGGTAGAGGGGACCTCAGAGGCACAACCTGACTCAGGCCCACTCAGAAGGTGCCTCAGAAGGGAGGCAAAGACAGCCTGGGGAGATTGTCCTGCGTGGAGCTGTGGCCCTGAGCTCTGCCTGTCCCCCCACAGCTACAACCCCTTTGATGGACCAAATGAGAACCCAGAGGCGGAGCTCCCTCTCACGGCAGGAAAATACCTTTATGTCTACGGGGACATGGACGAGGACGGCTTCTACGAAGGTACTTTTTATTGAATCCATGAATTCATGCTAATTCATGCAGATTGGAATCGGCTCATCTGTCAAACACGCTCCAAATTCCTTCCTTCGTCTGCTCCTAAATCGGTTGCTAAAATTAGCTTTATCATCGTGGTGTTAATTAAAAGAGTTTCTGCATCAGCAAAGCCGCTCCTTGCAGGCAGAGCTAATTATAAGATATTTTATGGTGTCAGCTTTTCCTACTGGCAAGATTTAAGTTGACAAAAAAGCTTAGTGGCAGTTCTGGTATTTCCCTTACTAGGCCTTTGTTCCCAAACTGGGGGTGCTCATGTGTTTCACTCACCCCTCGCCCCCTGTCCTGCCCACTCTCAGGGCACTGCCATGCAGGAGCTCTCCTCCATCAGGGGTTTCATGGCATTGCTCTTTCTCACCAGGAGAACTTCTGGATGGACAAAGAGGACTGGTCCCTTCGAACTTTGTGGATTTTGTTCAAGACAACGAGAGCCGGTTGTCAAGCACACTGAGCAGCGAGCAGGATCAGAACTTCATCAACCGCTCGGGCCCTCCCCTGGAAGGAGATCTCTTGGAGATCAGTCCCCCGAGTCACATCGACTCCGGCGTGGTCAGCAACGGCGCGGGGACGCTGGATGTGAACATTGATGAGATTGGAGAAGACATTGTGCCTTATCCTAGAAAAATCACCCTTATCAAACAACTAGCCAAAAGTGTTATTGTGGGCTGGGAGCCACCGGTGGTGCCGCCCGGCTGGGGAACCGTCAGCAGCTACAACGTCCTGGTGGACAAGGAGATCAGGATGAACGTAGCCCTGGGCAGCAGGACGAAAGCCCTGATAGAAAAGCTCAACATCTCCACCTGCACGTACCGGATATCCATCCAGAGCATCACCAACAAGGGCAACTCCGACGAGCTGCAGTGCACCTTGGTGGTGGGCAAGGACGTCATCGTAGCCCCCTCCAACCTCAGAGTGGACAACATCACCCAGATTTCTGCTGAGCTGTCCTGGCTCCCTACAAACAGTAATTACAGTCATGTCATCTTCCTGAACGAGGAGGAGTTTGACATTGTCAAGGCTGCTAGCTACAAGTACCATTTTTTTAATTTGAAGCCCAATATGGCCTACAAGGTGAAGGTCATGGCAAAGCCCCACCAGATGCCCTGGCAGCTTCCCCTGGAACAGCGAGAAAAAAAGGAAGCCTTTGTGGAATTTTCTACATTGCCAGCAGGTTGGGTATTTTCCTTCGTACCCCAAAACTCTTCAGTTGAATTTCTCTGAAAATGCTAGATAAAATGCTTTAACCTTCACAGCATTTAGGGGATGTAAGTGCATTTTGGTTGTGGAGCTGTAATTGACTCCATTGCACAATTTGAATTTGTAAAGTCAACAGATTTGTTGTGTTTTGGAAAGTCTGAGGTTTTTTCCCACCTGGCTTTTACATTAAGGGTGTTGGTAAGTGTTGTCACTCATTTGCCATTATTCAAGAACCTTGAAGTGGTGTTGAAAACTAGAGCAGAAATAATGGAGTGAATTTGAAGGATAATCTCTTGTTTTGGGGGCGTATGGCAGCAACTGAAAAAATCTGAGTGTCTTTCCTTTCAGATTTACCTACCCAAGGTCATCTGATCATGGCCAAGCAGGAGACCCTTGGGGGTAAACACTAAATATTCAGTGTTTCAGGTCCCTGGGTGCCTCTGAAGGGACACTCAAGTTCAAGTGGCCCCTGGCAGGTGAAACATCAGCAGATGTTCTGGGCTGGGGTTTGCTCCCTCCCTGCCAGGCTTTGGTTCCAGCAGAGGGGCAGGAATTCCTGCTGCTCTCCTCCTCAGCCTGCCTGACTCTCATGAGAGGAGACAGGGAGGGCAGAGGGGAGGGGAGTGAGGCTTTGATTGATGCCAGTCTGTTTCCAGTGAAGATGTCCTGACACGTTTCCCTTTAGTCTGGAATCGCTGCACGGTGGCAGTGCTGGTGTGGGATGTGCTGGGAGGAGGGCACCTCACCCCTGGGATGTGTCCTGGGGGAGCTGGGAGGCACTGCCTGGGTGCTGGCTTGAACTCATTTCAACTTTGCTATTTAGGAAAGGCCTTTTGAAGTGAGGGTTTTTCCAGGCTAAGCACTTCCCATGCTGCATCTCCCTCTAGCTGTGGAGTCTGCTGAGCAGTGCAGAGCTGTTCTCTGCTGAGGAGATCGAGCCACAGCTTTTAGAACCAGAATCTTCCCCAGTGCTTCATTTCACTTCTACAGAACCCAGTCAGCTTTTCACTGTTGTGTAGAGAAAACAAAATAGCAGCTGTGGCCGTGATCAGAGGCTGATGCCTGATTGCAGAGTCACTGGAACAAAGGAAAAGGATGAATTTGGAGTCAGTGATGGGAGTTACCATCATAGTGCCATGCAATTGAATTCATCTTCATTCATCAATGGAATGCAATTGCTTAAACAAAAATAGAAGTGTTTCTCTCTTGGGCACTCAGATCTGAAAATAGAGATAAGTACAGGATCAGGACCAATGGGGCTGCTGTGGTTTTTGGAGCTAATTTATGTGAAAAAAAGGAGAAAAGTGTAGCAGAATTCCAAAATAAACATTTATGTTGGTGACCAAGACCATGGAAAACCATCAGGAATAATTTCCCATTTAATGTTGGGAGGAAATAGAAGCCATGCTGAGCCTCGGGCACTGCAGTTTATTAAACCTGGCTCTGCCACAGCCTGTGAAGGTCGAGACAGACACCCTGGGGATTGTTTGGTTTTGGGGAATGAAGGGAAGGTGACTCCTCCTGCAAGAGCAGATTAATGGCATTGGCATTGGCAGGAGGCTGGGTCAGATCAGATGCATTCTAGCTTGTAAGCTGAGCAGCCCTGCTGAGCCGGGAATGCTGGCTGTCAATAAAGCAGGAGGATCAGTAAAGCTGAAATTCAACCCCAAACCAATATCTCTCTTGGCCAAGAATAATAGTAGGCCAATTTGCATACTCTTCACTTGCAAGATAAAAATACTTTATATATTCAGGGATGGTATAAGCAAAAACTTCCTGTTGTGCCTGTACTGAGCTGAACATGACCATGGTTTTATTTCCATGTCTGCTGGAGGCTGGAATTCAGCAGAGCAGTGAAATGCACTGGCTGTTTGCTGGTGCCTGTGTGGTGTTTGCAGATTATTGTGCACACAGTAAAGTGTTTGTAGCTCTTGGGCAGATGAACAGGAATGGGCTGTGTTTGGTTCCCTGGGAGAAGGGTTTCCCAGCAGCCAAGCCTGTGTTCTGTCCTGCAGAGACGGCTGCAGCTGGGCCCTGACACCTTTTAGCAGCAGACTCTGCTCAGGGTTTGATGGTTAAATCTACACAACAGGATGCTTGAAAAATTCATGAACTAATAAACTCTGTGATATTTTTACTTTGGCTTTCTGGCCAAAGAAGAGCTATTTATAGTGGGGTAATGCCTTTTAATTAAGGAGCTATTTGGTTGTGGTTACACTGACATACTGTCAGTGCCTTCAGAGGTTTGGGTGTGTTTTTTGATTCACGGCAGAGAAGGGACTGTGAGAGCAGCTGTCCTTTAATCAGCTGCTGGAAAATGCTGAAGTTTCAGCTTGCAGCCCACTCTGCACCTCAGTTCACTGCACTTCTGACCTGAGGCTCGAGAGTGACCATTCCCATCTCTCTCAGGTCCTCCAGCTCCACCTCAAGATGTGTCTGTCCGGGCAGGGTCCACGCCAGGGACCATCCAGGTGTCCTGGAAGCCCCCGGTGCTGTCGGCGACGGGGACGTCACACGGTGCCAGCGTCACGGGCTACGGTGTCTACGCCAAAGGCCAGCGGGTGAGTCCGTCCTGCTGCCTCAGGAATTACAGCTGGCAGGGTGGCACAGCCCTGCAGGGACTGTGGGGGCTGCCAGTGGAGCCTGTGCTGTGCTTTGGGCACAGCTCACTGCCCCTCTAACAGCCCTTTGGCCATCGGGGTTGGGAGGATGAAATTGGGGTCGGTGATGGGAGTCACCCCATGGTGCCAGCTGGGGCAGGGGCTCTCAGCCCAGCAGCTCCCTCTGTGCAGGCTCTGGAGGCTGTTCCTGGGCAGGGCTGAGGGGAGGGCGGCAGGGCGTGGTGCTCACAGGTGTGTGTGCCCTCAGGTGGCAGAGGTGATGTTCCCAGCAGCCGAGAGCACGCCGCTGGAGCTGCGGATCCTGCGGAGCCTGGACGCCAGGGAAGTGACGGTCCGGACGCTCTCTGCGCAGGGAGACTCGGTGGACTCTTGTGTTGCTGCCATTCCATCTGACCTCCTGGTGCCTCCAACCCCTCACCCCAGAACCGCTCCCAAATCTAAGCCATTAGCAAGTGCCGGAGCCCCAGAAACCAAAGAAGAACACTTAGGCCCGCATTTAAAAAGGGATGAGTCGTGGGAGCAGACTCGTTCGGTGTCCCCTGTCCACGGACACATGCTGGAGCCACCCAACTTCCACGGCCCACTCCAGGGGAGGAGATCTCCATCCCCCAACAGAATCCTGCCCCAGCCTCAAGGCACTCCAGTCCCCAACACCATCGCAAAAGCCATGGCAAGAGAAGCTGCACAAAGAGTGGCAGAGAGCAACAGGGTAAAGGCAAACTTCTTCCTGAGGCTTTTGGGGGTGGTTTGTTCATTGTGGCGCTTGACAGCCAAGAATTTTCATTGTGTGCCCTGAGGTGATCATCCCTAAGCTCTGAAGATGCATGGCTTGGGATGCAGCGTGCCTGTAAAGCCCTTCTGTGCCCACTGCCATGGGTCCACAGGGAATTTGACATATTTGTCCTTCCCAGTGCTGCATTTCCACACTTGTTTGCAGCTGCTTTTTGTTCCAGCTCCTCCTGGAGCTGCCAGCAGTGTCACTGCCCGGGCACACCCCTGTGTGGGCACCTCTGTGTCCCTGGGGCAGGGACAGTGATCCTCACAGCTCTCTGCTGTTTTGCCCTGCTAGATGGAGAGGAGAGCATTTATTTATTTGCCATTTGTGTCCCTGGGGCAGGGACAGTGATCCTCACAGCTCTCTGCTGTTTTGCCCTGCTAGATGGAGAGGAGGAGCGTTTTCAGCGAGCGGAGCAGCGCGGCCCCGTTCTCCGATGAGGAGGAGGATGGTTATGACTCCCCCAAGGTCAAGCGAAGGGGAGCCTCGGTTGATGATTTCCTGAAAGGGTCAGAGCTTGGCAAGCAGGTGAGTGGCCTGGTTTTGTTGCTGCATCAGGTGTTCAGGAAGGGTTTTGGGAGGCCCAGCTCTGCCCAGTCCCCTCTGAGAGCTGTGGCTGTGTTGGTGACCCAAGGCTGAGCCCTGGGCACAGGAGCTGCTGTTCCTGGAGCTGAGTGCTTGGCACAGGGATCTCCTGAGCATCCTCCCTTCCAGCAGCCCCAGGCACTGCAAACTGAAAAAAAAGATGATAACAATATAGAAAATGTGACTGGACCGTCCTGTTTGGGTCCTGGGTGTTTTCTGTGTGGGTGTTGCTGCTGCATGGGAGAACCTGCTGTGGGAAAGGGAACGTGGGAAGGATTCCTGGGTGCCACAAAGGGACCTAAGGGCAGGAAACAAATGTGCCGTGGGAATGGCTCCAAGGAATGGAAGCTTTTATTCTGATCCCACTGAAAACAAATATAAAATAATTTATTACATTACTTTCAAGAGAGGTAGAACTTCTAGAAATGAGATATTTTCTTATGTCTTGGCATAGTTTAAAAAACCTTAGCCAAAGACCTGACCCCCTGTGTTGAGGGTCCACAGTGGTGGTGATATGCTGCAAGAATTGGATGCCGATCACTTTTAAATTCTAATGTGATGTAACAAACAGCTGCGAAGAACAGATGATATGTCAATTAACCTAAGGCTTTTACAATTTGGTCAGCAATTCCATTGGTGCATGAAGGACTTCTAATGAGGGGAATTTGAGCAAGTCTAAACCTAGGTTTGGTGCTGTGAGTGGGGATATCCTTTCCTGTGTCAGCTGGGATTGAGCTGGGATTTGTTGAGTTGGGATCACAGATGGTGAGAAGAGAGCAGAGGATGTGTGAGCAGAGCAGAGCCCAGGCCTGGTGCTGTGTCCCAGGGTGGCTCACAGCAGTCCCGGGCAGCGCTCGGGGTCATGGGGATCAGCGGCGTTAGCGGCACTGAGCTCTGTCCTCGCCCGCCAGGCTCACTACTGCCACGGGGATGAGTACCAGACCGAGAGCAGCCGCGGCTCCGACCTGTCCGACATCCTGGAGGAGGATGAGGAGGAGCTCTACTCCGAGATGCAGCTGGAGGAGGGCGGCCGGCGGCGCCTCAGCCTCACCTCGCACGGAGCGCTCAAGGTGAGCGCCCAGGGACCCCTCGGGGCTGCTCCAGAACCTTCCCTCAGCTTCTGCAGGGCCCTGGACTCGCTCTGTGGGACACAGCCACACCCCAGTGCATTTATTACCCTGGTGTTCGTTATTTGATAGATAAACTTCAGCTGACTGACCGTTTTCCTACATGTGATTGTTGCAGTTGCAATTTCTGTTCTGCATCTGGGGCCCTTCCCCGTGTCTCCGTGAAGACAGACTGCATGTGCTAGCCCGAAAATGAGTTGTTTCTGAGCAAGGAGATTTGTAAAAACTTACAAAACAACTTCTGTTTTTCCTGTCTGAGTGATTTGTCCACGTATCCAGTGCTAGTCCCATCCCTTCCACAGGCTTAAAGCATTCCTGTAGGAAAGGGAGTTGTTTCAGCTTTGTTTGATCAATGCTTTATCAAAACTCCTTGTGCTCTGAATATCGGGGAACCAGCAGAGAGAGTAGGAAATACATTCCAGAAATATTGCTTTAATACAGGAATATTCATCATGAAACACAACTTCAGTGTAGCAACTAAAGCATATGCAGAGCACAAAACACTCCCAACACTCAATATATATTTCCATATTCTATTTGTACATGTAAATTGTATTTGCTTCTTCATGTGTGTAGTAATTACACAAACTGTGTTTTTCTAGAAAGCACAAAGCCACAGGCTACCTGTTTTTCAGTAGATTGTTATTGAACTAAAATCAGCACTATTTTCTCATGCATACAAGAATTCTGAGCATTCTTATGGCTGCTTTCATGTGCTGTAAATTCAGTCCTTTTATTCTGTCTGCAGTGAGACAGATACTTTTTCAAAAGAAGAAATGATCAGTGTTTCTATTACTGCACCAACATAAAGGTTGAAACCAAAATCCTTCTGCATCTTCTTCTGTTCCCTTCCCCTGGCAAAAAGAATAATCCCCAGACTGTTCTTGTTCTTTATGCATCAGAAGGTGCATTTACTTCTTGGATTTAAATCAGTATTGGCAGAGTTGATACTGAGAAAGTTCCAGAACCTTAACTGGTGTAGGCAATCATTTTTGACCTGCTGAGGTTTGCAGGCTTCTCTTGATGTAGTGTCTATCAAAACTGTGATAATTTGTGCTTACTGATCTTTTGTCCACTTCTGTAGCGCTCCATCTCAAGTTCCACGGGTGTTACATGCATTTTAAAAACAAAGGAAAACAGGTGAAACAGTCTGAAGTAACTTAGGAAGTGTGGAAGGGCACAGCCAGGTTCAGGGTGCTCGGAGGGAGGTTGCTGAAATCTCTGAGAGGATCTGTTGTTATTTATGGGAGCTGTTGAGCCCAGAGATTCCCCTGATCCGGGCATTAAGCACAAGGGGAGATGATCTCTGGGATGCAGAATCAATAAATCCTGGCAGTCAGAGGCAGCACCTCCTGCCCTGTGCTCCCTTCCCTCCTCCCAGAGCCCAGCCAGGACACTCAGGATTCTTTGTCAGATTCTTTGTTTTGTGGAAATGGAATAGGAAGGTTGCAGAATGTATCTGGCATGTCCAGAATGCTTCTTTTACCCAGGCTGGGATAGCTCTTACCTGCTTCTGGCATAAACAGAGACTTTTACCTCTGCTCATA
Organism: Pseudopodoces humilis; assembly: GCF_049639895.1. Classification (NCBI taxonomy): domain Eukaryota; kingdom Metazoa; phylum Chordata; class Aves; order Passeriformes; family Paridae; genus Pseudopodoces; species Pseudopodoces humilis. The sequence goes on from NC_142219.1 coordinate 526,640, forward strand.
GGCTGATTTTCAAACACTGGTTCTATGAAGCAGGGACAGGATCATGATGGGAGATTTGATGGCAGTGCAGACCCAGTGACCTCTGAGAGCAGCCTGCATCCAGGGGGCTTTCCCTGGAAGCCAAGCTTTGAAAATGGTTCAGGTGTTCTAGGATTTTAGAAAGGAAAGCAGAACTCTTTAGTGACGGCTGTGGAATAGCTCTCCTCTGACAGGAGACTGAAGATTTTTACAGCTTATACAGGAAGCTTTAAGAGATTCAAAGCAAGAAAGCTTGCTGGGGCAGAGCTGTCATTCTCAGACACGGGTTCTGCTCACACAGAAAATCAGATGGCAGTTTGGCACGGGGCAAGGAAGGAGTTTTACTGCCATTGTCATTCCCCATGCTGGAACACGTGTGTGGCTTTCATCCCTCCCTTGCAAATGCATGAGTTTAGTCGTGTTGAGAGCATCACTCAGTTGTTTGTACTGACCTCTCACGCTGTATCTGGCACCCAGCAACTTCTTAATCATGTCTTTATTTTTCACAGATCCTCATTCAAAGCATGACGTCCTTTTCACTGTATAAGCTGCATGTCTTACGTTTGCCATTGCTCTAAAACTAATTCTGTCTTTATTTTTCTTTTCTCCCTTTTCCCTCCTATTTTATTTTTGTCACACACTCTTTGTTCCCTGTCTGGTTTTTGACATTACATAATCTTAAGGAGTACGATAAGACCACTGAAGCCACTTTTTGGGAGCAGCCTGACTTTGCCCAGCAGACACACCACAGTAAAAGGCTTTTCAGTATTCCAGAAGTGGCTGAAGAGGACGGTGAATACTCTGAACTGCTGTACAGGCAGGGTTTAGGTATGCCCTATAGAAAGAACCCCAGGGTAGCCAGAGAGCCCAGAGCAAGCAGGCCCTGTCCCCAGGAGCAGCAGCACAGCCCCTGGCACCGCTCGGGGCCGGGGCTGGAGGAGCTGGTGCCGGACGAGCGCGGATGCAAATTCAGACAGTCCCTGTCCCGGAGCCCGGACAGCGGGCTGGACTGCGGCAGCGAGGAAGAGGAGCCCAGGGGCAGTGCCAGACACACCTGGGGCAGGGAGGAAGAGGAGCCCAGGGGCAGTGCCAGACACACCTGGGGCAGGGAGGAAGAGGAGCCCAGGGGCAGTGCCAGACACACCTGGGGCAGGGAGGAAGAGGAGCCCTGGCACAGTGTGAGACCCCAGTGGGGCAGGGATGAAGAGCAATTCCAGCACAGTGTGAGACCCCAGTGGGGCAGGGATGAAGAGCAAGCCCAGCACAGGCTCAGAGCTCAGTGGGGCAGGGATGAAGAGCAGTCCCAGCATGGTGTGAGAGCCCAGTGGGGCAGGGATGAGGATGAGGAGCAGCCCCAGCACAGAGCCCATTGGGGCAAGGATGAGGATGAGGATGAGGATGAGGATGAGGATGAGGATGAGGATGAGGATGAGGATGAGCAGCCCCAGCACAGAGCCCAGGGGGACGCAGAGCCCTGCCCCTGCCGGAGGGGCCCGCGGCCGCTGCTGGCCCGCAGGAGGACCCTGACCAGGCAGAGCAGCATCGAGGAGGATTTCGGGGAGCTGGGGCCGTCCCTCGGGGAGCCCAGGAGCGAGCAGAGCCAGCAGAGCCAGCAGAGGAGGTCGGCAGCTCAGAAGGGCCACAGAACAGATCGTGTGGCTAACGAAGAAGTGCAGGGAGGCTGGAAGAGCGACTTTAAAGCAGCTGACTCTAGGGCAGCTGCTGTCCCTGCAAAGCCATCCCACAGAGATGCAGAAGACTCTCTGGTGTGTGAAGTATCTTCCTTCTAACATCTGCTTGCCGAATCAGTCTGTTTTCTTTATTCTCTTAATTTTTTGTTCTTTATTTTTTTTCTTTTTTCATTTTTTTTTCCCCAAATTGATTTTTCAAGTCCATCCTTTGGGCCCATCTGCTACATTCCCCCTCCCCCCTTTTTTTTTCTTCCCAACTCATTTTTGTTTATTACTCTGCATTTTTGTTTATGGTCCTCTTTTGTGCCATGCTGAAATCAGATTAATTTGCTTTGCAATGATTTTCCCCCAGAACAAATTACAATAATGGCTGCTTTTATTAAAGGACAACTGAATCTAAATTTTAATTAAGGGTTAGCTGAACTATAATTTTTCCAAAAGATTGCTTTTCTTTATTTTGCCCATCTGAATTAAAAAAAAAAAAGCAAAAAATCAAAAAACCACAAATGGCTGCATTTTTAACTGGAGAAATGTTTCATCGGTATTTTAATTTTATTTTTTTTTTTTAATTATTGTCAAGGAATTCATTTCATCGTGTTGTTTTTATTCATCTCATTCCCAGAATTTTCAGCTCATGCTCTTTATCATGGAACATCTCAAGACAAGGATCAAGATTCTCCCCCAGTGTGACAGTGACCCAGATTTGGGGAGTCACAGCTTCACCATTTTCATTTTCTGCCTTTCCTCTGCGCTGTCACTGCTTCGCCGTCCTTTCTAGACCATCTCTTCTTGCCTTTGAAGTTGCAGACTGCATCTCTGCAGGAGAATGCAGGCACGGAGCTGCTTCCAAAGGGAGCCCAGGGCCCTTCCACCTCCCCTGAGGATGCTCTGCACGACTTTCCCCGTTTGCATTTCTGTCAATTCATGTCCAGAGGAGCCTCCAGGTGTGAGGGACAGAGAGAACAGAGAGCAGAGCCCCTTCCTTACCCTGCAGCGGCCTGGAGCACAAAAACTCCTCTCTGGGACATTCCTGGAGCACAAAAACTCTCTGGCACTTTCCAGGGCAGAGCAGAGATCAGCTGCTGCTCTTCCAGCCTCCAGCTCAGGCTGCAGGAGCCCAGCAGAGCTGCAGGAGCCCAGCAGAGCTGGGATGAGCCCAGCAGAGCTGCAGGAGCCCAGCAGAGCTGCAGGAGCCCAGCAGAGCTGCAGGAGCCCAGCAGAGCTGCAGGAGCCCAGCAGAGCTGCAGGAGCCCAGCAGAGCTGCAGGAGCCCAGCAGAGCTGCAGGCCTGGCTGCACTGGTGTCAGTGGCCACACGAGAGGCTCTGGAGAGCTCTTGGCCTCCTCATCCTCGCGGCTGGCGGCGTTCGGGCGAGCGGAGCATCCGCGTCCCTTCTGCACCTGCTGCCACCCGGATGAACTGTGCTGGGAGCCTCAGAGGCTCAGAGCCTGCCCTGGCTGCCCTGCACAGGGGGATCCCCAGAGCTGAGTGTGCCCTCCCGGGCTCCCCAGCCCCAGCTCTCGGCAGGACGCTCAAACCTTAGCAGCAACAACAAAGGCAAAAGAATATTTCAAAAATTATTCTTTTCTTTTCTTTTTGTTCTGATGTGTGACTGCTGGTTTCAAAACTCTGCCATAAATCAGGAAGCCATTTTTTTTCTTTTGCAGGTTTTCCAGGCAGCAGTACTCACTTTTCAGCTAACCTTTCAGTTAAAAACTAAGTTTAGTTGCCTTTAGAGCTTACGCTTCCAAATGTGATTGACCTGATCCATGTCCAGCCGCGCCACCGCCGCGGTGCCGTGCACAGAACTGACAAATCCGTTCTTTCTGTTGTTGTGTTTTAGCTTTTAGGTAACCCAGCCTCGGCAGGACGGCAGGACAGGGTGGAGCACGCAGGGCGGAGGTCCCACGGCAGCGCGGTGCCACCGAGGTCTCGGCCCGTCTTGGTCCCCTCCATTGGTGAGTTGGGCAGATTCCTGCTCCTCACAGCCTGGGCTTGCCAAGGAAACCCTTCCAGAGAAGCAGCAGCCCCAGCGTGGGAGCAGGCTCCTCCTGCTGAGCCTTCCCCTGGCAGGGCCAGGGGCTTCCTCCAGTTCAGTGCCTGGGGCAGCTTGTTCCAGCTCAAACACTCACAGTGGGCTCTCACCTCAGAAGAAATCTGCTGGCAGCTTGCTCTGTGGCCAGTGAGATCAGTGTGGCCATGCAGGCACCCACCCAGCCCTGCGTCCTGCCATCATCAGCCATCACTCTGTATTCACTTGCCCTTCTCTTGACTGCTTTTTTTTTCAGTTTATGGCAAACTCTTGCAAACCTGGCAGAAATGGCTTTCCTAGGTGAGCTGTGCAAACGTCAGTCTGCTGCAGGAAATCAGCCCAGCTGCCAGTGCAGGTTTTATAAGCTTTTTTTAAAGATAGAAACTTGCTAATCAAAACCCAAAACAACCCACCAAGCTTTATAGGACGTGCAGTGAGGTTTGGGGTTTGTCCTGAAAGGCCAAACACATTTCAGATTTAACTGGGATAGCTGGATGGTGAGGCCAGCTTGTATTACTGAATTGTTCTTTTCTGAATTTGCTTTCACAGATGGCTACGGTGGCCATGACCATCTTTCTCCAGATATTTATGAGGAGTCTGAAACAGATCCTGGCACAGAAGATCTTTCCACTCGAATATTTGTTGCACTTTTTGACTACGATCCACTGACCATGTCCCCAAACCCCGATGCTGCAGAGGAGGAGCTGCCATTTAAAGAAGGACAGATCATTAAGGTGAGGTCTGAAAACAAAGGAGACAAATGACAATTTTACAAACATTTCTCCTCTGGGAGAAAGCCGCCTGTGTGATCAGAATCCAGAGGGGGGTTTTCCTTCAGAGGTTCAGGCTGTAAATCTCACTGGACCTGGTAATTAACAGTTAGTGCTAATGGCTTAAAAATGATCACAAAATGGGCAAAAACCTCAAAGCTGCTGTACATAGTTAGGGCCAGTCTTAATTATTAGGCTGAACCCAGAATTGTGACTCTGAAGCTCCCTAAGTCCATTGCCACAAAGCCTGCAGGAAGAGCAGCTTCAGAGAGGATCTTTGGGCGAGAGAAGTGCCAGAGTCTGCAGCCTCCCTCCCTCCCTCCCTCCCTCCCGATCCCCTGGGATGCTCGGGCTGGGCAGGAGCAGCTGCTGGCAGTGCAGGGGGAATTGGCATTTCAGGGTGATCTGGAGCAGAACATAAAAAAAATATCCACTCATTTGAACATTGCACATTTCAGAGACTAAATTGTGATTTAAACTGGTGAAATACTGACTGCCTTCCACTGGGCTGGGTCCTGACACAAACATCTGTACCTGATTCACAGTCTTTGTACTGTTAAATTCTTCTTCAATGTTCTGCTTACCTCACGTTACATGGTTTATGCCAAAGAAGAGGAACTTGTTTGAGAGTTCCTTTTCCTCTGCAAGAATGTGCATTTCATCCAGGTATTTTTTTTATACCTTAAGTCGTGTTTTTAAATCAAATCAAAAGACAATAGGAGAGCTTAAGTACCTTATGTATGAGATAAGCATTTTTGGTCATATAAAGGTTGTTAGAATCAAAATAATAACATTTTGTCACAATTTTGCAAATGTTTCATGTTTCATTCATACATCAAATAAACACCTGGCTCAGCACAGGGAGAAACTGATGGCTTTTAATGAACTTTTTGTCCCTTTCACTGCTAACAACAACAACAAAAAAAAGTCCAAATTCTGCTTATGTATCTGAAGTCACAATTCAAATAAATATAACAATTCCAGTTTTATAACCTAAGTCAGAGTGGTCCAGAACTAATATAATTCCACATCTAAATTGCAGTTATTATCTATGCTTTAGTAACCCTTAGCGTGCACTGAAATTCCTAAATGCTGAAACCTTTTTGAGCAATATTTTCATTCTTTGAATGTCAGGTTTATGGGGACAAAGATGCTGATGGATTTTACCGTGGAGAAACCTGTGCAAGAGTTGGCCTTATCCCCTGTAATATGGTCTCTGAGATACAAGCAGATGATGAAGAGATGATGGATCAGCTTCTCAAACAAGGTTTCCTTCCTTTGAACACTCCAATTGAGAAAATCGGTGAGAGAACATGCAGACATTTCACTTCAGACTCTTGGGTCTCGAAACTCGGCTCCATCCACTTTGCCTCTCGTTTTTATGCAGCTGCATCTCCATTTTGCAGTCATTTACTGCCCCAGGGGATGCATTCTGTGTCAGTGTCTGACTTCATGCTAATATTTAGTCTTGGTGATGTCGCTGCGAATGGGGACCTGTAGCTTCACCACTCCACTTGTTACTTTCTTTTCTGATAAAAAAAATAAAGTGGGTTTTGTCTCCTGAAATATTTGTGGGCCCACAACTCGATCCCTGAGCTGTGGACTCTGCTGTGCAGAGTGAGCTGAGGATTCTGTGCCTTAAAGCAGAGCAAGAACACTGTTAATTCTCATTTAATTACATGTTAATTGTCATTTATGGCCTTTGTGTGGCTGCCCATCCTCAGTCTGTGTGGGTGGGTGTGCTCAGCCGAGGCTGCTCCCCATGGGCTGGAGCAGTGGGCAGGATGCTGCTGCCCCTCTGGGAGGGGGTGAGGAGTGGTTGAGCAGCCCAGCAGGGTTTGATATGGTTTGATATGATATATTGATATGGTTTGATATGGTTTAATATGGTTTGATATGATATATTGATGTGGTGTGATATGTGATATATTGATGTGGTGTGATATGTGATATATTGATGTGGTTTGATATATTGATGTGGTTTAATATGGTTTGATATGGTTTGATACAATATATTGATGTGGTGTGATATATTGATGTGGTTTGATATGGTGCGATGTGGTTTGATATGATATATTGATGTGGTGTGATATATTGATGTGGTGTGATATATTGATGTGGTGTGATATATTGATATGGTTTGATATATTGATGTGGTGTGATATGATATATTGATGTGGTGTGATATGATATATTGATGTGGTGTGATACATTGATGTGGTTTGATATGGTGTGATATGGTGTGATATGATATATTGATGTGGTGTGATACATTGATGTGGTTTGATATGGTGTGATATGGTTTGATATGATATATTGATGTGGTGTGATATATTGATGTGGTTTGATATGATATATTGATGTGGTGTGATATATTGATGTGGTGTGATATATTGATGTGGTTTGATATGGTGTGATGTGGTTTGATATGATATATTGATGTGGTGTGATACATTGATGTGGTTTGATATGGTGTGATGTGGTTTGATATGATATATTGATGTGGTGTGATATGATATATTGATGTGGTGTGATATATTGATGTGGTGTGATATATTGATGTGGTGTGATATGTGATATATTGATGTTGTGTGATACATTGATGTGGTTTGATATGGTGTGATATGATATATTGATGTGGTGTGATACATTGATGTGGTTTGATATGGTGTGATATGGTTTGATATGATATATTGATGTGGTGTGATATATTGATGTGGTTTGATATGATATATTGATGTGGTGTGATATATTGATGTGGTGTGATATATTGATGTGGTTTGATATGGTGTGATATGGTTTGATATGATATATTGATGTGGTGTGATATATTGATGTGGTTTGATATGATATATTGATGTGGTGTGATATATTGATGTGGTGTGATATATTGATGTGGTGTGATACATTGATGTGGTTTGATATGATACATTGATGTGGTGTGATATATCTTTTTCCCTGGCAGAGCGGGGCCGGCGCAGGCAGCAGCAGCTCAGCACCAGGAGGATGGTGGCTCTCTACGACTACGACCCCAGGGAGAGCTCCCCGAACGTGGATGTGGAGGTAGGGCCAGAGCTGAGCAGGGAGCGGGCTCAGGGCCCATGGGCTGCCTCAGTATTCCTCCAAAACATGCTTTGGTTCCTTCCTTGGTGAGCTGTAGAACAGTCTGGAGTTGTTTTAAGGAGAAAGTGAATTTTGAAATATCTGGGACTTGGTGCTTTCAGGCACAGCCAGGGTTGTTTTCTGTTTCTTTTCAAACCAAATCTTTTTCTAAATTATGGTGTTTCAAAGTGGTTTGGCCAACAAATCAAGTAAATTGTGCTGGTGTATTGCAAAGATTTTGTTTGTCCTCTCTCCCATGACCACAGGAAATTAAAAATAATTTAAAGCCCCCACCCTAATTACATTTAAGCCACAGACAATTAAAAAGAGCCCAGTGCACTGTTTGCTGCTCAGAGGGGAGCTGCTTATTGTGAAGGTTTTATTGAAGAGGCTTCAGGGCAGGTCCAGTGCAGGAACGTTGGGTTTGGGCTGGGTGATGTCCAGAGGTCCCTCCTGGGCTGGTGCTGAGCACAGCAGCTCTCTGGAACTCACAGCTCTGGAACTCACAGCTCTGGAACTCACAGCTCTGGAACTCACAGCTCTGGAACTCACAGCTCTCTGGAACTCACAGCTCTGGAACTCACAGAGCTCTGGAACTCACAGCTCTGGAACTCACACAGCTCTGGAACTCACACAGCTCTCTGGAACTCACTCAGCTCTGGAACTCACTCAGCTCTGGAACTCACAGCTCTGGAACTCACAGCTCTGGAACTCACAGCTCTGGAACTCACTCAGCTCTGGAACTCACTCAGCTCTGGAACTCACAGCTCTGGAACTCACACAGCTCTGGAACTCACAGCTCTGGAACTCACACAGCTCTGGAACTCACAGCTCTGGAACTCACACAGCTCTGGAACTCACAGCTCTGGAACTCACACAGCTCTGGAACTCACACAGCTCTGGAACTCACAGCTCTGGAACTCACAGAGCTCTGGAACTCACACAGCTCTCTGGAACTCACAGCTCTGGAACTCACAGCTCTGGAACTCACAGCTCTGGAACTCACAGAGCTCTGGAACTCACAGAGCTCTGGAACTCACAGAGCTCTGGAACTCACTCAGCTCTGGAACTCACACAGCTCTGGAACTCACAGCTCTGGAACTCACTGCTCTGGAACTCACACAGCTCTGGAACTCACAGAGCTCTGGAACTCACTCAGCTCTGGAACTCACAGCTCTGGAACTCACTGCTCTGGAACTCACTGCTCTGGAACTCACACAGCTCTGGAACTCACACAGCTCTGGAACTCACACAGCTCTGGAACTCACTCAGCTCTGGAACTCACAGCTCTGGAACTCACTCAGCTCTGGAACTCACAGCTCTGGAACTCACACAGCTCTGGAACTCACACAGCTCTCTGGAACTCACAGCTCTGGAACTCACACAGCTCTCTGGAACTCACAGCTCTGGAACTCACACAGCTCTGGAACTCACACAGCTCTGGAACTCACTCAGCTCTGGAACTCACAGCTCTGGAACTCACTCAGCTCTGGAACTCACACAGCTCTGGAACTCACAGCTCTGGAACTCACACAGCTCTCTGGAACTCACTCAGCTCTCTGGAACTCACTCAGCTCTCTGAAGCTCACTCAGCTCTCTGGAACTCACTCAGAGCAGGGCCTGAGCCATGTCCCACCTCAGCTGTTCCCTCTGCACCAGTTTTCATTCAGGGGCTCTTTGAAGCTGTGAAGTTCAACCTTCCAAGCTTGTCCAGGTTGTGCGATGTCCCAGCTGCTGCTCCCAGCACACACTGGGAGAGGTGCCAGGTTTAGAAAGCTGAGGAAAAAAACCCAAGGGAAAAAAAAAAGAGGTTTGGGTCTCAAAAATCAATTTGGTTTCACCAGAGTCTTAACATGAAGGAGTAGGGAGAAATGTTCCTGGATTTCCTGTTGATAAAGGAAAGGTTGATGTTTGCCTGAGAGCTGTCCCTGCTCCTTCCCTGCAGGCCGAGCTGACGTTCTGCACCGGGGACATCATCACCGTCTTCGGTGAGATCGATGAAGATGGATTTTATTATGTAAGTTGTGTCTGCTGGGTCACTCCAAACTGCTCCCAGCCCCTCCAGCACCAGGTACCAGCCTGGGAGGGATGTGGAAATGGGGGAGCTCTCAGCGTCCCCAGGGACCTTGGATGGGAATTTCCTCTTCCTCACCAGCTTTGAAATAGGCAAAAAATATTTCCCTGCCTGCCTGGGAGCCTGCAGGTGATGAAATGAAAGCATTCCCTTTCCTTCCCTCTGCTGACAGGGTGAACTCAATGGACAAAAGGGGCTGGTTCCTTCCAACTTCCTTGAAGAAGTGCCTGATGATGTTGAGGTGTTTCTCTCCGACGCACCCTCGCGCTACGTCCACGACACACCCACGCGATCCAAGGCAAAAAGGGTAAGCAACCCGCTAAGAAACGCTTAAATTTTCATTTCCCATTTCATTCTGTCTCATGGATAATTTAGACATTATTTTTTAACATTACTTTTAAATTCATTTGCCCATTTAAAGTTATGTTTCAAACAGATAAAATAAAACATGAGGAAGAATGACTGTAGCCTTGGCTAGCTCGTTACATTTGTAAATGGAGAAACTGAACGGACTGATTGCAGTCGTTACAGTACCGGCCATTATAATCTGAATTAAAGCAGCTCTTTCCTGGCGGTAGTTATTGCCCAAAGCTTCTAAATTGCTCTTACTAAAAAAGTTCTTGTGCACAAAAGACTGGTACCAGTGTTCCTCTAAATACAAACTGTAACTGCAGCTGATGGACTGACAGTGGTCGTCTCCTAATCCCTACAACTTCCTGCTCCAACTGGCGATAATTAATTGCTCAGAGACTTCTCTTTTATGAAAGAATTAATTATGTTTAGAGTATCTCATTTTTGGTTTTGTTTCATCACTGCAATACTTTTATATATTATATATTTTATATATATTTTTATTTCTTTGCTCATCTGCTTGGAAACAGAAGAAGAGTGTTCATTTCACACCTTAATAAGGCAATGTAGCCTTCACGTAAGTGAGCAACTGAAGATACCAATAGAGATTTCAATTAAAGCTACCTGGCTATCTAATGCAAGTCTTGAAACCTAATTGTGGGGGAAAAGAAAAGAAATATGTCTCCAAACCCCTTGGCCACAGAAGCCCGGGCTGAAAGCCTTTACTGTACCTGGTCAAGCCAGCTCCTTTCTTGGGAGACAAATCCTTTAAAACAGGAGCCCTCCGAGAGCCGCCAGAGCTCCCTTGGTGCAGGTCAGCGTTTGGAACATATTTCTTCCCGAGCTCAATGTTTATGTTTACATAGAGAGGAGAGTTTGATGTCTAACTACCCTACAAACAAAGCTGCATATTGCATTGCTAGCCAAGCTGGGATGTAAAAATTCCAAGCTCCCGTGTCAAGAGAAAAGCACAACAGCTTTGCAGAAACAGCAGTGACGCTGGCACGGACCGTAGTGCACCAGGGGATAGTTGGTTCTGAAACTCACTACACTCAAACACAGCTACTTAAATTGTCTGCCTTAAAATGTGTTTTCCACAATCGATTATACCCCAGTTTGCCTAAGACCAACTATTCAACACTTCTAAAAAAAAAATCCCTTCCCGTGGTACAATTTACTCGGATTTTTCCTGGTACATTTGCAATATTAGCAACTGTTTGGTTTACCAATGCAATAAAAGTCTCGACCTGAAACATGCAGCTCACTGAATGAATGCATTAGACTCGATATCTGGTATCTTCAGGTGTACGTTGGGGTGCTTTACCAAGTTGTTTTGTTTTTTGGTTTGTTTTTTTCATTAGAATTAGACCTTGATTTAAAATCAAAGTAGGCTTGAAGCCCCTTTGCTTAACTCACCGTTGCACAAGAAGCCAGTAAATTGCTGATGTTTTAACTGCAAGCTAGCAGGCCTCCCTACAGCATGGATTCTACTGTGAAAATATCATCTGAATTGATAGCAACCATTCTGCCAGCTGGGCACTGTAGTTAGGATAGGCTGAGTATACGTAATTTTAGCATTTTCATCCAAGTGCTTTTGATGACTGAAAAAAAAACAAAGCTGTTCAAAATATTTAGGAATGCTGTCATCTAACAACCTCATAGCTGCAGCAAACACATCAAGCACTCAGGGCCTTTAAGCTTTCTTTGATTGTAATTAAGGTTCATTTTAGCTTTTTCTTTTTCTTTTTTTTTTTTTTTTTTTAAGCCAGTGTGCCATCTTCTCTAATCTGTACATAAAGTTTGCTAGCCAATTTTAAAGAAAAGGCTTTTAAAGGACATAAAAAAGTAAGTGATCATGTAGCATTTTAAGTCATTTCTTCTGGAAAGAGTTTGGCTTCTATAGATTGCTAACCTGTAATAATTAACATGTTTATTTTTCTTAAATCTATAGCTAAAAGTATCCCTCTGCATTTTAGTACTATCAGAGTGCTGAAATGAAAAACCGAAGCCAGTTCTGTGGCTTTGGTGGCCAGAATTCTGGCAAAGCAAATGTATCCAACTTTTCCTTTAAAAAGGTATAACCAAAACTGGGCTTTATTGGTGGGCTTTCTATTTCTATAATTTTTTTCTCTAAATTGATGCATTTTCCATAAGCCCAGGCAGTATTTTAAGCCAGAGAGAAGAAAGAAACCAGCCCTTTTGTTTAAGTGGGTAATGGGACAAGTGATGTTACCAAGTTTCTTGCTGATGATGGCTTTGAAGCTTTCAAAGATTGAATAAATGATAACAATGTACCTACTAGGTTCCTCCTGAGAATACAGGTACACCCCGGAGAGCAGCATCCCCCACAGCTCATCTCCATTCCGGGTCACCTCCGTCACCGGTGATGGGCTCTGGTAGTCCCGGGAGAGGCAGGGATATGGCCTCGAAAAAGAAAAAGGGGCTGCTTTCCAAAGGCAAGAAACTGCTGAAAAAGCTTGGTGCAGTGAAATGAGTCCTGTGCTCCTGGACAACTTGTAAAGCTTCCAGTCTGTGTACTTCTTTTTTTTTTTTTTTTTTTAAAGTCAAAACTAGGGCTTTCATGACTGTGCAGTACTTTACCAGACCTTTGCATTTTTAACTCTGACATCAATAGAATCATGTGAATCGCTTAATCAAAACAGCAAGAGAAAAAAGGAAGTGGATTTGTTGTTGGTAAAAACATTATTTAAAAAGTAAAAAAATAAAAAAAAATAAAAATATTGTGGGATTAAGGCCAGAAGAACATGGTTTTATTTGAAGTCAACACCTGCAACTCCATTGGAAAAATCTCAGCCTTTATTCTCCTTTAACCATGAGTGGGGGGAGAAAACTCTCTTCACTGATTGCTAGCTCAGAGAGATCACCCCACTGTATCCAATCATTAGCATTAACAATGGTCTTGAAACTCCTAGTTGAATCAGCCTTGATGTTTTGCCTTATTAATGCACAATGATTTGTACTGTCTAATAAATATGCAGCGTATACTTTGTATGTACTGTGTATTCCGCTGTCTCCATCCTCCCTCCCTGCGGGATTCCAGATCGGTCACTGACCCCGATGAGCTCCTGGAGTGTGCAAGTGCTGTGCTGAACGCTACATTTGAGTTTTTGCTGCCCCAGTACAACCCAAACCCCTGTGTTGATTTGTCCTTCCCGCTCTGCTGAACGGGGCAGTGTGAGGGACTCAGAACCTCACCCATTCCAAGCAGCCGAGCTCCAGCTTTGGGCTCCTGGTTCTCTTCCAAGCCCCTGGGACAAAGCCAGCTCCTCGCCCACCCCCCTTTCTTTACTCCCCGTTTTCCCTGGCGGGTTCAGGCCCAGGTTGGAAGGTGTTTTCAGGGTGCTGCTGGCAGCTCCAGGCTGCAGCAGCTCCGGAGGGAGGGACGGACTGTCCCAGGCTCCGAGCACACGGGAATCAGGAGAAGCTCCCCCACACACTGATGGCAGTCATTGGCTGGTACTATTTTGTAATTCTTGTCCATTTGTAAATTGTTTTTACTGTTTATACATACTTTTCAGACTGCCTTTCTTTTTGTAATTTATGGAAGGTTTATAAATGAATGATCAAAGCTTCCCCATTGTGTCTTCAGATAATGTAAATTACTGTAAAATACTGTGTGCTAGATTATAACCTTTAATTAAAGAAAATAACTGGCCTACGTTTGTGGTAAAGTACTGTGTGGGTGTGTGCATGTGTACAATCATTGTGTATTATATTTTATATAAATAAATAATTTGATATTTTGTAGAGTGCAGTATGTTTCATACATCCACTGTGGCAGCTGCTGGCTTCTTGCATCAGCCTTTTTCCAGAACTGTCCATGGCTGCTCAAGTCTACTGCAGAATAAAAGAAAGGCTCCTCTATCTGCAAGACTGCAGGAGCTTCCCAGAGGTAAAAAAGGGTTGCCAAGTTACTCCAGCAATTGTCCCATCTGTGCCCAAAGCCCTGTGGTGAAGTACAAAATACACAGAACAGGCTCAAAGGAGCAAGGATTACAGCAACAACTTTATTTAAATCTCACAAAGGAAAGCAACAAGGTTCACAACAAGGCGGTTAAGAAAACCAGCACTAATCTGAATTTCTCCACGTGCAGTAGTTTGCTACTGCAAAAATCTGAAATCCCCCTCCATCCCCACACCTGCTATTAGTTTCACAAACCGGGCTGCAGAACAGTGACCAATGAAAACCTCAGACATGAACAAGGCAGGGCTGCTTCCCACTGCTTGGAACTACAAAACCAGAGAGCCCCAAAGCTGGCAGCAGTCCCTGATGGAAATTGTATTTGCCATTTCAGAAGCCTGGTTCGGCAGGAGCAGCCTGGCAGCGCAGCTCCTGCTGTGGGAAGCCTCTCCTGGCCCAGGGGTGAGTGTGAAGCTGCCACAGGCCCAGGACAAGCCCTGCCAGCCCCAGCTGCTGCAGCAGCAGGGCTCCATCCCAGCCCTCCCCTGCTGTGGAGACTGGCACACACAGCATCCCCCTGCAGCTGCCCAGCCTGACACAGCCCCCCTCACTCCCCTCTGCTCCGAGGGAGACTCAAGCCGGCACCAGAGTTTGTGGCTGGTTTGCAAATTCCTCACAAGGACAACTGTTAAAAACCCTTCCAGAGGTTCTGCATCACTGTACAGCCTTAAAAACAAAGCCTTGGTAACCAACAGCGTCTGGTCAGCTCCTTTTAAGGTATGAAACGGGTCAAGAGACAAACTTGGCCCTCATTTTAACAGCAAAGAATAACAAGGAATCAACAATATTGAAGCATTTTGAAAATTAAAAGGGTAAAGTACTAGCTGGAAGAGTTTGGATTCTGGTCTGCATAACTATCCCTCATGCAAGAAGTAATTCTGTATAAGACTTCTCAAAATGTAAATAAGAACAACCAATAAACTTTAGGGAAGAATCACAGAGAAAACTTTAGTAAATAAGTATCAAAAATCACAAAAATTAGTGCAGTTATTCTAGCAAGCAGACACCTGTTCAAAATGCAAATCAGCCATCTCCAGCTTTTCCCTGGTATAATGAAAATTAAATAAATTTTCACAACTGCAGGTATCCTGTGCACATCTCTTAGGAAAAACCAAAACTAAACCAAGAGCCCAGACAATTCTACATTCCCTAGAGAGGAACTACGCTCTTCTGCTTGGCTTCAAAGGTAGTACAGTCTTTCTGAAAGCACCAGGTTTGGCTCTCTGTGGATACTCTGACCGACAAGGAAAGCCAATTTGTGAGCGTACTGGCAAGGAGCAGGTACTCTGATAATACCCTGCAGAAAGGGGAAAAAAGAGAAAAAGGCAGTTATTTTCAACTAATTTAAATAAGCATGCAATCACTGTAACGAGGACCCCTGGACCTCCAAAGTCTGCATGCTTGTAGAATTTGTATTGCCTGCTGTTTATGCTGATTTGTGAAAATAACTTTACATACACCAAACACAACAGAAGAGATGCAAAAAACCCCCAAACCTGCCAACAGGAGTGTCCTCCTGACACCTCCCAGACAGGTTTACACTCAGTGCTGGGCCTTGCAGGGAGGTGGGACACGGGCTCAGTCGTGTCTGGTGTTTCTGACTGCTCAGGTGCCAAAGCTAAGCACACCTTGGGCACCTGCTGAGCTGTGCTGAGCTGGGTGTGCAACAGAGGCCTCAAGGGAAATGCAGCAACACAGTTCCACCTCCACAGTAAGGAGCAGATATTTCTGCAGGTAAGAAATTATTTCAGTTTTGCTTCTGACACAGAATTTGGGAACAATTCTCACAAGTATTTGCTAGGGAGAATAAAGATTGCTGCAATCCTCAGAGACCAGGTAGCTATAAACCATCCAGTCCTCCAACTGCTCCAGGTGCCAAAGCATCCTTGCAGGCTCTTTGGAGCTGCAGGGGCGTTTCAAGGACACCTGCTGTCCCTGCTGCAGGCTGTCCCTGCTGCAGGCTGTCCCTGCTGCAGGCTGTCCCTGCTGCAGGCTGTCCCTGCTGCAGGCTGTCCCTGCTGCAGGCTGTCCCTGCTGCAGGCTGTCCCTGCCAGGGAGCACTCACCGACCAGTTGTAGTACATGTGGCACAGTTTGTAGGTCAGGCGCTGCACGTGGTCTGGTTTCAGCTGGCTGGTGTCGTAAATGACGTTGTAGTGAGTCGGTGCAACACAGCCATTCTTCACGGTCTGGCTCACCACAAAGAAATCATACCTGCCAGAGAAAGGCAAACCCCACCAGTGAGCTACAGAAAGGGCTCCTTGTCTTAGGAAAGTGCAAGTCCCCATGTATTTGTCTTGTTTTCCTCGAGTCACTTTATGCCTATTGAGTAAACCCCAGAAGGGTGCTTAGGCTTTGGCCACCAAAGCTTCCTCTCAAAGGCCAGGAGACCTGGAGGAACAGGAATCATATTATATGGACCAGGTCTTGAGACCGTAACAACCATTTGTCCTGTCCCATTTTCCTCCTGGTGATCACCCTGCACATGGACTTAGCTTACACTGCTCATTTTCTCAGCCCCTGAGCCACGGAAGTGTGGGGAGCATTTTCACCCTTGATCCCACAGTCCATGTAGTACTGGATGAATTTCCTTTGTGACCTCTGCAGGAACTCACCACTCTGGCCTGGTCACCACCGTATCAACAACCGTCCCAGGGGGTGGGTTTTTGAGTCCTCCACCGATCTCTGCAAAGAACCTGGCACCCACTCGTTTCTTCACCACAATCACAGTGAGTTTTGGGCTAAAAGAAAGGAAAAGGGAAAAAACAACACTCTCTTGGAAACTGCACTAGGACTATTTCAGGAGCAGATCTGCTGGAGTTCCAGGGCATTCATTTCACATGTAAGTCTTTGCTGATTCAGATTAAATAAGACATTGTTCACAACTTTAGATTTTTAGTTGAGGTACAACACTCATATTATTTTCCACCAATCCAACTTGACTTTTACTTCACTGAGAAGCAGAAAATGGACCAAAAAGGGATCTTCCAAATAAAGACTGGATTTCCACTCCCTAGCCCATTGTTTCCTAAACAAAACACTTTGTCTTAACAGTATTTTTTGGTAAAGACATTAACAAAAGCTAAACATAAGAACTGAGCACTTGAATTGTGCTTGCCTGCAGTGTAAGGATTTTTTTTTACTTTTCAGAGGAGAAGTCGCTGCAGTTGGTAATTTTCAAAGCAGAATGTTGAAAATGTGATTGGAGAACTTTCTTTAAGAAGTGGAAAGAAGAAAAAAAAGGCCTTACCAGACACACGTAACAGTCAGGCTATGATCAACCAGTGGGACTAAAGTAAATTATCACATCCACCAAGAATGCCCAAAGAGTGCATGTGCACACGTGTGTGGAAGTCACTGCACTAAGAATCTTCCTATTACATTACAAGCCAAGTATCTGAAATCATGTAAATAATCATCAGAAGAGCAGTTATCTGAGCTCAGGTGAAAATCAGTAAGGATGGAAAGACAACAGTCCTCATCCAGAGCCTTGTTCTGCATCCCAGTGTTTATTTCTCTGGCAGTGTAAAGAAGATGGTTGGTAGAAACAGATTTACCTATAGTCAGTACCAATACTCTTCAAGCAATCCAGAAACTGAGGCACTTCATAATTAACCAAAGTATTGAGTTGTCCATCTCCAACACCATCACGATACACAAAAATACGAGAGGGCAAACACTTATTCCACTTGGACCAGTTCCTTAGAGCAGCTTAAAAAAAAAAAAGTAAAAGCCATTAGTTGTAATCACAATTCATTCCAAAACAAAAATTGACTTTTATTCCTAGAAAAGCAGCACTAAGTTGGGAAACCAAGTAACATGAAATGATGGGTCAGCATCATGCTACACAAACCTGCAGGAGGAGCTCTGCTTTGCCTGTGCACCCACACAAACAGGGCCCAAGGACACACCTGCTCCTCTCACAGAGGAGCTGCCCTCCCTGAAATCATCCTCCCTTAAAGCATTCTTGGAAGTGCACTGCTAAGTTGTTTGAATTATTGCAAAGAAATGTGGGAATCAGTGAAAGATTTACACAAGATGCTGTTCATTTTCAGCAGTATTTATCACGGAATGTTTAATCTGCTGTTATCCAAGTGCACGTTGGTAGCACTCCCCTCAGGGCAGCAGGGTTGTGAGGAAGCTGAATTGTCAGTGCTTAGATCTGGCTCCACAAGAGCAGAACCCCTTCCCTCTCCTTCCCTTACTTTGCAAGCAGGCTTTGATTCCATCCACAAGCTCCTGCCCACGACTTTGAACAACGCAGCGGGAGAACCACCTGTGAAGAACAAAATGAAAGAGACCTTCAAAGCATTTCCCAGGCTTACTGCAATGAAGTTATTTTTAAAATGCCCATGACCACCCAGTCTTTATGGGTGCTGTGGGTCAATGCAGCCACAGAGGAGTTGGGGTTCTACGAGAGTATGCCCCATGACTTAAAATTCTCAGCCAAGAGAACCAGTGGGACAAAAGTAGAAGCCTTTCACACAAGCCTACTCAAAAGAGGAAAGCACCTGTCACCCTGATGTCCTCCATTCATCCCAGCCCTGTCTCCACCACTTGACTCCTCTCTCAAGCGATATGGGAAAAGGACAAGGCCACTCCTTCAAGTGATGCAGTGGAAAAAAATTCACAATAGATTTCTTATTACAGCAAGCCAATTCTGAATTTTCCTGATGCATCACCACAATGAAGCTGCTCTTCAGTCAAAGGAAAGGTTTATTTTGCTGTTTTGGGGGTTTTTTGTGCCTCTGGCACTCTGATCTTACCGTGTCACTGATTGATTCAGGCTGGCGACAAACCCCGCAATGGACTGCTTCCCAGAGACAGTGTCATGGTAACAATCAATGCCCACAATCATCACCTGCTTCAGCTGCAAGGCAACCACACACAGCACAGATCCACGGTGCATACAGGGCTGCTCTTTACACAAAGCCTGACAGAGGAGTTACCATTGACAATACTTACTGGGATCTCAACACTCCACAGCTCTCCGCCCATTTTACAGTTCATTTGCAAGGCAATTTTTGTTGCTACAGTCATGATAGTCTGTGGCTTACTCAAAGTGCGAGCCAGCACACACTGGCTGGGGATGGGACAGTCTGTACACAAGTACTTCTTGATGGCATCGTATTTATCCTTTCGGGAGCTAGACAAAATACAAACCACCTTTGAAGAAAAAGGAATCTTTGTAAGAATCTGCGTTCTCAGAGTTATACAGCGCTTAAAGAGTTCTTTAGGAAAAACTTCTTATGCTCAAGAGAAATATTCAAATGTTCACAGTGAAAGAAACACTGCAAAATGTCAGTGTCTGTGCTTCAGAAGCAAAGGCTCTTATCCAGAAGGACACCCATGGTCAGGGTTAGGTTTGCACAGGAAGTTGTGCAGGTACGTCGTGGATTCTCAGGAGCCCAGAGTTGTATTTCTGAGAGCAAATCCCACTAAACACCAATTACAGAAATAAACAGGACTTGAAATTATGGATTCAAATACATACTATGTTTGTGTCAGGGGTAACCCTTTGCTGTAAAACCCTTAAATAAGCTTCTGTTCTATCATCTACTTCAATCCTGAAAAGAAAGAGAGAAAATGGTTACAGAGAAAACACAATTAACAGCTATTGAGACTTCAGCAAAAGCATAAAAGCTTGCTACGCATCAATGGCGTATGAAATGTCACATTTACAGCTATTAACAAACATACAACTTTCACATAACTCAAGATTAAAAGGAATCACCTCCAAACTTAGGTTTCCAAACACAATGAAATTCAAAATTAAAGGCAAGTACAGGTACTCAAGGAAGGATATTTGCAAGGAGAACAGAGCAGAACCAGAATATGTTATAAGTTGGAAGAAAATACTCCTTAGAAAAGGGTTTGCTCAATGACTGTCTAGTACTTCTTAATTTTGGCATGTGAAAAGCTCTCAGAAATAAAAGTGTGAGTAAGAGAAGTCAGTCACAAGAGAAAACTAAACAATCTGCATACTGAAAGCAACTTTGCTGTATTGAAAATCTCACAGACCTTGGCTGTGTGACACACTACACCCTCTCCTCACTGAACAGCCTAACACGGCAAGGATTTCTCGCCTGTCTTTGTGAACACTCACATGTTTGGCTTGTTCATGCGGATGCCCATGGACGGGGTGACCTTGAAGAGGCTCTGCAGCAGGGTGTTGGCCACGTCGTAGTTGCGGCGGGTGTAGATGAGCAGCCAGCTGTCCACGGGCACCGCGCGGATCAGGGGCACGCCCCGCGTCTCCTTGGTCCAGTCGGCAAACTGAGGGTTGTAATCGAACTGCGCAGCAAACAGCTCATGTTTTACACTGCCTCCACTCAAATCTACATCACTCATATCGCTCAGCCCCCTCTGAGAGAACAGACTGTGTTCCAGATACTCAACTGAAACTACTCCTGCCTTTTCAGCTGAGAGCTCTGGGACATTATCAGTAGGTGGAAATTAGAAACAGCTCCAGTCTCCTGGTGTGTGTATCTGACCAGGACTGTTCTACTGGAACAGAGTGCCTTCAAGGGTTTCTAACCACAACTTGGGAACCATTCAGGAAATCTGAAAGTCTCCTTACTGCACAAAGACTTGTGTAAAATGTTTTCACTCTCTAGCCTTTACTTATAAATCAAAAAGTACTATTTCCTTCCTTAAGACACCCAGAAGATTTTATAAGTTGATTTATTATGTACCATGGTTCCTGATTGAAAGATCTTTTCTCCTTGAACAACTCTTCCTGTAAAGGACACTGATTTATAATCAAAGCTTAAGCCCCAGTTTCGGAGTTCCTTCTGAACATTGTCGTCCCTGTTGAAAAACAAGATTTGAATTGAAAACGTAAAAAATTTGTTCCTGCTGACTTTTTTAAAACTAGTAAGATTTCAGAAGTTTTGTTGCTAGAATTTGTCATACAAATGTTTCATGAGACAGAAATGGAGTGGACATTAAGGTGCCATACTTTTGGATGTAGTTCAGAAGCCTCCCAAGCTCGCGCTGCCTCTGCTCAGGGGGCAGCCGTGTGTGGATGGCCAAGTCTTTCATCATACTGAAATCACTGCGCATCTTGTCAGTCAGTCCTGCCAACAGCAAAGCCTTTTCTGAGTCAAGGTCAACACTAAGGACTACGAAAACTAAACTTGCAGCTTGTGCTCATCAGTGATGCATGACACAGGAAGTGGTGGCAGTAGTAGCCAAAGTTTTCAGTTGCTTCCTGTACAAGCATCCCCACTGGCATAGAAAAAATATCCTGGATTTTGCACTTGAGAGGAAACCACACAAGGCATTGCAGCTCCTCAGTTCCATTTTCAAATCAAAACAAAACAGTGCTGAGATAGACAGGTACTGCAAGTGCAAAGTGAGCACCTCGGAGCAAAACATGTATTTTCAAAAATTATCATCAATTTATGTTTCTCAACGGAAGTTCTACCACCAAAACTCTCTACAAGTTATCAGAGTGCTGATGTTGAACACCATACAACAACAAACCCCCTCGAGCTTTCCTGTCCTACTTAAGTATCCAATCTTTTAGCTACAAAATGTTTTTCTGAACTCACATTTATACAAACAAAACAAGTCTGAACTTTGCAGAAAGCTGCTGTCAGAATACCTCTTTCAGTAGGCATGATGGTTTGACAAATGCTTTGATTATGGAAAAATACTACAGTACCTGTTAGGGAGCAGAGCTCTGGAATCAGAGCCACAGATCCCTGTATGTTCCCTCTCTTCCTCTTCATCTGACTGATCAGGACAGGCTGCATCCAATCACTGATTTCTATGTTGTATTGCTGCATCAGAAATACAGACTGCATGTTCATTTACTCATAACAAACAAGTTACTCACAACTAACATTATTTCTGAATAATAGTGCTCACTTTAGAAAACAAGTGCTGTTCCTAAAACAAACAAAACCAAAAGCAACTAGTAACCTTTTTCAGTTAGCACATCTCAGAAGAACTGATTTTGTCAGAAAAGGCCAAGCAGGGAAGCACTGCTCTCCCAACTGATGCCATAAACTATTGATGTGTGAGAGACAACAGAAACAAAGCTTGTGCCTTGCTTGAGGCATTATCATCTGGGGTGTCTAACTCAATATTGAGATACTCTTTCCAGTTCAGCAGTGGACAAAGTTCCTGCCCTACAGAGCAATTTAATTTAATTTAAGAAATCACAAGAATCAAACAAGACTGTCAAGTGAAGTTTCTGAAATTTAACCTTCGCATGGCCTTAAGTTCCATCCTGATTCAGTTGTAACTGGTATGCATAAAGACCTGACAATTACAGAGGGAGGCCTCAGTGTTCAAAACTCAATCCCAGAGGCACCCTGGCTTTCCCAACCTCAGTTCTGCACGCTGTGACAATGTATCTGTATTCCTCTCACACCATCTGTCCCTGCTTCAACCTTCCCAAAGCTTCCTTTTTCAGTCTTCCCAAGAGCTCTTTGTTCATCCATGCCCTCCTGGCCCTTCTGCCTGACCAATGACTCACTGGGATGGGTTATTGCCACCAATCCATGCTGTGCAGGTTAGTTACTGATCTCAGATTACACACTGTCCCTTCAACAAAATTCTGTTAAAAATACTATGAACTACAAATCCATACATCCTAAGTAAACCTGTAACAACGACTGAACATTCCAAGTTAAAGCATAGAACACAAAGGGAAGTTTCCATACCTTTTTGTAGTATTCCACAAAGCTCATCTCAGAACCATCTGATTTTCTAAAGGTACCCTTTGGATTGTTATCCCAGTCAATGTCATCAATTCTGTACGTTCTGTTATTGTACCTACATAAACATTTCATCACTTTTTGTTTAAATCTTAACTCAAACAGAAAACAAATACAGCTGTGGGATGACAAAGTTAATCTCACTATTCATGCAAGTTGGAAATTTTACTCCTTTCAGAAGTAGCAACTTCAAGTTTTCAATTATAATAGGCTCTCAATTATACCAAAAGCTGAACTGTAACAAACCCAAAAGAAAACCAGTGTGTACTTCCTGGTTTTGCAAATGCTTCACCTTCATCAGTTTGCTAGCTTGACAATGACAGCATTTTCAGGCTTTCTGATGCTTTATTGCATACTTCAGGACATGGAGCATAAACAGCTCTCCAAGACAACAAGGGTCCAAAAAGACTTACTTTGTAAGAACAATTAAACCAATCAGCTCTTTAGCACAGGTGTCTCTAAATCTTTCCTCTCCAACCTGGGAGTGAAGGCTGTGCATAGTATCCAGCACTGTCTCCCCACGGAGAACCTTATGGCTCACATCTGCACACAGCATGATGTTCTCCTCATACTGCAGGATGGAACTTGTGAAGCCCAGCCACACCATCAGCCTGGAAAAAGAGAACACACAACATCTTAGTGTGCTTCAGAGCACCTTCATTCTCACCCCTTAGTCCTGCCCACTTTCAGACACCAGAGAGCAATGATGGCACAGAGAAACCATTATCCAAATATAAACAAGCTCTTGAACGTTAACAAAATCAAAAGTATTTTACAGGTAGCTATCTTTAGTCAGCTAAGAAATCCATTTCATGCTATTAAGTATCTGTCAGGCAAAGTGTGCAGGTATTTAGGACACTTTTAAAAGAAAAAAACCAGCAGTTTATCCAGCAGGTCACTGCCCAGTTCTTTCCATCAACCAGGCTGTACAGGTCAGGTTAATGGCAGGGAGTGCACCACAGACACATGACAGGCCACCAGGCAAACTCAAGCCTACCAGCCTGTACACCAGGACCCTGCAGGGATCCTGCAGGGAACAAGGACACCCTGACAGCCAGCAACCCTGGCACCCCTCCGAAAGCCAAGGATTTCTGTCCAACCTGTGATTAGGGATGCTGACTGGATCACTGGGGTTGTAATAATTACGTCCAATCTGCTGCAAATTCAGCATCTTCAAAAGCCTAAAAATTGAAAAATGGATGTAGTTCAGCACTATTACTACTATAATCATTATTTCATCATGCATGATCCAATCCCTATGCACAAACTCCTTGTTCATCTGGCTACATAAAATACGAATGTCTCATGAACCTCAATTTATAAAGGTGATGGACACTTATTACCAACAATCAGGTGAGAAGTTCATGTCCAACCCCACCCTTCACCAACCAGCTGAAGGCAGCAGTCCAAACAGGCCACATCTCAGGTGCCCCACACAGTCCAGGTGCCAAGGGTAAGAGGAAAGACTACAGCCACAAAGAAGGAAATTGCCAGTTCAGTGTCCCGCTCTATTATTTGCTTTAAGAGGCAAACCCACACACACAAAGGAGGGTAGGGTGTTGTAACTGCCTACAACAGCAGGAACTCCTTTCACACTAACATGGCCAAGAAATACACACAACTGCACATTACAGTATTGCCAGATGTGGTTGACCCCACGGTAACAGCAGCCAGAAAGGCTTAAAAATTTACATTTATAATACTTATTTGTTGTAGCCTATTCCTCAGAATGGAAAAACTTAAGTCAGATATTTTTAGAATGACTTCTTATAAAGACATAATTTGTACAGCAAACCTTCTAAAGATGATGTTGTAGAACTGCAGACAAGTAGGTGAAGTAGGTGGCAACTCATTGGTGAGCGTGACTGTTATCCTCACATCCTCCCCATTTCGGGTCCTACTGAACAGTTCCGTAACCTGAGAAAGTGAAATGAGGTTCACAAACCCAGAGCAAACAGGACTGTCTCTGGATTTCACTCCAGGAATATCAAACTGGACTTAGCCAATAACTGAAGACTAAGTGAAATGTGGATTTGATCTCCCACTAGGACTGTAACCTACAGCCTGAAAGCCTCTGTTCCTCTGGGTGCCAACAACTCTTGTGGTAGAACGGGGCCATCCACAGAGCAGCTGAACTCGAGATGAAGGCAGGGACATCACTTACCAAGTACCATGACAGGAAAAAGACTCAGCTTGAGGAAATAAACTTAACATATTGCCAACTAATACATATTTAATTACCGATTCAGGTACTGGGAAGCAAAAAGACAAAGGTTAGCACACACAGTGAGAACATCTTCCCCTCCTCCCTTTCCAAACTCAGCTTCACTCTGGACTCCTCTGGCCCCTCTGTGAACAGCACTGGCTATACTCACTCCCTGCAGCAAAACAAGGAGTAGCACAAGGCACAGAGGCCAGGGATTACCATCAGTACAGAGGTGTTTTCCCTCTGGTGCTCCTTTCTTCTCAGGTTTTTCCTTGCTCTGCAATTTTTCCCTGCTTTTTAAATACACAGACGTGCCAACAACTTTGCTGATGGGCTCAGCTTTGGCCTGTGATGGGTCCGTTCTGAAGCTGGCTGGCAATGACTGTGTACACCACAGGGCTGACCCTGACCCCTTCCCATAGGAGCCACCCCGACCCCTCCAGCTACCAAAACCTTGCCACATATACCCAAATTTCTCTACCCAATTTATCTTACACTGATATATTCAATCCAACTGAATGCTGCTTGTGGGACATCAATTCCCTAACTTCACCCCAGCTAGTAAGAAACAATAATAAAATGCAAGTCATGACAAAAAATAAAATAGTATTCTCATATCACACCTTATTCTCCAGTTTCTTTGGCAGGAATAATATTGAGCCATCAAAGGCATGGGTCTTTCCAATGGTCTCCTCGTGCTGGAAGAGCAGAGCCGAGCGCAGGCGCCGCGCCTCCATCTCGGGGCTGTAGCCCACGTGGTACTGATACAGGGCCCACTGCGGGCGGGACGTCAGCCGGAAGTGGTTGGTGGTCAGTTTGATCATTTTTCCTGAAAAACCTGAAATGAGATGCAAATGTGGTAAGAGCTACAAAAAAACGTCACCACTTTGCAGTGCTCCAACAGCGCTGGGACTTTTTTTAAAGCTACGGCAGTCAGACTGGAGGTGAGTTGTGTTCTGCCTCTGCTCTAGGTGAGCTATAGCTCAGTTATCAGACACTGATCCACTCTCTGAAGCTCTCTGTAAAGCTTTCAGCTGCCAGGACCACTCTCCATGCTGCTCTCCAGGGACCAGCAACAACTTTTTATCATTTTCTAATACACGCTAAAGATTTTTTATTTACTTGGCTCTTTAGGGGAAACTAAGAGCACAAATAAAGGAAAGTATCTTTCATTTCAAATTGCTTATATGTCTAGAGTCTAATTAAACATACCGGTTTTGGATTCTCGAACATGCACCATGGCTTGCCGAGTATTTACCCCAATGTCATGGAAATCTCTGCGACGTCCACCCCTATCTCTTAAAGACAAATCCTGGAGCCCTGAGGAAACCTGCAATCCTATTTAAAATTTGAGGGAGAATCACAATCAAGTAATAAATAACATATATATCATCATATATTGACAAACAAAAATACATAATGTGATTCAATCTTGAAAGGCATTAAGACAAATTTAAGAGTAAACACAGAATGTTAAGTTCCAGCTTTTGTTGTGTAGCAAACATCTTTCCAATCTTAGCAATAAATCTAATTTTGAAAAGGAAAAAGAGAAATACAGTCTAAAGGATATCTTAATTATATTCTCTTGAAAACACGTGCTCTTGTGGACACTGAATCTCCCAGCCTCTCTGACCTTCAGGCCTTCTCTCCTGCAGGACGTTCTCACAGCCTCGCAGGCGGCCCTGGCCCCCAGGCTCCTCTGGCTGTGCTGGAGGAACGTGGAGCTGCTGGGGCTGCCTCCGGTGGCGCATGCCCTGCTGAACCTGCCAACAAACAGCGACTTCAACACAGCATTCACTAAGGATAGAACATTCAAACACTCAGTGCAAGAGATACCTACATTTAAATCCTTTTTATCCTATACTAAGTAGCAAAGTTATTGTTCTGCACTTGAAACTCAAAATTACTGGACCGTGGAAATTTTTCAAGTTATTATTCATTTAACTAATAAGTAATGCAGTGCTCCTCTTTCCAAGCTCTAACTAAAATTTACGGACTTTTCATCTTCTACTATCTTTACATCACTCTGACTGACTAACTGACTAGTTATTCTATAAAAACATCTTTTGTAATTTCAGTGTCTAGTGAATAAGTAATATTAAAAAGTGTCATGGCTGGAATAACATCAACCTTAAGCCATGAGCAACCCCATAATTCATAGATTCATATTACTGGAAACTTAATAAAATGTCCTTAATAAAGTAGAGCTATATCAACTGTACACCCAACAGAATATGTGTACACACACTTATAATGCATCTTCCCGAAATTACAATAGGAAGAAGGTTAGGTATGACATATCAAATCCTGGTTGCACTCATTAAGAAGAAAACCAACTTACAGGTGCATCTCCTAGAGCAGGAAGAGCAGGTGCCTGTCTGGGAGGTCTTCCTCTGGCTCTGGCTCTTCCTGTCATCTTCTAAAACGAGCAATCTGCAGCTTTAGTGTTCTATCTTCTCCTTCCCACCCTGCCCCAATAAAAGGATGAGCAGCACTACTGCACTTGCCCTGCTTTAATTTCAAGTGGCTCAGTAAAATACACGCATCCCTGCAGAATTTGCTGCTCGGGGAGCTCCACAGCGACAGAGGCCCAAGGGGAGTGTGGGGAAGCCCTTTCAGCCGGGTTTGCACAGACCGGCACAGGCTGCCACATATCAGAAGCCGCCGGGTCGATCAGATCGGAGAGCACGGCAGGGCCTTCTGACGTTACTTTCAAGTTTCACTCGGTTCAGCCCGATTTGTGACCTCGCACCAGGAGCGGAGCACCCTTCTCCAGAGCAGCTGCCAGCGCTGCGGCCTAGCCAGTCCCGCCCAGCCCTGCCCATCCTCTCCACCCACAGCCACCCTGCTGGGCCCCTGGGCCTGGCCCGAGCCTCCCTGCCCGCCTCGAGCGCTTTGTGGGGCCAAAATCCCCAACCAGAGCCGCGCTCCGCACCCTCACCCGCACCGGCCCTCGGCCTTACCTCAGCCTGCCCTCCGGCCGCACGGGGACGCTGCTCCTACCCGCCTGCAGACAGCAAGCCGCCCTCCCCAGGCCCCCGCACGCCTTTGTCCCCGCTGGAGCCGCCGCCTGTCTCGCAGGCCGGGCCCGCGGCGACCCCGGCCCCGCCGCGCCCTCAGCTCGGAGCCGCACGGCACGCGACAGCGGGGCGAGGCGGGAAGGCGCCCGCTGCGCTGATTGGCTGCCGAGCGCTGCCGGAGAGTGCCGAAGGGAGCCGAAGGGAGGAGCTCGCCCCACCCTCACGGCACCGCCTCTTGCGGCCGCGCCCGCGGGGATGGCGGGGCCTGGACCGGGACCTTCCGTGGGGCTGTACCGGGACTGTTCGTGGGGCTGTACCGGGACCTTCCGTGGGGCTGTACCGGGACTGTTCGTGGGGCTGTACCGGGACCTTCCGTGGGGCTGTACCGGGACCTTCCGCGGGGCTGTACCGGGACCTTCCGCGGGGCTGTACCGGGACTGTTCGTGGGGCTGTACCGGGACTGTTCGTGGGGCTGTACCGGGACTGTTCGTGGGGTGTACCGGGACTGTTCGTGGGGTGTACCGGGACCCTCCGCGGGGCTGTACCGGGACCGTTCGTGGGGCTGTACCGGGACCTTCCGTGGGGCTGTACCGGGACTGTTCGTGGGGCTGTACCGGGACCTTCCGTGGGGCTGTACCGGGACTGTTCGTGGGGCTGTACCGGGACCTTCCGTGGGGCTGTACCGGGACCTTCCGTGGGGCTGTACCGGGACCTTCCGTGGGGCTGTACCGGGACTGTTCGTGGGGCTGTACCGGGACTGTTCGTGGGGCTGTACCGGGACCTTCCGCGGGGCTGTACCGGGACCTTCCGTGGGGCTGTACCGGGACTGTTCGTGGGGTGTACCGGGACCTTCCGTGGGGCTGTACCGGGACTGTTAGTGGGGCTGTACCGGGACTGTTCGTGGGGTGTACCGGGACTGTTCGTGGGGTGTACCGGGACTGTTCGTGGGGTGTACCGGGACCTTCCGTGGGGCTGTACCGGGACTGTTAGTGGGGCTGTACCGGGACTGTTCGTGGGGTGTACCGGGACTGTTCGTGGGGCTGTACCGGGACTGTTCGTGGGGCTGTACCGGGACTGTTCGTGGGGTGTACCGGGACTGTTCGTGGGGTGTACCGGGACTGTTCGTAGGGCTGTACCGGGACTGTTCGTGGGGCTGTACCGGGACTGTTCGTGGGGCTGTACCGGGACCTTCCGTGGGGCTGTACCGGGACCTTCCGTGGGGCTGTACCGGGACTGTTCGTAGGGCTGTACCGGGACTGTTCGTGGGGCTGTACCGGGACCCTCCGGGGCCGTGGCCCGGCTGCAGCCCGGCTCCGGGGCGCTGTCCGTGGCTGGCCCGGGGGTCCCCGCCGCAGGTGCCCCCGGGGGTCCCGGCAGGAGCTCCGCACGCCGTTCCCGCTGAGGGGTTTCCGTGAACATTGGGAAATGAACATTTCTGTTCGCCAGGAGGTGGAGCAGTCAAACAAGGAATGGAGCCCGCTCTCGGCAGGGCTCAGCTTCAGACACTCCAGCAACAGCCCTGTCACCTTCCATCAGCCATGAGGTTCTTTCTGTTGATAGCATCTACATTTACCAAATCAGTATATTTTGGGAAATTTAAAATCAATCAGATGAGCTGCATGTAAACTTACTGATGCATTTAAAATACTTTAAAGTGCTTCTAATTAATGCATGTGTTTAATGCTCTGTATCTCACAGCAATAAAATAAATATCAGTCCTTAGAAATTGTGACTTCTTAACTGACTAATCAAACTGACATGGAACTATAGAACAATGAAACACAACCCTTACCATAAACAGATCTATTAAAACACCTTTTTACTTTGACTTTATTAAGTGGCTTTATTAAATGATAAATAAAAATAAGCATCATTTCTTCCTCGCTGCCACGGAAGGACAGCCACTCTTGGCAGCAGAACTGAGTGTGGAACTGTCACCAGGAGTGATGTGACACAACCTGGTGGAGCACCAACAGGTCAAACCCCAGGAGTGACAATGTCCTGACCCTGAGGGACGTTGTCCAGCAGCCCAGCAATCAAACAGAGCAAGAGAGCCTTTTTCAGAGAACTGAGGCTGGCCCAGTTGCCATGGCTGTTACAGAGAACCACAACTTGGATTTCGGACTTCACCACAGAGCTAGCAAACCTTACAGCTTGGGGGGAAGAGGTCTGAAGTGGGAAATAACTCTCCAGCAAGCTTTTTCCATGAAAAACACGATGAGAAGATGGCACCAGGACTCACATGCACCATTTCTGTTTACAAGTGTGCCTGTGCTTAAAGAGTAAATGGCTGTGATGTGTTTGGAGATTTCAAGGGACCAGAGAGAACATTACCTAATAAACACTTATCTTTATGAAAGACTGCTCTGGTCCTGTGAGGTCATTTACAATTTTTGAGGTACCTGCAGTGAATAAGGTTCCTTTTCCTTGTTCTCTGCTATTCCAGGTAGCAGTGGGTGACACTTAACATTAATACTTAAATAATAGGAATAGCTCTTTTCTTTTTTTTTCATTTATATTGTTAGCCTGTCCTCAAAGCCAGTTTTCCTGTGCTTACTATGTCAGCACAGCACCGCACTCAGGAAGCCAGGTTCTCTTTCAGAAGTTAAAAAGAAGAGCTTTCAAATTATGAAAATGTTGATGCTGCTGCTTAAAGACAGCTGAAGTACTTTTAGCATGTGATTTCCATTATTCACATATAAATTTGGATAAATATTTAACAAACTCAATGCATACACTTAGATGTGGCATGTTCAATGCTTTTAAGAGCACTGATTACTCCTGGCCACGGGCTCTTCACCCACAGTGACAGCTTTTATTGCTCTGTAGCCTGCAGAACTCTCCAGCAGGTCAGAGGTTTAAAGCTGCAGAAACACAATATGCAGATTTTTTTGGCTCAGCAGTATTTTAAGATCAACAGAATATAAAGATGTTGTCAAAGTCATTTGTGTTATGTAAATCACGAGAAAGCAGAATGTGTGTGTTGGAAAGAGTTATGTTTGTTTATTCATTTAAAATATCTGCCTGCTTAATGGTTTTTTTATGCCAAATTCCTTGCATTTCACTGTAGAACTTAATTATCTTTAGAAGAGAGTTGTTAAAAGTACTTAATCAGGCTGGCTACCTACAGCAATTCCTTATTAAAGTGAAAATAAACATCAACAATAAGCACTCTAATTTTATACGTGGGCTGTCAGACAGTTAATTAGTACTTAGTGAAAGATAGGTTCCAGTTTGCTTCACAGTCTTTCAGACCTGCTTTTTTTAAACAATTCAATCCAGTCAAAACCAGCTGTGCAGGTGGCCTTAGAGGATTTTCATAGTCAGAGGGGATGTGGAAAAGGCAGCAGGTCCATCATGTCCTCAGCCCAGCCAGGTTCACACAAACACCAAGACAGACAAGGTTTGGAAAACTGTTTGCTCTTTATTTTTGTGTTGACAAAAATCCTCCCAAGCTGGACTTCAACACGTCAGAATATCACATATGATTTTTTTTTCCCCAACTCTTTGGCTTGGACTCCAGTTTGATGTTTGCTTTACCCGTGATGCAATTGTTTTTGCCTTCTGTCTCCTGTTGCTACAATGAGCCATTTCCCATCCATGTCATCTCCAAAGGGGAAAAGACCGCATGGAAACAGAACAAAGAGCACAGAACAAAAGAAAATCAGGGATTTTTCCAAAGGCCCATTTGATGTACAAGTATAAACAGGAAAAAGATGCCTGAGGAGGTAGGAGGCAGGAACTGTACCAGCAGACAGCTGTTAGCTTGTGCAGTGAGCAGCGCTTTGGGATCCTGAATGGTAAATAAATAAATGACTCCAATGCACACAGTGAGGAAAGAACTGCACTACCTTTAGTGTAATGTTTAAGTGTATTGCAAATGCTAACCCCAGAAAAGGCACTGTCTCAAGGCAGAAGAAAACCCATTGTTTGCTGTGCTGAAGCAAGAGGAAAGCAGGAATCCTTCAGAGCAGAGCTCAGTAACTCACATGCATGGCCAGCTTCTCAGGAACCCAACATGTTGCTCCTGAATCTAATTAAAGATTTGTTAAGAAATTTTCAACTGGGAATTTCTCAGCAATTGGAATTCACGTTCCTGTGGTAGGTATTGACTAGCTGTGAGTCTGGTCCACAGTGTTTTTACATTTTTTATTAGTTTTTTTCAAAGTGAGAGAGACAAAGCCTTAAAGGCTGTGTGGAAACACTGTGTCACGAGCTGACAGCCTTGCTGCTGCTCAGGGCAAGTGTTGAGGGTCACGTTTTGTTTCCTGTAATGGAGCTCAGGATAGAGGAATTGATGCACAGGGGAGCCTGATTTAGTGCCCTGGCCAGAGTGGGGGGCAGGCAAGGCAGGATCTACATCCCAGAGCAGAAGGCAAAAGGCAAGAGAGACAAGGAGATAATACACAACTGCAAAACAAATAGCATGGAAGTACTTTCTCTCAAGAAGAGTAAATAAATGTACAAACTTTGTATTTCCCTGCTGTTCCCTAGTCTACTTTTTTCATCCCTAATTTCCGATATTTTCCTTCAGATTCTTATTCCTTTTGTCGGAGCCCTTATTCCGTGTGTCTCCTCTCTTAGAACACCCCTTGCTGCATTCATGGAGCAGGTGTAGGACTTCTCCTGCCCCTGACAGGGATGTGTTGTGTGCAGTCAGAGGCAGCTTTGGGTTGTGTGCTCCTTGCTCACCCATCCCTGCAGCTCCTCCCTGCTCCTCCCAGCCCTGTTCTGTCCCGCTGTGCCCTCTCTTCCTGCAGAGAACACTGCCTCTTATTTACACCCCTGTGTAATGCTACACATTCCCCTGTGGAAATTGCCTGTACTCTATCAACTTGATACCTCCTGTTCATTTCTGCCCATTAAAAATTCAGATCAGGCCCAGCTGACATTTATTTTGTGTGCAAATCCTGTGTGAAGTGAGCAAGAAGTGATTTGGCAGAAGTTCTCAATAACAGCTGTATTAAACACATTATACAGACAGGAACAAGGCCTCCAGAAGTTAATACTGTAATTAGATTTGTGAACCATATTCAATGAATAATATTAAATTCTGTAAGGTGTGTATTCTGTAAGATATCCTTTATTAGCTGTGTTTTTAACTAGCAAGAGGAGATGGAGAGTTAGTGTGTGGAGTGTGTTAGAACAGAACAGTGTTTTGATTCCAATATGATATAGTGAAATGGGAGTGTTTCAGGAGAGAGGCTAACAAGAATTCTGTAATTTAGATAGATTGATTTCAGCTCATTTAGCCACCCAGTTTTATCTAATTGTCTTTTCATTGTGAACGTTCCTGAATTACGCAGAGAATTTGGGTTATGTGATTTTGTGTTGGATTTAAAAATGTCACAGCTTAACTTTCTTCAAAATAGCGCAGAACTTTGTTCACAGTCAACGAAGTTCATTATTTTTTTGTTCAAAGCCCAGCTGCAGGCCTGGAGCATTTCTCATAAATATCAGGAAGTACCCGAAGCCACAGTCAGGATTAAAGACTTGATCTGAACCTCAGATCTCAGCTTTAAAGCTGTAATGTACAGTGAATTTGGTTTCGTGGTGAAGGAAATGGTAATTGCTGAAGTATGTTTTCTTAAGCTGCAGAATCATTTTTGAAATGTTTTCATGGAAGCCTCTGTCAGTGCCGTGCGTGAGAATGAGCGGCCCGGTGGTACTGAGGCTGTGCCTGGCCACAGGGCTGGGGTGTTGGTGACACTGACACTGACACTGTCACTGACACAACACTGACACAGCACTGACACTGACACTGACACTGACACTGACACTGACACTGACACTGACACTGACACAGCACTGACACTGACACTGACACTGACACTGACACTGACACTGACACTGACACAGCACTGACACTGACACTGACACAGCACTGACACAACACTGACACTGACACTGTCACTGATACTGACACTGACACTGACACTGTCACTGACACTGACACTGACACTGACACTGACACTGACACTGACACTGACACTGACACTGACACTGACACAGCACTGACACTGACACAACACTGACACTGACACTGACACTGACACTGACACTGACACTGACACTGACACTGACACTGTCACTGACACTGACACTGACACTGACACTGACACTGTCACTGACACTGACACTGACACTGACACTGACACTGTCACTGATACTGACACTGACACTGACACAACACTGACACTGACACTGACACTGACACTGACACTGACACTGACACTGACACTGACACTGACACTGACACAGCACTGACACTGACACTGACACAGCACTGACACTGACACTGACACTGACACTGTCACTGACACTGACACTGACACTGACAATGACACTGACACTGACACTGACACTGACACTGACACTGTCACTGACACTGACACTGACACTGACACTGACACTGACACTGACACTGTCACTGACACTGACACTGACACTGACACAACACTGACACAACACTGACACTGACACTGACACTGACACTGACACAACACTGACACAACACTGACACTGACACTGACACTGACACTGACACAGCACTGACACAGCACTGACACTGACACTGACACTGACACTGACACTGACACTGACACTGACAACACTGGCACAACACTGACACTGTCACTGACACAACACTGACACTGACACTGACACTGGCACAGCTCTGTGCTCAGAGCTCAGGCACACCCCGAGCGCTGCCTGAGCAGGGGCACTCACAGCTTCAGTGACAGGCTGTTCTTGGGTGTCTGACAGGCACACAGCCATGACAGCCAAGCACACAACGCCAGGAGTGATGTCCTGAGTTCCAAAAGGCAGAGTGAATTCCTCAGTGCAGTAGTAAAGTGTTAGAAAGAGCACTTTGCTCCTGGCTCCCTCAAGTGTGGGGAGCAGGGCTGGGAAGGGTGGAAGAGCAGAGCTCAGAGTCAGACACGTTCCTGCATGCTCTGCACACCTGGTTACCTGCACACACCAAACCACACACCCTCTGCTCTCCTTCCACAGCAGCTTGTTCAATCTGAACATTTGATTGCACGAACGCAACTGGGCTTGTATTTAGGAGGAAAATAAAATCCCAACACTTGGTGCTCCCTGACCTTTTCCAAAGGAATTTGCATTTGAACCTGTACTTCTTCCACTGTGGCAGAATTTAGTCACCTCCTACTGCTCCATTCACAGAATGACCCAGGGACAATGCAGTTCCTAGGACAGACTGTTGTACCCCTGGTCTCTGATACCTCCTGCAGCAGGGACAAAGCCAAAGCTCAGTGAGCCCCTGGCAGGGCAGGGAGCAGGGAGCAGAGCAGGGAGCAGGGCAGGGAGCAGGGAGCAGGACAGGGAGCAGGACAGGGAGCAGGACAGGGAGCAGGGAGCAGGACAGGGAGCAGGACAGGGAGCAGGACAGGGAGCAGGACAGGGAGCAGGACAGGGAGCAGGACAGGGAGCAGGGAGCAGGGCAGGGAGCAGGACAGGGAGCAGGGAGCAGGACAGGGAGCAGGGCAGGGAGCAGGACAGGGAGCAGGACAGGGAGCAGGACAGGGAGCAGGACAGAGAGCAGGGCAGGGAGCAGGACAGGGAGCAGGACAGGGAGCAGGACAGGGAGCAGGGCAGGGAGCAGGACAGGGAGCAGGGCAGGGAGCAGGGAGCAGGGCAGGGAGCAGGACAGGGAGCAGGACAGGGAGCAGGACAGGGAGCAGGACAGGGAGCAGGACAGGGAGCAGGGCAGGGAGCAGGGAGCAGGGCAGGGAGCAGGACAGGGAGCAGGACAGGGAGCAGGACAGGGAGCAGGGAGCAGGACAGGGAGCAGGACAGGGAGCAGGACAGGGAGCAGGACAGGGAGCAGGACAGGGAGCAGGGCAGGGAGCAGGACAGGGAGCAGGGAGCAGGGCAGGGAGCAGGACAGGGAGCAGGGAGCAGGGCAGGGAGCAGGACAGGGAGCAGGACAGGGAGCAGGACAGGGAGCAGGACAGGGAGCAGGACAGGGAGCAGGACAGGGAGCAGGGCAGGGAGCAGGGAGCAGGGCAGGGAGCAGGGCAGGGAGCAGGACAGGGAGCAGGACAGGGAGCAGGACAGGGAGCAGGACAGGGAGCAGGACAGGGAGCAGGACAGGGAGCAGGACAGGGAGCAGGGCAGGGAGCAGGGAGCAGGGCAGGGAGCAGGGCAGGGAGCAGGACAGGGAGCAGGGAGCAGGACAGGGAGCAGGGAGCAGGGCAGGGAGCAGGACAGGGAGCAGGACAGGGAGCAGGGCAGGGAGCAGGACAGGGAGCAGGGAGCAGGGAGCAGGGCAGGGAGCAGGGCAGGGAGCAGGACAGGGAGCAGGGAGCAGGACAGGGAGCAGCAGGGACAGCCAGTGCTGTCACTGTGCAGCCTGGCCCGGGCTGCCTCTAAAGGCTGGAGCTTTTGCTTTGGGACCTTGTGAATTCCCTGCTACAATGACACCACAACAGGGTACATTTAATTCTCTATTGACCCACCCTGGGTTCTGTGGGATTCCAGGCTGATGGATGCTCTAAGATCCTGGCTAGAAGTTGTAGAATCTCTTTGAGGGTTCATAGCTTTCAGAGACTTTGCTGCAGTGTGTCAAAGGCATTTAAAAGCTTCTTATTTCTTCCTCCTATATTTGTCTGTCAAGATTTGAAGTCATGTTTGTCACCTTGTATTGCCCTGAGCTGAGTACCAAGCTGCTGCTGGAATCTCCTGCTCAGATGCTCTCTGTTCTTGAAGGTGTTTAATTTCAAATGCCCTGAGCTGTTTGATTGTAGATTTCCTCAGGCACACCAAGGAACTCTTCTGTACTTTTCCAGCACAAAAACTGTCCTGACAAAACTCCTCAGGTCCTTTGCACCAGAGGCTGCTTAGGAGTCAGTCAGTCTGTCCAAGCTGGATGCATGTGGTCTCTGGGAACATCCAGGACAATATGGGCAAGGTATGGAAGGAGCCATAAAGAGACAGAGTAACCAGGAATGAGTGGCAGCCACAATAAGCTGGAGTCACAGTTAAAATATTTGCTTACAAGTTTTTGTATGCTCTCAGATTTAGCCTAAGCAAAAGGTACGTGGACTACATGAATTATTCCAATAGGGGCACTGTTCCTCATCTTGGGCATCTTTTGAGTATGCAGTGCCTTATTTGCATGAATGACTTGTGAACTGAATGCACAGTGAGTCCAGTCAAGAAATCAGAAAGCAGGAGAGGGGCCGTGAGCATCAGCTCTGCCTTTGAAAAATCTGCATGACTTGGATGATCAAAAAGGATGGGCACCACCGTTTGAAGACAAGAGCTGCAGGGCATTCACTTGAGAGAGGGTTCAAGTGCAGTCCAAGTGGATGACAGCAGGCTCTTGATGCCCTGAATAAGGGCAGGAAATCATTTTGAGAGTGGTGGGGATGGGTCTGCAGCCTCCTGCAGGCTCAGGAGCTGCTGCTGCTCTGCTGAGCCTCCCTGGCAGTGCCAGCCTGGATCCATCCAGGAATGGGATGGGGCCAGAGGGATTCCAGTCCTGCAGGGTGTTCCACTGGTCAGTTTGGGACTCCTCCTGAGTCTCATTTCCTGTGCAGGGGAGCTCTGTCCAGTACCATGGTGTCTTTATTCCACTGAGACCCTAAATTCGGCTGCAAAGTTTGTGGTACTTGGCTCGTTTCTGCTGCTAAGTGGGTTTCCTAAGCTGCTGGAAGTGGGTTTTTCTGTGACAGAAGAGTTGGACAGCAGCCAGATCTGCAGGACCATCTCTGGGATGATGTGGGAACCTGTGTAAGCAGCTCTGGAGGGTGCTGGGAACGCAGAAATCCCTCCCCCCAGCTGGGAGAACAGAGACAGTTTTGCTGTGAGTTATGTACACACAGACAGGCAGTGCTCAGCTCCCAAAATGTAGGTCAGAAATGCCCACTGCATTCAGGCTTCTGTCTGATCACACCTCCTGAGCTGCAGCCAAGATCGCTGATGTTAAACTGTTTGTTCTCTGGGACCCATGAACAAAATCGCACTGAAAAAAAATACAGACAGACAAAATTCCATTTTTCTTCCATTTTTCCTCTCTCCTGGCCTCTCTTTCCACCCTTCATCCCACGAAGGGACTGCCTGGGCCCTTGCTTTTGGAGCAGAGCTTACCTGGATGCTCCCTGGCCAATCCAAGCTGTATTGTTTATTTCCCCAAGCTGTTTTGGCAGGTTCGTTTTGATGGCTGTATTGCCATTGCCTGACACCCTGTGTCATTACAGCCTGAACAAATGCTAATGCTCCATCTGATCGGGGACATCCATGGATCGGGGCAGATGCAATGGCTTTTTGGAACAAAGGACCTGCCCGGTGCTTTTGGAAGCAGACGAGAAATAAGACATGTCACATTTCAGGCAAATAAAAAAACGCAAGTAGGGCATTAGTCCAACACTTTTGTATTGTGCATTTCAAAGTTTGCACCCAGTGGGTGGGGCGAAAATAAATCAGGGCCTCCTATAGTGAAAATGTATTTGGGATTCAAGCATCTAAAATGTGACCCCATCTTCTGCTCCCCCGGATTGTCAGCTGCCTCAGGGGTCATCTGATATAAACCTCCTTTTCTCACTTCTGAGAGTTTTTAGCTTGAAGCGTGTTTGAAAACACTTCAGAAAAAGGGTGGAAAACACAGAGTGCCTGCTTTGAAATACACTCCTTTGTTAAATTCCTTTCCCAAGGGTAAAGAGACTCTCAAACACCTGAGGGCAACAAATGACTCTATTCAGACCTCTTACAAATGACCTAATAAACTCCGAAAGGGTTACAATAGCTTATTTGTCATCATTTCTTGTCAGCTATTTATAGCATCAATGTAAATTGAAGCAAAACAATAAATACCTGAGTTATTTTCTTTATTTTGAACATTCTGTAAAGCCCAAATGGTGTTTCACAATTCTAAACCTCCAATAATTAATTTTGCAATTGAGTTTAAATCATTCTCACACATTTTATATCGTGTTAAAGTTTGTATTTGCCTACATGCAGAACATCCGTCACCTTTTCACTTTCTTCCCTTGGAATATTTGTGGTTACTGATTTAAAAAATTCTGTTTTGTTTAACTTCTAAAACCCCCAATGCCTGGTGGCCCATGCCACAAACGATGCTGTGGATGGGTTTGCAGCCCTGTCAGAAAGGGCCGTGGTTCCTGGTGCCAATAACAGTAACCTCAAGGTGTAAAAGCTGCATTTTATTTCGAATCTGTTCTGGCCTGAATGCTGAGCCGTGCTGCTCCCCTGGCATGTCCCAGGTGTGCTCTCAGGTGTGTGGAACATTGCAGGATATTTCTCCCCTCGAGCAGAGGATGTGCGTGGCTGCACTGACAGGACCCGTGAGGATGAGCCTGGCACCGGTGGCTTCACCCCTGTCCCCAGGGCTCTGTGGGCAAAGCCTCTGCAGTGTCCCTGTGCTCTGCCACAGCTCAGTGACATCCCTGAGGGCTCCTCAGCTTCTCCCTGCATCTCCTGCAGGTCTCTTGCTCAGCCCCGCTCGCTCAGGGACACACCGGGCTGCATTCAATACTGCCTGCTGCTGATTTGTGTTCTGCACAAAGACATCCCCTCTGCACGGGCTCTGAATCATCATCATCATCATCATCATCGTCATCATCATCATCATCATCATCATCATCATCATCATCATCTCATCATCATCATCATCATCATCTCATCATCATCATCATCCTCATCCTCATCCTCATCCTCATCCTCATCCTCATCCTCATCCTGGCAGTAACAGCGAGCACACACCACAACCAGGCACAGGGGCGATGCCCAGGAGCGATGCCCAGGAGCATCGCAGGAATCTGCTCAGAGCTGCTTTGGAGCCGGTGTTCCAAAGGCTGGGAGCAGTCACGGTGGATGTTCCTGCACTCCTGGGAACACAGACACAGCCCTGAATAAAGACAAGGCATCAGCACACCGGGGCAGCAGGAGTGGAGGGGATGGCACTATTGGGGTGTGCTGATAGAGCAGAGTGACTCTGCAGGTGCCCCTTTAGGTGCTTCAATGATCTTTGCTTTAGACAATGCTGGGAGCGGGCAGGCACTGCGGGTCGGGATGGGCAGGGATGGACAGGGATGGGCAGGGATGGGCTGGGAATGGGCTGGGATGGACAGGGATGGGCTGGGAATGGGCTGGGATGGGCAGGGATGGGCAGGGATGGGCAGGGATGGGCTGGGATGGACAGGGATGGGCTGGGAATGGGCTGGGATGGGCAGGGATGGACAGGGATGGGCTGGGAATGGGCTGGGATGGGCAGGGATGGACAGGGATGGGCTGGGATGGGCAGGGATGGACAGGGATGGACAGGGATGGGCTGGGAATGGGCTGGGATGGGCTGGGAATGGGCTGGGATGGACAGGGATGGACAGGGATGGACAGGGATGGACAGGGATGGACAGGGATGGGCAGGGATGGACAGGGATGGGCTGGGAATGGGCTGGGATGGACAGGGATGGACAGGGATGGGCAGGACAGGGATGGGCAGGGATGGGCAGGGATGGACAGGACAGGGATGGGCAGGGATGGGCAGGGATGGACAGGACAGGGATGGGCAGGGATGGACAGGGATGGGCAGGGATGCTGGGAGCAGCGATGGGATGCTGGACGCTCAGGTTACCCCTTCAGGGGGGAAAAAGGGGAAAAAAAAGGGGGAAAAAAAAGGGGAAAAAAGAAAGAAGTTTGTGAAAAGGAGAAATGAAAGCTGCTAAAAAGCAGAGCTGCAGACTCTGGTGCTGAGCGGGAGAGGGGCAGGGTCCCCCCTGCCGGGGAAGTTGATGAATAATCCGCAGGGCTCAAGCTGAGCCCGGCGCTCCCAGCGCCTGCTATCCCACACCAACACTAATCAAGCGCTAGGAAACTGCCATTTTAAACGCAAATCAGGGGGGCCTTTTCAAAGGAGACCCAGCGAGGGGAGGGAGGGGGAGTTCAAAGCTCAAAATGGTTCTTTCTTTCTCTCTCTCTCTTTTTTTTTCTCCTCTAAAGAAGACAGAAATATGGTTGGTTATTATCTAAGTTATTGCTACAAAGAATTTTGAAATTAAAAGATAAGCTTTCAGAGGAAGCTCAGTAATTTTCATAAAGAAGGACTTAAAACAGATGTGCCCTCTTTAATCGGGGTGTGCTTGAAAAAATATAAATGCATTTTTAACTTAGCAGGGGGAAAAATCATATGGTTACACGTTTGTCTCCTGGGCAAAAATAATTTCTAAAAAGTCTCTGTGCGTTAAGTGTCTCACAAAGAGCCACCACTGGTTCTTTCTTATCTAGCAAAAACTCAGCTGATTGATTAGTTAGTGTTTAGAAAGCAGACAAATATCTTATGTTGTTTTTTCCTTTTTTTTCCACTGTGCTTTTTTCCTATAACCACTGAAGAATTAACATCTTCACCAGGGTCAGTACATGGCTGTTAGTAAACCCCTAGAATTTACTGATTTAGTGATCTCCTTTCTTTTCAGTTCAATTTTTTAATATCATTTCTGTGTCCAATAGAGTGACGCAGCAAATAAACATCCTCTCAAAACCTTGGGTTTTTTACCCTTTTTCTGACAATATGGGACTGCCCTTACAAGGCAGAAAAAGGTGTCACTTGCCCCAGAGAAGGTTTCACAGACTAAATGTTAGGGAGGGAGATGTTAAGGCTCTGTGTTTTCTCCATGTTCCTCCTGACCCCCACTGGCTTGGAACGAGCTCTTCCTGCCTTGTTTTCCCCAGCACCTGCTGCAGGAGGATGCTCTTGCTAGAATGTGGGATAGTGAGGAGCTAATTTGATTTTCTGGAATAAAGCAACACAGCAATCCTCAGAACAATCCTCTCCCCGAGAAATGCACATGTCCTGAGTGTTTGCTGTGCAAGTGTGGCAGCTGCCACGGGAGAGGGTCACTGCAGACACAAA
Organism: Pseudopodoces humilis; assembly: GCF_049639895.1. Lineage (NCBI taxonomy): Eukaryota > Metazoa > Chordata > Aves > Passeriformes > Paridae > Pseudopodoces > Pseudopodoces humilis. The sequence goes on from NC_142219.1 coordinate 568,507, forward strand.
CAGCTCCCAATCCCCAGCAGAGCACTGGAGCAGGGCTGGAGTGACACGGAGCTTCAACCTCTTCCTTTCCTTTCCAAGGACACCTCTTGGAGAGGCTGATCCCGAGATCCCACCCTCCCCTTCCACCCCAGGCTAACACAGCACAGAGATGTCCCACTGCAGCAGCTCCTGCAGCTGTGCTTTCCTCTGGCTGCTCTCCAGGTGTGCTCCCAACAGCCTTTGCAGATAACTTTTTCCAGTTTTTCTCGCTTTTTGGCAAGCTGCTCAATTTTTCTGTGGGTTGCTGCTGCAAATGCCTACTGTGGTGGCTGGGAACCACAGAGGTCTCCTTTCCATGGGGCTTCTTTCTGATTCCATGGATGGGGGAGAAAAAGGCAAGGCTCACTCCTTGCAGTCAAATCCAAGCATTGAAGAGTGCAGTCACAGAGGCTGAGGTATTGTTTTGCTGTGCACAGCTATGGCCTGAAACCTGATCCTGCAAACCTGAGGGCTGTAAATATGCCACGGATTTTGAAGGGAGTTGTCTGGTTATGAGGAATGTGGTCCTTCCATTCCGAGTTATGTCAGCTGGCAGCTGGACTCACCACTCAGTCACAGAACAATAAACCAGCACCTAATTATCAGGGGGAGTCAGGCACAGAGGAGACCTGCTTTGACATTTGCCCATTTATGACTTAAATATTATGGCTCTCCAGCAGCAGGAGACATAAAAAGCACCTATTATCCCCTTTTCCTTTTCTATAAGCAAAATAATGTTCTTGATTCACAGTACAGCTCTTCTGATGAAAGAGTCACAGGAAATAAATTTGCTGAAGGAAAATGAGATGCCAAATGCAAATGTTTCTGTGTGTAGCACACAGGAATCACGAGGCTTGAGGTGAGTGGAGCCTTGAGAACTGCATTCATTTCTCCATGAACATGAATATTTCGGTTTGGAATTCTTACTTGAATTTAATAGTAGCAGAGGTTTAGTATAAAAGCAATGTGAAGTTCCTTCTGCATTCAAAGGCCATTTTCCAGGCTGAGTGATGACTCTGAATCTCCAACACTTTGTGTGTTTACACAAACCCAGCCCACAAACTGTGTGTGGATCATCAGCTCCGGCTCCTCGTGTCCCACATGAGAGCTCATTCATGAGCAGCAGCCTAAGGACGGAGCCAAATGAAAAATCCTGCACAGAAAGAGCAGGACTATTGATATTTGACTGTGGTCACCCTTTGGGTAAGCCAGGCAAAGAGGGGGAACTCTCTGAGCGCCACAAACGGGCTCTTGGCACTTCTCAACCCCCTGCTTCTCTGCCCTGTCTGTACTTCCCTCACTAATAAAACATTAAAATGTTTTGAAATTTTGATGATAAATGCAAAGTCAGGGATTTTTTTTGTTTTCTTTTTGATTCAGGAGGCTTCCAGGTACTTCTTTGAGCTTTGCACAACATTTCAGTGCACACCTTGCGTTGCTGCTGCACTTGTGCTGCTCCTCACATTGAACATAAATACAGCTGAGCACGAGCCACAGCTGAGCACTGGAACCTGCAAGAGCTCAGTTACTGATGTGCCTCCCTAGCAAGAATTACAATGATGTTCTTGGATCATTTTAGTTATGCAAATGTCTCATGTATAGACAGGAATTTACTACAGCTTTGCCCTCGCAGCCCACTGCAATATTTACTTTTTACACTTGTGGAAGAAGGGCCAAGTCTCATTGCCATACTCCCATGGGATGAGTCAGAAAGTGAACAGCATTTGGGCCAAAATCCAACGTACTTCAAAACCATCTGCTGTTATTGGTGTACCTGTCACATGTCTCTGCAGTTCTTTTAATTGAAAATTCTTTTGGCTTCTTCAGCTTCTTCACAGTTAATCCTATAATAGGACAACATTCATTAAAATTAAGAAAATATTAGTTACACTGAAGCTGTAATTAAAACCAGTCCTTGATGTTATAAGAGCTGTACACTATTTTTAAGATATAATTGATGCCCATGATGATTTATTCAATCTATGCACAGATTTTGCTAAATCTTTTAAACACTTTACTTTTTTTTTTTAGGGAACAGATCATTAGAGTGGAGGGATTTCTGCAGCTTAGATTACACACATTTTTTTGGTCAACTTCACTTCAAGTTCTATTATGCAGCACATTAAATGTCTCTTGATTGTGTTTATGCAGTGGTTGGAGTTGATATGAGCTGGAAGCTCGGAAGAGCCACAACAATAGTCTGGTACTTGCATGTCCTACATTTGTAAAATAAATCAGTGCTAAATTTAAATTTCAGCTATGTTTGGGTTCCAGTCAGTGCAGTACTTGTAGTGTTAGCATTTTTGATCTGTCACATCAGTTGTAAAACAAAACAAGGATGAAGTCTCCTTCATGATTTGCTTTTAAAACATAATTGATTCCTACAGCCAAGTGCATTAATCATGGTTGGTTACTTAACAGAAGTTTCAGATTTGTGAAGTACTTTTTGAAGTGAGTGTTACCCCCGTGTTTCCCCTAAGAATGATTATTTACAGCCAGCCTGGATGGGGCTACAGAAGCACTGGGGTTTTATCCTCAAGCTAGAGAGAAGTGGGTCAGCTGGGCTCTTGATTCCTGCAGCATCTGTCTGACACGCAGTCCCTGGAGAGGCCAAGCCACATCACAGCTCCCAGTCCTTACAGAAATGAATATATTACTTAAGGGTTGCTTACACCGAGTATTTTGCAATATCTCTGCACAAAAGCACGTCCTTTGGTATTTTACCCTTCCACAAATGATGCCACTGTAAAATCTTAGTTTAGGCAGAGAAAAAGTAGTTTCTTTTTTTTTTGTGTTTCAGCACTCAAGGAGGACCTCCTACTCCTGAGCCCAGGCTCATCTTTTTCCCCTTGCCAACTCCACTGGAGATGTCACTGCTTCTGAGGTCTTCACTCCTTCCCCAGAGGGAAAACTCTCTCCTGGGTCAGGATTTAGCTGCAGAGAAGAAGCATAAAGTGAAGGAACTAAGGAAAGGAATGGCAGCTTCATTTTAGTTGGATAAAAGGCTGAGACATACCTATCTCTCACATCAAGCAGAGATTAAACACAAAAGGCAACACGAAATAGGGATGAAATAATTTTTCACAGACTGCTCTCTCAGCATAAAGGAGTTGGAAGGAAATGATGTCTGTAGGATGCCGTGGAGCAGTGGCAGAGCTGTGCAGCTGTGGCAGAGGAAAGGCAGGGCTGGGTTCAGAGGAAGATTTGGGGGTACAGGGACAGAGTGGAGACACAGAGCTGTCTCCTCTGTGGCACAGGGCTGTGGGGCAGGGCAGGAGGAGCTCTGCAGTAACCACAGCAGTGGCCAAACACACTCAGGCTCATCAGGGTGGGGAACATCTGCAGCACTGCCGAGGGGAAGGACAGCTCTGCAACATTATCAACCTCAGCTCTCTGTCTAATGATGAAACCATTTGTTACTTAGAAATGCATTTTTACCTCTTGCATCAACGTTAATTTTATTCAAGGAAACAAAACTCACTCACAACAAGCTTCTAAACATGGTAGGAATGATGATCATTTCCAAAAACATTCTTGTATTGCCGATTTTCCGAGACCTGGGTCCCCTAGTGCCAAAACCGTGCAGTGCTGCGTGCCTGTGGCCCTGATGCTTTATGTATGAGTAGGTAATGGAATGTGCTTCTAAAAGGAAAAAAAGGAACAATATTAAATTATTCTCCCACTTAATTAAAAGCAGAATTATTAAAGGAACAACTAGATTGAGAATCTAGATTGTGTGAGAAGAAAAGTTGCCAGTGTTTTGTGTGTGCTCTCGCGGCTCAGACATGGGATCCTCGCTGAGCAGCACTGGTGCTGCCCTGGAACCTGTGCCAGGTTACAGCAATAATTGCAAGCCCCCCAGGAGCCCAGCTCAGAAATTTTTGTATGTTCTCAGGAGACAAAGATGAGTGATCATCAAAGGCAGAGGAGCACAGCATGACTGTCATAAGCCTGAAGTTACAACTTAGACATGCAATAGAAAATATCACTGGTACCTCTCCAGTGCATAGCCTGTAGTAATTAAAAACTTGATCCCTGCTGTTTTATCATCTCATTAGCAATGGGGGCACAAGACTTTTATCCTTGTTTGTCAGGAATCAAACATACCAGAGGAACTCTGATTATAAATTGATGAAAGTAAAGTTAAACTTTTAAATAAGAGCAGTTTCAGTTCACAATGTTTTGAAAGCTGATTAAAGAGCTCTCATTTTAGTAAAAAATAATACCCAAGTCCAGCACAGACAGTAGAGGTCAGTGCTGGGAACATGACATGCAAGGGCATTTGAAAAGGGTATGCACATGTAAAATGTACTGGGTGAGAGGGAAATACAAGCCCTTTCTGATAGTTTTGATAGAACAAGTTTGAAACTTTTGATGAATATTGACTCTTCAAGCATTTTACAATGTCCAGGCCTGTGCCAGTTTTCCTTGCACAGAGTTCCTGGGCAGAGGGAGCTGTTCCTGTGCCAGAGAATGCAGTGCTGCTGTGTTCCTGTCCATGATAACCTCTGTACAGCAGTGCTGCTGTGTTCCTGTCCATGATAAACTCTGTTAGAGCAGTGCTGCTGTGTTCCTGTCCATGATAACCTCTGTACAGCAGTGCTGCTGTGTTCCTGTCCATGATAAACTCTGTTAGAGCAGTGCTGCTGTGTTCCTGTCCATGATAAACTCTGTTAGAGCAGTGCTGCTGTGTTCCTGTCCATGATAACCTCTGTACAGCAGTGCTGCTGTGTTCCTGTCCATGATAAACCCTGTACAGCAGTGCTGCTGTGTTCCTGTCCATGATAAACCCTGTACAGCAGTGCTGCTGTGTTCCTGTCCATGATAAACTCTGTTAGAGCAGTGCTGCTGTGTTCCTGTCCATGATAAACTCTGTTAGAGCAGTGCTGCTGTGTTCCTGTCCATGATAAACTCTTTTCAGAGCAGCAGAACTGTTGGCTTCCCTCACACACCTTGCCACCAACCTGCTCAGCATTTGTTTCAACTCTGCAGGGTTCTGGTGTAATTGAAAGCCTCTTGAAATCAGTGCAGAAGATCCTGTTGGGTTTGAATCGGTCCCTTTAAGAAGAATTCTTCAAGTAGCTCCATGATGGCTCCATGTTTTCAGAAATATTTTCACTTTATTGCATTTTAATGAATCCCTGACCTGAGCAGTGCCCAGTATTGAACTGGGCAGAGGCAAATTTGGTGGGAGAGGACTGACGGTAACATTCTTTTCTTTTGCCTGATCCCATCTGAAATCACATTTCCCCCCCTTTTTTCCTCCCATAAATCTCTGTTTCTCCTTCCCTTTCTTCTTCTTCTTAAGATCTGTGACTCTCCTGTCGGAGGTCTAGCAGGGGAACGCGTCTGAGCCACTCTGCTGATTTTATTAACAAGTTTTTTATCCCAATGAAAAAGCTGGACCTGTGTCTTTTCTTAGAGAGTGGGAAGCCACCCTTGATGTTTTGGGTCATTATAAGGAAGGCACCATTCATTATTTCAGAGCAATGGTGAATCAAAAGTAAAGAATCTGAATAATTTTTTCAGCCTGGCAGAAGACAGGTCCTTTAAGCCAAGAGTCTGATCAAGAACTCAAGGACTTTTTACAAGTGTAAAAGGCAAGCAATGAGAAATGAAGCAAAAATGGTGATATCATGAGCAATAAAGTTCATCAGATCCAGCAAAATTCATTATGTCTGAGCAAATGATCCATAAAATACAGAAGAGAGTTACATTTTCAACCAGCTTCTTTCACAGAAAATTGCATCTTTAAAATACTGTTTTTACAGCAGATAAGTGAGATGCTTGCTTAAACAATCTCTCAGGAGTGTAAAAACTCAAAGACTTAGCTAGACAATTTGCTGAAAAGCTGCAATGAAGGATTTATTTTTCTAGATGGAAAAAAATATACTTTAAATTTTTACCACTTAATTAAATTGAAATTGATCAAACAGAAAATTAACAGAAGAGAAATCTATTTCAGAACTGAGCAAAACTGACTTATTGGAGAAATTGCCACCATGCAAACCACAGGCAAGAACTTGGTGGTTCTTTATGAAGAGACAGATAATTCACAAAAAGTTTTGTGAAATCACAATAGTTCTATTTTCTCTTTTTTTTTTTTAAGGTGGTTTTTTTTTTTTTTAGTTTTTGAAGGGATGTGAAGTTTTCTACTTCAGGGCATAACTCAGGCTCCAGGTGCTGGGGCAGAAATGTCTCTGTGGGCAGGTTACCCTGGGTTGGGAAGTGCAGAATTCCTTTCTCTTCCATCAGCATCTGCTGCCAGTGCTGCTGAGCCAGCTCCAGCCCCAGCCTGTGAAAGTGGAACTCTGGCTGTGCCTCGAAATGGAAACAGAGCTCTGTGGAGGACACATCTGTGGGCAGTGGGAAATTCGTGCTCTGGAGGGAGGTTTGGTGAGAACTGCAGCCCCCAAATGGACAAACAAATAAGAGAAAACATATTATGAGAAAAGGAAAGCACTTCCACTGCTTCTGCACACACAGTTCCAGTATGGGAACAGAACTGGTGGCTGAGCTGCTGCAGGACCAGGCCAGGGCTGCTGTGTGAGGTTTGGCACACTGTGAGTTTCTCTGGCTGTACCAGGGCTGCTGTGTGAGGTTTGGCACACTGTGAGTTTCTCTGGCTGTACCAGGGCTGCTGTGTGAGGTTTGGCACACTGTGAGTTTCTCTGGCTGTACCAGGGCTGCTGTGTGAGGTTTGGCACACTGTGAGTTTCTCTGGCTGTACCAGGGCTGCTGTGTGAGGTTTGGCACACTGTGAGTTTCTCTGGCTGTACCAGGGCTGCTGTGTGAGGTTTGGCACACTGTGAGTTTCTCTGGCTGTACCAGGGCTGCCCACCCTGTCAGGGCCCAGCTCCTGCGGGCACAGGAGCCAGGGATGCTCCGAGGCACCCCCAGAACCCGGAGCAGCACCAGCCCCTGTCCATGGCAGAGCTGCTGCCCGAGGATTCAGTGAGAGCAGGGGTTCATTCTCTCTCCTGAGGAGATGCTGTGAGGCTCCAGGACCCAGCACTTCCCAGGGCTCTTGCCCTTCCCAGCAGTTTTGTTTCTGCAGGGCCGCAGGAGGAGGCAGGAGCGGGATGTGCGGGTCTGGGCACGGGGATGCTGAGCTCCCCCCAGACATCAGCCCCAAACCCCAAACCCCAAACCCCAAACCCTGCAGGCTGCCAAGCTCTACCAAAACCCCTAAACCAGACTGATCTCCAAGAACACTGATCACAAAGTCGGGTTTTGCCTTTCACTACCAGACAAGTGGTCCAGATTAAGGCTTGAGTGCTTCCTGCAACTATGGAATGCCTGCAAAAATAAAACCCATCTTAAACAGGGTGAGGGCTGGGTCAGGTCTATCTGCTGTAAGAACTGTTTGAGCTGAGCAGAATGTAGAACAAAGTCTGGAGCACAGATCTCTTTCTATAAACAAATTATAAACATTGTCACAGAGAAACTGAAGCAGTCTCTTAAAATCGTGTGTGTACCAGCAACATATAAATCAGGTCTACTCTGCAGCAGGTAAAACAAATGCTATTATTACCTTTTACTTTCTTTTTTGGCACTGCTATTATTTAAAATACATCTCTTCCTTCTGAGATGAGCAGAAACACTTCATTCCCAGGCACAGAAGGAGAATTTCAGAGATAAATATGTTTCTGACTCACCCAAATCAAAGCTGACCCTGTGGTTGGTGATAAAAAAACATAAAAAAGAGAAAAGAAAGTAAAAGAAAACTGTTCCCCTTCTCTATAAGCGGAAAAGAAACTTCAGCAGAGATAGAGTAAGAAAGGAAAGCAAGATTGCTCACCCCTGAGCGGCTCTTTCAGGATCTTATCATTAATGGAACATTTAACAGGCAGCTGTCTCTAGCTGAACCAGCCATTCCCCTCCTGAAAAGTCTTTTTGCTTTGCCAAGCTTAAACCCCTTCTTTTCAAGATAAACATTCCACAAAGTGAAGCATGAATGGAGTGAAAGTCACAGAGAAGCAGCCAGACACCAGAGGATGCTGAAATCCTCCGGCCAAGGGCTGATCCCGGGGCCACTGGAGCCAGCTGGGTGCTCCAGCCGTCCCTCTGCCAGGGAAGTTTAAAAAAGATTAAAATCAGAATAAATTCCCTGCTGATGGGGCTGGACAAACCCCACGTCCAGGAAGGACACCCAGGGCATGTCCATATTTCTGCACCCTGCTCAGGTTCTGGCACAGACACTGCTGGAGAATTTGTTCCCTGTCCTGTCCAGCTGGGAACTCCATAAGAAGGTTTGAGAGATGGAGCAAATCAACTTTTCAGGGAAGGAATTCCTTTTGTTATGTAGGAGCCATTCCACCTGAAACAGATGCAGTTCACACAGCTGCTCAAATTAAATAATGGCATTTTGGATTGTTTGTGTTAGTTGCCATTTTTTATTACACACACATTAACACATTAGAAGAAAATTATTCAGGTTGAACTCAGGCACTTAAAAGCAAGACAATGGCAGGAGCTGGGATGCTGGTGGAGCAGCATTAGCTTCCTGCTGTTCATACATTATGGCATATTAATTACATAACTGCATTTTTTCCCAGAGAAGCCAGGCCTCCCTCAGTGGTTCAGGGCCTCCCAGTATCTCCAGTGCTCCCCGTGCTCCTCCCAGTTGTGGGACACACTGACGGGCTTTGAGGCAGGACCATCCCTCCCTGCAGCACTCACCCCAAACACAACTCGAGCTCTCAGGCTCTGGGAACACAAATAACAGCATTTTTTGGATCATCTGAGTGGCAGGGATGACTGAAGCAGTCAGCTGAGCTCGCCCATTCCAGGACACACAGACACAGCTTGGCAGAGCTGTGAGCAGCTCAAAGGTGGCTCATAGCAGGAGGCACTGGGCAGGCTGCCTTGCCAACAGCACAACTGGCTCCAGTTGCTGTTTTGTCAGGAAATGTGTGCTTCCTCTTGAAAAACACTCAAAAAGGAAAATGGTCGTGCCCTTTTCTCCTGCCCCAGAAATATAAGGACTAGTTCAGACAAATAAAATACAGAGTTTATTAGAAGTCAGGGGGACATTATCCATCACAGCAACAGTGTAATAGACTTCTCCTGAAAAGGGTTTTACAGGAGGAATTTAAGACATCTGTCATATTTGGCATATGCAAGAATGTATATACACCTTATGCAAACACTGGTGGATTACATGTTAATTTTGTGATGGATGTTGAATTTGGCCCAGGGGGAATAGTTGGGAGAGATAATGGATAGAAGCGTGACAGGGAGATGTTGGCTGAAATACACTTTGGGGAATGTAGCCAAATTTATTTGCAGTTGTTATGCCTGATGTAAGAAGGAAAAAATCTTCCCAGGGACAAGTGGGATGTATCTGTTTTATTTGGTAATACGGATTGGAAAGGGCAGATCCAGTAGTGCTGCCTCAGGGGACTAAATGACAAGGGATCAAATGAAGCAGATACTTCCAATTACCCCAATACTGTGTTTGGATAGTTTGCATTTTAAATATACCTGCTCCTTTTAGATGCACTCAGTAGTTCCCTGACAGAACTCCAGCTGCTCCTTTCCCCCAGCCAGGGCAGGGCCAGCAGGTGCAGGAGCTGCAGCCTGCGCTGGGAGCTGCAGGCAGCACCAGAGGAGCTGCTGGGAAGGGCTGGGGCTGCAGGGCTCTGCCTCAGCAGGATCACAGCCCTGTGGGCCTGCAGCTCCTGCAGCTCCTGCAGAATGGAACCCTGCAGCTCCTGCAGCTCCTGCAGCATGGAACCCTGCAGAATGGAACCCTGCATCCCCTGCAGCCCAGAGCCCTGTGCAGCCCCTGCATCCCCTGCAGCCCCTGGCTGTCAGGACACTGCCCAGACCTGCCCAGCCCCAAGCACAGAGCGATGGCACACAGCAGCAATTGGCTCTGTTTGCAATATACACAAACTTGGGGCCGGGCAGCGAGGCAGACGGAGCAGCAGTAGTGCAGGGAGGCAGGGGAGGTGCTCTGTGCCCTGTGGGGCAGCTGGTATTTCTCTAGGGATGCATGAAGTCCATATTTCAGCAGGGCTATTGCAGGTCCAGGCGCTCTGGCACACAGGCACAGGCAGTGATTTGTGTCTGAGCTGAGAGCACGGAGCAAACAGGAGCAGTGTTCCACACTCCAGCCCTTGTGCACACACTGACACCATCTCCTGAGCAGCTTTTACACGTCTGAAAATTGACACATTACTGGGAGCAGCACAAAAGGCCCCCCTTTCAATAGCTGTTCCTCAGCAATCAGTGTCCAACCCTTAATGTTTTCTTTTGTTGAAAAAAAATTCAGAAAAACTAAAATAAACCACAATCTGGTTCTGTGCCAACAATATTAACCAGCTTCTTTTAGAGCCTTTGAAGCTAGCAGGGGGCATCCAATCTTGTGGTGCAAGTAAAGAATGATACTTTAAGCGATTCCTTTTCATCCCTTTAACTTAATGAAAGATTAATAGCCTTGTTATTTTTGTTTCTGCTTTATTTTTATATTCGAGGAGGGGGGAGAATTTTTGGCACTTGTTGAAACTGAAATGTTGCCTATAATGATTTTATGGATCAGTGAAGCGCTGAGATTTTTGGGTGCTGGGTTTTCTCCCCGTCTGTGAATCCTGTTTAACAATGCAGGGCACAAACAAAGTTAGGTACTGTAAGTTCGAAAAAACAGCCATGCATTTACTTTTGGGAAGAGGCTGGAAGGAAGATTTTGGAGCGCACAGACCTAAAGGAAAAAGCAGCGAGGGGGGGTTTAGCAAATCTCTTCAGTCAAAGAGCTGTGGATTAGCTATAAAAATGTAATCCACTTGCTAGCTGAAGCAAGCAGCTCTGTGTGGCTGCTGCCTGTGCAGACACAATGTGGGCTTCAGCAGCAGCAGTGTTTGTGGCATCCCAAGCAGAGCCAGCGAGCAGCAATCCTACATCCAGGTGTAGGACAGAGGAAGTTTTTATTTTCTCTTTCTGTTTCCGTGGGATGTCCCCTGGGGGCTGCAGGGGGACAGCAGGGCTCACCAATGTCCCTAAAGATGTGCCTGCAGGTCAGCTGAGCCTCTGACACATCCCAGAGCCTGCTCAGCATCAAATGTGCAAGTGCAGTTGCTGGGTTTGTGTTAGAGCTCAGAATTTGATTTTGAGCATGGGGAGGATGAATGCAGTGAGGACCATGACAACTGAGCATCATCTTAATAATAACAATAACAATAGTAATAATAATGACAATTTTCTAAATAAAGTCATTCTATTCACCATGTACGGTGTGGTTGATAACTTAGGATCCCTCTACACACAATAAACCGAGGGCAGAGTGTGCATTTTTACTTACAGCTTCAGCAAACCAGAAGAAGAAAAGGAAAATGTATTTTTACTTTCATTTTATGAAAGCAAAGTCAATGGTGTTTCACCACCAGGGCTGAGGCAGATTTACGCTGAGTACACCTTTACCATTTTATATATATATATATATTTATATTTTATATATATATGTATATATATTATATATATAATATATATTTATATTTTATATATAAACACACATATACATACACATATATAAAATATAAATTGTAGCCATAATGATAGGATATATATGCTTATGACATATTAAATGACTGCATTCAATAAATTACTCTCTCAGAACCATACAGAGCTTGGTGAGAGAGCCAAATCCCTGTTCCAGATTTCTCATCTCTGTAACCAGGATTTTATCCATTTATCCAGCATAAAGTTTCAGAATTTCACATTAGCATTGCAGTTAATGAGATCCCTGCAGCATCTTTTAGCCAACATTTACAACATTCCCAAGTTTTTGGCGATCTGCTTTTCTTCAGGTTTTGTGTTTAAGCTGAGAGTAAATTTTGCCTCTGATGTCCCCTTGGGTTGTGGCAGCCCCAGGTGGCAGTGCCAGCCCCTCCCTGGCACGGAGCCCTCTGCTAGGCAGAGCCTGACACATTTCACAAGCTGTCTTCATCAGAATTCAGAGCAAAGATGGCCCCAATGTAGGGAATAAAACACATCACTGCTCTTGATAACTCGTCTGTTTCAAATGAGAAATCACAGTAGTGTAATGCTGGAAAAATTAGACAGAATTTTTCTGCTATTATACCAAACAGCCTGCTTAATAAATGGGTAATGAAAAAGAATAATTTATTACAGCTTGTGAATTTTGACAGTTCTAAAAAGATGTTCTTAGAGTTTCCCCAAAGGGAGAAGAAGAATGTTTCTTTCTTAACACACTGGTGTTAGATGTAATTTCTCTGTCTGTAGAATTTTGCTCCTGCCTGGTAGAAGGGATTAGATTTTTTTCTTACATCATAACCTATTTTAAGCAATTATAATCTATGGGTAATAAATCATTTTCATTCACCTCTCATGGGGAGAGAAAAGATGTGAGAAAGCGTTCTGGAGTTTTAATTTATATCAATGTTTGCATTACTATTAAATGAATTAAATGGGTTCTACAAGTGTTCTCTCATAGAACTGCAATAAATTATGGAGCATCTCAACCTAAGCCATTTAATTGTCTCTTTTACCAGCTTTTTGTTTTGTTTTGTTAATTTCCTAGCTGGGTAGCACAAACAGTTATAAAACACACTGAAAAGCTCTGAAGACTCCTGGGCATTGCAATATAGGACACAAGTTCTGCAAGCACAGCCCATCCCTGGAGCTGCAGGAGCTGCAGGAGCTACAGGAGCTGCAGGAGCTGCAGGAGCCCTGCAAGCTCTGATCCCCATGAGCCCTTCCCAGAGCCCATTCCCACAGGAAACACCGGCCCTGCCAAAGGAACTGGCATTTTTCACCCAAGGATCGTTCCTGCCTTGTCTTCTGGCAGCATGGCATAATTATTGTGGTGGGAGACTTCTTAAATGGCAGGAGAGAAGAACTAAATTAATCAGACTAAACATGTGAAGGCAGAGCTGGGGCAAAACATACATTAATGGGAATAAATATTTGGATTTATGTTCCACACTTTCTTGCTGGGCCTTTGAGCCTGGAGAGGCATCCACAGCCATGACTGCAAGCACTGTAACAATTCTTGCTCCATGCCAGAATTTAGGGCTGCATTCTGTTTTCAATCTTTAATTGTATAGAACTTAAATGTATAAATGCTATCGCAGGAGTAAGGAAGACCAACACAAAATTTCCCAGGTTTAGGATGATGTTCAGAGCTGCAGTTGGCACACTGGGATGCAGCTGGTTTAGCAGGTTTACCTGAGGAAAGCCTGGGCACAGCTTTACCCAAGACAAAGCTCATGAAACAGCCTGGGGGTGCCAGGAGGAGCCCCCCTCCAGGCCACAGCCCCTCCCTGCTTTGGGTCTCCTTCCAGCTTTTCTTTCCTACATCACACTCAGGGGGCCTGGATTTGTGAATGAGTGCTGGGAGCACAACACAGAGGAGCAGCAGTGGAGGGAGGACACAGGGACACAGCAGTGGAGGGAGGACACAGGGACACAGCAGTGGATGGGGGACACAGGGACACAGCAGTGGATGGAGGACACAGGGACACAGCAGTGGATGGAGGACACAGGGACACAGCAGTGGAGGGAGGACACAGGGACACAGCAGTGGAGGGAGGACACAGGGACACAGCAGTGGATGGGGGACACAGGGACACAGCAGTGGAGGGAGGACACAGGGACACAGCAGTGGATGGGGGACACAGGGACACAGCAGTGGATGGAGGACACAGGGACACAGCAGAGCCTGAGGTGGGAGCAGCTGCTCCACATCCAGCAGAGCCATGGAGCTGCCATCGGTGCTCTCTGTAACGCAGCTCCATCCAGGCTGGGCTCTCCCTGCAGCAGAGACTGCCCCCAGAGCATCTGCACACCTTCATCTGGATCCAGGGAATCGCCTAACAGCTGGGAAATGTCAAAAGCTGAACGGGAATTCTGTGTTATGTCATCTCTTCTCTTCCTGAGTGGGGAGTCAGGCACAGGACGAGGCAGTGCTGGGGGTGACCCTGAACTGGGGAGGAGAACACCTCGAGGTCTCTGAGCTGGCCTGCTTTGCTCAGAACAAAGTTGGTTTTGTTTTTTGAGGTGCTCATAGTGCTTCAGTTTTTATGATAAATGTTTGAAGGAGCGATTATGTTTTTGAAGGAAGGACATCCTTCTTAATTAAGAATACAAATTTGGCAATTCAATGGAAATTTTGCTCACTGTCCAAAAAGCCTGTCATATAAAGCACTGACAGTTCATTTGGAAATGAGGATCTGTACAGGGCTCATGGATGCCTACACTGTATTGTCAGAGAAAGTGAGAAGGATCTTTTGGGGCTGAGCTTTCCTGGTTAGCAGGAGCACTGTGGTGGCAGGAGCCAGGAATCAACACAGACACAAGAATTTCTATAACCTCAGCGCTGCTCCAGAGCCCTGCCTGAACTCCAAGGAACAGAACGAGGGGAAAAGACCATTTGAAGCAATACAGTGGTACTGGGAACTATTGATGAGGGCTGTGTTTGGCCACTCTGAGTCTTGCCTGTGGCAGGAGGATCCAGGAAGAGGAAAAATTGCAGCTCCTCGTTTGCTTGTCCCTGGCATTGATAGGAAAAGTCTACACTCTGCATTCTGTATTCTGTCCTGCTGCCTACATTTCTGCCATGTGTCTTCAATTAGCACTAATTATGTATTCAAAGGAAGAGTAAGGATGTTCCTGTTTTTCTAGAGGGGGTGAAAATCATGTTTCTCTGAGCTTAGCTTTAATATCTCTGCATCCTCATTCTCTATTTCAAAAGCAAAGCTGATGCCATGAGGCACTGCAGGAATTTGGAAAATATGCTTTGCTTTTGAAACAGAAGCTTCAAATCCACTTTAAGTCCCATATAAAAGTTAGTCCAAGAAAGTCAATGAATGGATCATGATCAAAGTCTCTTTACTGAATTTTCTAACAACTTCCAACAAAATATATTTTAAAAGGAACTGGCTGCATCAAGTGCTTTCCAGTAAGCTGAAATGATAATTCTCAGCTCAGGATAGCTGAGAGAAGTGAGAGATGAAACATCACCGTGGGTTGTTTTCTGTGAGTTGCCTGACAGTTCTGAATTCCAAAATATTCGCTGGGAATTTTATCACTTTAACTGTCACCTGTTGAATTTTGCAGATCCGGGTACAGTGACAGAATATCAGTTCCATGCTGTTTTTTCAGGCCTTGTTAGCAGGAAAAAAAATATTATTCCTGAAATTTTCCATGCAGAGAATTATCAGTTTGAACCAGTATCCAGTTCATGAGAGGCTCGTGGAGTCAAAGGCACTTAGTTCAATTATTGTAGTTCCATAAGATTTATTTATTTAGTAGGCGACTTGCACCTGGCTGATTATACCAAAATTTCATTTTTACCTTTGTATTGCCAGAGGAAGGGCCACAGTTTTGCACTTTGCAGAGAGCTTTGATCCTGGCAGGAACAAGGCCAAACCCTTTTGTCTGCTGAGGGGGTTGTGCTGATCAGTGGAACTGGGGAAACAGCCCCAAAGGTGCTGTGAGCACAGCACAAGCAACAGTTCCTCTCCTCTGAGCTGTACCGCCCTCCTGAAGGTGTTTGCAGCATTCAACAGGCTGCTCCAGACTCTCACCAACAACAGCAAGGCTGCCAGAACCCAGCTTTAATCCCTTGCTGAGTCACTGCTGGCTCAATAATTTACTACAGGGACAGAAAGTTGAGCAGTGATAGAAGGAATTTGCTGAATTATGATTTCTCGTCCCTTTCTGCAAGTCTCTGCCAATAAAATCTCTAAATGCTGAGTTAGACAAAGTTAGGTTGAGTTTATTGTTTCAAGCCTGTTGTGCCTGCAGCATTTTCAGCATTCAAATCTCAGTCTAGGAATGGTGCTGCACAACAAATCTCACAGTAAATGTTCACAAAAAGATCCACCATTATTCACCACTACATGTGAAACTTCCATGTGTTTAAACCGTGGCTGTGGCTTCCCAGGGAACTGAAAACACTCCTCAGCTCCTAACAGGCACTTGACATTTCTTGGTGTTCCCCAGTGGTGCCTCAGTTTCTCTGTTGCCTCTCTCTGCCTACAGACATCCCAAAGCCAGGTAATTCTGTTTGTGAACTTCAGAATTGTGCTAAAATGGAAGATAGTGTGGAAATCTGAAACGCTTATGGAGAATTCAAGAGAGCTTGGTGTCAGTGCACAAGCAGGAGAAGATGGCAGGGAGCAGAGAGAGAGGGAAAGAGGGAAAGGGAAAGACTGGTGTGGGGCAGGAATGGTGTTCCAGTATAAATTCCACCCTGTATGGATATTCTTGACCACACTTCAAGCAAGTTTTAATTTGAGATTGTTTCAGCACTCCCGTTTACATTCCATTTAATTTTCTGTTGTCCCTTGATTTATATCCTCTCCTGTGTACAAGCATCTGTCCCCTGGATTTTGGAACTGTAACAAAATGTGATATAAAAAAATAATGTTTACTTTTAAAGCCTTTTCCATGCAGCCTCTTTTCTTCTGTGTATTTTGTGTAAGCTTCAATAGCTGGGCGCCCTGTGTTTTCAGCTATCACCTCACAGCCCTGACCTGCAGCTTTCCCCACATTGTGTGTAACCACAGAGAGGGCTGTGATGTTAAACACAAAAGAGGAATAGGAGTGTTGTAAGGTCATATGCTTCTTGCATAAGGGATTTCAAAGGCAGCAATTGTTTAAAGGACTTGAAGATGACAGAAAATAATCTGTGTAATCCAACAATCAAAACCTGTATTCATTAGCAGAGGGAACTGTGTTGGGTGCCTCAGAAAATGGAAAGGTGAGTAGTCAAACTGAGAGCAGGTCTTTAATTTTCCACATTTCAAGGTGCAAAGAATAGGCTCTGTGTGTTTGGACTATTGTAGTTTTGACTTTCATATTTCTAAACCTCAGGATTTAGATGTGAATCTTGAAAGCGATTCAGACTTTGGCCAGTTCTCCTGTCCTCAGCTGAAACACAATGTGGAGTTTTTCTGAAATAATTGTGCGGCTCTGACCATTCCTTCAATCAGGCATTTTCTACACGAGCAGGACGCTTTGAAGCGCGGAGCCGTGAGGATGGCGAGGCCAGAGGTGAAAGCTGTGCCATAGAAGTGAACATTGCAGTCAGAGGATGGCTTGGAGGGGTGAAGGAATTAGTCCATTGATATTCAGTGCTTTGACCCGCTCACAATGGCCGTGGCACGGGGTGACAGCGGCGGCACATCCCCACATTGTGGGGCACCCAGCGCCTCTGCCTCGCTCCCCTCCGCTTGTGCCATGTGGGGCAATGCTGGGAACACAGCCCCAGTTCCCCAGCCTGCCTTCTGCCCTAAACACAGCCCCAGTTCCCCAGCCTGCCTTCTGCCCTAAACACAGCCCCAGTTCCCCAGCCTGCCTTCTGCCCTAAACACAGCCCCAGTTCCCCAGCCTGCCTTCTGCCCTAAACACAGCCCCAGTTCCCCAGCCTGCCTTCTGCCCTAAACACAGCCCCAGTTCCCCAGCCTGCCTTCTGCCCTAAACACAGCCCCAGTTCCCCAGCCTGCCTTCTGTTCTAATCATCAGTGGGCTGCAGTGTGACGGGCATTTTTCAAACCCTGGTGCTGGGAAGGAGAAAATAAATTAATGGGGTATTCTGTGCTGGATTTTAAAGGGCATATAGACTAAGGAAAGCAACTCCCTGCTGCTTTTTATCCCTTTAAGATTAAAAAAAAAAAAAAAATCCTCTTTTTCACTTTGAAAGTATTTTTTTAAAAAAATAATCAAAGCAACACCAACAAATTTTTTGACACCAGAGAATACTTTTCCCTTGGTATACAGCACATTTATAACACAGCTCAGCTAGCCCTGCGGGTAAAATTTTGTGCTGGGGATCTGCAATTTTCCCAACACAAACCCAACAAGATTTAGTCCATACAATGGCAAAGGCAGTTGACATTTAGCTGGCGAGGCACGCTGGGCTCTCCTCTGCCTCCAGCCTCCACCTCCACAAACGCCTCCCAAAGCTCTGCTGTTGTCTGCTGCTGTTTGTCACTGCCTTGGCAAGCACAGCCAGCCACCAGCAACGTGCACAGGGTGAAACAGTAAAATATTGTGTAAAATGAGGCACAGTGAAGAGTTCAGGTTCTGATTGTTCTTAGGCTGGCAAAATGTGGACACTTGGGGAACTTCATTACATGACCTCTCTGCTTCTGGCCAGTCTAGGACCGGTTTCAGACTCTGGTCTGGCTTCTTTTTTATGAACTCAGACTGGAAACTTCCCTCCCCACACCAGATGAGATGAATCTCGAGCTCAGTACCTGCCTTAGCTGCTGACCCCTCCTGCAGAGCCCCACTGCCCGAGGTCAGCGGGGTGTGAGCTCCTCTCCTGCTCCTGCCCAGGGGTGCCAGGAGCGGCAGCAGATCCCTGCCCTCTCATTCAGCCATGCTCTGCTGGATGCAAACCATACTCCTGCCCCAGGATTTCCAGAAGGAGAGGAAAAAGGGCTTTCCACTTGGAAAAAAAGATGCCAACCATTTGGAAAACAAGGTTTAGCTCTGTGCAAGCTCCCAAGGAACACTGGGGAGGTGAAGGCCTGTTGTTCCTGAAGAATAACAAGGCTCCTTTCTCTCCAGGAGCTGGCCAGAGATGAAGCAGTGACTCAGAGACCTGGTCAGTACTTTATCTGTGGACTCCATCTGCACTTTTTAAACTTGATTCTCAACAAATATCTCAAAACTCCAGGCCAGAAAACTGCAGATTTCTGCTTAAAACACTCAAGAAGCAGCCTCATATTGGAGACCCAAAGGACAGAGAGATCATTTTCATTTTCTATGTGCTTATTCAAAGGCCACTGCAGTCAGAAGGTGTTTGAGCAGGAGAAGCCTTTGGTGTGGCTGCAGTTGTAGGTGAGGTGCCACCTGGGCAGGAACCTGCCTCATCTCTAACCCAAATCTCTCTGCAAAGCTCTGTGAAGCCTCCTGCCAAGCAAACAGGAACCAATTACAGGTTTTCATTCTGAAAAGAGATTTGAATCCTGCCAGTGTTGACTTGAACCGTGCATTGAAATAAAGCAAGCCTTACAAGCCCCTCATTAATAATTCCTAAACATAACAGTGAGCACAGCAATGTGCTGAGGCAGCAAAGTGTGAGCTGCTGGCATGGCTGGAGTG
The DNA here is from genome assembly GCF_049639895.1 of Pseudopodoces humilis. Taxonomy (NCBI): domain Eukaryota; kingdom Metazoa; phylum Chordata; class Aves; order Passeriformes; family Paridae; genus Pseudopodoces; species Pseudopodoces humilis. Next base: position 587,602 of record NC_142219.1, read on the forward strand.
TTCAGCCCTGCTGTACGAGCACTTTCCTTCAGCAGGGCACAAACCCCCCTTTCCATGTCCACTCAGGGCACACACTCACCCTTTCCATGTCCACTCAGGGCACACACTCACCCTTTCCATGTCCACTCAGGGCACACACTCACCCTTTCCATGTCCACTCAGGGCACACACTCACCCTTTCCATGCCCACCCTGACATCACTGCCATCCCTTTCCATGCCCACCCTGACACTGCCTCTCTCCTTGCAGGGCTGCTGGCAGAGGGAGGCACCACAGGCACCTCTCAGCGTGGAAGCTGTGGGAGCACTCACACAAACCACAGGCCTTGCCCAGTGGGGCTTTTGGGTACTTTCCCCTGAGGTGAACTTCAGACAGGTAATTCAGGAGCAGAAACACTCCCCAGTTGTTTGGTTAGGGCTCTGATGTGCCAAAGGCTATCTCCAGTCAGTTAGGTACCCTGCTTTACAAGAGACTAGAGCTGATTCAATTCAGGGTATCATTTTAAATGTCAAGCCTAATTACAGTTTTTGAATAGTTTTAATAATATATATGTATATATAATTATTATTTTAATAAACCCAAAGTAGACATTGTGGTCAGTATATTAGTTCTGGGTTTGTAGAAGCTGTATTCAAATTTCTTCTCTGCTCAAACCTCATGTGTGACCCTGGTAAGTCATTTCACACCGCTCTGCCTCAGTTTCCCCTTTGTGTAATGGAGATAAAATCAGTTCCCTAACTCCTGGGAGGGAGTGGGACAAGTCCATGAAGATGTGATGTCAGGATTCCACAGAGGGAGGATTTATGCAAAACATAAGAAAATGAGGGACTTGGTCTCAGAGAGCGTCCATTTGAAATAAGAAATGGATGCAGACAGATGGGAGAGTCCAGCTAAATAATGAAACAATATTAATCATAATGGCATGTTATAATCTTCAAAAACCAGCAGCCAAATAGTTAAAAATGAAAGTTTTCAGCAGTGCAAGTAAGGCTCTTCCATGAATATTTAAGACATGCCTCTTTCAAGAATGAAGGCCAGTGTGGGAGGTAACAGAAAGGTGTTTGAAATTAAACAAATAGGTTGATTAGGTAAAGTGTAGATTTTTTTTTACATATGCAGAATAAACAACTAGCACAAGGTGGGAGCCAGGGAATGGAGCACACCAGGTAAACGTGGCTCATTGTGCAGGTAAATGTTCAGCTCTGCTCTCTCCCTTTCAATCAGCTGCCACAGGAGCAGCCACATCTTTCTCTCAGCTGCCCCTCTTTTATTTCCCCCTCCCAAGCCTATACTGAATTTCTAGTGGTTTTCTTTAATTTCACATGGTGAAAAGACTGAGTGATCCTTTTCCTCAGATGGTCTTTCTAGAACCCCCAACAGAGTGTGAATAATTATTCCCACTCTGTTGGGGCTTTGATAAGACTCTTAGAGCTGCCTTTTGCTCAGCCTCTCAGCCTTTGTTCCTGCTAAAGTTATTTTCTTTCTTAGGGAATGAAAAAACAAGGTAAAAACTGTAACAAGATCAAGCAAAACTGCAATTTTAATAATAGTAATAAGAATTGAAATATTGACTGGAAAACTATAAATGCGTGGTCAAATCCCTCTGGTAAGTGCATAATCACCATGTGTCTTCTTCCGGTTTCAAAGACAGGACAATTTACAAGATGAATTGGCCAGAAAGGAGTTTGAGAGATGTCTGAAGATGAGCTCTGCTCCTGTCTGGGAGCAGTGGCCTGGCCACCTCTTCCAGAGTGAATCCATCTGTGATATTCCATGGATGGCACAGCTTGGAAAGTTTCTGCAGCCTCGTAGGGAATATTGAGAGAGCAGCTTCCTGAGAGCTGTGGGTGACAGGGAGCCCCAGAGCCATGGAATCAAAGCCACCCTGGCCCTGTGGGTGACAGGGAGCCCCAGTGCCATCAAATCAAAGCCACCCTGGCCCTGTGGGTGACAGGGAGCCCCAGTGCCATCAAATCAAAGCCACCCTGGCCCTGTGGGTGACAGGGAGCCCCAGAGCCATGGAATCAAAGCCACCCCTGCTCCTGCACACATGCTGCTGCTGTTGCTCCTGCTGCTGCTGCTGCTGCTGGCCCAACAAAAGTTGTATCTGTACCGAGCTCAGGGACTCAGCCAAGGTTAATCCCAGCCCCAGAGATCCCTTCCCAGGCTGGGGAGCTGTCCTGGCACCAGCACCGCTCACCACAGAGGGAAGGCACCCTTGAACCCTGCTGGCCTCCCAGCAGCCAGGCTGTGAGCTCTGTCACCAACCTGTCCCTGTCACCCACCTGTCCCTGTCCCTATCCCTGTCCCTGACCTGTCACTGTCACTGACCTGTCACTGACCTGTCCCTGTCCCTGTCCCGGTGACACTGACCTGTCCCTGTCCCGGTGACACTGACCTGTCCCTGTCCCTGTCCCTGTGACACTGACCTGTCCCTGTCCCTGTCCCTGTCCCTGTCCCTGTCCCTGTCCCTGTCCCTGTCCCTGTCCCTGTCCCTGTCCCTGTCCCTGTCCCTGACCTGTCCCTGTCCCTGTCACTGTCACTGACCTGTCACTGACCTGTCCCTCTCCCTGTCCCTGTCCCTGTCCCTGTCCCTGTCCCTGTCCCTGTCCCTGTCCCTGACCTGTCCCTGTCCCTGTCCCTGTCCCTGTCCCTGTCCCTGTCCCTGTCCCTGTCCCTGAGCTGTCCCTCTCCCTCTCCCTGTCCCTGTCACTGTCCCTGGCCCTGTCCCTGTCCCTGTCACTGAGCTGTCCCTCTCCCTGTCCCTGTCCCTGTCCCTGTCCCTGTCCCTGGCCCTGGCCCTGGCCCTGGCCCTGGCCCTGTCCCTGTCCCTGTCCCTGTCCCTGTCCCTGAGCTGTCCCTCTCCCTCTCCCTGTCCCTGTCACTGTCCCTGGACCTGTCCCTGTCCCTGTCACTGAGCTGTCCCTCTCCCTCTCCCTGTCCCTGTCCCTGTCCCTGTCCCTGTCCCTGTCCCTGTCCCTGTCCCTGGCCCTGGCCCTGTCCCTGGCCCTGTCACTGTCACTGTCACTGTCACTGACCTGTCACTGACCTGTCCCTGTCCCTGTCCCTGTCCCTGTCCCTGTCCCTGGCCCTGGCCCTGTCCCTGTCCCTGTCCCTGTCCCTGGCCCTGTCCCTGTCCCTGCCCTGCCACCTGTGGCTCGTGCAGGTGTGATGTGAGCCCACAGCAGCAGCAGCAGAGCGAGAGGAGGGCAGCTCAAGAGCAGAGTTTATCCCAAAGCAGCCTGTCCCTGGTGCTCGGGGTGCTGCTCAGAGAGCCGTACCTGCAGCCCCTGGGCTCCCACAGCCCCCTCATTTCGGGCACTGCAGAGCTGGGGAGCAGCAGGAGATCAAAGTAATGACACACACAGATATATTGGATATATTTGGAGATTGGGAGATAAATAATTCATACATTGGAAATAGGGCTGGGTTGGGGATATTATAGATTAATTCCATCTCGCACTCTTTTTCCTCACTCCCACCTCCCCCTTTTTTTTTTGCTAGTGGGAGACCTACTGCCCTTGTCCCTTTCTTCTGATTCCTGAATCTGCCACAGGCGCTGTTAGAATTACAGCACTGATAAGAAAATATCAGGCGTGGGATTTGAATTAATGCTTTTAGACAAATCTCCATTCCATCTCTAATTCTAATGCTAATTACATTTGCAGATCAAAGCCTGTTCGTTAAAGTTTTGCTTTTGAATACATGTAAAGATTTTACTTTTTTGTTTGATTTTTTCCCCCATTTTTTGAGAAATGCTTCTTCCAGTAGAGACCAGATGTTCCTAAAATATCCCTTTGGAGCAGCACAGCTTTGGTGCTCTGTTTTCCTTTCTTTGAGTCTTTTGTCTGCACTGGGTGCAGCATTGTTCTGTTACTGTATAGGCAATCCATCTTTCTGACTTATTTGGTTTCTGTTTAGAAAAAGCCAGTGATAACTTAATAAGTGAGTGCAAATAATCGCAAACATGTTCAACTGCATGCTCAGCATTGCCAACTGCAGGTATTCAAAATTTGGATCAGCTTCAATAAGATTATGAGATTATGGGGAAGAGATTTGAAATGTATAGACAACTGAGTTATTTTTATTTTTCCCTCTGACTCTCAGATTTATATGATTTATATGATTTATACTTCCTCTCTGCTTCCACAACTAGGAGGACTCAAAATTATTGCTTGTCTTTTTAATTTTTTCCCCTGTGTGAAGCAGAACCTTTCTAACATGGGCTCCTCAAACTGGGATTTTCAGATTTTCAGAAACAGAAATATAAATATCATGCAGCTGTTGCTAAAACCATAAAAACTGGCAGCACAGGCACGATCTCACTGCATCCAGCCTCAGCTTGGCGTGTCCATACACATCCCTAGGATGAGAGCCTATTTTACAAGTGTCAGGTAATGAAAGTCAGGGAAAGTCAGAAATTCTTAACTCCAAAAACACAAGTCAGAGATTTTTAGCACCAGAGCCTCAGGGGATGTAGCAAAAGAGTAGGAGCTCATTTGGGGAGGAAATAAAAAGAAGGGAAAAGAGAACAGTGGGATTGAAGTGTGGAAAGAGGGGATTAGGTGGTGAAAGGGGCTGGGGTACATGCAGGAGGCAGCAGAAAGGGTTCAGAAAAAGCCAATTAGTGGAGTATAAAACTAAAAAAGTCAATTTCTGAAATAAAGAGGTGTTACCTTAAGGCAGCTAAGGAGAGGATTAGTCATGGAAGTGACAGGGTGCAGTTTGGAAAGAGTGGGATTCCTAAAGCTGATCAGGGCTGAAAACAACATCAGTTCCCCAAAGCATTCCCCAAAGGAGGCTGGGGCTGCTGAGGAGAGCAGGTCCCTGTGGGGCAGGTACAGGATGCTGACCCAGGAGCTGCTGAGGAGAGCAGGTCCCTGTGGGGCAGGTACAGGATGCTGACCCAGGAGCTGCTGAGGAGAGCAGGGCCATGCTGGGCAGGCACAGGATGCTGACCCAGGAGCTGCTGAGGAGAGCAGGGCCATGCTGGGCAGGCACAGGATGCTGACCCAGGAGCTGCTGATGGTCCCTGTGGGGCACACACCCCTCCCAGCCCAGCTGCAGACCCAGGAGCCGCTGCTGGAGCCCCAGCCAGGGCTCAGTGCAGAACTCTGTGGTCTCTGCAGCCACAGGGGAACAGTCACAGACAGGAATCATCACCTGGGCCAGGACAGAGCTGCACATCTGACAGCCACAGAGCACAGAGGTCCCTGCTCAGCAGGGGCAGCCTCTGCTCCTTCCCCCAAACCCCTGTGAGGGTTGCAGGCTCCATCCTGCTGCAGCAGCTAAAACCCTCCTGCACGCAGCACAGGAACAGCATTTGAAATGCTTCATGCCCCTCCAAAAAGCTTTGGGCTGCCAGCACTGAGAATCTTTCCTTGGGTGTTTTTCTCCAGCGTGTATAAAGTTGGGCCCCTCAGTTCTGTGCCAGGGGACAGCCCTTGGCTGCCTCCCTGCTGCCTCTGCAGAAACCTGCAGCTCTCCACTCAGCCAGGGATGCTGTTCTTACACACCTGTGCAAGGGAAAGGAACAGTAACAAACAAACAAATTGCTCTCTGCTCATTTGATATGGTGATTTTTTTGATTTCTTTTTTCAGCTGAAAAATCAAATTCTGCTCACAGGCATCCACATGTATTTGCAACCAAGTCAGTAACTTCCAATGTTAGTCAATGCATGCAGAGAATTTTGGATATAAAAAAAATCTTTTGCAGAAGACTGTGTATTTGGCAGGAAGCTTGAGATTACCTGGGCGTCTAAGTGCTATCAGAAAAAGCTGCTTCCAGTACACACCTGGGTCTGCTGGAACTCAATCCCCAGGAATTACAGTATTTATTTTTGAGCAGCATTTGCTGCTCTCTCATCTATTCCCTAGAAGTTTATACACATAGACAAAGAGATCCAACTTGCAGCTATAGGGATTTCCCACTGTCACAAGATTATTAGGAAATATCTAACTAGAAGAAATCCTCTTTCCTTTTGTCTTCTAAAATGCTGCAGGATGGAAGAAGACACATCAGGCAGATACAGAAAGCCGTCATCCCAAAGCTGAGGGTTAGGAAGCATCTCCATGCAGTTGGGAATACAGCTCCACATGGAAGAAAGAATAAAAATAAAAACACTGAATGTATCAGGCCAAGCTTTTGGCTGGGTAAATCAGCATTTCTCCTTTCAGCTCATGGAACTGTGCCTGTTTATATTGTCTAAGAATCTAGACAGTTATCTGGGCTCGCCAGCTCAGGGATAATCAAAGCTTTAGCCAATTAAATGTTCATTAGGGGCAAGACAGAAAGGAGACCAGGAGCCAAAACTCAGCACCAGTCAGCAATTCTGCTCCTGTTCTTCTATCACAGCAAACATTCCTGTCCTGTGGAACATCTCGTTCTGCACGGGTGACAGGAGCCCACAGAAAACACCGGTTCAGATCTGCTGGCAGTTCCTTATCTCAGAGCTTGGGGCTCCTTCCTGCTCCTGGTGTGTCAGGCTGCTTAGCACAGCACACTTATCTCAGCAGAGGAGCTGCTCACACTTATCACTGAGCTTACAGGAGCCAGAGATGTGCTCTGGATACCTTCATGTGGAAAACCACTTCAGAATGGTCTCACAAAATCTCTACAAAATCACACGGCACGAGACCCAGCCTGCAGCCTACCTCTACCATTAATGCAGTGAACAGCTGGAAATCAGGACAGGAGCAGTTAGCCCAAAATGCCATTTCCCCAGAGACTGTCACTGAAATATCAAACACTCTCATAGCAGGGATGCTCATTTCAGCCACTGCCAGACTCAGCACCATCTGTCCCTCCACATCCACCCCTGATTCATGCCCTGCATTAATGGGGGATTCCAGCCACAAGGAATACAAACCAATCCAGGCACCAAGTGGCAGCAACCCCCAGCATTCCCCCTTTGGTTGGATTTATCACTTGAGGTGACTCAAGGGTACAGGCTGTTCTTTCAGTGAGGGTGAGAGGGATCTCATCATCCTGAAGAAAACTCTTTCAAAAGGTGCAGCCAGAATGTGCTGCCTGGGCTGTACAAAGGTTTTAGGAAAGGTGACTGAGTAGTAAAAGGTAAGAACTGGACAAATGTCTTAAACCCCCTTTTAAGGATGCTGCTATTTTTATTCATATTATGTCTGTTTTAGTGGCTGGTCAGCTTCTCCCATGGCTGTGGCTCTGAAGTTTGGGGTTTTTTACATACAGCCTTGTCTCCTGTGAGGATGGATATGGCAGGCTGCTCGTAACTCTGTGACACTTTATTGTAGTCATCACCCTTAGGGGCCATGGCTCTCGTATTTACAATGTCTGTCCTAAAACATTTTTCACTTTCCTGGTACAAAGCTCTGCTTCATGATTTTCAACTGTTTCTGAGGAAGAAAGGAAGATTGTTTTTGTGAGCATCTTTCTGCTAAAGGCAGGAAGGAGCTGAGCCAAAGGAAAAGGTATTCCAGCACTCTCAGAAGAGGTGTGAGCTGAGGAGAAGTTCTCTGCCTGAGGACTGAAGAAGGAAACCTAAGAGAAGCCTTTAAGTGGTTAACATGTGTGGTTTCTCAGCTAACACTGCTCATGATCAGCACATTTGGGTCCAGCTCTGCAGTGTCCCAGCAGTGGTGACACAGGCTTGTGGACCTTTGCTGTGGTAATCCCAGCCCTGCTGCCCCACAGCAGGAGGTGCAGAACATCCTCCTGCCAACTTTGAAGTCCTCACTCCAAAGAGCACAGTCTGGCACGTTTCAAAGTGAACATGAGCAGATTTCCCAGCAGGGATCACATCGGGGCTGATGCTGATCACCTTTCCAGTGGGTTGCAGCGCCAGCCACGGTGCCAGCCCTTGGATCCAGGGGGAGTTGCATTCCTGGGAGCAGATCTGCAGCTTCCATCTGCACCTGTGCCTGCCACATCTTTGCATCTAGACACTTTCTTCCCCTTTCAGTTTGCTTTCCCTTAACTTTGTAACCTGGCTGCAGCTTCCCCGAGCGATACCTGCCCCCTTCCTCAGCGAGCTCTGATTAGCTCATGGCAGCTGTGGCAGAGAAAATCTTTGTCTTTTGAAGTGTCCATCCTTTGTGCTTTGCTCATTTTCCGCTGGCAGTGACTTCCTGCACCATTCAAGCACCGAGTGACAAATGGCACAGCGAATCTGGCTCTTAGCTGAGGCTGCTGCACAAGGAGATTTCTCAAACACTGACCTGGGCGTTGGCAGCCGCTTGCAGAGACAGGCCAGGTGAGTCTCTGATCACGTATTAAACAAAAGCAATTATTTTAATCCACAGTGGTTTAAAGGAGAGAGAAAAAAAGACTCCCTAATGAAGATTAAATAGCAGAATTCATATTAGAGGATTTCAGTGTGGACTTATGTTCACTAAGATTACATAAAATATGCATGACAATTGAAGTTGCTCACAAACAAGGACAATTTACTGCTAACTTTCTGACTTTCAGCAATAAAGAAACAGTTTAAGTGTTTGGGTATTCAGGAGAAGTGCCAGTTTATAAGGACTAGAAATACAGGCCAAGGTGTAGTTCACAGCTGTAAAATGTGTTTGTATCTCCTAAAATAAAGCCAGGTTTATTGTTATTTATTATTATGCAAATTTGTCTGGGACTCTACACAGTCACCAGCTTCTCTTTCAGGGAGGTTTGGAAGCGAAACCTGCAGCAGAATAAATACCAGTATATCTGCTGCAGATTTCCTCTATCTATTTTCATGACTCCTTTCAACCTGCTACTCACCCAAAATACTGTAAAATCCAGAATGAAGCCTAAGTACGTTCGTTTATAACATCATTGCAAAAGCACTGATTTCTGCAATATCAAAAATACGTACTGACCTCTACTGTCTTCTAAGCAAAATCCCATTTTCCTCATTGGCCATTCTAATTCATAAAGTTCAGTGCTGCAAATGTGAGAATCTCTCAGCAGCCAAGTGCCTGCTTCTGTCTTTTCTAACAGTGACATTTTGAACATTTTGAACCCGGACCAGGTTTCATCTCCATCCCTGCATTCCTGTAGGAGCAGGAGCTCTGTGGTCCAGGAGACAGAGCTGTTGCAGTGTGCAGGGATGAGGCAGCCGAGCTTGCAGGGAGCCCAGGGAGGGATGTTTGCAGAGCTCCATCAGCAGTGCAAGTTCTGCACATGCAGAGCAGGGACACGGACTCCAATTAATGTGTTTACAGAGGAAAAGGCTGCTTCCAGCGTGCTGTTCCAGCTGAGCTGAGAGTGACTTCCCCAGATAAGCCCCTGCTGTTCCTCAGCTCTGAAATCGGGTGAGTCAGGTGGGGCGGTGGGAGCTCAGGCAGCGCAGGGAATTTGCCGTGGTGAATTTGAAGTGCTTACATTGCAGTCTGCAGCGCAGCCTTCACCTGCTTGCTGCCTGCTTTGTTATTTACTGTAAATTCCACAAACCTTGCCCTCTGTTGATAAGGAGTTTTAGTGCTCAGCTTAGTCCCCCAATTTCCCCTGTGCTCCCCAGCTTTTCTAATGACACGTTTATTTTGGTGACTGCAGTGTTTTTGTGTGCCCTCACCCCGGCAGCAGCACACGTTCATTCAAGCCTGGCAGAATGTAAAATTACAAGACAACAAAAAGAGTGCTGGCCCTGTACTTGTGGTGTAATTAAAGCATGGTCATCCAGGGAAACTTGAGTTCCCTTTTGCAGGGAAACCTTTTGTAATTCAGAGCAGTTAAAGGCAGTAGTTATTCAGGCAGGGTGATTCTCTCTCCAGTATCTCCTCTTAGATGGGAATCTTGGGGAGAATCTCTGATGTGGGCACACAGGAGGAGCTGCATCTATTCCACCTCAGGCTCTGATTTCACAAGCTTAACAAAACTGGATTGACTCCACAACGGATCAACAGACTTCTAGCAAAAGCAACTTGTGCTACAGGAAATGTGGGGACATAACAGGTTCAGCTTGGTGCTGATCACACACCCTCACCAGAGGATTCACTGGTGCTTTCAGCAGGAACAGGCTGCTGCACTCTCTTCTTCTGACTGGAGCTTTTTTGGGTTTTCCTCACCAAAATGGGTGAATTGACACTGTGCCTGCTTTAAGCTTCCTTTGGCTGCCTTCAGGTGAACTCTCATTTCCCCCCCTGGCTGCTGAATTTAAGCAGCCATTGTGCCTCATCTGAAGTACAGAACAAGAGGTACATGAAATGGTATAGAGAAGACAAAGTTTAAGAACAAATTGAAATTTGTTTCCTTCTCTATTTCTAAAAGCAAATCTCATCATTCACCACAACAACAACAACAGAGAGTGGGACAGAGCCCTTCTTTCAGATGACAGAGTGAGCTGTGGGTAAAGGTGTTTGCAGCCAGCTCCTCTGCTAGCAAGGGTCTGTGCTTGTTTATGAGATTCCCTTCATGTGCACATGAGGCACAAAGGATGGATCCTGCTGAAATTCCAACATCCACAGTGTACAGAAGGGCTTGTCCCAGCACGCTGCAAGAGAGGGAAAAGTCTGCAGGAGTTCTGTGCTGACAAGAGTTAGGAATTGAATGACTGATTAGAAATGGCTACTTGTTAATTCCATTTTTTCAGGAACAAAAGCTCAGTTTTAACCTGATGGCAATAGAATCCCGTTGTATAAGGACTCTGCTGCTCCCAGCCTCTGCTCACCACCGTTCTGGCCCTATTCTCACAGGTCTGTGTTTGCTGACCACACTTACTGCTCTGCACAGGCCCCTACCAAGCTGTGCAGGCAAACAGAAGTGGTGCAATGCCACAAATCCTCCTTTGAGATGTGCCTGGAGACTGGGAAACAAATCAGACAAGGGAAAAACACTCCTTCCATTCCATTTCTCTTTTTTATATCTTAGTATGGCCTTTAATTGCTCAGTCATCTGGCTGGAGAGTTCACCTGGAAGGAATGCAGTGACTTTGATTGACGCTGGTAGAGCACCAGGTTATTACACTGAAGTTTCAAGGAGTAAAGAAAGGGGAGAATAGTTCATGGTGTATCAAATACTTTAGAAAAACAGGAACTTCCAAGAATGTCAAAACTGTTCCCTTTTCATTGCTCTGACTCTTCAAATTTTTCCTCTTGCACCAAAATAGACTATTTGTTTATTACAGCAGGAACTAATATTTTCCCTGTAGCCAGTTAAAAGAAATACATCCTCTTTGTGGCTTTGAAAATCCCTACAGGATTATGAATGAATACTTCAAGAGTGTATTATAAATTCAGACATGTCTATTGGGCTTTCAAGTATCACAGCGGGAGCTTCTTACTGAGGCAACCTGAGGGTAAAGGCTTTCCCACCTTTCCAAAGTGACTCCTCCCACAAAATTTTCTTGGGCTGAAGTTAAAAAAAAAACCACCACCCTACCTAGTTCAGCTTCTTAGAGCTACTTCATTCTGAGCAGAACTGAATATAGATCTAATTTAGTACAGTCCCATCCCCAGCCGTCGCTCGCTTTTCCTGCCGCTTGCAGTACCTGGCACACTCTTTAATGCAGCTTGTTGCTTGAAACCAGAGCTCTTCTCATTTCAAAGTCTGAGCAGGCTGGGTGAGGAGCTTGCCTGCGATCCCAGGCTGTCCTGGATGTGCTCTGAGCACCTGTCATTACCTGGCCCAAATTCCGCTGCAGCTCCGTTTGTTTTCCAGCTGGCAGAGCGGGATTAGACACAGCCCATTTCTGCATCCCCCGCTGCGAGTGCTGAAACAGCACCTCTGCCATGTTTTGATCAGATGCACTCAGCACTGACATATAAATCAGGGACAGTGCTGAAGGGAGCGGGGGGAATCGGCAACAAAGAGGCAAAATCAAGGGCAACTTGGAAGGGAAGAATGGGACTAAAGAGAGTTTTAAAAGCACATGGCTTTGAGTCTATATGTACTTACTTCTAAGGGGGATGAGGGCTGTTGCTGCTTTCAAAAGAATTCACATCTTTTCAGTCTTTTGAATGCACATCGCCCCCAGAAAAAACCTCCAGTGGGCTGAGCCTCGGAATGAACTACAAGATGAAAATGAGTTTTAGCTGGAAACTGAAGGGCAGTTGTTAAAAACTCCTGTCAGGCAGTCTTTGAAATTTAAGAACCACCTGCAGCAACTGGTGTAGGTGGTACTTGTAACACTGTGCATGATGCTGACTCCATGGCTCAGCAGATGTGCATGGGTGTAGCTCCCTCAAACAGAAAGGCTCAGACATGAAAACACCTCTTTAGGGGTGTCAGCGCAAAGGACAGCACCTTTAGCAAGAAAAGCTCAAAGAGGATGGGGATCTTCCAAGGATTTTACCTCACCTGTGAAATATCAGAGAAAAGCTGGTGCCAAGGTGCTCCAATATTGCAGCAATGGAGAATTAAACTGTTCTTAAATATGCAGGACACAGAGCAAGGAGATGAGGAGACCTGTGCTGTGTCTGGTCATGTCTAGTGCCCAGGTGTGTGCTCCTAACACTTGAGCAGCAGCTCTGTGGAAGTTACAGCCATTAAGGAAATCGTCTTTCAAAGAAAACTTTGGAGTAAGAGCAATGAAGAAAACTTCCAGAACAAGATGTACTTGTTCCTGCATTATGCTGCAATTACAGCGAAATCCAAGGATCTGTAGAAATTCTGACTGTCTGAACTCTCACTTTAAAATATAAAAACCCTTGGGTGCAGAACGAAAACGTGCATGTGACAATACACACACACTTCCAAATTCTTGCACATATACTCTGTTTTAAACATGGACAGAATTCTCTCCAGTCTCTTGAAATACTGTTTAAATATTAAATGAATAATGTACACAGGCACTTCGGCAGGACAGGGGTCTGAGACACCCTCTCCTCAAGCACTTCTCAGCACAATCTGGGCTGAACTTTGGGAAGGTGTAAGAGGGGAACCTGCAAATCAATGACACGAGTCTATGTGATTTAAAATCAGCACAGCAAATGACAAGAAAACCCTACAATTTCACCCAAGCTTGACTAGAAGGCAAAAGCCTACTCTGAGTTCTTCCATTTTATAGTGAACTTCTTGGTCTGAGTCCAAGATTTCTGCATTTCCATTGATAAAACTGAAGACCAGCTTTGTCTGATGCTCTCTGTCTGGCTTATTAAACCTGCTAATTTGTATTTCTAACTATAAATATAGAGATCATAACGCAGGTCGAGCACTTTCTAAAATTCCCTAGTGGAGACTCTCGCAGTACAACATAACCACTAGTTTTAGTTGGCAGAAACAAGGATGGAAGTAATAAGATCTTAAGCACTCGAAAAAACAAGATTGTTATCTCGGTTTTTCAACGCTATTAGGAGAAAAGTAGCCAGCAATATGTAGGTCATCGTCAGTAGCTGCTTTGGCAGTCTGTGAACAATTTAAAGGAAGGAAGAGGTTTCCCTTTGTGGTGGAATAAGTTACTCTATATCCATGAAGGAGCTGTGTCTCAGCCCAAAGGGAGCAGCATTATCAGCAGATGAATGAACAGGGCATTCTGTGTTATGCCAGGAGCTCTGTCTTTGGAAACAAGGGAGACAAGGAAAGTGGATTCAGTGTGGCTTTTATTTCCCTGTCTGCCATTGTAAGGCGGCTCCTCCATTAACTCATTCTTGTCAGGCTGAATGGGAAGTGACACCGAATAACTCACGCAGCATCTGCTCCCAGTCCTGCGGCAGCCCCGGGGCTCAGAGCGCCCGTGGACAGAGCCGGAGGGTGCCAGAGGTGGGAGCTCGTCCCACTGAGCCACTCGGGACAGCTGGGGGGAAGCAGGGATGTGCTGGGGGCCAGCTCCTCTTTGGGGCACCTGGAATCTCCAGTTCCTACCCCTGCACTGGTGAAGAATCTGCTGAATAGAAATGTTCTGTTTCTGGCCAGCCTCAGCATCTGTTCACATCTGCACACCCCTGTAACACGCAAACAGCAGAAGCAAACCAGGCTGGGTCCTGCAGATCGGGTTTGGTCCTGCCATCAGTGGGCAGGACAGAGGGTTTTGGGAGACTCACTTTGCTCCCTCTGCCAGGCAGGACAAATCCTGCCTTTAATCACCCCTAATCTCAATGACCATTTCTGGCTGATGTGTCCCAGCACTGCCACAGTGATGCTCTCACAAACCTTCTGGATGAGTTTTCTCATGTTGTCCTGGTGCCATTTTTTGTGCTGTGGCTCATCCTCACCTGTGCCCTTTTCTGAAAGGAGTACAAGGAAGAAAACCCTCAAAAGTGGGACATATTTTCCAGTTATAATCTTCACTGTTTCACTTTCCTTCCTTTTCTATCCCTCCCCTTATTTCACTAGATTCTTTTGCAGTGGCCTAGATTTAACATCCTTTTACAGCTGATTCTTGTGGCTGCAAAGCCCTGCTAATATCACATTGTACTCGTCAGAAAAAAATATTTAAGGCAGGGAGAGTCTTTTTGGTCTGTGTTAGCACACAGATGTCTCAAGACAGGACTGAAACTCAGAGGTGCTGCTACAATGTGAATGGCAGCAGGAGATTAAACATATTTATATCTGTGTATAGAGAATGGGGAAGGTAAATGTGCCTAGAATGTCAAAGGGAAACTGCTTACTGCCTTTATTTCTGATCCATAATCACCCTAGTCCCCTTTATTTTTTCAGACATCACCTATTTCTTTACCTTCCCTTCTATAACCCCTTTCCTCAGCCTTTCTGTACCTTTGATATTCCTCCTGCTGACTTATTGGTGCATTGTTCACAGCCACTCACCGGAGCAGAAGGGAACAATGGGAATGATCTACCGAAACATTTCTTAAAATCATTACCAGAAAATTCTGCTGCTCCAAAGCAGCCGAAAGAGGACAATTCCCAAACAAGGCAGCACAAGGCCATGCATGTATCTGTATTTCTGTATTTCCACCAGCCACAAGTCCAGAGAGGTTCCTGGTTTCCCTTGCAGCAGCCACTAATTTCTGTGTGCTCGTCACGGATCACCATCTGCTCCCTTCTGCTGATTCAGTGTTTGCATGGCTGAGCTCTGTACCAGACCTTGCAGCAATTTGGAAAGCAAAACCCATGAAAAACAAACCTTGCTTCTACTTTTTTTCCCCCAGTTGCTATTTTTAAACCAGAAAATGTCACAGTTCTGCTTTGGGACACAACCAAAATAAAGCAGTGATTCAGAGGAAAATAATAAAAGGGCCAAGAATAAGGGAATGAGGATTTCTGCAATCTGTTCTAGCAGGACACAGAACCACAGGGTAAATCTTGCTTTGGAGAACTTGCAAGTAACTCAAGAGCTGCGGTTCCCTTCCCTCGGTGCAGGGACTGCATCATCAAAGGGCTGTTTGCATCCACAGCATTCAACAAACCAGCTTGAGGGTCCCAGGAATTCAGAGAGCATCCTCCTCCAGGGGTTTGAATGGGCTGCATGTGATGTTGAGCTTTGTCCCCTGGCAGAGATCCCTTGCTCTGCTCAAGTGGGGCTGTGTCAGGATGGATGATCTCAGCTCCTTGAGTGGCCTCCATTGTGTGGGCTGCTCATCCTCACAGGCTGATTGCATTTCTGCTCTGCCACAGGCAGCCTCCAAGCAGCACAAACCAAACCAGAATGTGTTTTCAGGGTGACACAGGAACGCACAGAGCTGCTCACAGCAAGGCTGAAGAGTTCACAGGTCCTGCTGTGGTGACACCAGGATCTGCCGACTTTTTCTGATTTAACTCGGAGGTTGAAGCACTGAGGTATCTTTGCATTGATAACCTCATTTTAACTTCAGGGAAAAAATGAAATAAGTCACACGTGCTAAGCCAGGCAGTAAAAGCAGCAGTTCTTACCTACAGGACTTGAGAAAGAGCTTGTTTCAACAGAGCTTGGCTCAGAACTTCCAGTGCACATCAGTGGCTCCACAAAGGCAGGGAAAGTTTCCTATGAATTGTGTCCTTGAATTGTTCCCTGCTCTAGAAAGTCAGTGGCTCTCCCTTGCCTATGGAGTTCTTTATTCAGGATGCTTCTCCTGCCACCTTGGAGGCTGCATTGGCCACTCTCTGTCACAAGTTTATACCTTGATAAATAAAATGCACCTGACTGTTAGTGCAGCTCTAGGTAAGTAAACAAAATGCCTTTCTTCCGCTAAAGAGGTTTGGCTGTGCAATCAAAAGTAATTCAGTACCTGCTCAGCCTCAGTGCTGGCTAACAAAAGGCAGATTCCACGCCCTCATGGAAGAAAGATCAAAGGCTTTTTTGGCATTAATGAATGTTAAGCAAAAACCCCAAATATTTAATCAAGAGGGAACAAAACCTTAAGGCTCACACAGCTGTGAGCTTTTTTACAGGTTTTCATAGTTCATATTTGAATCATATCTAAGGGTTTGTTACCATATACATGAGCAGGGTTAAAGTCCCGTGGCAAAGGGTAGGATTTTCAAAGTGTTTTTAAAACTCAGATTCCAATGGGGCCCAGGATGGGACAATAGGGGAAGAGCTATTACAGGCTGTCACTTCTGAAAAAGCTTTTAATGTGATGGAGTGTGGTTATGACTCAGAAACACAACCAATACTTTAGAGGGAGCCAAAAAGGAAAGGATGCACCTGACTGGTTTTGTAATGCTGGGTACAAGTGATACAATAATTCTTTCACAACCAAAGGGCAGACAGCTGATATCCTGAACCTGAAGATTTGATTGCCCAGCTTAAAAAACACAATGCACTTGTCACACAATCACCCTAAAGAATTATAATGATGTATTCTTTTCACTGCAGTTGTGCTCATGAGCCTTGGTGATGGATCAGAACCCATTTTGCAGTGACCCAGCACATGAGAAACCCCGGGGGTTCTTTCCCCAGGGACTTTATGGAAGGTGATGGGCAGGAAAACCACATGAAGCCTGGCCACTGATGCCAGAAGCAATCCCATTGCAGCAGGTGTTTAACTAAGGCTGCCTTTGTGCAGACACCTCGGCACAGGAGAGGTTTTCGAGTATTGCAGGGATTACACTGCAATTACTTAGGAGATGTTTCAGAGATGCTCCACCTGCTCACCCAGCTAACACAAACAAAGCCAAAGGGGCTTAGCTGAAAAATAATAATTAAGTGATAAAGGTGCCATCAAAAGGAGCAGTTGTGGATATGGCACCCAGCTGGTGCGTGAAAGGTGTTGGGTAACAGAATCCACAAAGCCTTGGGAGTGTTTGGAGTGGGGGAGAGGGGGCATCTGGCAAAGGGAGGACACAATCCAGCCCAGAAACAGGGAGATAATCCCTGCAGGACCGTGGTGCTGAGGCCACTGAGATAAAATGGAACTTGCTGGTGTGGGCACGAAGAGGTTTTACCCACCAGGACACAACATGAGGAGCCCACCTTTCACCCCTGATCCAGGGCAGAAAAGGATTTTAGCTGCGCTCTGTAAGCAGGGGAAGCCGTCATGTACAACTTGGAATGATGATCCATGGAGGAAAAACAAGGCAAAAATAAAATTCAGGTTTTTCACCCAAAGGTTAGTAAGGATGAAAGAAAAAGAAGCATCAAAGTTTCTAGGCAAACATCAGAAACCAATGTGGAGATTTCAGCTTGGATAGGAGGGGACCTTCCTTTGTATGAGCTGAACAGAAAAACCAACTGGAAAATTAACATTCTGGTAAAAGAAAGCAAAAACAGAAATGGAACCTGGTGATGATTTCTGTTTTAGCCACCCAGCCTTAGCAATACCAGAGCTGCCATCTTCCTGTCCATCACAGGACAATTATTTATGCTTATGCAAAATCATTGATTGCAAAAGAACCTTTCAAGTGCTGATGAGATCAAGTAATCCAGGGCTATGGCTGAAAGTACAATCTTGCACTGAGGCTTTAATTACAGTGATGATGCACGAAGTGGAGACAATCGTCCTGCTCACCTCTCACAGTCCCAGCTGCATGTGGAGGACTGGCAGCTAAAAAAACATTATTTATTTAACTGTGCAACTGCTGCATTTACTGTGGAAATCATAGAGCCAGGGAAAAAAACCCCAAAAGATTCTGTGCAATTTGTAAATGTCTACTTTCAAAGTAAACCACATGAAAAATTCATTTAAATGTTCTGGAGTGAAATGTTCAGGTGATGAAAACTGGGGAATCTCCTATAAAATCAATGAAGCTTTTCATCCCTTGAATATGCTTTGGTTACCTCTTTCTCTCTCTTTTTTTTCTCAATATAGTTGAAACCCAGTATTATTTATGTGGACTGCATAATGTCCCATTAATTGAGAAATCACCTGGCAGATGAAATATTAATGTAGATAAAACCAACAAAAAATTACCTGCTAGAAAAATCTTGTTTAACAAACACTTGTGTGAAGTGCTCAGCTTCTTAGAACATAGAAAATGACATTGAGAATTTTTATTATTCATTATTAAGAATGATGAAAAGATATTGCTCTCTTAATCCATCAAAGCCCAAAAAGAATCTGTGTTTTACAGAAAGAGAATAGAAAACCGTAAGTTATATTCCCTAGCATGAGGTCAATGTTCATTCTTGATCCAGAAAGAGCACTTTGAAGCATAATTGTGGGTGCAGAAGCAGGGAAAGTGTCACAGAAGACAGGACATGTGCCAAGGTGTCAGCAGCACCTCAGGTGTCTGTGGGGCTGAACTCTGAGTGCAGCATTTTCAAAGAAAACAAATAGAAACATTCTCCCAGCATCTCCAGAAGCTCCCATCTGAATTTGGAATTGCCCCAGTTACCAGCTAAATGACCTGCCTGCATATGGAATTAAGGAATCTTTGTACCTCAGCTTGCATTTCTGTGGTGCTCTCCTGGTGGTGCAGCCCAGCCAGGAAATCTGAGCACAGAGGACCTGGAGCTTTCCTTGTGTTGGCTGAGTCACCTTTGGCGTCACAGAGGGGCAGGAAGGGAATTACAGATCCCACCTGGAAACTGCTCATGTGCAGGGACACAGATTGCCACGTTTGCAGGTATCAGAGAGGAATCCTGAAGGTTTCTGCTGAAGGACAGAGCTCAGTGCTGCCTCAGCATCTCCACCCTGCCCCATTACATTCTGTATCAGCTGAGTTTAAAGCCAGCAGATCGTATCTGCAAATCACCTCTTTGTAATCCAAGGAGAAACAGATCAATTGTTTGGTTTCATAGCAGTGAAATGATCAGTATTTGGCTCCAACAGTTGTCTCACAGGAGCTTTTCACTAGAAAAGAGTGTCAGAGGCACCAAATCCAAGGAGACCCCACAAAATTGCCATTCCCTACATTCCCAGACACTTCCCAGTGCCACACAGGGAAGTTTGGGCCTGAGGGACACATGAGAGGGAATAGAAAAGATTAAGTCTGTTAGGAGTAATTTCTGCCTCTCCCAATCACTGTGTGTTGGATGACTCCAGCAAGTGTGTGTTGAACACACAGAGGGGAAAAATAAATCTAAAGAACTCTGCCAGTTTAACCAGAGAAAATTCCTGCTTTCCTGACCCCAAATCAGGCAATCAGCCTAACTCTGGGTGTGGGAGCAAGACTCATCAGCCAGGCATGTGCACATGCCAAATCCACCCTTGAGCTATGGCCAACCTCCAGGGCTTCAGAAAGAGACAGAAAAGCGGGTTTAGAAAGATGCAAAAAGAAATTCTGGGTTTTCCATAGGGTTTAGTTGTGATGAACTAGAGACAGAGGAAGAAAATAAGAAGTAGAGTTCACCTTGTACACCCTGAGGATGATGATATTTGCACTCCACTCTGTCTTCAGAAAAAGGAAGGACCACAGGTTTTATGCAAACTGCCGTCAGAGAGATGTGATGAGATTTTAGTTTGGATAGGAGGGGAATTTCTTTTGTAAGAGCTAAAAATCCCACCCAAAACAAAACAAAAAAAAACAAAAAACAAAACAAAAAATACTTGTGGGTTTAAAATAGTCAGTCCAAATGAAAAAGTAATAATAACCAAACAATGTGTTTTTCAGTGAGTTTTGATTACCCTTGGATCAAAAAAATAGTCAAACTGTACATCAAAATGGAAAACATCCTTTCTGTCTCTTACAGTCAGTGAGAATCCACACACCATGATGTTTGTAAAAAATAAACATTAAATGAAGAAGAGTTCAAGCAGCTTTCCAAGCCCATTGGGGAGAGTTGTAAATCATAAAACACCAGGTGAAAAGCCCACCTCAAGGTCCTGTCCTAAGCCATGGTCTCTTCCACAAACCTACTGAACTTGTTTCAAGTTACCTCTTCTTTTCTTCAGGATGGAAAATGCTCCCTGCTTCCAACTCAGCCCAGAGCAGCTGCCCCAGCTTTCCTCACTGCAAACACACCCAGCTCTCCTGGCTTTGCTCACCTTGCACCATGCACCTGGGGCCTGCCCTCTATCCTCCCTACACAGCCAGCTGCTAACAGATCAGAATATCCATTAGAGCTGATAGTGATTAATTCAGGCACGTTTGATTAATGGACAGAGCAGTTATTACTGGGAGGAAAGTGGGAGGCTGTTTGAGCCACCATGGAAAGACAGCACAGGAGCCATGAGTGGGTGCAGGAAACCGAAGCTTGGGTGGAGCAAAAAGCAAGGGGAAGGGTGTGAGCTGAGCTGATGGTGAAGCTGCAGGCAAGGCTGACACATTCTGAACAGTTATTACAATGCTTTAATCACCCTTCAGCACTGCTGCCATGGGCGGGGGCTGCTGGGGGAAAGGGGCATCGCTCCCTCCTGCCCTTGTGCAATTCCATCACAGCAATAACTGAATCCTGGAGATGAGATCCTTTACTTATCCATTCTGAGCTGAGCTTTCTCTGGGTGTTCTGCACTGCCCATGTCCATGAGAGCTCCTCAGACACTCTGGTTTTTGTAGTTATTCACATCACTGAGCCCAGCCTTTCTTGTCCATACTGTGCTCACCAAGGGTGTGTGGCCTAGTTCATAGGTGGAGCAGTTGAGAGGAAAAATAGAAACATGGGCCATTTTTTCCTTTTTCTCACTGACATATTTCCTAACTGACAGGAAAAGATGATTTCCCAGTAATTGCATCAGCCCCATTTCTGCCTGGCACAGGCAGTCTCAAAGCACGGTGACCAATCACAGACTGTGCCAAGGTCACAAACAAAAAGAGGGATTTTCTTTAAATCCCTCAAATAACCCACAGCATCTCAATAAAATAAACTGTGCTCACCTCATTTCCAATTGTTTTAAAGATTCCCTCTTGGGGAACAAGAGATAGAATAGAATTTGTAAAGTTTTCTTATAGTTCATTATTTTCTTTACAAGAATAATTTATTGTGCTGATGGTATCAGCTGCCTCAAATCTCTTTTGTAGTTGTCTGATTTTTAGGAGCTGGGCAGAGCACAGACTTAAATTCCTGAGGAAGATTTCTTAGGTAACCTAAGGAAAATGCTAGATTTTGGCAGATGAATCAAACTCCTCCAGCAAAAAGGTGTGACTGTAATGCAGAATCTCTGGACTATAGAGTAACTATACATTAGCAGAAGAAATGATTAACAAAGAGAAGTTGCTCTGTAACATCTAAAGCTGAGGTGCAATAACTGTTCCATGAAATGCAAAACTAGGGTGTATGTTTCAATCCTATTGTCCCAGACAATATCTGTTATTTTTATTACCCATGATATGAAGTTCTGATTGCTCCCAAACCTCATCAAGACAGTTTTATGAATGATTATAAAATAGAAAATAAAATTCTTATCACCCACTGACATGTTGTATTGTATAAAATATGAGAACTCCATAAGTCACCAGGCATTCCCACATATTAAATATCTCAAGCTCCAGTCTCTTCCAGCACCTTCCATTCAACCTCCTCTCCAAAAGCCACATCCCTCTGTTGCTCTGCCTTAGTTTTACTGCTCCGTTTTAGACTGGTTATTCAAGGTTTTGCTCTCACCAACTTTATGAAGATGAAAGAGCCAGCACAGAGATGAGATACAGTCTTGCTCTTTTACAAAAAAAGCTGGTTCCTCTACCCACAGGAATCCAGGAAGATGTGGGAGCCCTGGTGAGATATCAGCTCGCTCCACGAGCACCAACGAGTCCAGCGGCTTCATGAATGTTCTGGCACTGGAGCACCCAGATCCTGTCAGTGAGCTCCAGCTGGCTGCTGAGAGACAGGGACTGACCTCTCCTGCTGTGTGCCCAAAGCACCTCTGGGAACCTGGGCTCCATGCAGGTCTGAGCTGCTGCTGCTGCTGTCCCAGAGCTGTGCTGTATCCCAAATCCCAGAGCTGTGCTGTATCCCAGAGCTGTGCTGTATCCCAAATCCCAGAGCTGTGCTGTATCCCAGAGCTGTGCTGTATCCCATATCCCAGAGCTGTGCTGTATCCCAGAGCTGTGCTGTATCCCAAATCCCAGAGCTGTGCTGTATCCCAGAGCTGTGCTGTATCCCATATCCCAGAGCTGTGCTGTATCCCATATCCCAGAGCTGTGCTGTATCCCAGAGCTGTGCTGTATCCCATATCCCAGAGCTGTTCTGTATCCCAAATCCCAGAGCTGTGCTGTATCCCAGAGCTGTGCTGTATCCCATATCCCAGAACTGTGCTGCATCCCAAATCCCAGAGCTGTGCTGTATCCCAGAGCTGTGCTGTATCCACACCTTCCTGTCTCCCCAGCTGGGAAGGGCTCTCCCCACCCTGGTGCCTTTCAGGTCTCCATCTGTGACAGGCTGGTAGAGCTGTGGTGCCAATATTTGGATTAACAATCCCACAGTTCCAGGGGATCAGGTATTGCACTGCCAGGAGCCATACAAAGGTCTAGCACAGCACACTCAAACCCATGAAACTGTGAGCGTTATTTGAGTTCCTGATCCGGGGCTCTGTTCTGTTCTGCACTAGAGTGCCACAATATATTTTAAGGGATTACTCTACTGTCACTTTCACTGTACTCAATTTATTTTTCATCAGAGGTCTGAGATACACCACTAACACATTAATCATGTGTCACTTGTCCCATGGGAACCCAGAGAACAGACACCAACCATTCCTCTCCTAACATGAACAGCGCTAATTAACATGGAAATTTGTTTTGCTGGTTGTTTTTGTTGTCTTCAGACATTACTTCTGGAAATAACCAAAATGAAAGGAGAGGTCTTCCTTGCAAAAAAAAAAAAACAACAAACACAAAACCTGACCACACAGTTTCTTGAAGTGCTGCTTGTACATTTAAAGTACAAATCTAAAAGATTAAGCGTGCCTTGAAATATGATTTACTGGTTTGAAATATCAACGTGCTCAATATTCACACGGTGAGAGTTTCATGTATTGCCAGATTGTGACGATAGAAAAGGATACTTGTAATTTACATTTACACTACTCCCAGACTACAGCTGATTGAGTCCTGTGTGCTTTTGAATAGATAAAGTGAGAAAACAAGCCATGAAGCACTCATTGCAGTGACCCAGGGTTACTGTGGAGCTGTGGTGTGAATTGTACACTTCTACATCAGTCACAAGCAGATTCTGTAATTGTTAAAATCAGCTGCAAAGCTGGCACTAGTGCTTCAAAAAGACTGCTTTAGGAAAAAACAGAGAATAGTGGAGCGCCTGCAGCTTGGGGTTTGGTTTTGGTCTGGTTTTTTAAACGTTGTGGAAGGAAGAAATCTCATTTACTGAAATGTTGCCTTTTGGTGTGTGTGTGGAACAAGAGGCTGAGCTCCAGAGCAGGCAGATCCTCTCCGTCAGTGCCAGAAACAATCGGACATTTCAAAGGAGCCTCCTGCAAGGCCAAGGAGCTTTTTGTTATGTAAACGACCTCAACTTGTTTGTTTTTGTTGCTGTTTTTAAATGCCAAGTTGTAGATATGTCTGTTGTGTTAAAGACATCAAACAGGGAAGCAGAACATCAGTCTCCTGCATCCTGAGCTCTGCTGCAGATACGGGGAGTTTGCTTGGGGTTGCATTTCAAACAGCAGCTCTTGGATATGTTAAATGCACAGCCATGGAGTCCCCATGAACACAGCGGGTCCTGCAGGACAGGGACATCCACAGCGGCTGCTGCACCTCTGAGACAGCTTCTGCCTCCAGGATCACTTCCGAAACACTGCCAGGCACCTCTGAGACAGCTTCTGCCTCCAGGATCACTTCCAAAACACTGCCAGCCCCAAAAACTCTCTGCCACCGCAGATCTGTGAACCCTCCACTGCTTCTGGGTGTCAGCCCGTGTGAAGCCAAACTTGGGAGTTAAAATAAAGAGTAAAGGATGTGCCTTCTTCTGCATTAAATCTGGTTTTATCATATCCTGCAAATGAAGGGCTTTGAGCTTTTAAAACTGATCAAAGAGGTGTGTAATACACCCTTCACAGTCCAGACTCTGCGGGCTCCAAGGGTGGGTTTTTCAAAGAAATATGCAGAAGAACCTGTTGCCCCAGATAAGGTAATTAACAAAACCAGTAATGGCTGGAATTCTGAATTTGATTATTCTTCAAACCTTCTCTTGCCACTGCATTGTGATTTGTTTCCAAAACCATTGGCAACTTCAGTTTATCAAAAGTTGTCACACTGTGATACTCTTTTAATTGTGTAAGATATTGTGCATAGATAATCAGATAATCAGACTCCACCCCAAATATTGATGCAGTTAGCCAGGATAACCAGGGAAGCGTGGAATCAAAACCCTGAATGCCTCTCTGTATCTGTGAGGAGAGCAGGGGTCAGAGCAGTGCAATGGAAACCAAACTCCTGGGCACCAGATCAGATTAACGTGCAAACATGAGCAGTTGAGTTTGTGCATCTCTAGCCTCGGGACTTAAACAGAGACAACTCCCCTGAGGCCTTTTCTCCTTCCCCCTCTCCTATGGCTCTGTTCCCAGTGTCTTTAGCCTGTTTACTACCTGTGCTCAATTTCCCTTCTCCCCTCTTTTCTGGAGGAGCTCACAGATCGCGAAGTTTTCCCTCTCTCCATATAGACACAGTCAGTGTTTACTTTCCTGTGAAATTCGCTATCAAAGACAACCCTACAGCATTCACGATTCACGAGTCTCTTTCCCACAGTTCTCCTTGTTAGATATGCAAAGGAGGTCCTTGAAGAGCTATTACAGAGTGTGAAAAGAAACATAAAATTTGGTGCACTCTTGATGTTCCTGTGTCAGCAGGAGAGGAAAACAAAGCTCTCCTGCAGCAGTGGCCTCTGCTCTGGAGGCAGCTCCCAAATGCTGAGCAGCAGAGCACTCTGTACCATCCCTGGGAGATGCTGGCAGCAGCAGTCACTGCACTTGTGAAGTCCTCTTGGTGTGTTTCAGTGATTTCAAGCATTGCAGGAGCTGCTCCAGACGAGCTAGGCTGGAAGTCAGCTAAAACACAGGCTCACCCTGGCTAATGAAATTTGCTGGATGATTCTTTGGTTGTGACAGGCCAAGACCTAACAAAACAGATCTGCTGGTCTGTTCCACGGCCCCTGGAATGCAGAGCTCAGCTCTGAATGGCCTCATGTAAAGATGTAAAAGCGACAGGGCAAAGAGAAGATAAATTCTAGAGAAACAAAAAACCCTGCCAGGAGCTGACTTCAAGTTGTAGGAGAAGGTGTTGGAAACAGCCACTCTGTGCAAAGTAACCTCACCACCACCATAAGGAAGGCACAAAGCTGAGATAACCTGGGAACTGGGTTGGCAATGAAAACCCAGCCTGAGCAGAAGTGCTGTTCCATAAATTGGCTGCACCTCTTGCCTGGAATTGCCATGAAGATACACAATGGTCCTGCTGCACCCTGCTCATGGAGCTCGTGCTATGCTGCAACTCACCTGCAAATTGCTAACAGGGAAATTATTAAGAACACCTAAAAAGATTTGCAAGTGTAAAACAATCTAGAGTGATACTTGATCTTTCAAATCCCACAATTCAGATTTATTTGGTGCAGTGTTCCGTCCTTAAAATTACCTTTGTAGTTATCACCATGCCTATACTTGATTAAATGGCATTTTTTGCCTGGTTTCAAATTGAATACATTAATTTAGCATAAAAAGTGTATGTAGATATGTAGCTTGGTTTTTATTCTCTACCAATTGTCAATGAATAACTTATGAAAATGTGACTAACATGTCTTATGTCAAACCAGAAAGGCTTATTGAAGAAACAAAAAGGCTGCGTCAAGATTGTTGCAAAAGGATGAGAGGCCTAAGGAAACTGTCATATCTCATAGTTCAAATCAGGATCCTGAAGAACAGAAAGTTTTTTATGTAATTTTAAAAAGAAAAAAAAAGATGACATGATTAAAACCACCCCCAATACCTACAGGAATTAAAGGTGTAAAACCTCAATAGAAATCCGTCCTTTTAAAAATCCATTTACAAGACAAAATGCTAGCAATATGAAATAAAAATATTTTGACTGCTAAAATCTTAGAAAGAAGAGAAATGGCACAAGTGAGAGAGTATCCAAGGTCTGGATGTCAGTGCCATGAATCCAATGTTATTAAATGAGTGTGGTGATCACAGGCCAGGTTTGAGATCTGCTCCCAGAAGCAGAGCAGTCAGGATGATCTCCTGTAGGGCAGCACTGTGGGGCTGGAGCAGGGCAGGAGATGAGGATCAGGCTCAGGACACCTGCAATGTTCTGTCACAGCAGCTGCCTAGAGCTGGGAAAAGCTCAGCAGCTTTCAGGTGAAAAGCTCTCCTCAGGCTAAAAGCTTTGGAGTGAAAGGTGGGGGCTTCTTTCCCCCTGTTTTATCAACTGATCAAATGTTCTTTGTCCCTTTCCTGTTTTTTATTTCTCACAGACATTAGTCTCAGATAAAGGAACTATAAAATAACAAATATACAAGACAGAACCAAACAATGCCTGTCTTCCACAAAAGAGTATTTTCAGGTTTAAGGCACCTGGCAGTCTCTTCTCAACAGTCTCCTGTGTTCATCAGCACCTTTGGTAGCCCAGAACTTTGAACCTCTGCTTCTTACCACAGTCTTTACCCAAAAAAAGAAAGATAAAACACAAGTTTTGAAATCTCTTTTGGTTTCTGTGGAACAAAAAGAGCTGAAAGCAGCGGCAGGTCCCGGCCAGTAGCACAGAGCTGTGTGTGGGCAGATTAGAGAGCGGAGGGAGGCATCACTCGAGAGGAGGGGAAGGGGAGCCAGGCACATGCAGATGATGAAAGGATGATGAGCAGCGGAGGAGAGGGGAAGGGGAATGGAGGTGCTGATCACTGAGGGGAGGAGGAACCCAGGGCCACAGCCTGGGCTCCAGTCCAGATCTGCTCCTCGCTGGGGAGCTGCAGCCCCTCGGGAGAGGCACAGGCTGCAGCAAAGCTGGGAACTGGCTGCAGAACCCCTGGGGAGCTGCCTCGCCAGCAGGAAATGCAGATTTATTCATACTGAGCATTCTGCAATAAAAGTGGGTGCTCAAAAAGCCAAAATACACTAAAAAAAATTTTAAAACTACAAAAATAAATCTTCATTCCAACATTATCAACATCCAGTATTTCTGAATTTCATTTTGAAATGTCAGGTGCTTTTGCAACATACTGGGCTTTGTCCATTCTAACATAGCAGAACATTTTGAAAATATAATTGAAATTGCTTCATTCACTTCATTCACTTCGTTTTCCTATATCATGAGTTTATGTCGCATCAGGATTTTCAAAAGATGCTCTGATGTGGGAAAAACACCCCAAAATAATGA
The DNA here is from genome assembly GCF_049639895.1 of Pseudopodoces humilis. Taxonomy (NCBI): domain Eukaryota; kingdom Metazoa; phylum Chordata; class Aves; order Passeriformes; family Paridae; genus Pseudopodoces; species Pseudopodoces humilis. The sequence goes on from NC_142219.1 coordinate 615,070, forward strand.
CTTTCCCTGTAGCTCATGCTTTCTCTGAGATAGGAAGCTTGATTCAAAGCGTACACTGAATTTAGCTGGGCACCCATTGACTTCAGTGGAGCAGATCTGTGAGGAGATCTTGAAGAATGGAAGGAAAAAACTAATGACAACAAACTGAAGGAATTCCTCTTTAAACAATGCCCTACAAACACACAGAAGGATCACTCCGTCCTGCCTTTGATGTACAACTCCCCAAAGCTTGCACTTTGCTAGCACAGGAAAAGCAGAGCTGGGCCCCCAGAGCAGCTGGGGGGGCCCAGGGTGTTCCCAGAGCCCTGGGACTGCCCCATCCCATCCTGCTGCCCGCAGGGAATTCACATCTGCCCTGCCAGGACCCTGCCCAGTCCTGCTTTACAACAGCAAATAACCACGGCACTCACTTCTGGCACTTGTCAGCCCTTGGTGAAGTGAAAGCCTTGCTGTGCTGTTTTCTGGAAATATCCATTGCACTCCCCAAGCAAGACCTACTTGGAGCTCAAATTGGAGCAGCATTTCCTGAGCTCCAGTCGGATCTGCCGAGGCAGGACCTGTGTTCTGCACAGAGCTGATCCTGTGTCTCTGCTGGATAAACGTGGGAAGATACAGCAGGCTAGAGCTGAACACATCCAAGGGCAGCATGTACCATTGTCTGGACAGAAAAATAATGGGAACCAGGTTCATATTAGCACTCAGGCTGATTGTAACTTGTGGCTCCCTGAAAATAAAGCTTCTGTAGTGGGGATGCTGATACTTCCTTAACTGTTACACAAACACTGCCACTGAAACAGTTCAGAGCCAGCTCCATCAAGGAGTGTTTTGTAAATGAATAATGACTTTGCTTAAAGCTAATCAACATCAAGTGTGTTAAAAAAGATGAAATAGTGCTGGAAGGCAGTGGGAGGTAGAGGAGCCTCAAAGTGCAAACAGGTGCTGATCTCCCTTCAGGGGGGATTGAGTGGCACAGACCTTACAGGGCTGTCACTTCTGATCAAAGCAAGCTCCAAGACCACATAATCACCATCACCCACCTTTTAAAGGATGCCCTGATTTATCATCTGTCACTGTTAATAACTTGGCTACTCTGTCTGAAATACTTAAAAACATTACACGAGGATAACATTTCCATTTTTTTTTTTTAAGAAACTTGTAAATGTTTTAAACTCAAACGCACTGGAGCTCGCCCTTTGAGGCCATCTGTTGCTGGAGACCACCTGCCATCAAAAGCCCACCTGAGCAGGAATATCCCATCATTACAGAGCCATCCCCTTGCAGCCAGGGGTGCTCAGGGCTGGGGGGAGCAGGGTGTGTGTCAGACACGGCTGTTCCTGGGCTGTTCCTGCTCTCTGCAGCCACAGGATGACAGCCAGATGTGAATAATGGCTGCATAATAACAGCCACATGAAATTCTGTTTGGGCAAAACCTGATAAGGGATCTGAACATTCCTGGGCTGAGCCCCTCACATCCTCTGAGCCACGGTGCCTGCACTGCGCTGCTCGGAGTGTCCCAACATGTCAGCTCAAAACCCTGAAACCGCTCAGCTTCATTGTTTTGCTATTTATGAGAAGCATCAGCATTTCACTGAGAAACAAGACTTTTACCACCGTAATTAGAATTTTGTGGGGTTTTGCCCTGAGTCGCATTTTCCCCTGCTGATCTCATACTCTTACCTCATTAATCTCTCCTCAGTAAATCACCCTGTTCTACCAAGCTACCTTTGCCAGAAAAAGGAACTTTCTGCCTTTCTTTTACCTGTTCACAGGCCTGTAGCAAACATCTGGTTCTTGATTTAGTGTATGTACGCACCAACAGAATGCATTTCTTTTAGAATTTTTATCTGATAAATGCCACTGGACATTTCTTCCTCAGCAACGTTCCTATGGAGTGCCTGGATTGTTAAAATAACTTCACACAGACACTTTCCCTCAAAAGTCTGAGATAAGCAAATACCTATTGGGCCTTGGCAGTAAAGGAAAATCCTATAAAATTCAACAAATAAAAATGCAAACATGTTTTCACTAAAATTTAGAATTATTGTGAAAAATAAAGAAGTTTAATAATTTTGAGATGTTGCCTTAATGACTTTTAATATTATTATTATTTAACTAGTATGAAGCCCTCTAAGACAAGAATACAAATCTGTGCTAATTATTAATAACTATATTAAATTGTTTTGAAAATAAGTGTATCACTTTCCTTTAACAGTAATAATCTTCAGATTCCTTAAGTAGCAACTTCAGTATTAAACTGTTAAGACTGTTAGGAGTTATGGGACAGCAAGAAGTACAATTTCTGAGTTAATTAATTCTTAAGATGTCCTCAAAGCCAATCATTACATTCTGCTGCATTTACAGGGTGCTGGTCCTGATGTAAAGAATTAGCATCATTGTGTACTTGAGGAATCTCATTTGCTTACCAGTAACCCCCTGAAATAGTTCCTGAATAACTGCAAGCATGAAATAAAATCTGAATACTTGGTTTACAGTTTAGCAAGGATCTGTTTGTGACACGATGCCTCCAGCCAAGCATTATTTGTGGTTTTCATAGGAAAAGGTGCAGTTCTGCTCTGGTGGCAATGAAGGGCCCAAGCTGACAGTGAATAAATGCAGAATGGCAGCAGGAACTCAGCCACTGCTGAACATCTACCTTCACTCTTTTCCAGAATCCTGGCAGCAGGCTGTAAGAGTTCATCACCAACAATGAAAGCAAGTCATGTTCTGAGCCCACAAAGATGGTGAGATGTTCACTTCAGTGACTGATGCACATTGGAACGAAGCCTGGGACCCTTCCCTGAACAAACCTGTCCTGGTAAAGCCAGCACTGACCCTTCTGCCAGAAGGAATTCCGTGTGGGATGGATTCTCCACCATAAGGATTCTCCACCACAAGCACGCACCTTCCTGCGGAGGTGACACACAAACAGAACACTGAAGGCTGCCTGCAGCAGTCTGCAATACACAGGTTATTTTCAAACTCTCTGTTTCTCAGGATGGAATGCCATCGATGCAGCCAGAGCCTGCACAGGTGCACAGGCATTAACTGAGCAGTTGCAGAAGTGCAATGTTCAGTGCAATGTCCAGTGCAATGTCCAGTGCAATGTTCAGTGCAATGTCCTGCTCTGGCTGCAGCACAGTGTCCCCTGACAGGATCAGCTCCCAGGGCACCTCAAAGCCCTGTGTCAAACAGTGGCACACTGGCACAAAAGAGCAAAAAGATATCTTCCTCAAAAGATAAATTGGATATCAAAAGGTGCTTTATCTATGTGCACTTTAGACATGAAGATTATTGATAGTACTGCAAGATCATTTCTGTCACTCAAGTTCCTCGTCACTGCTGGGAACACTTAAAGAGTACAAAAAGGCAAGAATTTATCTGTCACACTGATAAAAAACCAGACCACCACTAAAGAAGCTTTTGTTGGAAAATTCCCAGCCACAACCTGACTGTCACGAGGATCCCCACTCTCCTGGAGTCCACTGAGACCTGTTCTTTCTGTGATGAGATCCCTGACAAAGGCTTTTCTGGAGCAGCCTGGGTGAGAGGGAGGTTCTGTCCCTGTCTCAGCAGCTGACCACCCCGCCTGGCCAGCACCTGGAAAAGCTCAGGGAGAACTTCAGCTTCCAACAAAACCACACTCCACTACAAACTTCATGGAAATGTATTTACAATTTGAGCTTCATCGGGGAATCTCCCTGAAGTAGCATTCAAAGCCTGCATTTGCACTTGCCGGTCTCCCCTAAGCCTTCCCACAAATGGTGATGCTTTGGGTGGCGTTGGAAAGGGGAGAAGTTCCCTGGAGAGTAGAGACTGAGTTGTGTTCCAGCTGTGTGAAGTGAGGCAGCGATGTTTAGCATGCTGAGCACAGCCTATGCAGATTTGGAAGGGGTGTTAACCGAGGATCACTGCTGTAATCTCAGTGCTTTGTAAACACGGTCCTGCTCCACATCGCTGCAGCTTTTTGCATCGCTAAAGCCCATTCCGTTTTCCCAGTTGCAGAGGCTCACAGAAGTACTTCAAAATCCATTTATTTCATTGCACCTCGCAATTTCTTTCGAGTAAAGGACTGTTCTATTCATACTTGCAGGCAAGTATAACAACTATTATATTCAAAGTGTGCTTTTACCAAATGATCCAGGAAACAAGTTTATTAACTGCAAAGCACATCAGAGAAAGTTTAGAACACACATAATTATCAAACTAAAGAACATATTTTATTTTTAATAAAATAGTGGAGCATGAAAAATAATTGTATATTACAAATATATACAGCACAAAACTGTGCACCCCCAGCACAGTAAAGAGTATCACTCTATACAAAGCTTCCCTTTGCAGAATCTAGTGCTTCTTGATCTATTCATAGTGAGAATTTGTTTAACAATAGAAAGAGTCAATAAGCCCTTTGGGTCTCTTTGAATTGATCCCCCCCTTTTTTTTTTTGCACAAATCAGTCCAAACGTGTATAACATTGGCTTGATTTCCATTAAAAAGCCACAAAATGTAACACTAAAGGGTTTCTGAGGACTAGACCTCTTAGTTCTTTTGTTAAGAGATTTCTTTTGTTGTCTTTATGTACAGCAAAATACTTGTTTCTCTTTTCACGTCACGGTAAGAAAAAAAAAATGTATTGCACATTATTCTTATTCACAAAGTTTGTGTCTGGTGCAGGAAGTTTCTCTTTTGGTGAAAGAATATTGGTGAGCATTACAGATTGAGCCTATTTTTAGGCACTCCAAACCCTGGGCTGAGAGGAGTTGTGAAGGGTTTTAAAGTTAGCACAGGGGTTGTTTCCCAGAGAGCATCCTCGCTCAGGACAGGACCCCGTGTCCCCGCAGAGACAACGCTCACTTGGGCACTCCTGAAATCAAACCATAGCTCCATAAAACTTGGCTATACCTTGTTACTCACACAGCTGATGGAAACCCAGCACTGCTACATGAAAAAGTTAAAGAAGTGTTGGTTGTTGTGTTTGGTTTTGTTTCTATGTTGTTGTTTTTTTTTTTAATCTGAGGGATGGATGTAATTCTTAACTACGCATTAGTAACAGAACAGACTGTTTTAATTCACAATATTTCACTGAAAACTTTTCCATGAGTACATTTACCTTTTGTTTTTCACCAGGTCCTGAATTCAGCATGATACATTTTTGTGCCTTGAGATATTAAATTGTTCTGACAAAAAAAAAAAGCACCATTCATTTTTTAATTTCTGACTGCTACTGTGGACATTTGTAAGTCTGTGAGGTGAGATACAGTCTCTTCTAAAACCTGGTCACACACAAGTGGGCGGCTGTAATGCTGATTCGTATTTTGCAAGGTGAGCTTTCTGTGGATGTTGAGGTTTTTTGTAGATTCCACTACTCGTAATAACACTCGCGGGTTTTCTCCTACTTCTCTTCTTTAATCTCCGACTACAAACATTTTGCCAGGATTGAAGAGTCTTGGAAGTCCAGATCCACATGCCACTAGTAATGCCCACAACTAATAACATAAAAATTTTGACCATAAAAATTTCTACTGCTGGTATAGAGTTATTCATCATGCAGTCTAAATTTTTAGTCTGATTGTTCATCTTGCATTTCTGTTGAGTTGCCACAATCTTCCAATAATCCATGTTCAGCCTCTCGTAAAAATAGCAAGCTATCACACAAGTTGCAGGCACTGTATACAAGACTGAGAAGACACCAATCCTGACCATAAGCTTCTCCAGCTTGTCGGTGTTCTCTCCACCTGTTTTCATCACCCTCCTGATATGAAAAAGGGCCACAAACCCAGAAAGAATAAAGGAAGTGCCAATGATTAGATAACACGCCAAAGGAATGAGCACAAAGCCCGTCAAGGCGTTCACATCCATGCTGCCAACATAGCACAACCCTGTCAACTCGTCCCCAGCCACCCTCCTCATCACCAGGATCATGATGGTCTTCACGGCCGGGATGGCCCACGCTGCCAGGTGGAAGTAGCTGCTGTTGGCCTCGATGGCCTCGTGCCCCCACTTCTTCCCAGCCGCGAGAAACCACGTCAAGGTCAGGATCACCCACCACAAGGAACTGGCCATGCCAAAGTAGTAGAGAACCAGGAACACGATGGTGCAGCCAGTGCTCTCCAGCCCCTCCTGGATGACATAGAGCTGGCCGCTGTCCCTGTCACAGGCAATGCTTTCGGCACCCGAGAAGAGGCGGATGATGTACCCCACCGAGTAGACACAGTAGCACATGGAGAGGAAGATAATGGGCCTCTCGGGGTACTTGAAACGCTGAGGATCTATGAGAAAAGTGAGCACAGTGAAAGCGCTGGAGAAGAAGCACAGGATGGACCAGATGGCAATCCAAATGACAGCGAACTGTTTGTCATCCCTGCTCCAGTAAACATCAACCCCTGGCGTGCAGAGCGGCGCGCAGGAAGCGCTCTTTTCCACATGGTGGAACTTGCCAGGATTTTCACAGGACGTTCTGCTCAGGCTGTCCTTGTGCTGCTGCAGATCGTGGCCGCTGCTGGGCCGCTGGGGACGGAACATGGGCGGCAGCATGCTGGAGCCCCTGGGCGGCTCATCCGAGCCGTTGTTGGGGGCTTCCATGCACAGGTAATTGGGGTCGTTCTTGTTGGGCAGTTTGCTGCAGTCCAAGGAGTCCGGCCACTTGAAATTGAACTGCTCCATAATCGGGGAGCACTTCAGCCTCGCCTGCTCGCACATCACCCTGCAGGCTGGGATCGGCGTAGAAACCTGCTCCGTGCACATCGGGGCATAGAGGGAGCACAGGAAAAATTTCAGATGGCTGTGGCACCCGTACTCCACCAAGGGGGCAAACTCGTGCAGCTGAATAGCAGCTTCCCTTTGGTTTTCGTGCCCCATCAGGTTCGGCATCCTCGTCATGTTGTAGCCGATATCCTTGCACATGGGGATCTCTATGGGCTGGCACCTCCCGTCGCCGGGGCGGTCGATGTCCATGGAGCTGATGGCAGCGCAGCAGCCGCTGAGCCAGCAGAGCAGCAGCGCGGTGCTGCCGGCCGCCGGCCCCATGCTGGCGGCTGGAGCGCGGCCGGAGCGCGGCCGGGGCCCGGGGCCGGGGGCAGGGCCGCTCCCCGCGGGGCTCAGAGCAGCGGCCGCCCGGGCCCTGCCCGCCGCAGCAGCGGCCCCGATCGCGGCGGGGCCGGGGGGCCGGCCCGGCGGGGCAGCATCGCCCGGGCCCCGCGGGGAGCGCCCGCCCGGCGGCCGGCGGAAGGGAAAGCGGCCCCGCTGCGCGGATGCGCCCAACTTACTGCGGGCGGCCCGGCAACTTTCCGCTCCCCGGGCTTCCACTTTCGCGATCCGCCTGCCCAGCTCCCTTTCCTGCGCTCCCCGCAGCCGCTGCCCGCTGCCGAGGGCTCGGTGCCGGGGATGGCCGCGGCCCCTCGCACGCGTCCCGGGCGGCGATCGTGGCTTCGGGGATCCTCCTCGCCTCCAGCGGCTCGCGGCTCCTCACTTTCTTGCCGAGAGGTGGGGATTGGTTTATCCGAGCGCGGAATAAAGGAGGAGGAGGGGAAGGAAATATCTAAGCCATTGAAGAGGGGGGCCTGGCAAATGCCCCCTCCTCGCCGCCCTCTGCTCCGGGTTTGCAATAGGTCGGCTGTGCCGAGCGGGGCTGGAGTGTGCGTGCTGTCTGTGCCGGCCGCGCTCCCCCCGCCTCGCCGGCTCCTGGGGCCGCAGCAGCAGCTGGGGCTTCTGGGGGCGGCTGAATCCCAGGATAAAATAAAGTAAAAAAAAAAAAAAAAAAAAAAAAAAGCTAAACCCAAGAAGAAGAAAAAAAACCTGTGCAGGATCCGCCTCGCATACGACATCCACTTTGCATGAGAAAGGTGAAGCTGACACGGTGATTACTTTCCAATCACTCGGAACGCCTTGAAACCTCCTTAAGGACCCCTACAGGTTCTCCTTGATCGGCACAGATTAGAAAAAGCCCCATTTGTTTCTCTCTCCTTCTTTTTCCTTCCTTTCTGCTTTCCCTCCCGTTGCCCTCTCTTGAAAGTTTAACAAGATCTTTTCTGTAGAAGGCGTCAGCCTGCCCTCCCTCGCTCAGGTAGGAAGCCAGGGAGAGCGAAGGCTTCAGACTTCGTGTCTCCTAATAAGAGGGTTGAAGGTGGTGCCTCCTTGACTGCCTTGATTGGAGGGGGGGCAAAGCTTTAGCAGGGAGGATGTGGGGAGGAGGATGCATTTTATGGCGAGTGCTGTAAACTCTTCGCTGCCAGGGTCATAAAATATGGTTGCTTTCAGCCTGGAGTCTCAGCTTTTTTCTAATGTCGTGCTTTGTCTCGAATTCCTAAATGAACCGGACAGGCAGGATTGCTGGAAAAGTACCTGATTATGGTTTTAATCACAGTACGGCATCACTCGAAAAGTAGCTTGCTTTCTTTTTCCCCCTTCCTTAAATAAGAAATGCTTAGAGGACGAGAGACATACCCTTGGGGAAGTTTCTTCATCCACTAAAGACAAGATACTTAGAGATTTTTGGAGACGGGAATCTTTGTAAACCGAGTTCTGTTTACTTTTAAAGTTTGGCTTTGAGCTTTATTTTGGTTATTGGTCTCTCAGAGCTAGAGAAGGAGGGAGTTTAATCCCCAGCCAAACTACAGCTCGCAGTTTTACAGACGGAAAAGGAGCGCAGCGAGCAGAAGTCAAAGATTAGCTCTGCTCCCCGCCCCCCTTTGAGCTCAGTTTTAGCGAACATACTAATGAAGAAGGAAAATCTCTCTTTCATTTCATTCATGCTCACCCGCACAAACCGGGCTCCTCTCCATTAGTGCCTGTTTCTTATCGAAAAGAGCACGGATTCTCCTGGAAACTCCCAAATCCCGCAGGGTCAGAGTTAATACCCCACCAGCTCTAGAAAGGAAACTGTTGGCTTCCTCAGCTGTGATAAGGGTGAAATGGATCCAAGCAAGGACAACAAACCAGGGCTAATGTTTGTCTCTGAAAGCCCCGAAGATGAGGCCAGCTCTTGCCAAGGAGTAAAAGCCATCATAAAAATGTGCCTTGAAAAGCCAGGTCCTTTTTGTGGCTCTCCAGTGCAAGGAGCAGATTATATTTATAAAGTACTGGTCTTGGGCACCGACCTTCCCTTGGACACTTGCAGATTCCTCAGGGAATGTTTCAAAAGCAGGCAGTGTTATGAGCAGAAAAAGAGCTTTATTTATTTTAGTGTCTGTGTGTGTGAGAGAGAGAGGGTGTGCTGGGGCATTTCCATTCTTCATTAATCTAAGCTTGTTTTCTTAGTATTTGTATTCATCCTGATTCCTCTTCTGGAGAGCTCAGCTGGGGGTGGCAGGGAAGTGTGGGGAAAGCTTTTTCAGGGGACAAGTAAATTCTACTTTAAAAAGTAGAATTTAAATAATGCATAACAGGCACATATTCAATGTTTGTTTTATCCAACTGGATTGTTTGGGAGCTTGTTTTTCTTTCCTTTTTTTTTCCAACAAGTATTTTTGTAAAGCATATTCTATCACTATTGACATTAAAGTAATCTAGAAAAAATACATGATATAAAACGTGGCCTTTTTCTTCTGTAACACTGATAGCAACCTTTTTCTTCTAAAAGGCAGAAAAGAAACACAAATGGAAGTGAGAAAAAAAAAACCAAAACGGGGGGAACTTCCAACCTTTGTAGTTGTGTCTCTCTTAATTGATCTTTCATGTGCCAATTTAAATCAGCCTTGTTTTTCTAGCTATTATTTTAGCCAGTGCATCCTGCTTTAGATCATTTATTTTACTTTCTATATTTTTAAAGAGCTATCCACAAGTATCACCCATTCAACGAGCCTGAGTCAGTGAGAGTAACAAACAGAACATTATTACAGAAAAACGAGAGCGCTGAGAAATCAGCAACTGGAAGATACCTCTGTAACTAATAAATGAAAAGAACCTTTTGAAGGCTCCAGCTGAAAAGATATTTTATTTTATTTTTTTCTCCTGTGTGTGGGATTTGAGATGTGTGATTCTATGGAGCAGCCAGGCACCCCTGCTGCTAGGCCCTGGCTAGGAGTTGGCCCCCCTCTGGCAAATGTTATGGAGAATTGGGAGGAATTTTATGGCTGTCTTTTCCCTCAGCTCTTTTTTCTTTTGTCTTCTTTGAAGAATGACTTTAGACATTTTATTTACATATTTAACCATGGATGAAAGAGGAAAAAGAAAGCATTTGGGCCGTTGTGGGAATAGTGATATGTTTAAATTAATGGAAATCTTATTAGGCTTCTAAAATTTTAAGCAAAAGATTTTTAATGAAACTTTATAATTAAACATGATTTCAAATAATGTGCCAACTCACAGGAAGGATGCATTTCTCCCTCTAGCTATCCATCTCCCCACCTCCCAAAAATGTGCAGAGGAATAATCTCTATCTTGAAGTCCAGCTCTTCTTCTGTCCCGTGAGGAAAATATTTTAAAACTGGAATATTTAATAAGGCACGCGATAATTCAAACCATAACTAAATATTTTGTAGGTAAAGCAAACCATAAACGAGCCAGGAAAAAAAAACCCCACCAGCCCTCATTTCTGCAATGGCAAAGTTTCATGCTGGATAATCTATTACAGTGGCAATGGAATAAAACACTTTGATATGGCTGATGGTGAAAATCAAAGTTGCATCCATTCTATCCATGTTAGAGTCGTTGGAAATTACAGAGCCAGGCAAGGCTTTCTGAAATGGGATTAAAGAAGACCCAAATAATCCATTTGAGAGAAAATGTTCTGACACTTCAGCAGTAAAGAGAAATGAAACGAGCAGCTCGGGGAGTTGAAGAGTTAATTAGTACATTAAAGATTTTTAGTCTAAATGACTTGTGAGGAACAATGGTGTGTCACGACAGAACGTGAACCGATACTGACAATCCTATATTTGAGAAGTTTGTAGCTATAACTGTTTTTCAGGTTTAATATTTCTGGCCAGCCATTTATTACACAAAAAAATGGAGACCAGTTTAAGGTTAATCCCATTCAATAATCCTATTTTCATCTATATTTTTACACATTCATTCACTTTTTAACTCACACATTTCATTCCAGCAATGAATTCTATTCATGTATTAAAAACACAGATATTAAACCATCTATATTAAAAAACTGTTAGCCATACAGATAACAACTGTGAAAGTAAAGGATGCCACATACAAAAAGAAAGCTGATAGCTATTCTAGCTATGTTATAAGCCTGTGTTTCTTACTGAATTTCCACTAGATATTAATAAAATTAAATGGCATGCAGAGAAATGTTTATTTTCTAAACCAAATGGGTTTATTTTTTCCTAGCTACAGAATCTTTGTAGAGGTTTTCCTCCAAAATTTAAGTAAACATGTCTGCCTAATAGGACAGGCACACTGAGGAATATTCCCATGCAAGTGCAAATCTGCACAATGCACAAAAGTTTTAATTGCCTTAGAAAGCCACCACCACCAAGAGTTAAAAGAATTAAAAACAAAAACAAATCATAAATGGATGAGTGGGTTGTATAGTATTGCTCTAATACAATTTAGCTGGCTATTTTAAGGGCACTTCCCTTGAAATGTGGTTTGAAATATTACCAAAGGTTCGACGGGGTGCATTAGTGTGAATTGCAAATCAGAACATTTCTTTAATCCCCTTTTCATGGCCTGGCTTCGGATCAGTGGCATGTAAGGGACTCCCCACTGCTTCTGGCTCAGGAGGAACCATTCACTGGGGCAGCTTCCCTCCTCTATTCCCACAGTCCAGAAAACAACACCACAGACAGACACCCTCCAACTAAATTAGATTAAACTCCTTCTCTTCCACAGCACATTAGCCTTTTCACTGCCCAAGACTCATTATTCAGCTACTCCTAATTTAAAGATACAGTATTTTTCTGCTCTTAGGAACAAAAACAACGAACAAAAATAAAACCAAAGCAGAAAAAAAAATAAAATTCCTTGTCAGAAATAAACCTGATAATGCTAAAATTACGTAAAGGCAGGAGAATATCCTTTTCACTTGTACTCTAATTTATAGGAATATTATAATTTTAAAGCACAGGTCACTGCAGAAAGTTCTACAGACATTAAAAACAAGAACAGGCTCAGTAGAAAAAGGAAATGAACACAGATTTTCTTTTCTTATGAGCACCATTTGATAACCTTCATTCACCAGTCTTTCTGTATGCGCTGTTTGCAGCCAAATCTGCCCTTGCAAAGGAATAAACACAGTGAAAACTGCAGATGATAGCAAGGATTAATTTGTTCTCTTATCACTTCCTCCCTTATTTCCATCCACAACTTCTCCACTCCTCCTTGTCAAGGTAAAACCGGTGTTTTAAGGGCTCTGTCATTGGCGTCTGAGTCTGCAGGCGCTCAGCAGCACAAATCCGAGCAGCCAGGAGCCGGCAGAGCCCGAGCCAGCTCTGCTGGCATCTCCGGCTGCCCTCGCAGCAACTCCCACTGCTGGGCCCCACTGCACACAACCCACAACACCTGGAGGAGCAAAAGGAGAGCACTGATGCTCTCTGACCAGTCATGTTCTCTGATTTAGGAAGAAATGGCCCACTCTGCTACAGGAGAGTCTCTCCTCCTGCCGGCCGTGGGTGCCAGGGAGGCCAAGGGCACCGTGGTTTGTGCCAGCAGCAGGGCAGGGACTGTCCCTCACTGCCACAGCCCAGAGCCCAGGCTCAGCTTTGGGCTCCTCAGGACAGGGAACACTCCGAGGGGCTGGAGCCTCACAGAGAGCACAAACCTGGTGAGGAGCTCCTATTGTGCCTCATCAGCTGTTCAGCATCATAACTTGGCATGCAGTAGATGTGTCAGTTCCCTTTATCCTTCCACATTCCTTACTTTGCTGACATTTCTGTGGTCTTTGTCACTTCAGAAGAATATTTACACTTCTACAATGCCTCACTTGGTAATGTCTGTGGGTGTGTCCCATGAAGAAGAGAACAATTTTAGTTTTATCAGTAACTCCTAAGTCTCATGCAGGGAAAGCTGACATAGTGGTGACTCTGCATCTGTTGGAATCATAGAATCATGGATCATTGAAGTTGGCAAAGGCCTCTAAGATCATCAAGCCCAGCCAATGGGTTTAAGATGATTTGGAACACAAACTAAAATTCCAGACCTGTCCACGTGAAGCCTCGTGTCTTCACACTCACTCTAATTTATACTGCTGTCTTGAGGTAATTTTGATTTGTGTGGATTAATAATAATTCCAATTTAAACCATTAAGAATCCTTGACACAGTTAGACCTGAACCAAAATGTAGCAGTTCAAAGATTCCCATATGTATATGACATCCCCCAGAGGAATATGTTCTTCCCCCATTATTTAGGGATATATTGAGGAAGTACCAATCCCACCAAGGCTTTATGTTCTACCCCTCTGCCAGAGGGCCCTGCCAGAGACAGGATCTCCTGCTGGATGGGCTTCTGGCCTGACCTGCTGATCCTTCTTACATTCTCAGGTAGCAGGAATGGATGATATGGGTTTAATCATTGCAGTGAGGTGCCCTTGCACATTCTCCATCTGGCATTTGAATTTTAAGAGTGTGATGGCAATCACACATTGTCTGAAGGAAGCATGAAAAGTGAGAAATTGAAATGCCATTGTTTGGAATGCTATTTATTATTTCCAGATATAAAAAGGAGATGCTCTGTGTACGTTGCATGCGAGAGGCACAGGAGGGACTGAGGCAGCAGTGAAGGCAGGCATGGCCCGTTCCTCAAAATCAGCACAAAGGTCACATATAAAAGTCAATTCTGTGGAAAAGTGGCTGGTGTGTTTCTAGTGCAGTCCTTCCCTCACCTGATGACACAAAACCGAATTGCAGCTGGTGGCAGAACCTCTAAACTTGGTGGCAGGCTGCAGGACAGGGACAGGCCCAGGCTGAGTTTGGGGCTGCTGGAGCCCCACATTCACTCACAGCCTAAACCACAACCCATGCCAATGTCCCCAAATGCAATCTCTTCTTTTATCTTGAACATCACCAGGCTGTACTTCCCACACCAGAGCAGGAGTTTGATAGAAATGTTAAAGTCTTTGACAGAGAATCCATCTGGCTCCAACCCACAAATTGCCAGTGTGGGACAGAGTAAGGCACGGAAAACTTTCCTGAACAGAGGAGTTACACCAGTAATGAAATATGGGGAGGAAGGGTTACATCTAGATTGCTCTTAGATGTTCAGAGGTCTTTTTTCCTATTTAAATTATTATTATATGGAAGTGATTAAAACACAGTGGGAGGAAAGACCTGCTCAGTCTGAAATGCTTGTATCAGATAGGGAATGCACAGACAGCAGCATGGTAAAGAATAATGAGATATTAGTGCTGGAAATGTCTCTATGTCCTCTTGTCTAACTTTGTGTTTTCCCTGTCTTTAAATGAAGAATGTTCTGCTTGATGAAGGTGAACGGGAAGTGCTCGGACCCAGCAGTGCTGGAATGCCCCATTACTCCACGAGGGAGTGATCAGAAAACTCAGACATTTGGGAAGATACTGCCAGACCTTTCTGGATTCACTGCCAGTTCAGTACACATATATTTGAGTTTGGCAATCTCCTGTTTAAGAGCACAGGAACACTGTTACATGCTGCACACATTAGGCAACCATGTATACAGAATCAATTCAAAGCAGCTGTTGGAGACCAGAAATTTTAGGGGAGCTATAGGGTGAATTCCTCCATCCACGCATCTTTTTTTTCTTTTTTTTTTGAAAGTGGGAATGCAAAGGAGGAGGGAATGAAAAATTGATACTGCTCTGTGCTCCAGATGAAAGAACAAACATAATTTTATTTTCTTTAATGACTGTACTGGATTCTGAAATTAAACCCAGCGGGTAAAAAGATCCTGTGCAGATTTCAAAAGAGATCATGTAGTCTGTCCATGTGCTAAGGCAGGCACATTTTTTAAGCCCTGCCATGTTCTGTAAAACTGAAAAAGAGTTATCCCTGTAAGCATTCTGCTTTTCAAAGCCATGTCTCTCCCTCCACCTACCCCAAGTCAGTGGATATTCCAAAGAAATGTCATCCTAACTTTAAATGTCATTTTGTGGTTCCTGCCTCTAAGTTTAGAGGGCGAATTGCTGTATACTCTGCATTAAATGTTATTAGACCTCAACATACAGACAGCAAGCCCTTTTTTTTTTATCCTCTCAGCAGAACCAGACAGAAAAAGAAGCCAAAAAAACAAACAAAAAACCCCCCAGCCATATAAATAACTGAATATAATCCCCAGTACAGATTTCAAACCAATTGAACTGAGAATAGCTAACCTTCGCTCTGAACTCTCTCCAGTTGCAGGTTAATGCAGTTAATTGCAGAGCACCTGGTCTAAGCCTCAGGTATATGAATCATCCCCGCAGCACCTCTCAATCTTTCATTCTCCTGTCGCGGCCCGGGGCGCAGCGAGCGCCCGTTCCCGGCCCCGAGGGCTCCGCAGCGTCCCCGCTGTGTCCCCGCTCTGTTCGGGGCCGTGTCCCCGCTCTGTCCCCGCTGTGTCCCCGCTCTGTTCGGGGCCGTGTCCCCGCTCTGTCCCCGCTGTGTCCCCGCTCTGTTCGGGGCCGTGTCCCCGCTGTGTCCCCGCTCTGTTCGGGGCCGTGTCCCCGCTCTGTCCCCGCTGTGTCCCCGCTCTGTTCGGGGCCGTGTCCCCGCTCTGTCCCCGCTGTGTCCCCGCTCTGTTCGGGGCCGTGTCCCCGCTCTGTCCCCGCTGTGTCCCCGCTGTGTCCCCGAAGGTTCTGCCTGCCCGGCTCACGGAGCCCGGTCCTGCCGAGCTCCACAGGAGCCTCTGCCAGGTGTGCCGGGCTATGCCAGCTGTGCCAGCTGTGCCAGTCTGTGCCAGCTGTGCCGGGTGAGCCAGTGTGCCAGCTGTTCTGGACTGTACCAGCTGTGCCAGCTGTGCCAGCTGTGCCGGGTGAACCAGCCTGAGCAGGCCGGCTTGGCTCCCTCAGCTGCTCCGGGCCCTGCAGGCACTGAGCAATGGCCCGAGCGCTGTTGGCAGCCTCAGCACCGGGGGCAGAGCCAGGGCTGCTGCTGCTGCAAACGGGCCAGTGGGGATGCATGGGACAGCGTGTGACACCTGGGACAGCGTGTGACACCTGCACAGAGTGTGACACCTGCACAGAGTGTGACACCTGCACAGCGTGTGACACCTGGGACAGCGTGTGACACCTGCACAGGGTGTGACACCTGCACGGGTGTGACACCTGCACAGCGTGTGACACCTGGGACAGCGTGTGACACCTGGGACAGCGTGTGACACCTGCACAGGTGTGACACCTGCACAGCGTGTGACACCTGCACAGCGTGTGAGACCTGCACAGGTGTGACACCTGCACAGCGTGTGACACCTGGGACAGCGTGTGACACCTGGGACAGCGTGTGACACCTGCACAGGTGTGACACCTGCAGAGCGTGTGACACCTGCACAGGTGTGACACCTGCACAGCGTGTGACACCTGCACAGGTGTGACACCTGCACAGGGTGTGACACCTGCACAGCGTGTGACACCTGGGACAGCGTGTGACACCTGGGACAGCGTGTGACACCTGCACAGAGTGTGACACCTGCACAGGGTGTGACACCTGGGACAGCGTGTGACACCTGCACAGGGTGTGACACCTGGGACAGCGTGTGACACCTGCACAGGGTGTGACACCTGCACAGAGTGTGACACCTGCACAGCGTGTGACACCTGCACAGAGTGTGACACCTGCACAGCGTGTGACACCTGCACAGGTGTGACACCTGCACAGCGTGTGACACCTGCACAGCGTGTGGCACCTGCACAGAGTGTGACACCTGCACAGGGTGTGACACCTGGGACAGCGTGTGACACCTGGGACAGCGTGTGACACCTGCACAGCGTGTGACACCTGCACAGGGTGTGACACCTGCACAGAGTGTGACACCTGCACAGCGTGTGACACCTGCACAGCGTGTGACACCTGGGACAGCGTGTGACACCTGCACAGGTGTGACACCTGCACAGCGTGTGACACCTGCACAGCGTGTGACACCTGCACAGGTGTGCTCAGGAACGCTGCCCGTGTCTGTGCACACACACTGCTCAGCCCTGCAAACACACGGCCTGGCCTCTCCAGCTCCTCTTTAACTCCCCAGGCGAGCTGCTCAGCTTTTGTCCATGGAAAGCCTGTTCTTGGATGCAGATTTGTTTATACATCAACAGCAAAAAGGCTAACTGAATTAACTGTTTACCTAAACACTGTAATGCAGATGCCTATAACATATGTACAGCCATGTGTGTTTTATAAATAAATACCTATGTGCACATGTGTCAGGCACAGAAATGCCTACGGGGCCTTTTGGTAAGGGTGAACTACTTGTAGATACTTGAAGTTCTTGCCAGTCTGGGATTGATTATGTTGCGCTTATTAAAGTGGTTTGCAGCTTTAAACTGGTAAATATAATTTTAAAAAAAAGCAGGACAATGTTTTGAAAATAGTTGGTCACTACTTTGCACAGACATGGCTCTGAAAGTGCAGTTTCATTTATCTCACCAAGTATTAACAGAGCTCCCTCTCTGTACATGGGTGTAATAAATTGTGTCACATGGCATCCTTCAACTACTGGTCATACACAGATAAAGAACATGAAACTAATGGATATCCAGGTTAGTGGAGAAAAGCTGTGAAGAGAAGGCAAATGGGCTGTATTGAACCTGTACTTTCTACACAGAATCAATGGCTGTTTGTACAAAAATTGTGCTGTGAGAAGGACAGTCTGGAAATTAGAAACCTGCCCTCTTTGGCAATGCTGATTCCCTGTTCCTTTAATGCGTGTTAGCACAGAAGATTAGGTTACTCCTTCAATTACACACAAATAACAATCAGACATTGTCACAACAATCTTGATGTTGTCATCTTTTCCATTGTAACATTCCAATGCACTGGGTGGCAAACTCAAAGCACTCACTCCCAATGAGTGATTTCAAGCTACTTATTTTCAGTCTGCTTCAGACTCTTGCTTTTTGCCTTTTTCTTCATTAAGTGTTCCCATATATAATGACAAGGTTACAAGTGTAAAATACTGAATCTCTGATTTTATAGCATTTGATGTTTTCTTTGTCCAAGCATAATAAAGGAGCAGACCCAAGGGAAGTGTGAACCGAGCACTGCAAGCCCCATGAGCAGGAGCCCTCTGAGGATCTGGGATGCCTTTCAGACAGAAAAGGCCAAATCTGCTGCCATGGCAGCCAGCATCAGAACTCTTGCTGACTTACACAGTCAGCACTTTGTAGCTGGAGAGGTCGTGTTCAAATGCAGCTTTGGAGCCTACAGTGTCACCACAGCTCAAGGGTGAGTGACAGATCCAGAAAAGCAGGGCATGCAGCTCCCCTCCCAGGCCACAGAAGAGTTCTAGACAGAAACTAGAATCTGTCTGTGATGCTTGGGTTAGGAGAGATGATTATCTCTGATAACCTGTAGGAAAAGTGGTGTCTCTGCCCCAGTCTATGGATAAGATATAAGGAATCCAAATAGTTTCCATAGTTACTATCAGCCAGTAACCTGATCAATATTTAGATCAATAGCTGAGGTTGTTATGGTGTATCCTCCTCCTGTGTAACCAGCGTTGGTTGGTTCAGTTGGGTGGGACAGTTCATGCTGTGCTGCAGTGACACAGATGTGCACCCATCGTGATGGGACACGGGAACCCAAGGCACAAAACTGTCTAAAACTGTGTGCCGGAGGTCAGGCCTGACTCCTCCACTGTGAACTCACATCATCTCTCTGGAAAGGCCTTTTAAGTAATGCTAAAGTGATGCACAGTGGAGAATATCACCTTAAGAACAAAGGTCCCTGTTAAATTCTGTCTGTAAAACAGAATATCTTAAAGAGCAGCTATTCAAAGTCCATGACACAAATGGGAAGTTGCTCCAGCAATCCCAATTTTGTTTGGTTATGGACTCTAGAATTTGCTTTTAATGTTTTTACTGTCCTTGGCTTTGGGTTTATTAAAAATTCAAGTTGAAATTCAATTAGATGATAGTTTATGTTACTGGAGTAAATACAGATTTAGCATCAGATTGGTTACTTAATTTCAGTTTTACTTTACCATGTCCAAGCAGTGAAATAGTAATTATCATCACCTCCCCATTTCTACTTGCCCCAGGTCCTCCTGCAGAGTCTTTCTTTCAATTCTAGATCAAATGTTTATAAAATGCTCTGTCAAAGGTAAAGCAGAGGACAGACACGTCCCTTCTTCACTCTTATGATGAATGTTTGCTGACATAGGTCATAAACTTTATAGCATTCATTCCAAGCCAAAGCCTGCTATTACATACTGGGGGGTAACAGGGGAAAGAGGAATACTTGCTCTTGTTTCTACAGTTCACTTTGATTTTATTACTATTATATTACAGCCTTTGGGTTGTTTGGGGCTTCTTCAAGAGGGAAACAAAAGAAGCGTGGACTTAATTTTGTTTAGCTTCTAATCTCTTGCCAAATGAATGAGCTGGAAGCATTTTATCCCGACAAAATATGGTCTAAGCTGGCAGAGTTCTGACTCATCTGCTGCTGTCCAGTCTCCCTTGAGAAAGTTTTGTGTAGCCAGGGAAAGTTTCGGTCCGTGGAGTATCTTTAATCAGTTTCATTAGTGGGGATACTTTGAGCCTGGGATCCCCCTGCCCTGTGAAATGGTAGCACAGGAGAGCCCCGAGTTTCTGGGTGAGTCAGGTAATCAATCACTGCAAACAACAGGGCTCTGAGACAAGATTTAATAAGAAGAATGAATGGAGCCAGCTAAGCCCCCAGGGACAGATGAGCCCACTTCTCATTTTCTGTTTATTAAAGCCATTCATATCAATTTGTCATGTGGAAGCATTTAGTTCATTCAAGCACAAGTGTAATTTAAAAGTCTTATTAATAATACTTTAAATGCAGATTGTCAGATTCCTTCCACACAGGTGATAAGGGAACCAGAGTGGCAGCTTAAGATGCCACTGCAGGATGTACTAAACAATGGCTCAAACTTACTTTTTCTGTAAATTCTCTGAAGCCAGAGTAGTTGCAGAAGGCATGAATTTAGGAAAGCACTCCAAAGGCCACATGTGAACCTCTCTGAAGTTGCCCTTTTTATATTTTTTATTAGTTTTCTGAGATCATTCCTTCTATGCTCTAATTGGCTGTGAACTGATTTCAAAACTTGTAAGAGTTCCTGGAAAACTTGAAAAGTTTGTTGGATTTTTCCCTCAGCACCTTGCAAGCTCTTGCACTCGTGAAAGCAGAGGATAACTCCTGGCTGAGTGCACTCCAGGCTGTATTTGACACACTCATGGCCAAGAGAAGGTCTCATATCCCTGGAGCTGCAGGGAGCCGGAGCACAGCCCTGCTTCTCCAGGCAGGACTAGGTCAGACACTGACAGCTGTGGGCAGAATGCTCTTTTTGAGACATTTAACAGCAAAATTTATCCAAAAAAAGGCAGTTGCTAGTCCTGTCAGGCTGGTTATCTGCACATGTCCTTGTGCAAATGTTATATCTTATGAAATTTGACTCAGTGTCCAACCTGTCTCTGTACTGGATTGTGCCTTTGGGCTTTGTCCAAAGCCTGCTGAAATGAGGGTCTTCCATTTCCTTGAACTGTGCACAGCTGAGGGCTCACTTCAGGGTGTGACAAATGCCTGTTTGTGAGCTCTGAGAGTACAATTGCCAAAGAACAAGTTGGGATGCAGAAGAGAAGCTTTCCTGGTGTGGCCTTGGCTTTGCCTTGCCCTCTCTCATTCATCACCAGTAATCCAGACACTTAGCCCTGGCATAACATCCATCTTCACATATGTAATTAGTATCACACCTACAGGCTCTGTTTCTTTTAAATAATCCTTTGATGAATGCTGGAGATATTAAGCATGTTATTAGAAGTAGATGGTGCTTAGAAGAAGGAAAAAATGCTGTGCTTCCTGACCGCTTTGTTCTTTTGAATTATTACATGGTAGAAAAAGAAAACAAAACCTTTTCTCTCTTCCAAAAGAATATACAAAATGCTACTATGGATTCATTGAACTGTTTCAGGTTCCAGTAGTTGCTAAAAAACTAAGGCAGAAAGGAAAGACAACCTCAAACTGTCCAGATATTCATTAAACTCGTGGTCCAGGACTAGCTCAATGCACAACAGCCTATAAACCTCAAGGCTGGGAATTGAAACAACCTCTTGGTATGAATGGCCAGACCAGACCTCCCTCCTTAAACTGAGCAACAACAGTACCTGGTAAAGTTTTATAGCCCTAACAAGATCTTAAACAAATTAAAGCCACTGGAACCAGGACTTTGTTCTTTCTTTTCAAGCTGCCCACTTTCCCATTCCTATCCAGAAATGGCACAGCCCAGCGGATGGTTTTAATTCAGGTCCCAGAATGGTACAAAGCTTAGTGTTCATACAATAAACCTTTCAAAGAAGAATTTAGGTTTACTGGAGCTGTTTAATTGTTGTAGAAGCTCTGTGGGAATAAATAAAGACTTCTGTCATTTTTGTATCTTTGTTATAATTGACTAAATCTATTAGAATATATTCATAACTGAGGGAAGACTGGGAACCCTGTGACTGCATTTATATTTGCATTATTTATGTAGCAACAAGAACTAGATAAGGCAGAGAAATAAGATCCTTGATCATCATCTCCTTTGATCATCCCCTTCCCCCGCTGCATGCACAGAGCACACCATGGAGGTATTCTGGTTCAGAGCTGGGGTTCCACAGGGCACTTCCAGGAACACCAAAATGCTGCATTTGAGCCTTTCCTGTGGGGTGATTTGTGGGCAGTGCCAGTGCCAGGTATCAGCCTGAGGGCGCTGAGTGTGAACCCTCCTGGGCTGCCCTCCAGCAGGCCCCCAGCGTGCAGTGCAAGCAGAAGGAAGCACAAATGATCACTCCAAGGTCACTCTAAGCTGCTCAGGCAGAGGAGCTGAGGACCTGCCTCAGTTTCCCCTCACAGACAGCAGCTCTCAGCAGAGTCCAGCTTCTGTCTGCTCCTGCTCCCCCGAGGCAGAGATTCCTGGGCAGTGCTCCCCATAGTGCTGTGAGTGTTCAGGCATTTTCTCTCTTTCTTTGCTCTAAGAACCTTCTGTTTTCTGTAGATTTCACTGTTTAAATTTAAAGAGAGATGCCCCCCAGAACACCGGCAATGATCCAAGGGAGCCCCTTTGCACAGAACTGTAACAAATGCACAGCAAGGTTTCTGCTTCACTCTCAGTTTAGGTTTCAACTGAAAATCATATTCCCCAAACCGTTTTCCCAGTCTGTTCAAGAAAGTTCTTGGGTTTAGTATGAAGATACCAAAAAGTAGGAAATTGCTACCAAGACTTTGCATGCTTAAAGGAAAGGAAAGGCACATTCCCACCCATGACAGGATGTAAACCATGGCAGTGAGCAGAAAGAAAATGCTGGGAAAATCCCTTCCCATTACATATACGGGATTTGGGTTTAGTTCTAGATAGTTTTTTTATTTCACTGTCAGGTTTGGCATGTGCCCTTCTACTGCTTACACAAGAGCCTAAGAATTAAACAGAAATTCTGAGGATGTTGTGCTGGAAATCAGCCCCTGTTTGTTAGGGAGCTTTCATGGTCCAGGTGTAAAATCTCCAATAAACTCTAGACATAGCTCAGATAGACAAAACCACCCTGCTCTGACAATCTGTGAACCACAAGGCCACAAAGAACAAAGAAGCAGCTTCTGACATTGAGACACATGGTATTCTTAACTGACACCCATAAAACTGAAATTAGTTAAAACACATTCTTCACCAAGGCTTGGAGCTTGGAGCATTTAGTGCACACTGAATAAAAATCCCCACAAAAGAAAAAACTTCAGCTGATGAGACTAAACTTTTGGTCTCCAGATCCAAAAGAATTGAATTCCTATCTTTAACATCTGTACCTCTTTGTCATAAGGTACAGACAGAATCTTGTAAAATAATTTTGTACAAGTACTTGGGCTTGGTTATTTTTAGCTCTGTAAAGCTGCAGTTGTACAGAAAAATCCCTATAAATATCTATTCCTATATTCAGGGACTGAATATCTGTTGATAATCAAGCCTCAGACAGTCACAGAGCAGAACAATCCCATCAGGCTGGCTCTGTGTTCCTCACTGGAGTAACCTCAGGACTGAGCAGAGGGGCAGCCATGGGCTGTGCACTCAGAACCACCTGGGCTTTGGGCTTGGTGCCCATGCACAAGCTGCAAGGGCCAGGATGTGCCCACCTTGCACTGAGCAGCTGCTGCTGAGCCCAGAGCTGAGGTTCAAACAGAGCTGCTGCTGCTCAGAGCCACCGCTCACCTCGGTGCCTCTCACTGAGCTCAAACCTTGTGACAGCAGCATAAGCTTTACAGCACTGAGAAAAAGGTATTCATTTTCCTACAAGCTCCCCTGATAGCAAATGTGGTCAGGCAGAAGCTGGAGGGGTGCAGCAGTGTGCCAGTAAAAGTTTGTTTTCTTCTGCCAAGCAAAGTGCTGTTTCCAAGGCAGAGCCAATTAAAGGCGGAGGATGTTACCTTGAGGAGCCACTTTGTTTACATTTCAAAGCCCCAGTCCTCTTGTTAGACTGATCCTGTATCATGCAGCTCCTTAATGAAAAGCATTTCTTTGGTATTATACCTCAACAGCAAATTAGATTCTCCCAGGCCAGTTTGGCTGTGTGAGAAAGCTTTTGTGGCTGCCCAGACTTCTGTGGTGTCATCAGACAACAACCCTCACATCTGCTCTTCTCAAGGAAAACACAAAAAATATCCACATCTATTACAAACTTACAGGAATTATCACCTCAGCTTGATTTAGATAACTTATTTTCCCTCTAAATTCCTGAACTCAACCTGAAAGTACAGTACAGTACTGAACATTTTGGTAATTCTTCTTACCAATTTCTTTCTTTAAGCAATGTCCCTTCCAGCCACTGACCGTGTCTGACTGGCCAACAGCAGTGGCAGCTTTTTTCAGAGGGCTTTGGAAGGGTTCTCACTACACCAAGAAAACAATGGAAAAGTGACAAGGAAAATGACTGCAATCATGTTACATATTTCCTGTCTCTTGCTCCTCGTGTTTGATCATTTTAAAAAAGGCACTCTCTGCCTCTACTGAATGGCTAGAAATTAAACTGACAAACTCCCTGTAAGTTACATTCAAAGAATTTTTGTGATAAGATCCAGAGAAAGCTACAAGAACCCCACTTACTTAGAGAAGCAAACTCCCCTGCAATGTAAAATAGCTGTAAAATTGTTTTATATATAGATACAAAAGCTAGTGAGAAAGCATTTTAGTACCCATCACTTTGATGCCTAGAAAATAACTGTAATTTATTTGTTGAGAGATCTATACAGTCACTACTGCTCTGGAGTACAACCAATCAAAAACCCCTCCACCTAAACACTCCCTGGAATCTAAAAGCCATGCTGTCGTTTTATTCCTAGCATGCTGCTGCAGCCTGGTTTGGAGTGCTCCCTGAGTGAAACGTGGAAGATCCATCCCAATACACCAAATGCATTTAGAAGGAAACCAAATAATTAATATTTCTCTGTATTCACATCTCAAACCCCTTCAGAAGTGTTTGTGACACGCAGAAACAGAGCCCTTGTGGGTCAGTTGCCAGCTCTACACTCGGTGGCTGGGCTGGCTGAACAAGGTGATTTTGGCTGTGCCAAACAAAGCTGGAAATGCTGTATCCTCAACCAGAAGAGCTTGAATGACAAGTGACTCATATTAGGAATTCCTTGTGTTCAATCAGCTCCCCTTGATGTGAGATAAAGAGACTTGATGGAAACAGACAGAATCCAGTTTCAGTCTCCTCTTGGGAGGCGTGAAGGCCTTTTTTACATAGGGACAAATTCATTGCTGGCATAAGGCTTTTTACTCCAGTGGAATTATAGCAGGGATGAAAACAGGTCATCTTGTTTTGTACTACATGCTTCACATCAGTGATGAAATCAACTGGGTCTCAAAGGAGAGGTGATAAAAAATCAGCCCGTGTGCTCTTTGTGATTTCTTTTAAACTATAAAACCTCCTAATGCTTGGTTTTTAAAATATCTTAGTTTGATTTATCACTGACTTATGTAACACCCTGTGCAATGACAACCAAAAGGTTTTTGTGGAAAATAAAACATGCTCTGAAATCATCCAGATCCAGCAAAGCATTTGCATCATAGCTCTATCAAAGAAATCCAAAATCACCTGTTTTAAGCAGCCAACTGGAAGAAGAAAAAAACCCCAAACAACAAACTCCAGCAAAGGCTTCTAATCATTCTTTGTCTCTCCCTTTTTGTGTGCTTGATTTGGGATGCTTTAATGAATCCTCATTCTCAAAGGAGTGCTGGGTACCTGTTCACTGGGAATCAGGCACATCACAGCAGCCAAAGGCGTTTAGGGGAATATTCAAGGACCTCAAGCACAGCTGAATATTTATTTTGTGATTCTATCCCGGTCTGAACTGTACTTTTGTAACCTGAGTATCTCTTTTGTACTACTCTGTATATATCTACAGTACTCCATAGTAATGGTTGCAAATGCTGCAGTCACACTCTGATGCAGAGCGGCTGCATTGCTTTGATCATCCCATTATTTGGGTTATTTTACGACAGTTTTCAATGGCTGAGAACTGCACAGAGATGACTCAATTGTATCATTAGCCATGAACAGCAAGTCCATGTTAACAAGCCCTAACTACCCCTGAACAATGTAAACAGGAAGCCTGGTGCTGGAAATTCATTCTGATGATTTCCACTCTTCTTGCAGGTCACAAAGAGAGTCACAAATTAAAAAATGTCTTCACAAAGTGCCAGCTAGGAGTTTAAATGTTGCTGGACCTAAAGAATAGATGTTTTCAGCCATTCTGAAAGGTATTTTATGTCACCATTCACAACAGAATTATGTGAAAAGTGTCCCAACATTTTATTTTAGTTATTGCACAAAAAGTTCCCGGTGATATGTCTGACATAATGCACAAGAATAAATAAATAAATATCAAAAAACCACTTCAAAATCTTTAGTACTTTCTTGAACGCGGTTATAAGCACAACAACCTTGGTTCTACATTTCCATGAGTTCAGAGGGAAGTGACTGTGACTGAAATGCTGCCAGGAGATTCCTCTCCACTACCCAGTTTATTCAGCAGAGTAATTATGTGGCCTAAACCTCTATAATAAGGATATTCTGGAGAAAACCTAAATCTCAAATTCTGGTTATACATGCAGTGTTGTAAAATGCCATGTGTTTGCAGGGTTTGGGTGTTTGATTAATTTGGGGATTTTTTGTTTGTTTCTCTTGTTGCTGTTCTGATTAATCCCAAAAATCTTCCCAATAAGTTCCTGGGACAGGGACCTAAGGCAACATGAAAAACCCAATTTTCTACTGTACTCCCCAGGCAGATGGATATAATTTATAGTGCAGAACAAATTGTGTCAATAATTATACTGGATTTTATGTAAAAGCAACCTCTACAGAAACAAGAGAACAAACCAAATGAAAACACGGTAACTGAACAAATGTTTTCAGTGCTACAAAGTGTAAGGTGAGCAAATCGCTGCCCTAAGGAGAAGGTGAAAATCCCTAACCCCCTTTCCAAAGCAAACTTGCTGCTCCTTTCCACCAAGGGGAAACATTTTGTCAGCACCTTTTTTTCTGAGGTTCCCTTGACGTTGTTTCCTTGCAGTGGGATCTTCGCAGGAGCTCTCAGCTCGTGTTGGGGCCGAGTTCTCCTGTGCCCATCCGGGCTCACCTCACTCAAAGGTGCTCAAACCACTCAGTAAATACTGATTTATTTTACATATGGATCAAATGGGCTGTTTCTCAAAGGCACCAGTTCCAAACTCAGCAAGGTGGTCGGTCTTTAGGAGCCCCACAGAAGCTGCAGGTTTGCAGTAAGTGAAGGTTTTTCTCCCCAGGTAACTCATGCTTCGAAGCAGCAGAACTTGAGGACTTTTAAAAGAGCTGGGCATAATTGATTTCTTGTAACTCACATACAAATCAATAATGTAACTAGAAACACAATCCAGAAAATGTAAAATGCAGTACTTTGTACCATCCAGGTTAACAGTGGCCAGCTGAGACAGACTGCAGATTTGTGTGTTGAGGACTGGCTCTGGTATGGGTTTGTTAAGTGGGCTGAAAAACACAGCAAAGCACCACCAAAGCTTGTACCAAAGCTGTAGTTAGAATTTTTTTTTTTGCTTTGATGAAGAAACTATTTCACTTTGATTTTTAGACTTTCTTTATAGCTTTTGAGTGGTAGGAAGGCCTTTACATTATTAATAAATGTTTTGAATTTAAAGTCTTTAAACTAAAAAGTTTTTTTTGGGGAGGAGCTTTGAAAAACCAAGAAATAAAGGAGCTCATCATAACACTTATGAGATAAAGCTGCTTTTTTCACACTGAACTTTGGTTTAATGTGTCAGAGTCATGATTTTAATCACAAATTCTATCTAATGTTGAAATAAATGCCAAGGTTGATGACTAGAGGAGCTCTGTCTTTATAAATCTCCCATCAAATAAAGTGGGAAGGTGAAAGTCAGAAGTGTGTAGAGGAGGGATCTCCTCATCAGCACAGAACAAAACTCAGTCCTGTGGAGAGGCCAAGAGCAGACAGAGCCTGTGACCTGGGCAGTGGAGAGGAAGAACCTGGTCCAGCGTCCAGCACCAGTGGAGAAGCTCTTCTGGAAGTGCACAGAAACAAATCAGTGTACAGGGATGTGGGATGCTCCTTACTGGAGGTTTTATTCCTACAGCTAAAAGATGGGGCTGGCAACAGCTGCTGCTGCTGCAGAGATCACTCCTGCTCACTCTCCTCCCCAAATCAGCTCCTCTAGATCCACCTCACCTAGCAGCTCCTTCGGTTGCAGCAAAAGAAATGGAAAGGAGGGAACAAATGGTGGTGGAGCAGCTGTTGTCCTCTTGCCCAGGGGAGCCAATCTGTCACCTGCATGTTCTGAATCTGCCTAGAGCACCCCCTGCACCCAGACACGAATTCACTGGAGCATCATGCTGCATACCAGCATGATTTAAAGGTCAGGAAGGAGAGATTTTCAATAACTGTACGACAGAAAACACAGCGGTTATGTCACCCATCAAACCTGCAGTGGACTTTGGAAGAGGACCCATATTTCCCAAATGCTCCAGGCTCAGGAAAGGGAGGAATTCCCCATCACCCCTGCTAGTCACCTGCTGTGGGATCGTACACCGTGAACTCATCCGTGAGGCACACTTTCAATTTTCAGGGATTTCTACTTGAAAAACACCTGCCAGCTGTCATTCCCACTCATGGGTTCCCTGGAAACCTCTTAGGGATGTGCAGCAAAGTTTTTAAGTGACTTGCATGGCAGCAGAAAGTGAGCAGCAGCCAAAGGTCCCAGCCCACTGCAGAGCCCTTCACGACCGTCAGTATATGTCAGGTTTCCTGATTCCACTCAAGCAACACGTGGCAGGAACAGCACCATTCCTGTTAGAACCAGGGCTGCTGTTGGACATGCAGGAAGTTCACACTGTGGTAACATAAAATCTTAATGCATGGTAATAAAAACCCTGGAAAGAATTTAATAATATGTTTTGTATCATCACAAATTGACAGGAACCAGTGAATTATACAGCCCTCTCTAGGTCTTTTCACATGATAACTCTCTTAATAATTGCAGAGTATTTCACCTTTCACAACATAAGGGTTTTGTAAAGTACATTTTAACTTGAAAGAGCCTCAGTGTTTATGCAGGGTTTATACAGATTGATCTGCAGTAATCTATCTAGAGTTCTTTGCCTTGATGAGAGATATTTGAAGTGGTCCTTACTGTATTCTGAAGCTTCACCCATTGCATAAAGAGCTACTTCTGAAAAAGCCCATGATGTGCTGGGTAAAACATCAAGAGCAATTAGATTTAGCGAAATTATTCAGAAGAGGGCCAAGATCAAATAAACATTGCTTTTCCACAGCAGAGGGGAGCAGTCTCTCACTTTTTGCCTAACAACAAGGTACTGAGAGTGGTGTTGGGAGCAGGATGGGGCCAGGCTTTGATCTCCGCAGGGGGCTCGTGTTAACCAGCACTGCGAGCTGCCTGAAAGCCCACAGGTCAAGCAGGTATTTTTAGTTCTGTTTTCAAGACGTAGAAACATACTTTCTCTCATTTCAACAGCAGGGCTATTCATTTTGGGCTGGGGAAGGAGGGGGAACTGCAGACAGATATATTGTTGAGATAAATCAAAACAAAGGAGACATTTGATATTTATCCATAAAGAAAATGCAGAATACTTCCTGACAAAATGCCTCCCCCGCCCGTTTCAATGGCTATATCCCTCATAAAAGTTAACAGGGAAGAATTAAGGGACAACATTCCACACCGACAGTCCTAAACACAGCAATAACACTTTAAATTAAACATTTTGAATGATTGTTGCAGGTCATTTCAGTGATCATTGAAAGAAATTAAACAGAATAATTCAAAATTTATAATACTGCCAGGATCAGAACAAGCTATTGTCTAATCCAGCATATAAAGATAAAATAAAAATGTTAACAGAGACATTAATTCTTGGCTTTTACTGTAGTTAAGTGTGATTTGAGTTCATCAAGGCAACCTTAATGACCGAGCAGGAACGAATCCCATCTCGTGTTCTCTGCTGCTTTTTCCCCACAGACACTGAGCAGGGGAGACTGAGGCTCCACCTGTTTCCTCCTTTCCTCCCGTGCAAAGGTCTGGGTTCAGGGGTTCTAGTGAAAGCTCTACTGGAAATAGCCTGCCTGTGGTTGTGCCCCCAAGCCTGCAAAACTTGCAGACATGAGATTCCCACAGACTTGGATGGGAATTTTGTGCATAATCATTTCATTGTCTGACCACAAAAACCATAATTGGAATTAAAACATCAACTGAATTGTTAAAAATCCAGAACCTTGGCACCAAGATAATATGGTTTAACTTTAGACTGAATATATGACATTTATATCCATACACTATTGTATGTGATCCTGGGCATTTTAGTAGATTTCATTTACTTCACAGAAAGAATAAATTAAAAGTTGCCCTAAATTATGTAGGAAGGATATTACAAACACATACCTTGAATCAAAGCAAATTGCCCCCCCAACACCCACTCACCCATGAAAATTATTTCTAAAAGTACAGTGCAAGCCACAACTCTTTCCTTGTATTTATTATAAAAGCTTTCTTTCCCTTAGTGTTTGATCTAACTATAAAAGACAAAAATGTTTTGCTAGTAAAGCTCAACCTTTGGCAGCCAGCAAAGTGACTGAATTTCCTACAAACAATTTCAGTTTCTCTTGTGTTTACCAGTGTTCTTGTTTCCCACAATCCCCCCGGGAGGAGATAATGTCCCTGTGCAGATGTTCAATGTTATAATTGGGCAGCATTCAGCAGAAATGTCATCAGTGACACAACACTTTAACAATAAAAGAAAATGAAACAGACATCACAGGGGACTCCCATTTCAAAGCAAACCTTCAAGGATCTGAACAGGAAGCATATTTTCCATATTACAAGTTCTCATTTAAATTACAAAAGTACATTGGCATTTATTTCCTTAACGGATGAGTTTATCACCAGTTTAGCAATGAGTATCAATGGCAACTGAAATTACAGCTCCTTTCATACTGAGCTTCTTTTGATAAGTCCTTTCCTTTGCTCACAGCCTCATACAGATTTCTTTTATTCTGACTGTAACATCCAATGTTTTGCATAAATATAAATGTTCATTTTATTAAGAAGAGATGCTGCCATAACACTTTTTTTCTTTTGCAGGACAGCAAGAACAACCCATTTCAGGCTGGCCTTGTGCCAAGTGCCACTTTCCAGTCAGCTGTAGCTGAGTGCCTGCTCTCGTGGCCTGAGAGAGCAGAGGGGAAGGGCAGAAGTGGCTGCACAATTCCTGTGTTTGCTCTTGGCTACAGAAGCTGAGGTGACAATGTGACAAGTCCCAGGGCTGCAGCCCAGGCTCAGGGAACCTGTGCTGAGATGTCTTTCTGTGTCTGAATGATTCTGTTCACTCAGCTAATAACAGTTGTTTCTTTCTAACCACTGTGAGCACCCACTCAGAAATCTCAGGCTCCCTAGCAATGACTCCTCTGAATCCTCTCACTGATAACCAGCCCTGTGGAGACCTGATGTGCTGGAAAAGCTGGGAAAAGCAATCCCACAAACTAATACTGGGGAGAAAGTCTAGAGGTATGTCTAAAACATTATGAATCCATGTTTTGTTCTCAGATACACTTTGGGTAACTCTTACTACCTTCATTCACCTAAGAATGACAAGAAATTTAGAAGCTGAGCAAAATTCAGCTCTATCCCATCAGCTTCATCCAAAAGACAAGTGAAAGTGGTTTTTCTGTGTTCTTTCCCAGGATTGCAGAGTGGTGTTTATTACCAGGAGTGTATTTAGGTGGGTACCACGGGCAGTCTGCAGGGAAGCTCTGGGGCACACACTGCAGCTGAGGATGCTCCCACCATGGCCAGCATAATCCTGGGCCATTGGAGACTGGCAGGCTGCACTGATGAACTCGATAATGGTACAGTAATGCCCAGGTTTTGTCAGGTGCCAAGCAAACCCAGTGTATAACAACATCTACTGTGCCTCACCTCTTATCCCCGTGTACAGCAGGGCACAATGTCAGAGTCCCAGGTCCAGAAGGATGAGCCTCAGTTCAACTTGCCTCAGCTGGAGAAGGTTTGGCTGCAGAACAAACAAACAAATATAGTTCAGTGCACAAAAGAAAACTTTGAAGTAACTTTCTAATGCAGTCTGAGGTACAATGTGCTAAAGGCTCAAATGAAGAATTGCAGGAGTCCATACCTGAGGGGGAAAGGAGGGAGCATAAACTGGAGCAAGGAATTCACACAGTACATTTCCCTTCAAAGCATCATGTACGTTTGCAAGCCTTGCAGCTGTCATTTGCATTTTTGTCATAAACATTTTGGTAACACAGTGGAAAAACTCAGGAGTATCCAGAGTGCATTCCAGGATTGCTGCACCATGTCTGTCACGGGGCCGGAGCCTGGTACCCTCCACAAGCCTCCAGCACAGCAAGGAGGGGTTTGGAGAATACTCTTACTAACTCAGTGCACCCCACAGTCACCACCACTCTGTGGGACTTTCAGCTGCTGTAACAATTTTCTCCAGAATCAGAAGCATTTTCTTAGAATTTCCCTGTTTTCCTGGCCCTGTCTATGCTTTGCCCCCCTGGAAGGGCACAACCAAGCAAATGCTGATAAAAATTACAAATTTATCAGATGAACAACATACATAGGAGGAAGAGCTCTTTCCATCTCCAGAACTGCAAAACCAGCAAGAACTTGGTTTTGTTATTGATCTTATGTGGAAGTTGCACAAATGCTACCAGTCAAGGATGATGGTTTGAAAAAGCTGTGAGAGAAATGCCATCACATGCACACACGTGACCTGTAATGACAGGGAAGGAATAAATACAGTGCTGCAGCCACCTCCTCTGCCCTCCTCAACTCAAACCACCTGCAGACTGTGCTGCTTTCTTAAGCTCCTGCTGTTCTCACTGTGTCTTTGCCCACCTTCTCCAATCCTTTCATTCAATTGCATTTTCCCCTGCACTAAAATCAAATACTTGTTCAAGGCTCTGTGTAGGTGAGGGCAAAATTCCATCTCTTACTTCATTTTTCTTTGCTTCTCCAGTCTCTCTCCTGAAGGTTCCCTTAATCTCAACTCAGGCTCCATGCCTTCTCTCCTGCTAAGTTCTTACACTGACAGTAAGGTCCGAGTTTTGTCATCCCTGTTCCTCTTTCCTGTACAAAACCAATCTGCAGACTCTGCACTGATCTCCATATGCTGTGCCCGTATTTTCCCTTCCTTTTAACCACTGGCATAATTGTCATAATGTGCTTTAGTGCCACTGCCTGGTTCAGCACCAGCTGCAGGGTTCTGGCTCCTCCTGTTCGGACCGAACCCCACTAATTCAGTCCCTCTGGTGTGTGACATTTGTGTGACACTGGGACAGAGCTGGTGGCTCTGTGGATCCAAAATAAATCATACAAATCCTGAGAGAACAGGAAAGGGGGAAGAAAGGAAAATGGCAGTGGGAAAAGGTGAGAAATAATAAACAGGAGGAATTTTGTCTGAAGGTTCTGATCATAAGCAGATCCTACATCCTTTACCTACTCCTAAAAGAGCTGACCCTGACACTGAAAATCTTCACATTTTGAAATATAAAGTGATGGGAAGAGGATAGGATAGGATAGGATAGGATAGGATAGGATAGGATAGGATAGGATAGGATAGGATAGGATAGGATAGGATAGGATAGGATAGGATAGGATAGGATAGGATAGGATAGGATAACACTTTCAGGAAAGCAGCTATAAATCAGTATTTTTCCCTGGATAGCACTATGAGATCCTGAGCTATACTCTGAATTTAACAGTGGAATTTCCATAATCAGTGAACACTTTCTAGAAGTTACATTGCAGTGCTTATATAATGAATCAGATCTCAGTTTGCTCATATACTTCAGTATCTCAACAGCAACACAGCAGCTGGAAATAAGGAATTCAAGAGCCTACCTGTCTGATTCTTCTGTCATGATCCACAAACTAAGATTTGGCATTTAGATCCTTTCAAATAAAACATCAAGGGCAGTGAAAGGTGTTGAGAACAGCTTCAGAAATGTGCCTTAAATCCTCTACCATACTACTATGCATGTACATCTGTGCTGGCTCCAGCAGATCTTGGAAAGTTTGATTTATTTTTTTTTAAACTGAAAAAGAGACAACCAGGTCTCTAAGAGACCCTTTTTGATCTCACCTGGAAGGAAAGTTCTAATCTGGCCCTGAGAATCTCCACAGTTCAGGCTTAAAAGACAAAAGAGAGGAGAATGTGAAAAGAGCAGGAAGCAGCACATAAAGCAAATGGACTTAGAAACGCAGCCTGGTTCCTGGGAATGGCACTGAGTGGAGTTATGTCCTTGGAAGGTTGGTTTTGGAAAAAAAAAGCTGTCTCAGAGATGTGCCAAAGCCCCTGCTTTTGCTTTGGGTGGCAGCAAATGGGACACGACAAGTGGAGCAGAGCAGAGCTGCTGCACTGCTCACAGCAAAGGAAGTTCCACTTAGGGGAGAGCAGGAAAAGGAAAGGTTTGACCCCTGAAATTGCCCACCCACAACAGAGGATTCACAGAAAACAGTGCCTGGAATGCTGCATTTTAGAGCACTTTAAGAACATTTATCCAAACACACACACACAATATATAAAAATTAGTGTCTCTCTGACTCTGTATTTTTGTTTTTCTGCACACACGACAGAATTTTTTACATATTTATTGTAGTTTGTAGTCCTTGAATTACAGTCAAAGGAAAATGTAAGAAATTAAGAGGTAGTGAAAATCTGTAGTAGAAAATGACAGCAGCTGCTCTGCACTGGAATCTGTCCATAAATTCGATTGCTGTGTATAGAATGTTATCAACAGAACTTGTACTTGACAAATGAAATATGGAGTGACAAGGACTGTTTTCAGGTGGGTATTTGCAATAGATTCATGCAGTTAGCAGAAGTTTCTGTATTTACTTTTCGGTTTTCCCAAGCTCCTGTTGATGTTCCCTTTTCCTCAGCAGGTCAGGAGCTGGGAGATGCCCACAGGTGATGCCCAGAGGTCCCTGCTGAGCAGAACGCACGGCAGCTCCTCACACAGAACCGTCCTGCTCTGCCCTGGAGCAGCCTTGTCAGGAAAGGACAGTGACACTGGCACAGTGAGCCTGTGCCCTGTGCAGGGGCACAGCAAAACAGACATTTGGGGTGTGTGGCCCAAAGGAAACGTCGCCAGCCTCGGCGTTGCACTGGTGCTGCTGGAACTGCGGCACCGCTCCTGCACGGGCCTCAGCAGGCTGCACACCCAGCCTGAAAGCATCGCTCCTCCTCAGCCCGTGGGTCAGGGAAGGAACTCCAAAAAGTTATCTTTTTTGAAGCTTTTTAGTCCTTTTTTTCATTTTTATTGAGGAGCTGATGGCTGTGGTACAGCAATAAATCTCTCCACCTTTCAAAAGTAGGTTAGCAGCCTGAGCAGGAGTGGTTCCTCTCCAGCAATCCTGCCTCCTCCCCCAGCACACACCCTTTTTAATTGCACATTTTCTAAAATAGTCTGAGATCAAGATCAGTAAATGGTCTTTTTGGTGCCAGCACAGAAACAGGAATATGACAAAATGCCCTGCACAAACTCGCATATCTCTGTGTATCACAGATGGCGTGTTTCTCTGCCTGCTTTTAAACAAACGTCTTTCCAAGCACACTTCCATGGCACAACAAGCTGCTGAAGTTTTTACCACACAATGTTTTTTTCTTTCTTTACTTTTTTTATTTTTGGGGTGGGGTTTTTTGGGAGTTTCTTTTTTTGTGTGTGTGTCTGCTTTTGCTTTTGGATTGAAGTTACTTGGGTTTTTTTTTCCTCCTTATTAACAAAACAAATCCTGTTTTACTTGTTTACCCTTGAGGAATTCTGCTATTATGGTGATTTTCATAATTGTAATTGTAGTGCAAATGTATGAAAGTTGTCTTTCTAAAAGACAAGCTGCCTCACAATAGCACAGTGGTCCATGTTGGGGACCTGTTCTATTATTATTTGTACAGTAGTTGGATTTCTCCTTGTGGAGTACTTGGAATACTCCATGCAAAATAAGCACTGCCAGAACATACAGTAAGTTTCATCTCAGAGGAGTCTGCCAGCTGAATAAAATGTTAAAAAATTAAAATTAAAAAATTTCATTGGTGTTCTGAGCGGTTCTGATAGTCCAGGCACTGGGATTGCCCTCCCAGCAGCTCGGTGCCTGTGATTCCACCCTCCTGGGCAATGGGGCTGCACGTGGACAGGCTGAACGCAGAGAATGTGGATTATGGCATGTGAAGGTACAGAGAAAAACTTCAGCAGTTTGCCAGGCTTTCCACAGCTTGCTTGTGGAAATTTTTGACACTTTTTCAGATCACAATCAAGATCCTTAAGCTTATTTTAAAAAAATAAATATATCTAACATATCAGTCTTAAATTATTGCTTCTGGCTACACTGAAAATTTAAGTTATGGAGTCATTAACTAAAGAAAGGCCTATCAGTTACATCAACATACATCGTATTTTTCTCACTAGAGGGAAAAGCTTTGTCATAAAAATATAAATCTTACCATTTCACATGTGAAACAGAAGGCAAATTAAACTAGCAATACCTAGAAGATTTGCTATATGTATGAACTGAGAGGCTTTAAATGAACAGTCTCTTGTTTGCCAAAATATTGTTTCAGTTAGTCAGATGCCAACACAAACCTTTGAACTACCTCTAAACTGACCCCCTGTAGACAGGAAGAGAAATCTAATTTGCATCAGGATAGTAAACATTAAACTAATCTTTATTTCCAGAGATCAAATTTATATTTTTATTTTGATTTATTGGATATCAAGTGTCAGTGCAAAGTGAATGTCAAAGAACATGAGTTTTCAGGCTCCTGAAAAGATGAAGAAAGGCCCTAGAGCAGTGAGCAGAACAGATCATGTTTCCTGTTCCAAGAGACTCTTGTTATAGAACTTTGATGGTAAAACAAAACTCTTTAATCTGGGGCATAATCCTGAAGATAGCATGCTAAAACTTGAAGGACACCAGCATGTAGATGTTCTGATGTTTTTAACCCTGGGCTACCTTGCTTGCC
Source organism: Pseudopodoces humilis (assembly GCF_049639895.1). Classification (NCBI taxonomy): domain Eukaryota; kingdom Metazoa; phylum Chordata; class Aves; order Passeriformes; family Paridae; genus Pseudopodoces; species Pseudopodoces humilis. Next base: position 651,673 of record NC_142219.1, read on the forward strand.
AAGAAAATTTAATCTCCTGACATGTACCTTCATGAAGAGTCTGCTGCTAATGGTGTCTGGGGGACAGCAAGGCTTCCTGCTGGCAGAGTCTGATCCCAGAGCTGCTGCTCAGAGATGGTGGAGGGGAGAGCACTGTGAATTTCACAGGGGTTTTGCAAAGATTGGAACCTGGCCTGTGGAATTTTTCTTAAAAACCTTTATTGAAAAACCTCCAGTCTCTCATATGTTGAATAAACAAGCGAAGGAAATGTTTTAATTTGTGCACCTGCCATGCACTGAGCAGCTCTGATGGGGGTAATCACCCTTAAACCAAGAGATGCCACTTGCCAGTTAAATGAAGCACATGTAGAAGGCTTTACAGAGCTGAAGCATATTAATAAAATCCTCACTTTTACCAAAACCTCCTGGGCTGTATGCAATCCTTCCTTTAAAACAAGTAAAAAATGTGAAAATGGGCTGTTAAGCAGAAAGCAAGTTATCATTGAATTAAGCAAACATGCTTTTTAGAGTGATCATAGCACACATTTTTTCATGTAACCTCTTAAGCTATGACAGTAGTGCAGAGTGAAGCATGCCTGAAAACCCCACAGGAGGGGTGAACTGGGGAAGGATTTGTGCTGGCCACCGTGCTGAAGTTAGAAATAAAGAGTTTGTGTTTTCAGCTGGGTAAGAACCACTGAGCCTTGCTCTTGGTAAGGCTGACTGGATCCTGGCAGGAAGGACAGGCAGCTCCAGGTCTGCACTGTCATTCCCTGTGGAGACATCAGAGCAGCTCTGACCAGCCAGGAGCTGCGTGCAGGGCTGAGCTCAGCGTGGGTGAGCTGAAGGAATTCTCCACACAGCTCATTCCACAAGAGAGGATGGAGAACCCAAGGAAAGTGAGGACAGCGATCCCATCAGCTGCACTTGCAGGCAGCTCATTTGATTAAGATCTCAGTTAAGCAAATGCAGTTTCCAGCATAATCCATAAATCCATCCATGGAGTTTTCAAACACCTAGCCTACCTGAGAGAATGGAAACAAAGCCAGTAAAAGGCTCTTACTCCATCCTAAAACTCTGGGAGGTGGCCACAGTCTGGATCTCAGCCATTAGATCTGTACAGCCTGTCAGACTCACCAGAGAATTTCCTGTAAAAGCCCAGCTTTCAGGGTTTCACCATTTTCTGCTGGGGTAGCTTCCACTGTCCGTTGGAAATTTCCTTTAGAAGGCCATATTTCAGATTATTCCATACAGAGTGAAAAAGAGATGGACTTTCTATGGATTTTGGGAGGTAAATCTTACAATGGTTACAGATCACAGCTACAACAATGAAGTCGGTCAGAAAGCCGAGTGCCGGAGATGCTCGAATTCCTCTGTAATTAGCACATCGGGAACATCCAGATGCCAAACCCTAGCAACCTCGAGGAGCGTGCAGAGAAGCTGAGGAACACAGCAAAGATGTGACATCAACGTGACCCTGGCTTTTTACACAATATCGGGCAGCTGGAAGACCGGTCCTCCTGGAGGGGGAGGAATGGGGGAAAGGGAGCAAGAATAGCTGAAGTTATTGCTTGGGAATTTTAGTAATTTTATAACTGGGAATTTCTCAGGGTATTTTCACTTTTCATTTATTCTATACTCAAACAAAAAGTGGGCTTAAAATGCAGCCCATCAAGCAGTGTTACTCTCCTAGCTGATTTTCTGCTTCTGTGTTGTTCTAGGAAATTTAAAAGTAAGAACTATATAAACTGCATAAATCCTTGTGGAATGCCAAATTAGACAGGATAAGGAACACAAGAAGGATGCTGTACTCAAAGAAAAGTAAAAAATCAAGAACATAGTAAAGTTGGGGTCAGGAATTGAGTTGGCCCGATTCTCTTCACAGGTATTTCTGTGTGTGTGTGTCTCTTGCCCTTCCACAATGGAGCTGCAATAATGTAACCCCTGCTTTGGCTCTGCAGAGCACCGAGGGATGCTCGGTAAATCAAACAGGTGTGAAGGGGGGGAAATCAGCCTAACCCTTGCTTTCCACATACAGAGGTTTTGTACAAAGAAACTGTGGCTGAAAAGAAATGTAGGTGTTTAAAATTAGATTTATTTTAGATACTGAAAGTAAAAAGCCCTCAAAGGATGTGAAGTGTTTTCTACTAAGTCTAGATGTCACTGTCAGATTTCTCTGAATTAGAGGATTTCTTGAGGAATGTAGATACTGCTGTAAGAGTGCAGAAAAGCCAAACATGTATCTGCACCATTCACAAGGCAGCCTCTGATTCCAATCAAAGCAAGCCAGGACCAACATAAATGGATGGTATATAACAAATGGAGAAATCAAAAGGTGGCAAAGCTTCTTGCTCCTTCCCCTGGCTCTGTGTGGCTTGCCACAGGCATTGTGACACCTTAATGCCATTCAGCAGCTAGAGGTAAGTGATCTTCCTTTCCTGCAGGCTTGCTGTGCTCTGTGGTTCTGTAGTTTCTTCTCCATCTTTCACATATTATTGCAGTCTGTGGTTTTTTGCCTCAAAAAAAGCATTTGATTTCTCTTTTGCTTGACCTTGTCTCAAATTAGATTCTGCAACTGTACTTTAGAAAACCACCTACTGCAAGGTGTCTAATCAGCAGTGTGTGCTGATCCCCAGCGAGGAGCTGCTGGGATTGATATCAGCACTGTGCATTGGCAGTAATCACTGAGCTGTGCCAGGGAGGCTGCATTAATCCAGGAGCATTCCTGAGCCCCAGTCTTATCAGTGCTAACTAGACACAGCTCAGTGACTGCCATTCAGCTTTGCAAATCAGAACCCTAATGCAGGTTCTGATTCATTCTATGCCTAAGTCTGGAATGATTTCCTGGTTTCAATTGCTCCTAGGGTTCTGAAAGATTTATACTTTAAAAGGGGAATGTTCTTACTGCAGATAAGCAGGGTGATTGTTCCCTGTTTGATATAATAGGATATAATGCCTAAATACAGGGAAGATGGAGGTTGTGTTTTATAAGGAGAGAACACTTGTTTGTGTGTGGCTGAAACTGTTATTACACATCATTAGGACTTAGTGAGGCACAGATGCTGAATGGATGTGGGAGGATATTCTTATTAAAAACGGTTTCACATGCCCCAACCACAATAGCTGCAGCTCTCCCCGTTGCTGGCCGTCCTTTCTGAGCTAACAGCAGCCCGGGATCCATTTCCCTGCATTCTCTGACTCCTTTCTCTGCAGGGCTAGGGGCCCTGGCTCTGGCTGCTCCCAAACCGTGGGGCAGCCTGCTTGACAGGCAGGACAGAGCAGTGAGCTGGTGGGGCTGTTTGTAACATTAACGTGCAAACAAACATTAAAATACAGAGCAGCGAAATAGAGATAACATAAATGGATACTTGTAAACAGGCAGTCGTGTATCATGGCTTTCTCACAGGCAAGTTCTTGCTGATTTGTTCCCGATTCTGCCCGAGCTGTAATCCCCAGGAGCCAGCACTGAACACAGGCTTTGCAGGGAGCAGTATCTGTGATTGGATCTGCTGACTAGAAAATACTATGGGCCCTGGTCCTTTCATCACTTCTGACAACAAAGCTGCTAAAACAGGTTTAACCTAATTATGATAATCAACCAGACAATTTAAAAGAAAAAAAGTAAGTCAGTGTGGAACAGAGAAAATGTCAGCAAAGAAAGAGGTGAAAGTTCCTGAAAGAAACTTTAAAAATCTGTCTAAAAAAAGCCAAACCATACCAAGTTTCTGTGTTCTTCAGAATGCCTGCCAACATTTCCATTAATTTTGCCATACCACATCTTCATTAAAGAGTAAAAAACCAACTTCAAGTAAAAATCACGAATAAACCTCTCTTTTCAATTCTTCTCCCTCCTTTGTCTTTAGAGTCACTGATAAGTGCAATTGAACAAAAATAAAGTGTTATGATTTGTAGAACCCCCTCCTCCTGCTGCTTTGCAGCTACTTTTGTGGTGGAACCAACAAAAAATTACTCCCCTGCTATCATTTATTTTTTTAACAAAGCCAGTGGAAAATAACCTTTGATCTAAAATAATCATCACTGGAGGAACATTTGGCATAGAGGCCGTAGACGACAAAATGAGCTCCATCAAAGGAAGGACAGCAGGAAAAGGAACACGGGATGAGGGCAGGGAGCAGCATTATAAATACAATTACATTAAACTCCACACTTTAGGGCAGAAGGGCTGATACAGCCACGAGAGAACCAGCTGAACATGATAAGAACGTACCTTTTTAAAAGATCGTGCTATTAGTTTCTAAAAAGATAAGAGCTCCTAATCTGTGAGCTGGTCTATCAACACAAAATATGGATTAAAGGCAGGCTTGGCTGGATTATTAAATACCTAATTTACATCAACTTTATCTGAAATCGTGTCCCTGACACCCCGCAGGAGAGAAGAGTATTTGCAAGTTCACTGATAGGAGATGGAGCTTTCACTTTTTAATTTATGCTGTACATTTTCACTTCCTGGGCTCTGCTTGGCATTTATATCCCTCAGTGCAGTGGCTTTGGAGTGCTGAGTGCTCTTGGATGGAATTCTCCAAGGAATGTTTAGCTCCTATGGATAGCAAGAAATGTAAGGAAAGGAAAAATTTTAATATACATCTTTTAGTACTTGTTTTTAAATCAACCTTGTAAAAAGCATCCGTGTGCCAGGAGCCAGGACGGGAGAAATGCTTCAGCGCTCGGGAATGTGGGGATGCTCACAGTGCCCCTCTGAGGCCACAGCATGAGAAAAAGATGTTTCCAACAGCCCGGCTTCCTTCATTCCGAGCAAGGCAACAGCGAGTGAAAACTCACTCATTTACAGGTGATCACTGGAAACTAAAAGTAAACACTTCTAAAATATGTTCCTGTGTCTTTTCAAAAACATCGCAGGCCTTTTTTAAAAATCCTATTTCTCTGTTGAAACACTGAATAGACCAAGGAAATACAGTCTCTATATAAATTTCTGAAAAGAAACATTTAATTTTGCAGCTTTCATATATACAGATGGAAGACTGGGAATATAGAGAAAATTACGACAGAATTCTTGGGTGCAAAGAATGTTCATTGCTCACGGAACATCAATCCCAGCACTTTTGCAGATAAACGGCAAATAATTGCTGATAATTCAGTATTTTTACTGGCAATGTATAAGCTTGTGGAACATCTCAAATTCACAAATGGCCACTGGAATGAGCAGAGAAATACCTGTATTCTGCAGGATTGACCTGCAAATGTGTAGCAAATTTGATTATATCAGGAATGTTTAAAGACCTGAAAAGAATATGCGCATTTGCAGAGGGTCTTCTGCTACAAGAATCCAAAGGGGTTTCTGGCAGTTTTGGAAATGCAAAGCTTTGGGTGTGTAACCCCTTTTCAGCTGATTGTACAATTTGCAGAGTGGTTTTATTTACTCCCATTTCCCCAGCCGTTTTGAGGATTAACGTTTTCCAGAGAAAGATAGCCAGTAGCAGATAGAAGGCTTTATTCTTCCACAGAGTTCAGTGAGCTGGGCATTTCACTTGTCTCAAAATTTACCCTTCTTAGTTGCAACTTCAAAAAAAAATCTTAATCTGCAGAAAAGGAATAATGGAAGTGTTCGACTTGAAAGAGGCACTGGGAAGATCTCTCCTCTGGGGACACGCTCGTGCTGCCTGACAAGAGCAAAGGAATAAAAATGAAGAGACCAAAGCAGTGGAAATCCCCAGTGTTTGTGACATCCCTGACACGAGGCAGGGCAGGAGCACATTTCCCATGGCTGTGGCTATTAGGGCAGGACACGGCAAGACGTGCACACCACCTGGACTGGAACTGATCTCAATTACGGTGCAGGGGAGGCCAAAGGCTCCCACTCATGGCCAGAGCTGTTCTTGGGGGAAATATCCCCTTTGTAAATCCCAGACCTGCGGCCAGGAGCGTTTCCTCAGCGCAGCCTGCACCGAGGGGATGGAGGGGCAGAGAAAGGAGGAAGCTAACACATGTATCTGAGCTCCATGGAACAAATGAACGGCACAATGGGCTTCATGTGCTACAGCTAATTTACATTTCAATATCCCACAGATATCCCCTCTGCTGATTGTGCCCAAAGGATGTGCTTTCAACTTAGTTACAATCTCTTCTATTCTGTTACAGATTCAATTTCTATTAGTTTTTATATCTGCAGACTTCTATGTAACTTTCAGAATCAGGGAGGATTACCGCACTGCCGGGGGGTGCTCAGCTGAAATGGAGCATATGGCTATTAATATAATTATGAATCTGTTGCTTTAGGCTACGTTAGATTGCCTTTGGGGTTCTGATTCTTGAGAAGAAAGGATTGAACTATAGTCACCCTTCTTTAGTGCAAAAGATCTGGAATAAATAATCACTTTTTCACACTTTTTTTTAAAAAAAATATTATTTACATGCTTCATTGAGGTAACCTTCAACATAGCAAAAATTTAGACAGGGTCTTGACTCATCACATTATCTGTGGCACATTTAGTTTTAAGCACTTGTTTTTGTTTGCTTTTTTTTTGTTAAATAGAAGTTCATAATACCTTTCTAAGGCTTAGTACGTTTAACTCATAATAATAAAATTCATATTTATCTCTAGAATTGCCTGCTTTTCTTCAGTTCAGTGTCTGGATGCATTAATGCCCTTTTGTTTCCTGTTACAGCAAAGGTGAATTACTTTCTTGAAATAACATATTTCAAACTATTGTATCTTGGGTAAGAACAAACTGAGAAGCACTGGTCTGCAAAGAGAAGCTAAATTAACATTTTATAAGCTGGGTAACTTGAATTGCTGAGAGCCAATTACATCAAGCATCAGTTGAAATCAAAGCTTCAACTTCTCTCTCCAACACACTAACTAGCCTGAATGTAAAGCATCAGATAAACGGGGCTGGAGATTTGCATGTGTGAATAAGAGCTGAATTAGAAACAAATCTGAAGGGTTCCAATGCACTGAAGATAAGCCCCAGATTTCCACCTGACACCTCCTGCGAGCTGGGGAACAGGACACAGAGCAACAAAATTGTGTCGGGGGTCTGGAAAGTGTCAAAGGGTTTTTAGGGCAAATGGAAAAGTGCTATTTAGAGGGGTAGATTTACACAGAATTACAGAACTGGGTTTTCTAACTTTTGTCTCTGCTGACAATCCCCCTTTCTCTTCTCAGTAAAATGAGAATAAAGGAATTTTCAGGGAAAGGGGGAGAACTGAGATTGCTTAGTACTTTAAGTCCCACAGCATGAAAAAACAAACCCTGCTTTACAAGCGAGAGAGAAAAAGAGTATGAATGGAAAGATAGATTTACTAGAAGAAGAGAATGTAAGCAGATACTGAAGTTCTGGAGTGGCTCTGATTTACAAGGAATTAAAAAGATCTAAAAGGAAGAAGCTGTGTAGCCATTTTTTATTTAAGACTTCATGTTATTTTGATTACTCGATATCTTTCCTCAGATTAGAAAAACAACCTCGTGTGACTGAGCCTAACTGAGAGCCAGGAAGGGAAGGTGAGTGATGGTGTTGGAGTACGTAGTCACCTGAAAATGAACTGTCAGCAGATCCAGCTGACAAGAAAGAGATTAAAATCAAGCCTTATCTCGTACCTGGCCCTGTCCTCAGGGAACGGTGCTCCCATATGTGGGGTTTTTTTACAGTTTGGCAGTGCTCAGCATGGACTGAAACAACTGTGATATTATATAAACAACCCATTGACTCACACAGGGCTGAACATCCCAGGCAATAATACCCACTGAAAGTACAGAAGTCATCAGCTAATTGCAAACTGCAGAGCTGCGTGTCTGAGCAGGCCCTGCAGAGTGCTAATGTTAATCTGCAAGTACAGGGAATAATTCTGTACAATGAACTGTGCTGTCTCCTAAGGCAAGCTGTACATTTTGCAGGTACCCAGTTTGCAAACTGAGAATCCAGGCACTGCTATTTATAAATATCTCAGGTGTAACCTCATTGCAGAAGACCTGCAGAGAACCTTAAGTAGTTTATGGCACATCTTGCACAATATTTCACTCACATTTCTAAGATCTCCTTCAGGCTGCCACAGCCTGGGCACCTTGCCCCACATACAGCAGATTTTAAAAGAAACGTTGATTCAAACCCATGATTTCCCCTCCCTCCCTCCTGAAACCAGAGGCACATTTTCCCTGGAAGAAACACTTTCTCATAGAGATTTTATTTTGATATGTCTTTTTGTCCTGTAATGTTTCACCACCCAGCAGCGCTCTGCTCATCTGCACTTCAATGGCAGAATTCACCAGAGGTACAGGTTTAAATAGCACATCTTGAGATGGGAACAATGAAGGCGGGGGAATGGCTCTGCAATAAATAAATAAATAAATAAAGTCCTATCACACACTTAAAGCCAAATGCCTGCTGGGACTTAGGTTCAAAAGCACATTTGGAAACTGATCCCTTGAGAAGATATGTTTGTTACGGTGTTTGGCCTCAGGATTTAAAAGGATTTGCTTTTAAGCTGTTACTTTACTCCAAGTATGTGACTGGAGGCCTCAGGTGTGAAAGTCCTTTGATAAAAGGGACCCGTGTGTGCCAGATAGAGCAAGTGAAAAGCATTAACGGGAAGGGGAAGGATGGGACAAAGTACATCGAGTTTAAGGCAAGCAAATGCTTGGAATGCAAGAGGGATGAGAAACCACAAAAGCCCTTGAACTTCTTGCTTTGCATATGAAAGTGATTATGGAACAAACTCTCAAGGAACTGAACACCAAAGTTGCAAAAAGGGTCACTTCCAGTTAATCAGGTGAAACCCATCTGGAACCCAAGCACAAAACCCTCCATAAAATATGGCTGGAAGGAACTCCAGGGGTCATCCAGGCCCTTTGCTCCAGTGCAGGATCAGCCCTGCTTAGGTCACTCCAGACAGACAAATGTTTCTCTACCTGCACTTAAAGACCTTTAGTGGTGGAGACACTGCGGTTTCACCACAGGAAATGTGTTCCGGTGCTTATTCTATTTCCATCAGAAAGTGTTTCTAAATGTCTGACTTGGATGCTTTGTGCTGCAACCCGCACCTGTTGCTGCTCATGCTGTCTGTAGGGGATAAAGAGGAGCCTAATCCCTTTCTCTTTGCCAATCTTTCATGTATTTGATGATCCTCTGGTGTCTGAGCTATGTGGTCTCATCACACTGCTCTGGTTCCACGGAAAAACTGCATCTGGTCTCTTCTCAGAGAATCTGCAGCATTTGCATTTGAGAAGTCAGGTGCACCATTTTTCCCTAACCTCAAGATAATTCCACATTATTGTTGGTTGTTCCTCAACCACTCCTATGTGTTCCCCGTAAGGTTTGGGGTGTCCCAGGCTGTGTTCCCGGTAAGGTTTGGGGTGTCCCAGGCTGTGTTCCCAGACAGGTTTGGGGTGTTCCAGGCTGTGTTCCCAGCTGGGTTTGGGATGTTCCAGGCTGTGTTCCCGGCTGGGTTTGGGATGTTCCAGGCTGTGTTCCCGGCTGGGTTTGGGGTGTCTCAGGCTGTGTTCCCAGCTGGGTTTGGGGTGTTCCAGGCTGTGTTCCCAGCTGGGTTTGGGGTGTTCCAGGCTGTGTTCCCAGCTGGGTTTGGGATGTTCCAGGCTGTGTTCCCAGCTGGGTTTGGGATGTTCCAGGCTGTGTTCCCAGCTGGGTTTGGGATGTTCCAGGCTGTGTTCCCAGCTGGGTTTGGGATGCTGTTCCAGGCTGTGTTCCCAGCTGGGTTTGGGATGTTCCAGGCTGTGTTCCCGGCTGGGTTTGGGGTGTCCCAGGCTGTGTTCCCAGCTGGGTTTGGGATGCTGTTCCAGGCTGTGTTCCCGGCTGGGTTTGGGATGCTGTTCCAGGCTGTGTTCCCCGCTGGGTTTGGGATGCTGTTCCAGGCTGTGTTCCCAGCTGGGTTTGGGGTGTTCCAGGCTGTGTTCCCAGCTGGGTTTGGGGTGTCCCAGGCTGTGTTCCCGGCTGGGTTTGGGATGTTCCATGTTGTGTTCCCAGCTGGGTTTGGGGTGTTCCAGGCTGTGTTCCCGGCTGGGTTTGGGATGTTCCAGGTTGTGTTCCCCGCTGGGTTTGGGATGTTCCAGGCTGTGATCCCAGCTGGGTTTGGGGTGTTCCAGGCTGTGATCCCAGCTGGGTTTGGGATGTTCCAGGCTGTGTTCCCGGCTGGGTTTGGGATGTTCCAGGCTGTGATCCCAGCTGGGTTTGGGGTGTTCCAGGCTGTGATCCCAGCTGGGTTTGGGATGTTCCAGGCTGTGTTCCCGGCTGGGTTTGGGATGTCCCAGGCTGTGATCCCAGCTGGGTTTGGGATGTTCCAGGCTGTGTTCCCGGCTGGGTTTGGGATGTTCCAGGCTGTGATCCCAGCTGGGTTTGGGGTGTTCCAGGCTGTGTTCCCAGCTGGGTTTGGGGTGTCCCAGGCTGTGTTCCTGGCTGGGTTTGGGATGCTGTTCCAGCTCCAGCCGTTGTTTCAGCGCCGCCCCGTGGCCGCAGCCGCGCACTGCAGCGCGCTGGAAAACCCTGGATCGATCCAAGTGTTCATTGTCGATACTCGAGGGCTGTGCTTGGTTCTCAACCACCCCAAAAACACGGGCCGGCTTTTTAGCCCTTGCTTATCTCACTGCCTCATTTCACAGTCACTGCCAAACCCCAGGTTTTTATTGCAGCAGAAAGTTACTCCTTTTATAGCAGGGAACAGGAGCACATACACACGATCTCACTGCTCAGAAACTGTCAGATTCCCATTAGGGTCTCAGACAGTTCCCTGATGTCTGGATATGGACTGTGCTGAACTTCATGGGGAAAAATGTAATGGGAACTTTCTTTTCAGTTCAAGAGAAAGCTCCCACATCTGATCATTGACTGACTGTAATTGTGTAAAGCAGCTGCAGATCTTACTTGTTAGACAATTTGAATTCGATATTAGAGAACTGAAATAGTATTGAGCAACAGAGAAGACAGAGTTAATTTAGAAAACTTTTATGAACCATCCTATTCCAACAATACAACATCGTGGAGTATTTTGGAATTTCCAGACCTAGATTATTCACTATAACCAGTTTTAAATAAAAATGCAGTGCAGTTGCAGATGGGATCCAAGCTGGAAAATCTGAAGAGATCTATGTAATCACACCAACAGAAATCATGACTCATTTTGCTTGAAGACAACACAGCAAACACTGCTCAAAGCTGGCAAACACAGGATCGCTGTAAGATGATGTGTCCCTGCTCTGAAACAGGGCACAGCAGAGCTGACTAAGTTCTTTAAACATCAAGGAATACAGGTGGCTGATATCCCTTCAGACAGAGCAGCAACAGATCTAAAATCCTGGAAAAATTATATGATGAAAACTGAGGTGGGGGTGAAGTGCCTGATTTTTGGCACCTTTTGAGCCTAAAACATTGCAGTATTTAATATTGAGAAAAGCAAGAGGTTTTTTCAGTTTTAGCTAGCTGAAGTCTTGCACACAACAACATTAAATGCAAAAGGGGGAATCTCAGCATTCTCAGTGTTTCTTTTTTCCATTGATCTCTTCCCAAAGAAGGAAATTAAACAGACATAATACAAGTGATAGAATACAGATGAAGAAAACGCTTAATCACATCAGAAACAATTTTGAAATCAGCGGCCCATGCATGCCAGGAAACACAGATTTATGTGGCATTTCAAATGCAACACAATCTTTTGCCTTTCTCTATATTAGGACACTTTTTAAATTTTATTCATTAAATTGAAGTGCAAAGTACATCTCTAAAATGTGATTCAAATCAAATCAGCTCACTAAAACAACAAAATGGGGAAAGATAGTTGTGATATTTAGTTAGGGATGCTGCAACATAGAAAACTTAACCCTAAAGAATGATTCACTAGCTCACACCAAAGGTGCAGAAGCCCTGTCTGGTCACAGCCCCAGCAAAAGCACGGGGACAAGGCACAGAGATGCTGATGCTCCTCTGTCATCACCAGCTCCCACAGTTTTCTGACTCAGGATCTTTGAAAGCAGTGAAAGTGCTTGAATGGAACCGTTCTTGGCAGTTGTTTCCTGAATGATTTTGTCCAGTTGCTTTTCAAGTGTAAGCACTATTGGCTGATAAAACACCAAATTCATATACTGCTTTTCAAAGACACAGGGCATTCTCAGCATCCGTCTCTGAACTGGATTTCAAGGTTTTGCCTCAGTATCTTTAAACACAATGATCCAACAACTGGTCAGGGCTGAAAGCTTTTAACGTGGTCTCTGTAGCACCATTCTGATTCTGCATAAAACAATTCAATGACCATTTAAAGACTTTTCTACTGCATTCAGTTCAGATAGACACCACATTAACGCGCCGAACTGACACGAAGGGGAAAGTATTTTCTTTCGCTGAGTGTTTAGATCACACGCTTTTAAGGTGAGTTACAAAGAGAAACGAGAATTATTGCACAAGCGGGCAGTACAGAGCTGCTGCAAGTGAGGAGTGGACGCTGAAGGAGCAGCACTTTCAAAAGCAAGGCTTATTCCGTAGCTGAGACGCTGAAATCCTGGCTCTCCCCGACCAGCACTGCTGGAACAGAGCTCAGGTGCCCTGTGCCGGTAGATGTCAGCAGCCGCCTCTCCCGGCTCTCCCATCCCCTCTCCCGCTCTCCCATCCCCTCTCCGCTCTCCCATCCCCTCTCCCGGCTCTCCCATCCCCTCTCCCGGCTCTCCCATCCCCTCTCCCGGCTCTCCCATCCCCTCTCCCGGAGTTCCCATCCCCTCTCCCGGAGTTCCCATCCCCTCTCCCGGCTCTCCCATCCCCTCTCCCGGCTCTCCCATCCCCTCTCCCGGCTCTCCCATCCCCTCTCCCGCTCTCCCATCCCCTCTCCAGGCTCTCCCATCCCCTCTCCCGCTCTCCCATCCCCTCTCCCGGCTCTCCCATCCCCTCTCCAGGCTCTCCCATCCCCTCTCCCGCTCTCCCATCCCCTCTCCCGCTCTCCCATCCCCTCTCCCGCTCTCCCATCCCCTCTCCCGCTCTCCCATCCCCTCTCCCGGCTCTCCCATCCCCTCTCCCGGCTCTCCCATCCCCTCTCCCGCTCTCCCATCCCCTCTCCAGGCTCTCCCATCCCCTCTCCCGGAGTTCCCATCCCCTCTCCAGGCTCTCCCATCCCCTCTCCCGGAGTTCCCATCCCCTCTCCCGGAGTTCCCATCTCCTCTCCCGGCTCTCCCATCCCCTCTCCCGGAGTTCCCATCTCCTCTCCCGGCTCTCCCATCCCCTCTCCCGCTCTCCCATTCCTCTTTCCCTCACCGGGACAGGGTGAGGATGCCACTCTGGAACTCTGTGGCTTTACCCCAATCCTGCCATCTCCACATCACCCTGACCTAGCGAGGTATCAGTTTTGTTTGAGTGGGGAGCAGCTGTGCTCAGCTCGAGCCTTTGGGACAGGGAGGTTAAACAGCTGCATTCTCACGAGGGGACAGGGCTCAGTTTAAACAGTGCTTTCTCCTGGTGCTAACACCTTCAGCACTGTCCTGACACATCGTGACTCTCCTGAGAATGCCAGAGTTGGAAATCTTTTTGTATCTAGACTCCTTCTCATTTTTAATGAGAAAAATTCTGTAAAATTCAAGTCCCCTTGCTTCATCACAGAAGAGGGAAACAGACAAACTGAATTAATGTGTGGTTTACGTATTGTCACTGTTCAGGTATCTCTGGCAGAGGCCAGAATTGAATTTCAGAGGGAATATATGGAACAGGATCTCTTCTCAGCCTCCAAACTAACCTTCTGTTGTACAAAGCATGAAGACTGACTTAAATGTGACATCCCTGGATATTGTTATTACTCACAGAGATATCCAGTTCCTCAAAGTCTTTCCTTGCTATATTCCTTAACAAGGAAGCAGGATCCCTGTCCTAATTTTGACTCATTGCTGGACATCTGGGATTGTGTACAACACAGGAGGGGTCTCAGATTTATTAACAATATTTCATGTGATCCCACACTAACGAGGCTATGGGAGCATTTGCCATTTTCATCAGAGCAAAGCTGTATTACTCCAACCTTTAACTGCCTTCCACAGGCAGCAGGTCGGGCCCCAAGACTTCAGGCTTCTGTGGCAGAGACACACACAGCTCAGCCAATGCCAAATGAGAAATTATCTCTGCAATTTGCACGAAAAGTGCTCCAGCCAGTTATATCCTTTCCTGTTACGTTGTTTTATGTGGTATTTCAGAACTCATATTCATAGATCAATGAATTCTGTTACTTTAATTCTCTGGATTTTACACTGAGGCTGAACTCAACATAAAATAGATTGGCAGATCGAGGCAAAACAAATTCCTGTATTCGACAAGCTATGAACATTATGTCACATCACTTCAGCATCAAAGGGCTGATTAATGATCCTGGCATTTCTGAACTTAGCAATTCCTCCTTGTTCAGATATGAGGCATTGCAGAAGCTGTGACAAGTGTCCAAACTTCTGTCCATTTAATCTCATTAAATTATGGCCCATTCATTTATCTTTCAGCTGTGTTATTTAAGAAGGGCTGCATTTTCAGGCAGGAACCTGAGCAGTGACATCTTGGTAGGCTGGTGGGACACGCCTGAGTTGTGGAGCATTTCGTCCCCAAATGACTGCAAGATAACCTTGCAGAAGGTGCCATCGCTTCTCCTGGTGCCACAGCTCTGCCAGTGCTGACTCTCATTGTCCCCAGGGTCACCAAAGGGGCCTGGGAGGAATTGCAGGCATTGTTTACATTGGATTTCCTGTTCCCATCCTGTTCTCCAGCACCAGAGCACTCCTGCAGCTCAGCCAGAGGCACTCCTGGATTACACAGGCCACTGGCACTCCACAGAAAGTTTTTGAATTTGGGCCATCTGCCATGTCCCATTAACTTCCACAAAGCCTAACTCCACCATGAGGCTTTGAAAACCCAAATCCTAACACTTGTTTCTTCTTGACCTCTTTTGGTCTCTTTTGTCCTGCCATTAGCTGTGAGTTCAGAACCACAGCCAGAACAATCATAGTTAAAATGACGGCAGTACTTCCTGAAAATGTAACAAAAAAGGGGTAAACATGGAAATTTCATTTGGCTGGCTTGAGTACAGCACAAACCTTCTGATACCCAGACATCTGGGCATTAGGATCTACAGCTACATCCAGAACAAACAATTCTTATCAGAAATCATGGGACAAAAAATTAAACTGGAAATTAAGTAATTCTTCTGCTGAACAAGTACAATTTGCTCAGACAGAAAAGAAAAGC
Organism: Pseudopodoces humilis; assembly: GCF_049639895.1. Taxonomy (NCBI): domain Eukaryota; kingdom Metazoa; phylum Chordata; class Aves; order Passeriformes; family Paridae; genus Pseudopodoces; species Pseudopodoces humilis. Next base: position 666,834 of record NC_142219.1, read on the forward strand.
AGGATATAAGCATCAAGTTCTGTCTGGTCTTTTACACCCTGTAAAATCATTTTGTGCATATTGCTTTACAGGCAGATATTTAGAAAAAAATTATTCCATTGTAACATTTACATACTCAAAAGTGTCATGTTCAAAAACACAAAGTAAATGTACTTTGAAATGCCCTATCAAAAGCAAATACTCTTTTGCTTTTAATTAAAATCCAGTAATTAGACAAGATTTTACAGCACGTATGCTTTAAATTACAACTCATGTTGATTTCAGGCATGAAAATCTGAGTGATGGTGTGCATTTACATGTGCTTAGTGGATAGAATATTTGCTATTGAAGGTGGCAAAATAAGTGACATATACAGGAGGTTCACCTTTCAAACTTAGGTGAATAAGTTTCAAACTTAGGTAACTTATTAGGTATAATATCACATTACATACCTAAAAAAGGTAATGCTGCAAATGATACACATGCATGGAAAATTCTGCTTGCTACTGTTAATATTCTCCATCTTCTTTACCTAACCTTTTGTAGCTTTGTGCTTCCATTCTGCCTATCCTTGTGACATTTTTTTTCTTAGGGAAACTCTCACTGATTTTTATCAGTGCAATACAGGTTTCCTCATGGCCAAGGCTGCAGTCATTCAGAAGGAATTACTCAGACACCAGAACAGCATGGTCTATAATGCTGCCACATTTGAACAGAGCCTGTAACATTTGAATATATTCTGACCACAGAAACAATGATCTACAGCTCCTTTTTTTTCTTTTTTCCCAACTCCCTGGTTTATTCATTTCTACATCCCATAATCCTTTCACTCTTCCTTGGTATGTCCAATTTAGAGAAACCATCACTCTTCCTCTTCTCATTAAATATGCTCAGAACAGTTTGTATAAAATAAATAAAAATACTGACTAGTTTGAAAAATGTATATTTTTGATGGGAGGAGGTTTAAAGCCAAGGCACTAATTAGCCAGCACAGATGCAGGAAGTTAGATTTTGATGATGTGATCAGATGTAAAAGAAGATAATACACAGTCAAAGAGGGGAAAATGATGCATTATACCCTCAAGAAAAGGATTTGATTTGTTTGGCTTTTAAAGTCAAGTGCTGAAGCCGAATGAGCTGAAACCCGATTTTAATGCATGGAAAGAAACATCTGTGATGGGGATGGTCCAGAATATGCAACATATGGAATGATCAGACAAAACCCCATCTCAACTTCAGAGAGGAAAACTCAACCCTCCCCTGCAAGTGCAGATCCTCCAGAAGATGCCGTGCAGGGAGGGTCAGTGGCAGGCAGCACACAGCGAGGTTTCAGATGTCAGGAACACACCTGGGGAACATCTGGAATCTCGGCCGGGCCCTGTGCTGAAGCTGCTCTTTTCCCTCTCAGCAGCAAAGCAGCCTCGTTTCCCCTGAGGAGCAGGGAAGGAGAAAGCCATAACTCCCCAAACAGAGCTGTGAAGGGACTCCTGACATCTGCAATTCAGCCCTTTGCTGCCCAAGACCTTTCTGCTGATAATGCTTTGTGTCCCTATCCACCAAGCTCTTGTAAGGCCAGCTAATGGCAGGAGCCACTCAGGGGGGTTAGGCACTGCATCACCGCTCTGCAGACTCACCACACAGCTCTCAATCTTCTCACTTGCCCTTTTTACCTTTATTCCAGGAATTTATGCACTCAACACTACTCAAAGCCCTTCCATAATAACTTTGTTTTTAGCAAATATTCACCATAATCGTTCTATTTGTCTAGATTCTGTTAGGACTGAGAGACAGGCAAAAAGCAAATATCTACTTCAGTCTTTTCCTCCTTTGCCTCCTCTGCTGCTGGACTTTGAAATTGCAAATCTCAGTGACAGCAGAAGTTTGCTAGAATCCATCTCTATATAAACTGATAAAGTGCAAGGAAACTTCATTTTTAGCAAGGATTTAGGGTGCTGCCAAAGCTTTGTGCTTCCCAACAAAATGAGTGACAAATGTTGCATGCATAGTTGTTTGCTAATAATACAGTGTTCAAGCTTTTATCATGAATAGAAAAGAAAGCAGATATTTATTAGAAATCTAGAAGACTTTAAAGAGAATTAAATTTGTTTATTCAACCACCCAGATGGTTTGGTAGAAAAAGCAAACATTTCTTGGAATTTCCAAAATATTGTTTACCATTAACAAGTTACTTCTGAAAGCACCATTAACAGGATTTTTACAAGGAGAAAAAGTGATAGGCAACATGATAGAGCCCAGATTTTTTTATTCTCTCTCCCAAAAGACCTTCTTAGGCTGAAGGTGAGAAATATCAGATTGCATTGGTTTTAGGCAAAGAGTTGGCAATCCAAATTCTGGTTTCCTGCATGTGGTATTTAAGCATGTGAAAAACCAAAAACTGTTAAATAAATATGTAAAGATCCTTTTGATAAAAGAAACTCTTACCTTTTCACAGAAGTTTGTAAACATTTTTCCTTCACTTCTCTTGTACTTCTAAAAGTGGTTCTATGACAGAAAGAAGTTAAATATTAATACCTTATGTTTCTAAGGTGATATTCAAGTAAATTTAATTTTCAGATCAGAGAAAAGTAAATCTCCCATCATTCTTTTTTTTCCCCATGATTTTTGAGGGACAGTTCTTTGGTTTCAGGGAGGTATCCCAACTCCATATCTGGTTGATATTAAGAAATCTTTCAAAGCCTTGAATAGCACCCCTGCAAGGTAGGCCAGTATCATTACACCAGGTTTCCAGGTGCAGACTGACAAAACCCAAACTCCTGCTGTTTTTTACAGTGTATATGTACACTCAGAATTTTTAAACACTGCCCCTTCTGTGTCCTGCTCAAGGCTGCTCAGTATCAGACACAAACTGAGTCTGTTCATTCTGATTTCCCAGTTTGTGATTTGGATTTTCCCCTTGGCAATAACACATTAATATTGCTATTTACTCCATTATGCTTTTTGTATACCGAAGCAACAAACATTTCATTTAGTAAACAGCTACCATTTGTTAATACTCCTTGTAAAGCAGTGCAAAACACTTGGAATTAGGTGTCAGAGGCATCTTAAACCAGGGTGAGAGGCCTGCCAGGAGCTGGGAGGAGGCTCCCAGCCAGCAGGATTTACAGTTGTCATTTCCCATCACTAAGTGTGGAGCTCCCCTGCATTCCTGCCTTTCCTCAGCCTCCGATTCAGGAATATCCGGCTGTGGATGCAGCACGGTAAATCCGTGTCAATCACTAATGCATGCACGTCTCCTCCCGTCCAAATGACACAACAGCACTTAAGGCAGCTCTCACATGAAATATCCTTTTAAAGCTCTGAATATAGAACCAGGCAGTGCTGTAATGGCTGGAGTGGAAAATCAGATCCCTGCATGTCAAAAACCAAAATAATTGCACCAGAAATAAAGGCAGACTCGGAAGGGCTATTAAGGAAAACAGAAAAGCAGCTTTCTTTTAATTACTGAAGTGAGATAACCAAATTAATACAAGACTACATCTGTATAATTGAAAACTTTACCACATAATATAATGTCTGCTAAAATAAAAGGCAATAAAGCATTAAAGTTCATGTGACATTTTAATCAGAAAGCCAAATAAATGCATTAGTAAACAGAATTGACTTAGGCAATTGTTTTAGGTTTTAAAAATTAATTTGTTTACCATTACTTCATCCTTGAACTTGTACCATTAATATCAAACAGTGTTTTCCAGCATGTCCATGAGCATATTCCCAGGGCATTTGAAAGGAGCTGAGAGGTAAGTGCTTAGGAGATGCATGCTTATGAGAAATAAACTGCAACACTGAAATATCAACTTGCACATGCAGTGAACAGGAGGGTATAACAGCAGATTTTACAGCCTCTCTGTAGCACCCCAAGGTCTGTACCTTGTACTGGAACCTGAATTCCAGCTGTTGGAACCCCCAGAGAGTGATTCCAGCCCTCTCCTCACAGAGGGGAGGCTCCAGCTCCTCTCCTCGTGCAGCTGATGTTTGGATGGGAAGCAGGAGGGGCAGGGAACAGCACGGTTTGCCTGACCCCCCTTGCTGAGCTGTCATCTGCTGGGCACAGCTGTTTGACACCCAGAGACCCTCACTTTCGGGTGACCCCAGATATCAGCTCAAAAGAACAGGTGCCACGTGGCTCTGACATCTCAAACATTGGATCTCTGCAGAAATTGGACAGAGCTTCTCCAGAGGGAAATCCCAGAGTAACTTTCTCTAAGTCCACTAAGCCCTCAGCTTTCCATACCAAGGAAATCAACTTAAGCTTCTGATTTACCAGAGCTTTGCGCTTTGGTGTAACTACTTACACCCACATAAATCCAATATAATGGGAGCATTTACCCCAAATTGTACAATTCTGATTTCTACAGAGCCTTTAGTGCTACTGTGAGAAGACTTGAGTTCTTACTTGAGTGCAGTTTATTAAAAATGAAAACATACATGCACACAAAAAGCAGAATGATGGATCACAAGTTTTATAGATCCTGCTCTGCAGGATGCAGTCAATAGTGAAAAATTTCATTATTTCCTGAAAGTTGCATGTGGGTATTTATCATTAATATGCCAATTATTTGTTTTCATCTGGAACTGCCTATTTGCAAGTTGGGACATACAAAAAATTGGCTCCTGACAACTGAGACTTAAATTTCTTGAAAAAAGTTGCTTGAATTTTATTAAATACAAAAAAATCATGGTCAATCTTGTGTGTTATGCAGGAGGCTCTCCCTGCTCATATTCAAAACTCAGTTGATAACCTTGTATGTGAATTCAGCTTCCTCCTGTGCCTTGCACTGCTCAGTGATCACAGGGCAGCCCCAGCATTGCTTCCATTCATGTCCAAACAAAGGAAACTAAGATTGTATTTATTGCTTTCAGTGTTCCTCTTCCACTGTCACACTACTCTTAGTTAATCAAGCAGTGTGCATCAACTTGCTTCCTGAAAAAACTGGAAAAACCTGCTGGAAACATTCCATTCCCTCACCAAATCCTTGCACTGCTCATATACTGATTAATTATTTATCCATTTTGAAATACACTATTGAGATAATCAATACTTACTAACTTGTAGTAAGTATTTGAAAGAAAGTGCGCAGCTATCTTAGGACATGAAGAACAAAACATTTACTGTTCCTGTATTTTTTTCCCTGGAGTCTTGTATGTCAAAAAATATTTCTTCAGACAAAGGAAAGCATTATTCTTAGAAGACATCCCTAGGAAAAGAAAAATTCCTGTTCTCAGACTTGGAGCTAAATTCCAAAAAAGCCAGAATAGCTTAAAATGTCTGTTTTCATTATTTATTGAAGGGAAATTAGATCTCTAAATTCACCTACTGCCTGTCTTAGAGGTGGAGAGTAGGCAAGGTAAGAATAGTTCATTTTCCTTTTAAAGATGATGTTACACCTACTCCATGCAGATCTAGCAGGACTAAGCACAGGGCAAGAGCAAGAGGAGATAAATGCTTCATCTGTCCTACCCTAGAACAACAAAATATGTCAGAACAGAGAGGTCAGTTAAGGAACAGACCTATTCTTTCTCTAAACAACTTTAAATCCCAAGATTTACGCTGACAGTCAGCTTCCAAAACTACAGGGACAAAAAATGAAGTCTCAGAAGCCAGGTCTATTTCTGGAAACCTTTGGTCAGTAAGAAAAAAATCCCCTTTTGTTCCGATCCAACAGAACCTGTTCTACAGCTGTTGTTCATCAGCTCAAGCACACTTTTATGACCCAAAATGCAATATCAAAGTGTTTCATGTGTTTTAGAGAATGAGGCATTATTGACATTCCCATCTATTAGAAGCTGAGGGAAAACTGCATATTGATGATAGCAGAGTTGTTCCAGAAAAGAAGGAGTAAGAAACCGTTTAAGGTTTTATTAGATATCTTCTGGATGTTGGATTACCCAACTTAAACACTGGCATAAGGAAAGCATTCCCTAGCTTTGGTATTTTCTGCCTTCCATTTACTGCAGATGCACGTTTTACCAGACAAGATGGTTTGGCAGCTTTTACACATGGTCAACCACTTTCAAAACCTCTCCTGATGAAATCTTAAGCCCAAACACATGAACAGCAAATCGTATCTCAGTTTCAATACAGATGGATTTAATTTTTGTTAACATACTAGTCCTTTATTACCAAGCAGATATATAAAAATACATAAAGTAAACAAATCATCATAGAATTATAGAATTGTTTGGGTTGGAAGGGTTAAAGCCCCTCCAGTGCCACCCCTGCCATGGCAGGGACCCTTTCCATCGTCCCAGGCTGCTCCAAGCCCCGTCCTTGGGCACTGCCAGGGATCCAGGGACAGTCCCAGCTGCTCTGGGCACCCTGTGCCAGGGCCTGCCCACCCTCACAGTAAAAATTCTTCCTTATATCTAATTTAAATCTACTCTCTTTCGTGTTCTGTGTGATTTATTTCCCCAAAAGATAACTTTGCATTAACAAAATTAAAGCTGCTTTCCAATCACTACTGCTTCTTTTAAAATCAGGATTAAATGGCAATTACTTAGGAAGAAGCACTATGCTTATTTTGCTCATTTGCAGTGCTGCCAAGCAGCACACTAACTAGATAGTTATCAGCTGTAAAAACCTTATTGAGCAGAAATAGGAATTAATTAAAGTTGCAGCTCTAGAATCAGAGGGTCAGCATCCCAAGGCTGTCTGAGGACTTTTGTTTGACCTACAGGTGATCGCACTCAGGGTGCTCTCAGGAGGTTCTCTCAGTAGGGAATGTTTTATTTACCACTTACAGACACCATATGACTAAATAGCACGATTGTAAATCAGGTTAAAATTGCTTATTTATTAGAAGACCTTAAGTTTTGAGTCCAGACTTTCCTGTTGTGTAATACATAAAAACTGTCTGTGATGCCAGCAGTCTAAAAACAAACACTAGGACAGCTGGAGCTTTTTATTTCTATTGTACTTGCACGTGCAGTACCAAGCTGTATCTGTAAGGGTTGTCTGTTAAGAGATCTCACAGAGCAGTAGTTACTCGCTTGAAGAAAAGAGAACAGCTTTGAAGTTTCACACCATTTTGACATCATCCACTCAAGTACAGATTTCTCTTCTAGAATGCTTACATTGTACCTTCTTACAAATATATTTCAGAACTTGCTAATTACCCAGCTACTCAGGAAGAAAGCCTTGGCACACCAGTAAGAAATGCTCATACCAGCAAGAACTACTCCTGCAACGTCAAAGTTGAAGGAAAACCACAGAAATCATAATTTAATTCCCATTTGAACTGAAATCTACTTTGGCAAAGAAGAAGTAGAACCAGTACCATAAAATGTGACTCTACCAACAGGCCCGAAGGATATTTTAAAGATAAACAAAGCCCACCCCTGACGGAGCCATGAGCTGATTGCAATGTTTGGCCTCACGGGGCAAGGTCAGACATGACCGGCCAATGGGCGCCATGTTGGGCTGTGCCTTCCCCGTCTCTCCTGTTCACATGGCAGGTAAAACATGAAAGAAAACATTCCTTCCTGCAGCCCACCCAGCACAGCAGAGCCATCGTTACCTGGTGAAGGTGGACTGGAGGGTCCATCCCGCCATCCGGGGGTGCCTCGGCCGTGACCCCTCACACCCGTCAGGCCCTGGCTGGGCATGGCTGCTGCCCCGGCCCCTCACCGCCCCTCACGGCCCCTCACGGCCCCTCACGGCCCCTCACGGCTCCTCACAGCCCCTCACAGCCCCTCACGGCCCCTCACGGCCCTTCACAGCTCCTCACAGCCCCTCACGGCCCCTCACGGCCCCTCACGGCCCCTCACGGCCCCTCACAGCCCCTCACGGCTCCTCACGGCCCCTCACAGCCCCTCACAGCCCCTCACGGCCCCTCACGGCCCCTCACAGCCCCTCACAGCCCCTCACGGCCCTTCACGGCTCCTCACAACCCCTCATGGCCCCTCACGGCCCCTCACGGCCCCTCACGGCCCCTCACAGCCCCTCCTGGCCCCTCACGGCCCCTCACGGCCCCTCACGGCCCCTCACGGCTCCTCACAGCCCCTCATGGCCCCTCACGGCCCCTCACGGCCCCTCACGGCCCCTCACAGCCCCTCATGGCCCCTCACAGCCCCTCACGGCCCCTCACGGCCCCTCACGGCTCCTCACAACCCCTCATGGCCCCTCACGGCCCCTCACGGCTCCTCACAACCCCTCATGGCCCCTCATGGCCCCTCACAGCCCCTCACGGCCCCTCACGGCCCCTCACGGCCCCTCATGGCCCCTCACAGCCCCTCACGGCCCCTCACGGCCCCTCACGGCCCCTCACAGCCCCTCACAGCCCCTCACGGCCCCTCACGGCCCCTCATGGCCCCTCACAGCCCCTCACGGCCCCTCACGGCCCCTCACGGCCCCTCACGGCCCATCATGGCCCCTCATAGCCCCCCATCATGGCCCCTCATGGCTCCTCACGGACCTGGGCACCCAAGGGCAGTGCCAGGGGCTCGGGCAGGGCTGAGGAACCGTGCCAGGTGTGAGCTGAGCTCCCTGAGGGCCCTGCTCTCCTGGTGTACCTGGACTGAGCCGTGGATCCATGACGGGAGGCAGGAACATGGCGGGCTGCGCAAGGACTTGGGCAGAGGCGTGAGGTGAGTTGGGATCTTCAGCAGGACGCTGGGCTGGGAGCTGCAAAGACCCCGTTCCCTTGGGAGGAGGGGTGCAGGTGGGGCTGCCCCTCACACCTGTGTGGGAAGAGGGAGGGAGTCCTGGAGCAGGGATGGGGGTACCCCTGTGCGTACCTGCCCACCTTGGCATTGGCATTTCCATATATTAGAAGCTGAGGGAAAATTGAATATTGATGATAGCGGAGCTGTTCCAGAAAAGGAGTAAGAAACCATTTAAGATTTTATTAGATATGTTATGGATGTTGAACTACCTGACTTTAACAATGACATAAGGAAAGCATTTCCTAGCTTTGGTATTTTCTGCCTGGCAGAAGAGGCTGCCAAGGTGAGTGACTGTGGGGCTGGGCAAGGAGCAGAGCTCAGAACAGTGAGCAGGCTTTGTAGAGAAGGAAAACAACACCAGGCTGCCAGAATCATCTGCTCTTAACAATGCTGAGCAAATTCCTGCACTCCTTCTGTGTGTGTATGGCTGTGTTTGCACTGGGGTTTGAACCTACACTGGATTTTGTTTGGGGCATATCCCTGAAAGCAACCAGCATTATATTGAATATCAGATTTATCCCAACTCTGATTTTGTAGAGATGTTTCTATTTGCTGTTGGAGTAGTGTGCTAAAGAATAGCCATAGCACAACCTAAATGTATATTTCACTTACCTGTTTAACAGACCATGAAATAACACAGGCCACACCATGTAAGAATTTTGCTCATATTAGGCTAGACCTTTTGTTTCCTCATTATATGCTGTGGTAGATTTATCTATGGTGAAATACAAACTGTAATTTATTATAAATTTGTGAGGAAGTCTGTGAGGAGGATCCAACTCTATCACAAGGAAAGGGATGAAAGCAAGGGAGCCGATGCCTTGTGCTGAGGTGACTGAGGCTGAAAGGTACGAGTGCACACCAGCACTGCTGCCTTGGACACAGAGATCAGGAATGGCACATCTGTGCCTCACCTGTGGCACTGCTGGCCTCTCAAAAAGCCCTGCAGAGCTTAAAGGAAGGGGAGAGAGCTGGCTACAAGCCTTTGCTTCTTCATGGCCTTTTCTTCTGTTAGTTTGCCTATTGTAGAATACTCTGTCCCACCCCTGGATTTTCTCTCTGCCTTCCTTCTTTTCATTTTAGTGCTTTTGCTGAAGTTAGCATTTACTTCAAATATCACACACAAAACTGACATTGATTTCTGACCAGCAGTGCAGTAAAATTTAAATGAAGGTGAAAGAGCCTTGACTGGGAAGAGAAACCATGACATTTATCATGGACACATAGAATAGTTTGGGCTGGAAGGGACCTCAAAGCCCATCCAGTGCCACCCCTGCCATGGCAGGGACACCTTCCACTGTCCCAGGCTGCTCCAAGCCCCATCCAGCCTGGCCTGGGGCACTGCCAGGGATCCAGGGGCAGCCCCAGCTGCTCTGGGTACCTGTGCCAGAGCCTGCCCACCCTGACAGGGAAGGATTTCTTCCTAATGTCTAATTTAAATCTATCCTCTTTCAGTTTTAAACCATTATGCCTCACTTTGTCACTACCCCCATTTTCTGAAAGACTGATTACCTCCTCAGCCACAGTGGTGCTGATCCCTAGAAATCTGTGATGTATTCTTCTGACACAAGGAATTAGATTTATCTGATCTCTGTTACAAAAATGTATGGGAAATTGGTTTTCTTTCAGCATGGTATTTTTTAGAAGTGTAACTGTTGACTGAGGCAAACCTTACATCATAAAGAAAAAGATAAGAATTTAACTTCTTGGAGACTAACAGACTTTTTTCACACCCCTAAACTGAACTATTTTACTGTTAAAATGAACTGTTTTGCTAATAATTTTTCTCCTAAAAATTCCAAGCACATTCAAAAAGGAGCAAATCATCCACAGTGCATCAACTGTTGATCCTGCTTTTGTATTGGGGGATAGATTTGGAATATTTTTTTCTCCAGAAATTCATTGTGCTGGAATAGACTTCTGAGACGTAATTAAAGGTAATAACGTCAAATGCACAGAAACTCCTGAGTGTTTGCTGCCCACTCTCAGTTATCCATAATTGAATACGCAGTTAAGATTTTAGTCAATTTGTCTGGAAGTATTTCAGTTTATTTGCTTTACAAAATCTCCTGGGCTCATCAGGAAGTGCTGCACTCCTCCCCTCATCCCTTGCATTTTCTGGTTAATGCTCCAGCCTGTTTCCATGCAAAGGGCTGCTGCTTGAGACAGGAACAAAGTGCATCTTTGTTTACTTGCATACATTTACATCCCAATGAAAACCATCACGTTGGAAACATCTGAGTTAATTTTAGGCATTAAATTCAGCAGGAATATTCATATGAGTAAATATTTTCACAATTGCTTCTGTCCCAGAGGATAGACACAAATGAAATTTGAAGTCTAATATACTATTTTTTTTCTGTGAATGTAAATTTCATAGGAGAACATTGGTTTTTTCACTCTTTGCTTTTAAAAGAATAGTTCAAATGATCAGACTTATTAAAGGGACTCTATCAAGGCTTAATTTAGGAACTGATGCAGTAACAATATAAAAAATAAAAATATTTAAAAAATAAAAATATTAAAAAACCAAATCCATGCTTCCTTAGTGCTGTTAATCTATGGTTTTCTGTAAGACTGAAGTTGAGCCTGTGTAAAATACAGTTTTGCATTTGGATTTTTTTTTTCTTCTAATGAGCTAGAGAATGTAGCAGTGTGGTTTTTTTTACTATTCTTTCTTACATGCCTCTGTTTTTTTTTCTTCTAGCCCATAAGAGGTTTTTTGCATGTCTTAGGCTGAACGAATGTGTAGGTATTTCAAGTGAAAAAATATTGGAGTATGCATATGGAGTAATACAAGTATTTGTGGTGATGCCCACTGTCTGTATTTTAAAAAAACAAAAATAACATTACAATAACATATATAATGTTAAAACCTGGCCTTGCAGCCCAGCCCCCTTCCCAGGCCTTTGTTACTTTGCCATCGTGAGGGGGGAGTCACCTGCTTTTTGCAGCTTTTTGTTTGCAGCGATCCTTTCATGTTAAATCAAATCAGAAGTATTCAACACTTAACTGTTGCTGCTGTTTTGTTACCTGAAGCATTTACCTGACAAAAAAAATAATGACTGCAATATCCCATAAGGTTTCCTCCATTATCAGATTGACAGTGGCATGCTGTTTTGATTTAGATTAGTGGCTCATGATGGTTGCTCTTAAAACTTTTGCCTTCCCTAAAAACTCTTTTTCAACTAGTATTTTTTCTGAGAAGGTGAAGGAGCTGCTCCTTCACAGAAGTTACCCAATAACTTTGCAGTGAAGAACTCCTGTGTTTCAAAGACAGAATAATTCAAGTGAGCTGAATAAACCTCGCAAAATTAGGATGTATTTATTGACCTAAGAGGTTTCCTTCACTTGGCATGAAGCAACGCAAGTGAAAAAGTGGTTCTGAAGCTGTCTGTGCTGCCAGCTGCAGGGAGTGTCCCCATCACTGCTCCTGAGCTCAGCATCCCCTGCACACATCCCATGGTGTGGAGTGTCCCCAGCACTGCTCCTGAGCTGGCTGTGCTCCTGCTGAGCTCCCTCCATCCTCCCCTGCACACATCCCATGGTGTGGAGTGTCCCCAGCACTGCTCCTGAGCTGGCTCCTGCTAGGCACCGTGCTCTGGCAGGCTTCCACCAAGGGAAGGGACAGCAGGCCAAGCAACCGGGCAGAGCAGAGCTAAGCAGAAATGTGAATTATCATCTGCTTTTAGAGCTGAACAGAATAGAAATGTTCCCTGTTTCCGCTGTACTAGTTGGATTTGTTTCATACAATTAATGAAGCTGTGCTGATTTAGCACCCTGCTTATAGTGCAGCTATAATCTCAGAGCTTGATCGATTTCTCCAAACATTAAACAAAATAGAGGTGAAAACACTGCTTCAACTCTTACCTCAATTTATCATACTTTCAGCAAACATCAATTAAAAGAAATAAATTACACAGCATGTACTGAAATCATTGGCACAAAGATAAAATGGAAGCAAACACAAAGAAGTTCAGTGTCTTTTTCTGGTGACCAACATGGCAGTAGGGATTACGCCCTGGAATTACTGTCCTGGGAGGCCACATGGCACTCTCCAAAGGGTCCAGCAAGGACAACAAGAACATCTGCCAGGAATGACCTGTATGTCTTACCTTGGAGAAGGTAGCTATATTAGCCAACTTCTTTATCCTTATAATTTTAATATCCAGTAAGATCCTTGAGATTAATTAATAACAGATGTCAAGAAAGGGTTTATCCATGTGTTGAATTAATTGGGAAAACAACAGGAGAAAAGAAGTTAATTTTTGTTTTATTCTTTATATCCTAACCAGCAACCATCTCCCCAGGCTAACCTAGAGCTCTTCAAAACAAAAGATTATCATATTACTTTTCAAAAAAGTAGTTTCCCCATAAGCTTTTTATAAAATTCAGATCAGTCAAACTGCTGGAGCCTTCCCTTTGTTTAGTGCAGGTCTGAAGCCACTGCTGTGAGTATCCCCAGGGCAAGAACTGCAGCCATGTGTGTGCTCTAGTGCAGGTTTCGGTGTGAGGAGAGGAGAGCAGGGCTGGCTGGTGCAGCTCAGCAGAAATTCGCTGTGTGGGCTGACATCTGGGCTGCATTTTTGGTAAATGAGTGCCAGTAGGGTGATTGACAACAAAGGCAGCGGCTCTCTGGGTGCAGGAAATGCTTGGGAAAGGATGCTCAGGTATTATGTGGCAGCAGGAGGACAATTAATTCCATCCAGTTACCTAATGGATCCTGGGACATGAGAACCAGGCTCTAAAAATTACTTAATAGGAATAAAATATTTATTTTTTTCCTTGTATAATGGATGAGCTGCCTTAAAATAGTGCCATGTGAATAAACCCCTCTAGCTCAACAGCAAAATGCTCAAGTTGTCATCACGTCTGTGTGTATGAGACATGACTGAATCAGTTCTGCTTAATTCAACTGTGAAAACAAAATCATGAGGCCTGGGGATTTCAGGTAGCCCCAGGAAGGGCACCCCAGCATGTGTAGAACTATTCTCTGTGCAGGACACTCCACTTAGGCTGGAATTATTGCAGAGGTGTGATTTGGGCTGTTGCCTGCAAAGACAGCCCCGAAATGCTTTCCTGGAGGATGCTTTTAGATGCTTTGTGTGAATAAATGAAAGGGACATTATATATTAGCACCTGGCAGTGGAACTGAGCAGCACCAAGCCTGGATGCTGTATTAATGCAAATAGTAATCAAAGATATGGCCTGAGCAATATTTCTAGTTACTCTTTTCAGTGAATATTTTGGCACCAAGATTAGAGAGGAAATTACTTCTTTTTAACTGTCCAGCAAGCTGAACAATTTAACAAAGAAGCAGTAAATTGTTATCAGCAACTCCCACTTAAAAAGATTTCTGATTTGCTAATTCTGAGGCCAAGGCCATCTCCTAATTTTTTTTCAATAAGCATTTCTAGTCAGGTTTTAGTCATCAAGAACTCAGTTCAGTTTAAGTTTATACCTGTCTTGCTTCCACAGTTTCCTTGACTTCTACTCAACTTGTGGGAATTTTGATTTAGAGACCAGTCCAAGAACTAAATATCAACAGTTGATAGGAAAATGCTTCCCTGTGCACTACATAAAGGCATCATAACTTACACCCCCTCATTCTTCATTAATATGCAGTTATAAAATTTATATACCACTTTAGTCATTAGCATATAAATTGCCACCAATATACTGCATTCCCAGAGCAAAAATAAACCAGTGTGAGGAAAGGAAAAGCTACCACAAAATGCCTGATATTTTTATATCTATAGCTGCTTCAGTGAATAATAACCCCAGAGAGTCAAACTGTTACACTTTGCTTCATTATGTGGAAATGTTGCTGTGATCACTTCCTCACCAGTCTCAATACCTTACAATTTGAAATATCAAAATATTTTCCTGTCTGGAAAGCAAACAAGTATTTTTGTAGAATATTCTAAATAAAAATCTAAAATCAAGTTGATGTTGTTTTACAATGTTACTCAGGCTCCAGACTGGAAAGCATTTTTTTCCCCACTCAGGAGAATGTGAAATTTGTGACTGTCTTTATTAATGACCTGCTTGCTGATCTTGATGACTTGGGTTAACACAAAAGCAGCTTTGAGGGCAGGATCCAGAAGCTGTGGCAACAGGACTGAAGGGAGAACCCTTTTGAGATGGTCTTCTGCAGAGACATCTGTGTGTGCAGGGAAGGCAGCTCCAGCAGGACAGGTTGAAATAGGTGGCAACTTTCTGTTAAAGTTTTGGAGGTTTTAATCAGAGCTGGAGATGTTCCTGTGATGTGGGGTATTCACAGTGGAAGATGACAGTGGAAGTTCATGAATTTTATTTGACACTTTATTTGAATTGCAATGGACACCAGCTTGCATCCTCTTCAGGTTTAGAGATGCATTATCAGCTTCTCAAGATCACAGTTTCAGGTAGTTCAATTGTTCCCCAAGAACACTTTTTGTTTTACAAGAACAGAGCATTTTGACAGTCTTGTTCACGACATAATTAGAACAATTAAGTCATTTTAGGTTAACTTCAGCAGCAAAGAACCCCATAGACTTTAACAGAAGGAAGACTGGCTTTGAACTAAGCTTAGGCATGATTTTTTCTTATGCCTTTGAAGACACAAATAAAATAATCTCTCTCACATGGCTGGATTTGCTGGTTAATTATCCACAGCATCTGCAGCACAGAATCCAGTCTTGGGCCATTTTAGGTTTAGCAAGACAAATGTATAGCTCTGCAGTCAGAAAACTGCATCCCTGCTAAAGGCACTGACATCTGGAATTGCCAAGAGCCAGGGGCTGGCTGGAGTTAGTGGCTCTCCATGTAGGTAAAAATGTACTGCAAGGTGACTGCCCATTCATCACCATCCATGGCTGGGCTTCCCATTGCATTATGTTTTTGAACATATCAAAAGTCTTTTATTTCTTGCTAGAGGTGGCATCCAATATCGTGAGAAAATGTGGAGGCTTTCCTACAATAAAATAGCAGAAATTCTTGTGCTTTTTATGGAGTGTGAATGGCAAAGTTCTCATTTGGAAATGTAACTCACCACAGTTTTAGGAGTGCTTAGAAATAAAATCAGTCTGTCCTGTAATAGAGGCTGTCACAATGTCTGTGTTAGATGAAGTGCAAAATGTAGGTATTTGTAACTGTGGTGTTATTTCCCTCTCTATGGACAGATCTTTTTTCACAATTACTTATGAATATACATAAAAGTGACAAGAACTTCTCCCTTCTGGTCATCTCTGGGAGCTGGAAGGAAAACTCTGAGCATACCAAGCAATATCCCAGCCATGGTTTCCTTCTGAAATGGCTAAAATGAGCAATGCTTCTCTCTGATGAAATTTCTGTGTCATTTCCAGTATAAATATTGTCAATGATTATTTGCCAGTCTCTAAATACTGTGAGTATTTTTTCCCCTGAAACTTTCTGATTCCTTGCCATCATTCCGTGTTGGAGCAGTGCTGCTGTGGCTGGGAACGCTGGAAGTGCAACAGGCGCCACTTTGCCAGAGTTATCTCTGCACTCCTGGTTTTGAGATGGAGGCTACTTGGAAAAGGAGGATATTTCTCACCATTTTGGGAAGTGTTACCGATCCCTGAGGAAATGCAAACATCCCACACTCAGTTACTTTATTCAAGTGTAATTTAAAACCGGCTCTCAAGCATAATGGGATGTTACAGCCAATATTTATTTTTCTTTCATTAGATAAATAGTATTAAATTGCAATCCTTGAGAAAATTGTACAGACTGTATCACATTTGAATGTGTTTGAGCTTGAGTCTCGCTCAGGCAAATTCTCATCATATTCAAATAACCATCATTATGCAAATAAGAACATCCTCATTGCCAAGCAAGTTTAAAATGGATGGTTGTTTTTTATCATGATGGATTATCTTCCTCCTGGTAGCAGCCACATGCACTTCAGAAGATCTGTACAGGTCCTGGCTATTCTTCAGATTTCTTTTGCCAGTCGCAAGCTGCGTTTTTTTGCCAGCAAGGATAGATTTTGATTGTTCCTCTTCCCTTCTATGCTGCTTGAAAAACAGCAGAACCAAGCTTTTCTTACCACCAGGGGTTTTGGCTTCTTGGTTGTACTGAATTTTCGTGTAACAAATAAAGTTATTCTGTGAGAGCCATTTTATTACATCAGTGCTGCCTCAAGGTAAAAGTTAATTATAATTCTGAAAACTCTAAATATAAGGCTGCAAAAGCCATCTTCTCTGATCTTTGTCTCTGATGTACATGTTGTGCAAAAGGAATGGTAGAAGCAATAAGTTACAGAATTCAGCCCTAACATAGGCTCTCTGCTATCAAAGTCATTTTAAATACTTAAAAAGAAATGGATTGTTATGGAGATGACAGTGTCATACGGATCTGTTACTCAATTTGTTAGACTTTTACCAGGTTCCTCTACAAGCTGTGCAGAAAATGGCTAATTTTCAGTCCAATTACAGATACTGCAGATGAAATGCACTGCATCAGTTTTTCATGACAAACAGAGGAGCACAGTGAAACATGACTCTACAACTAATATCTGTTGCAGGACAATTTTTGCAGATGATGTTCCATTTAATTTAAGAAACATGAGTTCTATGAAATCAAAGAAATAAATTCATTAGAGTGCAAACTTTTTCACATGCTACAGGAATCTCTACAAATTTACCAGTGCCATCTATATCTAAGCCTATAAACCTTGACTTCTTCACTCAAAGAAAATGTCTACAATCTACCACATTAAATTATTTTTCATTTTTGCTTCTATAATATTAAGAAGACAAAAGGTCTGCAGCAGAAATAATTCTTTCTGTCCTAACCTTACAAAGTTTGATTAATGCAATGAACAATAAATAACAAAACCAATACCTCTCATATTTGGATTAACTGCAACCTTCCAGGCCCTTTCTGTTCTGTTCTCTTGTTTTTTCTACCAAGCATACTGAGGATTAAGAATTCAAAATAAATATCTGAAAAATAAATGTTCCGTTCTCTGCAGAGCCATGAGAGAATGTGCGAGTTACAGGCCAGGCAGGCTTGTTATGATAATAACATTGCTCTTATTTCTATTTACAGTTAATGTTATAGCTTCTGTAAATTAAAAATGCCACCAAACTCCTTGAAAAGGAATTCAAATCTATAAATAGCTACTTTATGCACACTGTAGAGTTTCCAGTTCTATTAAGCAAAAACATTTGCATCCTCTAGTCCAGCAGCTCATCCTAAGCAGTGATGTCTGCATGCAAGCATGTGCCACAGGCCAAAATCTGCTTCCATTTATATCTTTCCTTTTAAGATCACTATCTTAAAGAAGTGGAACAGGATATTTTCTATGACCAGATTCTATCCCTGGCCATTTGTGTGTGATCCTGAAATAACAATCAGTTCCTAATCATGGCTGATCATAAGCAGTTGTCAGTGTGGATTATTTATTAAAAGATTGATTTTTGTGCAATCTCTCAAGTACATTTTGATTTTTTGAAACTCATTCTTTCAGTAAAGTTAAATACCCCTCAGATTTCTAATTTAATGGAAAGTTTGTTTTAGAGTAGGTCTTCAGAGACACATGAAATCATGAGATTTAAACTACTTTTCTAAGTGCTAGGGGATAGGAGTTGACATTTTAGGCTTTTTATCTTTAAAATTAGAACAAAATATCTGTGATAGGAGGATTCTTGTAGATACCTACCACCCGAGGGGAAGGCCTTGGCAAGGAATATTACATTTGTTGTAGCCTTTCCCAACAGCACTGACTTGGAACTCTTGCTCCCATCAGCCATGGAGCAGATAATCAAATTTGTACTTGTAGTCTTAAGTCAGAGCTAAATCCTGGAGTGCTGAAAGTTGCTGTGTTTGGGAAGGATCAAAGACGTGCCCGTGTTTCTGTGTGCTGCACTTTGATTCAATTATGAAAGAGGTGATCAGCCTTTACAGCACTCCAGGGGTCCTTGGATGGAGTTAATGAAGAGACAAAAGGTGCAATAAGGAGAACTCTGCTCTGAGTCACTGCTGTGACAGGGGCAGGAGGGGAAGGAAAACACCTCCAGTCTGCCCCAAACCTTTATTGACATGCAGAGGGGAAAAGCCTCGGCAAATGCTCGCTGGAATGAAAATATACAGACTTAAAATTCATAATTCCTTGTCCCGGGCTGGAAAAAAGAACTTAATGACAACAAACTGTAGCAGTCTACATTTTCTTTTAAAAAGCACAGTTGTACTTTAAAAACATAGAGTAGGATGCTGAGAAGTTGTGTTATAACTCCTGTTTATATCAAAGGAAACTTTCCATGAAACCAGGCACATCTAGCCCATCTTGCAGGAGAGGGGATGTGCATGTCGTCATATTTCACATAAGGCAAGAATGTATTGTTACATTTAAAAAGGCAAAATGCCCCATATTGGATAAATAATTTGTTTTGGTTTTTTATTTTTAAGGAAGGAACATGGTATTGTATTGCAAGAACCTTCTGACAGTTTGGATTTTTTATTTGGTTGGTTTTTTAAGGTGCTGGCAATTATAGAAGCTTTGGGGTATTTTCTACATACAAGGAAGCATACAAGGAAGCTACACTGAAAAGCAATCCAGTTTTGTTTCCACAGCTGATTCTACTGGGGAATTGGTGGTGTTAAGGGAAAAAAACCAACTATTTTAGAAAATGTGGCTGCACCCCTTAGATGAAATAAATGAGCTATAGCCTCTTTGTCATTATAGAGTTGAATTCAGTTGGAAAATTCTGTGTATTTCCCCTCTTTTACCAGTGTGTTGTATTTCACCAATAACTCTTTACAAAACAGGAATTGAGACACCTCTCATGCCATCATCTTTACCTCTAAAACAATTTCCTTGCACAGCCTGGGATTAAAATTATTTTTCCTTTGGCTAATACGAAGGTTGTTAATTCCTATAATGCAAGTGTTGTTTATCTAACACAGGCAAATAATTTACTTATTAACAATTAATTGAAAGGCTTTGCTGCTTAGTGTGTGCAGAGTGAGTCGTTTGTGTCATTCTTAAATGACAAATAATTCCTTCACTGCTGTCGATTTCCCTGGCTGGAATGGATGTGTCCTTAACTGTTCGTGCTGTTTGCTTTGCTTTATTTTTGGATAGGCCAATAACCCCCTTTGCTGAGAAGTGCATGGCTTTCTTTTCTATCACTAACTAGAGAGAAATCACTTTTTTCCTCCTGATCAGACCATTTGCATAGTTTAGCTTAATCTAAACCACTCTGTTGTGCTCTAAAATTGAACCCAGTGATGTTTCTCCCAGTCCTGGTCCCCCGGGCTGTAATTTTGGCTGAGCACAGTGACTCTTCCTGTCCTGCAGCAGCAGAGTTACGACAGCACCACAGAACATTCTTCAGTTCAAATGTTGTGCCAAGCTCACAGAGAGAGAGCACAACAAATAAATGAAAATGAAATCAGCTGCTTTTAAAAAAAATAAGAATTGCAGAAGGATGTAGCTTACCTTGTGAGCTCCGTTTCATAATGACAGTTGGTTTATTACACCTTTTACAGACCATGTGTTTAATCAATATAAAACTCTAATAATGTAACAAGATCCTGCAATGTTTTCTGACAAGTACTTGTAAATTTTTCTGGAATACTTCTTGTTAAACAAAGATTAAATGTGGCTATTAAAAGTGGGCAATAATGTTCCAGGAAGAGCTTTATTTCTATACATTAAATGGGTACTGGGAAAGGATTGTTAGGCTCTGTAAACTTTAAAAAATGAGGTAGTGAGAGAATAGCTATTACTTTATATAAATAGTCCCATAAGCAAAGCTGCACTTGCTTTGGACTACAAGTCTGTGAGATTCTCAGCAGTACAGAAAGCAAACAAAAATTATGTTCATTCCTATATATCAGCACTTCAGGTAAAATAGTCTGAATTTTGTCAACTCCATGGTATTAATTGATACTGTTTAATTAAATCACCTCAACATGCATTGCTGAGGGTATTACTCACTCAGTAATGGCATCACTAACCTGGCAACCGTCACTTTAATTTTCTGAGTACAACTTGAAATGGTGCTGGACAAAAAAACTTGAAATGATACCGAACATAAAAACTTGAAATGCTGCCAAACATAATCGAGGTTTTAATTTGCTGTCTGAATCAATGAGTGGCAGATCATGAACACCCTCACTCCCAGTGATGATCAGCTATGCATGGAAAGTCCTGACCTGTTGTAACCCACGGTATGTGCCGATGTTCATCATAGAAGAAATCGCAAGTTTCTGACCTTCCAACCAGAGTTAGAAGGTTTCAGTGCTGCAGAATAACTCCTTAATCCTTAAAAAAATTCTAAGAGCATGCCCAAAGCTTTGATTTCTTTTAGGAAAGGAAGTGAAGCTGATGCCCATGAACAAGATCATCTGCTTGATAGAAATTGGGCATGTCAGCAATTTGTAGTCAGCTGTTAACCTTGTGGGTGAAACAGAATTCTGTGGGATAGAAAAAGCATTTCCCAGGTTTACCCAGACAGGTTTTGTGGCTCAGGCTCCATAAAACCCATTTTGCTGAGTTTTGAGGGGTCTGACACCTACATCTGCTGCTTTTCCTCTTGAAGCTGAGTCATAGCACAACAAAGAATGGAAAGCACTTGGGTCTGGAAGGAGAGAAAATAGAGCTGAACTGTCCTGTAGTGTTTGGACAACCTGAGAATCCTGCTTGTCTAGTTCTGGTGAGTGTTGAATATAAAACTGAACTGGGAAAATCACTCTGTTCCCTCTCAGATGAATGTCTTCACCACTAGGTTCAGATGTCACTGCAGTGTCATACTCCTGACAGAGACCCCAATAGAAAAATGTAATTTTGCATTGCCATTGAAGATCATTCCTGACGTGCTCAGGAGAGAGCTGGATGTTTACTGCACATTGCCAGTTATGCAATTCAGTGTTAAATCTACATTTATGTGACTTTGAGATAAAGATTGCATTTGCTCTAATCCTGGGATAATCCTTGCTTATTTTTGGAAATCCTTGAAAACAAACTCTGCGACAAGATCTATCCATAGGTATTTTTAAAACCTCAAGATGATCAATTAACAGCAACTCTCTTTTTTGGCAATTCTCCTGGCCAAATAAAGTCTTTTGATGCTCATCCAAAGATGTAAGAGATAGCATTTTTCTCCTTGTGCAAATCACAAGCCAGACTTTTGAAGTTAATCATGGTTTAATGATAAGTACCAATATGAGCTAGATGAGAATCAGGTGAAGTGCTTAAAACCAAGTAATAAAAGAATTCTCTCATAAAACCCCAACAACTAATTTCTTCATAATACTATTGAATAATGACTTTGGAAAATACAGTACTTCAGAAAGACAATATTTTATTTCTACTCCTTAGACTTTTCATCTCAAAATATTTATAACAACTCCTAATGCCTCTCTTCCAAGTGTTCAGAGCTAGTGGCAAAATTTTTTAGGGTTTTTTTTGTAGTTAGCACGACAGCAAAGGATACAGTTTTCAGACCTCTGTGCAAGTGCATGAGTGTAACAGCCCAGACCAGGAGAACAGCAGCCAAGTGTCAGAAGGGAATGTCAGATCTGAGTCTGGGGCTGCATGAGCACTGCTCAGCCCAGGGAAGGAATATTCCCTGCTCTCTCTAATGCACTGCAGCTCAGTGGCTGCTGTGGAAGGCTTCTCCTTACAAACAACAAACTGCTTCCAATAAGAGATCCATGGATTGATGTTTAACTGATCACTTGGAAACATCGTGCTTACATAGGAACAATTGTCTCTGGGAAAGACCTTTGTCCAGTGTGGTTTTGTGTCCTGGGAAATGATGCAGGCAGATTGTTTCAGAGGACAGAGGTTGAGCTCCTTCCCTGACTCTGTGGTGTCACATTAATGTGTGTTCTTATTATCTCCCTTTATTTTTTCTTCCAGTCTTGCTAATGTACATTCATTGCAGGTTCTAATCCCTCAGCTTTCCAATTTTGCATGCAAATTTGTTTCTTTTTCACAGGTTCTTGTTTTCACAGGTTGTTGGTTTGGGGATTTTTTGGTCACACATTCACAGAGCTAGTGCAACTTTCCCCTGCCCATTTCTTCTTCAGCAGCTCCAACTGCAAGGACAGCCAATGTTTATAGTGAGAAGGTTAAAATATTCTGGATATCTTCTGTTGCTTCCTCCCATTTACTGACGCTGCAGTTTCAATATGAAATCTACTATAGTGTGGAAGCTGTTTGCAATATAGTGTAAGGGCTTCCTACCATATGCTCTCCCATCTGTGATAAGAATGAGGGCTTTGGAAAAAAAGCAAAATTTTCAGTGTGACTAGAGTTGAACTGCATGCAATTTCTGCCTGCTTTGAGGAAATCTTGAAAAGTAAATATGTGCATTATACATGTCATGAATTCTTCTGCCTCCTGTTCATTTCCCATTGCTGATCAAGCATTTTCTGTGTAAAAACCAGTGGCTAGGATCCCTGGAGAATGAGTGGAAGTGGATAAAGCTCAGGAGCTTAGTTCAGTAATCATTTTGCAGACACTTTAATTGCTCTCAGTGACTTTAAGCCCTTCAGTGCTGACGGACACTTTGGAGAGGGCAGGTACAGCTTTGCTGTACAGATGTTGAACTTACACACAAGTGTCCCTGTAACTCCTTTAAGACCTTTTGTGGAACCTGCCTGCCTTGGTTACCTCTGGTGTTTCCAATGTAAGTGAGGCCAGACAGGAAGAGCTCTATGGGCTGTACTAGACAGCTTAAACACCTCCCAAGCAACCAAGAAACCCACAGAAGAAGGCAGAAAGATGAACTGTTTAATTCAAAATGTCTTTATAGAAATTACCTTTTAATCTTACAAGCTTCTGTATTGCAAAGATTTTTCCTTCTAACATGTCTGATATCTCATCTCCCTGCAATGGAGTTAGCAAGTCTGCATTTGGAGGTAAAAGGATCACTGTCTTCTAGAGAAGGTTTGAATTTGGCTCTGTGTAACTACTCATTTTGCAACACTGGATCTTCCATTAATAAATATTTTATAAAGAGTCAATAAATTATTAATCTCTAATAGCATTACAACATGGATATAATAGCAAAAAATGTAATAATCACTTTACTGTTGGGTATTACCTATAAGCAAATAACAAATTTCATTAGACATAACAATCATTTATCCTCCGTTAAAAATCGATTAGACTTACACTTTATTGACCAACCCTAAATACACAGTGTGATCTAAAACACACAGAATTTGGTATGCAGACAAAATATTGCAAAAAAACATAGCCAATATTTTGGGCAACAACAGTTCAGCAGCCAACAGAGACCCAAGAAGGCAATCAGACAAATATTTTTTGTATCTCTAATTTAAGTAAGCCCATTCTTTCTGAAACCATATTAAGCAAGACAATCAGTCAGTGTGCTTTAAGGGACTCAGCTAAGTATCTTTTGATATCTAGAAATGGAAAACTTTAAAAACGAAAAGTTTTGCTTTTTCTTCTAATGCTCTTGTTTTAGCGTTTCCTCACGTCATTTATTTCACAGTATTTTATACATTTATGATGGATATTTAGTTCAGACACCAATTCTTGTCTCATTTTGAGGAGCGTTGTGCTTTGGTGTCAGGATGTGTGGAGCCTCAGTGAGTGACTGCAGCACTAGGGGTCACTGGCACTCCATCAGTAGCCGCGTCTGGTGACAAACAAGGCTGGCTTTTGTCGCAGCCACGAGCCCATTTTCCTGGCAATTGCAGGAATGTTGGTGCTGCCAAGCAGGCGACTGCTTTAAGGTCTAACGTGTGCACGCCAGTCGGCAATAAATGTGTTTATTCCCTGGCTCTTTGGGTTTCTCGTTCCTATAAATTCTTGGGCTGCGCTGTTTCTGTGTGTTTGAGCCTAAGCCGCAGTCAGCTCTAAACTGCTCCACCCGTGTTCCCTGCTCGGGAAATTCCAAACCTTTGGATCCAGGGCACAGGAATCAGCCTGGGGCACTAAAATGCTCTCCTTGAGAGGTTTTTTGGCTCCTTCTTTCCAAGAGATCCTGAGCACAGAACATCAACTGGTTCTCAGAAAAAAAATTCTAATGACTGAGGATTGGCCCTCTACTCATGATATTGTGTTATAAATTATAATTAGTGTATATAATGACCCACTAAAAAATGTCACTTGATTAAGCATAAAAGTTACATTTTTAATCCTGTTAATAGAATTGCTGTATTTTCAGTATTTTTTCATATTGAAAAGGAAGGTCCAAGTGATGGATTAAGGGATCTCTGTCTTGGTTTTCCAGAAAAGGAAGACAAATGTTTTCATATCTCCAGAGTAATTTTAAATTGGCTTTGCCTTCCTTGCTTGCATCACATCAGCTTGTCTTTGGTTACATCTCAGGTCAGGCAGGGTAACATCTTCTGTTCTGCTGTTCCATGTTACCTGCTCCTGCAAACCAGTGAGTTTCCAACTGCTCCGCTGGGAATGTTATCACATTTCCAATTGGACACGCTGCCTGTGAGCACTGACATTCCAGCCATAGCTCTGCCCCTGGTAACTTGGCACGTGTTGCTGCTTTTGTACCTGCTCATTTTCTCACAACATATAGATATTTCTTCTCATATTGACTTTTCCCTGAGGTGCACACATATTTTTTTGTTTATTTATTGAGTTTTCTCTGAGCTGGCCTCTGCATTTTATGTGATTTGGTCTTTATAAATCATTGCACTTTATTGTGATATGAGTACAGTAACTTGCAGCCAGAGCAGCTTTTAAAATCCTACTGCCAGATGAAGCAAGTTAATATATTAGTTCATTAATTCAAATCAAAATGCCCCCTTAGATATACCTTTGCCTGTTAGGGTGCTGCTGATTTAGCTGAGAAGAGCCTAGCTATGTTGTGATAAGGTCCCTCGTCACTTTTAGAATGACAAAGGAAATCATTTGGAACTGAGATATTTCTGAGTTTTCATTGGAAACAAGTAAAGGAGAGTGGAAATGCTGGCATCATCTCCTTTGCCAGTGGTTGTGGACTGACTGCAAGGCCAGCAGCACAAAGCAGAGCTGTAGGAATGCTGCTCCCCACTGAGGCTGGTGCTTGGTTGTTCAGGGGATGGCACTCAAGGGGCACTGCCATGGACAGCAGAAATCCAACTGACAAAGAGCTCTTGCTTTCTGCCTGGCCAAGGCTTTCCAGTGACTCTGCTTTTCTCATAAAACAGAAGCGGTACAAGGAAATCAAGTGACTTCATCTTTTATTTCCCTATATGGTTTGAGTGAACAGATGAAAATTAACAAAGATTTAATGCTTCATCCTGCTGTCACTGAAACAAAAATCTAAGCGCTAGTTAATGTCAAAAAAGCGTAAATGCAGAAATTAAGAGGCAACAAAAGCGTGTGACTCAGTGTGGTCTTTGTGGCATTTCCCATTAAGCTGTTCTGATTTTCAGAGTATTTCTGTGGGAGCATCACAAAGACACTCAGCTGTGACTGTGGCACAGCTGGCCAAGATGTGGCATGCACGAGCACCCAAAGGAAGTCCCTTCCCCAAAGACTCTGTACCACACAAACGGAAGAGACCACAGGGAGATGTGATGAGGAAATACGAGATAGGAACATGAAATAATAATGGAACAACTTACACTGTGCATTAGAAATGGCAGTCACAGTACACCTGCTGCCTCATGGCTGCTAACTGTTTTGAAGACAACACATGAAATTGTATAAAATTGCTGTGAGGTCAAGCTGATCGTGCTGATGCCTTTTCATCTTCTGAATCTCTGACTCTAATTGCTCCTCTCTTTGCATGTTGTGCTGTTGCAACCCAGATAATCCATCTCAATGCCCTCTGTGCAATCCCATGCAAAGGAGAAAAAAAATAGGAGTAAAAATCTGTCTCTGTAAAAATCAATGGCAAGACATACACTGACTTCAGCTGCACCAGGATTTTTCCCTCAGAGTTAAATTGAAAGTGAAAAATATTTTTGGAGAAAAATGTCTATCTGCTCAAGTTAAAAGACCCAATAACATGCCCAGCTCTTCCAGGTCTGTGGGCACTGAGAGACAATTTTTAAATGCAACTGGCTTTTGGAATGAATTGTTTGCTTTCAGATCACTAGGCATATTCTGTATTTCCATGTCTTTTTATCTATCTCTATAGATTTATTTATTGAGATATCTGTCTCTCTCTCTCTCTGTCTATCTATCTGTCTGTCTGTCTATCTGTCTATCTATCTATCTATCTGTCTAGATGTGAAATACTGAGCAGAGGAACATTTTTGCTCATGTACCTAGTTCCAGTTTTCCCTTGTCTGCAGTTCTTTGCCTTCTCAGTGGGGCTTCCCCCAGACCTGTGCTTTTAGACTGTCAAAGAGGGGACATTACTGCTTAAAAAAACCCAACCTCAAACAAAAATTGGAATTGATAAACTGATCAGAACAATTAGCAATTTTAATGACGTTAAGTTAATGCATCACACTGCAGATGAACCAAGAAGTCTCAGGGTGAGGATGGATCTTTTCATTACCTTGTTGGGTCTGAATTAATCAGTTTTTTACCTTTTCCATTAGGTTGTGGGTTTTCAGGTCTCCCCACTCTCTCCCTTGTTTTCCTAATGCCAGTTCTTCCTTCACAATTAGTGCTGTTAATCACCCAGAAAAGATGAGGCATTCTTGCCAAAATAACATATTGCTAATGAAACAGGAAGATGTTCTCTCATTCTGAGTTGTCTGAATTGCTGTGATTTCCATGAACAGTGCACAGGAAAGTTTTTCATCCCAGAAGCGTTGGCCAGGACAGAGTTTGCACAGCTGATGTGCTGTCACCTGCACTGGTGGGCACAAACTGCAACTGGAGCACCCACTCTGCAGGGGGAACTTTGAGTGGCCTGACCTGCAGCTGGTACTTCAGCAAAATTCCCACCAAACCAAAAGTAACATTATTTCTGGGCAGGGCAAGAAATGGGTGCACTTGTCATCTCTGAAGGGACTGAACACAACAGTTCATTCAAAAGTCACTTGGCTTTGAGAGAGACTCGAGACCCAAATCTGGTTTGTGGGGATAATGAGATGGTGGAAGATGAGGAGGAGGATGTTGACAAAATATTAAGTGTCCATTACGACCTACTAAAAGTAAAAGTCTGCATAGTGGTCTGGAGGGGAAGCGTATTGATGCATAAAATTTAATAATTAGTTAGTGACCTTACAGAATTACTTTAAAAAACATTAAGGAAAAAGTAATAATTATTTTTTTTCTTCTCACAAGACCAAATTAAAAAATTAATCTATTCAGTGAGTAGCAGCATCCCCGATGAAGGATCCTAGGTTCCCTAGTTTCCATATTTGGGCTGAAAAATGAAATAAGTGCTTCCAAGTCTGTTGTTTCAACAATGATGTTGCATGTCCAGTATATTTTTTTCTTTAATTACTTTGGTAACTAAACTGCCCACACCTGTATCTGGAGAGAAAGCTCTTCCTTTGCACTTTTCATTCTTTGCAGAGACTTCTTTTTGAAGCTTCTTCACCAGAGCACAGATTAACTGGAATATTATCCTGGCACATTCCACCCTGCCACTGAATGAAGCTGGACACTGACTTCCTCCTCCAGAGCATGGCTGCTGTGTCTGGAATAGTGTTGTTGAAAAGAATTCTTTTATGTTGTACAACACTGCAAGGTTTGGCCACTACATCTGTCAATAACAGTT
The DNA here is from genome assembly GCF_049639895.1 of Pseudopodoces humilis. Lineage (NCBI taxonomy): Eukaryota > Metazoa > Chordata > Aves > Passeriformes > Paridae > Pseudopodoces > Pseudopodoces humilis. Next base: position 695,117 of record NC_142219.1, read on the forward strand.
ACTTATCCTCTCTCAGGTAGAGGATATTCTGAGCTGGTACATTTCTGTTTGCAGCGCAGTGCCAGTTCTAGAGACGTGCTTCATTTCAGCTCTGGGGAGCCTCTCAGGAGCTGGGAATCCTTCCAAAGCTGACATGAACTTCTAAAATGAATTCACACCACCACACAAAACGCAGCCTTTTCTCACTGCATGGGTAATGGTGTACTTCTCAGTGTTGGCAAACAGAAAGTGTGCAAAGTTTATTTTGATAGACTATTTACAGCTTCACTGTTGTGGATGTTGATATACAGATGTATGTTTTTATTGTTCCCAAATATGTACTCCAGGAAGGAAGAAAATGACTATAAATTCTTGTAGCTACTTCTTGTTGTTTTTTGTCTTGTTTTGTTTTGTTTTGGCTGTGGTAAATTGCATTTTACTGTAATTCTATCTGCCAAGGATAATATAAATCCCATTATTAAGCTTGACTAAATGTTTGGGTTAGTGTTGATACCTTCTGCAATGGAAAACCTGAGGTCAGTTATCTTCCCGCAGCATTTTTGGAGACTGTTTTAGACCTAATGTCAGTATTTTTGCTGCTGGTTTTGAACATGTATGAAGTATTCCATTACACACCCTTCACGTTATTTCCCTGTTCCACCTGTACCGCACTGGATTTGGCTCACGACTGTTGCAGTGGCTTGGGGAAAGCTGAAAATACAACAAATTGGGATGAGGGAAGGAGCCAAAGCCTCGCCACGTGCAGCAGCACTCTCAGGGCAGTGCGTCCCTCCTGGCAGCCACAGGGATGCGGTGTTTGGGATGCGTGTCCGTGTCCGTGTCCGTGTCCGTGTCCGTGTCCGTGTCCGTGTCCGTGTCCGTGTCCGTGTCCGTCCGTGCGGCTCAGGGATGCTGCTGGAGCGGCCGCAGGGATGCTCTGCCTGCCCGTGCTCCCGGAGCCACCTCTGCCCTGTCCTGTGTCCTGTGTCCTGTGTGCTGTGCCCTGTGTCCTGCTTGTGTCCTGTGTCCTGTGCCCTGTCCCTGTGCCCTGTGTCCTGCTTGTGTCCTGTGTCCTGTGCCTTGTCCCTGTGCCCTGCCCTGCCCGCAGAGGATGAGCTGGGTTCCAGCCCGGGGATCGGCGCCGCTGCCGCCACGCCCGGGGGGAGCGGGCAGGGGCTGGGCAGGGGCCGAGCAGGGGCAGCGGGGGAAGCAGGCAGGAACCGGGCAGCAGGAACCGGGCAGCAGGAACCGGGCACAGGAGGCCGGGCAGCGGGGCCGTTCCGCGCATCCCCGGCCCGCCCCGCTCCGCCCGCTCCGCGCCCCGCTGCCCGGGGATTGGGGCTGCCGGGCCGGCGGGGGCGAGGCGGGGCTTGGCTCGGCGTTCTGTATTTATTTGTTTGGCGGGGCCGTGGCGGTGTTGGGGCGGCGGTGGTGGCTCGGGCCGGGCAGCCCGCGGGATGCGGCGGGGCCGGCGCGGGCGGGCGGGCCGCGCCGCGGGGCGGGAGGTGCGCTCCGACCGCCGCCGCCGGCCCCGGCAGCCCTGAGCGCCTCCCCGGCCGCTGCCTGCCAGCTGCCTCCCGTGCGGAAAGTCGGGCAGGTCAATGAGGAAATCGAGAACTTGAAAGAAAACGAAAGAAAAAAAGAGCGCGCAGCACCGAGCCCCGCGTGTGTGGATGATTTCGGGGCTGATCAACATCACCTATAGGGAAACTTGGGTGCCGGCCGGGGAGCCGCCGCGCCGCTCCGCCGGGATGCGGCCGCTGGCCGTGTGAAGCGCACCCCGGCGGCGGGCGCTGCCCCGAGCCCTGCCCAGCGCCCCGCACCGACACGGGCTGCCTCGGGCAGCTGCGGCTCCGCGCCCGCATCTCAATCCAAACTGACTCCTTTTCATTTCTGGCGAGGAGAGGGGTGTTTTTCCACAGCATCGTCTGTTTTGAAGAAAGGAGGGAGGAAAGGGGAGGGTTAAAGCTAAAGAAGTAAATCTTCTCTGCGAAGGAGATGCCTTTTGCTCTTTCCAGATGATCGTTTCTGAAAATGTAGCGTCTCCAGCTGACCGCTTCTGATTTTGACTGCAAAGTGTGTGAAACTGATCCCTAAGTGCTCCACAAAGCGTAGGCTGTCTGCTTCCGGGATTAGCAATATGGGGCATCTGTTGTCGCCTCTCCTCTTGAGCCTGGCAGCAGTTTTTTCCAAAGGTAAGTCTCCATCGCTTCTGTTTCCTCCCTCTCTCTGTAATGCCTTGAGTGCTGATACCCACAGCTCAAGACAGAAGGACTTGGGGGAGCCGTGTGCTAGTCAAAAACATAGAGGATGTGATGGGGAAGCCTGAGTGGAAGGATCTTTCCTTGGGTGACCATGACAAACAGCCTGGCAGTTTCCTGGGGCATGTGTTCCTCCTTACTGTGCTTTCCATCGGGCAGAAGATGCTGCTGCTGAGCTTAGCTGGTAGCTCTGCTTTGGATTACGAAGGGTTTGTGATACAGAAATCTGAAATCCCCAGAGGTACAAGCTGTTGGAGTTGGCTGCCCCACCATTATCTTCTGTGGTGTTTTCCAGATGAAAAATCCTGTATGTCAGACTGACTGCCAGTGTTTTACTGGACCAGAGAAACAGGTACATAGTGGAACATTTAAAAGCTTTGATGAGATGCTGTAGCAGGTGTCTGATATCTTGCATGCAGAATAGAGTTTGACTGTCCTGATGGCATCACTTCAGACAACTCAGTGATTTCTTCTTGGAGCCCTCGAGCTTGTTTACAGTTTGAATTCTGAAAAGCAGCATACAGACAGTGCACATAATTTGTATGCATTTAAAGCTTCCTCAGAACTTGAAAGTTTTCATCGATGGCCTCAGCCAAAAGGTGAATGCACTTTTGCAATACTTGATTTTGATGATTCTGAGCATTCCTGTGAAATACAAATTAGGAGATGTATACATTTCTTCGGAGCAGATACTGTGCACCAACAGTTATATTTTGGCAGGAGACAGTTTTCACGTGGTTAAGTCTTCAGAGGGGAATCAGAGCATACGCATTTAATCTGTGATTTTGCAAACATACTGGCAAAGAGTTCTTATAAATATCCCTGTTAAAAAATGGTATTAGTTATTCTTAACACCCTTTTACACTTCATGAGATCAGCACTTTGCTTTTTCATGAAGTGAGTTATTTTTACTCACTGGATACAGTTTGTATCCAGACCTGAATTTACTGACAGAAGGCAGAATACATAGCTGTGTATTTCTGTGGTGGTTCCCTGTATCAAATTCCATTCTTCTCCTTTTTCCCTCAGAACAGGTAAAGAAAGAAAGGAACAAAACTGTAAATCTTCTCAAATGTTCCCTAAATGCAGTGCCTACATAAATCCTGTTCTAAAGTTGCAATTGGAAATGCATTAGCAGCAGGGATTAGAAGTCAGAATCTTTTCAAGAGATTGCTTCATTCACATTGCACACCAGTGGCTTGTGATTGCCCAGCTAGGTTGTAAATGATGTATTTTATTACAAGCAATAGCATCAGTACTTTGGATAGGCTCACAGGGCAGTGAAAGTATGAACTTCTTCATTCCCTGGCTTTTGCTGCGTTTCAGTTTGCTGCCCTACCACTGCATTAACATAATTTTGGACTGAGATTGCATTTTATTCCAGAACTGGAATAAATGGCATTTCAGTTTTACAGAATACAGCGTTTCTTTTATTGCCAACTCAGCAATTGCAGCGTTCATATGTGATTTCATTCTGAAATGTTACTTAAATCTCTTTTGAAAGGTGTATTAGGAAAAATTGCTTCATCAAAGGGGTGTCAAGCCCTGGCACAGCTGCCTAGGGAAGTGGTGGAGTCCCCATGGCCGGAGGGGATGTAGATGTGGTGCAGATGTGGTGCAGATGTGGTGCAGATGTGGTGCCTGGGGATGTGGTCAGGGTGAACGGGGCAGTGCTGGGTTAGCAGTGGCATTCGGTGGTCTCGGGGTCTTTCCAGCCTAAGGGATCCTGGGATTCCATGAAAGCAGACACAGGAGATGCCAGCAGAATCCCTGGTGGTGGCTGTGCTGTTGATCTTGCACTTGAGGTATCCCAGAGCTGACTGCTGTGTGCGTGCCAGGGCTCTGCTGTTTACTAACACAGATATCTGTCTTTAGTGCAATTGTGTATTTTTCCTTTGCTAACAGACTCCATCTGCACTGTTACACCTTAATGCAGCGGAAAGCCCAGAGTGTTCCAGAGATTCATAGTATGAACTTCACAGTGCAAGAGGTTGATTCCCACTCCCCTCCACGTAGTAAGATGAGTGCACAAAAAATAAATCAGGCGTGATTACTACTACAGGGCATGTTTCTTTGATGCTTTTCTGTTGCTAATAGAAAAAGTCTCTCATTTATGACATGAAGACAAAGTTTTCCTAAAGAGATACAAAAGCTTTTAACATGCATCAGCAATCAGCTGTCTATTGTGTGTAGGGCTGCCGCTTATTACTCAGAGCCATGGCAACACACCTTGTACTGCGCATTTTCCAAATCTTCCAGGTAATCATGTTGAAGACTTGAGAATACTATTGTGATTTTGCTTTGCTTTTATCTTGTAAAATGCAGAGCTCCAGCCTGAGAAATGAAATCCTGTTTTCAGTAATGAGCTAAAGATCCTACCAGGCCAGCTTGTCAGGGATGATATAATCCACGTGTCGGTCCATTGGACTGTCAGTCCAACGATAGATGGATGTGTAAGGGCAGGGGTGATTCTGCTCTGGAGCTGTAGTTCTGGGGCAGTTCCATCCCACTTCTGTCTTCAGCAGATTTTCCTTGAGTTAGTCCTAGGAGGCCAATGCTTGCCCTCAGATCAGCATTTTGCTCTTTGTTATCGGAGGCGAGAAGAAGTTCTTGGGAAATTTTCAGTCAGAAAATAACCAGGTGCAGCTGATGTTATTGGAAACAGACTCTGCAACAGGCACAATAATGTGGGTGTTTTGTTCTCTTGTTTAAATGGCAAGTCACCAGCTCCACTGGAGTACCATAAAAACTTCAATACTTTATTTGAGCTCCAGGTTCCATGCATAAGCCCAGGGGTAAGTCTGGAATGAAAACAGCATCTCCCATAAGATGTCAAACACTTTGGAGATCTATGTTGTATGAATGTCTCCAGATAAAACCAGATTTCAATGATTCCAAATTTCAAGTTTAAGCTGACTGTAAAAAAACAAGTGAATGTTTTAGTGACTTGTTCTGCTTGTGTTCAGCTGAGCATTTTGTGTTCTTCTGTGTCATCCTGGGCAGAAATCTTCCTGCAAGTTGCTCTCTAATGATATCTCAGGCCATAGAGCTGCTGGCTTGATTTTCTCTCAATTTTATTGAAATGGAGGCTTGGCAAGTGTACTAGGCAGGATTTCCTTGTATCCCCTCAGGGTGTTCCTCATAGCTAGAGATGTGCAGAGCACATGTGCAGTGATGCAAATCTCCTGCTACAGCAAGGTGAGCGTGGGGAAACAAGGAAAGCAAACCCCCAAATGTCTCCAGAAAAGTGGTTAGTAATGTATTAGTAATGGGATATAATTCTGTATGTGGGATTAAAATCAAAGATTGTTTTATTTGATTTATGAGATGTATTTTTTCCCACTCCCTCTTGGTGGCAGCTAGACAGGAGTTCAGGGTTGAATTACAGTTCATGTTGGCAGATTGTGATTGTGATGATGAGGGACAATCCTTTTTCTCCAAGTAACAGTGCTGGTGTTGCTTGTGACAGAGCCATCCCTGGCATCTGTTGCTCCAGCTGTACAGTTGATCTGCATGGGAAATGTGGTGCTTGCTGCTTTCACGTGAACATAAAGTACACGTGTGGCCAGTAGGAGCTTTTCCTGTGAGCTCTGCCAATGGGCAAAAACCCCAGAAGTTTTCTATAAAACCCCCAAAATAAATTAAATCTTTCCAGCTTTAGGTTCAAGCAGTTTCCTTAAACCCAAAGTTTTTGTGCTTTGTCCCAGCTGCATTGAACTTGAAGTTGTTTGAGACACTATAAAAGGGAAGGGGAACTTCCACTTTTTCACTCTTGCTGTGTTTCTTGCCGCAGAGTACTTTTGGGAAAAGCCCCATTCTGATTCCTTTTCTTTCAGTAAAAATAATAAATTCAGACTAAACAAAAAAATCCACAGCTAGACCCATGTTTTATTTGTCAGCTGGAATACTGGCTTAATTTGATTTGGTTTCTAGTATTTCCCTGTAATGTTCTCATTTTTTACTTCAGTCTTTTCTTTTATTAGTTCCTTAGGACTGGCAGGCTCTGTGACACCAACCAATGTTTTAGATATTAATAAAAGCAGCTTTATTCAATAAAGATCAGTTTTATTTAATAAAGGAGAGAATCAAAAGATAATCTGATTTTTCATGCTGCATTCACATTAAATCAAGCTCCTGAGGTGGTTGTGGATGCCAAGTCTGGTGGCAGTCTGTCACGGGTCCTAGGATACATAAACATGACTGCAGACAGATTGATTGCAGGGAAGCTGAAGAGGCAGCTGAGATTCATCACAAGTTTGGTTTATAAAGTGGTACATTAAATTACTTGATTTTCACCAGTCTTTGTATTATTGCCTGCTGCATTATTAATGGCAGCTCCAAATGAAGTGGATTTTAAGTAGTTTCGAGACCTGTAGATAACGCTAATTATCATGAGCAGTTTAAAGTACATATTTGAGGATGTTAGGCTACTTCACCCTGGGCTTGAAATGTGGGCACAGTTACTGTAGAATGAGATTGGCCTCTTCATGTCCCTGATTTCTTCTTTTATTGAATAGATCTAATTCCGGTGTAAGGTGTTAGCCTGATGGGGATTGAAATGCTTCATCTTCCCAAGCACAGCCTGTGTGATATCAGTGCAAACTTCCATAACTTCCTACAGGAGTGTAGCTCTGTGATAGAGGGAGATACAGCATCTATTGCTGCTGCAGTCAGGAGAGGGGATTTCAGTGCCTTCAGCAGGCTTCAATTCAGAGCAGACAGAGTTTTCTGGAGTGGTGTTTTTCAGCCGTAGCCCACACACCAGTGGTGATTCACAGAACATCTGAGCAGTGTTGTGAAACCAGTGCCAGAAACCTTCTGCGTGCAGGCGAGAAAAAACCGAGGGGAGGAAATGGAAGTAACAAGGCTGCTTTCAGGCTGCATCCCAATTTGTGTCTGGTTGTAAACAAAGACCTTTGTCACAATACCAAAACCAGGGCTCTGTGTGAGATGCTCTGGATCTCTTTCAGAAGGTCCCATGGCCCTTTTCCTTGAAAGGGCTGAGAAAAACCACTGTAGTGACTGTGTAGTAGACTGTGGTAGTTGGAAGTGTTGCTGTGAGCTGTTTGGTGTTGCCTCACTGCTTCAGCCACAGGCTCTGCTGCTGTGAGTGTTTGTGATCCTCTGCAGCAGAGGGTGGTTTAAATCACCACTGAGCAGTGGCTCAGTGGAGCAGAGCAGGAGAACCCTGCCAGTCACTTATGGCATCTGCACTCTGGGGTCAATTAACTGCCTCGGAACTTCCTCTCTGTACACTGAGGATGCTTGCTTGTTCTCTCACCCTCACTGCTGGGAGTTCTTAATCAAGGTTTCCAGAAAGGTTCCTTGAGGGAGTTTTCTGTGCTGCAGACAACTGTCTCCCTGGAAGTGGCTCAGCAAAATGCACTTTTGTTTCTCGTATGAGCAGTGGGTAAAAGGTTGGTAGTGGACTCATCACCGTTACCACATTTCCCCAGATTTACAAAACAGAAGGCTTCTTTTCTCCTCCTGTAGTCAGTTCACCTTCTCACAGGCCCCTCTGGCTCTGTTTTTAAAGTTACCTTGAATTGGTTTGGTTTGTTTAGTTATTTGGGGTTTTATTTGCAAACAAAGCCTTTGCCACAAGGATGTTTTGGCTAAAGTGTTTCAGAAATTCGCTATGGTAATGGTTTGTAAGCAAAACAGACCCACATCTGAAAATGACCATGTGGATTCTGAACCGTGGGAAGGGGAAGGATATTGAATAATGTAGGTATCACAAAAACAACAGGAGAAATCAGCTGGGTATGTATAAAAAATCTGCAGGGGTAATAATAGCAAGCACCACAAGCAGAGGTGGGGAAATATGTCAACACACTCTTTACCCTGGAGGGACACGGCTTGGAGGTGGGCTAAGGAGCAACAGGAGCTCCTCTCCAGATGAACCAGGATGCTCCACATCTTGTCTTTTGATATGTTTGCTTTCAAGAGAGGCAGACTGTTGAGCAGACAGTCTGCAGATCTCTTGCTGAGGAGCAAGGCAGATGTCCAGATAATCACACAGATGACTCTGCATGTCCTGCATGCAAAAAAATAAATCCTCCAAGTCACGGAGTGTAGTCTCATCTAACGCTGAATGGTCTCAAAACCTTGAATTTTGTGGGCCCTCAACATCACTTGCTTTTTATTTATATTTTTAAAAGTGTAGTTTTATGTCTTCAGTATACATTATGTAAATTCACAGTGCAAGAGGAGGAACCCAAAGCTGGCAGAGGTAACTAGTCAGTGGTGTCTCTGAATATTGATCTAATCCACAGTACAGGAAAGGAAACAATCCCAATTAGTCTTCAATCCACTCACCAAAGATTCTGGATTAACACATAATTGTATCCTCCATTTTCTGCTGAGCCATGGTGACTCATTCTGCTTGTCTTCATGAAAATAATGGTGACTTGCATCTGCTTATATTTGAAATATCTTTATGCTTTAGTGTTGCATCTCTGTCCTAATGTAATCTGCCTTGCTTGGTTAATTTTGATTTGCTGGTACACATGGGGTAGTTATCTTTCTTGTCTGTGTGTGTCAGATTCCTACATTTAACTTTCTGCTTTGCTGCTAGCAGAGGGGTACACTGCCAGCTTTTCCTGCTCTGAAGGAGGGCTTGATGTTGTTTCTGTATTGTGTTTTGAGCTGCTGTTGGAAGAACTATGCAGCTCTGCAAAACTTCCCAGCGTGATAAATCTGTAAATACACCATGTACCTGCAGTTACACTCCTGTCATCCTTACCTTGTTCTCAGAAATAAAAATAACATTTAGTTTGCTCAGGGTCACAAGTCTGCAGCTCTAAAGATGAAGAAGGATCTCTTTATGTGGTCCACAATCCAGGACTTGGGGCAGAGCTGGGCAGCTGATTGTGCCCAGCAGAGCAAAGAGGTGCACACACACTGCAAGTTCACTGCCACACGTGCTGCAGAGTACAAGGAATACTTGTGCACTCATTTTCCCTGCGTTTGTTCTGTTTAGGATCTGTTTAACCCAGAGTTAGGGGCTTTGTTAGGTGCTGTGCTCACCTGCAGAATTAGCCCCTCATCTGAAAACACTGAACACACTTGTCCTTCCTTCTGTGGATGAGTGGGAAAGGAACATGTGCAAAAGGAGCCTTGCAATGATCTGCTGTGTTAGTGCAGTCAGGTGTATGACTTACAAGTTTTGTCATGTTCCAAGACTGTCATGGCAAGGCCATTTCCAGATGTCACTGGAGAGTTTCTTTATACCCACTCCCAGAATTCTACTGAAATTCCAACTGCCCAGCAACCCTGTGAGTCAGGGTGTGAAAGATGGGGGTCCAAAATGTAGTGGACACTTCTCAAAATCTTATTTTAGTCTTTGAGTTGTGCTGTCCCTGTTAATGACAAAGGCTGGTTACCCCTTCAGTGAATAAAAGCAGTGTGCTGTTTTTAGAGCTCGAGCTGGTGCTCTGCACAGATGTGCCCTTGCTCACGTGGGGTTCCCCCATTCCTGCTCCCTTGTTCCATCTCCTTTTCCAGATTTCTGGGTTCCTGACTTTGCAGAGCTCTGCTCTCTGCTCGGTGGCTGCCCGTGTCCCCTGCAGCACTGTCTGATAGGAGATGATTTCTTGCATACTGAACACTTGTGCACAGTGGGATTCTGTTCTCTGCTCCTGACTCTTTGACACCATCTGCCCAGCAAAGTGGTTTTAATGGGTTTCCACTGAGCCAGGCTGTACTACAGCCCTGGCAGCATGCTCGGATTTTAAAAAATAAACACAATCTCTTCAGACAAGCCACACATGAACATTGGCGTCTCCTGCAAAATTGAGGATTTCATACTGTTTGATATTTTGTGGAGCAGAAATATCTCTGTTTGATAGGCTCTAAAGTGGGAAAATGACTGATAGCTTGGAATGGCCTTCTAATAGTACTGGTTTATTTTTTTAAATGACCTTACAAAGCATTACTTTCCATCCCATTTTTTAAGTCAGGTATTATTATCCTTTTGCAAAAATGAAATCATTTTACCTTGTTAAGAGTTCTTTTCTTTATGAGAGCAGGGGAATGTAGAGGTTCATGATGGTGATTTAGGAGTGAGGGTACCCATTGGCTTTCTGTAACCTTTGAAAAATCACTCCTGTTCCCTGCTTTCCCTTTTTTCAAACTGTCTTGTCTGCTCAGAATACAAGATATTCAGAGCAGGATCTGGTTTACTTGCAGCTATGCAGCATCTGCTGTACATTTTACCACATGAAAATAATTAATTTCTAGCATCTGTGTTAAACACTGCAATGTGACATTCTGATTGCTGGACACCATGAACTGCTCAGAGGCCTGTAAGAACAGAAAAGAAGAGTGGGGTAAGGAAAAAAATAAAGATATCATGAAAGCATCTGTGTGATTAAAATATTCAAAGAGATTGAGTAGATGTTCCCAAAGGGAACATAAAAAGCTTTTTTTTTTTTTTTTTGTAGAAGATGTCATAAAGATGTTTTTGTATTTATTTCTGTTGTAATCCTTGTTAATAAGCTATTAAAGAAAATATTTTCAATGTCTGTATTAACAGTGCAACAAACCACTTATGAAAAAATAGGTTTTTTGACAGATGGTACAGATCTTAGAAATATTTCATCCCTTCTTTGCCCCTTCAAGTCTTTGAGGTTTATTTTAAGCTCCTTAGTTTGGTAAGTTGTGCACATAGTGGGCAGGGGTGGTAATGAGATGGTGAAAGAAACTGGTGGCTGGCCCCTGCGTTACTGATGGCACATGGAAATTGAGAGTCAAAATAAATGGATTCTTCTGACCTTCTGAGCTAACTTGTATGAACAGTCAGAGAATCAGACACAATCCTCTTTGTCTGCCTTTAGGTTCTTTTATTCTAAATCACGTGCAGTCTGACCTGGATCCAGTGTCAGGTTAGCAAAGATATAAAGAAATTCTCACTGTGAATTCCCTTGACAAAGAAGGTGGCGTTTCCCAAACACTGTCCACCAGGCTGATGTTTTGAGTGGTATCTCAGTGCTCCTTTATTGTTGTTAATTATTCATTTGTGTCAAGCTAACTAAGGTAAATACTTGAGATCTGTGATTTTCCACAGGTGTTTGCTGCTGCTGTTACCTTTTTCCCCATTTGTCCTGTCATAACTTTGGCTGTTGCTGAAGATGTTCCCTGCTGTTTCAGCTGCAGCACTTTACAATACAAATATCAGCATCAACTGGGTCTTTGCTTGCCTTTTTATTTAGCCTCTTTATCTGAGCAGCAGTAGATCAGAGTAATGGTCCAATAATCAGTGGTGAAGCATGTATTTGTTTGTTTTCGTTCTGTTTCTGTGCAGTCATGTGCTCCTTTCATCCTTCCATCTATTCCTATCAGAACTATGAGTTTGGTTTGGATCAGACCCTGAAGAAAGAGAAATGCTTGTAAGAGGAGAATACTAAATATAGCAGCCCTTTGTTCCTGTATTTATGGTTTGGTGCTTAGAATGTCTGCGTGTGCATTATAGGTTGTCATCAAATAATCAAATTGCATCAATAATAATAAAATGATGGTTCATGAAGAGATTCTCTTCAACTGTTCTCCTTTCAGCAGCTGCAGAGAAGAACGATGGCTCTGGCAGCCTGTGTGCACTGCTGCCAGCTCTGGGCTTTGGCAGCCCAAGTGAGGAGCCCTGAATCCACGTTAGGTGCAGAGGGGAGCATTCCCTTGTAGGATTTTAGCTGTTGCAGTAGGTCAGATGATAATTTCTCAGGTCATTAACTCTCCCAACCTTTAGGTATTTATGGCCTACAACTTGTCTGGAAAATTGTTGGGAGACAGTGAAGATCAAGGGATGAAGAAAAGTGCCCCCAAATGCTAGAGGAGTGCTGCAGGATGTTATTTGGTGTAAGAGGGCTTTTCCAGTGTCTCAGTTCATCCTGGGAAGTGCTAAAGTTATCCTTTTGTTCATAACAGGTACATTCTCATTTGTTTTCTGCCTGAGAGGAGCAGCCCTCTAATCCTCACATCTGTGGTGACTGCACCATTCCCTTGGCCCCTTCTGGGCCTCTCTTTGACTTGCTGCAGGTGTTTGCTGCCACTTGGATCAATTTGTCACGAGAACTACACATTCTCCCCCTTGTGTCATCTTCTTCCTACAAACAGGCACTATCAAAATCTCCTCTGGAGCCTGTGCCATTGTTGTGGCAGTTTCAGTTACCTTTTGTCCTTTGACATCCGTCTTAGGAAGAGCTGATCGTTGTATTCCTTCTAAATCTGACTGGGCCTCAGCAAATGGTATTCCCAGTACCTCATCATTTTCTTCTCCAATTTCTGAATAAATGTTTCTTTCAGACACTCAGCAAGTGAAGCCCTCCATAATTCCTGCACTTTCTCTTGTCCCCCTATTTATAGGTCAGTGTTCTCCTTCCAATACCGAGTCTTGTTTGCAGCAATGGGTGAACAGAAGGAAATTCGGAGGAAAACAGACCACATGTAATCTTAGATTTAGAGATGACACTGAACTTTAGTACTGACCTATACGAGTTACCAGAAAATAATTGAAACTCTAGGCTGGGAGCCCAGAAAATTAAGATTGAGGGCAGGTAAGAAGAAATTTATGGAAGTTGGAAGACAAGAAGAAATAAAGATCGAAGCCTGTGTTGTGCAAAGTAAGAATTGAGAGTGAAGATGGGATTGTGAAAGTTGCATGCTAAGGAAAACCAGAATAGCTGTGCTCCAGGCAGACAGGGTGTGCACAGCCCCTCACCAGAGCCATCCCGGGGGTCTGATGGCTTCAGTTACACAAACACTTGATCTTATCCTATGAAACTTGTATTCCACCAAACTGCAGTCACCCTCACATTAATTAAAGCAATTTAAATTAAGAAGACACAGTCCCTTCTCTACACTTCAGTTTCAGACTAAGACAAATATTAAACTACCATAAATTTTCATGGAATGAACAAATCTTAATTTTCCTTATGCTGAATGCAGGTTGCAGCAGCCAAGATCAAGTTTTGCTTATTTTCTCAATAATCTCATGTGAATTGGTTTGTACTCTATTTCTCCTGCCTGAAAGGAAAATCAGAATGACTGATGTTCATTTATTCCTTTGCATTTAGTGTTTGAAAATAACTCCTTTTGTTTTTGCAGTAGAATATTCTCACATGCATGCAAGCTTCATCATTCTCACCTCTTTTTTCCAGCAGTAGTAAGAAGTGTCTCTGCACATTCCAGCCTTTGCACAATGGAAGCTCTCACACTTTCCAAATACTCTCAGTGTCTTCCCTTGACCTGCTGGCCAAGGATAATACCAGGAAGGTTTTTGTTTCATTCTCAGCTCGTGGAACTTGCCTCATGCCATGCACGAGTAGGCATCAGCTGGGAGCAGAGGAACACTGCATTGTGTGCTCCTGGAGATGGCACACAGCTCCAGAGAAGGCAGAGATGAAACCACACAGCATTGCTGGGAAAACTCTGCTAAGTGCTGGGCAAACACTGCTGGAAACAATGAGCCTTCAGGAGTCAAGGTCTAGCTTCATGGGAACAATGTTCAGAAGTTTTATAATTTGGCTGCAGAAAGTGGTTCTGCCAGACCTTTCCTGGAAATTAAAAACCCCACTTTGCAGGGATAGTGCAGGTGCAGTGGTTGACCAGTGGTGCTTTCCTGTGTTTTGTGTGTTGGATTTTGTTCACTTAAATCTAGACTGTAAGCTGTAAACAGAAAAAAAAAAAAATGATAATAATTCTTTACTGAATCTGATCTGAGAAGGAGCGTGGATGGTCGAGCTGCTCTGCAGCAGAGTCAGCCTCAGCCAGGGCTGCTGCAGTCTCTTTCCTGTGTGGCACTGGCATTTCTGCAGTTGAGATGAGCCCTGCAGAGAGCTCGCAGGGAGAGCTGAAAACTAATATTTTTTCCTCATTTCTGGAGGTTGGGGTTTTTCTTTGCAGGCACCAGCTCCAGTAATACTGCAGTTGCCTACTGAGGTGGTTGAGCTCCTTGATCTGATGGAAAACTAACGGACCAAAAAGAAAAGCTTTCCAACAGAGATGTGACTGTGAATAATCTCACCCCGAGGCCACACGCTCACCAGACCTCAGATGAGAAAGGGCTGAGTGCCTTCGTAGGCTGCAATTAATGATTTCTTTTTGTAGCATCAAACTGTACATCCAGTAATCTGTTCCCAGGCCTCTTCATTCTCATTCCCTTGCAGAAAACATCATGGTTATAGAACCAGGTGGTGTTCAAGCACAGAAACCAGACAAAATGGAAAAAAGCTTGACAGTGATCACTTGGTGTATTTATATTTGCCATTTTCAGCTGATAGGCCTCAGCAAACTGACATCCCATTGCAGCTACGAAACAGACACGTTTTAAACAAGAGAATGGTAATAATTTTAATAATAAGATAAAGCCATGGAAGTTAGGTAATTCTATATAACAAATGTTATCAGTCCCATCTTCCTCATTCATTGCTTTTCATGGTTTTGTTGAAGTTTTTGATGGGGAGGGGAAGCCTCCCTCTGTCACTGGTACTGTGGTGACAGTACACTTTATAGTTTTGGATGCAGCTGCACTATTCCAAAGCCAAGTGGAATAACCCTGCTACTTACTGTAGTAGTACTACATACTTGCTATATGCTGAGCATTTTGGTGGGTGAGTTGAAAGATTTTGGAAATGATCTTTGTATTCTTAATCCAGCCAAACTAATTCAGAGGAGCTGAATTCTGTAGCAGTGATGACAGAGGCTGCAGGGTGGAAGTGAAGATGGGAGACACAGGAGTTTCCTTCAGGTTTGTGTCCTTGGAGACACAGGAGTTTCCTTCAGGTTTGTGTCCTTGCCCCAGTCACAGAGCTGTGGTCACTTTCTGCCATCACCTGTGGCTGATGCTGGAACCATTTCCAAAAAGCTGAGCCTCCCTCTTTCATGGGGTTTGTGATTCCATGATTGTGGATTCCATTCCAACCCTCTGTAAGATTCCCTAGCCATGGACCTGGGTCAGACTGGTGTTCTCTGCTTGGCTCTCAGCGCTGTGCCCAGCACTACAGGCTGCCTGCACCCAGACACTTCCCAGTTCTTCATCAGTGCCTTGTTTCCTCCTCATGAACTGGTGCTGTGACTGGCCTGGTTAACTCCTAACTCATCATATCCTGTGTGGGCTTCCTGCTCCTCTCCACCACCTGAACCACTCACGAGCAGAAAGTTCCAGGTGGGAAGTGCAGATCTGCCCCAGGCACCGCTGCTGTTCAGCACGGGTGCTGTAAGATGTAAGGACTCACACAAATGCTCACTGATCTGCATCAGAGTTACCTTTTTTGTCCATCTGGATTCTCAAGGCATTCAGCCTTCAGGTCAAACTGGGAGCTCACAGGAGGGTTTTATTCCATTACAGAGGAATGGTGAGACCAGCATGAGGGCAAGTGGCTGTTTGAGTCATGGCCCAACGCCTAATTACACCTGTGTGCTTCCTAATGGAATTCAAATAAATGATGTTGTTGTGTGAAAGCAGTGATATTGTATTTATTTCTAAATTCATTCGAAGATGTCAGCGTGTAGCCCTGGGGATGTGAAAGAAAGGCAGAGCTTGTCAGCCTCCCTGGCTGCTCTGAATTACCCCGAACCTATTGGAAATGAAAGGTTCAGAGAGCACAGATGGAATAGATTGAGGCTTTGAGTGAATTGAAAGGGCAAGTTTGCTGGCTAATCGTGATCTCTGTGGAGAGAAGGATAGCTAATAGATTGAAATTGTCAGACATTGTGAAGTCCTCCAAAAAACTGCTTAAGGCATTTCACTTTCCAGTTCTGGCTTGTGTAGCTGCCTTCTCTTTAATTAAAAGAGCTTTTGTTTCCACATAATTAAAATAAAACATGGAAGCATGTCATACTTCGTGAACAGGTGATGTAGGAATGTCCTTATCTTGGTTATTTTCCTGCTTTTAAGAGAACATTGCATTAATACACCTGTTTAGCAACACACTTCTTTCCTCTGTAGATGAGGGCTAGATTTTTAGAAGCATCTGGTTTGAAATTTAAGAACCAAAAGGCTCCCAGCTGAGTGGATAGAATCCTGTCTGGAGTTCAAGGGATGCTGATGTGGTGTTAAGAACTGTTATTATTACAACAGAAATGGATTAAATTGATGAATTCAGAATTTCTGTTCCCCTGTATGTATTCAATTTCCCTGTGTTATCTTCTGAAGCCTGAACTTCTTTGTCTTGAAATTCAAAGTCAGTCACAAGTATCTGAAAGTTCATCATTCACTCCAAACCCATGTCCACGATGAAGAATTTAAGATTCCTTTAAAAATATTTTGAAATAGTTTTACAGAGATCAGGTTCTTTTACATTTTTGTATGTTAGAGCCAAGCCTGAAATTTTGTTAAAAGAGCAAAGAAACCCCATAAAATCCTAGGAAATGGTGGCTGTCCTGTGTGCAGCTGGAGTTTTGTGTCAGAAGGCTGAAATTGGATTGGAGTATCAGGAATTTCAGGGCTTTGTGGAGAAGCAGCCAAAGCAGCCTAGCCTTTCCCTGAGGCAAATGAACATCAGCAGTCCTGATGTGCTTTCCACAGGGATTCACATTGATTGGATTGGTGGTAAGATTTTTACTGATCACAGCATTGAGCTGCATTCTCCCTTCCCCAGGACTGCACAAAGGAGTGTTGTCTTGCAAGACAGTTTTTATCATTCCCAAATAATGCTTTCATGCTTCCTGTATGCACAGAACGATCCATACCTGCCTTCCAAAATTAAATTCCTCTTACATTGTTTCAGAGCTGGATAATAACACAGTATTCACTCTCCACAGCTGTTGGCCCCAGAAGATGATAGGCAGGGCATTCTGTTAAATCAGACATATTCCAAGCAGAACAAACTTCAGGTTTTTTTAGAAAACAATCCCTTTTCACATACTAAGAAGTTTACATGCAGCTGGTTTTTCACATGTTCTCACAAGCTTCAGGCAGGTGAGCTGATACAGAGTCATTGGCTACTGACACTTGAGTTAAAGCATTGCAGTAATTCAATATTTATTTCCCTGGAGACTTCCCTTGGAATATCTGGTGGGCATTTTGTTCAGAGGCAGTTCTCCTTGGGAGGCTGCCTGTGTGAGGAGCTCCACAGTTACCATGACAAAGACCTCTTTTATTTACTCATCTGGGAGGAGAAGGCAGGAGCAGCCAAAGAGAAGAGAAGAATAATCCTGAGAGAGGTGAACTTGGCCATTGCTTTTGCAATAAACAGGAGCCCCTGGCAGGGTGTGCCTGGAGCTGGCTCTGGCTTTGCTGCTTCCTGCCTCAGTTTCCTGCCCTGGACACACACAGGGACCCGTCCAGAGTTCAGCTCTTGAAGCCACTAACCAAATTTACTGTTTTTACAGCCTGCAAGGGCCTCTAGCCTCTCCATTTGTACTGTCAAACATGCATTTAGACCTTTATTCTTCATTTCACCTTTGTAGTGAGTCTAGTATTGCACATTTAAAAGGGAGAATTCTCCTTATTTTGATCACCTTTAAAAGGGCAAAGCTTGTTCCTATTGATTGTCACCTTGGTAATTAAAAGTTGTTACTTTCCAATTTGAATTTTCTGGTTTTCTGTTAAGCAGGTTCTGTTTTACCTTGATAAGAGTCCCTCTCTGTTTAGGTTAAGGACATCTTTAGTGCCCACTACTGGGGCCTTTTTAATGTGCTGGAATCTGCTCCTGTCCAGGCCCTTGTGTGACACAGAAAAAAGGATTTGATAACCCTGTACAGCCCAGTGCCTCTTCTGGCCAGAGGCAGCTCTGCTGGAAACAGCTGTAACATTGGTAGCTTTCCAATCACAGGGAAAAGTCAGATCTCAAGCCCTGGCTTTGGGGTTATGCAGCCACAATCAAAGGCATAACTTGGCCCTCATTTTGAGGGAACAGCAAATGTCTGGTTTTGTGTGGTTCCTGGGATCCTTTGGAATGGTATCGAGGTATCACAGCCTCAGCATCCTCCTGGTGCTCATCTGCTGAAAATGTCTCTGGCAGTAACAGATGAGAGAGGGCTTGGCATGAAGGAGAATATTTAAAGGATCAGAAATTAAGTGCTTTAATAAAGCGTAGGTGAGACACTGGGATACTATTAGATTTTTGTTATTATTAATTCAAGGTGGGGGAAATACTGTAAAATTACCACAACCTCAGCTGAGGTTTATGGCTTTTTCAGAAAATGGTGCCTCAGAGGAGTAATAGGACTCAGACTTGATTAAGCTGGGATTTCAGAAATTCTCTGCACTGAACAAAATAAAAAGGCATTCAATCTAATTAGATAGAATTGCAGAGGGAGAGGAGGAAGAGAGGTATTTCTGACCTATTGGCTTTTTATATAACCTTTAATGCATGGGATGTGTTTGTAGCTATTTTGGTAGATTTGCTTTTCTTCTCAAGGGAATTTGGCCTCGATTTGTAACCTTTTGATAACTTTGCTTAAAAAATCTGAGGAGAAAACCTTCTCATGGTCCTGCTAATATAAGCAGACTTTCAGGAGGCCTGGTCTGTATTTTTCATGATGAAGATTCATATTTTGGCCAGATCCTCTGCCTCTGTTCTGTTTCTATTGGGTTAAATGGCTTTCCTGCATTTCCTGGATTTCTGGACTATGCATCTAGTTTCAGGACTGTTAATCCTTATATACTTTTGAGGAGCTAATTGGTGCTCATTTGCACTTGCTTATTAAGGCATGAGTATAAAAAGATGTAGAGATATGTTTAGAGATCGCTAACATAATGCTTTTTAAAATACATTACAGGCACAGTTTTAGAAGTGCCAGATAATATTTTTGGAAAATCTCTACTACATTGTGAATGTCCTCAAGAAACAGAGGAAGATTGTAATTATGTGCTTTGAAATGGAATTAATCCTTGACCCTTTGGAGAAGCAAAATGCTGTTTGTGCTTAAAGACTGACACAGATTAATTTTGATCATTTACCAGTCATTTCAGTCTTTCCATCTGCTCATTTGCTTCAAGTTATCAGGCTTCAAAATTCCCCCTGAACTCTGTGATAAACAGACCTACCAGGGAAATACTGTTCCCAGGGGAGAGTTCAGGAGTGACCCAGTGACATTGCAGAACAGTTTCCAGTGCCAGTGTTCTTTGCCATTTCAGAGTAAATCTATGTTCATGTAATCCCTGAAAGGCTGGGAAGCCAAAGATGTGCCTTTACTGTCAGATTGCAATTGGTATGGACAGCTTGGCAATCAGTGAAAATACCAACTAATTAATAAATCAAATGCTGCACATTTGAGGTAAAACCTGCAGGGAAAGCGTTCTATAAAACATTGCCTAGGCAAGGCATTCCTGGTGCCATGGTGTGTCACAGGGTTAAACAAGAGTGAGTTATGGGTCCTTTTCACAGCATTTTATTTCTAATATCCTTAAATTAGGACAGTTTCAGATCTGCAGCCTACAACAAAGCCAAAGTTCAAGACTGGAGTTGGATTTATGATTTATGATGTTTGCAGCTTGTGTTAAAGCTCATTTGCTGGTCTCATGTTTGCTGTTGTTCCATGAATGCTCCCTCTGCTCGCTGCTCGTGCTGAGCAGAGTTGTTGGAGAACACATCACAGCTCTTCGTACTTCCCTGCTTTGGTGTCTGGGAGAACTTGGAAGGAAGAAGTGAGTGCCCAGCTCATGCAGTGACTCGTGCTCCAGATGATGTTCAGTCACTCTGGATTTACATCTCAGCCCTGGGGGCAGAATTTGCCTCTCTCAGAGGAATTCCACCATTCTTCTTGCTCCTGAGGAGCCTGACCAAACCCCGTTCAGTATGGATTGTTTTATTTCCAAAAGTGTGAAGGCTTACTTGAAAGTAAAAAAGTCATGGTTGGGACTGCTTCCTGTTTTATTTGTGATCAGTTTGTGTGTACTAAGGATGGATAACAATTAAAACAACTAAATAATTGTCAAACTGTTCAAAAGCTTTGTGATTAATATGGAAACATGATTTGATGTTTTCCAGTATATAAAGCTGCCAGTTCTATTTGTTTCTTTTAAAATACTTGATTCTGTTATGTCTAAATATTTAGTTCCATCTATGTAACCAGTTACAGAAACCACAGCAGAACATTTAAAAATAAATATATTGTATTAATAAAAGAAGCATCTGTATCCCTGCATTAATAACAGCCCACGTAGTACCTCCAAAATCCAATCCCTGCAGTGGCTTACACTGAGGATTTGGCCATAGCAATTTGTGTAATGGAGAAAACACCTGCTGCTGAGTAATGGTGAATGACTGGATTTTATTGGTTCATAACAGAACTTGGAGGTTAATATCTTTGTTTTGTGGAACAGATGTTTAATTCTGAGCCTGGGCAATTGGCTCTTCGCTGTCTGAAGAGGGAGAAACACGGGATGTGTTGGATTACTGCAGACTCTGTAATTGAGTGTGACAGATGTATTAAATTAGCCTTTCCCAGAGCTTTTGGTGCTTGCCTCTCTGAACTGTAAATCTTACTCGTCTTTCTCCCTGCAGGTGGCATGGGAGCATTCAGGGCATGTTTCATCTTCCTCTGACAGGACAAAATCTTCCAGGTTTGCTGCAAAGTCCCAGCCCCTTCCATGTGGGTAAAAGACAAATTCCCTGGGATTTGTGCCTCAGACTGTAACGTGAGGATGAAGGGGAAGAGCCCTCAAAGGAAATCCTGCATATGCTTTTGGTTTTCCCAAATGCAGACACAGAACCGTGTCCAGTCACACGTCCCAGGCTGTGCCCTGCGAGCACAGGGCACTCTGGGGGGTTCAGTGAACCAGACTCTTGGAAAGGCTCATTAACAATACCCAGCCTTCATCCCAGCCCCTCCTCATCCTCTGCTGCCTAGAGCATGACCAACCTGTCATGCCAATGGCTCTGGCTGTAGGTAGCACTTGCAGGGCTTCATTTTAATCTCATTTTCAAGAACCCTGGCTAAATTCAGCTACTTGTTACCTTGATATAACAGTGGAGCAGTTTCTGGGGGATTACTCTGGATTTAGTTTGCTTTACAGGCAACAGAATTTATCTCTTCAGATTTCAGCAGGAGGAGAAACTTTCTAATTAGAGTGATTTCTGCTTTCCCAGCACACATATATTTGATACCTGTGCTTTCCCTGATCTTACTCCCTAATATAGCAAGCTGTTACGGGATCTTTAAAAATCAACATCTGTTTTGTTTTAAAAATAACCTTAAGAAAACTTTGCATTTGAGCTCCTTGCTTCATGATTTACCTTTTTGGTGTATCAAAAAAGAGAAAGAATTTGAAATTTCTATTTGTGGGAAAATAGCTTTGTTGAGATAATGTATCTATGACTCATTAAAAAAAGCAAATATTAGAAAACATGATTTTCAGGATATATATATATGAAGTAAATAACTGTAGCAGGTAACAAGCAGTTTAACTTGTACAGGTATCTTGTAACAGGAATATTTATTTTGTACTGTTCACTCAGCTGCTCTGCAAGCTGGCACAGTGTTCAAAGCAGAATTTTCTTTTGTGTGATCTTCTTACTCTTTAGAAAAGTTGAGATCAATTTGGATGCGTTTATTAATGGTTCCTTTAATTAGTTAGCTAATGGCTCTATTTACAAGACTGGCTGCTTAAGTCCTATTACCTGCTGATTAGAGTATAATACTTATTGATCTCTTCACATTGTACTGGGAAATGCATTGAGATTCCCATTCCCTGCTGAGCAGGGGACAGCAGTCACTGTGGATTTTGGAAGGTGTTTGTGTGTTGCTGTTGGTGCTCTGGGGGTCCCAGCTGGAGCTGGAGGCAGAATGAGGCAGAGCGAGGTTTGGGGTGCTGGGAACCCTCCCTGGCTGTGCTGCAGGACTGAGCTCCACAGCACTGCTGAGACAGCACACACAGCAGGGACTGTGGGGATGGGAATTCCTGGAGCTGGGGAAGGGATGGAGACACTCACGGGGAGCCTGGCAGCAAGGACTGCTGAGCTGGACACTCAGGCCATTCTGAAATGGGATTTACTCTGCCACACTGAGCTTGCTCTGCTCTGTGGGGCTCAGAGACCCAGCAGAGCTCCGTGGGAGCTGGGATAATTTCCAGAGAGCTTCAGTGTGTGTGTGAGCTGCTCTGGTGGTGCAGTTTGTACTCCAATGCCGGCCTCACACAGGGAAATGGTGACTTCCACAAGATCTTCCACTGGCTTCTTACATTTTGAATTGCCTAGGACATAATTTTAGAGTAAAGTCCTTTGTTTTTTCATATAGGCTGGAGCCAGCAGCTGAAAATTACTCTTGGAAACTATTTTGAACTCAGTTCCACCAGAAGAAAAGTTTCAGTGTTCCTTTTCTTGTTGTTTTTTTTTTTCCCCCATGGACTCAAATGAGTTTAACAAGTGGCTGGGATTTCTCCCTAACTTTTATGAATTCTCTGTGTCACAGCACACACACAGCCCTGAGACCATTACTGAGTCCCAGCTGGCGATGGGATGCTGGCTGTCCTTTGATAAATGCCTCAAATCAGAGTGCCTGGCTTTCCTGGCAGCAGCTGAGCACAGGGCAGTGCCCTCTGGGGCACACAGCGCTCAGACACCACGGGGGGATGCTGGAGGATAGACTTTGTGAAACTGCAGAAATAACTCTGCACTTCTCAGACTGCAGGCTGTGGTAGACAGGAGAAAGGGAACACCTGTCTTTGTTTATAGGAATGGCATCCAGCTGCTCTCTGGGAGATGAAGGAAAAACCTTCCCCAAAGACATTTGATTAATCTCTTGTGGTTTTAAGAGTACGTGATACTCTGGAGAGAGTGGAGGTGGCAGTTTGGCTGTGTACTCTGAACCTTCTGACAAAGCAGCATTTCCTAAATGTTGGTGAATAATGCTCCTTTTAACTTCCTGATATGGTGAACCTTCCTTAGCTGCCTTTCCTTCACAGGACAAGATAAATGTAAATTCCTCCTAGAGCCCCTCTGTACTTGTAGCAAGTGAGTGTTGCTGTATTGATCACTTAGTCTAAGAACAATGAGAAATTGAGCTCATGACTTTGATTAATACACAACACATCTTTTCTCTTCTCTAGATTAGCATAATCATTACAGGCTGGGAGTGTGTTTGCACTCACAGTATCCTTGGGTATTGGTCAAGGAATTAATTACACCAAGAGAATTCTTTGCTAAGAATTTTGTAAGTTTGGTTGTTAAAGGAGCTCCAGCTGAGTCTTCACTAAAGCCTGGCCAAGTGGCAGGAGTAGATTTATGGATCAGTGACCTGAGCCCTGAAGAATGGGGCTCTTTCCCATTCTGACGTGGATTTCAGCTCTTTAAGGTGGAGGGGGCACGAGAAGTGCAGGAGGGAACAGCCGCGCTCTGTCCTGGGTCCTGAAAGTCCGTGCCTGGGCAGATTTGCTTCTTCCAAAGCAAGTTACAGGAACATCAGGACATGAGGAAACAGCCTCATGCTGTGCCAGGGGAGGTTTAGGTTGGATATTAGGGAAATTTTCATCACCCAAATGTTGTCAAGCTCAGAGCAGGCTGCCCTGTACTTGCATGGTGACATTGGTGTCTCAGCAGTGACAAATACTCCCAGAACACAATAACAGCGAGAGAGGGGAAGCCAGGGATGAGCAAGAAGATACTTCTGAGCTCCTGGCTCTGGGAGGTGAGGAACACCCTGGTCATGGTCACTCACCCTCTTGTGGGGGCCTCGTCACCATCTGCCAGCCAAGAGGATTGACCTCCTGCACTGCACAGAGCCTTGAAGCATAATGCTTTCAGAAAACACGCCATGAAAAGCATGTTTGCTAAGAAAGGGAGAAATAACTGTCTGGTTTGCATCTGTAGGCTTCAGACTTGGGGAAGTGTCAGATTTTAGGGCTTGAGCAGCATTGAGGTAACACTGTGATCCTGTGTGTCCCTCCAGCCTGCTGTGCCATCGCTGCAGTCAGTGCCCACCACCATCGTGTGTCTGCTCTGAGCCTGGCTGGGACCCAGCTCTGCTCTGCACTGCATCTTGCTGAGAACAGATTGTCATACATTGATCATCACTTAGGAGTTACTGACATTCATAGAAACAAATGTGGCACACTTCTCCGTGACGATTGCCTTGGAGTCACGGAGGGATGTGGCAAACACTCGTACACATGTTCGTCTTTGTAGAAGAGTTCTGTTTCCATGTGTGTGTTTGTAAGGGAGGAGAAATTCCCTGTGATTCTCCTCTGGTAACTGCAGATCTGTTAGGAGAGGATTGTGAGGCAAAACCACAGCATTTCTTCCTTTCTAGCAAAGGCTGTCATGAATCCCCCCCTCTTGAAGCCCAGAAACTGCTGTGCATCGATAGCAGGAGTGAGGTTCAATGGATTCTGCACTGGAAGGGTTGCTGAGGGAGATTAATCACTCCCATGGCATTTGATGCTTTTGAGAAGTTTGGAGGATTTAGCTATAAACCTCTCATTTATTACAAAAACTTCACATTTCTGTGGTTTTGGAGGAAACCTTGAACGTATTTGAGTCTTTAAGGTTTATGTCTGAAGACAAATAAAAAGAAATCCATGAAATTTCTGTGCAAGTTATTGCAATTACTTCTTTCTGAGACACCAAAAAACAGACTGAGACTACAGTTATGAGAAGCATTAACTCTTAATCCTGTAAGTGCAGGCTGAAAGATTAGAACTGCAGTTGTTTTGTGTGTTGTTTTTTTCCTTTGGTGATTTGAGTGGAAGGAGAAATTCAAGCAGGGCAATGAAAATCTATGTTGTTTGTTTAAATCCTTGTTATTTATATTTTTGCAAAGTTTATTGGAATGATAATATTTACCATAATGCCTTCAGCATCCTTAAATAAGGAGTGTTACAAGAACACAAAGTCAGGTTATACTGGTTAGTTACTGACTTTATTTCTGGTCTGTGTAGAGAAGAAAACAGGTGAAATATAGCTGCAAACTTGAAATTACAGACATGTATGCATTTCCAGCTCAAGCTCAACTAATAAAGCTTCCCAGTATTTTTAGAATGCTCTGCTGCTGGTAAAGTCAACAAAATCTCTGGAGTCATGCTGGGGACTTGACCCTAATATCTTCCCTTCTGCTGCTTCCCTGAATTGGGGCTTTAGCTGCATTTGGATCGTTCCTCCATGTCTGCTGCAGATCTGAATAAAATGCGTGACTCAAGTGAGCTGGGGGAGAGTCGAGACCCACAGCTCTCATATTTCATATAGGTCTGGTACAAATGTGGCTCTCTCCTTCCTCCACAGAGCTTCAGTGGGAGGCCAGCCTGTCTCTGAAAAGCAGGCAGTGAATGCCCAAATCCATTGTAGAAATGGATTTTATACACAGCCTCCAAGTGCACTGCGTTGCCATTGCTCAGTTACACTCACTGAAGTTTTCACTTCAGGCTCATTTCTTAATTCCAGTCGTATTTTTTAGCCTTTCTAAATGCAAAAGCATTCTATGACAGAATGGGGAAAATTTATTCTCTTGGTACCCATTTTTTCCAAGGTTATGAAAAAATGATAAAACTGGAGTTTTCCCTCCTGAGAAAAGAGCTCCTGCACCAGAGCTGATGGATGCTGGCTGGAGATGAGCTCTACAGCATTTTTGCAATGAACCTGTTTTGCTCTTGAGTAACTTTGTCTGGAAGACATCTTTCTCCAGAGCAAGGCATGGTTGGAGGAGTGATCTCTGAGACAGAAAGGCTGTTCCAGTCCTGCTGTGTTTTTTCTTACTTCATCTGAAGCATTGAGACAATTTACCCAGCCTTCTTCAATGCATGTTGTTATAATCCATGGTTTCTGCGGAGTAAACCTCACCACAAATCTCTGTTCTCCTTTATAAGGCTGAGCCAAAAAATGCAGTATTGAAGAAGTCTGTAGAAGCCCAACACAAAAAGTAATTTTTCCATTTGTTTTCCTTGCAAGATACCTGTGACTACTGAAAAACTGTTTTTTCTTTCTTTTTCCTTGAAATTATCCTCCACTCTTGGGGAGAACTAGGGCAGGCACAAGTTCTTTATATTAACTGGAACTTAAAATGTTTCCCTTAGTCACCAAACTGAGTGCTCCAACATCACCTGGGCGGTGTGAGGAGTGATGAAGGGAAAAGTAGCAACACATGAATCTGGTTGTACAAACAAAGCTGTGACATTGTGCCTGGAAAACAGGAAGGGAGGGAAGGTGTTCTAGTTTTCTCTGTTTCTCACTGTCCAGATCTATTTAAATTGCCAAGAAATTAAATTGTTTTCTCCCGACTGGAGTCTGTTTTCCTGGAGATGCTAATGAGAAAATGACCTCCCTGTGTTTTTCTGAATCCATCTCGTTTTATCCCCCATCCTGTTGAGAGGGTGTCTGGCAGCTGGTGGTGGTCAGCCCACCAGAGTCTGCAAGGCTATTTTTGTATCCTAGGGGAGATATTCATCATCCCAGAGCTGGGAGCAGGCTGGGATTTCATCTGGACCAAAACTCTGCTCCTGTAAAGAGCCTGAGCTGATTTGCAGGCACAGGGGTCCTTGAGTGAACCCATGGGATTCTGGTAAAGCGGCAGGACTTGTCCAGAGCTGAATGTTGTCTCTGAGCTTGTGCTCGTCTGGGTAAATATTAACTATTGTTAGCTCTCCATACATAACACTGCTAATTCAGGCTGAGCTTTGCAAACACAGACGAGGCATCTTCTGGAACTTTAGGGAGCTGTGGTTGGAATGAAACACGCACGGTTAAAAACGAGTGCAGAAGTTATGGGAGCACTGGCAAAAGGAAAGGGAGACGCTGAGGAGGAGTTAGAAGAAGAGTGGGAGTTGTGGCTAACAGCCTGTCAGCCCAGATTTGTGTGCAGAGTGGGAACAACAGGATCGGCCCCCTGCTCTCAGCAGGTACAGAACGTTGGGGGAGAAGCTCTTGGAGAAAAAGGGAGAAATTACAGGGGTGCAAAAGAGTGATGGTGCTTCTGAGTATCAGAGACAAACGGGGGTGTGCTCTCCTGTGAGTGCTCAGTGTTAATTTAGCTGTGCAAATGATGGCTGGGGCTTTGGGAAGAACACTTCAGGTACTTGGTTTTTGCTGTTGCTGTCTGGGTGAAGACACATGAAACTTCAGTGCCATTCTGCAGCCTGTTTTCCCTCGTGCTTCCTGGAGGCCATACCTTGGCTTTCCAGAATTTTTTCATTCAATTTATTACTAACCTAGTTGTGATTTCAGCTTTTTAAGTGCTATAAATAAATGCAAAAATATCATCCCTTGTGGAGGGGGAGAATAAAAAGTTCTTTTCATTTACATGCTTATTTTTCATTCATTTTTTGATACGTCTCTCTTCTCTGTGTTTCTGGAGCACAGTGATTATGTACATGTCTGCACTGAGGCTGAAATTACTGATTTCTTTTACAGCTTCTCTGCAGTAGGTCCTGCAGACAGTTGGAGCTAATTTGATTGTGTCTTGCTGAGGACTCTCTCCAGCAGCAGAGTGAAACGTAAAAGACATGAATGTCATCTGTATTAGGGGTGTAAAACATCCAGCTGGGAATGGGGATGGGAAAGCTGGAGTGAAACAGATACACTGAAGATTGTTAAAATGGAATCTGTGGCCTGGAAGTGACAGCTAATACAGAATCACTCCTCCAGACACCTCCGTGTAAAACTTCCCCATGGGCTGGGCTTGCTCCAGGGCAGATGAAGGGATTGAGGGGCACAGAAAACTCTCCTTGGAAACATCCTCGGGTCATGAGGGCCGAGCAAGGTTTGACCCTTGCATTAGACAGAGATCTGCTCTAAGCCCCAGGAATTACCACACCCCATTCCTGGTTCATAACAGAGGTGCCTGCTTTGCCTCCTGATCTTAGAATGGATCTAAAACCTGCTGGTTTCAGAGGAAACTGCTCCTGCCACAGCCTCTCAAATGCTTGATGTTAAGTGTTGTAATTCTGCAGAGTAACACTGTTGTACAGATAATTTCTGTGTTCTTTACTCCATCTGCTTCCTTAAGGCACCGAGTTTTCTTGTTAATAGTCCTGGTCAGGTGAAATATGGAGGAAATGCTGGATGTGACCCTTAATATTCAGTTCTCCAACGTTTTTATTGGCAAACTGAATTTCTAAAGGCTTGGAGCTACAATATTTTCTATACCTGAAGCAGCAATTTCCCTTCTACTGTATATTAACAGCCACATAGTAACTTTTTTATTCTGTGCTAGGGGATAAAATGACTTGGACATTTTAATAACATCTGGCAAATCATTTTCATTTTTCCTCTTATATGATTAATAATGGTCTAGATAGATATGTAGATATACTCCTTACTTACTGTGTAGGTTCATGCATATATAATGTAATATGGAGATGGGATGGATATAGAAAATAAGCAACAGTATAATGGGTTATAGTCAAAAACTCTAACCTGGGCACTTAAAAAACTTAGAATGAAATATTCTGGGGTTGGAATGTGGGATCAGTTCTGACTGTTAGAGTTTCAGTTAATCACACCACCAGGTCAGCTGAAGCACAGCTCCCAGTGCCATGTCCAGGGCTTTCCTGAACACCCCAGGGGTGGGGGCTCCAGTCCTTGACAACCCTTTCACTGAAGGAATTCCTCCTCAGGTCCACCCTGGACGAGTGTGAGTCTTTTGAGACACAGGGCTGGGGCTTACAGCGGGTCACTGAATACTCACTTGACCAAGGGCAATTGATGTTTGTGCTCAATCAGGTCTCTTGTGGGAATTTATACCCTTCATATAAATACCCATCAGCAGAGCTGTAAAGCTGTGGTGGTTCAGGTTTGTGTAGTGCTCAGTACTTCTGTACAGAATGCAGCCTGTTTTATGATGGTGCTGATTTGTCTTGAAAATCTCCTTCAATAGATTTGCCTTACAGCACATCTCAGCATGGGATGATTTCCAGTGGTAATAACAGAATTATTACAGGTTTGTACATCTGCATTTGGACCTTTTCATTCATTCCTGCTCCCACCTTTGCTCCTGTTTTTCCCAATGGCAACAGAACCTGTTTCACTTAATAGGATTTTTCTTAGTGCATGATTGCATGACTTGAAGCTACTTGTGTAGCAGTGGCTGATGGTTTGTCCCTAGACTGGAGCAGTTCAGTAACGAGTTCTCAGATGCTCCCTCTCCCACTCTCCTCTGACGTTTGCATCTTGTTTTCCTCTCTCTCTTCGTGGTAGCTTTTTCCATAGTTCTTTGTCAAACTGCACCATTGTGATAAAATGGGGATCTCTGCTTCCATGTGGGCAACAAGAGCAGCTCACAAAATGCTCTCCCCGGCCTGTGAAGGATTGTTTTCCAGTGCCAGTCTGAAAGAACGGCACTCCAAATGTACCCTGAGTCTCTGTTCATCACAGGTCTGCCAAATCCAAGATTTGAAATCAGCTTGGTAAATATCAGTGCTTTGTTTTTGCTCCTGACTGTGTTCCAAAGGCCAGCTGAGGAGTTCAGACTGCCTGCCTTCCCAGGCAGCCCTTCTCCAGTATTTATTTAGTGAAAGCTGCAGCCTGTACAGAGTAATCCCAGTGCAATATCAACTCGCAAACAATTTTCTAAAGCATCTTTAATGTACAGTGTTACTGTACCCAGAGGTGCAGGGGAGCAGTATTAATGCAGGCATGATAGTTCTGAGTGTTCATATGAGTCCTCCAGGAATAATAAACAGCTTGAAATAACAACCAACAAATTCTCCAGATGCTTTTTATCCATGTGTTGGCAACTGTGTTGATTCCAGATCAATGCAGGGTATTAAGACATTTATATGATTGAGCTAAAAAGCTGCCAGGTTGTACAAGCATCGGGCTCGTAAAAAATTGGAGAGCTGAGTAAAGGCAGTGGTGTTGTGCTGATAAACTGCAGGAATGGAGCTTCCTGATAACAGAACAGAGAGTGGCACTGGGAAGATGTGGGGTTTCATTCAGCAGGTGTACAGGGAAACTCGAGCTGTGTGTAAATCACTTGATTACCTGATCCCAGTATTTGAATTGTTTGCTTTTATAAAATGAGGCTCCTGGTAGTCAGGCCCCAGCCACTCCTTAGGCAAAGCCACACAAAGCCTTTATTTCAGATGGAGCCCCAGCAGAGCTCAGAGCTGGGGTTGCCTCTCTGGTTCCTGGAGCAGCAGAGCTCTGGGATTCTGATGGATGCCACAGCTGGGCACCACGGAACACCTCTGGGAATCAGAGAACATCCAGAGTACTCCTGTGGCAGGCAGCTGGTGCCTGGGCTGGTGCCATGGCCCAAAATCTGCACAAATCAGCTGATCTGAAGATGATGAGGGCCTTGGGAGCCCTGAGTAATTGGCTGTGTGGAGATTTGGATCAAGCTATCTTTTTTGATTGCACGTGTCAGAACCACATATGGTTGGATAAAATGAAAATACACCCAGTTTTCCTTTGAAGTCATTTGAGAATATGAAACTGCCATGACAGTGTAAACCCAGAGAAGATGCTGATGCAAATCCCTGTGAAGTGAAATGGGTTCTGTTCAGCTCTTGTACCAACTTTTAATGCAATAAACTTTACACAGAAATGTTTTTGAAATGTTCCAGATACTGTTTTCCTGCAGATGGGTCTGTAGCTATGGGGCTTTAGAAGCTGAAAATCTTGGCTTCAGACCATTTGTTTTGGAAAATGGTTGCATTTATTTCTTGGGCAAAACATCATGAAAAAAACGCAGTTTTTGTTTCTTTCTATTTGTATTTAGTCTTGCATGTATTCCAGAATATTCTGGAAACTCACACAAGTGCTGTCAGGTGTTTGAATTTCCTGTGTTTTGCTTCAAGGACTGTTTTGTTATCTATTCCACTTTTTAAAAAGTTTGTCAGCAAGTTAGGAGATCTAAAAGTATTTCTTTGATTTTATTGACCTAATTTCATTTTTAATTGCTTTTTCAGTTGATATCCAAATGAGGTAATATTCATCAAATAGACAGAAAAACAAGCAAAAGAATAGAGACTCTACTTTTTGGCTTTTATGCTCGAATCATGATCAGTATAAAATATTTTAAAAGTGGATATTAACTTCTTCAGAACTCCCAGGCTTTCATGTCGTGTCAAACCATTTCTTCACAGAAATGCATTGCACAGTTTTAGCTGGATACTGCACAAAGAAAAGCTTTCTAAACATCATCACCTTTATGTCCCAGGGCTTATTTCTGCAGCCTTATTCCTGTGACAGATTTACTCACATGAGAAATCTCATTGGCTTAAATGGAATCCTGTCAGGAGTAACAACTGGGTGAGTAAACTAGTGATTAGTTTTATCCCTTCTTTTGAAAACTGTATTAAAATTCTTCCCTCTTAAATACCTTCCCAGTGTCTCTCACATCTTTCAAGTTACAGAGCACTACGTAAAATTCATTACAACTCAATTATAAGGCTCATTAGGTAGGTAGTGGCATTTTGCCTATCTTACCAAGTTGTGAAACACTCATTTATTATCCATGGTATTGTTAGAATCAGAATGGAACAATGAAACCAAACATAATGTAAAAGATGGTTCAGAGCATAAAACCATGGATCTTTGCCAAGAAAAGGTTTTATGTAACCTGCTTTGAAATCTCCCTGTAGGACGTTCATGGCTGGAGCACCAGGGAGAACTGTCCTTTGGAGGTGATAATGAACTCCGAGCACCTTTGACAGTGCCACTGCATGCTGGCTTGTGCTGGCTTTTGTCCTTTTCATCTCCTCAATTTATCCAGCAGGTAGAAAGTATATTTATCTACCTGTACATCTTTAAATACGATCCAGCTCTTGCTTTCTGTGTTAATTGGCCCTGGTTTCCACGGCAGAGTGCTAGCAACAGCAGAATCTGTGACAGGGACTCAAACTTCCTAAGCACCACACACAGCCAGCAGAGTAATTTGTCCTGTTTCAAGCAGCCTGGGACAGTGTCCCCAGCCAGGCTGGCATTTCCCAGCATCCAGGAGCTTCTTTACTCACTGACTCGTTAATGCCAGGGGCTGCTGATGGTTTTCAGCACTGAATCTACTGCTGCAAGGATGCTTCCAGGTGTGAGCTTCAACAGCCACCTTAGCTTCTGGATTGAGGTGTTCCTGTCTAGGGTGGGTATTTCTCTCTGGTCTGTGGCTGCATGTGCTTGGGAATGTTCTGTGTGGTAGCACTGTGCAGATTTGTGCAGCTGACACGGACCCTGGCTTACCCTGGGGTGCCCATTTCATTGTGGTGTCACAGAACCGTGGAATGGTTTGGGTTGGAAGGGAGCTTAAAGATCACCCAGTTCAGGGAACCTTCCACTAGACAGGCTGCTCAGAGCCGCATCCAACCTGCCCTTGGTATCCCTTTGTAACCAGAACAAACCTCACTTAAAGCTCTTTCCTTATCCTGGTGTTTCTTGAGTCAGGTTGGCCTGAATCCCACCTTTTAATCCAATGAAATTCAGTCATTTTATACCTCGCTGTTATTTATTGAGTCCCAGCATCAGGAAGTGGGAACTCCTTTAGGCTGTACCTCCTTTACACAGAGACTGTGTCTCAGTTTGTATTGTTTGTATCTTGATGAGTGTTCCTATCATAAAACAACAGATGGGAAGTGACAGCTTTGAAGTGATCAGGAGCAGGCACATCCCCAGTGACGATTGAAGGCCTCGTGAGAAATGTATCAGAGAGCCCTGACTCATGCTCCTGTTCCAAGGTGAAACCCACGCTGAGCTCCTCACGGAGGATTTTGTGTTGATTGCCTGTGACACGTGTGCCCCTGGGGCTGGGTGAGGACACACTTCATCCCCTTGCTCTGAGTGGAAAGGTTCCCAGTGCCCAGAGGAGAGCAAAATGCCACTGAACCGTGAAGAAACCAGAGGAGACTGGTCCTTTCCTTCTCAAACAGCATCTCCTCCCAAAGCAGGGCTCTGGGAGTTCCCTCTCCTGGTACGGTGCTCACAGTCTGATTCCAGTTCAAGCCTGTCCTTCCAGCCTCAGGGACGTGTGTGCTCAGCTCCAGCACGGCACAGCCTGGCATTCCCAGCCATTCCCAGCCATTCCCAGCCATTCCCAGCCATTCCCAGGCTTTGCTCATTCCCAGGCTTTGCTCACTCCCCTGCCCCGCTGCCAGCCCCAAATGAGCAGTGTGGTGTTTGTCCTTTGCTCGCTCCTCAGGCCAGGCCATGAATGTCCTGGCAGTGTCTGTGTCCCCTGCCCTGCTCAGACACTGAGCCAGAGAAATGGATCTGTGCAATGAGAGGGTGAGAACTGCAGCCAGGGTTTGTCCAAGTGGGCAGGGCAGCTCCTGGAGTTACACACCAGTTACACACCGCAGATCCTCCTGCAGCAGGACTTTGAACATGGCTTTTGATGTTTAAACTGGAGCCCTAGTCCCACAAATCTCAGATTAAGTGAAGTCTTTTACAATGTCTTTTCTTACATGATCACTTCTTTCCTTCCTATTTGAGAAGATAATGGACTCTGTAAATTCTGCTATAAGAGCACCTGTGTCAGTGAGAAACCATGCCCCAGAAAATGAAATTCTTCTGCTGTGTTAAGTGCTTGGATTCCAAGCTAAAGAAACCTTCTGAATAAAAGCTACTCAGTGCACAGTTTCTCTATTAACAAAGTGCTGTATACACTAAATTATATTGTGTGGCTGCCTCCAGTTTAGATAAGCACATAAATGAGATGTGCTGAATCTACTCTTTTCACAGGCAGCAGTTCAAACTGGGTGTTGCACTGCAGCTGAAATTGTAAAATGGACATTATTCATATGAATGGGAGTAGTTACCAGTTAATGCTCACACCTTGATCAGGAAAGTGGCTCTGTGAGAAAAGTCAAAATTCCAGCAGCCTCCTGAAATTTCTGGCTGAATTGAGTGATGCAAAGTTTTGAGAAAAGTATTAAAATAATACAAGGAGGACATTTATTATCCTTTCACCCAAGCATAATACATTTACCTCCTTTAGCTCTCCTCATTTCAGTGTTACTGGCAGACAGAAAGGTGTGCTCTGCATCACTGCCTGTCCCAGGATCATTTGCACACCTGTGCCAGTAAGCACCGAGCTGTTTGTGTGAGTGGAAGTGACCTCTGTCCTGGCTTAGCCCTCACATGGGCTGATGGACACAGGATAACAGCTTTACTTAAACCTGACCTCCCCATGGAACCACGATCAGCTGCTTGAGCTGCACCATAAAGACTGGAAATCTTTGGTACTTGGGGCAGTGATGTGAACTGAGCCGTATTTTGGTCAACAGGCACTAGCCACAAGACAAAGTCCTTACGGTTTGTAGTTTGATTTGGCTCTTGGTCTTCAGACATTGCTTTCTTTTAGTTCACTGACTTCATATGAATGCAAAACACTAATGCCAAGAGACCATCCTAGATACAGCTGAAGCAGAGAGTGTATCTATGTTGTTTAGGTGTTTGTTTCTGGATCTTGACCTTGGCCATAGTTCAAGGTTTGAGATGTAAAAAAAAAAACAGATTTGGTTTTAGATTAAATTTCTTAGATTCTCTTGAGATGCTACGATCAAACATGGACAATCCTAGAAGAATTCCTTTGTTTGGAGCTGCACTTTAATCAGAACAAATTAAAAAGTAGTTTAAGATGCAGAGGAATGGATTCTGAGTGTGACCATGGAGCCCTGTCAGCTCTAACGTTCTGCTTGCCTGATTTTGAGCTTCCCTTGTGCCAACTAAGCCTTAGTTTAGTGGATTCACTCTTGGCTTTCTTGGATTAATTTAACCACAGCCAAGCTGTGTGGCTCTGAAATCTCTTGTTACTGAAATCCCAGGCAGGACATGGAGCCTCAAAAGGTGTATAATTAAAGGAATTGTGCTTTACTTTCAACACTGTTCTAATAAAAAGCAGATTCACTATTCACGTAGGGTAAAACAATTATGGCAACAGGCTTGGATTTCTTTGTCTTGCATCTGCCCTGATGGAGCTGAACACCTTCCCAGTCCATAGCAGAGCTTCAGCTAACACCAAATGGATCACTTTCTATTTTCAGACTGATCTCATGAAATCACATAGACAGCTGAAAATCGTAATTAGTCTAGCACTTAGTTTGGGATTTAGCAAGCTACAGCTGAATCCAATCTTCAAAGGGCTTATTCTCTTCAAATGCTTGGAGAGTTGTTACTTCATCCTGAGCTACTGCTCATGGAGCCAAATACTTCCTCTGGTGCTCTTCCTCTCACCAAGTTTATGAGATGTTTTAGTCTTTACTTCTTTCTTTCCCCCCTTAAGCAACGTTTCCTGCTCAGGTCTCAATCAGCCTGCACACCAATTAAGCTAATTGGCAACACATTTGAAACTCCCTAATTACAGCTGCAAAATTTTCAGAGAACAACCTTTTTGCAATTTTTCCTTCAATCAAAATACAAAGCAATAAACCCCCTGCAATGCTTAACTCTTCCCTGATAAGACTTAAAATACTCCAGAAGAGCTTGGTCAGGTGAGTCCTGGACCTTGTGGCTGCTCAGGGCTGGCTCCCAGTGAATTTCCCTCAGGAAATGTCCCCATGAAGAGCTGTGGGCAGGCAGTGGTGTTTGGAGGGCACATGAACCCTCCTGAGAGCAGAACAGCTGTGCAGGCTCCCCCAAACTGCTCCAACTGCCAACACCAATCAGCCAAAGCATCCCCAGCTGAGCCTTGTGATGCACCACAGAGTTCCTCCCTCACCCTTATCCCTCAGCTCCCTGTGCTGGGACAGCTTTGGGAGGATAGCGTGGTACACAAAACCTGCGGATCCTGCTTTTATAGAAAGTAAGTGGTTTGGGGTTTTTTTTGTTTTGTTTTTTTCCCTTTGGTTGTGTTTTAGTGGAGGAGAGTTCCCTCTGTCCTAATTGAGATGTTATTAGTGACTGATGATATCTCACTTTGCTGTTACAAAAAAGGCCGAGTTACTTTGGCCTGTGAGTGAGGCTGATTTCATCTTTTGCTGGACTTTTTGATCCAAGCAGGGGAAGAAGGTGCATTGTCTCTTTTAGTTTCACATTTCCTGTAGATTGTTGGTTTTATCCATTACCCCTTTCCATCCTGAATTATTTCTACTGAGCTGCCGTGCCCTGTTTGCAGTCTGCAGAGCAGTTCCCAGTCTGCTCACAAAGGAGTGATTTGTTGCCTTGAGCCTCGTGGCTGAAGGGAGTGACGCTTAAGTAGGGATGGCACATAGAGGGCAAGACAATGACTCGTGGCACTCGTGAAATGTCAGCCTGTGACCTTTAAACAGGCTGAAAGGAGCTGAGCTGGGGGGCACGAGCCCTAAAGGGTGTTCTGTCTGGGCACAGGTGGGGCTGGGAGAACGGTGATGTTCTGTACGCTGGGGAATTGCCTGTTCCTGAGGGCACAGCTAGCACCAAATGGATGTTGGCTGATTTGGAGCTGGGGGAACAGGAGTGTTCCAGCCTTTTAATTACCTGTTCCTAAGCACAGACCCCACCTCCTTGTGCTCCGAGCAAACACTTCACCTTTTGGTAAAGCAGGAGAGCAGCTGCCCTCTCTCAGTACCAAATCCATGCAGATGGACAGGTCTGAGATCTGTCTCCCCTGGCAGGGAAGGGGTTTGTTTCACACCAGGTGCCCACACGGAGCAGGAAGGAGGCAGGGCTGTGGGACACGGGGGGCTTGGGCACAGCCTCAGCTGTGTTCCAGGGTGAACCACAGAACCAGCTGGGAGCAGATTTTTGGGGGAGCAGCAGGCAGGAAAGGCTGATAAAAGCACAGGAGGTGTTAAACCCTGACTCCTCCATGTTCGATAGAGGCAGCAGGATTGTGATGAGCACAGACCCCTGGCCCTGGAGGATGTGAGCCCCTGGCCCTGGTGGGCACACAGTGCTAGTGCTGTTCCTCCTGGGGCACCGTGTGTGCCTCACCTGATGAGCCTTCTCCTTGGAAAGCTCTTCCTGTGCCTTGTGATGGGGCTCTTCACCTGGTACAAGTGTTTCCTCCCAAGGTTTTGCCAATGGATCTGCTCTGTCTTCCCTCTCCAGGTGGAATAGTCAGGTACCAAACCTCCTTCCCAAGTGTGGTGTTCCTCACTTTCACCCACTGTGGCATCAGCAGTGCTCCTGCTATTTGTACAATTTAAAGCGCTCAAGTCTTAAATTTTATATGTGGCACCTCTGTGAACCATATGCAATTTGGCAGAACACTTTTAATATGTCATTTTAATGCTTTTGCTTTCCTTCATTTTCAGTGGTTTGTCTTGGTTGATTTACTCCTGGATGTTTCCTGAAGTGCCAGGCAGTAAATGTCTGTACATTCTGTGATTTGTTCCATCGAGTCATACCATTTTTCAGGGATGGGGAAAGGGGCTGAAGCACTTGCAGACTGTGTGCATGGATATGTAAAGAAGCTTATCTTAATTTGTAAAACAAGAGATAGTAATGTAAATTAGATTAAGTAATCAGTACTTTTCTGTTTGGTCTTAATTATATATTTGTTGTCTTCTAAATGCAGGTTTAATCCTTCTCTTTGTTATGTAATAAAACAACAGTTGGTAGTGATTTGTGGATTATCATAACTAGGCATAGAAATACTTGCTGAACTGTTTATTCTATTTATGCAGTGATTTGATTTTATCCAGCTAGGACAAATGAGAGGTGGCTGGTATGTTCAGGAGCAGCCATTCACAGGGAAGCAGTGTCAAGCTTTAAAGGAACTGTATTATTAATTATTATGAATATACTAAATTAATAAAATAAAAAATTCCAGTAGCTCTTACACGTGCCAGTGTAGTAGAAAGGCTGTGGATTAAAATGGAAATGCAGAACAGTTTTCCTGAGAAAGTTCTTTTCAGAAAGTAAGATGGAACTTGAGAAGAAAGTTTGGAGGCTTTAAACTTTTTCTTTTAAATTTTTAAGGGGTAACATTATCCTTTCCTATGGTTTTATTAGGTTTTTTTTCCTTTCCTATGGTTTTATTAGGTTTTTTTTCCTTTCCTATGGTTTTATTAGGTTTTTTTTCCTTTCCCATGGTTTTATTAGGTTTTTTTCCTTTCCTTTTGTAGTG
The DNA here is from genome assembly GCF_049639895.1 of Pseudopodoces humilis. Taxonomy (NCBI): domain Eukaryota; kingdom Metazoa; phylum Chordata; class Aves; order Passeriformes; family Paridae; genus Pseudopodoces; species Pseudopodoces humilis. The sequence goes on from NC_142219.1 coordinate 733,204, forward strand.
CTGGGGTGCTGAAAGATGTTTCACTTTGGATTGGCCTGAGAGAACTGTTTTTAGGTTGTGATTAGTTCAGCTTGGCAGCTGACAAATCAGTTACACAGAGAGCAGAACATAGCAAAGTGCAGCAGCAGTTGTGTGAATGAACCCTGCTGAGCAAAATGCAGGTTCCAGGGGGAGCTGGGATGGGGTGATGCCTTCCTGCTGGGCTGCTCTTGCACACAGATCCCACTATCCACCCTGCTCCAACTGCTCTTCATCCTGGAGACAGAATTCAATTAGGGAGCTTCAGCTTTCATCTGTTATTCACAAGTGTCAGTTCCACAATTGCAGAATCAGTCTGGTGCACACTCAGTGCATACACCTTCACACGTTTGCTTGCAGCAGGATTTGCGGTCAGCTGCACACAGACAGCGACAGGAACGGTTTGAGATGTGCCCACGGATTCACACAGGCACATGGTGATCCAGTGGTGAGGAGAATGGGCTGGGATGTGCAGAGATGCAGCCTGTAAGAGCTGGCTGTGACACGGATCTCTGAAAGTGTGAAGACCTGCCTGCCAGAAAGCGTATCTGTAATTTGTTTTAAATGTACAGGAGTTGTTTCTGAGTGTCCCATCGTGTGTTTTTCACCACTGCTTCTGAATTCCTGATATTCCTGGCAAGTATCTCAGCTTTCTAATTTTGTGGGGTTTTTTTTGTTTTGTTTGTGTGTTTGACTTTGTTTTGTTCTTGAAATCTTTGAGCTCTTCATTTATTGCTTCCTGTGCAAGCAGAGCCATCAGTGAGGGGAGGCAGAAATGGATTCCCAGAGTGTTGCTGTTGAAAGCCTCGAGTGCTTCAGTGTGTTGGACACAGCAGCTCTCACCTCACAGTACTTTTGCTGTTGGAGTTGTTGAGCTTGAAGTGGATCTCTCATGTCCTGGTGCTTCTTGCAGTGCATTATTCTTTGATGTTGATGAAATCAGTGTCCCAGGATTGCAGGAGGCACTGTGGGGAGCGAGGAGAGCTCTGCTGGAGCAGTGACAGGCGAGGGATGATGGCTCTCAGCTGGAACCTTCCCCCAAATCACCTGCAGCTGATGGACTGGCCACAGCCCTGTGCCTGCCAGAATCACTTCCTCTAGCCCCAGCACCTAGGGTGGCTGTGACTTGGGTTTATTTATTGCTTGCTTTTTTTTTTTCCTTTTTCTGATTTTTCTCACTGTAAACTTTGTGGTGCCCATCACTGCTTTGCCCTTTCATGTTCAGGCTGACATCATTTTGTGAAACAGTGTCATATCCTTTTATCTAAATACTTTTCTCTGTAATTATTACTTTGCTGCCTTTTCAGGTGGGAGCTTGCCTTTGTTATATGATCTTTCTCTGATCATTTTTGTATCACTTGATAATATAAAGGTGTATGTGTTCCTCTGAGGCCTTTTTATTTAAATGATTTCTTTGTCTGTCAGTGTGAATAATAAAACAGTTTCAGGATTGTTCATCTCTCTCCTAATGAATGATCAGGTGTCATCTATTCTAACATCAATGATTAATTTACAAAAGTTTCTTCAAACTTTAGTAAAATGCGATATTAAAAGAAAATATTGTGTCATCAGAGCTGAGTGCTGTTGTCAGAGAGACTCGATGTGCCTGTTGATCAGGCCCTGGAGGCAGCAGGAGCTGCTGGGCTGGTGTGTCCATGGCAGGGACCCTGAGCTGGGCAGGGGAGGTGCAGGAGGAGATCCTGAGCTCCCCCGAGCCTGGGAACGGGGTCTGCACTCACTGCAGGATCAGCTCCTGCTCTCACTGCACACGTGGACATCCTTTGGTGCTGAGACTCAACTTCCACAATTACCCAGGGAGTTCCTGATGGTCAGGCTTGTGAAAAGGATGAATTTGTTTTGGTTTATTGCCCTGCTTTGGAAGCATTCGAGTGGCTCATGCCTTGGATCGTTCCTGTGGTGGGGCAGAGCTCCCTTTGCAGAAGCCCCTGTGAATGTTGGTGTCAGTGGCTCAGGTGTGCTTTGTTGTGATGTTTCCCCTTGCAAAGGCCTCTCTTTAAACACGTCAGTAACTGACTTGTGAGTTTCATGAAGCTGAAGCATCTTGGCTCAGAGCATTTCCTCTTTGCCTGACTCAACACCTACAAATTCCTGGTTTCTCACTGCAGTGGTGATGCTTGATAGCTTTCACAAAAAGAGTGGCTTGGAAATGTGCAGTCCTTTTAGAAGTGATGGTACAGGTGATTTGTTGGCATCTCTCAAGTTTAATTTGCTTTATTCAGCATCTGCTGTTAAGTGTATGTTGCAGTCTGTAAAATACTCCAGCTTGTTTAAAATTCTCTTACAAGAAATGAGGAGTCACCTTTTCAGCAAGAAGCTTTTCAGTGTGGTCTGCAGCCTTGATGTCCAAACCCTCTTTCCCTGACTTTCTGACATGGTCTGCAGAGATGTGGGACTGGAATGAGAGTTGTAATAACTAGGGGAAGAGGGAGAAGTTGGCAGGTTGGGATCAGCATTGCTCTTGGAGAAGAATGATAATTTCCCAAGGATGAAACGGTCACAGGGAACATTGTAAAGTGAAGCAGGCAGAGCAGTCTGAAATGCTAATGAGGAGAGGACTTAAAAAGAAATTGGTGATTTTGGGCCTTGAAGCCATTCCTCTTTTTAATTTGTTACAGATAAATGCATGACTCTTGGGTTGCAGGGTTCTGTTTTGCTTTCCTCTTTGTGACACATCGATTTGGCTTTATCACTGTTCTCTGGGTACTTGCCCTTTAGAATGCTGTTGGTTACCAAAAGAAAAGGGGATTTTTGGAAACTGTTCTTTAATGGTGTGACAGCACAGGGGGAAGCTCAGGGTTCCTGCTGCAGGTAGGCTGGAGTCTTTAATTTCTGATTATGCTGATTTTCCTCTTCCAAGCAAGTGGGTGAAGATTGGAGCACTGATTTCCCATCAATGTGAGCAGTGACAATTGATAGTGATCGATTGCTGCTTCAGCAGCCTGGTGTTGCACAGCTGTGTAGGGAATTCTGTGCCCACTGGAGACTGGACTTTCTTCCCAGTCTCTTTCATTCTGAGATGGCCACGCTTATCTAGGGTGAGTTTGTTTTGGTTTGCTGCTGGCTTTTAGCTGATTCTGTGGATTAGCTTCTTTTAAGAAGCCAGATACTTTTGCTTTTACATCTAGAAAGTCTTTTGCTCCTTTTTTTTAAACTTCAGTTTATTGTTTTGCATTGTGCCAGGGCCTGGAGGCCCTCACCAAGATCACAGCTTTGGGATTTTATGTGCTGCTCCTACATAAATTGCAGGATAAGTCTGTTATGTTTGCAGCCTACAGACAAAGGGGAAGAGGAAAGAAACAGTAGTACCCTTTATTTTCTGGACACAGAAGAGCAGCACAGGAAAAATGTCTGAGGTTGGACAGAGTGGATTGCAGCACCTAAATGGAAGATCCTTGGTTGGGAGTAACTGGACCACAGTACTCATGAGCAAATAAATATTTAGGTCAGATGCTAAACAAAAAAATAAAGACTATTAAAGCATTTGTGAATTAGAGCTTGAGAAAGTGGGTTGTCTTTGAAAGCCATCTGTGGTAAGCCTTTGTCCCCCTTCTGCATAAGGGTAAGGATTTGAACTTGCTGTGGGGGGAAAAAAGGTAATTTATTTCATAATTAGGGTAGAAGATGTGAGCACAAAGGTCAGCTGTTCAAACAGGAAAGATGAATACTGTATTTACATCTGTATTTTTTAAGTTTCTGTGTTTGTTCTTTGGGCCTGCCAGTTCCTAGAAAGGATGCAGAGCTTGTTCAGTGGCTGACAGCCTGCCTCAGGTAATTGCTGGCTGGCACAGTTAAAATAGGTGCCCTGCAGTGGGAGAGGCTCAGTGCCACTGGAAATGTTCTGTGTGCGCAGTGATGTACAGCCTCCAGATAATGCAGCTGCATCAGGGCACAGTGGAGGGTTAGGCAGCAATGAATCCTGATGGTGATTTACAGAAATAAACCTCTATTGGTGGATAAAATGAAATAGAAAGGGCTGTAAATTGGATGCAAATACAGCTCCCTTTGAAATCCTCACTGGAGTGATGTAGAGGAGCTCATGTATAAGTGGCTATTGTGCTAAATATTTTTGAAGTGAAACTCAGCCTTGTGCAGGAAACCGTTTAGAGTCCATGTACTGCCTGAGAGTGCTGAGAAGGTTGGAGTGAACTCTGGGTGCTCCATTTGCAGCATTTGCTGTAAAATCATTGCCTTGGATCCCTGCACAGGTGGAGCTTGCTGTAATGGTCAGTGTTGAGATGTGTGGGTGCTGACTGGGTCACGTTGGCTCTGATGATAAATGTTTATTGCAAGTGGAGCAGTGACCTTTGGCATGTGTAAACCTGCACAAGCTACTTCTTTTAATCTGCCTGTCATGCAGAATGTATCATAAAGCATTGTTTTCCAAGCTGATCAGATAAATCATCATCTGCCCAGGCCACCTCTGCACGGACTGATGAGGTTTGCTGCCACTAATCCCAGCTGCAGCACTGCCAAGCCCCTCAGTAAAGTCAGAGAGGTTGTATCACTGCATGACTTGAAGATCTGATCTTTGAAACTCTCCTTTCCTTCCAACAGTGACTGAGAGTCGAGGGATCCTGGAGAGCATTCAGAGGTTTTCTTTGCTGCCCACGTACCTGCCCGTGACCTATCGCATCCACAACGCAGATATTTCCTTCTTTCTTAAGGAAGCCAACCAGGACATCATGAGGAACTCCAGCTTGCAGTCCCGGGTGGAATCCTTTCTGATCTACAAATCCAAGAGTCCCCCCGTGTTGAACGCCAGCTATGGACCCTTTTCCATTGAACAAGTAGTGCCCCAGGACTTAATGCTGTCTTCAAATCCCTTCGGATCTGCTAACAAGTTCTCCTTTGACTGGAAGCTGAAGGCCTTCATCATGAGCACCAAGATCTACCTGAGCAAGCCCAGGGTGCAGGTGCTGTTCTACATCGTGGGCAGGGACTGGGACGAGTACAGCCCCGCGGAGCGGCTGCCCTGCCTGCGCGTGTTCGCCTTCCGCGAGACGCGCGAGGTGCGCGGCAGCTGCCGGCTCAAGGGGGACCTGGGGCTGTGCGTGGCACAGCTGGAGCTGCTGCCCAGCTGGTTCAGCCCCCCCAGCGTGCTCACGGGCCGCAAGAAGCAGATGGACAGGTCTGAAGGGAGCCCCGTGGAGCTTTACTACTCCATCCAAGCAGGAGATGAGAGAGGGGAGTGCGCCAAGGAGGACGTCAGGAAAAGTAACGGGATCCGGTCAGGGCGCAATGACATCGATGAGTCGGGACCTCCCCTGCAGAGGATTGGAAGTGTTTTCCTTTACCAGACACACGCTGCCCCTTCTTTAACTGAAATGAGGTTGGATAATAATGTTGTCATCCAGTATGCACCAAAGACCGTCAAACAAGGGGACATTCTGACTTTCCTTGTATCTGTTGCTAAAAACTCCACAGAAGATCAGTTCACGCTGAGGTAAGGCTGCTTTTCTTTCTTTGGTACCTTACTTCTTGTTTCTCTGCGCTTGGAAGTCGCTTTCTCTGTGTAAACTGCCTAACAGTCCATCAATTGCTGCTCTCCAAAAATTGTATTGCTTGGTTGACTTGCTGCTTCTCATGGTGTTCAGTGTGATACTGAATTAACTGAGATGTGGTCTCTTGGATTGAGAGAGGCCTTTTCCTCAAGTTGTCCTTTGAGGAATGCTTACAAAAATTGAAATGGTAGAGCTGGGACGTATCTATGTACTAGGAGGAGATAACATCTAAATTCTTGAGAGCCGGAGTTTGCAGTTCTCCTAATCTCTCACTGGACTCATGTTGAGATTAATGAAGCTTAAATCCGCAGAGTTATTTACAGGAAATGAGCAAGAATGGGCATTTAAGAGGATTCACGTGTTTCAGCATCTCTCCCCAGCTTGCTGTGAGCCTGGCTCTGCACTACAGGATGTTTGAGGTTCCTAAGTATTATTGATCTACCAAAACAACTTCTGAAAGCGAGGATCTGCCCGAGGGGGTGGTGATTGGTATCTGAATGTCTGAAGTGCCTCATTCTGTCCAGGCACTGAGGTGTCCCTGGGCAGCTCCCTGTAAGCACCAGGACAGTCCAAGCCAGAGCAGCTGGGGCCCAGGGCAGGTGAGTGGTGCCTGCCAGGGGACCCGTCCAGCTGTCTGTCTCTCTGTCACCTGTGTCCCAGCACTGTGTGAGGGTTGTGTGGCTGAGGAGTGGAAATCTGTGTCTGCAGAGATCGCTCCATTTCTTATCCCTTTGCAGTGACTCGTTCCTCAGCCCCCTGAGCTGAGGGTAAATGTCACACTGGCTGCTGGGGGTGAGGCTGATTTGTCTCAGGTTTGTCCTGGAGCTGGGGGGTGCCAGAAGGTTCCTCTGGAAGAGCAGGTGCATGGCAGGAGGGAGCAGTGACCTCCTCGCTCGTACAAATAGCACAGGCTGGCAGCTGCGCTCACAAACAGCTGGGCTGGGCACTGGAGGGGCTCTGGAGCTGCCAGCCACGCCATCACAGCCTGCTGGGCTCGAGATGAGGCTGCTCTCGGTGCTTACACATCTCCCGTTCCAGGGCACAAATGGGTGAGGCTGGAAGTGGAACATTCAGGAGCTCATGTCTGCCCTGGCCTGGAGGAAGGAGTAGCTCACATTTGGCACCACTGGCCTCAGCAGGAACAGCTCAACACAGGAATTTTTTTTCCCCTCCCCTTCCCCCAGGGAGATTTGTGGGGAAATGGTTTGTCCTAAAATCAGGACATTTTCCCTTTGCAGGTGTGTGATGTATAAACTGAATTACCACAGCCTTTGGTTGCTGACTCAAGGGCAATTATTTCTTTTTCACCTGGTGGAGGACAAACACCTCTCCTCACCGTATCTGTTTCTCATCTTCTGAGTCAATCTAACATTTCAATTGTTTTTTGAGTGCTGATTTCAAGCCAGACAATCCAAGTTCCTCATAGCAAGTGTCCAGGGATGTCTTTATTCTCTGTACTAATGACTTTAAAAGGATCACATCAGCAGACATGGAAACTTCTGCTACATTTGAAAATAGGTTTAACTGTAAACATTAAAAACAATTAATTAAGGTAAAAATGTTTATTGTTTTTACTCTGTAGAGTCTTAGAAATCTCACTTCAAAGCATCTCTGTTTCCATGAGCTGTAATCCATTAAAAGTGGAGCTGGTTACAACCATGATAATTATGTTACATATAGGTTTATAAAATTTTCAAAAACCTTGCTTTGTTTAAATTAGGATGAAAACTCAGCACCTGAACTTGTAAAGGAATGCTTCTAAAATGAATTTTCTGGAACAAAAAGGAAAAGATGCGTTTGAATTGTAGCTTTATATTCGGAGATCTAAGGTATCATAAAACAAAAAATAAGCTAAAAATAGGAAGCGAATATCAGTTCAAAATGAAAAGTGTGGCATTCTTGTCTTAAAAACAGCACCTGGGTGTTACCTTTAAAAAACAAACTTTTGTAACAGCTTGCTGTTGCTTTCTTGAGCTTTGATTTCTCTTGACCTGCTTTTGTGAGAGTGCCTGGCGTTGAGGCTGGGAGCTGCTGCGGTGCCAGAGCACTTGTGACACGCTTTGTGCCCTTGTGGGGAGTCAGTCCTCTCTCTGATCTGCCCACAGCATCTCCAGGGGCTTTTTTGCTTGGGTTTTTGGGTTTGAATTGTGGTTCCTGTGTTCATCCCTCCGAGATGTGTTCTCCATCTATCTGGTCTCGTCTCATTCTGATCTCCTCTCATTCTCAATCCTCTCTTTCCCTCCCTCCTCCAGTGTAACTCTTTCATGAGAAACTGCATTAATTTTTATTTTGAACCTGTCCATTGTTTTTTGAAGTTCTGCCTTGAGTGGCAGCAAGATTTGGAACTATATTCATGAAGTGAGGCCAAGGGCTGCTGGCAAAATGCTCTTACCATTGCTTTTGCTCCAGTGGACTGGAAACTGTGGCTTGAACAGATGGAAAATATAGGATATACAGGTCAAAAATGAAGAAACAGACATGCAAAACAGCCAAAAGTGAAAAAAAAAATATCACTACTGAATATTTTCTGTTTCAGAACTATTGTGCATAGAGTAAACCCTATCCCCTTTCTAATAGGAAATTGTCTTCAAGGGGAGCCTTCTGCAAACTTGTGAATACTGAAAGATTTAGGGAAAGGTACCTTTGGTTTTTATCTTGTGCTGTTCTGCACAAGGGAAGATTTAGAGGAGTGAATGTGGAGCTGATGGACTGTTTTTAATTTGAGAAGGAGTTGGACCGCAGGAGCCAGGGCCTAGGTTTTGTTTTTTAATGAGCTAGGGAAATTAAAAATATTTGTCTTGGCTCTGTGTGAGTGTGAGAGATTAGAGGAAAGGAAGGAGATGAAATACAGATGATGGATAAATACGGAATATTACTTGACTGGGCCTTAGAAAGCTGAGGGGTTTCTCAGTTTCATTCAACACTTGCTTCCCCTCGTTCCCCTTCTTTTCACCTTCTCACTGCTGCTGGCCAGGCAAGGCTGAAGGCTCCTCTTCCTGCCCATTGTGGGTGCTGGAGGTTCCCTGGTGTCCATGGAAAATACCCCAGTCTGTCTTGTTCTCCTGCTTCTCTGCAGTTCATGGTGCACGTACTAGGAGCTGAAACTGAAGTGAGATCTTCATTTGAAGTGTTTTTGCTGAGAAAGGAAAACATGAAATATAATTTCATGTCAGTCCTTCCAAATGCTTTCAGCAATTAAAGCCTCAAAGCTCTGGTGTTGCACAATTCCAATTCCTGCTTGCAGCAAGCCCCAGTTCCTGCTGGAATGAACTCAGGGCTGTTAAACTGCAATCAATATGTGCAGGGATGCCAGAGTTTGCCAGAGTTAGGAACAGGACTTTTCTCAACCCACGCTGTAGATACAGTTCTTTATTAGCTTTTTTCTGGTTTGCTGGACCTGATAAACACAACCTTGTGTTTTGTTTCAAACTCAACAGGATTGATACTTGCAACCTTTTAAATTTGTTTTCCTATTTCTGGAGATGAATCAGCAAAGAAATTAGAGCGCTAGAATTGCCGTGAGCTACTGAGTGTCAGGCCTGGATACATTCAGGAGTGAAAAAAGCAGCAGCTTTTTTTTGTTTTACAGTTATTCAATTTCTAATTATATTTAGTGAAACCTGTGTGAGGGGATGACTGAAGGTTGTAATACAAAGTCATAGACCTTCAGTGTTAGGAGAAAACTAAGTTTTTCTATAAGCTATGAATGCTATTTGTGCATTTGTAAACCCAAGTTGGGGGCTGGACATCTGCAGGTACCAGTTTCATAAATTATTGAGAGGCTTTGTGGTTTCCCTGTGGCATTTTTAATGACGGTAATTGTGGGAATGCAGGGACTGGTGTGAAATTGTGGTGCTGAATAAGCAGTGCTTATTGATAATTGGGAAGATTTTCCCCAAAAGGCCCAAAGAGTTTGTTCCATGAGCAAACATGAGTTTGTTCTTATTCTCCCTTTTTATCTAACAATCAATCAATAATAATCCAGCAGACATGAAAAGGGCTGCATAAATCCGTGAGGGGAGCAGAGTGGAGATCATTAGCACTCAATTTATACAGCAAGAAAATTTGAACAAGACTGGCATTTTATCAAATTGCTTGTGTGTTCTTCTAGTGCTGGGCTAAATCAAATCTTATTCTTCGTGCTGAACTGAATCATATTTAAATAGCAGAAACAATCAGTGGTAAGTGGTGATCAGGAAGGTTACCAGGCACATAAAACTCTGATGAGATGGGCTTTTCTCTAGGCCTTAGATTATGTGGCTATTTCATGGTACTCCAGCCCTGAGTTTGTACCTCCTGTGCCAGACTGAAAAGAATCCTATTGTACATTTTTTACTCTTCCTTCCATAGCTCTGGTTCAGACAGTTAAAACATCCCCTTCCACATTCTGCTTTAAAACAGCTTCTAAAATCTGAATTTTTTCCCTCTCTTCTAACTGTGAACAAAAGGGAATTAAACAAAAAACCCAACAAACCAAAACCTAAATTATCTCTTCTTTTGAAATACCACCTCTGCATTTCAGTTTTTTCACCGCTCAGTCCTGATGGTAAGATGAGGTTGAGGTAGGCAGGAGTGACCTGGGAAGGAGAGAGTGGTTTGCTGTGTGATGGAGGAGCTGCTGCTTGCCCAGGTGAGCTGGTGCAGAGGTGTTTCTGCAGCAGGGCTGGTGCAATCTCCCTCTGCTGCTGCCTGGGGAGAGGCTGCTCCAGCTCCCGGCCCTTCTGCTCAGGGAGGAATTAACTTGCACAGCCTGTTTATGAGCTACTCAAGCAAATATAATTTTCTCCATCTTCTGGATGGCAAAATAGCTTTCCTGCACTGCTAAGTGACTTGCTAATGGCCCAAAATTGTCCGTGGCACTGTGGAGACAAGTGCTTAAGAACTATTGACTTGTAGGGCACTCTATTACCTCCTGTCGCACTTGCAGATTCTGTTAAGAAGAAAATAGTTCCTTCTGTTGAAATTATTCCAGTTAACATCCTCTGCCTTGAGGATCAGCTCCATTGCCTGAGCAGGGGTCAGAAAGCAGAGACAGATCCTGCAAACCATTACCCACACGAGTGGCCTGCTGAAAGGACTCTGCCTCCTCTCCTGATCACTTGGAACAAACATCAGGGAGCTCTTTGGCTTGGGTTTGGGACTGCACTACTGCCCTGCTGATCCACACCTCAGAATTATTGTTCTGCTGCTCCTGGAGACACTGTGAGATTTGGCTAGGGAAAACTAGTTTTCCAATATAACTCCTTAATTTAGGGAGCTGAAAAACATTAGCAGACATCATGTTAACTTAATTATCATTGGGGAATACAGGTTTGGGTTGGTTTTGTTGGTGCTTTGTGTAGAGAAGGGGAGGTTTGGGGTACTACAAATGCCCCAGTTTGTGGATTTGATGTCAGAAGTGTTGTTTTCTTCCCCCAGAACTGCTTAGCTCTCAGTGGAGAATGCATTAGGGGCTCCTTTGTGGTCAGAAATGAGCCAGTATGAAAGGTGCTGTTGGGGCTGTGCTGCTAAGGGCAGACAGATGGAGATGGAGAGGCACTGCCAGGGTGTGAGCTGCCTGGTTTGCAGGTGCTGCTGCTGCCATCCCTCTCACCTGGGGACGTGTCAGAGGGATGTGCCCTGGCTGAGGGCAGTGGTGGGAGCTGTGTGGGCACAGACTGCGGGAGGAGGTGACACCAGGGCTCTGCTGTGCTGCTCCATCAGCACCGGGGATCACACACCCAGCACCTGAACATCTCCATTCCGGCTCTGATGCTTTCCTGGTTACTGCTCAGGAGTTTAACAGCTCGCTTTTTATCTGTATTTCGGTGCCTGAATACACAGATCATTCTTGTAAAACTTTGGGTCAAAGAACTCTTCCTCTAATATTCTAGTAAAATGTGAAATCTCAGCCAGGTGAGGATTTTTCCTATTTCCAAAGTAGTTTTAAAAATAAAAGCTAAGTACACTAAGGAATAAGACATTTCGTGGGAGGGAAAGTAATCTTTGATTTGAAATTACTGGAATAGTTTGACTTTTCAGTGTTGCTTTTGCATTTTTTAAGGGTAACATTTATCCAGGCTGCGCACACTCATGTAATGCATCAGGCAAGCTCAAAGTGCATTTTTGATCACAAAAAAATTGGAACATTAGTTTTCTGCTTCTAATGGCAAATCTGAGCCCTTTTAGATTTTTAAGATTATTACTTAAACATATCTGCCAGATCCTTGTAACATCTGTGTAAAGCCGTGGTAATGAATTGCCTTGTCACTTTATCAGATGTGTCTGCATCAGTCCCTTCCCTGAAGTTTCCTCTCTCCTGGCTCCCTGCTCTGCTCCCCTCCGTGCTGGGTGTGTTCTGCTGCTGTTTCCCAGCTCACTGCTCTGTGTTTGCTCCATCTCTAATCCCCTTCCCTGGAATTCCAATGGGAATGGAGGGAAGGGAGCTGCTGTTCCAGGATCAGTGTTTGTGCTGGTTGATCTCTCCAACCCCATCACAAGGAATACCAATGGTAATAGCCCGGGGTAGATAGCTCATTGCACAAAATAATTGATCTGTGTTATAGCAGATGGAATCTGATCTAAATCCAGAACGAGTTCAAATGGTGAAACAAAGCCCTGGCTGTCAGGCTTTGCCTTTGGGATATCAGAGCTGCACAGCCTGCGATGCTGGGCACCCCTGGACCCCTGGGGATGTCTCCAGGAGCTCCATTCCTGGAGCACAGGATTAGTGATGCTTCTTGACCCTTTTGTTAGAGGGAATGTATTGTTAGTTAAAGACTCCCAAAGTGAGATACCTGCAAAGAAAAGCTCTATGCATGGCTTTGAGATCTTGTAATAATTAGGTGGATAAAACAATTTGGAATGCCTGAAAAATCTCATTATTTAGGTAGAAATGTTTAAGCTTTCTTAATCACCTGGAGTTGGTGATACTTTTCAGCTGTGAGAGAAGATAGGAAGTGCTTGGCTGTGCACTTCTTGGAAAACAGACTTCAAATCTCAGTTTGGGAAGATTTTAAAATAGTAAGCTGCTCACCACGGGCTTGCAAATGGCTGAACTAGGACCAAACTGAATAAATAAAGGTGGCTGCAGGGAAAAAACTGAAAGAGGGAAAGGAGGAGGGAAGAAAGGGCATTCCCCAAGATAAATTAACATCTGTGAAATAAGACACTTCTAAATGTATGCTAATGGCCTAAATGTTTCCATATTCAATTAAGTAATAAGTCCCGAGTTGGCAATATCATCCCAAAACATTCATTTACCAAGAGAAGGCTCTGCTGGGACAGCACAGGCACCATAATGAACTGATGTGGGCAGTAAGACATGATAATGCCTACTTCAGAGGGAATTACCACTTTCATAATGCAATTTACAACAAGAATTTACTTGTTAGAAGAGTTTCTTCCCTCTTCATTATGACAGTGTAATTATGACTCCAGTGGCTTGGAATAATTTTGAGAGGAGTGAGTTACCAAAGCTTTTGTACTGAGTGTTCTCAGGCACTTTGAATAGAGGAGCAAGGGCTGTTCTCTGATCATTAATAATCACGGTGAAGTTCACACAGGCCAGCAGCTGATCTCATCCTCCTTCACCGTGTCCCACCTACCATGGACTTAAAGTGGTTTTCTTTCTTGCTGTGTACTATTATTTATCAGCTTGAGTTTAGAAGATCAGCCCAGTTGAACACTCAGGAGCTGTGCTGCAGTGTTCCAGATGTTGATTTGCAGCTGCAGGGTGCAGCCAGTGTCCCCTGGAGGCCTGGCCAGTGTGTGGCACCGGCTGTGTCCTTGTGTCCCTCTGAGTGCAGTGCTGGCCCCTGGGAGCACCCTGGGGATTGTACAGCCGCCTCTTCAGAGCACTGGAATTCCTTCCAGAACTCCATGGAGGTGGAGGACACTTCCAGTGCCTACTCAAAGCCACAAGCAATTTATAAAGTCATTGTCTAGCTGACAGTCCTTGGCTTCAGCCTCTGAACTGGGAGGAGTACATTTGAGTGTGGAAATAATCCTTGGTGTTCTGTGCCCCCTCTGCTTGTGCTGAGGTTTTTGTCTGTGTTTTCAGACCAGCCAGGCACTACTGGAGTAACTGCTGTGAATAGACTCAATGTTTGTTTGTTTGTTTTTCTTCCTCCATTCTCTTAGTAAAAGCTTGCAGAGATTGCTCTGGCCTTGTCAAGCAAGTGCCTGGCTGTAATGTGCTTTTTCATTTCTCTGAGAGGCACCGAGAGATTGACTGTACATTTGTTACTTAAGATGGTATTGGCAAAATCTTTTTCAATTATGGCAGACTTCTCATCTTCGCAGTGTGGCAGATGTGGCTGTGCCTGGAGGCTGAGCTGGATGTGCTGGAGCCTGGGAAGATGGCTCAGCTGAACCAGAGCTCAACTCTGCTGGGGCACTGGTTTCCATCTCCCGTGGAGCAGGACCCTGCTCTTCTGCTGCCCCTGCAGGACCAGGGCTCAGGAATCTGTGCACATCACTCTGTGTGTGTGTCTGCAGTGCCACAGGACCAGGGCTCAGGAATCTGTGCACATCACTGTGTGTGTGTGTCTGCAGTGCCACAGGACCAGGGCTCAGGAATCTGTGCACATCACTCTGTGTGTGTCTGCAGTGCCACAGGACCAGGGCTCAGGAATTTGTGCACATCACTGTGTGTGTGTCCATGGGAGGCTGCAGTACCATAGGGACCAGGGCCACCTCCTGTGCCTCTGCCTGAAAAACAACCCCAAACCAAACAAACTGCATCTATGAAGGGTAAAATTCATTCATAGAGGTGCTGAGAAGAAATTTCAGCAGTTGAAGATGATGTTCTTTGGAGGACTGTATGAATATGCTGCTAAATGTGCCAGGAAAGTTTGGAAAAACTAGAAATTAATAGTATGTGGTTATCTGATGATTTGTATTCCTTAAAACTGAGTAAATGCTAAGGCAGAAAGCATAGATAGAAAGGACTTTTGCACTTAAGAGATTGATTTTATCTTTAGGTTTCTTAGTATTTTACAAAATATCTGGCTGATTTTGCAGTGAAGTGAGCTGAAGCAGGAAAGTGAGGCTGAGTTTCGCAGTGTCCAGGAGAGCTGATGGTTTCCCTTCAGTGGCAGCAGGGTTAGCTCAGCCCTGGCAGGATGAACACTGCCAGCTCCTGACACAGGGCACACACTACAGGGCAGCAGAGAGGAGTTTTTTCTCCTTTTGTCATTTAATAGACTCTCTGCTCTGTTTGCCCTCTGAGGGAGCCAACAGATTTAATATCCAATTTCTCTATCTGCTATCAGAATGCAAATGTGATGGCAGATGAATATACTTTCAAGAATACTTAACCTAATGGGCATGTAAAGGCTGGTAATTATCAGTTGTTTGTCTGCTGGTGTGTAATGGCTTTCAGCGCCAGGCTCGACACACGCTGGGATCCTGGCAGGGCCAGGCCAGATTCCAGAGGAAACCAACACAAATAGCAACATCCTCATTGCTTTTGTTCCATTTCCAGTGCCCTGCGAGCACCTAGCGGAATAACAGGTTAATAATCGAAATTAGCATTTATCCCACCTTCAACGTGTAGCAGCACTGACAGGTTTTTATCCACTCTCTGTGTATATATATTATATATATATACATATATTTATATATATAAATATATATCCATATATATTTAGATATAAATATATATTTAGATATATTTAGATATCTATATATTTAGATATTGATATACTTAGATATATTTAGATATCTATATATATTTAGTTTTTTTATATTTAGATATATTTATGTATATTTATATATAAATATATATGTAGATATATTTGTATATATTTATATGTATAAATGTAAATATATATTTGTATATATTTTTATATTTAGATATATATATTTATATATATTTTTATATATTTTTATATAAATATTTTTGTTATATATATTTATATATATTATACAGTGCTACCCAGGCAGGAGTGCTGGCAGAACAGAGAGAGGGGATTCCAGCTGCAGCCTCTGCCCCTCCCAAGCTCCATCTTGTATGGAAAAGAAGCAAACAAGAAAAATCGCTCAAAGCTCGTTACCCTTGAATTTGACAATGATGATAAAAGAAGCTCATGGGCCATGGACAGAGAAAATAGAAGTTGTGCCATTTGCTCCCTCCCTGTGGCACACTGAAGGCAGTGGGAGCAATAAACTCTGGTGGCCTGAGCTGGACTGGGAGCGAGCACAGCAGTCTGGGCTGGATTTCACAGTCCATGCTCTCATTTAGAGAATGGAGACACTTCTGGGGTCTGCAGTGTTCCACCCAGGGCTGAGTGAGTCTGAGAGCCCAGAAATTCCTCCCTGCCCTGCAAAATACAAAAGGCAAGTGAGAGCCATCAGTGCAGGGGAGCCTTGGCAGTGGGGGTGTCCCAGGGAATGATCCTCACTGCTGCAGGAGCCCCCTGAGCTCCATCTGGGGCTTTCTGTGCACTGCAAGGGGGCTTCACCTTGTCTAAAAGGAGCTACAGAGTCTAACTGAGCCCAGAAATGGAACTCCCCATCACCCTGTTCAAAGTTAGGAGCAGTAATCATGGATTTTTCAATTGAGCAATGTAAAGTTAAAAATGCACTGCAAAATGTGTTTTAAAGGCTTTATTTTCTAAGTGATTAGCTCTCGTTAAATCTGTGTGGCACCATGTGATCAGTAACAAGCCCAGCTCTATTAGAATACTCTTATTTATGACTGACCAATATAGACTCAGCTGTCATCACTTCATTCTTACAATCTGTTTTCTAAATAAAATCACAACTTAACCATATGCTTGACAGAATTATGTAGCAGCTTTAGTGTGTTTATTTTTCACTCTGCTGTATACATGAGTCCACACTGGGTTTGAAAGTCTGTTCTTTATTGCTGTTGTAAACTCAGCTGGGCCATTCATGCCCCGTGGGTATTTGGAGAAGAGGCACTCAGAGTCACATTTGTCCAAGGATGCTGCAGGGGAGGCAGCATTCAAAATCCTTGAGAGATGCATTGCCCTTCCTTCACAACAATTATACTTTAAAGGGTTGAGATTTAGAGAAGATTGTTTGATGTACCCGTCTCTTTTTCCCTCCTCTTATTGGCAATCAATATTTCTTACAGGATGAAACAGGAGCAAGTTGTTCAGATGTTGGGCTTTGGTTTGGCCAGCATAGAAACAGAGGCTGGGTCCCTGTGCCACAGTCATTTAATCTGTGGAGAATGTTATCAGCTGATTGGGGCAATTAAAACCTGGCCAGTTTCCCTACAGAGCTCAGCAAGCGACCACTAACTCTTGGTGCTTCCTAGGGAAAGGATGGCTTGCACTCAAAAACCAGATATAAACAGCGAGGAGACAAACGTGTATATTTCAATGGCATTAACTGGGCCTTCAGCACACGTCAGAATTGCTCTGTGTTCTTTGGAGCTGAACACTGAAGCTGTGAAGCCAAAAGAAGCGATGGGCTCAAACGCAGTCGGGGAGGGGCAGGCGGTGCTGCAGGCAGGTGGGGAATGGCACTGGGTGTGTGCCAGGTGTGCACACCTTGCACATGAGCGGCTGAGCACAGGCACGGTGATGGGGCTGGCACCTGGGTGCACTTTGCTTGGGTTGGGGCTTGCAGTTGGTTTTTTCTCTCTAATTCACAGCTAACGCTTCCAGAGTGTTCTCCAGCTCCTCCTGCTCTGCAGCCAGATCCAGCTGTGCACGGTGCTGTGTTCTCTGGGTGGAGAGCAGCTCCTGGAGCTGCTTCTCAGTGAAGGGGCCACGAGCTGATAGCTCTGCTGGGCAGAGCCAGCATCTGCAGGAAGTGAGGAACTGGATACACACAGCCTTTTCTTCTCACTATGTCAATATGTCTTTTTAAAATGAGAAGTATTTTCAAGTATTTCAAAATGATTTAGAAAAATGTATGAATGTGTACCCTGTTTGACAGAGTTGGAAAGTGTTACCAACAATAGCACTCTTCTCAGAATTACAGTCTGCAATATGAACCTCAACAACAAATCAGGCTAAGGTGATCAAATACATCCCAGTAGCACAAATAAATACAGTACCAGAGATCCTTGGAATCCCCCAAAAGCACCTACTTCTGTGTCAGAATTCAATTAGTCACATTGCTGCTGTTTGTATTCTGATATTAATACATGGGGCCTTTGAAGCACAACTCTAGAGTTCTTCTACTCAGTGATAGGGAATTTAAAAACAGGTGTATGAAGGGAAAGATTAATTTGGTGAAGTGACAATAATTCCAGAATAATAAAATGTTTATCCATAATAGATGGAGTGCCATCTCCTCTGTTCCTTTGTGTACACTGCCTTTTATCTTATGTAAATGACGAAGCACCTTGTGCTGTCAGAAGTCGTACTTATCATTACTGAGCACTAATTAGTAACTACACGGCCAAGTCCTGTTAGTAATGATCTGGTAACAAGGCAGGCAGGATTGGACAAGGGTTGGAACAGGTCCTGTTCAGCTGCAGCAGCACAGGGAAACCCCAGAGCACCCTGTGCCTCAGGAGAGGGGAGCTGCAGGGGATGGGGCAGGCTGTGTGAGCAGGAGAGCTCAGCTACAGCAAAACACAGCTTTGGGTTCCTGCAGAGAGTTCTGGGCACCTTTAGTCCCTTGAGAAAGGTAATGGGTGTGGTGCCTCTCAGAGTTTAAAAATAAAGGGTGCCTCTTTTATATATTTTTATATATTTATATATATAATTTCCGTGGCAAATTTTTAAGATCAGTTATAAACCTCTGGTTTTAAGAAGATTTATTAAATTGTTCAGAAGTTTTATGAAAACAAAGTATGTTCCGGGAGTAATATGGCTTATTTTGAGATCTATTATGGATGCTAAAAGTGTTCCCAACCTTGAATAAATCAGTTCACATCTTTTTTAACTACCTGTCTAGGAATCCTGAACTGAGAAATAGACAGAACAAATAATTTATTGTGCAGACCAGGAGCAAATATGCATATTACACCCTTTGATTAACAAACACATCGTGCTGAGTAAAGCCACCTGTTTATAACAGCTTTGCAGCATTCTCCAGTGTCTCAAAATCAACTTCTGAGTGGGGCACCTGAGCTGTCCTGAGTGAAATGCAGGGGCACCTTTGCAGTCCAGCGCTCTCCAGTCCTGTTCTTCCAGTCCTGGAGCTGATTTGGGCAGGTGCTGTTTTCACATCAGCTCCCAGGTGTTTGAAGAAGCTCCCGTTTGTGTCAGTGGCAACAGCCAAAATCTCTGATAGGAATCCTAAGTCAGAGAGAAATTGATGGACTGAGAAAGCCTTTGGTTATAAATAAATGTCTTTGTTGGGTGAATGCTAAGAGGAAAAGAGCAGGAAGGAGAGACAGATGATGATCAAGGACTGGAGACAGAGTGGGGAGCTCCTCAGGAACAGAAATGAGAATGAGGCTTGCAGATTTCTGGGCAGGGAAGAACATGCAAAAGTGGGAATTTTCTGTGTTTAGGGAGATGGGATTTGGATAGTCCCCAAAAAACTACAAAGGAATGCATTACAAACTTGAGGATTGGTATCAAATGGAATAAACCTCATGGGAGCAGGGATCCCATCTAATCCAAGGCTTTTGTGTGCCAGGACGAGAGACCTGCAGGTAGCCAATCTGCTTCTGGGCATGGTCTCACCCAGTCCTCTGGGATTGCTTTTCCAGGGTGACACAGATCATTTCTTCTTTCTGCAAATACTTCTTTTCAGGAAGCAGCATAGAAGTGCCCTTTTCCTCAGAGCCTGCCTGGCACCCTGGTTTCCATCCCGGTCACTTCCTCAGCACGGGACGTGACAAAGTGATGCCAGTTCCTCTCTCGCTCTCCCAAAAGCAAGTGCTGGCACTGCTCCAGGAACGGGGCACACTGTTCTCCTCCTGTTCCAGCTGAGGGGAAGCTCTCTGCTGCCATGCCATCAACACCATCAGGAGAGCAGGGTGAGGTGCAGGAATTCCAGCACTCTCAAACCTTCTCCCTGTAACGGTTGGCTTAGTGAGAGCTCATCCGTGACCTTTGGAAATTCAGGATCCTGAAGCGTCTTTGCTTTCAAAGTGGCTTCACAGAACATGAAACTTGTAAGAAGAACATTTAAAGTATCTTGCTGGAATTAATTCTGAGCTGACTTATTCCCAATTTCATTCAAATCAGACAGTGCAGATGAGAGCTGGCAATTTGCATAGACACAGTAATTTGGAGAGGGTGTGCAGAAGAGCTTTTTCAAATCCACATGGAGTTCATGTCCTCAGTCTGAGCATGGGTAAAATCTAGGAAATTCTGAATCCTAAGTATTCTTTTTTTCCCTTCGGACTCTCTTGTTTGCTCAAGTCCAATTTTTCAGAACCAAAATATCCTATTATGTCATGGGCTAAATAGGCACACTTTGCAGCTGTGGTGGGAAATGAATGAACATTTGAAAATGTGACTCTCCCATATTGTCATTAGTTTGAGTATGTGCTGCAAATAACATTTTGAAGACCAGGTTTCCTTTTGACTTTGAAAGAGACAAATGAATTATTGAAATAATGAGTTGAAGTCTTATTTTAAATTGCATTCTGTTTCTTGAAGTGGTATTTTGCTATAAATTTCAGTTTTGTCTAATGTTGCATTTAGCCATCTTTGGTTTTCAGCAGGTAATAGTCTTCTCTTACATCAGCACTATCAGTAGCAGCTTCAGTTTTAATTAATTCCCTGTTCTGAGCAGAGCACATCTCAAGGCAGTGCCATGGCACTGATCAGTCAGTGCAGAAGCAGATCTGATGATGCCTCTGATGAGCAGTCTCACACGCCCTGACCCACTTTGAGACTTCAGTCTAACTTTGCTTCAAGGACAAACTTAATGAACATTTGACTTCAGGTAATTCATTCCAACTGCACCCACCAGAGCTGCTGATTCAGGCAGGATTTCCTACCAGCCCTGCCTGGTGTTGGATTCTCCAGTGCTGTCCATGGCTTCTCCTCCCTTCAGAGAGGATTTCCAGGGCAGGTGGGATGAAAGTTAATCAGTGCAGAGCGTCCACACGTACAGTGATGGCTCTGTCAGAAACTCAGCTTCCTACAGGGAAGGTCTTCAAATTAGCCTTCAGGAGGGTCTGTCACATTCATTTTTTTCTACTTTTCTTTTTCAGTGTGTACCATTTTAGTAAATCTCCTCTAGCAGTCACTCCCAGACTACCAGGCGGGTATTTTCGGAAGAGGAAAAATTTCTTTATTTAGCAGAAAACCTTGGGGCTGATTTACTGCCCTTTGTACCTCCAGCCCTGCTGCTGCAGATAACCCTTCATGGCTCTGTCCCGTGCAGGGGATGGTGCTGTGTGCCAGGTCTGACCCAGGTGTGTGTGCCAGGTCTGGCCCAGGTGTGTGTGCCAGGTCTGACCCAGGTGTGTGTGCCAGGTCTGACCCAGGTGTGCCAGGTCTGGCCCAGGTGTGTGTGCCAGGTCTGACCCAGGTGTGTGTGCCAGGTCTGACCCAGGTGTGCCAGGTCTGGCCCAGGTGTGTGTGCCAGGTCTGACCCAGGTGTGTGTGCCAGGTCTGACCCAGGTGTGTGTGCCAGGTCTGACCCAGGTGTGCCAGGTCTGACCCAGGTGTGCCAGGTCTGGCCCAGGTGTGTGTGCCAGGTCTGACCCAGGTGTGTGTGCCAGGTCTGACCCAGGTGTGCCAGGTCTGACCCAGGTGTGCCCAGCCTGACCCAGGTGTGTGTGCCAGGTCTGACCCAGGTGTGCTCCTCTGCTCTCACCCCCAGAGCAAGGGGCTCCCAAAACACAGTGCATGAGGTGGCAGGAAAAGCCTCTCCAAAGGAAGCTGCTCCCACACTCCCCACCCCTGTGGACTGAACAGAGCAGGATGTGAGTGCTGGATTTAAGCTGGTTTTCCCCAAATTAGCCCCGTTAGAACAAGTAGATCTCAAAGATGTTTTCAATATTAGTAAATAGGGATTCCTAAAACACATTAGGAGGTTTTTGTCACTGAGACACGGCTGAATTAGAAGCTTTGCCATGGATTTTATACAATCCTAATGGACTGTAATCCTTGTAATACGACAGGTTTGTGACTGAGATTACTAAAATATTTATCCCTGGCATCTTTTCTTTTTAATACATTTGTTTTCTCTCTCTTAAGTGAAAGCAATACATTGACAGCAAACTAGAGGTATTTCACCAGCAGCCAACAAGAAAGGTTGGGGGTTTTGAATAACATTTATTACACTGTGTTTTCTGTATTTCCTGACAAAGACAGTTCCAAGAGAACCTTTGTAGCCACATAGAGGAGGCAGACGCTTGTTTTTTTCAGTTTAGAACAGTCTGTGCTTAAACATCTTTGTTCTCCCAGCCCCACACTGACTTCTGCAGCTCTGCATTGTCACCTCGGGGTCCCCAGCCCGGGGCTCTTTGTCCCCACCCCAGCATTCTGATGAAGAACAGATTTCAATCTAGATTTAAACACTCCAGTGAGTTGTCAGTCCCTCCCCCAGCCCCTTCCAGGGCTGCTGGTTTTTGTGGCTGGTTTTGCTCTTTGCTGGGAGCACGTGTGTCATGTCATCAGCAGTTTGCTGGCATGGGGCTGTGATGACAGGGGCTGTTGTTTAATTAGTGTCTCTCTAAAGTGCCTGGAGCTGGGACTGCTGTTCAAAGGGCTCTGATGCACACAGAGCCCCCTTTGGTGTGGGGCTTCAAAGGGAGCTCCCTTGGAAAGAATCAGCGTGCAAAGCACTCCAAAGTGCTCATTTCACTGAGAACTGTGAAACAAACACACACACATTTCACTCAGGACTGTGGGCTGAACTCTTCCCTGCCCTGTTTGTTGATTCATCCTGTACCTCTCTGAGATTTGGGAACGAAACAGCGATTTTCAGAGCGAGAGCACTATGCGCACATTTTGTGCAGGAGACGCTCCAGCTGGGAAAATGTTCTTTGTGAGGCAGATGTCTGCCTTTCCCCTGTCTTAAACTCATTAAAAACCCCAAACCCACTCAGTCTAAAGGTGAGAGTGCTGTCAGTGACCACATCAGTGCACTGTGAGCTTCTGTGCTATCAACTCAGCTTTGTGGGTTTTTCAGTACCATGAGTTTTAACCCAGTTATCAAAATCCCAGCAGGTTTGTGTTGTGCCAGCCCCAACAGCCTGTGATGTGGCTCTGGGTCACAGGGATGGGCTGGGGCTTCTGCAGGGGCTGATGAGAGCAGAGCAGACTTTGTGTCTCAAAGCTGTGAAGACAAATCCTCAGCCCATGGCTCAGAAGGGAGACGGGCGTTCACAGAGCTCTCTGCTGCTGCTGGCATCTCATTTGGGAAAGTGGGGTTTTAATGGGTGATGCTCAGTCACACCCAGGGCTTGCTGGGGGATTTTTCTCTCTTAAGCATTCCCAGTATCCCTGGAATGCAAACACCGGTGCTCAGGGGGGCTCTGCTCTGCCCTCACTGCTGTGCTTCAGCTCCTGGCTCAGAGCACTCAGCTCTGATGGGTTCATTCCCAGTTAAGCTAAAGCAGAAGCTGTGGTCCCTGAGCGCCCTTGGGCAGCTAAAGGAGCAGAGCCAAGGGCTGAAATGCTGAAATGCAGGGTCTTTTTGAACACAGATTCTGGCCATCAATCTCTCAGACCCCCATGAGCAGCTTGGAGTTTGTGAGTGCACATCCACTTGGCCAGGGCACGGGAGTTCATTAACCAGGGCAGCTCTGAGCCAACAGCTGCTGGCATTTCTCTGGGTCTCAGTGATGCCTTAATCCCTGGGGAGGTTCAGTTCCTCCTTCCCGTACCCATCCAGGTCTCCCAAGCTGTAAAATCCCGTGGCTCACTTGGAATTTAAAGAATGAGGGGAAAGTCAGTGTTTGATAAATTCACTATTTAAGTTCTTTTTCTCTGGGCTTCTTTTCTGCTGTTTTTCTCTCCCCATCGTGGTTTCTTCAGCCTCGTGTTTCATCACTTCATCTTCCAGCCATTGTGGTGATGTTTCAGCTGCCTGCTAAAACAGCTTTTATTCTCCAGTGGATTTTGTCCTACCAGCTGGCAGCCAGGGATACAACCTTTTTCCTCTCAAAAAAAAGCTGTCTATTGGTCACTTCTTCCTGGGGAATTTTAAAAAGTAGCAAATGGTTTAGAGTTTTAATGTTTTTGGCTGATTGCTACTGGGCTTTTGCTGCAGGAGTAAAAAAAATGTCAGTCCTTGCCACAAGTAGCATTCCTCATGTCTGCTCATTAAAACTTTTAAAACCCTCTGTTTTCAATAGAACAAATTGCTGCCTAAAATTTTGATGCATTAAAGCTGGTGTCCAAGGCTACAAGGTTTTAATACAAAAGAACAGAAGAATTCCTGTGCACTTGCATTGGTGCTCAGTCCATGTTTCAAGTTCCCATATTCTGTTTTGTGGTGTTCACTGAGCACTGAGGGAGGACAGGGGGGATTCTCTCACCCCTCTGAGTCCCACAGGAGGGTCCTCAGAGCAATTGTGTGCTGGACTCCTCATCCTTCTTACACTGAAATGCACAAACAGAATAAAGCAGTCCAAGGATATGCATGGAGCTGGAGGCTGAGAGGAGATGGAGTTATTATTTTTCAGGATTTATATGTGGAGAGGATTACTGGTTGTCTTTGTGTTCCTGCACAGTGGCTGTGTCTGGGAAAGTGATCAACAGAGAGGGTTTTGTGCTACTCCAAGTGATCTCTTCTGCTTGTTTGGATCAGCCAAGCCTTTTCCTATGGCTCTTCCAAGATTAAAATCATAACCATAACTGCTCAGCCCTGCACTGGAGTTAACTGCTGCAGCTGGATGCTGACAACACTGCGTGTGCCCTACATTAAGGGCACAGGATAATTGTGAGCAGTGTCATTTTTGTATTAATTGAACTCCCTTCTGCATCAGTGGCTTCACTCAGCTGCTGGGCTTTGCCTGCAGCAGAACTCCTTGCTGCTATTTAGCAAATGTTGCTTTGGTGGCCACTCGTGCAGATGACAGAGAGGTGGTTAAATGTGGCACTATAGAGCTATAGTGTTCAGCCTGCATTTTATGTATAGAACAAGAATTCCCATTTGAATTGCTCAGTGAATATCTCTTCCATGCCAACAGCAGCTCTTTGGAGCAATGCACGCTTTTTTCTCCATTGAAGAATCTGTAGCCTTTATTTATCCACTTCCTTTCCATTCTCTTTACTGAGGTGCTGTAAACCTGAAGTAATGTCATCAGGAATCAGTGGAGCTGCTCCCAGGAGGGACCAAGCGCCTTTGCAGAAAAGGCTTTGCAGGATTTTTACAGCAGACTGTTCCATGGATTTCTGTCTCTCAGATGTTTGAACATCTGACATGCATGTCATTGAGTGAAGGACAAGCACAACACACGGGGATTTTTACAGGGTTTTTACAGTTTTGGCCAAGCTAATGGAATGGTCCAGTGTCTGTCAGTGGCTCCTGTGTCACCTCCTGGAGGGAGCTGCTCACAGCAGTGGATGAGAGAATTCCTGTGAGAGAGAACTAAGCGTTCACAATTTCTGTGATGTCCAGAAGATGATTTTATCTGCAGCTGTGAGAAGTTGCTAGGGAACAGAGCTAGCCCGTTTTTGCTGATGGCTCCTCATTAGTGCTGTGGAGCAATGTTCCTCCTGCTCTCAGTGATGCTGCTGCCTCATTCTGCATTGGGATGTGACTTGGAAATACCTCAGAGCTGTCCTGCTGCTGGAGTTTGAAATGAACTTTTAGTAAAGAAGGTTTTTCAGGTAACCAGCAGTGCTGGGAGTTCCTGGGGTCACCATGTGGGGGGCTGAGCCTGCCCTGGGAGGAACATTGTGCTCACAGGGCATGTGATGGCTTCAGTACCTCCAGCAGAGAACAGGAACGTTTTTGGAGGTTCTTGGTGTTGTCTGTGGCTGCTGATAGAGCTTAGGCTCAGCTAGAAGCACTTGCTTTAAGATGCACACTCCTCACTGAGCATCAGGCAGCTGGGGGAGTTGGGGTGGTGGCTGCTTGATGAGTCAAAATTCCTCTAGTTTTAATTGCTAGCAACATCTCTCCTTCCAGTCTTGTGCAAAGGTCATTGGCCAGGTCATGGCTCTGAAGGAGTATCTGCATCCCTCAGAAAACTGCCTTTTCGTGTGGCCTCAAAACAAGAGGCCCTGTTCCAGGCACTGCTTTTCAGGTAAAACCAAAGACTTGCTTTGACCAACCCCATTGCTTCTTGGTCCATATAGAGAACATAAAGGTCTATTCCTATTCCTGCAGCTTTTTGGAAGACTTGTGGTGCACAATTCACCAGTTTTTTCTTCCTTTTTCTGTGTTCAATGTTCTCAGCCAATTCAAGTGAGTTACAAGAATTCCCCCACTTGTTGCTTTCCCTCTCAGCAGAGATGTATATACGTACACATAAACACAGAGAAGTGTCCTACAGCTCTTTGGAAATGTTCTGTTATCGTGGGCTCTGCTCCATCTGCTCTGGAGGACTGGGTAATCCATCAGTGCTGTCCTCTCGTGGGCTGCAGGGTTCTCTGGGGCTGTCCAACACCAGCTTCACTCCCTGCTGGCTGTGCTGTGCTGGCTGTTTCAGAATGTGTTTTTCACCTGTGAGATGGGGCAGATGGCACTTTGTTTTCCCTGCACAGAGTGCCCAGTACTGTGCTTTATTTTTCCTGTCTTTTCTTAAATCTAAGTCTAATTTTAAAAAATTGCTGGTTGCACAAGCTGTGCTGTTAGCAGCTTTGCTGCTGTTTGGCCAGCAATAAAAGGGATGTGCTGCATTGTTTGCTTTCTCACAAGCAATTTAGAAAGATTTCAGACCCTACATAATATTTTTTGCATTTATTTTGGAAACTGTGCTTTGAAGCAGTCCACGGGGCTCCCAACCACTTTAAATCAGCAGGCAGCACTATTTATCTTTGCCTCTCATTTTTGTAAGCAAACACCTTCCTGCACAGCCTTGAATGCAGAAATGGTTTGCTGAGCTCTGGTTGTTTGTAGTGCCCAGAGCTCTGTCCTGCAGGGGAAGGTGCTGGGGAGAGCACCTTCCTCCTCCTCCTCCTCCTCCTCCTCCTGCCTGGGGCACCCAGAGCAGCCCAGGGGTGCAGGAGGGGCCCTGGCCAGGTTGTGGGTTTGTAGAAAACCTGTTCCTGACTTTTCTGGCACCTTGGGAGTGCCAGGATGGCTCTGCTGGGGCCCTGGGGGCACAGGGTGCTGTTCTCACCTTGAGTGCCTCTGGAGCTCTGCTTCCTGAGCTGCACTCTAATTCAGGGTCTTTCTGAACAAAGATGGAATTCTGCTTCCCACTGAGGATGTGGCCGTCTCATGCCTTGTGTGCTGAGTAAATAGAGGTCAGAGCTGCCAACTCTGTATTTGTTTCTGTTTTAAATTGATTTGTATGCATCCTTTCCATTTGGCTCTCCAGAGACTTGTGTGTTTTACATCTTGCAGAACATGTTTTTAACAAGGACTCTGTTTGACAGGAATAAAATCTGAATGTATTTCATGTGTGCAGCTATCTGTACCTGTGTGCATGCACACAAACTTCAACCACAACAATTTTTGGCAGCCCATGAGATACACGACAGACAAATCTATTTTATTTAACTCCTGGTATGCACAATTCAACTTCTGAAGCATAAATAGGTCTTGTGCCCTTTCACTAATTAAATTTCATTATAAATCCACCTGGGCTATGTTTGGTACTATCTCTGTTTGAGTGACAGTGGCTTGGTGTCTGTGTGGAATGGCTTTTCCTCCTGAAATGTTAATTAGGTGGAGAATGTGTTATGCTTTGGAAAAGCTGCATTGCAAACCCATAGATAAACAGATTGATTTAATTTTAATCTGCTTTCATGGTGATGCATAATGATAGCTGGTTTCTGTCTCACAGGGCTGAAAACCACAGACCTTAATAAGAGTTTGTGGGTATATCATACAGCTTTAAATAGCTTCTGTTGTGCTAGACCGCTCTCCATAAATTATTCTAACTCCATCAGCATCTCAGGGACTCCCCATTCTCTTCTGCTGTGGATTTTCAATCAGTGGAACTATTAGTGTAATCTGAAGAAACTTCGAGGTATCTTCTCTGAAAACAACTGACAACACTGGTTTGTACATCAAGTATTCAGTGGGGAGAGCAGAACCAAAAAAAGCCTTGCAGAAGCCAGCTCTGCAGATTAAATCACAGCATCCAAATCCTACCTTTCATAAGCCATGCCAAAATTAATTATGGAATTAAAGCCAGACATTCAGATGGTTGGTATGAAGTGTCTTACTGCATGGCCTGGTTTTTGTGATCTGCCTTTCCTGCTGAACTGAGGAGGGTGTAATTCACTTCAGCCAGCTCTACAACAGTTGGTTTAAATTAAAGCTTCTTCCATTGAAAGAGTTTCAACTTTAAAGGTTTGTTCCTGATGAGGAAATAATTTTGGGGTTTAATGGTCTAAATTTCTTCAGGGGTTCCTGGTGGATACTGATCCAGAAAGCCTCTGTACTCTTGGTTTGCATGTGCTCACAGCAAATATGCCTTAAGTCTATCAAAAATGGGCTGAGTTTCTGTTTTCTCAATGACAGACACGTTGTATTTTTGACTGATGTTCAAAGAACCTCTTTCAGGCTCAGATTCTGTCCTATATTAGCTTCAGCTGTAAAAAGCAATGAAACTGCAGAGGGAGGCAAAAGAAGAGTGTGACCTTAGAGTGCATAAATTTAGCATCTCCCTGTGCTGTACATAAAACTGGAAATGGAAATGCTGGGAACACAAATTGCAGGCAGCCCTCCTTGTGCTGTGGAATGGGTAATTTGGTCTGATCCACTGAGGGCTTCTCGAATGGGAATGGATTTTGGCCCCAGGATGGGTTTTCAGGGAGACTGGAAGCACAAAGGGCTGGCTGTACACTGGATTACCTCTGGGTTTTGTTTTCACTGTGGGTCTTGGCTTCCTGCTTCACCCTCTCACTGTTGTGAAGTCTGGTGAGCTCTGACATTCCTCATTCCCATTCCAGTGCTGCTCATGAGCTTACCAGCTTCTCTGGCAATCAAACCTGTCTATCCCATATTGCCTCCAGTTCTGGTACTCCACAGTTCAAGAGAAACTCTGTCCTGAAGTAAAACCAGAACATTTGTTGGTGTTTTCCACTGTTTGTGATATTTTTGTGCATTTGAATAAGATTCTTTGAGCAGAGAGGCCTCAGGGAGGGGAGGAGGTTGTGTGCAGGCAGTGAAACATCAGGACGTAAATGTCAGAGCGAAGTGTTCTGGTATCAAAACGGCCTCATTTAAGCAACATACAGCTCCAGAATGACCTCAGATCCTGCAGAGATGTCTGCATTTAATGTACTCCCAGCGTTAACAGGGATCATTCTGCACTTACTTGCCAGCAAGAGACGGCTCCCAGGGAATTCCGTGCGTGCATCCACAGCTTAGTCATACCACAATTGCTGTCTTCATTTTGTGTCCCACGGTAGCATCTGGCCCCACACCACCTGATTTTCAAGCATGACATTTAATTCTGGTCTTCAGAAAGACCCTGAGGAGGTTTGCCAGCTCCTGCTTGGTGCCTGGAGGGTGGCTGGTTTTGCCCTTCAGCCCTTCCAGGCTCAGGGAGTACAGACAAGATGTTTCCAGCTCCAATATGCCCTTGGATGAAGAGGGGATGTCACTGGAAGGAGCCTGTGTGAGGAGCAGCCCATGGGCTTGTCCTCAGCAGAAATGGGCTCAGGGCAGTGAGAGATGTTGGGCATTTTCAGGGGAGGGCTGGGAATGCCTGCAGGGATTTGTGCAGGGACTCCAATCAGTGCGTTTGACTTTCCAGAGAGTAAGAATTGGCCTGATTGCTTTGTTTTATGCAAAGAAGCTGTGGTCAGCTCCATTTCTGCTCACATTTTGCTTGTGCCTCTCCCCACCCCTGCTGGCAGGAGGAGGTGGATATTGGCAAAGGGAAGGCTGCCACCCTGACTGCTCTGCTCGCTCTCCATCGCTGGCTTCAGGTCAGGCTCTGGGCAGGAAGATAAACAGAAATAGAAACCCCTTGTAGTTATTTGTGAAATGCTTTGGGGAGATGATGCAGTGACAAGGCAAACTCAGAGGCCACTGTGATGTCTGGAAGGTGCCTAGGAGCTCTCTAAATGCCCCCTCTGCACACAATTTATCTGCCACCTTCTCGTCGCCACTGGTGACAAGATGACAAGCAGCGGTAGCAGGGTGTTAACAGCCTCCCTTTTCTTTCTCTCCTTTGATGTTGAAAGTAGCTCTTTCTCAGAAGGACCATGAAAGGTTCCCACAGATCTGTGCCCGGAGCACTTACAGTAATGAAAAACTAACTTCAATGTCACGGGTCTAAAGCATCTTTATTTAGAGCTGTTTAGGGGTCGGATTGCGTGTTTCTTTGCACTCTGTTGGAAAGGGGGGGATGTGTGATACTTGTGTGCTGCAGGCAGGGCATGGGGGCAGTGACAAACGGAGCAGCCTGGGCAGGGTGTCCAGCCTGGGCAGGGTGTCCAGCCTGGGCAGGGTGTCCAGCCTGGGCAGGGTGTCCAGCCTGGGCAGGGTGTCCAGCCTGGGCAGGGTGTGCTGTGTCCTGTGTCCTGTGTCCAGTCTGGGCAGGGTGTGCTGTGCCCTGCACATCCCTGGCTCTAATGTCCTGTCTGTCCCCAGGGCAGTGTGTGTGTGTGACCTGTGCCTGTCCCCAGGGCAGTGTGAGCCCTGCCTGTCCCCAGGGCAGTGTGTGAGCCCTGCCTGTCCCCAGGGCAGTGTGTGAGCCCTGCCTGTCCCCAGGGTTTTCCAGCAGGCAGCTGTTGCAGTTTCCCAGCCCTGTAGTGACAATTTCTCAGGGATTTGCAGCCCCCAATAAGGGCCCGGCTGAAAGCTAAGCACTAACTGGCTGTAAACTGCAGAGACAGGGAGATGCTAAACCAGACACCTTGATAAGTGAGAGGGGATGTTGCCTGCATTTTAATTGGAGTCGCAGCCTCTTCCATCACTAGAGTAAACACAGTGTTTAGTGGGTCATGGGGTAGAATTGGGAATCGCTATCTTTATGCACTTAGGTAATGCATTTCCTTGATTCCAGTTGTGATGTATTGATTCTGGGAGTTCCTTCTGTGGTTTTTTTTCTGCTTCTCCCTTCTCTCGATTTGCACCCTGTCAGCACTGAGGAGTTTTCATGGATTGTGGACTCCCAGGGGCTTTGCTTGCCGTGATTGATTTGGTGCGAGGGGTGAGTGATGTGGGAGCAGTGATCCAGAGGTAAATACAGCAAGGTGTTCAGCTGGATGGGCTCCTTGTTAGAAAAGAAACAGCAACCCCAAACCAGCCACCATTCAAACACTTCTGACCTTCCTTTCCTCCTGTCCACAAAACAAACTGCCCAAAGTGATGGGCACAGAGCACTGCAAGGACTCCACTCGCTGCAGCCCAGCAAGTAACTGAGGGAAAATAGATGGGAAAGCTTTGCCATGTGGGTTTTGGTGTGCTGCTGCTGAGAGATGCTGGGCTGAAGGGAGATGCTGACTGAGGGAAGATAGATGGGAAAGCTTTGCCATGCAGGTTTTGGTGTGCTGCTGCTGAGAGATGCTGGGCTGAAGGAGAGGCTGCCTGGCGAGCAGCTCAGGGCCCATCCTTGTGTCCCAGGGCCAGCAGGGAGGCGAGAGAGCCCCAGTGCTCTCACCTCAGGTGTCTTCAGCTTCATCTGTTGGCAGAAAGCACCTTCTGTGGTTAGCAACCTCCTTTCAGCAGCCTCCTGTCACCCAGGTCACTCCTTGGTAATTGCAAAGTGCTGCTGTAAATGGAGAGAGGAAATTGCTGCAATTGCCCAACAGTGGAAAACACAGCACTGAGACTTACTGGGGAAAACATTTCCTGGGATGAGGAATTGAAGTTTCTATGCTAATTATAGAAGTATATTAATCTGATTTCTAAAAACGAGTTCCTAACCTCTAACTGTGTAGAAAACAGCAAACTTGTATTACTGTTTTCAGTAAAACGGGATTGGAGCATTCACAGATGACTAAATGAGACCTTATCTCTTCAGAGACATCCATAGACTGCATTTACCCCAAGGATCTGCATTTGTTTTGAAGCATTAAAAATCAGTACAGGATGGCAGTTTGTCGTTGGATAAAGTTTGTCAAGGATAAACAAACTCAGCTTGTCCTACTGGTTTTGTGTCCATTTTTCTGGCTCAACCTCCTCTCCCTGGTATTCAAAGGAGTCCAGATAGAAAATAAGAGGATGTCATCAGCTTTGTGCTTGTACACTTATTTTGCTACAGTTTTTAAAGTTTAGTTTAGTTTAGTTTTTAGCTTTAACTGACTGAGAAATTTAAATACAAGTGAGAATTTTTTTCGATTTTCAGTGTATATCTGTTTGCTGAGCAGTCCTGAGACCCTGCCCAGTTTTTGAATTGCAGTACAGCTGCTGCAGTGTGCCAGCTGAGCAAGGTAGACCCTGCTATGGTCTAAGGCAGTTTTTCTTGATTCCATGCCGGTTTTGTTAATAAAATGTGTAAAAGCTGAGCTGCTGTAGTCAACACAGTGCATTGCTCCAGAGCTGGGCCAAGCAGACAGCTCCAGGCTGTGGGAGATGAGAGCAGCTCCTCACTCGTGGCTGGCAGCAGCTCGGACTGGGACTGGAGCTGGAGATCAGCTGCATCCAGGCTGGGACTGCATCCCACAGGGACAGCTGCAGGCTGGGGATGAGCTCCTCAGCATCAGCCAGGTGAACTCACGGGACCCAGCCTCCTGAGCCTCCCTGTGTCCCTGCTCTGAGCTGGGGGCCAGCAGTTCTCCTTCCCTGTGGAGGAGCAGGGAGGCAGGAGCAGGTGCCAGTCCCCAGGAATGGCTAAAGACACGTGCTGAGAAATGTCTCACCCCGATTGTGTGTCCTTTCTGTACCTCCTTTCTGTACCTCCCTCTCTGAGACATCAGGAATGTAGTTCAATTCCCTCTCCTTTGCCCACTGATCTCTTGTCCTGAGGGATGTCTGCTCCAGCAGCAGTGTCTGCACCTGCTTAAAATTCATTTTGTGAAATTAGCATAGGAGAATTTGCACAAAAATTGGCAGGCTCCGTGTATTTATTCTTCCAGGTGTGCTGAGGAAATTGCAGCCACTGCTATTGAGTTAGTGCTGGAAGAAAGGAGAGATAATCCTTTTTGTTCAAGACAGTTGAAGAAATCCTTTGGCTTTTTATTTTGAAAACATCTGTGTGGATCTTGTCCTTCTAAGGTTTCCTGAGCAATTTCATGTGGGGGCAGAGCTGTTTCAGTGCTGTTTGCATCTCTGTGTGGCAGCAGCTGCTCACACAAAAACCTCACGTACCTTTTTGGGGTTTCTGCCCAGAACTCAGGACTTGCAGTGGCACTGAATGCATTTTGTGTATGAGATTTTAAGCAAATATAATGAAACTGTCATTTCCTGACACCTCACAGATGAGCCTTGACCACAGTGGACTTCTTGTAAACACATTCAGGAACCAGCAGTTAACATCACCCAGGACTCCTGGTTCAGTCATTTGGCCAACATTAGATTTATACCCGTGGGGTAATTCAGTAGTGCCCTGAGGTACAGGTTCACTGAGAGACAGAATTCAAGAATGCCACACCTGAAAAGAGGAATTAAAACAGATATTTGAGAGATATATGCATCTCTCTCCGTGTAAAGTCCCTCTTCTCCACTTGTGGTTAATAACTTTTAGTTTTAATTCTGGTTATTCTTTTAACATGCAGCTCCAGAAGTATCATGCTAGCACATGAGGGTTAGAAGGGACCTCTCAACAGGAGCCAGTCTAGTTTGCTTTTCCTGTTGTTTAACCTCTCATCCACGGAAACAGAGCTCCAGAGAAATCTGTTGCTTCAGGAAAAAATAAGAATTTTTAAAAATAGCCATTTTTAAGTTCAGAGCTGACAGGACAATTAAGCCCAACAGCATTAAAAGAAAATGTTGTGGGCTCAAAAATATGATGAAAATAAGAGCCAAGATAAGGACTGTCATCTTTGAGTAATCCAGAGAGGGAGGAAAGGGTAGATTTTGCTTGTAATGAGGCCTAGCAATGGCTCTTGACTGCAGCACCCAACTCCCTTTGTTTTACACCAGAAATGGTACTTTCTGCTCCAGTACAATAACTGGGAGCCAGGAGAGAGCATTACCTGGCCAGTGGTGCCCACAGTGTGGGTAAGGGAAGAGGGGAGCGAGGAACCTGCTCCAGAACACACACACAATGTAGCTATGACTAAAGCTGTAATTACCATTAGTTCAATCACATTTCTGTCTTGATAGAATTCCTTCAAAATCTGAAAGTCTTAATTAATTCTCTCATCTCCTTCCCTTGTCCTGCTGTTGAACTCCTAATGAGTGGTGGCATTTTCTGTGGGGCAGCAATGAGAACACGATGAAGAAACAAGGAATAAATGGAGCTGACATTTGCTATCTAATTGGGGAAATATCTTCTTGCTCTCCTAGGGCGAAGGTGAAGAGAGGTGTGAACGTTTTCAGCGTGAGAGCCAGCAGCCCCTACCTGTGGGACATCAGGGAGAGTGTGGATTATACTGGGAAATCTGCACCAGCTGTTGTGCTTTGCCAGAGGAAATCTGCTGCTGAGAACAGGTAGGTCACGTCCAGCAGCCTTGCTGTTCAGAACTAATGGCTGTTTGTCCATTGCAAAGCATTTGAATGGTTTTAATACATTTTCCTGTAGCGCTTGAGGAAATGCCTTTGGGAAAGCTGTGGCTCTTTGTTTTGTGCTGCATTGCTCCATTACTGCATTTTGTACTGCATTACTCAGTCCTAGTGCTCAGAGGAAGTAAATACTAGCAGGAAATACTGTACTCACAAATTATTTAG
The DNA here is from genome assembly GCF_049639895.1 of Pseudopodoces humilis. Taxonomy (NCBI): domain Eukaryota; kingdom Metazoa; phylum Chordata; class Aves; order Passeriformes; family Paridae; genus Pseudopodoces; species Pseudopodoces humilis. Next base: position 767,478 of record NC_142219.1, read on the forward strand.
AAGAACTTGTTTCCTGTCTTTGAAGTTGATTGTGGCTAGTTTAACTTTCTTCAAATTATTTGGTGCCAGACATTTCAGTAGGGGGGGTCTTTATCTGGCTGTTTGTGGTGGATTTTTTTGGTTTGGTTTATTAATTGGGGTTTTCTTGGTGAGTTGGGTCCTTTTGTTTGTTTCTTGGTTTTGTTTTGGTCATTTGTGACTGGATGATGATGATGATGTTGATGGTGAGATTTATATGAATTTTTGATCTGTGGAAGGAAATAGATTTTCTGTTTTCCATTCCCATACTACAACATTGATCTGTCTTAAAATGCCTTCATCTAGCAGGAAAATGTTCCTTTTTTAATCACAGCTATTTGTTTCATGAATACATTTTTATATAACGTGCTGCTCATTCATTGCTTCTGGAACTGCACATTTATAAGGACCTGACTGCATTTGCTTTGTGGTTGGCACTGCTGTTAGAAAACTTCCCACATTACACGTGGGATTCACGTGTGAAATTTCAAAATCTAAAAGGACTTATTATGTGGTTTATGGCATTTAAGTAGATACCTTCTGAACCTAATAATTAGGAAGTTTTATCTCCTTGCAATCTGCATGTATGGGAAAAAAAGAGGAAGGGAAGAACTTCTCTCTGTAATCATGGCAGGAATCACTTTCTGCAATAACAGCTCAGGTTCTACACGGTTCCTTTGCCACAGTATGCTGATTTTCCTCACCTGAAGCAGGTACTGTCGTGTATCTGCCTGAATGTCACTGGGCAAAGCAGGAGAGTGTGTGCATGCCGAGGTGGGAGCTTCCTGTGCTGAGCACAGCCTGTCAGAGTCCTTAAAACCCCCCCTCAAAGCTGCTGCAGGAAAGTGTGAATATTTCCATTGACTGAAATGGGCATTGGAGCAAAATCAGAGATTACTTCAGTGATGAGTTTTCCATCACGCTTTATCTTGTTGGGGCCATAGAGTGCATTTGCCTGATTCCTCTTCCTCAGCAGGAAAATATAAAGCAGCCTCATGGGGAAATTGAATCTTGGCAACTTAACTTCCCTTCACTATTCATCATCCGGTGGCAATCCTTTAAAATGACCCCTAGTACACAAAAAATAAATTATTATGTCATCTTTCAGGCAGTGCTTGTGGATTGCACATGCTGAGTATAAACATTGCTGGATGTTTATTAAAAGAAATCTGAGCTCATACACAGATTTTACTGGGAAGAAAATCCAGGGAGAACAAAGTACACGTATATCTCTCCTGTAAGTGCTGGTTTGATTTGTTCCATCGAGTTCCCAGCTGAGATTTTCTGGTTTTCTCACTTTTGAGAACTTCTCCATCCTTCTTTGTAAATGAGTGCAAAATATTTGCAATTCATTACCTGGTGTACTGTTTTCTTCATTAAATTTAGTCGGATTTGTTTAGCTGTGCATTTTAAGAAGCAAGATGAAGCATTACATGGGGAAAGAGAGTGGAGTGTGCTCTCCAGTTTTAGGGAAATAATTTTATCCTTATCTAGAAATGTTTGATGTCACCAAATAGGCACAAGGGGTAACAGTTAAATATTGATGCCCCTTACCAAATTTTTTCCTCCATAGTTCATTTAGAACTTACACAAACTCTGTTTGCAAATTCTTTAATTTCTCCCAAAAAGCAGAGGTCTGATCACATGGATGCAAAGGTGGCAATGTTAATTAACTGCAGATTCAGTACCTTTGTGTTCCTGATAGTTTTACATGGATCAGAAAATAGTGTTAATAAAGCTAACTCAGTGTGACAAGTGTAATTTCACGGCTTAGGGAGGCACTTGTGCAAGTGACAAACCCGAGCAGAACGCCAGAGCGTTTCCTTATCGGGGTTTGAAATATATCCGTCATTTTGTTTGGAGAGGTTCTGGCACTGGCAGCTTATCGTAACAGGATTAACATATAAATATTATCACAGCCAGCAGGGTGTTTTCAGATGAATATTAACAGCAAATATTATGATTCTGTCTAAGAATAACTAATTAAGCCCATCTGTCAAATATGATTTGAAGCTCTGGTGCCTTGCTTATTACGGCTTGTGACAGTGTTCCAGGTTAATGGTGAAGCAATTAGAAAGTTCTCCCCAATTCTTCTGATTTCATTCTCAGGCAGTAATAATTTGGTAACGCTCTAAATCCTGACCCAGGAGATCATTAGATGGGTTTAGTACTTGTAGCATCTGTAGAGCACTGCTGTTCTTCATGGGAAGCATCGATCTTCCCCCCTCTCCTGTCAAGCAAGTGACCAAACAAGCAAAGAGAAAACGGGGTGGGAATTAAACAGTGACCAGAAATGGGACTGGGGAAAGCCTCCAAGCACTGACTGAGCCAGGGACACGCATCCTCATCTGTGCCATCCTTTACTTCTGTCCTTCGGAAGCTGGCTGATTTCATTTTTGTTAATTCCTTGTGCAATGAGGTGAATGGAACAGGAGAGTGAGGTTAAGGACTCCTGCATTTCCTAAAGATTGTCTTGGAGCTGTTTCTCACCATACCTGAAAGGGGTTCTCTCTGCTGTGCCAGTGAGGGTTGAGATGAGGAGCAGGCAGAAGTTAAAGTGTGGATGGATGCCTGTTCTTCCCCCCTGGTTGCTGCTGGGCTGGCGGCGTGCCAGGCAGGGTGGGCCTGGAAAATCACTGGGGTGGCTGGAGATGGAGATTTATTGGGTTTTTCTCATCTGCAGAACAGGACTGACAGCACTTCCCTCTACCCACAGCTGCTGTGGAGACATCAGGCAAATGTTGTGATGTGATACTAATGGGTGCCGTGATCCTCTTGCAATGTTCTATTCGTGTTTATACTTTTGGGTATAAATGTTTGTTATTCCCATTCCGTTACTGTTCTCTGTGCCTGTGGCAGGAATGAAGCCACCGATTCAATCAAATACAAAATAACTACAGACAAAGCTTGGCCATCTCTGAGTAGAACCTTAATGACCATTTCCTGCCTTACCACCAGAAGTATTTCAATTGTGTAACACATCAGCTTTGCCCAGCAATTCCCTTTTGCAGGAAATGTAACAAGGACAGCATTTGTTTTGATATTTTTCCTCCTCAGTTCTGTAGCACTGAAGGAGTTGCTGGTTTGTGCTGCCTGAAACCAGATGCTGCTGTCAGAGAAACTGATTTTCAGTTTGAACTATGAGTGGCTAAATCTGTGAGAACGTGGACACAGTGAGAGACAGAAACAGGATTTTCTAGGCTATATCCTTCATTTATTCCTGCAGGTCTCACTTGTTCATGGTGCTGTATTTCAGTGCTTAATTTTCTTAACAATTTTATAATTGAAGAAATTAACTTGATATTAAATAATAACAGGGGTCAGGAAAAGGTATAGCAACATTGCCTTTGATTTTGCTACACGATATTTTCTTTGTATTGCATTTATGCCGTTGTCCTTGGTGCCCTGTTTCTCTCATTTTCACATGCAGTTATTAAACATTTTCATGTTGTAAATGCAGTGAGCTATTGCCTCGCTCTCTACTTGTTGCACATGCCAGTACATTTGATGGACTCCCAGGAGTAGTCCTGAAATGCTTCTGAAGCCAACAAGAGCAACAAATTTAACATAAATAACAGCCTAATGGCCACAATAATTACACTCTCTCTTGCTGCTCTTCATCAAAATGCTTCATAAAAGTAGTTTAATGCTTTAGATCACCATTAAATTTTTTTTTCCTTGCTCCCATGTGTTCATGTGACTTTGTCACCTAGAAATGGATTATTGCTTGGAAAGAGACATTTCTACTCTAAAATGAGAGAAAATAATGCGTGATGTAGTAAAAAAATCCACTTGTATTTTGTCACATCCCATCCTGTGGGAATCACGTGAACTTCGCTTTGTCAGAGTGAAATAAAAGCAAGAAGGAGACTGCAGCAATCAGACTTTGAGGATGGAATAAACTCCTGTGGTGCTTCCAGAGCAGGACAGGACCAGTGGGTTGGCCTAGGCTGGATGTTTGGGGATTTTGGTGGCAACCTAATGCATTATTTGTTGATGTGAATTCTAAGCAAAAAAGATTTCTCCCATTCCTTTTTTAATGCTGGTTTTATTATGGAGGGAAACAGGAGGGAAGGGAGAAAGGTGACACTTTTATGTGATTCCAAAATTATTTTCTGAGAATAATTACTCAGCCCTAAAAATCTGTCTGTTCACTCAGCATTGTTGGTGCTGATGTAATAGATTAAGATATCTATTGCTGGGCAGACAGAATGTGTTCATTTAATTGTGACACAGCAGAGCTTAACTCCATTTCTACTTCTGAGACGTGTGGGTAATGATCAGCTGTACACATATATACCCTGGGTGCTTTAGAGTTTTGTGCTGTGTACACTTTGGGCTTTTCTGCTCCTTCCTGTTATTGGAAACCTCCAGGCTTCCAAGAGTTTGTCTGTTGTGATAATGTGAAAGTGCTGAACATCTCAGAAGTCATGTTTACATTCCTGTGTTTGAAGGCAATTAGTCACAAGCCTCTATTACTCATTTCAAAGCTTAAATGTGCCCACAGAGATAGAACCCCTTGAGATGCTGAGGCAAAATAAATTTGTCTGAACTAAGCCTCAGTGCATTATTATTTTACACACTGACCCACTTTTTCAATTTTTTTAAAAAAGAGAACTATTTTATTTAGCAAGAAATGCAGAATCTTTCTTGAAATCATTCTGCTCAGTGCTAATGCACTAGAAAAAATGTTTACGGTTATCATCTTGAATCAAATCAAAAGCAAAGAGATGAGATAATAACCAATTATTAGATAAAGGCATTATTATTACAACTTTTTCACCTGTTGGATTGAGACTCATTCATTTAAAAACAAAAATTGCAGAAAGACGTGAAAGGCTTGGGATGGCCTTTGGCAGCTTAGAGGGGAACTCCTGTCTCGGTGACATCCACATGGAGGAGATAACACAGGGAACTTCTGCTCAAAGGGCAGGGACAATTCCCTTTAATCTCAGCTGAATCTCGGGCTCTCCTCAGAGAGCAAGGCTACTCCTGGGCCTTTGGTTTTTGCTGGAAGTGGGAAAGGTGAGAATCAGCTCTTTTGAAGCCGTTAAAGGAAATAAATCCCCTCATTCAGGGATGATCCTTTTGAAATAGCAACGTAGCACGTCTGAGGTGTCCCAAAGCCTGCAGGTTCCAGCACTGGAGCTGCTGGAGCAGAGCTGGGTCACTGTCAGAGCTGTGCCAGGGTCAGTGCTGGCTCCCCACACAGCCAGGGAGAGCTGGAGCAGAGCTGGCAATAATGTGTGTGGGAATAATGACACGGCTCATGGGTAAATGCCATCAAGCAATAGAGATGTTCCTTCCAGAGGGGTTTGCAGTAGGTCTCAGTTCTCTTGGTCATTCTTAGGTTTGGCTCTGCTTTTGTGACACTGTGTTCCAGGGGGAATAAAGCCAGGGACTAATGACAGACAGTGGGGACTGGTGGCCTCTGGGCCTTTCTGGTCACAGGCCAGTGGCCATTCCCTGGCTGTCCACCACCTCCACACAGCTCTGGAGTCCTCCTGTGTTCATCCAGAATCCCTGGGAGGAGATTGTGTATTCTCTGCAGTGTCACAGCTGAAGACATCCTGGAGAAGTGTTCCTGAATTGGAGCAGGAGCAGTTCCATGTTCCCATCAGGGTCCCCTGGCCCAGCTCAGCCAGCTGTGGCCTCGGGGCACAGCTGGGAACAGAAACACTTCTGGCTGCTTGTGGGGAGGGTGGATTTCATTTCCTGGCCTAGTTCATCTGAAAGCATGCTGTCCCCTTTGTGTTTCTGGATTAAATCTTACTGGCTTTTACTTTACATATGAAAATAGCCCTGGAAAGCAGGGACCCACAGGTACTTCATGGATGGGGCTCTGAAATGATACAAAAATTGAACACAGAACAGGTGCTCAGTACTCCCTTGTTTGTGGACTCAGCTGGGAATAAAGAAAAGGTGTGCTGGCTTCAGCAGCAGTCACTGTGCTGGCTGAGGTGGAGCTGTGGGTGAACCTGAGGAGGCCTGGGAGGAATCCTGATGATTCCTGTGCTCACATAATGAGAGAGCATTTTCTAATGCTCACGTGGGAGTAGTCAGAGTTTCATTTTTGGCATTTCAGTAGGTTCTCAAGACACAAAGGTGTGATGTGCTGGTAATCAGGCTTGCTCCTGCAGTTATCCATGCAGCACTGTGGGTAAAATGAGGTTCTGTGGCACAGTGCTCAGCATGAAAGCTGAAAGGGGCTGTCAGGGAGTCTTCTGAAGGCACTGCAGCTCTGCAATCAGCTGATGCACAAACAGTAGATAATGTCAAGGGCTCAATCCCCTTTCACTGAGAGTTCTTGGCATGAAGAGCTGGGAACCAAATAATTTGAGGGAAACAAGTTCAGGTGAAGCAGTTTGCTGACAGAAGTCAGTTGCAGAAAGGGCAGGTAATCCATGGATGTGCTGGGAATTTTGTCCTCTCTTCTTGGGTGATGTGCAGGTGCCCTGGGGGTATTTCTGTCACCTCCCCTGTAGAGCACAGACCCTCCTTTCTGTCTGGTGTTGAAGTAGCTAAAGGATATTTCCAGTGCTCTGGATAACCTCATTCATATTTAGTGTCTGTATTTTTACCCTGCTGTTACACAGTTTAATAAATACAATTTTAAACTTGAGAAAGAATTATTTCCCTTAAGAACCTTCAGGATTCATCATCGTTATGCTTGCTTTGTGTTTGTGGTACTTAGCACTGTAGTTCTTAAACCTTTAGTAGCCCAGAGGCTCAAAATAACAATTCCAGTGGGACAAAACCAGTTTGCTTTCTATTACAAAAGAGACAGCAAGTGAGTAATCTCCTGTCTATTAAAAATCTAATATTAAATGTAAAAGTGTGTCTTATGAAAATATCTCTAATGGTGCTGTTGATTTTTTTTTCCCTTGGAGGAAATCTTGTAAGAAGTGATATTAATTACTGAGAGAGTTGGAAAGTTGAGTGGATGACTTAAAATATAAGCTGAGGCTAAAAATATGCCTGTTGCTCTTGAGATAAGGGAATTCCCATGTTTAGGATGAAAAAACCAATCTGTCACATCCAAATCACAACAAAGTGTGGGCCAGAAGGTTAAGGGAATTATGTAACACAGTGTGGCATCCTTCTTAATGCCAAAACCCATCCTAAATAAATTCCAACTGCTAGTACAAGGCTGAGTTCACTGGACATTTGCATTATTTTATGGCTCCTATTGTGCAGGTACATCGATGGCACGGTTCTCTGGAATTGCTGGGGTGTCTCAATCTCCTTTTGGAGTTTCTGTTGGCTTCTGTGCCAGTGGAAGACTTTGGGTGTTGAGGATGCCTTGTCTGTGGGTGTCCCTGGGTCTGACAGAGACGTGTGTGTGTGTGTGTGTGTGTAGGAACTGGGAACAGGACAGGAATGGGAGCTGTGGGATTTGCAGAGCTGGGTGTGTGTTCCCTGGATGTTCTGGGATCCATGGAGGGAGGGAGTCATTCCCCTGATGGGAATCTGCAGCTCTACAGCACACTGCAGCCTGGCAAAGGCTCAGTCTGGAGCCCAGTTCTGGAGCATCACCTGGAGCTGTGAAACGTGCAATTCCCTTTGCATTTGCATCTCTGTCAGAGATCTCAGTTTTAAATCCATGCTCGTTGTGTAAATGATGAATCCTGTCCTGTGTACGAGAGTTTGACACCAAATCTGAGCAGAGGAATGCACAGAAAAGGCGTAGTAGGAAGTGAGACAAAAGTACATTTTGGAGTGAGTAGGAGTGGGGATTCAGGCTGTGCCTATGGCAAATAAACCAGCCTGGAAGGGATGAGCAGCCTGTTGCATGATTCCTTGGAAAAGTGCAGGAGTTACTACAGCCCGTGTTCCCTCTGTTACTCAGGAGCCCGCAGAGTTCTTCGTGTTAGGTCAGAAGTTGGACTTGATGATGTCCAAGGTCTTTTCTGACCTGTTTTTTTGTGTGATTCTCCTGCTCTGTGGGGTGAAGGCACAGTCTGTGGGAATGTGGCCCCTGGCACGGGGTGCATCCGTTGCTGTCTCTGTTCCAGGAGGATCCAGCCCAGATCCCGTGCCTGGGATTCACTGCCAGGGAGGGATCACCTGCACTTCCAGATGTGCTCATGTTATTCTTAGTTCAGGGCTTACCTGAAGCGAATATTCAAATGTGCAGTTAGCTGAATGATGGCTACTCTCACCAGGCATTCCTGAGTGAGATTTTCCCTGGCATGGTGCAGGAATGGCTGCCTGCCTTTTTCTCAGCTTTAGCTGAAATACTTGAAAATCCCTTCAATTTTGACAAGATACCATCTCTTCTAGAAGTCTTACCTGTGACCCAGAGCAAGTCCTTGGTCACAGGATGAGCAGAATCCTTGAACTGGAACAGCACCTTGAGCTCGTGAAGTGCTGAGTGGAACTTCTTAATTTTCCATTTATTAGACTCTTCCATTTAATCTCATACGAGAGAGAAAATAATTAGCTTGAATAATTTTCAATCCAATTAATCTATTCCTGAGTGGCAAATATTGTACCTGGAAACAGATCGATCGTGAAGTGTTTCCTCTGAGATGCATTTTCCTGTTAATTGTTGAAGCAATTAATTTTCTTACAGACATATGCAGGCCTTTGTGTGAAGTAGTGAAGGCAAGGAAAACAAAAGGCCTGGAAGAGAAGGAGAGATGAGTGTAAAAAATGAGCACAGAATGATGAAATGCAATGTATGTAGAGCACATTATCCGTGCTGTCCATACATTATGCACTTGCCAGCATCCATCGCGGAGGAGCTTGCAGGAGTTGCAGAAATGAGGACACAGAACTGTGTTGCAGAAATGAGTTGGAGGGAATCTTTGCTGCATATTCATGAGGAACAGTCTCACATGAACACATGGCACTCGTTCCACAGGACCATGGGCACAGAGGAGTTTGGCAGACGAGCTCTGACAAGTCTGGGTATGACGTGGGTTTCAAAATAACGTCTCCCTCCTGTCCTGAGAGCCAGTCTGGAAAAATCTGGGGAGATTTCTAAAAGGAAAACAAATTTCTGTTCTGCATTTTGGATACAAAATCCAAAATTTATCCAAATTGTGTCCCTTGACAGTCTTTGAGTCCTTGCTTGGAAGCGTAAGAAACTTCATAACTTCTATTTTTGAGTGTTGCTTTGCAATTCTAAACATATTTTAATAGAAACAGACAATGCTGTTCTCCTAAATTCCACTGCTCATGGCAAAATGGCTACAATTTAACTTGGTTTTCCCAAAAGCTGGATACACCTCTGACACGGAAATTTATAGCTTCATTTTACAGCTTCATTCTTTTGCCAAGTTGTCAACTACTGAATGGAGGATTTTGCAATTCCAAATAATTTTGAATTGTCTTAATTATTTTTGTAGCTTTCAAATCCACGTTATTCCCACGATCTCACCAATATCTGTTTTATGTTAGAAATGCATTTTCACATTCAGTGCATTCTTATTGTCTATATTGCAATTGTTTTTAGGTTCTGATAGATAGAATCAGGTTGGATTTTATGCACGTTCAATACCAAGAATGCTGAGGAAGAGAGGGGGGTTGTGGGTTTATTCTACATTTGTTTTCTGTATTTGAGGAAGATAAACCTCTTAGTCCTTAAGAGTCTCAAAGAGAATTACAATGTCTTGATGAAAAATTACTATTTGTTCAAAAATCAAGACTTTGTTCTCATAAAGGACATGAAAATAAATCTTATTTGCAGTGGTTCAGCAGCAAAGGATCAGGAATTCAGCTGTCTCCAGAGTTTTGGGATAAATGACAGTTTTAGAAATGCAGCCTTATGATCAAATCTCTGAGATGGTGGCAATCAGCAGCTGTTTTGTAAAAGCTGTATTTTTTGCTCATTACTTTAGGTTTGTGGTTTTGGCACTCTCATCATTATGTAAGTCTCTAGGAAAATATCTCTTGTTCAGTGGTTTAAGGGATTAATCCTGTTTATGAAAAGAAATGCTGCTTCTGCTTCTTGGATAAACCACAAATAAAGATTTTTCACTCTTCAGTTGTAATCAGGACATGTAAACACCCTCAAAAGTCCTAATGAACTGCTAATGATCATCCAGGTGCTTCCATGGGCAGCACAGAAACTGCCGAGTTTCATTGTATGGAAATGCACAATTACCTGGGAGCTGAAAGCAGCTCTCAGCTACAGAATCACTGTCAAACACAGCCCTGTGTCCACACACCTCTGGCCAGCTCTCATCCCCCTTTCACTTCCCAGACTTAACATTTCATTTTCCATCACCAAAAAGATGCAATAAATGGAACTTTTTAACATGGAAAAGGAAGAGCTGTGCCAGGGGCAGAGCAGAGAAAGCAAATATTTAGATGTGGTCTACAAGGAAAAGTAGAACTTATATTTATGAAGGTCCTTACAGTGCAAACACAGGAAGGAGTAAATTACAGCACTTCATTTGTACCCCCAACCTTGTTTAATGTCGTAATCTAGGGTGAGCAGGGCTGCTTCAAACTGGCACATCCCCAGGAAGGAGCAATATGGGCATTGTTGTTTAAACATCTGGCTGTGGGGCAGCATTCCCAAATACCATTTTTCATGGCAAGCTTTTAAAGTCCCTCAGGTGCTGTGGTTTTTCAGAGCATAAATCTGTATTTAGATCCATCAGAAAAGGAGCATTTTTGGTCTGTGCCTGTGCAGAAGTCTCCTGCTCTAAAATTAGAAAGTCAATTTGTCTGTTAAGGCAGGGGAAGAAGCAGCTCTACATGGCCTCTGAAATTAGCAATGAAACAAGCTGTATTGAACTCATCTGGAGCTTTACACCTCGGGGCAGCCGCTGCATCCAAGACAGACAATATTTCTGCAGGCTGGCACAGCTACTTTACAGGGAAAGGATGAGGGGAGCAGGGAGTTGCTTTAGCCTGATCTCCAAATGAAATAAGCAGCTGAACTTTTAAAATCATGCAGAAGATTAAAGGACACTTCAAACAGTCTGGTGTGTCAATTTATTCTGCTGAATATCTCTTCCCTAATTGTCACCAAACGAAGGCATTAAAGTTAACAGAGCCAGGTGCTCTGTTAAAGGGGGCTGCTGCTGTAGAGAAAGGTGCAGAGGAGGAATGCAGAGGGAGGTCCTTCATGTAGTACAGACCTGGGAAAAAAAGGGAAATAAGGCAACAATTGGGATGCACGTGATTTGCTATGGATAGCACTTGGAAAGGATTTACCATTATTGCTGTGCAAGGGTCTGTGTCTCCTGTTGGAGTGCCATTGCAGGGGCTGCTCTGACAGCTGCTCAGCACATGTGAATGCACTGGCCATAAGCTGCTTCAATCCCCACAGGCTTCTACAAAACTTGAGCCTGGAGAGGCTCAAGGATTTGGAAAAGTCCAGGAGCTTTCAAGGAAAAAACATGATGGAGTTGCAAAGAAGTGCACGCAGCTTTTGCTGCTTTTCCCCCCTTAAAGACCTGGGTAGAAATATGAAAGAAATTGGTGCAGCCTCATATCAGGCCTTAAGAACAATCTCCATGACTAATAATTCAAATTAAGTTACATACACGTGTGTGATGTTAGGCGATTGCATTTTCAATATATTGTAGATTAAATTCACCTGATACTGATGCCATGCGAGCCACATCTCAAAGAATGTGCATAAAGATGTCAAGGCAATTTCTCAAGCTGTTTCCTCCTAAAAGATGAGATTTTTTTTTTTCTGTATCTACATTAGCTCTTAATTTCCATATTGTTTCTGCGCTCTGTGGATATTACTTTCTTTTTTGTTTGTACATTGCCAATATTCATGCTTTCTATTTTTAACATTATAATATTCCTCCTATTTCAGAGAGGTGTCAACAGGCGAGTGGATATATTCAAGTGCTGTAGTGCAGATCTCTCGCTAATAATAGGTGTAGAGTGTTTTATTTCAAAGGAAAGAACTTGTGCTTATTTCTGTCATAAATACAGCCAGCAGTGCTACACATGTGCTAACTCCAGAATACATTTGTCATTTTTAATGAAGGAAATAAAACAAGTAACTACAGCTAGGTCAATTTTTCATTAATTTCATTGGGTTTTTTTCCCTTTGGAGAAAAAAAGGGATTTTAGGCGGGTTTTGTGAGCAGATGAGTCTCACGCTGCCTGTGCATGTGTGCCTTAGATTTGACAGCAGCAAAGCTGACTCAGAGATGGTTATTTCTTATCTGTGTCATGAAAATACACAGAGCACAGGAAAAACATAATAGAGAGTCTCCAGGCAGCTGAATTCTTATCAATAGGCAATTATGGAAAAATCTTAAATAAGAGCTTGTAGTTTTTTGGACACAAGAGCCAATCAAACATGAGACAGCTCTGGAAGAAAGTGGCTTTTTTCTTGCTCCATCCTCACGGAGCCTCTTCTCTTCCATGCTTAAGTAATTGCCAGAAGATCTTGGCTGTGTAGTGCAGCCCCGGCTGTGGTGTTTAATTATCAGCATGTGGTGCTGGGGAGAGGCTGGAGCTGAGCTCTGGGAGGGAGGTGAGAGCTGTCTCCCTCCAGGGAAAGGCTCCTGGGCTCTTCTCTCCTGGAGACAGGGCTGGAGGGAGAGCACGAGTGCTCTGCGTGGTGCTGCCAGGGCTCGCTCTACCTGTGCTTGGCCAGGAGCTGCAGCCTGGGCTGGCAGCTGGAAATCTGCCTGCCTGCTCTGCCCTTTGCATCCTCCCTCGTCCTTTCCAGCAGCTGATTTATCAGTGTGGCTCCTTGCAGCTCACTCAGCGCTGGCAGCTGCCAGAGCTCGCTCCAGTTTAATGGGAAATGGGAAATGCTGGGGCTCAGTTCCTCCTGCAGAGCCTGTGGGAATGGGCCCAGTCCCTGCAGACAGCCCCGGGTGCAGAGGTTCAGGCAGAGGAGTTGTGCAGGGTTTGGACAGTGGCAATTGCCAGCCTGGCTCTGTGGGGTGAGGAACATGCCATGCACCCCTCCAGCAGGGAATCTCTGCTCTTCCCTCCCTTCCCAGCACAGCTGCTGCAATGCTGCTTGGCTCTGCCAGCTGGGCTGGGCTCTGCCTTCCAGGAAGGACCTGCTGAGGCAGCAGAGGTGGATTTTGTGTGAAGCCTGCAGTGGCACCTGAGCTGGGATGGAGCGAGCAGCGCTCCTGTGAGCAGCACACAAACATCAGCAGGACAGGGAGCACACCTTGCTGCCCTGCTGGACTCCAAATGTAAAAGATCTCACAGGAAAGTGTCTTAGCAGGGAAAATGGAACTCAGAATCTACAAGGTTAAAAAGTTCTGTCTAACCTTTCATATTATTGCTCAGAAGAATTATTTTTTGAAGTTAATAAACCATGTGCATTCACCTCATATGGCGATTTCCCTCCCCAAACAAATTGCTTTTATTGTCAGAACTACAAATTTGGGCATTGTGATCGATCCCATCGTTTTATGAGCTGTCAGCAAAGGGACTTGAAGATGCAGCTTTGCTTGATTGTGTAGGAATAAAGATTGATCAGCCCTGTTGCTGCTCCCGTATAGATCCTGGGCTGATTCACAGCTGGTGTACAAAGCAAAGCACCATCCCCTCATCCCTCTTCAAAATCACACAGTCGATGCCTTTTCCTCTGTGCTTCTCTGCAGGCTCTTGCAAGTACAACCCCAGTTCATATCTCAAGGAGGGCACAGAGGAGGAACGTTTTGGTGTTGGGGGTCTCCCCCTTATAGGAAAATGTGATTTTAATTCCAAACTTTTCCTGGTTCATTTTGCAAAAGGTACTGAGCCAAGACTGAGCCAGTTTGCTTTGACTCTTTCATGTTTTCTGTTGCTGTTTGTTAAATGGAGGCAGGAAGGGAAGAGTGCAAGGTGAGAACAGCGAGCTGCTGGGGCAGAGGGGCACTGGGGGACTGCAGTGTCACACAAAGGGAAATGATGAAGTCTTCTGCTGCCAGAGTTGCTGAATGTAATTATTTCCAGTGGAAAAAGGGGATATTGGCTGAGGTGTTTTCATTGCCTGTATTCACTTACCATAATAAGTGTTGCTGGATTTACAGCACAAGTGTCCTAACAGACTTGTGCATGAAGCAGGTTGTGCAGTGCCCACAACCTGGACCTTGCTTAGACCTGAGTAAGTCATGAATCACATTCCTCAGCAGCAGGTTTGTTCAGGAATCACACTGCTCAGGTTTGTTCAGGAATCACACTGCTCAGGTTTGTTCAGGAATCACACTGCTCAGGTTTGTTCAGGAATCACACTGCTCAGGTTTGTTCAGGAATCACAGTGCTCAGGTTTGCTCAGGAATCACAGTGCTCAGGTTTGTTCAGGAATCACACTGCTCAGGTTTGTTCAGGAATCACACTGCTCAGGTTTGCTCAGGAATCACACTGCTCAGGTTTGCTCAGGAATCACACTGCTCAGGTTTGCTCAGGAATCACACTGCTCAGGTTTGCTCAGGAATCACAGTGCTCAGGTTTGTTCAGGAATCACACTGCTCAGGTTTGTTCAGGTTTGCTCAGGAGTCACACTGCTCAGGTTTGCTCAGGAATCACACTGCTCAGGTTTGTTCAGGTTTGCTCAGGAGTCACAGTGCTCAGGTTTGCTCAGGAGTCACAGTGCTCAGGTTTGCTCAGGAATCACAGTGCTCAGGTTTGCTCAGGAATCACACTGCTCAGGTTTGCTCAGGTTTGCTCAGGAATCACGTTCCTCAGCTGCAGGTTTGTGCCTCTGAGAGAGGAGCACCTTCCATCCCTTGCTGTCTCTGATTTGTGTGGCAGGGAGCTGTTGGGGCATCAGTGCCAGGAAACAGCCCTGCCAGATCTTGTGCTGTGCCCAGAGCAGGTCCCTGAGCATCCCTGGTGAGTGCCAGGGCAGGGAAGCAGCTGCAGCAGGAGGAGAGGACACAGGAGGGCTGGGAAGCCACGGCTCCAGCAGCACGTTTGGTGTGACCTCACACCAGGGATAATCCATTCATGGTTTGGGTTTTCACATGACCAGTGGGAACATCAGAATGTCTGGGCCCAACACTGAGAGAAGATAATAAGCATTACATGCTTAGTGTCTGTAAAAGCTTTTGAAAATTTTGGATAGAAGGTTTATAAAACAAATCTAGAGATACAGTGGATGTCATTCCGTGGCAAGTCCTGCACTTACTTAAGGCTGGTTCCACTGGATCTTCTCCTGAGGTGTGGAACTTTGCTTTTACAGTCTCATCAGGAGGCCCTGAATGGAGCTCTCCCTGTTCAAGGTTCACTGCCCTATAATCCCCCTGAAATGGAGTGGAAAGCCCATGAAAACTGCACTGCATTTGCACCCAAGTGACATATGGCCATGGTGTTAATTAAAAAAAAGTGATGGTCCTGTAGTCTCCATGGAGACTGAGCATGCTGGAAGAGGTGGGAGTATAAAATGTTCTCAATTTTAGGTTGAAAGGCAGGGATCAAAAGTTGTTCTGGTTAAAATGCTGGTGGGTGTCAACATGCCCAGCTGAATGATAAGGAATTTTGCACAAATGCTTTGTAAAATGTTTTGAAAATGAGATTTTAAAGCAGGTTTCCTGCAGTATTTTTAGTGGGTTTCTGGAATAGATGTGGATGTGTAGTGTCTGTGCCTTTGTCAAATTCCTACCAGAGTGCATGAGCCAGGAAGTGAAATACCCATCCTGGCAACAAGGAATCCTTTTTTACAAGTTAGCATTCAGAGTCTTTTAAAGCATCATAAAAAGTAAATGAAAGAAGACCCAGCAGAGATGGAGACATTCCATGTGATTAAGATGTCTGGCTGTCAAAGAAGCCAATAAAAAAGAGCTTTTTTGCTTTGGGGAGGAAAAAGCAAGAAATCTCCACGGGAAGTATTTGGCAAAAGGAACCAATAAGGCTGTGTTTGGTACTGGTAAATTCGGTTCAGTGCTGTTCTTCAGGCACTGGAGAACTGGAAAGTGCTGCTGAGAAAGTGTTACTGGGGGAAAATCACCTTACTGGTTAAATGCAAAATGGAGAGCAGGAAAGGATGTGTTCTGCAACTTTTCATTCCTGGGTGACCGTAGAAATAACATTGCTGCCATGCAAAACCTGGTGCTTGTGAGCTCTGAGATTGCAAAATCCCTAATTTGATGGTTTCCATCTTAAATAATCGTGTTCAGGGTGGGGCTGACAGGTAAAGGGACAGATAATTTATCTCTGTAAGACGATTTCTGTGGGGAACACAGTTCAAAAAAAGCAGAGCTGGCAATTCTGGCTATTCTTGGTGCTTTTGCTGAGGAAGGTTTATTGAATCCCCAGTGGCTGATAGTGGCCAATACCTGTTTATTTTAATTTTTGACATGTATGGATCTGTTGCTAAAAGCCCAGGATGTCTACAGATTTAGCAGACGAAGGAGGGGGGAGAAAAAAGAGCAGCAGAATTGAGAGGGGAAGGTGGATGAGGGTTTGTGCAGCCAACTCCTGCTGCTGTTGGTGTCCCTTGGAGTCCTCAGCTACTCAACTCACACAGGGGGCACTTGCAGAGAAAGGCTGAAGCTCTCCTGTGCTTTCTGGGGCTGAATGTGAATTTGCTTGAGCAAGGATTGTGAGCTTGGATATTATTATTTTGGGATGGAGTTTTGCCAATGATAGAATCACAAGAATTCTTCATTAAAGTACTTTTTGATTATTATTTAAAGAAAAAGTCCCTGCCCTTTTCCCCTCTTTAGATCAAGTACATAATTTGGGGAAGACACAAAGGAAAAAACCATACATGAAATGCAAAAATAGAATCAGTTCTGTGCCACTGTCTGCCTTGGAATGGGTTTCCTCTGTCAGTGAACATCTGAACAGATGGAAAAGGTCTGAAACAAAGGGAAAACATCACCTAACAAAAATGCTTGGTGCTTCTTACCTGGAGAGGAGGCATCTGAATTTCAGCAAATAGATGAGAGGTTGGATTGCAAGGTAAGGAAACGTGAGTTGTAACAAATTCTGGCTGTGGAGTTTTGCTTTAGGAAATGTGGAGATCTTGAACTGAGAGGATGTTTTATGCTTTAGGTGCTGGCACCACCAAGAGCAGCAGTGGCTCTGGTAGCTGTGAAATGGCTCAGCAGCCAGTGCAGGGTTTTCCTCATGGTGTTCAGTGTGGGAAACTCAACCACTGCCCTGCTTTGCCCTGCCTGGAGTCAAAACCCAACAGGTGATTCCCTGGGCTTCTCCATTTGCAGGAGTAATTCAGTAACAAGAATATTTGTCTGTCATGGATCCCATCCTGTATTTTTTTGAGCCTGTAATAGACTGACATCAAATTATGGCTTAAATTTAGGCAGTAGGTTTTGTAAGC
Source organism: Pseudopodoces humilis (assembly GCF_049639895.1). Lineage (NCBI taxonomy): Eukaryota > Metazoa > Chordata > Aves > Passeriformes > Paridae > Pseudopodoces > Pseudopodoces humilis. The sequence continues at coordinate 784,714 of NC_142219.1, forward strand.
AGCACTTTGGACAGCAATTCTTTATTTCTCAGAGGCTGGAAAATTACACCTATTTTTAAATAGCTTTGATTCGTTAGTATGTTTATATTGAATCTGTTTATTCTTCCCTAACTCCCTCTAATGTAAATTAGACATGTAATTTAATAATAGCACCTGGGTCAAAGAAATTATTTCATGCCACCTCTCAGTTAATAGGAATGAAGATATTTTATTCTGAAGGCTATTGTGTATGCAGAAATTTTCCATTTCAAAAAGAATAATTAGCAGTATTGTTAAGTTAACTGGGTTTATCTTTGGTCAGCTTTACTCTCCAGAATGACTGAAGAAACAGAACAGTTTGAATGTTTTCTTTGCTGTTCAGTTCTGGCATGGCACATGTGATGTCCTTGGATCAGTTTTCCAAGCCTAACTTGGAAATGGAAACAGCTTCTGGTGTGCACCTGGGAAAATGTGTGTGCCCAGGTCCTGGGGTGGCTTTCATCATACAGCCAGTTTGTACTAACTTAATTTAAATGTTAAGTGTTGGTGCAGGTGGGGCTGAGTCAAATGGAATGTACAGCTGAAACCCTCTGCTACTGCAATTCTTTTCTTTAAAATTCTGATTTCAGGATAGAAGAATGTTGTCCTTCTCTCCCCAAAATCCAACTAAGCCCCTTTTGTCTGTGTAGTTCAAACACAAAGCTCTTAAAAAACACGTCACTCTGTTCACTTGTAACATTTATTCGTTTGCCAAGGCTCTGAGTGGGTGTTTAATTTTATTTAAAGGACAGTGTGAATAGCCTCTGGGGCTTAATTTAGAATTTATACGATTTCCCACTTCCCTTAGATAAATCCTAGCGAAGGAAACATCTTTCATATGTAAAGTTGTGATTTCCACCCCATTTAAAGTCATGTTTTATTTAGACCATTCTATTTCCTCTTCTCTTGGGGCAGGATCTGAATTCCTTGTCAGGTCATTAACTATATTAGATGCATTAGATGAAAACATTTGAACATTTTTTGGTCAGAGAAACAACATTTAATGAATTAATGCTGTGTACATATTCTCAGTGGGAGCTTTGTGCTCTTTTCCTGCCCGTCCAAAATTGCAGGAGCTTTTTGTCTTAATGGAGCTGTGCTGCTGGAGTGGGCACTTGAGTGGGCACGTCCCTCTGTGTGCTGAAGCTCTTCAGGGGCTCTGCTGGTAAATCCTGCCCATTTTCCTGCTCGCTGCCTGGGTCAGAGAGCTCAGCAGGGAAGGAGCTGCAGGAAATGTCATTCTGCAGGAGGATGTGAAGGCTGTGCTGTGTGGAGCTCCCAGCCCTGTCCTGCAGCCAGCAGCTCCTGGCCAGGAGCTCCACAGGAGGAACCAGCTGCAGCTCTGCTCTGGGAAATGCTCCAACACACCTCAGCCACGCAGGATCTTCAGTCTGAGGGGCACCTGGGGCTCTCTGGGCACACCAGGAACCAGCAGGAGCTGCGGGGCTGTCACTGCCTTGGTGCCTGGAGCAGGGTGAGATTTCATAAGGGTGCTGCTGCTATTCCTTCCCCTGCAGCGTGTCCTGCACCTTGGTGCCCAGAGCAAGGTGAGGTTCTGTGTAAGAGCTGAGCACAAACACTCTGGGCACCAGGAATCCTCAGGCTGGGGCTGTGGGATGCTCCAGTGACAACAGGGAGGAGCTGTCATCACCAAACCAAACAGCCACAGTGGAAATGAGGAACAGGAGTTACAGCAGCGACCTCTTCCTTGGAAATGGGCACTCGTTCATTGCTCACACCTGAAGGGAAATTTCAAACTTGCTTTGACTGGTTTGTTATATTCCTATTGATTTTACAGTTTTCCTTACAATTAACAGATAAGGTGCTTTTCTACCTCCACTCAGCATGTTATTTATCCTTCCTAGACAAGGGTTATTACATGCTGTCTCCTTTTCAGGCAAAATCCAATAAATTCTCTGGTCTCTGCTGTAAAGCTGGGGTAAACGGATAGTGCAGAGGAGTCATCTGTCATGATTCCTCCTTAGTGTCTCGCAGGAAATGAGCAGCCAGGAGAATCCACTGAGGCTGAGAGTTGGCATTTCCTTCTTTTAGCTCAACCTCGAGGAGCCCAGCCTCAAACAATGGAGTTCATACAAAATCCTCAACTTACTTCTTTCTGCCCCTGTTGTTTTGTTCTGAAGGACCTGAAAGCCTCACAAGCTGTTGAGGTTTCTGTTCTGGTTTTTTGAAATGTTTATTGGATGTTTGGCTGGAAAAGCGTATCCCTTCAGTGAGCACCATTTGTTCAGCTGCACTTCATTAATATGCACATACTTAACCTGCTCTTGATTGCTCTTGCTGCCACACCAGAGGTGGGGGAGCAGCCAGTGGAACCAATATCCAGCTTTTGGCAGGAGATAAAACTGTGGGAAAGCTAAAAAGCAGGAGTGATTGCTGTTCACAGAGCATCCCAGACTGGTGTGCTCAGCCAAGGAGAGAGAGCAGTGAGACAATTCATACCTGAGTTTAGAGGTGTGGGTTTTGCATAATGACTATCCTGCAGTCTTCGCTTCTTGGCAGCCCAGCTCTGTGAGGCTGCCCTGGGGCACAGCTTCCATCCCCTCCCTTGCTCCTGAGTCCCTCAAGTATTTCAGTTTAACCTGAAATCTTATTGGCATCAGTAGGATTTGAACACTTATTTGAATTTCAGTACCTATATTTTCTTGAACCATTTATTGGCAATGAATTCATTGGATGGGCAGCCTTGGAGCAGGGGAATAATGTGGGCTCTCACAGTAAACATGAGAAAGAAATTCTAGGGGGACTGGAGGATTTTGGATGCATCAAACTTGAATTTTTCAAATTAAAACTGAACTGAGACCTGACTTTCAGAAACGCTGGAGTACTGTGGTGCTGAGGGGAGGAGTGCAGAGCTCAGTCCTGTGTCCCAGGCAGGCAGGTACATTATTATTGGTTTCAGTAACAACCCTGACCAAGTGAAATTGAAATCCTTCTCCCTTTTTCCACTCTTGCTTCAGTTTCTCCTTTCCCTGCTGCTCAGCAGAGCTGACACAGAACACAGAAAGTTCTCACTGTTTCTTACCTGCTTCCAGAGTGCCCAACACGACATAAACCCAGCAAGTCTGCTGGGAGCAGGGGACAGGGATGTGGAATGTTCCAGCGTGGAAGGGGAGAAGCCCTGCCCATGGTGCCTTAAAGAGCAAAAAGAGAGCGTGAGTGGGGAAGGTGAGCAGCCCTGGCTGGAGCCTCTGACAGCCCTGGCTCTCCAGCCCTGGGGATTAACATGTTCTGCATTCACACTGATAGCCAGAGAATGCTGTTTTCAACGCTTTGGAGGTATTTGCAGTATTTTAATAGTAAGCTCAATAGAATAGGCATTTATTTCATAAAGACAGTTTGTGCCAGTCTGGTCTAACAGCAAAATGAGCTGATTAAAGTTTGGCAGACCCTATTGACATTTCTAATAAAGAAATCACTACCACAGCATTTTTCTCTACTTAAAGCAACAAGAGCAAGAATGGTGAAGAAATAAAACCTTTGAGAGAAAGACGCTGTTGACAGCACCTTTTAACTTCCTCCATTTAATCACAAGTGCTCAGCTTTTGCCACCACTAGAGCACATAAAACAGTAATACTGCAATATATTCATTACTCCTCATCCTCTGGAGTGCCTGGGAGTTGGGAGTGTGCAGGGGCCGACTCACAGTGGGGAAAGAAGAGCCTGCAGAGTCTGTGGAGAGGCCACAGTCACCGTAAAATAATCCTGTGGCACATTTATTCTGGAGCTGCTAATGAGCTCATTGACTTGGATCTGCCACTTTGATTCACGTTGCAGATTTCCCAGGGAGAGCTTCATCATTTGGGTCCTTGGTGTGTGAGTCCCTCTCTGAACCCTCCTCAGTGTGGCTGAGCACAGCCCAAGGCAGGCTGGCTCCCCAAATCCTGCCCTCACAGCTGGCTGCAGCTGCGAGCAGCCAGAGTCCAGCAGGGGGAAATGCAAAGGCAAGATGTGAGCACTGAGATGATTTTCACAGCCCACAAACTAAAGGATCCTTTATGTCCATACCTTCAGGCAAATTAGACACTGGGGATTGTTTAGTTAATCCTTATCACAGTGCTAACTAGATTACTAATTACACAACAACATTAATGGGGTAGTACTGGTAAGAGCTAAATGAGAGTTTGAAAAGATATTCCCACACCTGTGTCTGCCTCTCTGGACTTTGGGATAACCATTGCTGTGTTTATTTGGCCAATGAGGCCATCTCAGTGTGACCACTTACATATTTAGGAGCTGCTTATTTTGGTTTTCTGTTAAATTTTTCTTCAGATTTTAAACAAATTCTGGGGACTATCACCAAGTCATACCTTTATCCTCCTTAAAGCCTCATTTTGAAGTGTCCAAGCTGAGGGTAGCTGATGTAACTCGTGGGAGCTGTGTTCCCCTGCCCTGTGTGCTCCTGCTCAGGGTCAGGAGCCGTGTGCTGGGCTGTGTGAGGTTCCTGGGCAGTGTTCTGGGTGTCCTGTGCTGCAAGCACCAATAAAGAGCTGTGAGTGCCTGCAGTGCTGCAGAACTGAGCCCTCTCTGCTGCCTGGGTGTTCTCCTGGGAGCGTGTGCTAGGAGAAAACTGCTGTGAGCAGGGATCAGCAGAGCTCTGCACTGCTCCTCACCCTGCTCCAGTGAATGGCAGCACTGGCTGTTCATTTTAGCTTTGGTTTTATCATCTGCATCTTTCACTTCATTGTATTTATCCATCACTTGCCAGGCCATTATTCACCCTAACATAAATAACAGGGAAAGAGGACAAAGGAGGGTTGTAAACAACAGCAACATTTTCCATCCCGTGTGTCCATCTTCCCTGTCCTCTGAAGGAACCAAGGAAATGTGGAAAATAGCTATAAACTCTCCAAAAGTCTACATCCCCCATGATACTGACTGCTTCCCAGGCAAGCCCTTGGCTGCCCCTGCTGCTGCATATTTATGATCAAAGAGTGCTTCAGTCATTCCTGGATAACTTCATGAAACACTTGCACTGTCCAAGCACCCTGTCCTGCACAAAGATTCACCTGCCTCACGTGTGTGCAGCTGACAGAAGTAACCCTGAACACCTTACCATTCCAATATGAACCTTTTGGCAAATACCTGTAGCAGTAAACCTCAAAGAACTGGCAAATCTTTAATTTAAATTATCTTTGCATCCCCAGGGAGATGTTTTGTGTGCTGATGTTATCTTCCTTCCCAGGAACTTCTGTGCACGTGCTGTGACAGTTTACATGGAAGAGGCATCCTTAACGTGCACGGTTTAGCACCCTCCAACACAGTCCTAGCTTGGAAATTGAGTGTGTACAAAAGATGCAAAAATCAAATCTAAAAATATATCCAAGTGTCAGACTGAATTAAAATTCATGCTTCATTAAGTGGGTGCAGTACAACTAAAAGAAGTCTTGGTAGAAGCAAAACTGTTCAGCTTTTTAGCCAGCTGGGGCTAAATCTCCTTAGAAATGGCCATGGTATTGAGTTAATGGTGTTGAGCACTTGTTTATTCCTAGTTTGCCAGAATATCTGATTGTGTCTTTCCAGCAGTTGTCATGGCACATCTTCAGAGTGAATTTAGGCTTTACACGTTGCCTTTGTTTGATCAACCACCTTCTTGCTGTGAGTTTAAATACCCGCCAGATGCTGCAGCACACCTGTGAGTTACAAACTGCTGCTGGTGTGTGAAATATAAAATATCCCTTTGGTCAGCCAGTGGGTGCTGTGTGAGCAAACACAGCCTGTGCAGCTGCTGTGGCTGCGAGGATTCTGTGCAAACACAGAGCCTTGAAAAACAAATATATATATATATATATATATGTGTGTGTGTGTGTGTGTCTGGGCTGGTTTCTCCTACCCTTTCATGTTCAGCACTCAGCCTGGCTTTAAAGAGGGATTTCAGAGAAAGAGCTTTTCTGTATCAAACGCTGAGAGTCTCAGGCTGGGGCTCTTTGCCGTGGTCCCAACAGGTTCCTGAGCCCCAGAGCAGAAGTGCTGTAGCTGAATGTTCCACGTGGTTAATTTTGTGCTGTTTCAGCACTGGAGATAGCAGCAGATCTCAGTACATCCCTGAGCAAGAGCTTCCTTCAGAGTACAGAATCCAGCAGAGAGCTTTTTGAAATAGGCAAGTTGACTTCTGACACAGAAGCATCGATTTCCTCCCTGTCCTTTGAGTTCATGTTTTTACATTTCTTTGACTTCTGCCATTTTGCAGATTTTTGCAAATGGATGTGATGATAGACAGGAATAAACTTAATTGTGAGAGTCAAAGATGAAGCAGAGAGGAAAGCAAAGCAGGTCAGGAATGGAAAAGGTGATGGGCTCATTCTGGCAGTGACATAAGGGACATCCCTGCCAGATGACACAGGAGGCATTTCCATCCCCTCCTCTATTGCTCATTAACCTTCACTACCCCAAGCAAAGTCCTCTGGTGTCTTTCCTTAAAGCCAGGGGTTTGGATCACACCTGGAGTAGGCTCAACTGGACAAGCTCCCAGCCCAGCAGTGGAACACCCCTTCCACTGGGGAGGGTGTCCTGCTCTGCAAGGATTGCCTGGAAAACCTGGGAAAATCAGGCAGAGGCTCTGAGTGCTGAAAGCAAATTCCACCCCAGTGCACAGGAGTTCTCTGGTGAGGACAGTGCTGGAGAACCTTCCTGTTAAACAGCAGCTCTAACTCCTCATTTTATTGCTCTGGTGAATTCCAGTATGCATTGCCACTGTGTTCTCTGAAATACTGCAACTCTCCGAGGCCAGGGCAGGTTTTCCACGGAAAATGATAATGTTCCCCTTCTTTTATTTTAATTGGTATTTCAGTGGAAGTGAGGAATTTGCTGATTTATGTAATCCTTTAAAAGAGGGCAGGGCAGCAAACTTCAGAGTGATTTATTTTTTGACATATATATTGCAGTGGTTTCAAAGACTTTTGCAGCAGTTTGCAATCCTTTTCTGCAGAGCAAAATACTCACCTCAGACAGTGGAATTTCATGAAGTCATCACTGATTCATGCATTTCATGGTTATTTGCTATTTTTGCAGCCTCATCTGTGTATTTTCACTCCGTGGCATCCTGCAGGCATGTTCATTTCTATCTGCTGTGCTGAAGTATTTATGCAGATTGTTTTAAGAATATGTTTTCAAGCAGTTCAAGAAAAACAAACTCTTTATTTTAAATAATTGAAGTTACCAATGAATATTTTTCTGTATGTGCAAATAAGGAACAAAAAAAGATATAACTTGGCTTTTAGCAACCAAATACGAATCTCATTTAGTTGATGAGATAACTATTTCTAGAAGCTATGAGTATTTTCCCTCTTTCCAGTGTTTATTCCCAAACTGCAGTTGTGGTCATCTCAGTATGGCTGGCACAACTCTGAAGAATCACAGGAACTCTCAGGAGAAGGGGTGCTGATGGGGATGATTTCATATAAATGCCATAAAAATCAAGTCTTTTCTCAGCATCACATTGCTCTGCTGAGAAAAGAGTGGTTTCTCTTGTAGATTCTGCATTTGTGGCTGTTGTTCCTGCTTAGAGAAAAACCAAAACCAACAAAAAATGCTCCATAAACAAACAGCAAACCCCAGTGTACTTCATGGAGGAAAGTAAAAATAAATTAAAAATACCTCTGCAACTTCAAGGCTTGTGGCTGGCAGCCATTAACCTCATCTGTAGCTCTTGAGAAAGAATCTTGGGTTGCAATTACCTGTCTTAATATTCCACCTGGTAGTAGGTACCAATGTGTAAGCACAGCATCCACTGGGGCTGGGAACTGGGCACAGCATCCACTGGGAACTGGGATCCATCCACTGGGGCTGTGGGAGCTGGGATGGCACAGCTGTGCCCGCAGGGATGGGTTTGGAAGGGATGCTGCTGATGGCCCTGTGTGCCCAGGACTGCCTCAGAAGAGGGGTCCAGCACAAGGCTTTGCTCTGCAGGGAGCTCCTGCCTGCTCCAGGGATCCCAGGGGGCATCACTGGCAGGATCTGGGGGGCAGGTTCCCTTGCCAGCCAGCAGCAATGCCTGGGTGACCTCTGCAGGTGTCTGTGCCTGCTCCCCTCCCCTGGGGCAGCTCCTGCTGCAGCCCCTGCACAGGTTCCCAAATTCCAGAGCCTCCTGTTCCGTGCCGTGATCCATCTCCAGCCTGCTCAGGGAGGGAAGGCAGAGCTCTCACGTTGTTTAGCTGCTGGCACAAAATGACCAGCAATTGTCAGAAAGTATTCCTTTTTCTTGCTTGACATTTTCTCCTAGCAACACGTAGGATATACATTTCCTATAAATTATAAGGCTTTTTTCCCTTCTCCAGTGTTTTGTGAGTCAAGAGCAAAGCCTTGGGTACAGGCAGAGAGCACACAGGCACAGAGCAGGCGTGTGGCCTCCAAGGCCTGCAGCAGAATTCCTTCTGTGAACCCCAAGCAATGTTTTCAAGGCATTGGGATTTAACTCCCAGCTGTTCCAGCAGCTCAGAGGAGATTAAAAAGCCTCCAAGAGTTTTGCAATAGCTCTTGAGGAGCTGAGAGCACACAAAACTCAACTGAAACAAAATAACATTTCTTATACCTGAGTGGGTTTAGAATTGGTGTCATTTACAAGAGAAAAATAGAAAAGAGAAGGCAAGAATGTTAATAAATTCCACAGTACTCCTGAGCACTGAATGACATGAGAACATGAAGTCAAGGATGTGTGTGTGTTCAAATGTGAATGTGAATTTATTTAAACTTCAGTGTGCCACTGGTGCTGGATAATGAGATGATGACGTTTCACCTTAAGGTCATAATTTACAATAAATTCCAGATATTGTTATTTACTTCCTTAGGTAATTTTAAAATATTCCATAAGAATGTCACAGACTGAAATTTAGACAGGGAACTGAAGAGTGGGAAAGGACAGGATTGGGACAGAGTTTGTTTATGCAAGACAAGCCATAATGTTTCACCTGGGAGGAAATCTCTGGGAAAGGTTTTGCTGAAGCCAGGGAAGGTCAGTACAGATCAGAGCTCTGGGATGAACTTGCTTTGTGGTTTAGCTACACCAGGCCCTGCAGCAGAAATGACTTAGAGATGGTTTTTGTTTTGTCAGGACAAATCTTTGAGGTGGGCAGGGGACAAGGAGATTTAATAAAGCTGCATCCCAACTATATCCACATCTCCTGGCTCTCAGTGCCACTGGAAAGCTGTGCTGTGCCTGAGCAGCTTTTCCAGCATGAACACAGCGTGCTGCTGCCCCCCCAGTGCCAGGGAACCCCCTGAGTGCTCTCCTGGCCACTTCTGGAACATTCTGGCCCTCTGCAGCAAGAACCCTGGCCCTGGGTCCTGCATCAGACATGAGAACCACTGCAGCTCTGATACAGGATTCATCCTTTTTTAGCCCCATTTCTTTTTCATCCTCACCTCTGAATGCGCTGTTTCTTCTGACATCTCAGGTTAGGGGTAACCTTTTCCCATTCCAGAAGAATCCAGGGTATTTTTAGGCTTTTGAGCAATGGTTTGCTAGTTTATGTAAAATGAACAAAGAACAGAAATCTCAGCAATCCTGGTGTAGGTTAGCTCTGAGGAGGAACCAGCAGCTGGAGGGCTTGGGGCAGGAGCTGCCCCTGGTGAACAGGCAGAAACAGGGGCTGACAACTTGGCCAGGGTTCATGTTCAAAATCAAAAAGACACAGATACAAATTAAAAATACTGTAATAATAATGCTGACCCTTACAATATTTCACCCAAACATTTACAAACATCTTGTTCTAAATGTTTGTATCCCTAATGCTGTTTTATTTCCTTTTTTCACATATGGATAAGTGATAGTTGCCTGACACTTGTTTAACAGTTTCATCTCTCACTGTATTAGACTCAATATGAAGCAAATTGCTCTTTAAAATTGAAGTTGTGAGAGGTTGTGAGTTGCCCTCTGAGGTCAGGCAGCTCCTCAGCTCAGGTTGTGTATTTTATTCTGTGTTCCTGGTGCTGAACACAGCAGGATGGACATCTCCTGCTGGAGCTGGTGTCTTTGGCTGAATCTGTGCCCAAATACCAACACTTCCTGCTGCATTATGGGCTTTTCATCATCCCCGTGTTTCTTTTTCCCTTCTTTTAATAATCCACTTTATCAACATATCAAAGGAATGTTTATTTACTTCATAATTTATTTATATTAATTTCAAATCAATATTATCCAGTGCTGACTGGATTTACCAGAGGTCAGGGGCTCCAAGGAGGTTTCTGATTATCCATTCTTCCTCTTGGAAGAAAACTTGCTGCATAATCTTAGAAATCTTTCTGATAGAAAAGACATCTGGAAAGGAGGGAAGAGTTAGTGGCAGGGAAAGGATAATGTTAGATGTAATTCACCTGGGTTTTATTCAGCTCTGTGCCAGAATCTCTCTGCTCACCTCCACAGAGCCCTCCTGACCTTGGCCAGGCTGCAGAGATGCATTTGTGTGTTTGGAGAGCTGGGTGCTTGCTGCACAGCCATGGTTAGTTACCTCTGGAGGATGAGGAGAGGACCTGGAGCTGTGGTTCTGTGTTTGGTGTCTGGGGTTGGGGTGGAGAGCTGGGGTGCAATGCTGGAGCCATCCTGCTCCTCTGATCTCCACAAAGGCCTCAGGATTCCTGCAGGAATTCCTGCAGCCTCAGGGGGATTATTACAGCTACCAAAATGTGCTCCCAAAGAAATGATTCTAACTCCCATGCCAGGATTCCAGACATGGGGTAGAACCTCAGCTGTCTGCTTTATGGCTAGCTTGGTTTTCTCCCCTCATTCTCTGTTCCCTTTCAGTGTTTGAAATGAGAATTGCCTCTGCAGCATTCAGGGATGAGCCTGGATGAAGATCCCTGCTCCCACAGTGGGGTGGATAATTGACAGTAATGCCTGGAAAATCCAGAGCTCAGGGGCTGTTGGTTTGGGTTTTTTTTCTTCCCAAGCCATCTCTCTGGAAAAGAGTTTGATCAATGGCTGAGCATTTCACACTTCTATTAATAAATGCAGAACGTTAAAGAGCCACTTTAGGAATAAATAATCTAATTCTGTTCATAAACCTAACAGTTGTTTAAAAAGAAATAAGAGTAATAACAAAAACAAATTACCCTTTATTTAAATATTAATCTTTGATGGTAATAGTGCCTGAATAAATATTTCAGTTGCAAAGAGTGGTTTGCATTGTCAGAGGCTGTGAATCCAGTGTCCTGGGTTGGTGCCTGGTCGGACAGAGCCGCTGCTCTGAAAGCTCTGTGCTGCTCTGTGCTGTCACTGTGCATCACCAGCAGCTCCCTGAGTGATGGAGCCTCGCTGAAACAGGCCAAGGACGTCACATTGGCACAGACTCCTCGCTGGGCTTGCTCCAGTCACATCACAATGATGGATAGATAGAGATATATTCATAAAAACCAGCAGCGTTCACAGCACTGGGGCTTTGTGTCTAGGAGTGCAAAGCACAGCTCAAAATTCACTCTGCTGTAGCTTTAGGAGGAGCTGCTGTAGCTGGTGCTCTCAGTTCATGCTTCTCACCTAATCTAGTTGTAACAGATGCACCACTGAGCTTTTCTTCTTTAAACAGGACTTGGATCTCTGCTCAAATAAAAAACCTGTATTATCAGCTACTGCTTTTATTTTTCTTCATTTCTCTTTCTCTCTGAACCTTGTGGAATGCCAGTGCCCTGGTGCAGACCAGAATTACCACCCAAAGAATCCCCAGATTTGAAAGGCTTCAAAACAAACTAATGGAGAACTTAACAGCTGTATTTTAAAGACTGTCAAGAAGGCACATGTTGCAGTGGCCTAGTGCAGATTGAAGTGCAGCAGAGTGGCATAATCTAGCTAGAAAAGAGCTCAGCTTCTGACATCTGACTCTTCCATTCTGGGCTGCCAAGAGCTTTGCAGCTCAGGGATCAGAAGGTGTGGGACAGAGACCTGACCAGGGCTGGTGGACATGCTGCAAACCAGCCTGATCCTTCCGTGGGAAAGAGCTCCTGCTCTTGTAGGATCTCAATGATCAGCATTTGTTCCTTTGAAAATCTTAACTGAGCCCTGAACTCTTCCCTTTGGCCTTCACTGACAAATCTGTGAGCCCTGAAGCACACTCAGGGTGTCAGGAGCGTGCAGAGCTGCGTGGGGAGGGGACACAGGGTCACTCAGCAGAGCAGGGACAGGCACAGCTCCTGTGCTCCCAGCTCAGTGTTTCACAGCAGTTCTGCACGGCTGTGTGGCTGCTCTGCTGTATTCCTGCTTGGAAATGGACCCAGTGCCGTGCTATCCCTGAACTCAGTCCTGGTTCTGATCCTGGGATTCACTGGAACTCCAGCAGTGTGTAGGGTTAGTGGAAGTTTCTGCCCCCTGTGGTTGTATTTTATGAGACAGATGAATCACAAAGAACAAAGGATCATCATGTTTCCAACATGGGACCTTCTGAAAGCAGGAGCACACTTTAATTTATGATTCACATTCATCAGTCCTGGTGGAGATGTCACATTTTGTACCCAGGGGAGAAATGGCTGCTCTGGAGCCACTCCCTGCTCCAGCACTCTTCATTTCTCTTTCTTTCACAAACAGCTTCCAAGGTGTTTCTATTTCATCTTTTCTCCACACAATTCATCTGCTCACTTCTCACATTCATGCAAAACTTCGGCACCAATCCTTGCCTGTTTGATGTTTTAGATTACTTTGCTCCTAAGCATTGGAAAAGTCTGCACCAGTAATTCAGATATGATTTTGTTACTTCTTGTTTTGCATCTTCACAAATTCTGCAGAACACAATGTTTCTTTTATGAACAAAGACTGAGAGTTCTGAATTATTAAACACAGAAATAAGAGAGACATATTTTGTAGCGCTTTTCTTTTGGAATTGTCAAATAAAAGTTTGATTCATTCATGTTATTGCATGTTTTTACCATGAAAACAGAGTTATTCCTTTACCTTCCTTCAGTTTTGGAGTTACTGCTGTTCACTGTGGATGCTCTGACACAGAAGATAATCATATTGCATTTTAAATTTCCATTAGCTGTGCTAGCAGTCAGAAGCAGCCCAGCAGACACCGAGGGAGCAGCTCTGTGCTGAGCAGCTTCCCAGGGAGAGAGAGCAGGAACAAACGAGGCTGACATTGTGAGCTTGGCTTTGCTGCTGTCCTCACTCAGCCAGGCTGGCTGGGAGCAGAAGTCAGGCTCTTCATCCGTGGGACCCCTGATTCCATGCCCTGTGTCCCTGCAGGGCTCATTCCCATGCAGCACTCAGCAGGGGCAGGAATAATTCTCTCCATGGATGAATTTGGTGGATTTCCCGAGCTGAACTGCAGGTTTTAACTGAGAGCCCAGCTCAGCAGGCTGCTGAGGTTCATTGCTGTTTAGCCTCAGTGGCTGCTGAGCAGGGTCAGCTCTGGGGCTGCAGGGAAGGGCAGGAGCCACAGAATGTAGGGAATATTCAACCAGCAGCCTGGTTCCTGTGTTCTGCTGGGGAACAAGGGCTCTCAGGGAGTGCTCTGCATCTGTTCTCACACAGGCACCACTCATTCCCTTCTGCTTCCAAACATTTCATCATTCTTAACCTCTACCCTCCTCTCTAATTTTGGTGAAATTGGTCTAATGTACTGGAGGGAATGACAGAGACTCAGATAGACTGGTTGCATAATCCTCACTTTATTAAGGAGCTTGGAAGAAAAACAAACCCCACACCAACTTGTTATAGACACCTCTGCCACTGCAAAAATGATTTCTTTCTAAGCATTCTATCCTATCTACTTTTAAACCTTCCCAGATATTGTGTTTGCCATTTCTTTCTGAGACTCTTCCACTGTCCTTTTGCTTTGAATTTGCTCTGTATGTCCTGTTGTTTCTAATTATACTCTCCTGCCTACCTGCTCGAGCAATTTTCTCTCCTTGATGCTTAAATCCTTGAAATATTTGTGGAAAGTTGGCACTTTCTGCTTCTTCTGCCTTTTAAGCCTCACCTACTGATTTTTTTTCAGAAAATCACCAACATACCTTCTGCTCTACTTGATGTTCCTTCAAGTAGTGCACATTCAGGCCCTCTGGAAATCTGGCAGATTATTTCTTCCACCGTTTTTCTAAAAAACCCTGTCCATTTCCTGCAGTCCTTGTGGCTGTTGTTTGTACCTTATCCTGCTGTGCAGTGACAGCAGAACCAAAGTCAAGCAGCTTGAGCAAAGCAAATGGAAAACCATGCCTAAAACCCCATTTGTATTCACAGACTGCAGTGATAATTCTGGCAGTGCTGTGTTTTAATTCTTCACATCATTTGGTTGCTTTTAATACCCATAACAGCTGCCCATTGGATTTCTCCACACAAATTCCAAGAACCGTATTAGTTATGAGGTTTGGAGGAAGTTCCCCATCCAGATTTTCCATTTTGCTTGCTTGGAGCAGATATTTCAAGCCCACATTTTTGGTGATTTTGTGTCCCAGCTCGTACCCCCTCGAGGATTTTCAATGCAGTAAAAGATGAGCAGAGTCTTTATTTGCCAAGGTTCCGTGTTAGCCTTGCCAAGAAAGAGAGTTTACATTCAATTAAGTCATTAAAGACTCATAATTGGACTAAGAAACTCTGGGGCAGTAGCAGTAAGAGTGTAAATGAAATAAGAGTGAGTAGTTGTAGCAGTCCAATGTTTAGGTGTGTGCTGTGAAATGTTACTGGAGCAGACATTGATCTTCACTTGCTGCTTCTCCCCCTTACGTGAGTGATTTATGAACCTGTTGAAACTGTTAATGATTGCTAACATTACTGAATTCATAATTATAACAATTAGGGTGTCTCTTCCCCTGCCTCCAGCTCCATAAAATCAATATGTCTTTTGCAAGGGCTGGATGTGCATCTTTCCACTGTCAATTGCAGAGATTCCTGAGATTCCCCAAAGCTCTGCTGCAGCTCAGGCCCCAGAAGGGGTGGTTGTTTCCCTCAGAATCTACTGCTCAGGTCCAAGAGTAGAACCTGCAAACTGAGCTCTGAAAGTGCCTTTAAAGCCCAAATTCCACCAGCTGGAAGCTGGCCACACAAGGGAAGTTGTGTGATGTGTTCTGTGCCTCCCCCAGCTCCTCACCTCAGCTGATATTCCCTATTCACAGGGACACATTTCCTGAGTATTCCACGGACCATTTCATGCCATGGCTGTTCCTCTGTCTCCTCCACTTTTCTAGTTATTAGTCTGATCATGGTATTATTTTTACTGAAAGAGTAATTTCCTTTTGGAAATGGCAAACAACTGCAGCCACGTTGTGACAGAGCATATTGAGATAAGGTGCTGAGATGCCACCATTTCTCAGGCTGCCTCCTTAGATCAGTGAATATTTAAAGTCATTTCAGTTTATCTGCAGTAATGGTTTTGTTTACAGCCGTACTGGGGTAGGGAAGAAGCAGTCTGGCTGGAGGTGATTTGAGGACACAGAAACTTGGAAGAAATAATTCTGGATGAGGGAGCTATTATCAGCCATTGCATGTTTCCAGAAGCTCTGCAGAGTTATTTAATGTTCGACTGAGAGCTCTTGCAGGAGGAGCAGCTGCATTTGCCCGTTTTCCCTTGCATGTCTGGGGTGGGATGGGCTCTTGGAAGACTTCAGCTCCAGCAGAACCAAATCATCACCTGCCATATCATTCTTTTATTCTTATTCATAATAACAATCCCAGTTTTGGTCACTCCTGTGGCTGCCAGGCCCACCAGGGCAGCAGCATCCCCTTACACCCGAGCACCCTGAGCTCAGGTGCTGCTCAGCCTCAAAGGGGGAACATCAGCTGCAGCAAAACCCAAAAGGATTGACTCCAGCAGTTCATGCTGACAAGAACATGAGTTCTGTGAGCTTTTGAACTCACACAATTTTTAATGTCACAAATACATTCAAAACTGTGATTTGATTTGACAGGACCTAGGAGTCAGCTGCAGACCTGGCCCATCATCCTGTCTCTGTGATTTCCTCATGGCCATCAGCTTATCCCAAGGTGTGTGGAGGGGAAACATCTGCTCCAGTAAAAACGTGCCACAGCTGGAGCAGGGACAGGGATCTTACCCTGATTGGTACAGACAGAATCATTTACTGAGAAATAATTTACCTTGAGAAAGGTGTTAGACCAGATGGCTTTCAAAGGTCCCTCCTAACCAAGACTGCCCTCTAATTCTGTGATTTAAAATATATTCCAGTCTAAAGCTCTTTCAAAAGCCTGGGTTTGGAGGGGAGGCAAGGTGTATCTTCCCTCTTCACTTTATTTTTCATATTATTGCTTAAAAACGAGAAACAAATGGGATTCTGGAAGCTTTTGTTTTAAGAAAGCTGGAAAGTGTTTCCTTTTTTAATTCTAGATTTGGCAAGCACTAAAAAATTATGTAAAGAAAAGTCCTTTAAAAATTTTTATTTTAGTTGAAAAGAACTTTTCAGTTTTGGAAGATGTATGAGTTCAGCAGAAATACTTGCTGAATAGTTCACAGCAGAGGAAATTCCTGTAGCTGAGGGTACTCATCTCATATATTGGATGTGCCTTGGCAGGTGTCTCCAAATAAGTCACTAATGAAATATATTGAGAGCTTGAGTCTTGTGGAATGTAATGCTGCTGTTATATATAATTGCATTTGTTGAACCAGTGTGGACACTAATAAGCAAGGCATAAAAAAGATGTGTTCTAGATCTCACTGTGGAGACGTGGCTGGAAGTAAATGTTAAGAAATCAGATCTTCCACTCTGGATTTAATACCACAATTAAAGCTTAAAAAAATGAGTAGGGGGCATAATTTCAAAATCATTCTGAAGCCCAGAGTCTAACCCCACATATGTTTATGCACAAGTGTAAATTTTCTGGCCGTGCCTAAGAGGGGTTTTTAGGTGGATAAATATTTGTAGGATGAGGGGTGAGTTTTGCTGCGGGGTTGAGTGCTGAGCACAGTCCTTGATCTCGTGCTTTGGCGTGCTGGGATTACCCAGCAGTAAATATTTGTAGTGCTGGCTCTGGAGTGTTTCAGCATGATCCTGGGTCTCATTTCCCTCCGAGCTGCCATTCAGAAAAAGCTTTCTTTCATCTCCAGGAGCTGTGACGGTGTTAGCAGTCTGCCAAAGTGTAATGTGAGTGAAATACCCAAAGCTTGTGTTAGGAGTGCTCAGGAGTGGCTCTGAGCCAGGGCTCAGGGCTGGGGTTACTGTGAGTCCCCACAGCTCTGGGCAAACTCCTGCCCTGCACATGGGCCCAGCTGCTCTCTGAGCCAGGCCTTTACACCTGCCTTTCCTACCCAGAAAACGACAACTGGGGTTCATTTTTCCCATTTCCCCCTTGTGAACCATCCCTGCGTTCCCCGGCTGTGCTGTGCAGGTCTGAGCCTGGCCTGGGCACCACAGGAACGTCGCCAGTCAGTTGTGAACACTCGTGCTTTCCTGTCCTGCAGTTTTATCCCACTCACAAGTGACTTATCCAACATTTACTGATATTTTTGTGCCGAGGACAGTAAAACAGCAGGTGGAGAAAGCCGGCTCGAGTGTATTTGCAGGGTTTATTAGACCCTGCACTGGCAGGAAAAGCATTTTTGTAGCCCTTCAGCTCTGCTCGTGCCTCGTGATGGGGCTGCAGCAGAAGAACCTGATGTTCCCTGACTGCTGGGGGATCATTTACTGGAGGATTATCAGGTGGGATGAATAAAGTCAGCACTGCTTTTCCCTCCCCTTGGCACAGTGTGTGAATGATCCCTGCGTGCACCACCTCGAGGGATGCTCAGAACCCTGGCTCTGAGCTGAAATGCTGACTCGCTGAGTAATTATGTCTTAAATTGATAGTATTTTAAGAGGTTTGCTAAATTTTGCTTACTTTTGAATTGAGTTATTTGGGAAAAGTGCTATCAACAGCTGGAAAATCATATTGTGAATAATTTATTTGACAATAGCAAAAAAAAAAAAAAGTCAAATAAATAATTCAGGAAATACTTCTCAGCCAACACTACTGATGTCAAGCTCCAGAGAGATGGATCAATTTTTAAAAATAACTCTATTACATGATTAGCAGGCTCATTTCTTGGTGATTTTTCTTGCTAGTTGGTTCACTTCATACAGCGATTCCCATGGAAAAATGACTTTTCAGCCTACCTATCCTGAATTTTTAATAGTAAGATGACAATGAATAAAATTAGATTTTAATGTAGTGCTGTATGTATCACCTTCTCTTGATACATCAATGGTGAATAGTGATCTTTGCTGCAGCACAGCGCTCCAGGTTCTACAGATATTGGGTTTTAGAATGTCCTCCCTGACCTCAGGCTGAGCCCCAAGTCTCACTTTCTTGTCTAAAGTATTTCAGTTGTTGTTTGTGTGGACTGTGAGATGATTCCTCCTCATGGGGCAGGAATTGCAGCCTCCTGCTGCCTCTGGGTTTATGGAATCCCAGTTTTTGGGGTAAAGTCAGCCCCGTTGTTGTGAACGTGTCCCAGGGAGGGCAGGGGATGGATGGTGCTGGGGCTGGAGCTGGGCTCCCCCTGCACTGAGCTCTGAGCCAGCCCTGCAGCCACTGCCTTGCTCCTTTCAGCCCCTGCAGTGTTTGGGGTTTTTACCTTAAAAAAACACTCCAGGTCAATCTGCAGTTGTTAGTCAGTACAAAAGCTTTCTCCAAAAACAAACCGCAAAACACTCGTGGATTGCGCTCTAGCTGGGAAACCAGAGGGAAAAGCCAATTGGATTGATTAAAATGAGATGGATAATTTTGAATAAAGCTCCAGGGACCCCCTGTGTGTTCTGGAGCCAGAGCTGTGGTGTTTGGGGTTCATTTCCTGGCTCTCCCTCGTTCTGTCCCCGCAGCCAGCAGGGTTTCACTGCATGGCAAGGAGCTGTTTGTTCAGCAGAGATGTGATCCCTGGCTCCCAGCAAACGTGGACAGGAATGCAAATGTCCCTCCTGCCACAGCCCTTGGGCTCGCATGTAAAGCCTCCCTAAAACAAACAAAATACCCTCAGAAATAAAAGGATTCTCTCTCCTGAGACCAGAGTTGTAGATGTTTCTTAAGAATTCAGCAAAGACTAGACAGACAATCTTTTCTTGGTGAAGATAAGCTAAAAGATTATCAGGATTCTCTCCTGACTACTTTAAATATAGATGGATATATATATATATATAAATATATAATAAAATATATTCCTTCTGGTACAGGAGATTTTTCACTCAGTGATTTCTCTTAATATCTTCTAGTTTCCCCCCCAGAAATCTGTTTAGGTGTGAAGACAGTTTGTTGCTGGGCTGCATGTTCCCAGGAGCACTGCAAAAATATGGATAAAATCCACTTTATTTAAAGACTTTGGCACTGCTGGGGATCTGCTGCTGCAGGGGAGGTAAATGCAATGCCCGTGTGCTCTAGGGAGCCCCAGGGCTGGGGAGGGAAGGGAAGGAGGTAGCAAAAAGCAAATATTCCAAAGGAAGGGCTGGTTCTCAGTGATCCTTTGATTTCCTTTGCACCTCCTCATGCTTGGTTAGGGAACAAGCGATGTTTTATGGTGATATCAGGACTAATGGCTTCAAATTCCAGAAGAGAGGAGCAGAGAAGGTCTGTAAAATCCTTTTAGTGAAATTGTTTACATTCTGGAGAAAATGCCATAGGAAAAGGCTTCTTTTTTATTTAGAATCTATATCAGAAATGAAATGTTTTAAATAAATCTATGGAGCTCTGCTACAACATGGCAACACTTTGGCTTTTTAGGCATTTATCCTACATCTGCTATGGGTTGATGTTGTTTCCTCCCACACAGGGGAGGAAACTTGGTGGTTTTGTCTGTCTGACAACATAGCATGTAACCTTAATTTACCCCAAAACTTCCCTTCTTTCTGAAATGCCACCTTTTTCTACTTTGTGGTGCATAAATCATCTCATCCCCTCTTTTTATGGGAAAGTAATTTTCAGTTTAATTTTCTCTCCTGTGAAAGGAGAGTAATGGTTTTCACAAACCCCTTCAGGCCTCCTGGGGTCAGCTGTGCTGCTGCCACCCTTCTCTCCTGCTGGAAAGTTTTCCCAGTTATCCCTGGGAACATTTCTTCCTTTTCTGAGCCCTGCTGTTCCCCCTCTTGCCCTGGCCCATGCAGCATTTCAGGCCAGAGGCTCTTGCAGTCCCTGCAGGGGATGTGCTGGGCGTGTTTGTGGAGGTGGGAGAGAATAAAATTACCTTTTCTCTCCCCTCCCATGGGCTCTGCCATTAATTTTCCTGTGATAGTTCCTGCTTGGCATATTCATGGCTTTAGGCTGCTCCTGTCCATTCCAGCCTCCACTTCTCTCTCCCCATCTTTTCCACTGCCTTTCACTCCCTCCTTTGTTTTACTCTGTCCTCATCACTTTTCCTAATCTCCATCCTACCTGGAGAAGATCTAGGGGTTTGCCTTCTTCTGAGAGTGTTTGGGTGGCCCCAAGGCCTGTCCCTGTCCCCTCAGTGTCCCTGTCACCTCAGTGTCCCTGTGGCCTCAGTGTCCCTGTCCCCTCAGTGTCCCTGTCCCCTGAGTGTCCCTGTCCCCTCAGTGTCCCTGTGGCCTCAGTGTCCCTGTGGCCTCAGTGTCCCTGTGGCCTCAGTGTCCCTGTCCCCTCAGTGTCCCTGTGGCCTCAGTGTCCCTGTGGCCTCAGTGTCCCTGTGGCCTCAGTGTCCCTGTGGCCTCAGTGTCCCTGTGGCCTCAGTGTCCCTGTCCCCTCAGTGTCCCTGTCACCTCAGTGTCCCTGTGGCCTCAGTGTCCCTGTCCCCTCAGTGTCCCTGTGGCCTCAGTGTCCCTGTCCCCTCAGTGTCCCTGTGGCCTCAGTGTCCCTGTCCCCTCAGTGTCCCTGTCCCCTCAGTGTCCCTGTGGCCTCAGTGTCCCTGTCCCCTCAGTGTCCCTGTGCCAGCAGCGCTGGGCACAGGGAGCATCAGCCACGGAGCAGTAGCAGAGACACCCTGAGCAGAATGGCAGCCCCAGGTTCACTGTGTGGAGATTCAATCAGCTCTTTAAACACAGCAGCTGGGCTGGCACACCCTGTCCAAACCAGGCTCTGTGCCAGGGATTTATGGGCAGTGCTGCCCGCTCCTGCTCACACAATTAAGGGAACTGGGAGTCAATAGTCACCGTGCATAAAGCAGCTTCTGATCCCACCCAGGTCAGCATGAAACGAGGCTGCATCCAGCTCTGGGTCAGAAATCGTGCTCTGCTTTTCATGACACGAAGAAATGAGAAATTGAGCACTCTGTGTTTCATTTTGGAAACAGAGAGGCTCGCTTTAAATTCCATCCAGGAGAGAAAGAACACGGTGCATCCACTGAAATACAAACCTGAAGGATAATCAGATCAGCCTCTTCAAGAAGTGGCGTTGGGTAAAGCTCTGAATTTAGTCAGCACAGTGGAAATCTCTGAGGATCTTGGGAGGATTCCCAACTGGGGCTGTTGTCATAACTGGTCTTCATAAAAGTGTATCTTTAGCTTTAGCTCTTTTCCCACGTCAGCTGGGAAACCTGCTGGGGTTTGGGTGCATTTTGGGACTCTAATCAGATCCTGAAATGTTCCTTTTTTTTCTAGTTGCATTCTCCAGCAGAAATGGCTTGTGACACTTCAGTGCTGTGCCAGTCTTCCTCTCCTTGAGGATTATTCCACAGGAAGAAATTCTGCTCTTTCCTTTCCCCTCCACACAAACCCTGAAGCAGTTCAGCATTCAGGGCTTCAGGACTAAAAGCATTCTCAGTGTCCCCTGGATTTGTGCACTGCTGAGAAACCCCACTTTCCTCCACAGCTTTACAGGAAACTGAGTATTTTCTTGTCTCTCTGGGTACCACTGGCCTAAGGAGCTCACCTTTCCAGGACTGGAATCTTCACTACCTTTCCATGCAGTAGCTGCTTTTATAACAAACTTCACAGGAATTGCATCAATTCCCTTTCCACCTTTGCATTTCTGCTGTATGGATCCCTCTGAGCCAAACATGGAACCCAGGAAGGTTCCAAAAGCCAGCCTGGCTTTGGGGAGCTGCCCCCAGTGCTGCCCCAGCATCACTCCCAGCAAGGCTTTGCTCTTCTCTGGGGCTTTTCTCTCAACCACCCTGGCAGGACTGGCTGATATTAAACTGCCCAGTTTTGTACCTCTCTCACAACAAGCTCAATTATCTGTAATTCCTGGTTTGGCAAAGGACAAAAGGAGCTTCCCACTGACACTCACAGCAAGGTAGCAGTATAACCAAAAATTAATTCTGAGTTTTCCAGTCCTCTGCTCCCTGCTGCCCTTGTTCATGGACCCCATGGCGAGCTTTGACCTTGCTTCCATGTCTGTCTTTTTAATAAACAGAAAATACTCTGGATGCAGTGGTTTCCCCTTCCAAGGAGTGATTCCCTTAGATTTGTTCACATGCTGCTTTAGCAGGGAGGAAACAGAATGTGCTGGTTAAAGGGAGGGGCTGGGAGTCACTTTAGGCTGCAGTCTCAGCCTCTGTTTTGCCTCTGATCTCATTTCTCCCCCCATGAAATGGAGCAGTGCACAGTGATCCATGTCACAAAATGTTTCTGAGCCACTTGAATTGCTGGGAAATACACTGAAATCTTAAGACAAGTGCAAATGATTAATTCATTATTAAATCCATCATCCCACCAAATCCTCTCTTTGAAGGAGCCTTAATCCAAGGTTTTATTAATATAAAAGCAATTATATCCCTGGCCTATCAGTCATGTGAATGAACACTTCTTTTCCTTTCTTTGCTGCAGTGCGGAGGGTCCCTCCTCTGAAATCATGCAGATTGATTTTGAAATTGAGGACCTGACTGACCTACCTGAGACCCAGATCATCACCTGGCAGGTGGAATATCCTGGAGACACCACATCTGACCTGGCAATCTCCAAGATCTACGTCAGCCAGAAGGAGCTGGTGGGAGTTCTGCCTTTGGCCATGGTGAGCAGCTCTTTGGCATTCTGCAGGTTTTCAGTATTTCAAACTTTACATCTCCAGTGTCTGGCAGGGGGAATCAGCTGAGAGGGGCGGGAGGGACAGAAGGAAACACGTGAGGAACACATCCTGCCTTGGGAGCTTCCCTGGGGAGGCCAAGTCCTGCTCTCTTGGACTGATTTTTGGGGGCAGAAGCTGAGTTTGTGGCATTTCCATTGCTCAGAGCTGTGGATGCAGCACGAGGTGTGCTTGGACACTCAGAGCATCGTGGTTCATGGCTGACCTGAATCCAGAGTGCTCTTACACTGCTCTAGACTTCCTGAGTGGCAGTTTTCCCAGATTTTGACTTCTGACTCCACATCCATTTGAGAGTGAGAAAAGAAATGAA
The DNA here is from genome assembly GCF_049639895.1 of Pseudopodoces humilis. Taxonomy (NCBI): domain Eukaryota; kingdom Metazoa; phylum Chordata; class Aves; order Passeriformes; family Paridae; genus Pseudopodoces; species Pseudopodoces humilis. The sequence goes on from NC_142219.1 coordinate 807,928, forward strand.
AGGAATGGCATGAGCTCTGGGTGATTTTCAGTTAGCTGGGGAGCTCAGAATGCAGTATGCAGCCAGCTCTTCTACAGAAAGGCATTCCAACAGGTTCCCCCATGGTGCAAACTACAGGGCTTGAAACTTGCCTGATCCTTCAGCCTCGTTCTTACCCAGACAATGCCTGTCAGATACCCAAATTTCAAATACAGTCAGAAATGTGTGCGTTTCCTCTTGTCTCCCTTTCACATTTCTTTGTTGTTAGGGATGAAGTTTGCTTGTGTAAGGTCTGGCTGTGCCACATTTCTGTTCTTAGGCAATCTGGTAGAAAATACCGACACATTTTTATTTAGTGCCGAAAGAAAAGCAAAAATCAATCCTAAAGCATTTAAAAAAATGGAATCTGGATGTTTGCCTGGTGATAGCAACTTAATTATGCCATTACTGAAGACTGAAGGTGTTTTCTGAGCTTTCAGACTCACAGAACTGGCTGTTCTTGTTATTTATATTTACCAGCTTCCAAACTACACAGATGTTTCGATTCTTTATTTTATGAAAAGCCATGTTTTTCTCTTGTGGTGGCTCGTGCTTTCATTGCCAAGGTGTGTCTCACAGCTGAAATTGGGGCTGGCTCCCAGATGAGAGCTGTGTAACCCCTCTGCATGGCTCTGTCTTGGCAGGGGAGGAGGCTTTCACTGAATATTTCACAGAATATTCTGGCTGGGGACACCCAGGCCAGCTCTGCAGTCACAGGGCCCTGGAGTGCAGCCACACGGGCTCTGGGCTGCTGGGGGTTAAGGCTGGAGAGTGATCACATTTACGTAATCTGAGATGTTGGGGTTTCTGTTCTCTCCATCCATAATTGAAAAGAGAAAAGGTTTCTTCCCCAGTGGTTGCAGTGGTGGCAGAAAACCACAGCTCTGCTCACGTGTGCCCACCATCCCTGATCGCTTTATTATCCAGTGATAAAGTGGCAAAACGTAGCTCCTGAGAGCAAAAATAGATTCTGCTGGCAGTTGCTGCAGATCAGCTCACTCTCTTAATTTCCATTAAAGATGAAGAAAAGCCCATTTTGCAGCAGCACAGAGCTGTGAGCTCAAAGGTCACATGCAGCCTATAAAGTTATCAGGAGATGGCATTTGCAAGGCAACAGGTGTGGGGATAATGGGGAAGAGAGAAATGGCAGCAGTCCCTGCATCCCTGACAGTCTGGGAATAGTTTAACCTTCCTGGCATTCACTGGAGTGTCAGGGAAGGAGCTCCAGGGTATTTCAAACCTCCAGGTCTTTGTCATGCTTCACGGTGTGCTGAGGAAATGATGGTTCAGGTGCAGCCCCTTGGAGGCATCCAACTTTGATTAGTTTGATACTTCAGTTTTCCCTGTGGTCCTTGCAAAGATGGCTTGCAGTTTGCTAATTTAAAATGAAATTTAAAAGAATAATTTCTCCTCTTCCATTTAGAAAGAAGCACAATGAAAAGAATGTGTTCTGTTATTCCTCTGCTTTTGGAGGCAGGGGTAATTTGGGATGGTTTTTTACTGGTCTTAGCAGAACATGTAATTTCATGTATAGAAGCACCAAACAGAAATGCTCTTGAATATTTCCATTACAAGTTAATCTTTCAAAAGAACAATTTTATTGCTTTCACATTGGGCAGAACTTTGTTTTTTTTAAAAGACTGTTGTGTGCCACCTCTGCACCAACAGTTCTTTCCTGTAGTCCTTTCTGCTCACTCTCAGGGATTTGTAAATTGAAAAGAGGAAGATTGGCCAGGTTTGATGTTCCTGATTTCTTGAGTTACAAAATGCTGCAATGAAAATATTTCAATGTATACATTGTCCTCAGGGGACAGGGCCAGTGCTGCTGCTGCAGCTCTTGGGACTCTTGCTGCACTCACCCTGCTTTTCTCCAACGCTTTTTCATTCCTGTGGCATCCCAGCTCCTGATGGCCCTGCAAGAACGGCAGTGCAGGATGAGATGCTGGTGCCAGGCTTGATAAATCCCTTGTCAGAGCAGTGAGTTTACTTTACTTTCTCCTGTAATACAGGAAAAAGTGATGCTTGGTGTCCCTTCAGAAATTTCTTTGAAAGGTTGAAGGTTCACAACCTTCAGTTTTTGATAAATTGCTCTCCACATACATCTTTTAGATTTCCAATTCAGCAAGTTAATACCAGAGTATATTGTATATTATATATTATATTATATATACTGGATGGGATTTGAGAGTTAATTAATGGCCCAGTGGTGAGGCTGCAGTCTGCTTGGCAGAGACAAGAGCTCCAAAGACAACTTTCCATTGCTGCCAGGCGTTTCAGCAGGCTCAGGTGGATGGTGAGCAGTGAATTACAGCTTGTTGCAGCTGCTCAGCTCCCACTGTCCCTGGGCTTGGCCCAGTGTTTATTATCCTCAAGCACAACATCGGCCCCTGAGACACTCGGTGAGGGTTGAGGCAGGGACAGGTTTACATCAGAGGTAGAAAAAGCTGAGCAGAGAGGCTTTAGCAGGGTCAGTGCCCCCCAGCCAGCCTGTCTGTGGCAGCGCACGGGGGGCACAGTGGCACAGTCCCCCAGCCTGGGTGGCTGTCCCCTGCTCAGAAAAGCTGAACCTGCTGGTCAGGGGGGTTAAACAAACCTGGGAGAGCTGCTGGGGTCCCCTGCAGCTCCTGCAGGTCAGGAATCCAGAGAAGGGTGGTGGTGGTGGAGCAGAAGAACCTTTGCCACCAGTGCCAGCATTTCTGCAGTGCCACCCCAGCTGGGAAACACTGGGGGAACACCTGTTTGATAAGGTCAGCTTCATCAGCTAGCTGTAAAGAGAAAAGGTCTTTTCTTGTTGAACAGAAATCTGTTGTAATGCACAGCATGTAACAGACTTCATGTTTAAAAAGATTATTTGGTTAAAAGCTCAGTTTTGTGTGTCCTAGCAATTATCAAAGTAAGGCTGACCCTGAACCCGTTCTCCTCTTGCCAAGGAACTTGTTCCTGTCCTCAGACACATTAGACACATCTTGGCTTCTGAGAAGTCCTATTTCTGGCAGTCATATTAAATAAATTGTATCCAAAACCTCAACACCAATTTAACATTATTCCTTCTAGATAATTCATTGTTTCAACCTGCTCCTGATGTTCTCTTTAAAATTTAAACAAATATGTTGACAGGAAGTAAACTGTTCTACTTACCATCAGCATTGGAAGCTGTATAAGCAGACCAAGTAAATAAATAAAATCAATCCTGGCAGTAAAGAGGCTATTTATTATAAAGGAAACTTCTTTTGTATTACAATTATTTCTAATAATTACAGGGATCAGCTGTCATGGCAGTGGCTGATGGATTTTATAAGTACCCAGGGTATTAATGCTCCTATAAATGCATGTAGCTGACACATTTCATTGTTAAATAATGCTGTTCATGTTCTGGTAGAGACTGGATATCAGCTCAGCTCCAGCATTCCCAGTGGGCTGCTGGAATGGGATACTGGGAGCTGTTGCAGCCTCTTCTCCCCATCCACCCTCTGACCTGACAATCAGGCTGCTTTTGGGCGAAACCAGTGCTTTTCTGAAAGGTGGATCTCGCCCCTTGTGGGGGCTGTAGAGGAACAGATTGATTTCAGGGGGATCTGCTTTTGGCTGGGAGCAGCCTGAGTTCTGCTGGCAGCTGGGAAGTGCAGGATCACATCAGCCAGAGCCCTCTGTCCTGCTCAAACTCCACGAGGGAATATTCCTAAAGACTTCCACTGACAGCTTTATGAAAAAGAAAAAGATGTCTGGAGAGTAGATAAAAGCTTTTACCTTCCTAATTCATAGCTTTTAAATTGCAATTACAGTATTCGGCAAGTTTTCAAATATTTAATTAAAATGTTACCCAGTGCTGAAAGGGAGCCTTTTTAAATCAAAATGATGAGTGAATCACAGATGAAACCTACTCCTAAGAAAGGGAGAAACCTTTGGATCATTGTGATATTGCCAGCAACCATTTTCTTTTCAGAAATACATCCTATTCCTGAAATTAGACAGGTCAAGGACTTAAAATTTCACACCATGAAACAGACTTGCCACTTTCCAAGTAATGTCTCAGCATGAACCCACCAGTTCTGATTTTGAGCCACCTTTCCTGAAATTAGACATCCCAGGTGGTGTCAGAATACCAGGTAATGTCTCTTGCCATTGCTGTCCCAGTGTTTGTGCCCTGGAAATGTTTTGTTCTGTGTCTCAGGAGATGCAGGCCAGGGTTTGGTTGTTTCCTGGGGTTTTTGTTGAGTTGGGCAGGGCTTGTTCTCTACAATGGCACATATTTGTCCTGTGACTCAATGTCACATCCAGGTCTTTCTGTTGCTGTCTTGTTTCAGACTGGGGACCTCTTCCCTGATGGCTGAAATTCTGGCTGCAAGTCCCCATGATTAAACTGTGACTGCATTTCATTCCATTTCTTTTTTCTGAATCCCTGGGTTTATCTGTTGCTTCTATTTAATAGTTTAAACTCCTGTGTTGACAGTGCCTTCCCAGCTGCTATCATCAGAAATTTGAGTAGTGGTCTGTTCCAGGGTCATTATTGACAGCACTAAAACCCCAGATTTTCCCTGGGCTATTTCTGGGCTACTGTATCAGTGTGTTTCTGGAATATTGCTGTGGCAGTGAACACATTATGTCACCGACTGTGGCTCTCCCAGCTTTGCCTGGATCCAGAATCCTCCCTTAGGGATCGGTTCTGGTGCTCAGGCAGCTCCCCTGGCAGGGCTTTGTATTGCAGAGCTGTTATCAATCTGTGTGAGCCAGATCAGATCCTGTTCCACATCCTGGAGACTGCAGTCAGCCGATGGAAGAAGGTGTTTCATTAACATGGAAGAATCTGTGGTGCTCCAGGAATTAATTGGATCACAGGGCGTTGTTCCATGTGTAGATGTCAGTGACTGAGGCTTTTCCAGAGCTGGTGGGGTTGGCAGCTCTGTGTCCCCAGGTGCTGGGCCAGGCACCTGGGCAGTGTCCTGGGGTGTCAGTGCTGCTGTCCCCACGAGCCTGTGCTCACCAGGGATCATCCTCGCCCTGGGGCTGATCTTCAGGGCTCCTTTCCAACTGGAACCATCTGGAAACGTGGCTTGGTTTGGTTTTGCTGTTGTTGCTGCTGTTCCCCGAGCTGTGGCCCTGCTGTGGCAGGCTCGTGCTGTGCCCTGTGGACACGGGGACAGCTGTGTGACAGCAAGGCTGTGTTTGTGGCACAGGACAAGGGAATAATGCAGGCACTTGGCAGTGGAGCACGCCCCAGAATCCAACAAATGTTCTTTTGGGTTCTTCCTTCCAGAATTAATGACCACCCTGGGGTCCTTAACATTTGAAATGCCAAGCAATAGTGTTTTCCTGCCCAATTAGACGTTGTGCTGATGTGTGGAGCGTGCAGTGATGGAATAACTGTGTTCATTGCAGCTCCACACACACCTTTGGCTCCCTGAATTGCCAAACCCTGGGAACCATCAGGCAGATCTTGTTCAATCCAGTCCTTTTCCACTGCTGTTACCACAGGCTGATGGAAGGGGATGTCCATGAGGCTGTTGCTGTTTGAGCTTCCCCACACGAGCAGCAACAAGCACAGGGGTGATTTTCTTACAAATGAAAGCCTAAGAAAAATGGCTTTGCCCAAGAGCTGCTGTTCTTTCTGAGCTGGGAGTTACATGTGTTTTCTTTGGTTAGACACGTGGTTGAACTGGGTTTGAGACAAGCCCAATCCTTCACCCTGACAATCTCTGTGTTGCTCTGCAGCTACAAAATGTGGAAGGAGCAGGAAAACACAGCAGATCTCAATTTAAAGCAGGTTTCACCAGAACTTGTTCTTCCTTTATGGAAACAGACACAAGATTTAGAAGTGCTGGCCTGTTTTCCCACTGCTGTAAAACCACTGTTATTACAAATGTTCTGAGTTTAAAACAGAAATAATTTGTTAGTGAATTGAGAATTTTCAGAATGATGGTCTTGTAATTATTTTGTAATTTGATCATTTTTGTGGAGATGATTTCAGCCAGCTGAAAGGGACCTCATTTTCAGTAGAAAAGTGCTCTGAATGATTTTCAAGTCAGGATGTCTTGAGAAGTCTCACACTTAGTGCCCAGAATGACCAGTATTCACTGGAAATATTTTAATTTCAATAATTTGAATTGTTTTTCCGACACCTTTATATCTTTATGATAATCAGACTCAAGGAAATTTCAAAAGGGGTTTTTCTTTGCTGTTGTTGAAGAAAAGCCAAACCAGGGATGGTGTTTATTTACTTTTATTGAAATACAGTCAGATTGGGTTTATAAAAAGCAGATTACTGCCTTCTGTTCCTCTTTTGTTTCGTGTCTGGTTTCACTCACAGCATTTCCTTACCCAGCACTGCCATAGTCTGTAACACTGACTGCTGTGGTGTTTTCAGTGAGATACAGAAGATCACAGAAGGTTTTCTTCTTGCCTTGGGTTTGGCACATGAGGATCCAGAATCTGCACTGATTTAGGAACATCCCTTCCTACAGATGTTCCCTGAGGTGAGGATTTCCTGTGTTCCCACCTGGGCCTCTCATCCTGCTGCCACACAACCTGGGAGCGATGCCTTGGGATGGCTCCCCAGGACAGAGGCTGGACAAGGTGGAGAATAACGAGGGTATTTATTAAAATTTATTGAATATTTATTCAATAGATACACCTTGGGCAGTCAGAGCCTCCCAGAGGTTGCACCCAAGCTGGACGATGCTCACGAGTTTTTCACACAATTATAAGTTTTGTTCATTTACATTTCAGGGGTTAATTCTCCAATTACAGCTGCAGGTAATGAGGTCATTTAGTCCAAGTTTGTCCCCTCAATTCCCTGTTTCCATCTCTCAGGCCTGGGGCAGTGAGGTGTCCTTGATTCCCCAGCCTGGAGAGGAATTGTGTCTGGATAAAACAGGAGAACAGCAGCCATGGAGTTTGGAGTTATACACTAGAGCAGGATCTGAAAGACAGAAAAGAATCTCTGTAGCAGCTAAAAGCTGAGGCATGAGGACAGTGTGGCTTGTCCTGCTGTGTCCTGAGAGCTCCAGCCCTGCTGAGGCTCTGGGAGCTGCCTGGCCTGGCCACAATGACCATCCCCTGCCTTGGTCCCACCTCTCACTGCCCTGCTGGGAAAGGATTCTTCCCTTTTGCCTTAATGAAGGGGATGCTGCCTTAATTGGTTCCCTTCAGATTAGTGATTTGAATAAGGCATTGCTGAAAAAGCAGCAGAGGATTTCTCCCTACTGAAATAGATCATCACCGCTGTGGTGCTGCTGGAGCAGAGCATGCTGGATTCTCTTTTTTCAGCTTCTTGACATTATTTTTAGATGTGTTTCCTCATTTTGAGGTACCCTTTGGGGGCTGGGGGCTTCCCTTTTTTCTTTCTTTCCTTTTTTTTTTTTTTTATTCTGGGGATTTAAGGTTTTGAAATTATTTATTTACAAGCCATGAAAATCTCCCCAAAATGGATTTTAACAAGTGTGTAATTGGATAATTTGACAACTGGTAAGCTGAAGCCCCAGAGATCAGGAATTACACTTCACCACAGAATAGTGGTTCTTCATGTAGAATTAATTAGATTTCCTCTAGATTACAAGTAGGAAGAAGAGTAGTCAATTAAGAGAATTATTCCCTGACTTTTCCATCCTTCTTCCAGCCAGTGGTTTTAAGAATTCCCTTTCCTGGGTGTGATGCCCTCAGAGGCAGGCTGCAGCCAGAGGGGCAGTGGGGTGAGGATGAGCAGGAGCCAGGAGCAGTGACAGCTGTTGTGTGTCACCTTGTGAGGGGCAGATAATCCCCAGAGCTGGGGGAGACCTGGCAGGGCACAGGGACAGGGACAGGGACAGGAGACAGGAGACAGGGCAGGGCACAGGGACAGGGGCACAGGGCAGGGCACAGGGACAGGGACAGGGACAGGAGACAGGGCAGGGCACAGGGACAGGGACAGGAGACAGGGCAGGGCACAGGGACAGGACACAGGGCAGGGCACAGGGACAGGGACAGGAGACAGGGACAGGGACAGGAGACAGGGCAGGGCACAGGGACAGGGGCACAGGGACAGCTCTGGGGACAATTCTGCAGGAGCCTGAAAGATCCATGGGACCAGGGTATGGAGAGCATGGAAAACAGCTTGGGAACGTGGGAATGTGGGACTGTGGGAATGTGGGACTGTGGGAATGTGGGAATGTGGGAATATGGGAATGTGGGAATGAAGCCCCCACTCTGGCCAGCACCCTGGGCTCTGCAGGGCTGGGGTCACCACAGTGGCTCTGTGCTGCTGGGGGGTGTGCCAGGGGATGTGCCAGGGGATGTGCCAGGGGATGTGACAGGGGATGTGACAGGGGATGTACCAGGGGATGTGCCAGGGGATGTACCAGGGGATGTGCCAGGGGATGTACCAGGGGATGTGCCAGGGGATGTACCAGGGGATGTGCCAGGGGATGTACCAGGGGATGTGCCAGGGGAGGTACCAGGGGATGTACCAGGGGATGTGACAGGGGATGTGCCAGGGGATGTGTCAGGGGATGTGTCAGGGGATGTGCCAGGGGATGTGACAGGGGATGTACCAGGGGATGTGACAGGGGATGTGACAGGGGATGTACCAGGGGATGTGTCAGGGGATGTGCCAGGGGATGTGACAGGGGATGTACCAGGGGATGTGACAGGGGATGTGCCAGGGGATGTGCCAGGGGATGTGCCAGGGGATGTACCAGGGGATGTGTCAGGGGATGTGTCAGGGGATGTACCAGGGGATGTACCAGGGGATGTGTCAGGGGATGTGCCAGGGGATGTGTCAGGGGATGTGCCAGGGGATGTACCAGGGGATGTGTCAGGGGATGTGCCAGGGGATGTACCAGGGGATGTGACAGGGGATGTACCAGGGGATGTACCAGGGGATGTGCCAGGGGATGTACCAGGGGATGTGCCAGGGGATGTACCAGGGGATGTACCAGGGGGATTTTGGGTGCTCCCAGGTGGTGTCAGGAGCAGCAGCACAAACCCAGGGCCTCCAGAGCAGGGTCCTGCTCACCTGGGAGAGGGGGCAGCACAGGTGTGCCTAAAGGGAGATGCCATGGACCCAAACCATCCAGAATGAAGATCTCAGAATTTAATGCTTCCAGAATGCAGAGAAAATAGAAAATAGATTTTGTAAAAGCACATCTGTTTGGCTTTTATTGTGACCTTCAAGAAGGGATGAGGAAAAAGTAAAGCAGGAAATCTGTACAGCTGAGATTTTGGAATACCTAATGTTGTTTTATAATCACTGATGTCATTTCTAATTGTGAGGAGAATACAAAAAACCCCAACAACATCAAAATGTGAAAGTGCTCATTTAAAAAACCTTGACATTTAAAGAGACTAAATTATAGGCATATAAGAAATGTAAATGTTAAATAAAAAAAGTCTGGTTCTTTTTCATACCACTTACCAGTAGTTCTATCATAAAATAACAGAATCACTACCCTGGAGTGGGATTCTGCAAAATTACTCCCCTGGAGACACAGTAGATACAGTTCAAAGTGACTTTTTCCTGCAATGCTAAACTTCCATTTCCTAAACCCATCAGCTCCAAACAGAGGGAATGTCACTATTTAAACCACTCTATACCTGGCCTGAAAATCAGTCCTGACAATTTGAAAATAACTTGCTGGACTTTCCATCTGGCTGTAGAGCCCACTAATTGTTAAGTTATAAAGAAATATGAAACGTACATAGTTTCATAAAGAAAGGCAATACGGTGATGAGACTTTTCATTGTAATTCAGGGTAAAAATTCCAAATTCTGGTTGTAATATTTGTGAGGCAAACCAGCTTTGAATTTAAAAATAATTCTCCTTGTTTCAGTGGAATGAAGGTGTGTTGTTTTCACATGTGTATTTTCTCTTTGATCTTAAAAAGATATCAGAAAACAGAGTTAAGTTTCCTTGTCAGAACTGGGTACAATCTCATAGATCAGCTCTTGGCTGATAAGGTGATAACAGGAACCACTAAAAAAAGTGAAAAGCTTAGACATGAGGGGGAAAACAAAGCATTTCAACATTTAAAACAGAGAGGAAAATAGCTGAACATATGTAAAAATATGTAAAAGTATACATCTAATTTTGTCCTAAACAGGAGCAGAAAAGCAGAGATCTGTAGTGCAGCTGGCATCCAAGAGAGCACAGCTCTCCTGCTTGGGGGACCTGCCTGAGCAGATGCAGTAAAGGCTGGTGTCAAATGTTATAGTTTATGGATGTGGGTTTTGTTCTGTGCTCTGTCAAATGGTTTATGAATTTCTTATTGGAAAAAACGTAAATTTTTTAGACTTGGCTTTCTGAAGCGATTCTGAGCTTTGTCCCTCAGCTTCTGTAGCATGAGTGGGTCTTCAGGAGGAAGCAGAAGTCCAGTTCCAGATTTCCTCATTTCTAATTTCCCCTTTCCTTTTTCCTTTCATTTCCTTTTCTTGCACAAAATATTTCCCCTTAATTTCCATACATCCCAGTAATCCAGATTAACAGTCTAGCAGGAAGCATGGTCAGGGATCTCTGAGGAGATGGAGGAGGCAGGTTTCACTGCCTTGCCCACGTCTCGAATGGTTTCTCATAGTCCAAAAGACCACAAAAAGTGAGATAAGAGGCTGTGTTCTTGTGTTTCCCCTGATAACATTGCGCAGGGGTATCGGTGAAGAACACAGTCTGTGCAGAAACTCGGAACATTCTCTAGTAAAGGAAGAGCTGCAGCTGGTGTTCCTGCCTTTGCCATTTACCAGGGGCACTGAGGCTCCTCTCTGGAGCTCTCTCACCTTTCCCTGCCCTGCCACGAGCAGAGGCTGAACGGAGCAGAAGCCAGAGCTCCTCCAGGACCTTGAGAGCTGACCCAATTCCATCACTGGAGTCCTTCCCCCTGGGCACTGCACAGCCTGAGAGCCAGGCTCCTTCTGCCCTTGCACTGCCAGCCAGCCCCTGGGCTGTTCTGTGCACCCAGGGCTGCTGTGTGACCCCTCACAGCTGGCCAGTGCCACCTCTGCAACATCTGGCTGGCCACAACCTGCCTTGTCCTTGGCGAGCTGCCTGGGAGCCAGATCACCCCCTTGGCCATCCCCAGGGCAGAGCAGGTGCTGCTGCTCTGCTCCTGTGTTTGTTTCTATTTCTGGCCTTTCCACATTTATACAGTTTCTTGTTGCTTTCTGGAGAGGCCAGCGAGGAGGGCACTTTAAACTTCAGTGACTTTTTAATAATGGTTTGGTTCTCCTTCCTGTAAGAACTTTGTTATGCAGATTTTAATTGCAAGAATTGTTGCTGCTGCTGCCTGAAAGCAGTTAGCAAACACAAATCCGGGGAAAAAAAGGCTTAGCAAGGAGGCAAGCTGTCAGTAAACCACAGTGTGGTAAATGTCTGGGGCTGTTTGTGCTGTGAGTGCTTGCAGATTGAGCAGGTGAAGCTCCCTGTGCTGTTCCCCAGGTGAGGAGGCAGCTCGGTCACTAAAAAGCATTTTGGCTGTACAAACACAGAGCTCTGCTGGTCAAGCTGCTCTGGGATTGTTTTGTTACTTTTCCTGCAGCTGGCTGAAGGATGTTGTGCAGGTCTCTACATCCCAATCCCCACCCCGGACAGTCTTAGAAAAGCAACAACAAATTTATTCTTGAAATACCCAGGGTATTTATATATAGCCATAACAATGCTATGACATTTAAAACCCAGATTGCAAGTGGGGATTTCATGGTGTAAAAAAAGCATTTGCTGTCTCTGAGAAACTGCCTGACAGTTTGGTTGTCACAGGTTCTAGACAAGACCAATTACATAACTTCAAACATGGCAGAGGAAAGCACTGATATGGAAACACATCTTGGGAACATTAGGTACAGAGTCAGGAGAAGGGATTTGTAATTCCTCCTCTCACACTGGTTTTCTACATGTGCCTGAGTAATTCTGGCACAAGAAAGGGAATTTAAACCCAGCTGACCCTTCTGTACCTGCCCCTCCTCACTCGTGTCAGGACACCATGGGGGGCTGGTTCCTCTCCTGGAGCAGTGCAGGTTTTACTCAAATAAAACAGCTCCAGTAGGAATTTCACAGAGGCTGAAAATGGGAGAAGAATTTGGATACTCTAATAAAGCAAACACACTAATTGTCTTAACTTCATACCTGTCTTCCCAGTGCCCTCTGCTGGGAAGCTTCTCCAGCCTTCCCCTGGATGGAATTTCATCACACTTCAGTCTTTGCCCTGTGAACACCTTCAAGGTCACTTTTATCTGGTTTGCAGCGTCCCTGACAGAGGAAAGGATGCCCAGTCATGCCCTTTCAAAAGTCACTACTTCCACTAGAAAATGTGTAGCTGTAAAATTCCTTTAGTGATGATAACTGGTGCACAGAAAGGACATGGGGTGGTAGGAAGGAAAAGGAAGGGTGGGAATGCAGCAGCAGCTGCAGTGTGTTCTGTTAGCAGGTGACATTTAGAAATACCTGCCACTGGACTCTTATCTCCTCTCATTCTTTCTTTTTTATCTTAAATGGATTCAATCAAGAGCTACTTCGTGAACAAATAGCTCCAAGAAAGCATTTAACTTATTTCCTGTTTTAAAAAGTCTTAGTGCTAAGAAGCATGGAAGAAGAATTGCGTAAGTGCTGAGAGGAGCTTAGAGTGTAATGTTGAATTTACCTCCAGCCTCTGCAGGAGAGCCCCAGCCTGGGACTGCTCACCCTCCCTCCCAATCCCCGCTGTGGGAGGGCCTGCAGTGACTTCCACATTCCTCTTTCCTATCAACACTTCCAAAACCTGTCCCTGATTTGCTGCTGGATGTCGGTAGAAGGAGCTTTCTGTGATTTCTGGGGAACATCTGGACTTTGCTTAGAGCAGGCTGGTGACCCCAGAGCCATGGAAGGGGTTAGACACCAGCAGCTTTGCTTTGGGCTGTGGTTTGATGTTTCACTGCAAGCATTTGACAAATAACTTCAAATGTCAGCCTATGAAAAACCCCTGTGGAAAAGAAGTGTTAGTCCAGCTGCACCTAAAGTGAGGATTTTACCTGTCACTGTGGCCCTGAAGGCAGTGAGAGAAAACTCTGCTAACGGGCTCTGATTGGTTTTATTTAAAGAAAGACTGATCCCTCTGTGGCCAAAGAGCAGCTTTTGTTTTGTTCCTTTCTGGTCTGATTCTCTTTCCACATCTGTTCTCTGCCTTTTGCTTGGAACTCAGGAGAGAAAGGCAAAGTGAACCTTTCCCACCTTGCTTGCATAAACAGATCATATTTGTTGGAGAAGTCCTCCCCATTGAGCAAATGGAATTATTTATGGCAGAAGAAGTGCACAGGACTATGTGACCACAATTCTTTATCACTGCAGGAATTACTTGCAGCTCCCCTCGTGTACTCTGTTCACAAGGCATTTGACAAAAGGATTGATTTTGAGAATTCTCTGGAAAGAAATGAAAATAAGCTTATTAATAAAGGTATCAGTGGAGGAACTGTGAGTCACAGGCCTATTGAGTGGTTGTTCCTGAGCAGGCTCACGGGCAGATCATCAGCTCACTTTTGGAACCACTTGAGACAGAACCATTCCCATTTCAGAGGTGTTCATGTGAACAGATTGATGCCCTACTTCTGCCCTGGATATCGGTGTAGAAGTGTATGAAAAGATCATCAGTTGATCTTCAAAATGATTGTAAAGGGTTGAAGTTGGTTATTTTTCTTCATGTGGGAGTGTCATTTATATTGTTTCTTGCTAGGGGCCTTCAATAGGAAAACGTGAACTGAGCTTCAAAGGTGTCTGTAGATTTGCTGTTTTATTTACTCTTTCTAGGACTAAACCAGCAGGATTTAATATTTCCCTGAATGTCTGCAAAGCACAAAACCTTTAATGCAACCTTGGCTTGTGAAAGATTTCCTTCTGGGTCACATGTAAAGGGGGAAGGGAGTGTGAGGAGGGGAAAGGGAGGGCCAAGGAAAGAAAGGCATTTGTCACCTGTTAGTTTAATGCAGGTGTATTTAGAGAAAAGGGAATAAAAGAAACTCATCCCTCTGTACATTTGAGTTATCTCTTGTAGCTCTGTGTGTAATTGCCCAGCAAAGGCAGGGCTGGGGCATTGTTGGTGAAATGCAGATTCTCTGTTCTCTGGTGCAGGCTTTGATACACCCACAGGAGATTGAGTTTTACTGCTCTTACCTCAGCAAAGAGGCAAGCTAAATATCTCAGCTTGTGCATATTACTATTGATTTGTAGCCTATTTCTTCTCATTTTCTTAAAAATGTGGGTTGCCATGTGTATTTTCAGTTGCAGAGCAGATCCTCCTGCACATGTAATTGCTGTCATCAGCCTCAGTTCTGCTCTCAGGTGCTGGCAGTGGTTCTCAGCCTGCTGGGACGAGGTTCCTGCAGCAGCACCTTGGGGTGGCACTGGAACCCTCCACCTGGTTGGGATCAATTTGAATAAGCACTGGGGGGACAGGAATTAAGTGGTAGGGTTTTTTTTACCAGTCTTTAATTCTAAACTCCAGAGAGGAGCTTCATTTCCCAGATCACTGAAATGTCTTTTTTTTTTCCCTGTCAATCTGACAAAGTGACTTACATATTCTGATATATGTATTATATATTCCAATTGTTTTTTCAAGATTTCCCAGTTTATGTCTCCTCAAATTCTAGCATTGCTCTGAATATGAAAACCTCTGTCTCTCTAATGCTTCTTTTGACCAGTAATCTTATTTTTAGACAAAACATGAAGAGCAGAATCCATAAGATAATATGGTTTCCATAGCTATCAACACTATTAAAGCATCATTTCAGTTATCTGTGGCTGGGTGTGAGGGGCAGGGCTCAGCCCAGGCAGTGCACACACTGGGGGCTCCAGAGGGCACCAACTGTGACCTGAAAACATCCTGACAGCTTCAGTCTCTCTCTCTGCACCTTTATTTGATAAATCAGTGCTGCCCTGGAGGGTGGCTGGGGGATGGAGGGGAGCAGGCAGAGCTCTGTGCAGTCCATGGCAGGGTGGCAGTGCAGATCCTGCTCTGTCCTGTGACAGGGGAAACTCAGCATCCTTTGGAAATTTATCCCTTTGGACCAAATTCTGTCCTTGAATATGCACAGTGAATTTCCACTGCCGTTGGTAGGCTGTGCATGAATACACTGGATAGAAGAATTTCATCCTTAGATTTTCCTTTCTTTTCTGCAGCTTCCTGCAGGTTTTTGTTTTCCCTTGGTTTAACTAACCGAAGCATTCCTGCGTTGCTGCACTAAAATGAGTTTTCTTGAGACCATTTACTGCTTAGTTTAAAATGATTATTCTTGGAAATCAATTAAATGAGTATACCATAATAAAATACAAATTTTTTATGTTATTCACTGTGTATTTGGCACGTGGCTGATACAACAGTTTAGAAACTGTGCCGTGTGTAGTTCCAAGTGAATGAACCTTCACAGAGCACAGACATGGAGCACAGATCATCTGCCTAAAATCTTTAACAATAAAGAGGAGTTCCATATGTTAATTTGAGCATCGACCTTTTATCTTTGTTGAGCAGAGGATCTGCAAATTAAATACCAATCAGTAATGAGAAATAGCCTGGTATTTGAGCAAAACCAATCAGCTGGAGCCTGGCTAGACTAAGAGAGATTGATTTTATTTTTAAAGCCACTGACTGCCACTGTTGAGAGCAGAGGCCTTCCCCAGGACAGAGAGGGTTGTGAAGGATGTTTTCCATCCCGGTTTTGGCTAATATTTTAATACTTCTGTTGAATTTCTACCTTTGCCCACCCAGGCTGACTCATAAAAACAGCCTTTGCTTTGCTTTCTTCTTTTCTGCCCACTGGTAAAGTTTTCTTTTAACCTCAGCTTTGCCCACTTCTCTCGTGTCTGCTCTTGGCACAGCTGAGCTCTGCTCTCAGCTCGGGCAGGGATGGGAATTCAGCTGGCATTGCCAAGGCCTTGCCTTTGCCTGCTGTGGGTAACACAGATTTTGCCTGGCAGCTCTGGGCTCTGCTTTTCCTCCACATCTGAAGCCAGTTTAGAATCCAAATGTCCCTTGGTGTGGGATTTAATGCAGGACAAAGTCCCATTCCATGGAATCTTCCTTTCCCTTTAGGAAAATGGTCATTTCCTACCGGTGTTGGGTGTTCTGCCTGTTTTCCATAATAAAATCTTCAGCATGGGATGGATGTTTGTGTGCCCACCTGCTCCTCAGAGTGTTCATGTTGGAATAACCTGTAAGCCAAGCTCCATCCATACAAGGCTCTTCCTAGCAGAGCATTAAGAAAGAAGATTGTTTGTGTTAATTATGATAAGTCAATCAAAAAAGGAAATAAATAAAAAATCCATGCTGTACAGCAAGTATGGAAATACCTCATTTATTTGTTGAAGTCAGGTATTCAGGGGATACCAACACTGTCTTGTTGCCATCATTACAAAGCCTCAGCTGGGAATAATCAGAGTATCTCGCTCTCCATGACAATTTTTTGGAAAGCAGCTTGTGACAGACTATTTAATGAAGCAGAAAGTGGAGTTGGGTTTGCATTATAGAATACTGAAATGAAATCTCATTCTAAAAGGAAAAAAAAAACCAACCAACTTTCTAGCTCCTCTTCTTCAGATGTCTTCATTTAAATGCAAATAGCAGCTTCATCCACAATGAAATTAAAAAAGCCTCTTTTTTTCCCTGGGAAACAATAATGAGGGTAAATTTAAGTCATTTCAGTTTTGTAATAAGATAATCCTTTTCAATGCTCGTGGTAATATTATGATAAAGGTTGATTTTTAAATTACTATTTTTGAATAAGGGAATGTATTTTTGGCTTTTGTAGAAGCCAGGAATTCTGAATTCACTTTAACTCTGCCCAGATGCTCCCGGGGTCAGGAAGTTCAGGGGTCTGATCTGGATTCCATTGAGCCCAGTGGGCAGATAATCCACAATATTATCTGCAACTAAATCTTGTTCTACCTACCCTTTATTTGTCTGATGGAAATGATGGTTTGGTACTTGTGGGATTTCCTTGTGGGATTTGTGCACAAGCAGCTTTCAGCAGCCCAGGTCTGGGTGCACTTCCCTAGTTTAGTGCCCTTAGAGACAGGAGAGATGACAAGCTGATCATGAGCTCCTTGAACAACTGATTTATCGCATATTTCCCCTCAGCATCTCACAGATTCTGGCCCAGGCTGTACCAAGGGTGTCCAGCTCAGGGAATATTGGCTGGTGTGCTGTGTTTGCCACTGAAATCCCTTGTCCTGTGTGCTCTCTGATCCCCTGACAGGCAGTGGTTACAGCCTGAGGAACTGCAGGAGCTCCACCTGCTCGCACTTGTGATAACTTTATCTGCACTTCTCCTCCAGACACGTTACTCCAATCTTTCTGCATCTCACCAAACTCTCAGCAGCTTCAGAGCTCTTCTTTTAGAAAATCCCAGGCAGAAGGGTTTCATCTCAATGGACTGAGGTCCAGGCTAGATAACATGCGTGCAGAAAAGAAGTTGGAGCCTGTAGGTAAGAGAAATAAGAATTTCCTATGACAGCTTTATATCCAGAGCTGAAAATCTTGCTATTTAGCCATGGAAGGTCCAAAGGCAGTGGGATATCATGGAATATAGATAAAAAAGGTACAGCAAGGTGTTTCCAGCAGTCCAGAGAACAAAATGTGCTTTTATTAATGTATCCTGTGTTTCTCAGAACTCCAGTGATGAAGGGAGCTGCTTACAGATGTCAGGACACCTGTTGAGAGTTCCTTTCTCCTGAAAGAGAATGTGCTCCCTGATTTCCAGGGATGGCTCAGATGTATCCAGATGCCTTCAGTCGTCTGGGGGCATTTTCTGGCTAAGAATAAGCAAATGTCATTTCTTCACCACACTGAGATCAAATAGAAACGAGTGGGAAGTTTTTTAAATCAGCAAGGACCATTTTCTGCAAGTGTTATTTATGGGCAGGATTAGTTCTAATTGCACTATCTGCAATGTGTGTAATGTTTTCTTGGCTAAATCAAGTCTTCCAGGGTATTTCATGTTCATATCAGTAATTCCTGGCTGATTCTTCAGATTACTGGGTTCTGTCATGCATTTTGAAGTCTCTCTCAGCTCAGCAAGAGGGCAGTGACACGGATTGTGTCCAAGATGGTCATTGCAATATAATACACATATACATTACCTGCATTTTGGTTTTCTTTCTATCGTGGATTTTTCCATTGTTAGACTTTAATTTGCACATTAAACACATAGTTTCCCTTTATGAAGCCAGAAGGGTTTTCTTTGCAGTGAAAATGAGTGGCTCAATTACCCTCCTACTAATGGATAAAATGTAATTAACATTGTCTTGAGGCTAATTTTCATTTATGCTGCCATTCTGCGTAAGCTGAACATCATTCTCCAGAAAAAGTCAATGTGTCACTTTTATTAGCCCAGTTTGCACTTTAACACCAAGGAAATTAATTCAAGATACATTAACGCAGTTAACTTGCAATGCAGTGAAATGATGTGAGGACAGAGGATAACTCTGCCTTTGTGAAGTCACTTTGGGGGTGTTTGATAAACGGGCTCTGGTTTCCAGGTGTGCCCTTGGCCAAAGGGAGAGAGCAAAGAGCAGCTCCCAGCCAGCTGCTGCTCCTGGACTCACCAAGGTTTGCATTCTTTCATGTGTGAGTGGCCTGAAAACCTTCTCTGGGTGGACTTTGTTCCCACAGCTTGTCCTCAAGGGCTAAAGCTGTGCAGTTGTGGTGAAGTTTTCAGGCCTGAGAAATGTTGACCACAGGTGTTGCATCCCTGTAGCGCAATTGCAGAACTTTCAGCAATACATTTTGGGGCATATTTTAGTGTCTTAGAAGCCTGTAAGGAAAACCATTTCAGAAATGCAGGCAGTGGGTCAGAGCCTTCAGTGATTTTTATTATTCTGTATGCTTTTAAATGTCTGGTCCACGCTGACACGAGTGAGACAAGCAGGAGCTTTGTGCTCTCACTGGGATTTTAGTCAGGTGTTTGTTATTACACAGTTCTCCACATTTAGTTTGTATTTTCCTTTAATCCTAAAGCTGCTGCTTGTACTCCTCTCTGGGCTCCCCAACACCACCTCTTTTCCTCCTTTTGTTGGGTAAGACTCATTCCCTGCTCTGGGAGATGCTGTAAATACAGATTTACCTCTCTTGAGTCGCTGTCACAGAGTTTTTCTGGCAGTGACTCTGCTGCTGCTGCTGTGCTTCAGCTCACCCCAGGCAGCTGTTGGACCTGTTCCCCCAGTGGTGCTGCAAGGAGGAGAGCCCACCCAGGAGCCCCCTCCCAAACCAGAGTGGCCAGCACACCTCTGAAATCTCCCTCTTCTCCAAAGTGGCTCCTTGATGCCTGATTTTTCTGTTCTGGTTGCAAAAGCAGCAACCAGACTCTTAAATGTGTGTGGAAGTCAAGTGTTCTGCTCTTGTTTTTCAGTTCTTACGCATCCCCCCGTGGACAGGCATTCAGAATTGAAACAATAATAACCCCAGTGATGAAGAGAGACAGTGTTGTGATTGTAGTTTTGCTTTGCTCTCTATTGGGAGCACTTTTTATAGCAGTAACCTCTGTGTGGAACACTGTAAAAGTAAGTGGGATATGATGAAGGCGTGCCAGGTGTGCAGAGGGAGATAAACCCAAATAGTTGTGTATTATGACAGCAGAATAGACTGCTCCTCTAGCAAAACATGCCTTTAAAAGAGGCTGGATGCTTCCACAGTGAAAAGCTCAGCAGTTTTAGCTGTGAGGAGTGTGAGGCAGTGTCCGGAGTGCTCACCTTCCCCAGGGCTGGGTCTCCCAGAGCTCCCCCACCAAAGGAATGGCTCTTGCCCCTTGGGAAAAAAGGCAATTTGGGGCTTTGGTATTTTTTAGGTACCCGAGAGCAGAGTCTGCCACTAGATCCTGCAGTATTCAGAGTGAAATTCCAACATGGCTTTGAATTTAGGAGTAGTTTCCATCCATCACCTGTCTCTAGGGTGGGAAAATCAGTAACAATCACAGATCTATCCTGAATGCAAAAAGTAGCTATTAGTGATAAACTTCTCCTGCTCTGCCTATTTTCAAGCCTGTTCCCAGAGGCCCAGGTACCAAACCCCGTGCTCTGGAGGAGATGAAATCTCCCTGGCTGCTTTCACTGTGTGGAAGGAGAACCCCTGTAGGCTGAGGAGCAGGGAAAGCTCCCAGGCACTGCTGTCTCCATCTGCTTCCCAGCCCAGCCCTTCCAAGTGGCACCTGCACACGGTGGTGGCTTTTTGGGAGCTGGGAGGGGTAAAGCCACAGCCCTGCTGCCATCCCAGTCAGTGAGCCAGAAACTTCTTCATTGCATTTTGGCCAAAGGCACGGTGGGCACTGGGTGTGTGGCACAGAGTGAGGCTCTGGCACAGCTCCCTCCTTGCAGCACATTTTCAGGGTTTCCAGATCTTTAGGCTGAGCATGTGGGTTAATGGTTTAGGTCCAAGTGTATCAAATTTAAGAAGAAAAAGAGCAAAATCACTAAATCCAGAGATAAGGAGTGGTTTGCACCAAAGCAACAGATTTCTTCCTCTTTTCTGGATTTGAATGTAGTTAGAAAAAGAAATATGTTCCAAAGGAAATCCAAATGCTCTGGCATGAAATAGAAATATATATATATATATATATATATGTGTGTGTGTGTGTGTGTGTGTGTTGGGGACAAGGCTGTAAAAGGCCTGGCTGACAAAGGGAACATGAAAAGCCACTTTTTGTCTGTAATTCCCAGCCGGGTCCTGTGTACAGATTATGTGAAGAAGCAGCTTCCAAGGGCACGTTCTCCTGCCCAGGGTCTGATCTCGGCAGGAACACTCAGCCCACCTGCCCATTATTGTGCTCATTAAATCCCTGTGCCCAATCCCAGTTTATTTCAGGGCCTGTCAGCATTTCCATTTCATACCCATCTTGTGTAACACCTTGGTCCCCTCCTTTGTGCTGCACAGAGGTTATCAGCATGCTGTGGACACTATTGTATTTTACAATATATTTAAGAAGCAACAGGATTTTAAATTTGCTGGAACAGTTTTGTCTGAGGTGGTGGATTAGCATTTCAAATACTTTTTTTGTGCTAACCTCTTGGGTAAACCCTAATTATTTAAAAGTAAAAGCTTTCAGAAACAGATGACATTGCTAATTGAAACAGACACAAATGAAAAACGAATGTAAATGCTGTAAGTTCACCCAAACAATTTGTCTGTCTATAGGGAGCATTACAGCAATCAGGGGTAGATTAACTATGGGGAGGAGCAGAGGGAAACGGAGTCTGTAGCAACATTTACTAACTAGGAGCCAAAACTCATTTCTTACAAAAGCCACATAGCCTCAGTCTTTCTGTTCTCTGATGCTGTGAATTATTAGTGTACATTATGGGTGTCTTGCATCATTTCAGAGCAGTATTAATATAAAATTGCATTTTATTTACCTATTAGGGAAAAAAACAAAAACCAAAACCAACCAAAAACCAGGAGACAATAAGAATCAAAAGAAAAGTATTAAAGTATTACCTTTGGACACTAAAACTCTGCCTAGTGCTTTCAAGAAGATTCATTATTTTGAAGCAGTCTTTCAAGCTGAAGTTTTAGATTTTTCTTTTTTTTCCCAGTAAACATGCAGGGTCACAGTGGTTTTAGACAGCTCATTTAATCTGCAGCTTGGATACAAACCGTAATTCCTGCATTACCTGGCAGCCAGAGCCAGGAGGGATCTATGTCAGTACAGTTTGTGCTGCCACGTGAGCTGGGAGGTTTTTCCCTCTGTCTGTGATCCCATTAATAAAGGTTTTCTCCTGACTCAAGGAGATGAGAGCAGCACTGACAGGGGAGACCAGAATGTTTGTGCATCCCAGGAGCCTGAGCTGCCCTGCCCGTGGTTTGTGAAACCAGGGCAGGTGAGCCCTGCTCTGCCCTGCTGATCCTGGCTCCAGGGCCCCATGGATGCAGCTCCTCCAGCAGCTGCACCCTGGGATTCCCAGGAAGGGCAGCTCAGCCTCAGCACCCTCTCCCTGCACCCTCCCAGGAATCCTCTCCCTGCACCCTGGGGTTCCCAGGAAGGGAATCTGGGAATTCACTCACACTCCCAGCAGGGAATTCAGCCTCCCCAGCTCCTGCTGCTCTCAGTGCACAAGGCAGAGGGCTGATGAAATCTCGTATCCAAAGGCCAGGCTCCAGTCTATTCATCTCTTTCCCCTGTAAGGACACTTTCTTCTGCTCAGAACCCCTTTACCCACTTGCTGACCTCGTTGCAGCCCTGGCTCTGGGGGTGCAATGTCCAGGCACGAGCCAAGGCCTCAGGAATGGGAGCAGAGCCAATGTTTATCAATGTTTATCAATGTTTATCAGATTGCCTCGAGTTCCAAAGCCCTTCCCACCGAGCAGCAAGCCAGCACTGACACCTCTGCATTTCAGAACTCAGGCTGCATTCTTCACAGGGCTGGGGATATTAAGACTTGTTCAGAGATAAGAGAAAAAAACGTCCTGGGCTGTACTACTGGGTTCTATCCATCCATCCTAATACAGTTTCAGAGCAAATCCCTCCATGTCATGTAAGCAGAGCATTAAAGGAAACAGCACTCAAGATGATGCTGTAAAATGTGTTTTAATACCACAATCATTTATTATGCTCATGTTGTAGCTTTCATAATAATAATAAATCTGAAAGCAAGTGTTTATGCAACATAAACCTAGCTTAAGGCAGACCTCAGAGTTTAGAAAGCTCCAAAAGCTGTTCAAAATCTCTCACAGGCTCTTAAAAAACTTAAATTCTCAGTGTAAGATTTTTTCAGTGAAAGCTTTTCCTCCTGGTGGACAGTCTTTCCCTGAGGTGGATGAGAGGGATATTTTTATGTCTCAAAGCTTTGCTTTTTGATCTGTCTGAAAGCCCTGGGTTCCACCCAAAACTCCCAGAGTACCCCCAGCTTCAGTCCAACGCCTCGGAGCCCGGGAGTGGAGTTTTGCTGGCTCGGCTCTCTCTGCTGTGTCTGCTGGAGGCTTTAACCATGATTTAACCATGCTTTAACCATGATTTAACCATGATTTAACCATGATTTAACCATGATTTAACCATTCTTTATCCATGATTTAACCATGCTTTAACCATGATTTAACCATGATTTAACCATGATTTAACCATGATTTAACCATGATTTAACCATGCTTTAACCATGATTTAACCATGCTTTAACCATGATTTAACCATGATTTAACCATGATTTAACCATGCTTTAACCATGATTTAACCATGCTTTAACCATGATTTAACCATGATTTAACCATTCTTTATCCATGCTTTAACCATGATTTAACCATGATTTAACCATTCTTTATCCATGATTTAACCATGATTTAACCATGATTTAACCATGCTTTAACCATGATTTAACCATGATTTAACCATTCTTTATCCATGCTTTAACCATGATTTAACCATGATTTAACCATTCTTTATCCATGATTTAACCATGATTTAACCATGATTTAACCATGATTTAACCATGATTTAACCATTCTTTATCCATGATTTAACCATGATTTAACTATGATTTAACCATGATTTAACCATTCTTTATCCATGCTTTAACCATGCTTTAACCATGATTTAACCATGCTTTAACCATGCTTTATCCATGCTTTAACCATGATTTAACCGTGCTGTGTGTGCTCAGCAGTGCCTGCACTGCCACCATGGACATCCCAGGGTCTCTGAGGGTGGCAGCCTCTCACAATCCTCACTGTGTTTGGCCAGGAGGAAAACACACCAGGAGCCTCTTGCTCTCCCTGCAGGGCTGCATCTTTCTCCTTTTGGTTTCTCCTCTTTGCTGCTTTGTGCTGGAGCCATTTGTGTTCCACAGCTTCAGGCAGTGCCGTGCTCGCTGGCCAGGGCCACCAGCTGGGGTGGCTCTGCTGTCACTTGTGAGGGCAGACACTGCACTGGGCTAGAGGGAGGCTGAGATGCTGCTGGGAATGAACTGGACTGGCTGGGATGGGATTGAAGCTCCTGTTGAATTTAAAGAGTTTCCCCTGTGCAGCCCCTGCTGTCCCTTGCTGTCCCCCAGGAGAGGCAGGTCCCCAGGCTGGCACTGGCTGTCCCCAGGCTGGCACTGGCTGTCCCCAGGCTGGCACTGGCTGTCCCCTGGCTGGCACTGGCTGTCCCCTGGCTGGCTGGGGTGCTGTGCCAGAGGACAGGGCTGGGGTTTTGGGTGTAGCACGTTCTGCAGGGTGCCAGCAGCTCTCTGTGGCTGCAGTGACCCTCACACACGTTCCTCTGCTGGTTTGGGAAACAACTGAAAGCAAAGTTTAGCCCAGGACTCATCCCAGCTGGAGAGTGTGGGGAAATTCTCTGTCCAGCCAGCCCCTTGCTGTATTCACAGTGCTCTGGTCCTTACTCTGGCAAGGCAGAAACCTTCCCTGGCACTGTCCTCTGAGGCCAGCACTGCCATCTCTGGAGCACTCTGGGTTCTAAAGGAGCTGTGTAAATTTAAACATTCACGTGCTGCTTGCAGCTCCACTCGCCGTGCTGGTGCTTCAGCAAGATCCCCGTGGTGCTGGAGAGAGGTGAGGACAGAGAAGTTTCCCTGTCACATCCTGCAGGCCTGATGTGGGGTCCCTGTCACCACAAAGCCACATTGACACTTAGCAAAGCCCTGCCTCTCCCACATCCAGTCCTGTTCAATGGATTAGGTTTTGTATAATGAGGCATGATCTAGCCCAAGTATTTAGCATAATGGAAGAACAATAAATCATTCTGGAGCTGTCAGCATAAGATTTGGATGCTTTACATTACGTAAATAAACAGTGCCTCATTATAGGCAGGAGTTTGTGTGAAATCAGGAGGCAGGAATTGTATTACTTTGTTTCCAATGGGTGATAATTATTTTAAACCATTGGAGTGAATAGGTTGTAATTCATTTGTACCTCCCTTTTGTC
This sequence comes from Pseudopodoces humilis, assembly GCF_049639895.1. Lineage (NCBI taxonomy): Eukaryota > Metazoa > Chordata > Aves > Passeriformes > Paridae > Pseudopodoces > Pseudopodoces humilis. The sequence goes on from NC_142219.1 coordinate 832,764, forward strand.
TGCTGCTGAGGAAGACTTGAGAAATTGCCGTGCTTGTAAGCAGTGCTGTGTGTCTGGCACTGATAAATGTATCAAACCCCAGCATGGCTTTATCTGGGAAACAGATTTTGATAGCTTGCTAGGATTTAGGTCATTGGATAATTCAGTGCAAACTGCAAATCTTAATGGTATTGACAGAAGACAGAGCACAAATAGGCAGCACTTTCTATAAATCCCAGACCTGTAAGTAGCTCTTCTTTCACAGATTTATGGTAAATGTCCTTGAAAGCTGTTCAGGAAAATGAGCTCGCTGGCTCTGGATTGACAGGTTGGCTTTTCAGATTCATGGCACCCATGTCTGCCCTGCAAGATGTGTTGTAACAGATCTGCTTTATCATGGAACGTGGATCTGTGCAGAATCCAGACTTTGTAGGATATAAAAACTTCCTGGGATGCAGATCTGACATCCTCCAGTGCACAGGGAGAACTCCTCTGAAATCACTGGGCCACATGGCTGCCAGCCTCATTTATCTGGGACTGCAGGAAGCTCCTCCTGCTCAGCTTTTTGAATGTTAAAATTCTAAACCCAGAGACTGAGAGACACTGAGACACCCAGGAGCGTGGTTTGTGTGGAGGAAAGCAGTCAGAGAAACTTTGAACATCTAAAGGAAGGGTAACACTAGGTGAAAAGATTCACGATTTTCTGATACATTATTTGGTTTTATTTAACTCTAATGAAAACAGCCCTCCAAAACAACAGCAAATTATCCTTCAAGCACAGAAGAAGCCGGGTGTGTCTGTGTGAACAATGACTTCGAGTCTTTCTTTCAGAGGCTGGTCATCTCCATGCTAGGAATAAATCTGACATGACATGTATGATTACAAAGTTTCTTTTTTTTTTTCAAAACTTCACATCTAGCCTAGCATGAAATGCTCTGTGACAACAGTGAAGTGACATATGTCACACCTCAAGGAGAGTGGTGACTGCGTGACAGACCCTGGGCTCAGCCTGAGCTGAATCCCTCTTTCTGATGTGCTTCAGCTCCTTCAATCCAGCTGTGGAACACAGAGGGGGAAAAGCCTTTGCCAACCTCAGCACCTTCTCCAGCAGCTGTAAAAATTCCCAGCACGGATGTGGTGTGTTCTGTCACTGACACATCCCTGGGGCTTTAGTGTCACTCCAGTGAAAGCCAAGGGAATGAGCTGGCTTTCCCTGCGAGCCCGGGGTTTGCAGAGCTGTGCTCCCGCCTCAGCAGAGAGGGAAGTTTGGACACAGGAATTAAAACACCCTTGGGGTGCATTAGCACAGCACTGCTCCCTTTCAGCTGTAACTTTGTATTCAGGCCCAGCAGTTACACATCTGTAACTGCTGGAATTGCTGAAATATTTTGACAGATGGAGAAATCTGGGGGTGTAAGTATTGGTATTAAGCATTTGTCAGATTTAAAATTGATTAACGCCTGTTTTCTGCTTTTTCTGCGATGGTGGAAGTTTCCTGATGTGAGATGCATGTTTCAGAACTGCTCACTTCCCAGGAAAAATCAGAATAAGATTAGCAGGCATGCAGTGTGTACATTATCTGTGATAGCTGTGCTCCCTGTGATCAAAGGCAGAACTTTTCAATATGCACTTGCACAGTATCACGATCAAGAGCTGGCAAGAATAATCTCATCAGATCTGAGTAGGCAGGGTGATAACAAGTTGTTTATGGAAATTAATAGTGTGAGTGTAAATTTTTAAGATTTTCCCATGAGTGTGCTTGACCTTTTCTTCTTCAAACGCTGTCATTTCATTTTCTGAGATTCTTCAGTTCTTCATCACTTACTTAGAGCCTGAAGGCGGAGTTCAGGTGTCACCTCTTGGCCAGGTGTAACTATGGTAACAAGGCAGGAATCAAGGCTTGTGGTCTTCAATGCACATTTTGTCTGGGGTTAATAATGACCCCAATACTGGCAGCATTTACTATCCCCAAGCAATTACAGAAGGAACTGAAAGAAAATGAATGAGGATATTGATATTGATAATTCTGGGCATTAAAGACCAGCTGGGAAGGAAATGAAGGTTCTGTGCTAGTTGGGGAAAGCAGATCAGAGATGGACAGACATGGCCTGGCCCCTTTTCCCTGCTCCCACCTCAGCCCCTCCAGCTGGAAGCTGCTGGGAGATGGACACGTGCTGGGCTGGTGGTGAGCACTGGAGAGAACACCTCAGTTCCCAGGTGTCCTTCCCAGTTCTCCAGTTAAAGCTTTAGGTCAGGAACGTCCACCCCATCCTGGCTGACGGCTCAGCACTCACCAGACCCTGAGCTGCCCCAGCAGAAAAGGGACCCCCAATGTTGTTCAGTGTCTGTGGGCTCAGCAGGACCCAGGGGAGCTGGGGGTGGCAGAGGGGCAGGGCTGGGGCAGCCAGGCTTGGTTCCTCTCGTGTTCCTGCCCCACAGCCCCAACACGAGGCTCTGATGCTGCTGCAGCTTCGGCAGGGTCAGGGCTCCCTCCCTCCCTGTCTCCCTCCCTCCCTCCCAGCTTGGCTCTCATTTCTCCTTTTCCCAGCAGGATTCACATCTTCTTGGCTAAGTCACAAGGGTTTAATCCCTCCATCCTCGGGGCTGCTTTGAGCAGCTCTGCCTGCGAGGAGCTCGGATGTGCTGCCCTGCAGCTGGCCCAGAGCTGTCACCAGTGTGAGGAGACTCAAAATGCTTTTCCCTGGTATTTAATGAGTGTAGATGGTCTCAGCTCATTGCCACCAGCTCCTGACACCGCTCTGTGTGTTTGCTGTGGCCGGGGCAGGGGGCTGAGCAGAGCACCTGGGGCTGGAGCTGTGCTCCAGCAGCCAGAAATGTCTGCTCTGCCTCAGCCTCTGCACACCACCCACGTGTGGCCTGCTGATGAATATGGATTAAATTGTGCTTTAAGTATTACCTCTCTGATTGCAATTTCTGCTCCTCCTTGTGAAATGGTTCGTCTGCTTTGTGTTATCAATGGGAATGCTTTGAAAATTGCTTTGGTGCTGAGGAGAGCAGGAGGAAAACATTGCTTCATGGTGAGCATTTTGAAAGAGTGTTTATACCCAGAGCATCAAATTAATTTCCCCAAAGAACAGGTTGAGCTGATCAAAACCAAAAATGATCATTGGTTTTGCACATGGTTGAATACAAATAATTTAATTTCAAAAAGTCTGTTAAATGCAGCAGCTCATGGTCATTTCCATATTTCCTCAAGCACAACATAATTATTTTCTTAGACTCCATTTTCTTGGTTTGAGCCATGGAATGAGCTTTTCTCCTCCTGTGCTCTGGGATGCAGGCAGGTGTAACTCAGTGGCTGGGCAGAGTCAGGGCACAGCCCTGATGTCCCTGAGCTCAGTTCCTTGGGGTGCCTGCCAGGGGAGGTGCAGCAGCAGCACATCATTCCTGTCTTTGCATTTTTCATGTCTCTCTGCAAAGCTTTTGATTCTCAGTTGAACTCCGCTGAGAATCCTAATGGAAAATAGTTGAAAGCTTTAAAATATCTAGAAATTCTGCCAGGTCTTTTTAGGTTCTCAGAAATCCTGTAGCATTTGTGAGAATTGACAATCAGCAGCACTCACATACTTAGTTTTTAATACATATATATTTATATTTCATTTATATGTATATTTCATACATATATATTTATATTTTTTATATGTGCCTCATCACAGTAGTGAGTGAATTGCATTCCAGCTGCCCAGTGCCCTGCAGGCTGGAGGATTCTGATCTTTTGTTAAGCACAGAGAAGCTTATTCAGGGCTCAGAGCTGTTCTCCAGCCCTTTCAGGGTGTTTGAGGCTGGAGCAGGAGTCAGTGTCGAGGTCAGCTCTCCTTCCTCTCTGAGTCCTTTGCTCCCACACTTGGTAATTGCTGCCCTATTCCTTAAACTTGTTCTGAACCTCATCTCTGAGAGGGCAGGGGTCACAAACAGCAAAATAGACTGAAAAATGCCAGGATGTGACTTGGATTACAAAAGTCTGAATTTGTCCTCCCTAAAACCAAAGGTATTTAATATAAGAAGGGCGAGAAGCCCTTGAGTGAAAAGCTGCTCTTCTGAAGGGTTTAACGAGGAGGATGGAAAAGCTCCCAAAGGAGGGAGAGCTGATGCAACAACCACAAGAGATGAGGTTGCAGTTTGATTTGCCCTGCTCAGCTGCATTGAGCTAACAGGTCAAACAGGCCAGTGCCAAATACTCTAAGAATAACCTTTGTGAAAAGGTTAGGTAGAGCAAAAACAAACTGTTTAATTTGCTTATGGGAGCTTTGCCAATCACCTCCATTAAGCCAGGCACTACCTGGAGGCTGTGTCTCTTTCTGAGCCCACACAGGTGTGTGGACCTGCCAAAAAGACTGACACAAACCTCTCTCCATGGCTAAATGGGAATGTAATTACGAGGAATTGCAAAGGACATTGTCAAAGCAAGGATCAGATTCTGACGTGAATGGTTCAAGTGTGACACCCAAACTCACATCCAGACTGAATTTCAAGGATCACTGAAATTGCTCAGCAGGCAATTCCCAGGCAGCTCACTTTTATTGGATTTTAATGGAGTAAATTCACTTAATTACATCTGTAAAGAAGAATTTAGGTGAGTAAAGGCACCCAGGTTTGAAAATGTTGTGCTTTGACTTTTTGTGCAGCCTGGGATAGTGGGAGGGGTCCCTGCCCATGGCAGGGGGTGCATTTGGGGTCCCTTCCAACCCAAACCAGCCTGGGATTCTGGGATGAGGGGAGGAGAGAGCAGTGCTATAAGGAACTGGGGTACTTGGCAGACAGCAGTGCTCAGGATACCAGAAACAATATTTTCCTAGATAATTATGTAGAATAAATAAGCCTCGTTCAGAATCTGTTCACACAGTTGTGGAAAAGCAGATTTTAATTTCTCAGCATACAGTTTAATGTGAGCAGAATCCCTAAACAGAGAGTTGACATTGTTAACAAAGGTAATATTAGATTTGAATGAGAAACTTTGTATGGTTAATTAAAAATCAAAGGCACAGTTATAACAGAAGTAATTATCCAGGAGTATTAAATCAGTTGCAAGTCCAAGCCCATAAAAGAATTAATCAGGAATAATTTAATATTTGATATTGAGGGCTCATATTTTCCACTAATGCCAAAATCCATTCCATTAACCAGTACAATTCTTCAAGTCTGTCTGCAGAGTGGGTCCCTAAAAGCAGGGCAGTAGAGGAGCAGCTCACTGGGAAGAAGCTGTAATTCCTCTCTGGCATGCAGCTCCAGGGACTGCAGGGGTGTTTCTGTGAGAGAATCCCTGTGCCCCAGGCCAGGGATTGTCCTGTGTCCCCGGCAGGGCTGAGAGCAGGAATGATGGAATGATGTGAGAGAGAAGGAAGCTGCATCCCAGCTGTGCAGGCTTTGTCATCTAGGGGTGGGATCCAGTTCTTTCTACCATTAATTAGTTTGATTTCCCTTTAAACTGCAATGGAGATCAATCCATGTAAACATTCCCATTTTCTGTAGCCATGGATTTCCTGATGCAGCTACATTGTTTGGAAAAACACAGTCTTGTCTTTGTTTTGAGCCCAGCCAACTGATAATTTTCCCTTTTCATTTGCCATGGAAGACCTTGAATCTCTGCTCGTGGTTCTGTTTCACCAGGCCCCTGATCCTCCTGGGAATTCCTCTTGTAGCTTCTCTCACTCATTGCTTTTTTCTTGCCTCACTTTTTGGCCTGTTGTCCTGGACATGCCCAGGAAATAATCCAGGCAGGTTAGAAGAGGAAATCAGAAGGGATGATTTGCTTTTTGTGACGAGGGAGTTGGAGTGCTGGGGGCCTTGGGGAAATTCCTGAAGTGGGAAGCAGGAAGACACAAAGCCAGCACTGAGTGATGGGGAGATTGTGATCAGCCTCTCCTGAGTCACTGCTCAGCTCAAGCTGGGTCTCACTGGAGTCAGAGAGCCACCCCAGGTTCTGTGAAACTAATTTTGGAGAAGAGGCAAAGCTCTCCTTTGCCAAGGTAGCTCAGGAGCTTGGTACAGACCTTGGCTGCAGGGCCTCGAGCTTGCAGTAAATTCTGAACCAACAGGAAAACCTGACCAAATAAAAGCAGAAGTCAGATTATGTTTGTCTGATGTGCCTGGCAGTATCTTACAGAAGCATTTATTATTGCCATTTAAAGACTTTGGTCTTCCTTTTGAACCCAATAAACAAACTTGTCACACAGCAGTGCCATTTGTCAGCTGGCTTTGCCAGAGCTGGTGTCTGGGCAGGCTGGAGCAGGGAGATGGATGGGCACAGCAGGTCACATCTGAGGCACTTATTGATCACAGCAAGTGCTTTATCAACTATCAATGAAAGGCTCCTCACCTTCTCCTTCCTTCCTAACTGTAAACTCAGCCCCACATAACTCACCTGGGAAAAAACATTCCTCAAGCAGGTATTTCTTAAATTCCAGAATTCTCAAAAAACCCTCAGAAGACCCTGAGGTGCTCCCAGCTGGGTTTGTTTCAGCTGGTGGAGTCTGTCAGGACAGGGAGGCAGGTGGGCTCTGTAAAAGCAGCTGAGGTGTGGCTGAGCTGGTCCCTGCTGGGTTCTGTCCTTGGGAACAGCCTCCCCTGCAGCATCCAGCAGCAATTCTGCATTTGTCAGGGGCAGTGCTGCAGCCTGGAGCTGCTCAGCTTCACACCATGGAGTCAGCTGTCCTGGACACAGGGCTTTCCCCACAGGGCTTTCTCCTCATGTTTTAAATGAGAAGAAGCTGGAGAAAGAGAATGGAACTGTTCCTCTTGCACTGACATCAGAATTATTGGGTGTACAGATCTCTGCATACACCAGATTAGGAAAATACTTCAAATGTCCTGGGTACAAAATGCGTAATTTGATGTCAAATCTAGATTTATTTCCTTGAGGACATTTGGCTGATGCCAACACAAGTTCTCTACCAATCGTTCCAGAAGGATTAGACATAAAACAACAGTCACAGAACACACAACAGGGTCTTAAAGGCATTGAATCTGAAGCAAGCGTGTTCCCCAGGACATTACTACAAGACTCTTCATGTCTTTTTTCTAATGGCTTTTTGGATTCTCTGCTTTCAGCCTGCCACAAGCAGCTTTACAAGTGTCCAACCTCTCTTTTTCTCTGTTATTAATTTTTTTTTTTTCCTATTGTAAAGCATCTGTCTGTCTAACTTCTTAAGTTTATTGCTAACAGCTCTGTGGTGCTGTTAGGGATTTTATTTCCCAATTGGTATTACTTTTTAACTGCTCATGTAAATCTGGATCAGTTCAGATTCATGCAGAAAAAACAATTTGTCACAAATCTACAAGGCTAAGTGATCAAAGCAGAGCTTGCAGGCTCACTGCTTTCTCAGCCTACTTCTAGACCGAGAAATATTTGATCTTCATTCAGATTCTGACGCTGCCCTTTCCCAGAGCCTTTATCAGGGGAGTCAAGTGTTGGGTCACTTCCTTGGCACATCTGCCAAATCAGCAAAGATCTGCACCCATTTATGTCCTGGCAGTTGTCACTGGCCCATCACACAGCAAAAGCTCAAAGCAAGTTGTGCTGCTGAAGTCCAGGCACAAAACCACCTCTGTGAGCCTGGAATTTGTAACTAGGGATATAGTTAGAAATAAAACCTCGGTTGCTGTGTTCCATCAAAAAAATAATAAATTTCTGCCCAAGACCAAATGCAAAGAGCTGAAGTTTTTGGCTCCTCAGGTGCAGGGATGGCAGCATTAGGACCAAGGTACAGGGGATAAATGGTTTTTGTGCCTAGAAATGGGGTGTGGATCCCCTCTCAGCACAGCAGTGATGGGTTTAGCCACAGTGGCAGGAGGGTGCAGCCACTGCAGGCAGCACCAGTGTCCTTGTCCTTGGGCTCTTTCTAAGGACGTGTGTGACCCAAATCCTGTCCTGGCCACCACGGTGTCCTCACCAAGGTCATGGTCACATGTCTCAGAGCAGACTTTGGCCCCATTTGCCATATGGGAGCTGGAACATCATCTTTTTCCCGAATGTGCCCTTTGTTTATTGTTGTGTTTCTGTTTAAAGCTCAGCTGAGGAGCTAATTACGAAGCAGCAGAGCCCGCTGGCTGCAGGCTGCCCCGCTGCTCTGCCCTCAGTCTGCTCATGAATGAATTGTTGGGTTGCAGGCAGCTTTCCAGGGCCCTGGGATGGTCCCAATTTAGCTCAGGCTGCTTCTTGCCTGACATTCCTAAATATGAATGTGCTACACAAACTGCCAGGCCAGTCTGGAGGGGAATTTGGAACAGTTCAGTCACTTCTCCTCTGCACAGTGACCTGCAGAACACGAGTTCTCTTTTCCTTAGAACCCTTTTTGTTCTCTTTGGAGACATGAAGAGCCGGTTTGGTCCTTGCTCTGTGGCTCTGCCGCAGGAGTTTGCAGTGCCCACATTTGGGCAGATTTCATCCTCACCAATCTCCTGTTTTCTCATGGTCACTGATCATTTTCTCCTTGTCTTGCCACCACGTTTGGTACGTGCTCGATGCTGCAGGATTTTCCACGTGCAGCAGGGAAATGGCACAGCAGAACTCCAGGGGCTTGGGCAGCTCATAACCTCACTGCTTCTCAGCTTTCCCCTCTGGAAAGCTGCAGGAGCAACAGCAGAACTTCTGAAGTGACGGGAAAATCACATCAGAGTTGATAAATGCGTTGATAAATCGATTTCTTCATCTTAGAGGTCTCTTTCAACCTTTATGGCTCTGTGTGCACCTTGATTTTCCCACTTTACTAATGGCTCTTCTTAACCCCAGGGAGCTGAACAAAGCTCTGGGAGATGGCAGGAGAGAGCAAACGTGGCTGCTGGAGATCTGCAGCATCCTGCACTCGCTGTGAATTGTAAAGAGGGCTGTAAAGCAGCTCTGCAGGTGTCACAGGGAAAATCAGGATGTGCTGAGGTGGCTTTTGGGCATTAAAAGCTGGGAAAATGCTGGGAGATCATGGAGCAGCTTGGGAAGAGGGGGCAGGACGAGGTGGCAGTGAGACAGTGGCATCCTCCCCAAATACATTTGTTTGTTGCTTTCAAGAGCAAACTTGTTGATGATCAGCTAAAGCAGCTTGTCTAGAGACCAGAATCAAGTATGCACACACAGCTTGGTGGAGTTACAGTTTGGGGCCTGTGAATTAATTAGCAATTTCTCTGAAGAAGCACAGCCTGACAGCTCTGAGGCTTCCTGGGTCTGACTTTGATAAGCAGGGGAGGTACCTGACAGCTCCCTGGGACCGTGGTAGCCTACTTAGCACTGCAAGCCACCCAAACAGCAAAGGACGGCCCCCCAGAAGGATGCTAACACATCCTAAATGTTACACATCAAAGGGACTTTGTCGTTTTAAACCTGAGACAAATCCAATTTACATTGCCTCTACAGCTAGGAAGAAGTGAGTTCCCAAGGGAGGGTTTGATTCCCCAGCTCTCAGGGGTGAAGGAGACCCAGGACAGCCGGGTGGCCTCACTGGTGCCAGTCTGTGCTGAGCACTGGTCCCAGTCTGTGCTGAGCACTGGTCCCAGTCTGTGCTGAGCAGCCCAGTGCCCTCCCCAGTCTGTGCTGAGCACTGGTCCCAGTCTGTGCTGTGTGCTCCAGAAACACAGGAACCCCCACTTTGAAGTTTACTGGTGCTTGGGAGAGTCGCTCCTGGGGACCCAAAATCCTTGGGTGCCTTTATCCCAGAGCTGTAATAGCAGGGAGCCCCAATTCCAGGGATCCCAAATTCCAGTGAATCCCAATTACAGTGAACCCCAATTCCAGGGAACCCCAATTCCAGGGAACCCCAATTCCAGGGAACCCCAATTACAGTGAGCCCAAATTACAGTGAACCCCAATTCCAGTGAATCCCAATTCCAGTGAACCCCAATTCCAGTGAATCCCAATTCCAGTGAACCCCAATTCCAGGGATCCCCAATTCCAGTGATCCCCAACAGAGAAAGGAGGCAGCAGCCCTCCCCAGGGCTTGGCTCTCACGTTTGCTGTGTTTGCCCTGCTGTAGCTGCCAGGGAGCTGCTGCCTGTTGTTGGCTGCTTCACAGCCTGAGCTGGGCTCTGAGCTGGGGCTGGACACTGCACAAACACAAAACAAATCAAAGATCCCCGTTTTGAGCCATTCCAGCTGAGCCACACGACACACACAGAGGTAAGGAGAAGGGACACAACAGGCAAACGTGTTTTTCTCTCCCTGGGAGCGAGATGATTTATTTCCTGGCTTTTTCCATCACTTAAAGATGTGGAATTGCATCCTGCAATCATAGGCAGTGTCCACAGTGGGGATTGCCTGTCCTCACTGCACACCCAGGAGAAACAAGGAATCTCCAGCCTGGGCAGCAGCTGCTCCATGGGGCAGCTACAGCAGCACCTGCATTTCCCTGCTGAGATGCATTTCCTTCCTTCTGGGGCTTTTTGCTGAACATCACAGGCTGTATAATGAGGAGCCTCTCACTGCTGGTCATCTCCTAATGATCCCCCTTTTCCTTTGCACCACCTGCCTGTCATTCTGCTCCTTCTCTCCCCATTTCCTACACCCAGCACTGTCTCACATCTTCAGCTTTTCTTCCCCACCCCCTCCTCCAGCCTCAGTGATAGATTCTATCTACACCGAGATGAAAGTTCGTTAGGGAGAATATCAAATAGCTTAAAGGCTTTGCAAAAGTTAAATCTGAGATTAAATATAATTAGGTATTTTTTGCTGCATGCCTCGTATGTGACAGTAGGAGGGGCAGACAGGCTCTGATTATCCCGTGTTGTTTTTAGCCTGCAGCACAGCCCAGCCATTGGCTGCTCTCTGTTTTTTAACTGGAAAATTATGATTGCTGAGCTTTGTGTGTGTTTGGGGTTTTGTTCCACTGCTCGTCCTTGCCACATCTGCTCCCTGCATTGATTCTGCCCCCGAGAGGAGTGAGAGCGTGGCTGGAGGTGTCACCCCCCACCACATGGACACAAAATTATTCAAGGAATCACAGGCTGAGGAAGAAAGGGTGAAAAATATATTGAAGCATTGATTCTGCCACCCACTCCTTTCTAAACAATGGTTCTCAATCACATTTTACCCTTCAAAAAATTCCATTTTCTCCTCTCCAGGAGCTGTGGGGAAGAGTGGGAGTCAGCAGGTGGATCTGTCCAGAGAAACGTGCAGTTGGATTTCTGTGGCTGCTCCTTTTTAACCCTGTGTCAGCACATCTCACTCTGGGGCTCTCCTGCCTGTACTGGGGAAAAGGAAACTGATTAAGTAGCAAGTGCTTGAATGAAATGTGATTAATTTTCTTATAATATCCCCCTCCTCTCTATTCCCAGAGACTTCAGGTTTCATTCTGCGTGATGAAAGGTGCTCACATTAAACCAAACATTTAACCTTGAAGTTCATGTCGGTCTTTTCACATTTTCTCATTCAGGTTTCACCATCATTTCCCATACTTGCAGTATTTCAACTTGTACTTTCAACTCTTCTGTTTATGTTAAAGGGCTCACAAATTAATTTGGGTTATTTCTGGCCACTGCTCCTTTATTCCTTGGGACACAGAAGAATTGCAGCTGATTTTTCAATAATTTTTCCAGTGCATCCTAAAGAATCTGGAAACAGCAAGGGAAATAAGGAAATCCGAATTATATTTTATATTTTTCAAGCTGTTTGCAAGCTCAGAGCTGACAATAATGTACTACAGGCGAGGAAATCTGCTTTGGAGCAATTTTGGTTTCTCTGCAGCACCTTGTATCTGGCCCCAGCAGCTGCCTCTAAAACTTGTACTTCAGCTGCCATAATCTTATCATTAAAGGTGGATTTAGGTTTTAAGAGGCGATGAACAAACCCTTTTTCCTTGCAGCCAGGGGCTGGGAGATGACTCTGCATTTCAGGTGCAAGCTCAGCTTTACTCCAGCTCAGAGCTAATCCCCAATAACCGAGGGCTGGTGCCCCGGACCTGCAGCAGCTCCTGTGGGGGGATGCAGCTCTTGGCTTTTTGTTCAGCTGCTGCTCCCTGACTTCCCAAATCCCCTCTCTGTTGCTGGTTTTGTTTCCTACCCTTGCAGTGGTAACAGGAGAAAAAAAGCTGAGTTTGACCACATCCATGAGAGTGTCAAGCATTTAGACTTTATTGGTTTAGAAGCTTACTAAATTTAAACAGAAGCATTAACATGGCCTTAGGCTCTCTTGACAGTTATAAACTCTTCCTTGGGGGGATTTCTGTAATGCTTTCTAATCAGCTTAAGGAGTTAATTAAACAGCTGTCACTTAGCTGCTTAATTCTGAGACTTGATGCTAAATAAGATTTGAAATTAGTTATGCACGACTGAGGCGTGGATCCTCTGATTTGAGCAGGATGGCTGAACAGGAGGCAAATCCAGCTCTTCTTTAACTAAAGAGTGGAAAGATTCAAGGTGGGGCCCTGGATTAATGCTCTACATGCTGATTAGTAGAAAATACATGAGAAAGAAGAAAATAGAGAATGCTAAGGAATGGCAAAGGGGAGGGATTTGCAGGCAGCTTTTCATTCTTTGTGGCATGCTCTGGACTTCAGGAGATTGCAGGGATCAGTTTATTCTCCTCCTGATTGCCCTCTGTACATAACCCAAAAGCCAAAATACCTCTTGAAACCCGAGAGGAACGCTCTTGGTTTTTGAAATTAGAACTTTAGCCTGTAAAGATTTAGACTTCTCTAATGAAGAATGTCTCTGGAGATCTGCTGTGCTTCCAGAGCAGGAATTACGGTGCCATGGGGAGTTTTGAGTCTTCTTTTCCCTGTGTATTGTAGAAGGATGAGCACTTCTAAGGATGGAGTGGCTGGGATGATGCAGCTGATGTGCAGGAGAGGAGCAGCGATGCATTTGTTGGTGGCTCAGGCAGGGAGGTGGCCAGGCCCAGGGTGGAGGTGCTTTGGGAGGGCTCAGCAGCATTTACAGACGGGCTCAGAGCACACTCAGGGGCTCAGGGGGGACCCCTCTGTCCTGAACTGAGAGGGGAGTTCAGCTGCAGCCAGCTCAAAGCCAAGCAGGAGTTGGCCATGCTTTTATTTCTTTACACACACACAAACACTGGGAAATTCTGTGTATACACACACGGCTGGGGGCAGAAACAGAAATTCAGAAAGATTTATAAAGATATTGTTAAGGTCCTTTTTTTTTTCACCCTAGGAAAGATGAGGCAAAAGATGTCTGAAATTAAATTTCAGGGAAGCTACCTATTAAAATTGAAAAAAACTAATAGGTATTCACTTCTGCATTTCAACTTAAATTGACGCTTACTGTGTACATCCTCTGAACACGTTCCTGCTGGAGGGCTTAATATGCTCACTTATTTAATATGAATCTCTTCAGTAAGCAAAGAACACTCACTCCAGCATCTTCTTTAAAGTATTACTACTTATTTACCATGGTAGCGATTTCAGAATAAAGATTACCTGCTCTTCCGTTTCTAATGCATGAAGAGCCATGTTTTTCTCTGATTATTTCATTTTATTATTGGAGGGGCTCGGTGTAAGTAAGATAATCAAGTAAGCACACTGCTCGGGCTGGAGATGTCCCTGCTGCCACACCCAGGCTGGAGATGTCCCTGCTGTCACACCCAGGCTGGAGATGTCCCTGCTGTCACACCCAGGCTGGAGATGTCCCTGCTGTCACACCCAGGCTGGAGATGTCCCTGCTGTCACACCCAGGCTGGAGATGTCCCTGCTGCCACAGCCAGGTGCTTTTGCTCATGTGGTGCAGGGTCACTCCCTCTGCTGCTCTGCCCTCGGTGAACACTCAAGGGACAGGGCATGACAAATGTCTCAGCAGAATCACACCTGGGAGTTTGGTTCAGCACCAGAGGGAGGAAACCTCTCTCCTGCCTGCTGCACTTAGAACAGCTCTTGCCATGAGGGACTGAAGTAAAGCTGAGTCTAGGTGGTACTAATGAATTAATAGCAGTATATATAAAGTGGCCTTTTGTTTTGTTTTCTTGTCTCCCAGGAAGCAGAGATCCTGAACACAGCTATTCTCACTGGGAAAACAGTGGCTGTCCCTGTCAAGGTGGTTTCTGTGGAAGATGATGGCACTGTGACTGACCTTGTGGAGTCTGTGGAATGCAGATCATCAGATGAAGATGTCATTAAGGTAGGCTCAGACTGCTCCTTCCACGGGGGCACAGGCCCTGCAGAACAGTGCTGCTCCCTCATGGAACAAGTTCTTTCATTTTCCCAGCTGCTGTCCTGCTGGAACACTGGGATTTATTATTATTGCTGTTATTGCTGGGGAGCTCGCTTCAGTGAAGCAGCAGAGCAAACACAAAATGCCAGATTTCCATCCTGCTCAGGACTGGCTGACACTTGTTTGAAAAGAGCTTTTCCAGCCCTGACTCCCCCCTGCCCTCCTGGTTCCAGGGGCTGCAGGAATGTTGGGCTGTGCTTTCCTGGCCACAGCGAGGTCAGAGCTCACAGGAACAACTCCAGCTTCCTTTTAGTTCCTGAAATGGGACTGGAGCCTCTTGGTAACATTAGGGTGTTTCTGAAGTACCAATATTACCACTAAAATCCCGGGTATTTCCATCTGCTTGATGAATGATTAAGTGCAAGGAGCTGCTCAGCAGTGGTGATGGTGGCAGATAAAATGTTGCTTTATCTACAGCTGCTTTTATCTTTTCACAAACTCGGGGCAGAAGAAGTAAAGAACAGAGCTGGGCAGAGGTGGAAATGGTTTTTCCTGAGCTATATTTTCTGAGGAAAAAAAATTGCAATTTCTGTGCTCATTGGACTTGTTTTAAATAATTGCTTCATGGTAATTTCTCATACATGACATGGACCCCAGCAATTTCAAAGTTTAGTATTTTTTTTGCTTTCCTTTTAGAATCTCCTCAGTGTTCATATTTACCTGATTAGCCACCATGTTGGTACTTTTTGATTGAATGTGTCTTTCTGGCTGTATTATTAGGAACCTTTGGGGTTTGGGGGCTCTTTTCTTCTATGAAGCCCTTTTGGATCCAGTAAATCTGCCAAATATAGCAAATTGTTGCACTTAATTCAGATTTAAAAACAAGAAGGAAATTATTTGTCCTTATGTTGTGGGAGTTAATGCACTAAGCCCTTACTAACTCACTCATCTTCTATTTAATTCTTTTGGTGAATTAGGAAAAATAAGATTTTGAAAGCAAATCTATCATTTGGAAAGGATGTAAAAAATCAGTTTTTCTTTCTGAAGTTTCAGTCATTGCCTGTAAGGACATGAATGCAGCAATCAGTGCCCGTGTGTTTAGAATTATTCATGTACACACAGCATTAAGAGCCCCGTGTCAGGGCAGGCTGTCACCATCAGGGACCATCAGGGACCTCCTGGGCTCCTGCAGCAGCACACAGCTTTCTGCACAGCTCAAAGGAGTTGCCAGTTTAAAGCAAGCTCTTCATTGAAAATGTGTCTGGAGTTTGCAGTTTACCTGCTCTGGTTCAGAGCAAGCCTTGTTCACAGGCATCTAATGAAGATAAAGATATATAATTACTGGCCAGCCTTCAGCATGCAGCAGTAATTAGAGTTTCTGTTCTCTGGGCATTAGAGTAGGGAATAGAAAATGGAAGAAAAATCTGCTTAAGATGCCCATTGAAACAGAAAGATTAAGATTACATTTCTTTGGGTCTTTACTGTTGCTGTTTTTCAATGCATCTGTCAAGTAGCATCTAACAGATTGATTATGTCTTCGTGGCTTAGCTTTTATTCCTGGCTTTTTGGTGTTGATTAATGATGAGGTTAAGCTCAATTTCCTTGCAGAATGAGGATACCTCATTCTTCTTTTCGTTTCAGGGTCCACATTTATTACTCACTTCTTTCATCTGAGCCTTCAAAGAACTTTGAAGAGCTGGTCCAAACTCTGCACTGACTCATTTTGTGCCAAACTGCACCTACCTGAACTTGGTTGAATAGTCAGAGCAGAATTTAGTCCATTGAAACAATATTTTTATTGACAAATGATTGCCAGAAATTGTTTGGTCCGGCATGACAGAATAACCACACCAAAGAATGGAGGTGTGTGACAGACTCTGTCCTCTGTGAGGACTGTGAGCCCCAGAAAAGTTAAGGTGTAAAGTTCAAAGTGCTCTGAAGTACTGACCATTGGTAGAGAGTAAAACTCCTACTGAACCAATGGAAAGAAAAGAGAGATTTTTGAGCAGACTTTATTTTTGCTGAGTTATTAGTAAGGAATAAACGCTCAATATTTTTATTTTTATTTTAATCAAGAATAAGGAGATAAGAAAAATCAGCTTCTTTCAGTCTTTCATTTTGAAAAGACATTTCTGTTTCCAAATGGCCATTTTTTTCAAGGCTCAACAAAGCCTAGAAGTTTCCAAAGCACCATTTTCCAGTGCTCTGGGTTTCCAGTTTGATGAGTTAATTGAAAATCTGCATTTGGGTTATCCTGAAACAAAAATTCCAGTTTGTTCATTCTGTTAGATCAGACACCTGAAAGTTGCCAGAAGCCTCAGAGTGTTGGTGCCAGCACTGGGAACAGGATCCAGTTCCTGGGCCCCAGTTTTGTGTTGTACTGTGCATTTCCTAGAGGACTCCACTGGCAATCTGTGTGATCCAAACCCGAGTGCTTTTCCTATAAACCCCTCCAGCTGGTTCCCTGCAGCTGCTGGGGCTGTACTGGGAGCTGTGGGAGCTGCTGGGGCTGTACTGGGAGCTGTGGGAGCTGCTGGGGCTGTACTGGGAGCTGTGGGAGCTGCTGGGGCTGTACTGGGAGCTGTGGGAGCTGCTGGGGCTGTACTGGGAGCTGTGGGAGCTGCTGGGGCTGTACTGGGAGCTGTGGGAGCTGCTGGGGCTGTACTGGGAGCTGTGGGAGCTGCTGGGGCTGTACTGGGAGCTGTGGGAGCTGCTGGGGCTGTACTGGGAGCTGTGGGAGCTGCTGGGGCTGTACTGGGAGCTGTGGGAGCTGCTGGGGCTGTACTGGGAGCTGTGGGAGCTGCTGGGGCTCAGGGAGTGCAGGGGGCTGTTGTTGCTGCTGCCATCCTTTGCACAGCCTGGGAGTGATCCCAGAGCCCAGCGTGGCCTCTCTCAGAATTCCCACTGCACACAATCACAGGATCACTGGGTTGGAAGAGACCTTCAAGAACATCAAGTCCAGCCCCAGCAGCTCCCCTAAACCACAGCACCGAGTGCCACATCCAGGGATGGTGACTCCCCTTCCCCAGGCAGACCACTCCAGTTCTTTATCACCCTTCCAGCAATACTTTTTCCAGTGTCCAGCCTGTATTTCCCTTTGCTTTCCCAGAGCTCCCCAGCCCGTTCTGGGGGCTCTGCTGTGTCAGGGATGCTGAGCCTGGCAGAGCTCAGAGCTCGGGATGGGCACTCCTGCTCCAGGGAGGGACTGGCAGCTCTGCTCTGACACTTTGGAGTGGCTCAGAGGGGAGAGCAGCACGCTTGGCAATTTGTGAAATATTACTGCGGGTTAATAAATCTTTCACTAACACTTAGTGTGGTTTTACCCGTGGCAAAATAACATCTTTTTAATCATGTGACAGACTTTACCGAAGCTGGAGTGTCAGAGCATTTAAAGTAGCCCGAAGCAGACAGTGCTTTAAAGCATGAAACTTTTAACAGCTGTTCCTTTTCTTCCTTACACTTGTGCACTTCAGGGAGAAGTTGAATTCTTCTAAAGTCACTGGAGTGGCAGAGTAAGAGAATGAAAGGGAGCAAATAAGGGAGTGCAGGGTTTTCTGTGCTGCTGAGTTGGGCTGTGGTGCTGCAGAGCTGCAGATCTGTGCCCCAGGGCAGCCCGGGGATGCTCCTCTGCTCTCCTGGACAGTGTCACACACGTCCACAGCTCTGGGAGCTCCTGCACAGGCACTGCACAGACACACAAAACCTCCAGAGCACGAGGGGGAGGAATCCCAGTTTCCCAGTGCTCTGTCAAGGGCAAGCTAAAAGTGAATTATTGAGTCTAAAACCAGAGGCAGGGGGAAGCCAGTGCTCAGGCTGTGCTTGCTCCAGGGGATCAGTGCAGGGAGGAGGACAGGACCCAGGGCATCATCCTGCCCTGGGGACAGGGCAAAGGGGCAGCCAGAAGGGCAGGCCCTTGTTTGAGAAGCAGTGATCTGTTAAAGTGGCTAGCCAGAATGTGCCACACTTTATATCCATAATATAGAACACAATTGATAAATCTGGGCCTTGAGAGTGCACTGAAGATCAAGTTCATGCCATGATTTTCCATAATACAATGGGATTGTTCTCACCAGCTGAACTGCCTTATTCCATTCCCAAAAATGTTTGATCCATCTTGTAAACAATCTGGATCTAAGTCAGCAAATGTATGTTTTTATTTTCCACAATGTCCAAACATTTCATTTTGATAGAAAATGATGAAATCATGTCCTGTCATTTCAACTCAGTTTCAGTATTCCTGACATCAGAATCTATCTGACCTTTTCACCTTAGCATGCAGCAACTTTAGAAATGAAAATGCTTTTTCTGCTCTGCTCTGGGAGTCAGGATACAGGAAAAACTCAGAAAAATGCACTGTCAAAACTGAGAGTTGTAATAATAACTGTAGAGTCCAGTTCATGTGCTGCTGGTGCTGGTTGGAAAGGGAGAAAGCACAATTTTAATCTCTCTCTGGTATGAAAAACAGACGTGGCAAAGATGAATTCTGAATTTAGAACCAATAGAACAGACTTGCATCTCCCAGGAATTGTCTGAGACTCACCTAAAGCTGTTGAAGTTACTGGATTTGTCTCTTTCATATTCTGCCAATTCATCATTCTGATGTGAATCG
The DNA here is from genome assembly GCF_049639895.1 of Pseudopodoces humilis. NCBI lineage: Eukaryota > Metazoa > Chordata > Aves > Passeriformes > Paridae > Pseudopodoces > Pseudopodoces humilis. Next base: position 851,455 of record NC_142219.1, read on the forward strand.
TGGGAAGTAACGAGGTTTCTGTGGTGTTATTTGCCTTTTTGTAATCATCCATACTGAAAACCCCAGTGGGACTGCGACAGCCACTGCTGCCTGCACTTCCTTTATATTTTTGAAAGGCTATAAGCTTATAAGATAAAAAACTCCTCTGTAATGGAAAAAAAAAGTAATCCAAATAATTTCTGAGTTGAGGCTTCTTCAAAATTCTACAGAAGATAGCCAGGAATCTGGGGGTTTTGTGCTTCATGGGAAAAAATACATGTTCTTGTAGAGCCAGGGATAATAATCTCTTTCTGTGGGTATTTCTCTTCCTTTATAGGGAGGAATATGTCTATATCCATAAAATAAATGAGGCAAAATCTAAAGAACTTGTGGACAGTAATGCCAAGGGGGATCCCAGTGAGCAAATCCAATCATTTGCTGAGCCCAGCAGGGGCTGGTGAATGTCCCCAGAGAGCTGAGGTGCAGTTCTGTGGCTGCTGGGAGCTCACACAGAGCTGGCTGTGCTGCCCAGGAGTGCTGCTGAGTGGAAATGAATCCATTTGTATTTTTGGTGAGTGAGCTGTGTGCCTGCTCGGCTCCCTGCGCTGCTTTGGGATGCTCCCAGTGCCAGCACTGGACAGGAGTGACTCTGGAGCAGGGATCAGAGGCTGAGAGGTGGCCAGCAGTGCCTCTTGCTGTTGTGTGTTTGTTGGAATGACAGCCAGGCTTTCCCTGGCTGCCACACCGCTATCCTGAGCCCATCCCTGCAAAAGGCTGATCCCATGAAGGTGCTCAGCAGGGAGGGTGAAGGTCTGGCAGGTGCCCCAGCACATCTGTGCAGTGGAGACAGTCCTGGGGGAATGTCCAAATCCCCAGGACTTGCTGAGGGCAGTCAGGGATTTTTAGCTGCTTTCCAACCCCACCTCACTGTGTGCTGAACCTTGGTTTTGGGAAACACTCCATCATCTCCGTGAGAAGGGAGTTTTGGTTTATCTCTAGAGAAAACGTGCTAGGGGGGAAGGAGCAGACAAGGCAGAGGGAGATGAGTTCCCTGCTCCCTTCCCCTGGGCTGGGGCAGCAGAGCAGAGCTGGCAGCAGGTGATGTTACCCTGAGAGAAGCAGAGCTATCCTGGGCTCCCAGCATCCACTGACACCTGTCTCCAAAACAGGAGCTTGAATCAGGATCAGGAACTGCCAGGCTTCCCCTGAGAGCGTTCCCAGTGTGACCAGCAGCTCCAGTGACCTTCTGCCACTCTTCCTGATGGACTGAGGTTATTTCCAGCTGCTGGAGCCAGCTCTGAGCATCTCCAGGTCCTGGCACTGAGCTCTGTGCTGCTTTCTCACCACGCTGTAAAGAGCTACACGGTGCCATGTAAATGACTGCCTGCTCAGCCCAATTTGGGACTTTCCACAGCCACAGAGTGACTTCTGCTTATCATGGCTTATCATTAGCAGGACTGTCCAGATAAGGGGCTGCTCTTGCTAAAATAAAAGAGCATGTGCCAAGATATGTTTGGCTGATGTCCAGGGGCTGTCAGTACTTGCTGAGGGGGAGCCTCAGGTTCTGGAGTTACTGGAGAAGCGCTGGTCAGAGCTGAAGTCTCCTGAACATCAGCTGTGCAATACTTGCAGGGCTCCTCGAGCTCACAGTGACAGTCAGAGGAGCAAGGGCTGGTTCTGGACATGCATCTGTGCAGAAAAGGGGAGGCTGCTTGGGTCAGGAAGGCTGGGCTCCAAAGGCCATAATGAACCCGAATTTTTAATGCTGTTCTAATGAAGGAAGGAATCCTGCTCTAATGGTTAAGCCTGCAATGGGATTTTAGGCGTTGCAGGCTCTAATAAGGGCTCAGCCTGCACACAGCGTGTGACACTTGATTTTCATTTCTTCCTTAATAAGATGGGATAACAATTGGATAACATCCCCTGGGATGGTTTGTGAGGTGCTGTGCTGAAATGTGATAGTGTGGGCTCTGGCATTTGCTTTCAGCTGTGACAGGCTGTGCCATTGTGGGCCCTGGCACTGCTTTATTTGATCTGTCTCAGCAGAGATGCACACAAAAGGTGTGGAATGCTGCTGGATTTCCTTGGCAGATACGGAGCATTAATGCTAAACCCCCAAAGAACGCTTTGAGACATAAAATGTATAAGCATCGTCATTAGGGCTGTTATTAACATACATAACCCTGGCTGGGACAGAGCACAGGCTCTCCAGAAATCACTCCTGTTAAATTGCACTTAATCACAGCCCATACAAAATTCTGTCATGATAAATATCAGTGGCTGAGTAAGGAAGGATTTAGAAATATTTTCAGATTTCTTACATAACAGAGTCTGTGCAGGTTGGTTGGCTGAAGATTTCTCTTCATTCACTGTCTGGACCATTTTGCATTCCCTTTGGGATGGTGACTTTTGGCTACCCATGTACTTTTTCTCTTTGCAGTTATATAAAAAAATTATGCAGTACTTAAGGATTTCAAGGGAAAAGAAGGTAAACCAGTCAAACAGATCTGAAAAGTGCTGGAGATGCCAGAATCCCAGGAGTTGCCTGGCTGCAGTTTATTTCCAGAAATGAGTATCTGTAGCAGTTCTCGTGCTCTGCACGGGTGACAGCCTCTGCTCTGCTGCCTTTTCTGACACCGTGGCCATTGGCTTCCCCCATCAGCTGCACACAGAAATGCTGAACAACTTTCCTGTTTCAGCCTTGGTTTGCAGCATCATCCTCTTTAACTGGTTATTGGATGATAAGCCTGATTTCTGAATCAATTTAGGCATTCAAATCCAATTAATTTAATTGCAAATTAGAAACCTAAGCACCTACAAAAAGTGGCTTTAATGGCTCTTCAATTTTAACTAAAAGTGTAACTGTGTATTTAGAGCAGGTGGGTATTATACAAAGCTGATATTTTCTCCCCACTTAAATAATCTGTTCATATTAAAAATAATGTGATTATTTGCAAGCAGGTAATTATTTTGCAGCTGTAAAGGGGTTTTGTTTGAGTAAATTTAGGGCATCTTCTTTAGACTTGGGGATTTGAGTGCCCTCAGCAATTTCTTTGAGCATTTGTGAGCATGTGAAAAGCTGTTGTAGTGGTTGAGATTTTGTGCAGACCTGGAGCTGATACCAGAATGAAATCTATGAATATGACGTTCCATTACATGCTTCATTTCATTCCACTAAAAGGCAGAGAGGGAGAAGTGAAACTTCAGTAATGAGGGGAAGTATCCTTTGCCCTGGTGAGGAGGCTTCTAAAGGCACCATGGATGGTACTAAAGTCTATCTGATGCATTGTCTGTGAGCATTATATTAATTGCACTTGCTGTCACTACAGGAAAGTCGGGCTCACGTGCACCACACACAACTTCTGTTAACGACTGGATCTCATTTCTGCCACTGCAAATGCAGATTTCACCCAGTGGAGCTAATGGGATTGCTCTGCACTTTATGAGATGAGGAGAAGAGAAGTGTGCTCCTCTCTGGGAAGCTGTTTGTGTCTGAGCACGGCTCGGGCTGTCACGGGATGCGTTTGTCTGGCGCTGAAAGCAAAGATCAGCCAGAGCCAATTTCAGCTGTTCCACTGCCACAGCCATAAGGCAGCCCGTGTTTCCTTGAAAGTTCTTCACACATTTTGCTGATGCTGAGCTGAGTTTGAAGCTTGTAACAAATCTTGAAAGCCAGTGTTTCCCTAGGCTCATAATCCCATGGCGAGGATTTCTGGGGGCCCTGGGACGGGAGGAGCAGCAGCCCCTCTGGCAGAACGTGTGTGTACTCTGCTAATTCCTGAAGACACCTTGACAAGCAGATTCCCAAACCGTGCCCTTTGTTCCCAGGCTGAACAATGTGTGTGTCTAATCTCATCTGGAGCTCTCTGTTCCCGCAGCAGATTCAGCTGGACAGCATCCATTGATACTCATTCTGTGAGGCCGTGTGCAGGTGTGATTAACCTCACCCCGGACTCTTTAGTGCCAGAGCTGACAGGTATCATCTGATCTCCAGCAGGGCTAATTACTGACAAGAGCTTCCTTCAGAGGCTGGTTGTTTTGTTGCTGTTGAGTGGATAAAATGAGACATTGAGTACCACAAAGTGTGCTCAGCACAGGAAAACTGCAGAAAAGAAATTGCTGGGGAAGGAGGAATGGGATGGTCCCAGAATGTCATGGTGTGGGAGAGGAGTTCCTTCCCTGAGCAGCCCAGGAAGCAGCGAGGGCAGAACCTGGTGCTGGAGGAGCCCAGTGTGCCCTGGGGCCGCTCCCAGTCTGGCCGGTCTGTGCTGGCAGATCCCTGCAGGGCTGCCATGGGTTTTATGAGTTTTAATCACAGAACCATAATGAGGCCATCACCCAGCCAGGCTCTTCTGGAGTTTGGTGTTTTCCTGAGCCCAGCCTGGCCCCTCAGCCAGGAGCAGTGCCAGTGCAGCAGCACCTGTGGCTCCTTCTCAGCAGGACAGGAGTGCAGGTGGCCCAGAGCAGGGACAGGACTGACCACAGCGTCTCTGAGATGGAACTCTGAGATGTTCCATGCTCCCTGAAGAAAGAAAATAAGGAAAAACCTTGCTGAAAACAGCCTGATTGTGTCTGCATGGGTACCATGGCAAAACAGAGGCAAACTGCCGGGGGTGATTTTCTTACAGAGATGTAAAATGAATGCAAGCTTCCCGTGGAATGGACCCAGCACCAGGATCTGCCACTGCATAATTGCCTGCTCCACTAAAACTTACCCAGCCTGGGGCTCCTGGGGCTTGCATCAAGTCTTTCATTTCTTGGAGGCATATTTTACCCTTCCACGTGAAATGTAGCCTGAAATACAGAAAAGAGCAGTTCCTAATTAAACTCCTGCCTAAATCCTTTATAGTTTCTGTAGCCATTGAGACGGGGAGATGAAAAGAGCTTTAATGATCCCAATATGTAAATAGAGATGTAAAAGTTTGTTTGGAGGAATGAAGGTTAGAGGCCAGATAGGAAACCAAACATAAAGCCTCTTGGTAGAAATTGAATCACTGCATTAGTTATCATGGATTTTCATAAAAATAAAGTAATAATGCACATTCAAGTTTCAGTTCGTAAATATGAAGTGACAGCCTCTGAGTAAGCCATTGAAATTATATTATAGACCTAAAAAAGAATAATAGAGGAAATTGAGAAAGCATAAGAGAGAGTTGTAATAGAATTGGGCATTGGTATAAATACAAATCATGAAAGGGAGATTGATTTAGTGAATGCTATGAAGCTCAGAAACTCGAGGTGTTAAGAAGATCATCTGCTCATCTGATAAAGAACGCCTAAGGCTGCACAACTTTCAGCTGAAACAGCCAGATTTGCTTAAGGTAGATGAACTTTAAAATTGTGTGAGGAATAATGGATTGCAAGGGAGCAGGACACAGTCGCTGTATTAAGAAAATTACCTTTTCTCATAAATTTAGTCAGAAGTTTTACAAGGAGTTATGGAAATAAGGAGTTGCTGTAATCCAGGGAGCCTAAGCTGTGCCATTCCCTGCCAGCCAGCACTGGGGATTTGGAAGGAACACTCCTGGTGAAATGAGTTGTCCAGGCCATTCTGTGGAGGGTTTTTTGTCATGCTGACTGGCACACTTGTCTCATGAAGTGTCCAGAATTTGCCTAAGCTGTAAATAGCAGTTCTCTGGAAAAAATCCAGCTACTGAGTACACAGACCCACACCTGCTCATTCCTGCAGCTTCCACACCCTGCTGGAACCTGAAATCCAGCTTCACCTGAAATCCAGCTTCACCTGAAATCCAGCTTCACTGAGGCTTCTTGATCAGCCATGAGACTTTGCTATTAGCAACATCAATTCCTAAAGACAGAACATGCAGGATGTGTCATTACAGCAGGGCACTTTGTGCTCGATGGAGCCTCTTTTCTAGTCTGGCCATTCTCTCCTCTTGGTTGTTTGAAGATAGCTCAGATATCAAGCTTCAGGCCTCACCTCAATTTCCCAGTAAATAGATCCGAGGTGTAGTGCTTGTCAGGGTGGAAGGAGTGTGAAAGCATTTGGAAGATCAAAGCAGCATGACTCCCAGCAGAGTCAATAGGGAACAAGCAGGTAAAATCTTACAAAACGCTTTCAAATTATCCTCCGCCTTCGATTCCCTACCCTCGCTGAAACCAGCTCCTGAAATATTTTACTGACTGTGTTGCTCTTGTCATTTCTCTGGAGGAAAGAGGAGCTTGCAGGAGCTGTGGGCTCAGGTTGGCAGCGATGCTGTCCCCTGGCTGCCCTGCTGTGCCTCCCCCGGGAGCTGGGCCCCGCTGGCCTTTGGTGCTTGCTCATGGGGAGAAGAGCTGATGTTTTTGTGCTCTGCACTGCCCCTGGACATGTTCAGAGAGCTCCCTTTGCCCTGGGGCTGTTGGAGGAAAGCCCCAGAGCCCTGGTCCTGTGTGGTGGGAGCTGCAGGGCTCGCTCTGCTCCTGCCACCTGCAGCATCTCCCAGCAGCACTGAGCCTCAGAGCCCGTCCTGTGACACCAACAGCCAGGAATAAAACATTCATCAATAAACACAGCACAAAAAACACCTTTTGTGAGGTCAAAAGGCAGAGACGAAATTGAAACCCCATCTCTTCAGTCCTCACCTGGACTTCCACCCATTCCACAAGTGTGGGCTTGTTGAATTATTTTTTCTAGGCTATGTGAGAGGAAATGTTTCTGGCCTGGCTTTCCTATTGATGCTAAATGTAGCTGTTTTCATTGTTTGGTTGATTATTCTCCGACGTCACAGTAATGAGACTTCACGTCTCATCCCAGAGAGCATTTGCAGGTAACATTCCCCAGCTCTCTGTGGCCATGGGAAACCTTTAAACAGTTAATTCCTTCATTCCCACAATGAGGATAATGATATCTGTACTACATAAATAGGTATTTATATGAAAAACTGCACACAGAGACACACATTTATGTCAGAAGCACTGAGCCCTCACTGTGATGTGCTTTACAAAGTGTTGTCAGGAGGTTTTTTTGCAAAATGCTGTAATGCTGTTAGATAATGGGAATAGTTGAAACATGAAATGTTCATCAGCAGCACCATTGTTGTTATTTTTTTACCTGACTGTGTGAAGAGACACAGAAATGAAGCAGTATTGATCCATAGTGATTTCACTGGTCCTAAACCAGGCTTTTGTTTAGCTGTCTGAGGAAAACAGGATGCCTTTTCTTCCATCTTTTTAATACCTTTTTTCCATGAATCTTCTTGATTTAACAAAGTGTGATCAATTTTCAGGCAGTGGTTTTTCTTGCACATCAGAATGCTTCACATCTAATGCTATAAATACAGGTGAGAATAATATCTTCAGCATTTTCTCACATCTAGTAGGGAAAGAAGGAAGTTCGAAGTAATGTTTACTTTGTGCACTGCAAACTTATTTAATTGCATACCAGCAGCATAAATTGCTCCACGTTAGTGCACTGAGGTGGTCAGGAAAGGGTGTGAGTCTGCTCTGTCCTCCTGGAGGTTCAGAGGAGGGGAGGATTTCACAGGGCTGTGTTCCCTGTGAAACGTATTTCCCACAACAGGACCTGCTTCTGTGATCAGTGCTGAACCTGAGGAGCAAAGATGAAATACTTGTGTCAAACCTGCATTTCTTGTAGATGACCTGCATGGACTGCAGACAGGAAAAGTTGTGCGTGCCATATCTCACTATAAAGCACAAAAATCGCTGGAATTTTCCAGCTGAGATGAAAGGAACATTTCCAGCTATGGAAAGCATTCTTGAAAGTAATTTGTCTAAGCAGATCTGAAATGTTACTGCAGTTGTTAATTATCGTGTTCCAGTCCTCAGTGGTCCCTGGAGTGGGAGAGCTTCCAGTCAGATCCTCTCTAGTTCAAATCCTTTTCTCCACTGATGTCACCAGGCCAATCTTCCCCATCCTGCACTTAATTGTTTCTATCCAGCTTTGCACTTTGCCCTTACCTTTCTTCAATCTCATCTATTTATTTCAGACAGTTTTCTACACTACAAAGATCATTTTGAATTCTAAGCTTGTTCTCCAGAGGACTTCTAACCCCTCCCAGCTTGGCATCATCTGCAAATTTAATGAAATTAATTAAATGAAAATTAAATTAAAGGCTCGCATTGACTTCAAGGGGCATTGGAGTGAACCCAAACTGTCTTACATCTTTCAGAAGTGGTTCAAGTGAAATACACTTATTGCTTCCCGGGCCATTTTTGTAAGGGAAAAAGACAGATGCCTGTTGAATAATTCAGGGTGCTCGTTGCTGACTGTGAGAGATTTAACTAATTTGTCAAAACGATGACCTCTGTTTGGAGCGAGTGGGTGTGGATGGTTTGTGTCCCTGGGAGATGCTGGGCTGGCTCAGCCCCTCAGCAGGGCTGGCTGAGGGGTGTGCTCAGGGTGGGAGCAGTGCTGGAAGGGCTCTGGCAGGAGCAGAGCTGTGTGCCAGGGCAGCACTGAGTGCCCCCAGCCCGCTCACAGCTCGGTGCTGCCCTGGTGCAGCCCCAGGCTGAGCTCAGCTTGGGCTGGTGGCTCAGGAGAGGACAGCAACCTCTCCCTGCCCAGTGAAAGGGTTCACTCCCATTCCAGTGCAGCCTCTGCAGTCGCTTTCACAGCAAGGGAGGTTTGGAGAACATTCTCTGGCTCTCCAGCCTGTCCGTGTGGGCTGGTGGCAGCTCCCACCTGGCACCTGTGGCTGCTGCTCTGCTGTTGGGGCACAGGCCTGCTCAGACATGCTTCTCTGCAAGTCATTCTTGCCTTAAAAAGGCATGGGACTCTTTAGGACTCTTTCAGAAAGTTTTCATGCTTTGCTGTTGCATTATTTTCCCCTGTCACTTCAAAGTGTTGGCCAACTTTCCAGTGCATGCATGAGTGAATGTATATTGCAACTGATTTTTCCTTTTGTTCCCTAAAGTGATGTTGGATATCTGAACACTTGCCAGAGGAGTAGAACTAGACTTTTCCTGGGCAAACTCTGTGGCAGAAGGAGGATCCTTAAAACTCTTTGAAGTCCCCTGTTACCAAGATGGAAATCTCTTTGTCCCTGTGGCTCTAAAGTCTGCCATTGCTGAGCACATTTCATCTCCTTTTGGCTGTGTGGAAGTGACTGAAACGCAGTGCCCTTGCTGGGGCGGTGTCTGAGCTCCACAAGTGATCTCAGAAGCATTTGGCCATTGTTCTGTTCAGTGCCAGCTGAGAAGTGGCTCAGCTCAAGTCGGTGCCTGCAGATCTGGGCTTGTGGGACACGGAAGTCTGAGTGCCCCGAGGAGTTCAAACCCCTCTCCTTTCATCCTGGTGTTCTCTGCTCACTGCAGGGGCTTTTCAGTCGCTTCTCCTGTGCAGCTCTCATCTCCTTTAAGTCTGGGGAGGTCTGGTCTCGTGCTTGGCTTGGGTCACATCAGTCCTCAGTAGTGTCCCTAATTAAAATGTCTGTCTAAGCCATTAGTGGCAGAAGTTAAAAACACAGATGTGCCTGTTTGGGGCAGGATCAAAGCTTACCAGGGGATGTCCCCCCCTGAGGGATGGAATTTGGCTCTCCTCAGGACAGCATCCCTGAGCAGCCAGTCCAGTTTGTGGCTGTGCCCTGCCCGTGGTGTGTCCTGCCGTGGCCTGTGGCACAGAGATGTCCAGGCTGTGGTGTCTGGGGACAGATGTGCAGCTGAATTACGTGGGCACAGCTCACACCTCCTAACTCGGAGCTTTTAGCGCTCAGCTGGCTCTGGGTGCTGTAACCTGCCCAGAGCTGGGGCACCCTGAGCCCAGGCAGCCCAGGTGTCCCTTGCAGGTGAGTTTGGGAAGGTTGGCAGAGGGGCCACCAGCAGCAGCAGCAGCAGCAGCAGCTCTCCTGCTCCACACCTTCCCCCTCCTGCCCACCCTCGTGTGCCGCCTTGGCAGGACCAGGCTTTGGCATCCCTTTGCAAAAGGGGAAATGTTGTTCCTGAGCCCTTGGTAACCACCTGTTGCTGCAGCACGAGCTGCATAATTAGAACTGACAATCCCTGTCTAGAGATTTCTTGGAAGCTGGAAAAATGAGAATGTTGTCAAAAAAAATAGCGATGCTTCCAGTCTGCCGTGCAGTGATGGAGATGAAAGATGAGTGAATCCAAGGAGGCAGAGAATACATCAGCCCAGTGCTTCTTTCTAACTCATTTAGAAGTCCAGAATGGTCTGGAAGAATTTACATTTCTCTTACAGCCTTAAAGAAAAAGCATTTTAAGCCAGCTTCTCTATTTCTTTTTCTTTGCAAAGAAAGCCAACAGCTGTTGGTTTGTTGGACCGAAGTTTAATAGCAGTCATGTGTAAAACTACAGTAAAGGCGGTAATTTCTTTTTTCATCCATTGATGCAGAAGAATTTTTGTATTTTATTTTGTTTGAAGCAATTTTCCATAAAGTTATGAAAACCCTTTAAAGGAGGATCTCACTTTTTCCAACAGGGAAAAAATAAATTGTAGTGGGTGTGTGGAGGGGCTGCAGTCCATGGGGATGTGCAGAGGAGCCTGCATCCCAAATCTGCACCTCCAAATCTGCACCCCCCAAATCTGCTCCCCAAATCTGCACCCCAAATCTGCACCCCCCAAATCTGCTCCCCAAATCTGCACCCCCCAAATCTGCTCCCCAAATCTGCACCCCAAATCTGCTCCCCAAATCTGCACCCCCAAATCTGCACCCCCCAAATCTGCACCCCCCAAATCTGCACCCCCCAAATCTGCTCCCCAAATCTGCACCCCCCAAATCTGCACCCCCCAAATCTGCTCCCCCCAAATCTGCTCCCCAAATCTGCACCCCCCAAATCTGCACCCCCCAAATCTGCACCCCAAATCTGCTCCCCAAATCTGCACCCCAAATCTGCACCCCAAATCTGCACCCCCCCAAATCTGCTCCCCAAATCTGCACCGCAAATCTGCACCACAAATCTGCACCCCCAAATCTGCACTCCCCAAATCTGCACCCCCCAAATCTGCACCCCCCAAATCTGCTCCCCAAATCTGCATCCCAAATCTGCACCCCCCCAAATCTGCTCCCCAAATCTGCTCCCCAAATCTGCACCCCCCAAATCTGCACCCCCCAAATCTGCACCCCAAATCTGCTCCCCAAATCTGCACCCCAAATCTGCACCCCAAATCTGCACCCCCCCAAATCTGCACCCCAAATCTGCACCCCCCCAAATCTGCTCCCCAAATCTGCACCCCCCAAATCTGCACCCCAAATCTGCACCCCCAAATCTGCACCCCCCAAATCTGCTCCCCAAATCTGCTCCCCAAATCTGCACCCCCCAAATCTGCCCCCCCCAAATCTGCACCCCCCAAATCTGCTCCCCAAATCTGCATCCCAAACCTGCCCCCCCAGAGCTGCCCCTGCCCTTGGGAGCAGCTGCTGCAGGTGAGGAGCTGAAGGCCCAAAGAACAGAAATTTGAATCAACAGAAAGATGCATTTGTGTAACTCCAGCACCTGAACTCTTCCTTGTTTCTCACAGATCAGGCTTCCCAAAACCCCTGTAAAACAAGGGGATGGGAGCCTTATTTCACAAATACATCAAAGGGAGATTAAAGGCCGGATTCTTAGAGAGGTTTAAGCACCAAACTCCTCTAGAGTTCAGTGGGAGTTTAGCACTTCAGTATCCTTCGGGGTATTGATCTCAATAAATTACCCACAGGCAGCTGTAAGTGTGTGAGGGAGCTGGGAATTGTTCCCAGGCTTGTGGGAAGGTTGTTCTGTGCCTTTCCGACCCTCCCTGCACTGGGAATAGCTCTGTTCACTGTGCCAAAGGAGTCCATGGGATTGGAGTTTAATTGAGAACAGTTCCATCGTGATGATTTTGTTTTGATTTGTGGCCCCAGCTGATTAAGGCTTATTGGGGAAAATTTGGCAGGGTTTATTCAGTCAGAATGTGTAGTCCTGTAAGGCAGCTTCGTGAAATGATGCTAATTTCCTTGGAATTTCATCTCTGACAGAAGAAAAAAAGAAGAAAAGGATGCTACCAGCTTCTTGTTGTGTCAAGGAAACAACTTGTTTTGACATTTCCAAAATGAAATGTTTTGATTTTTTTCATTTTAAAATAACTTTTCCCTTGATGTTGTGGTATTTTTACATAATTTTAATCATTTGAAATTGAAATGAAACTGAATTTCGTGACCCAAAAATGAAAGCAGATGTAGGTGTCTGGTGAGAAGCAGCACTCATCCTGCAGCGCCGTGGGGAGGGGACACAGCAGCAGGGACACGTCAGGGGTCAGTGGGGACAAGCTCCTCAAAGGCAGCCCATGGGCACAAAAAAATCACAGGTGAGCACACAGAGACCTAAAAACCTGTTCACAAAGGGCTGGGCAGAAGCTGCTCCTCTCTCACAACCCCAGTAAATGCAGAAAATCTGTGCAAATCCCCAGCGCAGAGAAGAGCTGCCCAGGGAAACAGGGGCAAAAAAAACCACGGGAAGGAAAAACCCGCGGGGGTTTTATCCGCCAAGCCTTGATTTTAAAAAGCAAAAGGTGATTCCTGAGGAGAGACTGTTAATGAGGGGATTTGTCAGTTGGTAACACCGACACACAGCGGACGCTGTGTCAGATCACAAAGGAGCTGTTAAACTTGCAGTGCAGCTGGATGTTTGCCCAGAATTGTGAGTCCTTTTAAAATGTCCCATTGCATGTTTCACTCGGGTATGTTCGGCTGAACATAATGTATTGATGTTTGCCACAAAGCTGCACAACAAACCAGAATATTTCTTAGGAATTAAGTGATATTGGAGTTCTCTTAATCAATGTGCTCTGTGAGATGCTTCAGGTGGATTAGTGGAATGGAAAACATTTCTCATGTGCACAGGTCTCTGCTGGCACCTGTTTACAGCAGAGCTAGGTGGGCGTGCATGGGGGCACTGTGGGAAGCCTGGCAGCAAACACCACCCTGCAAAACCAGGGGAGATGTTTGTCTCTGGTAGAAAAAGCAGATACAGCTGTGGATGCAGCGATTTTTGGTGTGGTGCTGCAGGAAAACCTCTGCAGAACGGTGTTGGTGTTTGAAGGGGGGCACTTCCCAAATTCAGAGCAGCCTGTGGTTTGTCCGAATGCGCAGAGTTCCTGTGTGTCACCTGAGAGCTGCTCTAGTGAGACCCTTCTGCACTGAGCAGAGAGCTGGGGAGGATGATGGGCTGAGAGGTCTGGAGGCTCATCATTTCATAGGATGGTTTGGGTTGGGAGGGACATCAGCAAGGTCCCCCCAGCCATGGCAGGGACATCTCCCACTGTCCCAGGTGCTCCCAGCCCCATCCAGCCTGGCCTGGGCACTGCCAGGGGTCCAGGGGCAGCCCCAGCTGCTCTGGGCACCCCGTGGTAAAGGGAAGAATTCCTTCACAATATCTAATATCATGCCCTCTTTCAGTTTAAAACTGTTCCCCCTTGTTCTGTCATCTATCACCTTTGAAAGGGGATTTTCAGATTCTGTCAAATACTTCAACCCCCGCAATTAAAATTCAAAATATTTTAAATTAAGAAGACCTTATTCAGTGTAAATCCCACCAAATGGGGAAAGCTTTGGTGCAGGTGATGCAGGTTAAAGCCTGTCTGGAATCAGTGAGCAGGGTCAGGCCATGCTTTCAGGAGCTGCCCAGCGTGGGATGTTTGTCCTGCTGGACCTGCAGGAGGAGCATCCCTAAACTCGGTCCCGTTTGCATTCACTGTTTCTTCCCGGGGAAGGGAATCCAGCCTTTCCTCTGCAGCACGGGATGCTGAGATTATCCCGATTCCAGCAGCAGCCGGGTGCTGTTACAGATGTGCTGCTGCCATCGCCTCTGGGGACGGTGATTCCCTCACCTCGGCTCCCCAGCAGGCCGGACTGGGACAGGTCCCTTCAGGAGAGGGCTGAGATCAGAGCTCTTATCTCACCCCGCATCCTTTGGGCTGGGCTCGGTTATCTCAGAGCATCTCCCTCGGGTGATTAAAGGCGACTCCGCCTCCCCCGAGTCATTTGTAAGTGACTTATAGAGCTAATAATGGCCTCATCCTTTTGTACCTTGGTACACAGCTTGTGTTCTGAAGTCTTTTATAGCTCAAATGAGCTGCTTTTGCTTATTTATTTCCCACCTCATTCATTTTTAATGGTTAGCAGAGGCTCCCCCATTCTTCTTCTGACAGCAGTGATTTAGGCAGGGCTCATTATCATAACTTAGGTTACTAAATATCCCCATTTGTGCTGGTAGACCAAGGGAAATGTGTGCAGTGCTAAATCAGAGGAGATCCCAGGAGCTTGCCCCGGTGGCAGGGCTGTGTTTGAAGCGTGTGTTATGTACAGAGAGCGCTTGAAGGGGGAAAGATCATTTACAGCAGCATGGATGGGGCACAGAGTCACAGAGTGATTCCAAAATACAGATTTCTGTGTGGAAATACCAGAGGCTTTCCTTCCCAACTGGCCACCCTTGACATGCATAGACCTAAACTGCTCAAAATACATTTTATTTTCAAAGATTTATTAGCTGTGACTTCCTCAGAGTTCCAAGCAAATTACTGTTGCAGGAAAGCAGTTCCTGTGAGGCTTTACTGTTATCCCATGGGAATTTAATAATGATAATGAGGTGGGGAAAGGCTGTTACGGTTATTTCTGAGAGCTGACAGTGAGATGCTGCGTTCCTCTTCTGGGAGTTCCGACGTACATTCCCCTTTCCCTCCTGTTAGGTCTTTGGATTCTGCTCAGCCCAGGGCTGACACAGGGTTTATGGGACCAAAGGAATTCCAGCCACACATTCACATCTCCCACAGACAGCCTGCACACCAGGGGAGTGGGAACAGCAGTAAAATCCTTTCAGGAAAGGGATGGGAACTGCGCTCACTGGAGCAGTGGATGCAGGAGGTCGGTGTGACAGGGCTGGGTGGGATTCGTGAGAGGCTTGACTGCTCCTTCCCACGTTTTCCCCAGGCTGGCTAAAGTCCTGCTACAGGCCCTCCAAGGGTTTAGTGTGTTCTTCCACAGATAATGAGAAATAAAAGATGAGAAATTAGTAAAAAACTCATTTCTCTGGTTTGTGATCACAGCCCAAGAGCGTACAGAAGGTGTAGAGGACAAGATGATCCCTTTTCAAACAACACAAACAGGCTTTGGAATACACCTAAGGAAGAAGTGCCTTGGAGCAGCAATGCCCCTGGCAGTGTTTGTCTGTGCTGGGGTGGCCCAGCAGCCTCCCCTGCAGGGCTGCAGGGATGGAGGGATGCAGAGATGGAGGGATGCAGGGATACAGGGCTGCAGGGATGCAGGGATACAGGGCTGCAGGGATGCAGGGATACAGGGTTGCAGGGTTGCAGGGCTGCAGGGATACAGGGATGCAGGGATACAGGGATACAGGGCTGCAGGGATACAGGGATACAGGGATACAGGGATACAGGGATACAGGGCTGCAGGGATACAGGGATACAGGGATGCAGGGCTGCAGGGATACAGGGATACAGGGCTGCAGGGATACAGGGATACAGGGCTGCAGGGATGCAGGGCTGCAGGGATACAGGGATACAGGGCTGCAGGGATACAGGGATACAGGGATACAGGGATGCAGGGATACAGGGATACAGGGATACAGGGATACAGGGCTGCAGGGATACAGGGATACAGGGATACAGGGATACAGGGATACAGGGCTGCAGGGATACAGGGATGCAGGGATACAGGGATACAGGGATGCAGGGATACAGGGATACAGGGATGCAGGGATACAGGGATACAGGGATGCAGGGATACAGGGATGCAGGGATACAGGGATACAGGGATACAGGGATACAGGGATGCAGGGATACAGGGATGCAGGGATACAGGGCTGCAGGGATACAGGGATGCAGGGATACAGGGATACAGGGATACAGGGATGCAGGGCTGCAGAGATGCAGGGATACAGGGATGCAGGGATACAGGGATACAGGGATACAGGGATACAGGGATGCAGGGCTGCAGAGATGCAGGGATACAGGGATGCAGGGATACAGGGATGCAGGGATACAGGGATACAGGGCTGCAGGGATACAGGGTTGCAGGGATGCAGGGATACAGGGATACAGGGCTGCAGGGATACAGGGATACAGGGATGCAGGGTTGCAGGGATGCAGGGTTGCAGGGTTGCAGGGCTGCCAGCTGTGCTGTGGGCTCAGTCTGGCACCCAGAGCTGCCCAGCTGTGGGGCCGGACACCGCCTGCTCCCAGCGAGGATCACAGCAGTGACTTCAGTCCCTTCTGGGGGTGTGAATTCAGCACTGAGCACCCTGCAGTGTTCCCTCTGCACCTTCTGCAGCGCTGATGATTGAACTCCACACCCTCCTCGCCTGAAGCTGCGTGTTGGGGACGGACACGGTGCCCTCGGGAATGTCACTCGTGACCCTGTGCTGTGCTGGCAGTGAGGGACAGACCTCTGCCCTCATCAGATGTGTGTGTGTGTGACTCACAGGAAGCTGTCTTAGCTGTTCACTCATGGAAGAAAAAGAGGGGGACCTGCAGGAGCCAAAAGAAAGCCAAAACACTTTCATAAGCTACCAAGTTCATGGCCAAAAAAGCCATTCAAAGCTCAGTCCCTCAAGAGATAAAAGCCCCCTGTACTGAGAGAATTTCTGGAGCATCTTGTGAACGCTAGGTACAGTCTCCCTTAATTAATGGAAGTTAGCTCAGTGTAGTTGAGTGAAAAGCTCCAGTGACACAAAGCCTAGAAAAGCTTCAGCAAGGGAGAACAGCACCAGAAGGGTTTAATGGCATTATAATGTCCTTGAATTACAGTGGCCACAACACAGAGATGTATTCCAGCAGTGCATTAGCAGTAAAAGAAAATCTACTCTTTCTCTCTTGAGCCCTTGTCACCTTCACTGAGAGCTAGATCTGCTGTCCCTGAGAAATCAGAGCTCAAAGGCAGGGGGAAGGGGAAATGAGAGATGGGAGGGAGTCCCTGGATCTTGGGAAGAAAACAGATTGTTTTCCCCCACAGATCACACACCCTTGCAGCTCCTGTTGGGTTTGAGGAGGTGTTGGCTGGCTCTGGGGGTGGCTGCTGCATGGCTGGGTGCTGCACCCTGCAGTCCCTCGCTGCTGGAGCTGGGTCAGACAGAGCTGCGGGCACTGCTGGTCCCCAGGGCCCGTCTGGGGCTCCATGTGCTGCTCTGGGAGCACATCCCCTGCCCAGACAGCCCTTCCTCCTGCCCCTGTTCATCCTGCCAGCCCCAGCAAACTCACTGCACAGGACCCCCCTCTGTCCCAGTCAGCAGCGTGGAAAACACCCCCAGGAGAGACCCCCAGCCTCGCATTTTCTGCTCCCCCCATCTCTCCTTCCCCTGTGCTGGAAGATGAATGGCTGGGATGTGCCTGCAGGAGCAGGGGCATGGCTAATCTGTCTATTGATGACCTGTTTGTGAATGTGCTGGCCTGATTTATGAAAATGTCCTGTACTTTGCCCCGTGTTTTGATGTTGCTGTGTTAGGACTGCATGCAAACTGCAGCAGAACAGTGATGCTTATTCATTCAAACACTGAAGGGCTGGCTGGGAACTCGGTGAGCTCACAGCTGCTGCTGACTCCACTCTCAGCCAGGGAAACAGGCACAAGCAGCTATCCCAAGCGTGGGCATTTCTTTCCTCACCATCAGTTTGTTCTAGAAATCATAATCTTGAAGGCACAAGGTCATGGTATTTATTTAATCGTTCATACACTAGTTTTTTAGGGATGGATTCTTTTTTTTTAACTCTTTCTGTGCAGTAATAATAACAACTTTTCCCTGATAAAGTTGGAATTGAGTTCTCTGCCTGCTAAATATTCTTTCTCTTGTTATTGCTGGAGCATTAATGAATTTAAAATCAGAGAGTCTGATTGCCATCTCTGACCAGCACAATTCAGCAGTCACCTCTGTGGCCTGGGGGAGTCTGGGTTGAGTTCCAGCATTATAGATATTATATATATGATATATTATATATAGATATAATATAGCTATATTATATATATACAGTTCCAGCTGTGGCTGAGCTGCTCTTCACGTGCTCACAGACTAATAAAAACAACAGTCCCATCAAAAGGCAGTGCTCAGAAAGGAAGAGAGCAGAGCCTTACCCAGGCAGGAGGAGGTTTGGCAGGTGCCCTGGTGAGTGCAGAGCAGGGGACACAGGGGACACACAGGGGACACACAGGGGACACAGGGGACACACGGGGACACAGGGGACACAGGGGGACATGCAGGGTCCTGGCTCTCTGACACCCTGGGGCTGCCCTGCCTTCAGCTTTTGCTGTTTCCTCCCAGGGGGATCAGCTCTTGGAGGCTCTGCCCAGTTCCCTTCTCACCGGTGTCTCAGGGGAAGGAGGGGAGGCAGAAAGCAGCAGACAGAGCTCATCAGCACATGGGAGACTTGGCTGCTGTGAGAACAGCACTCAGAACACAAGAAGACAACAGGGATAAGCACAGTGCCAGCAAGCAGCAGATTCCCACTTCCAGAAGCAAGGTGGGAGAAGGAGCAGCTGTGCCAGGCACTGCCTGAAGGGTTTCTCTCCTCTTGGGCAGCCCCTGCAGCGAGGAAGCAGCAGCTGGATCCTGCCCTGAGAGCAGGAATCTGGAATGTGCTGTTCCTGCAGGCTCACATGGAGCTGCTCTGCCAGCCTGGGAGCAGCTTTGGGAGGCAGAGGATGTACCCAGTGCCAGAACCCAGCCCTGGCTGTGCTCAGCCGCCTGCTCTGAGCTCCTCCCCTCGTGTCTGGAGGGCTTTTGACAGCAGCTGGATTTCCCTGCTGCACAACATTGAGACAGGCTCCTGACAGGAGCTGCTGGGAGCTGGTGTAAAACAGGTTTACAGGAGACAATCCCAAAAGCCATAAATCTGCCTGAAAACAAACTCCTTCCTTTGCTGCCAAAACCTCAAGAGTCTGCCCTTAAAACCCTTGGCTTGGAAGGGAGGCATTGCAAGAGCCCTGGTCACCTTTCTTGGTGAGTTACCTGGGCTCAGACAATGGTAACAGGATGGAAATGCATCTGCTGTGGATCTGTCTGTGAGGGGATTGTTGTTGTTTAAAGATAATAACATTAGGAATGCCAATTATCCTACAGAAGTTGGTGATATTTAAATATGATTTAAATTCATTCAGCATTTAAACAAGAAAGTAGAAAATGGCATTAAATTCAGACAAGGATGAGACTATACATTCCAGAGTGAGAAATATTAAATACATTGATGGAATGGAATAGAAGGTCTGGCTGGTAATGGATTGTGAAAAGAGTTCAGGGTTCTAATAGATCATTCCTTCAGATCATCAGCACGGTAAAGTGGTAGTTAATAAATTATTTGACGTGTACATTTACTCATATATTTTAACTAAGTGTAATGAACAGGTCCTGTCAGCTCACCTAGATCCTTGCAGTAACTGCTAAATTGCTTGAGTGAGATTTACTAACTCTCTGCAATATTGATGTGCAGAGCTGCAGGTGATAAATAAAGTGCCACCAGGACTGGCCTGAGCTCGTGCTGCAGTGCTGTGCAGGCCCTGCCAGGCCCTGGCCACCAGGGAGCTCTTCCCTGGCATCACTTCTGCTTGGCACCAGCCTGTGCCTGTGACTCTTGAGGAGCTCTGTCCTGTTCTGGGCTGGGTTAGAGAGCTCTGTCCCTGTCAGTTGTTTCTGTAGCTGTTCTGTGCCTGTGACTCTTGAGGAGCTCTGTCCCATTCTGGGCTGGGTTAGAGAGCTCTGTCCCTGTCAGTTGTTTCTGTAGCTGTTCTGTGCCTGTGACTCTTGAGGAGCTCTGTCCTGTTCTGGGCTGGGTTAGAGAGCTCTGTCCCTGTCAGTTGTTTCTGTAGCTGTTCCTCCCCAGGGGATGGGGTTCCTTGTGCTGCACACAGCGGAGAGCAGGACTGGGGAGTCTGGCTGAGCTCTCCCTGCCTTTATCCTAGATCTGTCCTGCTGCGGATTAAGGACCAAGAAAAAGCTGTTCCCTTATCTTAGATTTTACTAGAAGTGTTTATAGCAGGAAAACCAGCCTGTTAAAATGATGCTGAATTATACAGGCTATTAAGGGCACACCAGGCACCTTTCTTGTTATTCCTAGCTGTCCTCTGAACCTGGAGCTAGTTTAAACCTAGATCCTTTCTCTTCCTCCCACTCACTTACCCAGCATGTGGTGAACTTTATAATTAGTGAAGAGACTCATTAATTTATTTTTTTTTCCCCTTCTCCTTTTTATTTTCAGGTTTCTGACAGATGTGACTATGTCTTTGTCAATGGGAAGGAAATGAAAGGCAAAGTGAATGTCATAGTTAATTTTACTTACCAGCATCTGAGTGCCCCTTTAGAAATGACAGTCTGGATTCCTCGTCTCCCGCTGCAGATAGAGGTCTCTGACACAGAACTAAATCAGATCAAGGGGTGGAGAGTCCCCATCATCTCTAATAAGAGGTAGGTTTCATTAGAGGATGTTCATTCTGGGCTGTGCACTTGCCAGGGACCTGTCAGGGCCAGTGGATCTGAACATGCTCATTTGGCCTTAATGCAATTCTGCTGTAAATTTGAAGGTCACCAGACATTTATTCAATAGTCTCCTGCACTGGACTTGGAAGGGAAATGGAAGCTGCAGGTTGCATGAATCTAGATTGGAAATCAATTTCCTTTTGTAGCACTAATGACTGAGATGGGAAGAGCTAATTGGTCAAGTTAGGCAGGCTCAGCCACGAGGCAGCAAGGAGACATCAGCAAGAGCCAGCTCTGGCGGGGCTGGTCGGTCTCCAGCCTCTTCACAGGTCCTGGCAGCTCATGGATCCATTGCCAGTGGTCACAGTTAGCACACAGCTGTTTCACACCCCTGTCAGGTTCAGTGGCACTGCTCAGCCCCAAAGTCAGGACACAGAGCTTTCAGACACTGTCAGTGCCTGTGGGACAGAGGATGGGTGAAGCAGGGCAGAACTGTCTGCATCTGCTGTCAGTGTTACCAAGAGGAACAAAGTGATGAAGTAGGTACTTGGTATTCCCACCTGCAAATGAAGACATTCATTACAGGTTTCTGTTAGCATCAAAGACGTTTTGGTGGAGATGTGATTTCAAATTGTACTGTACGGAGAGGGATGTGTGTGTAGGTGCAGAGCAGATTTCCATGGCAACACAAAGATGTTTATGGGAAGATCCAGAAAGAAAAGAAGTGTGAAGGTCCTAAAAGCAAGGACTTGGCATGGAAAACAATGGAAGGTGCTTGGGGAGGGCAGAGCTGGGAGATCTCAAGCGCTGTGTTTGAGTTATGGACACGGGAAACAGGGTAAAAGTGGGAGAAGCTGCAGGAAGCAGCGTGGTCCCACGAGCAGGCTGCAGACAGGCCAGCAGCAGCTGCAGTCCTGCTGCAGCTCCCAGCACAGCTGAACGTTCCCTGTTGTTGTCCAGGCCGGCCAGGGACAGCGATGACGAGGACGAGGACGAGCGCAGGGGCAGGGGCTGCACCCTGCAGTACCAGCACGCCATGGTCAGGGTGCTGACGCAGTTCGTGGCCGAGCCCCCCGAGCCTGGGGCTCAGCTCAGCTTCCTGCTGGGCTCCGACTGGCAGCTGGACATCACCGACCTGGTCAGGGACTTCATGCAGGTGGAGGAGCCCAGGATCGCCAGGCTGCAGGACGGGCAGGTGCTGGTTGGGCTGGAGCTCGGAATGACAACCATCCAGGTAGGGCAACGTGTCCCTGTCCTCCCTTGGGTCACCTCCCTGGGCATGGGGGAGCCAGCACTGACAGCAGCAGCTGCAGCCAGCAGCTTCTGAATGGAACGGAATTGAAGAGAGAAGACATGGAAGAGATGGTTTTCTCTCCTTGTCTGGTGCCCCAAAGTGTAGATGATGGCAGTTTTATTTCATGTAACCCAACCTATGCATTGGGAGGCTGCTTTTGAACCTGGAGCCAGGATTTGGGTTATCACAAGGCTGGAACAGCTCAGCCTCCTCCCAGCCTGCACTGACAGAGCAGAGGGTAAAGTGAAAATTAACCAGTGCTGGTTAAGGAAGTGAGACTGAAATATTAATCCAAATATTAATTAAAAGAAAAGAAAAAGGAGATGGGGAGAGAGATTATTTCAGTGAAACTGAAGTAAAAAACAACAAACAGTAGAACGGGGAAAAAAATCTCTCTCCAAACAAGCTTATCATCCCAAACTGTCCAAGCAGAACACAACCACCACACCTGTGGATAACGAGGCTGTCAAGGCTGGAGAAATGAGACTTGAGATTTTTGTCTTTCTGCAAAATCTGCAGAGATTTTCTGAATGCCTTTCTAAAGCTCTGGAACTTACAGTGCTCCAACCAATGCACATAAAACTGTGGAAAGAAAAATCCAAGGGTAAAAAGCTGAGAGCAAGTTGTGTTTAAAGAATATCTCTTATAAGCTGCTTCAAAAATGCTCTGTACCCTGTATGGATCATTAAATTCAACTCGCTTGCTAATGAGCATCTTGGATGTCATGTATCACTGCACTGACCTCTGTGTGTATTTTCTTAACCAAAACAAATCCTCTCTGTCAATTTTGCATTCAGTACCATGAGAGGTTATTGTAGAAATACATTACCCTTCCTTTCCACAGGATAGAAATAAATACCATTTATTCAGTGGATTTTGTACAAAACTAAAGACTGCATTCTACTTTTGCCACCTCAGAACATGAGGATTAATCGAATACTTGTATTTCACATGAAGTTTACATTTACAACTGGTCCTACATGTGAGGCAGATGTGGTTATTCCATTTACAATTACCACATCTGAAGCAGATGTGGCTGGCACATTGCAGAGGGGAATGGCACAGCTGATTACAGCAGGTAAAAGTGTTACAAGGCCCCTGTTATTGCAGAAGAGTTACAAAATGTGAGTAGCCCTTTTTAATCATGTTTTAATAGTGTCTGCTGTGAGAAATTCCTGCCATTAGCATAAACACCCCTCATCTGTGTCCCACCAATTCTGCGTGGTTATTTTACGTGTGCTGTACAAACAGCTGTCGCTAACTTCAGTTTTTCTTTCCAGATACTGTCCCCCCTTTCAGATGCCATCTTGGCTGAGAAGACAGTGACAGTGCTGGATGAGAAGGTGACAATAACTGACCTGGGGGTGCAGCTGGTGACGGGACTGTCGCTGTCCCTGCAGCTCAGCCCGGGGAGCAACAGGGCCATCTTCGCTACGGCAGTGGCACAGGAGCTGCTGCAGTCCCCAAAGCAGGTATGGGCCCAGCTGGGCTGTGTGCAGGGAGCTGCTCTGACTCACTGCCTCTGACATTTCCAGCTGCTGCCATCGAGCACATTTTTACTAACAGTGTGCTGATGAAACATTCTGCTTATGGGACTTTCCTGAAGGCCACCAAGGGCTCTAAACAGAAAAACAAAGATCTCACGAAAAGGGCACTGTGTTTTAACAGCCCCAGGCACCAAACACCCCATAAATAACAGGCAGTGAGGTGTCAGAGTGGAGCAGCAGTGGTGCACACACACACACACACACACACACACACACACACACACATCCCTTTTCTGCCCCATCCAGCACCCCCTGGATCCCAGCACATCCTGCCATGTTCATCCTCCCACCACAGGTATCCAAATCAAGCCTTTAATGCCACCTTTACATCAGAAAGTGTCTCATGTTGTGCCAAACTCTTCTTCCTTTAGTGACTTCCTGTGAGCACTTGAAGAAGTCAGGGAACATCCCTTTCATTCTGATTCATTACTAGAAGATGAATCAGCATCACTGACTCATTTCCTGATTCATGATTTCATAAACCATTTTTTTCCCCTTATTACTGTTAGTTCCTTTTTAGGGAGCCAGCAGTTACCAAGGGCTTTTGGACTTTGCCATGTCCTCATACCCCTGCTTGCTCTTTGTCCTTGTGCTTCTGTACACATTTGAAATTTAAACTTTTTTTTTCAAACCAAATCCATCAGTCTGGGACTTTCATCAAGGATGCACTGGGCTGTTAGCACTTAAGCATGTTCTGAGCTTTAAAGGTAAATGATCATGGCATGCACATTTGAAGTCTGGCCAACTGCTGAGGTACTTTAATTCATCATGGGGTCTTATCCTTGGGATGCAGGATGAGAAATAATGCAGAGCTGCTGTCTTTATAGGGTGATAAAATCAGGCTCTCACAGTGTTCCAGGAGTCAAGAAATGGATGCCAGGCAGGCTGAAGGAAGGCCAGTGAGCTGATCCATGACACGGGGGGTTGAACAAAGTGCCCTGAGCCAGGCAGGAGCAGGGTTGGTGCCAGGCAGTCCCACTGTGTGCCCAGCTCTGGAATCTCAGTTCCCAGCAGTGGAGTCTCTGGATGAGGGGCAGCACTGGATCCACACTAACCCAGAGAGGGGACTGTGCCCTCCAGCCTGACTCTGTTTGAAAGGCAGCTGGGTCCCTCCATTGCTCAGGACATGATTTCAGAGCACAGTCCCTGTGAGCAAAGCAGTGCAAAGTTATTAAATGATTATGCAGGTTTAAGCAACACAGTGGGAGGATGAGAGCTGATGACATAAATTCTATGCAGCCTTCAAGAAACATCCAAAGATTAATAAACACAAAGCTGGGATTTATGACAGTGTCAGCAAAGTCTTAGGGCTCTGTCCTGAAATACAGACAGAAACAAATCTCCCATTGAAGCAGGGGGAGCTTTGTGGCTCTGAGGATTTCGGAATCAGGCCAGGACATTCTGCACCATACAATCCCAAAAGACTGGAAGCTTATTCTCCATGCTCTGAACAGGTGAATGACTATGTGCTACGAGCAGTTTAGAGGATAACCATATGTGTTTATTCTCCGTACATTTGTGGAGTTAGAACGTAAATACTGTATGAAAAACTGCTTATTTAAAGAAACAGGACTTTTCACAGTTTTCACAAGTTAATTTGCTGGTTGGGTGTCTGTCTCTCTGTCTGGCAGGCTCTCAGAGCAAGGTGATCCCAGCTCTGACCAGACAAAGGCTCAGACAGCAGAGACTGCACTGCTGGAGCCAGGTGTGTCTGGTGGGGATGCTCCAGTGCAGATATCCCAACCAGGACAAGTCCAACCATCAGAAGCTGCAATGAGATTCCAGGACAGCAACCTGAATTTTGTCTGTAAATGATCAATTGATGAATACAAAGATTTTTTTCAGGTGGCACAACAATTTTCAATTGCCATTTGAGAGTACTTAGAGGACCTGATTTTCAGAAATGGGTGAGCGCATGTTTTGGGAAATTTAAAAATACTTTAAAATGTTTGAAGTGAGAAGCCCAAAGTCAAGGACCCAGGAAAGCTGCAGCATTAGGCACGTTCTTAGTACCCAGGTTGGATTCATTTGCATTCGGTGAAAGCCACCACGCACACTGGAGTACACAATCTGCATTGCTGTGACACAAGATGAAACTTTATTATTGTCTTGCTTTTAATTGCTAACAAGCGTAAAAATTACCCTGGCCATTTCCTAAAGAAGCAACTGATTGTTTTCCTCTGCTTATACGATCTGCTAATGTAATTTGAGGACAGAAATGAAGGAGTGAAGGTATGGAGTCGTGTGTGGACCTGTTGGCTGTATTAGCTATCTTTTAACATGTGCTTTGTGTAATAAGAGTAGACTTTGTATTTTAAGCAGTTTAGAAATAATGTTGGGGTTTTTTTTTTATTTAAATATACAATAGTAAATGATCTCAGTCACTGGTAATGCTTCCTGACATGCAATTTATTCTGGTGCTGAAGTGGATTCTGCAGAGCCCAGGGGATACGGCTCCTTTAAGCACCTTTGTGGAAACAAATCTTGTTATCAACGAGTGTTTTAGACTAGTATTGCTCTTCACATCTTGACAAGATATGAATTCCACTGCTCTCCCTATTTATTTGTGTTTGATCACTAATGGTGTGTGGATCTGGTGAGGAGGAGGGAACACACCAGAGCACAGCACGTTTCCCTGGACGATCACTCTGAGTGAGCGTGTGTTTTATATATTACAGGAAGCAGCCATCAGCTGCTGGATCCAGTTCAGTGATGGATCTGTCATGCCCCTGGATATTTATGACTCCAAAGACTTCTCCTTGTCAGCCACCTCCCTGGATGAGAAGGTGGTGTCCATCCACCATGACCCCAAGTTCAAGTGGCCTGTGATTGCTGCTGAGACCGAGGGCCAGGGGACCCTGGTGAAGGTGGAGATGGTGATCAGTGAATCCTGCCAGAAATCCAAAAGGAAGAGCATCCTGGCTGTTGGGAGTGGCAGCATCAAGGTCAAGTTTGGGCAGAGCGACGCCAACCCCAACATCAGTGACAGCAAGCACAGGGGCGCCGGCGTCCACCTGGAAAACCACGGCAGCGACCGGCGCCAAAAAACCAGCTGGCAGGAGAGAGGAGGGGATGGGCAGTACTACAGCTCCTCCATGGGCCACGAGCTGGGCAGGGGCACCACCACCCACAGGTCCATTCTGAGCAGGAAAGAGGACAGGGAGAGCCTCCTGGATGATGACAGCCAGAACCTGCCCGTAGACTTCACCAGCTTCCCCGCCCAGGTGGACCTGCCGAGGGACAGCGGGGACTCGGAGGAGAACGAGCTGGTGCAGACACCCCGGGGCCTCAGCGACCTGGAGATCGGGATGTACGCTCTGCTGGGCGTCTTCTGCCTCGCCATCCTGGTGTTCCTCATCAACTGCGTCACGTTCGCTCTCAAGTACAGGAACAAACAAGTTCCCTTTGAAGAGCAGGAGGGCATGAGCCACTCTCATGACTGGGTTGGGCTGAGCAACAGGACAGAACTCCTGGAGAACCACATCAACTTCTCATCCCAGCAGGATGAACGTATCACAGCCATTGACAGGGGAGTGGACTACGAGGAGAGCAAGTATCTCCTCAACACAACTGCCACCACCAATATCAATGGACAGTCTTTCAGGTCTCCTGAGTCCCCATTCAGTGAGGGGAAAGAACAGAAAAGTGAACCAACCACATCTCCTACCTCTAAGAGGAAACGGGTTAAATTCACCACCTTTACCACCATCTCCTCTGATGATGGGTGTCCAACTGTCAACTCCATCCTGATGAGCAATGAGGATGACATTAAATGGGTCTGCCAGGATATGGACCTGGGGGAGTGCAAAGAGCTTAAAAACTACATGGAGAGATTACACGAAAATGCGTAATGAGACACAAAAGACTTTTTTGCTTTGGTTTCTTCGTTTGTTTGTTTTTCACTCACCTTCTGCCTTTAATTTTGGGTAGTGGGGCAAAATGTTGTATTCTAACAAGAATCAGCTGGTGGATAATAACTCAATGGAGCCCCAAGAAGCCACCCAAAAGCAGCTGGGAGAGCAGAGATCCTGGACAGCTCTTAAAATTCAAGTCTTCTCTGTGCTCAGAGATGGAAGTGAGAGATGTGTGTGGTTTTTTGATACACAGTAACATGAAAAAAAAAATTAGAAAAATAATACGGTCTCATTCTCTGTGCTTTCCCAGGAAATCAATAAATATAACAAACTCCAGTGCAGTTTGGATATTACAAAGCTCACACAGCTCTACTGTTCCATATTGCAAGCTTTGGTTAAAAAATTGCTCTCAGAATAAATAGATCCATGCAAAGAGCGTGTCGCTCGAGCCACGTGCAGAGAATATCCATCCAGGAACATTCATTTAAAGCTGACAAAAACCAACAGCGTGAAGGAAGCAGCTCCCAGAGCTGAGGAGTCGTGGGTTTCCAAAGAGTCTGGAGGGGATAAAGGCGTAACTGGGCTGTTTACAAACCAGCATGTTTGCCTCCCAAGCACTGACAATGGATACACAGATACAGTTCAAACTGAAACTCTCTTTTTAAGTAGATGCCAAGGTAATAAACTTTGCCAGCCAATTTTCGGTATTTCTTAATTTGTAAAATAGGAGAAGATATAATCTATACTCAGAATATCGCTCATATTAATGAAGGTCTGTTTTGGAAAGTTTGAGAGAATGAGCTATTTTTAAAAGTCCACTTTATCTGATTGTCCTGTTTTGAATTTGTATTCCCAGCCCTTTCCCTGGAGCTCCCCATCTGGTATCCTGAGGGCACTTCCCAGATCAGTCAGCCTTGGAAGCTGTGGTCCCTTTCCCTTTCCCTTTCCCTTTCCCTTTCCCTTTCCCTTTCCCTTTCCCTTTCCCTTTCCCTTTCCCTTTCCCTTTCCCTTTCCCTTTCCCTTTCCCTTTCCCTTTCCCTTTCCCTTTCCCTTCCCCTTCCCCTTCCCCTTCCCTCCCCTCCTGGCTGCTCCTGCCCAGCCCAGCCCTGCTGGTTCCAGTCTGTCCTGCCTTTCCAGGCTGTCCCTTCCCAAGCTGGCCCGGTCCCTGGGCTCAGAGCCACTTGTTCTGAGCTGGCCACCAGCAGCAGTCCCCTGCCCTGTGTCCAGTTGTCCCCTGCCCTGTGTCCAGTTGTCCCCTGCCCTGTGTCCAGTTGTCCCCTATCCTGTGCCCAGCTGTCCCCTATCCCATGCCCAGCTGTCCCCTATCCTGTGCCCTGCTGTCCCCTGCCCTGTGCCCTGCTGTCCCCTGTCCTGTGCCCTGCTGTCCCCTGCCCCGTGCCCTGCTGTCCCCTATCCTGTGCCCAGCTGTCCCCTATCCTGTGCCCAGCTGTCCCCTATCCTGTGCCCTGCTGTCCCCTGTCCCGTGCCCAGCTGTCCCCTGCCCCGTGCCCTGCTGTCCCCTGCCCCGTGCCCAGCTGTCCCCTGCCCCGTGCCCTGCTGTCCCCTGCCCTGTGCCCTGCTGTCCCCTATCCTGTGCCCTGCTGTCCCCTGTCCTGTGCCCTGCTGTCCCCTGCCCCGTGCCCTGCTGTCCCCTGTCCTGTGCCCTGCTGTCCCCTGCCCCGTGCCCTGCTGTCCCCTATCCTGTGCCCTGCTGTCCCCTGTCCTGTGCCCTGCTGTCCCCTGCCCCGTGCCCTGCTCTGGGGGTGCTCAGGTCCCCCCTCCTGGCCCAGCACGTTCGGAGGTCTCAGGGCAGAGCTGCACCCCCAGCACTGAGCCCTGCACAGCTGAACTCAGCAGATAACACTGCTTTCTCCCAGGGCTGATAATATCTTCTGTTTGCTTCTGATCACGATGTACATACGCTAGGATTTCAGTGATCACCCTTCCAGCCCTCAAACCAGGACTTTTCTCGTGGGGTCCAGCAGCAGCCCCCAAGGGCCAATGGCAAAGTGCCAAAGCACTAACTAAAATCCAGATGGTGGATTTTATATATAAAAATATTTCAAGTTCCCCTTTATTTTCTGGAGTAAGTCCTTGCCCCCTTTTTGTTAAGTCTTCCATCATTGAATCTAGGTTGCTCAGTTCAATACACACCCGCCCTCCCACAAACACTTAGATTGAATCCCTCTATATTTAGAATGTACTGTAGATTGTAAGAATGTAATATATATATTTATAAACATGCCAACTGTGAATAAAATTTGCATTTTAGTGGCTTCATCTTTTTTCCCTACTCTGAACGCCTCTTTCCTTTCACTGTCAGAGCATTTACCCTGAGAGAGCCTGGCAGCAGTACAGAGATGTGTCCTGTGATGGATCCAGGGAGGCTCATGGCACAATCCACTCACAGAATTTTACACTCTGCAGTGCTGGGGCAGAACATACAGCACCAACAACGTGTTATGCTGCAAATGTAGGTGCACCAAGCCACCCTTCCAAGATTTGAAACTATTTGAAATAAATCCACATGCTTTATTTCTAGCCTGAAAGCCCAATACGTGAGTTTCTGGGTTTGGGTTCTGGTTTTCTTCTCTTGGGAAGGTCCACATTCAGCTGAACACCTTTTAAGGCAATTTTAGTGAGTAAATAGAGAAATGTGCCCAATACTTTGGAGATCAGATGGTCTTTTCTTTTTTTCAGCACCTCTGCTCAAGCCTTGATGACCCAGTGCAGGATGAGTGCAGCAGTGCCAGCACAAGTGCAGCAGTGCAGGACAAGTGCAGCAGTGCAGGACGAGTGCAGCAGTGCAGGACGAGTGCAGCAGTTCCAGCACAAGTGCAGCAGTGCCAGCACAAGTGCAGCAGTGCAGGACGAGTGCAGCAGTTCCAGCACAAGTGCAGCAGTTCCAGGACAAGTGCAGCAGTTCAGGATGAGTGCAGCAGTGCAGGACGAGTGCAGCAGTGCAGGACAAGTGCAGCACAAGTGCAGCAGTGCAGCACAAGTGCAGCAGTGCAGGATGAGTGCAGCAGTGCCAGCACAAGTGCAGCAGTGCAGGACAAGTGCAGCAGTGACAGCACAAGTGCAGCAGTTCCAGCACAAGTGCAGCAGTGCAGGACACGCACAGCAGTGCAGGATGAGTGCAGCAGTGCAGGATGAGTGCAGCAGTGCAGGATGAGTGCAGCACTGAGGACAGCACAGTGCAGGCTCCAGACAAGCTGTGGCTGAGCTCTCAGGTGAGAGAAGCAGCCTTGGTGCTGCAGTAAAGCATGGCAGCCTCCCCGCAGCTGCCTTGCCTGCAGCTCTGGGGCTATTCTGGGTGCTGTTTTGGTGTCTGCAGGGAGGCAGGCAGGGTGAGGATGCCCAGGAGTGCAGCAGAGTGTGAGTGCAGGGCTGCCTGTGCAGGTGTCCCTCGCTGGGAGCAGCCTGGCACAGCTGCCCTGCCACACCCAGCTCCTGCACAGCTGCTCTGGGCAGCAGCAGGCACTGACAGCTCCTGTGCTGGCACAAAGCACAGAGATGTTCTCTGAGGACAAACAGCCTCCAGCTGCAGCACTGAGGATCCTGACATGCAGATCCCTGCCTGTGTGCTTGCTCAGAGGTCCCTGTGTGTCCTGCAGCTGGAACTGCCTACCAGCCATAGGGCAGTGCTCTAAATAATGCAAAGGGTTCAGGGTGCTCTTTTCCCGTGGCTCTCACGGTGCCTGAGCAAGGTGTGCTCCTTACTGACATGGGGAGCCCCAAGCCAGGGGATTTGCCCAGAGTCACTGCAAATCTGTGACAAAACCCCACTGTGCAGGGTCCTGAGAGTGAACTGTGGCCACCTGTGTGCAAGCAAACACTAATTAATCTGCTAATGGCAGAATAAATCAACTTCCTATAGGGATTTGGGCAGGTGTGTGTCTGTTGGGAGGGGGTGTTTGTGTGCATTCCCTTTTTGTGCTGCACAGGGCCCTTTTTTTGTTTCTAAACAAAACCCTCTGCACCTTGGAGCATCCCAGGGGAGGAATTCCGTGTTTCAGATGCCAACTGGCAAACGTGGGGACTAAATCCTATTCCCCCCCATCGAAGCAGTGGTGGTGTTCAGGTGCTGCAAACACACAATGTTTTGCAGCTGTGGCTCCCACTGGCAATCTCTTGAACCTGATAAAGAGCCCTGCTGACAGCAAGCACTCTCCTGTGAGGGTTATTAATTACCTTATTGTTTTCTTCTTTGCAGTTGCCTCTTACTTTCATGTTTGAGTCTTTCTTCCTGTGAGTAGACTGATTGAGGCATGTTTAAAAAAAAAAAAAGAACATTTATCTGATAGTTTGGTTCTTTTTAGGGACTTTATGCATGAATACAATCAGGAGTAGAAACTTGGTGGTCCTATAAATCAGGTAAGCTGGTTCTTTACTCTCTTCTTTCATTTTAAAAGCTTCCCCTTCAGCAGTCTTAAATATATGGTGGTTTAGACCCAGCTGCATTAATACACCCGTGAATTCAAAGTCTGAGCAGTGCAGCTAAATAATTGGTTTGAAACAAGACTTCTCTGGAGGTAAGTGACTTGAAAAACCAGAATAGGTATTAAATCCATGTGCAGCCTGCACCGAGTAGCTCTGGAAACTACTTTCACACCTTGTTTCCATAATGAATGGGATGTAAATGAAACGAGCACCCTGGAGACACTTCAGTTCAGCTCTGTGCATGTTCAGGCTCTCCAGGAGTGCCAGCTCTCAGTCTCCTGTGCCCCAGGGGCTGCTGTGCTGTGGAAGATCCTTGGTGAGAGCTGAAGGACTCGTGTAGAGCAGCTTGGGAGAGCCTTGCAGATGTGGCACTGAGGAGAGAGAGCTGGCTGGACTCGCTATTGATCAAAGTCCAGCAAGCATCACTGAGGAATTAGCTCGGGGAAGGAGCTATCACTGCCAAATGGTGCGTTTAGAAAATGCCTCAAGCGTTTAAAAAAACTCCCAGGGATGAATTTATTTAGTCCTGAAAGCCCAGGAACTCTGTCACATATTTCTACATGTTCATTGTGCCAGAGCCCATCCCTGCACAGCCCTGCAGCCACACATCACTGCCCACAGTACAAAGCCACCACAGATCCGAGCTGTCCTGGTGCCAGCCGTCCCCAGAGTGATGCCCAGGGCAGGACAGGTGTGTCCTGCAGGACAGGGGCAAGGTGCCAGCCCCAGCTCCCCAGCAGCACAGCCCTGTGTGGCTGCAGCTCGAGGCCAAGAGAGCTCTGAACCAAGTGAGGCTTTCACCTTCAGAGTGCTGAGGAGACACAATCTGCTTCCAGTTCATTTCTGTCTGACAGCTCCCAGGTGGGCTCTGCTCGTGCCCTTCCCCAGCCATGTGCTTCAGCACCTTCCTCGTGCAGAAATACTGCTCCTTCCCTGTGAAGTGAGTGATGTGCTGGTTGGCTTCCTGGTGAAAGCTTGAGCAGGTGAAGTTGAAAACTGGCAGCATTAATGGCCTGAGAAGAGCAGAGCCCTGCTCATCCTTGGGAGCAGCACAAGGGCCAAGGTTACTCCAGTTGAGCAAGTGTGCCTGGAACAGGATCATTTTCTACCTTCTTGCTGATGTGATATGAAGACCTCTGTCAACAAATCCTTCATTATGCAGGCTCCCTGCTCCAGCTCTGTGAGGAGCAGCAAATTAAGCAGCCCACGAATGCAATATTAATGGCTGGAGAAGCAGCAGCGCTCCTGTGTTTGTGTGTACTGCCAGTGCTCATTAGGAAATCCCCACCACGCTGCCAAGGTGGCTGCTGGATTACACACGACAAGTTCTGCCACATCCCCTCCAGGCAGCCCAGGGAGCCTGCAGGGACACGAATGCCCCGAGTCACGTTGGTTCACAGCAGCCCTGAGCTCCTGTGCTGCTCCCTCCTGCAGCCACAGACCCTGCTCTGCTCCGTGCTGTGCCTGCATCCTGCAGCTCTGTTCTGTGCTGGGTACCAGCTCTCTGTGCCTGCATCCTGCAGCTCTGTTCTGTGCTGGGTACCAGCTCTGTTCTGTGCTGGGTACCAGCTCTGTTCTGTGCTGGGTACCAGCTCTGTTCTGTGCTGGGTACCAGCTCTGTTCTGTGCTGGGTACCAGCTCTGTTCTGTGCTGGGTACCAGCTCTGTTCTGTGCTGTGTCCCAGCTCTCTCTGGCACCTGGCAGAGCCCAGATGGGTGTCCCCAGCACCAAAACACTGCAGCTTTGAATTCTAACAGGGGCTGTGTTTATTCATGTTCAGGCCCATGTTCCTAATAATTAAATTAGAGCTTCCTACAGTCAGTTAATGCACTAATGACATAAAAACCAATCCAAGGAGCCTCACTACTCAGCCCTGATAATACGAGGCTGCAGAGATGACTGAGTCCCATTTTCAGCTGAGCTCAGTAAGTGCAGATGGGCAGAGTGGAGCAGAAATAAGGACAGAAGAAAGGGGGCTGTCCTTCCATGTCCCTGAGCCCTGGCTAGGTCAGCACTCTCTGGCTGTGCCCAGCCCAGGATGATCTGTGTCCACGAAGAACTCACCACCTCTACTTGTATCTCATGCCTCCCTATTTCTTCAGCAAATCCTTTGTCTGATGACTGTGGACACACATTTTCCATCCTGTTGTCATCAAGCCAAACCCCTAAATCACTGTGCTCCTCTTGACCATTAATAACTTTGCAGCTTTCTTCCATCAGTCCCCTCTCTCAGGTCTAATCAATAGCTTTGCTCTTAGCATTTGGCATTCCCTCCTGTTCTGCCCGTTAGGATACCAAGGTCAAACCAGTCCCTCTTGTGTTTCTCCCTTAAATAAGTGATATCAGCCTGGAAAGTATTTTGCAATAGTGAAAAATCCCATGTATTGATCAGGTCTTGCTCTGTACCAAGCTCTCCACACAGCCTGACTTTCACAGAGTGCTCAGTAATTGTCTTTGGCAGCACCAGTCCCTGCAGATGGAGAGGCATTTTGGGCAGGCTGCAAGTGCAAGCTCACAAGGATTTTTTTTCATTGCACTGCACATGCACAGCCCTTGCACAATCACCCCAGCCCCTGAGGATTTTAATCATCTCTTCTAATCCATAATTATTAATTGTAATTAATTGTAAAGCATAATTGTTCTGTCCCCTCATCTTCTGCAGAGCTGGTGTCCCCCACTCCAGCTGCACCCTGAGGAGGTGCAGGGGGTGTTCTTTTAACCCAGCTGTAATGTGATTTGTGCTGGGGATGACAAAGAGGGAGGGCAGACAGACACACTGAGCATTGTGACTCAAATCAGGCATTAAACCAGGGGAAATTTCCAGGTTTTAGAGCAAGAGTCAGGCCAGACTACTGAAAAAATTTTCAAGCAGCTAAATTTTGCCACTCTGATGCTCCTAAAGAAAATAACATCATCTCCTCCTTCGGAGTCACACCCTTACATCTTGAAAGCCTGGTTCAGCTTCTCACCCTCCCCTGCAGTGACCTGGGCTATAAACAGCCTCTCCTCCCTTTGGGGTGTAGCTTGGCAGCTCTGCAGGGGATCAAAAAGGGAAAGCAGCAGAGGGGGGAGAAAGGAGCAAAAGGGGACAGGGACAGCCAAGCTGGGACTCGGGGGCATTTGGTAGCCTGCCCTGTTGGGGAGGGAGCAGCGGGACACACACAGGGATGGATCTCTGGGATTTGTGGGGTGCACTCAGCACTGGTGCCACCTCCAGCAGGGTTTGTGGTGAGCTCAGTGTCCCCAGCTCAGCCTGGACCGTGCCCTCCCTGGTTCCCATCCCCAGAATCCATGGCCTGAGTGGAAATTGCTGGATTAACCTGGAGCTCCAGGTGGAACACAGAGCACAGATCTCCAAGGGAAATGCCTCTCACACTCATTAGTGTCACCAGCTGCTGTGGCTTTGGACAGAGGCAGAGGGTGGGAGATGATGATTTTCTATTCCAAGACAGCAGGAGGCCTTAAACAATTCATATTCCTGTATTTCTGTGGATGTATATACAAATATGGGTGCCATAGGTGTATCCAGAGTCGCCTGTCCTCGTTTCTAACTCATCATTTGCTTACTACAGCTTCCCCATCCCCCTTTATAATATTTTCACTTACTGTACTTTAAAGAGCCAGAAATAGCTTGTCAGATTGAGACAGCTCTTGAGAAGTTTAATTTTCCTAATGCTTGTTGGAAATCCCCATTCTGAATCTGCAGGAATATTAAGGTTCTTAGCATGAGCTGTGCAGAGAGGGAATTTGCAAGTGAAGCTGTCAGGGAATTGCAGTTGTGTTGGGAGAGGTTTGATGGACAGCAGGATGGGTGCAGGATGTGTGTGCAAGGAATTGCAGTTGTGTTGGGAGAGGTTTGATGGACAGCAGGATGGGTGCAGGATGTGTGTGCAAGGAATTGCAGTTGTGTTGGGAGAGGTTTGAGGGACAGCAGGATGGGTGCAGGATGTGTGTGCAAGGAATTGCAGTTGTGTTGGGAGAGGTTTGAGGGACAGCAGGATGGGTGCAGGATGTGTGTGCAAGGAGGGGAGGATGCCTTGGAGCCGGGGGTGGCAGAGCTGGAGGGGGTGGGGAAGTGCCAACCATTTGTTTTGTCCCTGCCAGACCTGGGGAACAGAATCAGACAAAACCAGAGCAGAGGCACACGGAGCCTTTACAAGCGAGGGAAGAGCTCTGATGGTTCTTGCTGCCGGTTCCTGCCCGGATTTGTGCTGTTGCTGGTCCTGGCTGTGCAGCCCGAGCAGGCTGCTGTGCCCTGTGTCCTGTCCGTGTGTCCCGGCTCCTGTCCGTGTGTCCCCCGGCTCCTGTCCGTGTGTCCCCCGGCTCCTGTCCGTGTGTCCCCTGGCTGTGTCCCCCGGCCCCTCTCCCCGCCGCCGTCCGTGTGTCCCCGGCTCCTGTCCGTGTGTCCCAGCTCCTGTCCGTGTGTCCCCTGGCTGTGTCCCAGCTCCTGTCCGTGTGTCCCAGCTCCTGTCCGTGTGTCCCCTGGCTGTGTCCCCCGGCTCCTGTCCGTGTGTCCCCCGGCTCCTGTCCGTGTGTCCCGGCTCCTGTCCGTGTGTCCCCCGGCTCCTGTCCCGGCTGCTGTCCGTGTGTCCCGGCTCCTGTCCGTGTGTCCCAGCTCCTGTCCGTGTGTCCCCTGGCTGTGTCCCAGCTCCTGTCCGTGTGTCCCAGCTCCTGTCCGTGTGTCCCCTGGCTGTGTCCCCCGGCTCCTGTCCGTGTGTCCCCTGGCTGTGTCCCCCGGCTCCTGTCCCGGCTGCTGTCCGTGTGTCCCAGCTCCTGTCCGTGTGTCCCGGCTCCTGTCCGTGTGTCCCCTGGCTGTGACCCCTGGCTCCTGTCCGTGTGTCC
The DNA here is from genome assembly GCF_049639895.1 of Pseudopodoces humilis. Lineage (NCBI taxonomy): Eukaryota > Metazoa > Chordata > Aves > Passeriformes > Paridae > Pseudopodoces > Pseudopodoces humilis. Next base: position 887,761 of record NC_142219.1, read on the forward strand.
CAGCTCCTGTCCGTGTGTCCCCTGTCCGTGTGTCCCCTGGCTCCTGTCCGTGTGTCCCCTGGCTGTGTCCCGGCTCCTGTCCGTGTGTCCCCTGGCTGTGACCCCTGGCTCCTGTCCGTGTGTCCCCTGGCTGTGTCCCAGCTCCTGTCCGTGTGTCCCCGCTCCTGTCCGTGTGTCCCCTGGCTGTGTCCCAGCTCCTGTCCGTGTGTCCCAGCTCCTGTCCGTGTGTCCCCTGTCCGTGTGTCCCCTGGCTGTGTCCCGGCTCCTGTCCGTGTGTCCCCTGGCTGTGTCCCCCGGCTCCTGTCAGGACAGGGCAGGGCAGGGCAGTGTCCCCTGGCAGGGATGGCAGGCTCTCCTGTGGGAACAGCGCTGTGCTCTGCTCCCTGCGGCTCCAGGAGCGTTCCGAGGGGTTTTTAAGGAAAACATCCCATTTTTGTGGGATGAGAGCGGCAGTGCCGGAGGAGCAGGTTGCTCTGTGCAGGATCCGCAGGGATGATGCCGGGCTGGGACCAGCCCTGTCCCCTCCGCCCTGAACAGCATCAAACCCCTGAGATCAGAACTGCTAATTGCTCCTCCTCCCCTTTCAGCAGCTGCTCTTTCCTTCCCGAGCTGCGGCCCCAGGAATTACCGAGTTCAATGGAGCAGTGCAGGTTTTTCCTTGGGAATTGCCGGAGTGGCAGCTCTGTGTTCCTGCGGACAGCCCATCTCCTCACACAACAGCCCCTGTCCTGCGAGGGACCTGCCAGCAGCTCCTGCATTATTCACTTCGTTTATTTGGGTACAATATTTGGAGCCACTTCATTAAATTCTCTTACAATGTCCCGTCGTGTTTTCCCCGTCTCCCTGCCAAGGCCTGGCTCACACAGATAATGCAGCAGCGACAATAAGGGGTGTGGGGAGGTGGGGAAATGGATTTGTTCTCTACAGAAGGGGATAGATGTGAATTATCTGAGTTACTGAGCTGAGGATTCCCTCTCTCTTCCCCTTTTCCCCTGAAAAAAAAAAAAGGGGGGGTGCGGGAAGAGAATGAGCTTAAAACACATCATTTTTGGGTAATAGATACAGGCAGTAAATACTCAGGGCAGTTAAGTCTTGAGCAAAGAGAAAAGCCTCCAGCTTTCCAGGCAGCGTGGGGCAGGCAGCAGACAGGATATATAAACACCCATTTACTGGCACTGAGAAATGAGCCCCTGTCTCCCTCACCTTTCAGTGTTTTCATAAATGCAGCAGACCAGGCTCGTCAATTGTTGTGGTTTTGGTTTTTTTTGTTTAATGTTCCAATCTGTGATCTGAGGAGGGACTGACAGATCATCACAGGCTCTCCAGTGGCTCAGGGACCGCTGTTCTCCTGGCATTGCAGAATTTGTCAGGGCTGCCAGGGATGTCAGGAGCTTTCCTCCAGGCGTGGCTGGTGAACTGCTGGAAGGGGAGGCTTTGGCTCAGCACCCAGACTCTCCAGTGAGCAGGAGGGATGCTGAGAGCAGAGCTTCACGCACTGGGGTTAGAAAATCAACACACTGCAATTCCTCCCAGGTTAGACAGGTTTTTTGGGGTTTCTATCCTGTCTCCTCACAACAGTCCAGCACACAGTGTTGAAGGTGAAGGGGCTCCCTGCAGCACCCCTTGGCTGCGTTTGAAGATTGATAAAATCTCCTCCAAAATCTCCTCCCCACACCTCTGGGGCTGTGCTGGTGCCTGCAGCCCTTCTGTGGCTCATCCAATGGGGGATTTGTGTCTCCAGGTGAGGCACACACACATGCTTTGCATGAACACACAATTGAGGTCCTGCAGAACCAGAGCAGCCCTCAGTAATTGTGTGTAAGCAGATACCAGGTTTCACCTGTTTGGCTCTGCTTTTGTCTCTGCCCTCCCTCATCCAGAGCACAAACAGCTGAGGAAAGGTCAGTGCTGACTCGGTGGAAAGCAAACAGAGCTGGAGAGAGCTCTGGAGCTCCAGTTGGAAACAATCAGCTGTGATTTTACTGCTGGCTGGGAGAATGTGCCTTGTGGGACCAGCCCTGGGTAAATCTGCTCTGGGGGAAGCAGATCTGCACTCTCCCAGCAGTGAGGCCAGCAGGTCTGGAACAGGAGCCACAGGAGCGAGGAAACCTTGTCCAGAGCAAAAGGAACTGCTTTGTGCAGCGCATTTCCAGAGTTTTGGGACAGCCACTGTAAGTATGAGACAGAAAGAACTAATTGTGGTGGTGGGAATAGGAAATACTTGATTATTTGTTCTTTTCTGTGGAATGTGAAATGTGCATTAACGAAAACTTGTCATTTTAGAGGCATTTTAGGAGACACACACTCCCAGGTGTCTATTTTTGGGACTGCAGAGGAGCTCCTGGCTCCCATGAGCTGGGGGTGCATGCACTGCTCCAGCTTCAGTGCAGCATCAATCTCCTTCTGGGACACAAGAGCTGCTGAGCCAAAGCAGCCCAGTCTCATTTTTATCCTGACTGCTGCATTCCTCCCTCACCACGTGCCTTTGCTGAGGTGTGGCAGTGACCATGGATTGAGTGTTCTCAGAGGGTGCTGTGGGTATTTGGCTGCTCAGGCTGTGTTTGCCCCTCAGAGCAGGGCTCATACCTGAGCCTGGCAGAGGATTCATGGATTGCAGTTATCCAGGAGCCTGGGACAGCTCCTTGCAATGAATTAACAGCAGCTTCCTTGCTGCTGGGAATTATTTGATTTCTCGGTGGTGCTGGGTGGTCCCTCCCTGGCAGGGAGGGTTTGGGGTTGCCTTTTTCCACTCCTAAAGCCTTGATTTGCTGTGTGGCTGCTTTGTGGGGTTTTTCCAAGCTTTTTCTTTACAGAAATGAATATTCAATATAGAAAAAAAATGCTTTGTTATGTGGAATGTATTAGGATAAATATTCTGTTTAAACTCATTTGGGAGGGTTTTGCTTTTCTTCCTTTTAAATAAACTTAAGTAAAGCTGAACTCAAAAGGCTTAATTTGCAGCTGTTCAAATTAACATTTGCTGGTGGAAATAATAGAGGTGGATGGTTAAAACTAATATTTTATGGATTTTTTGAAAGGGAATTTATAATCCACATGTTAGTTGACTGCAATTTAGGTTACCTAAGAAAGGGCTAATAAGGAACACAACCTGTGCTCCCAGCCTCCAAAGGCACTTTGTTAAACTGATTGACATCTAAATATTTGGTGTGGAAGAGAAAGAAAGAACATTTCACTGGCACAAACTGGATTTGGAGTCATTCATGGTCTTTATGTAGAAGTCAATGAAAGATTTACTGGGAAGCAGAGCCTGTGTGACAAAACCTGCTCCTGTTGCATACAGCTTCCCCTCGATGTCACCACTGAGGAACATTCCACAGAGCTCTCCCTGTGTGACAGGTATTTGGATTATTCAAGTGGCAGATGAATCCTTGTCACATTTCCAGCACGAGCACTGTCACTCCTCAGCAGCACCTGGGCTTTGAAAGCCTCGTGAGCTGCGGTGGCTCCGCTCTGCACCTGAGCCTGGCAGCCCAGGTGAGACCCCTGGGGCCAGGGAACGGAGCCCTGGGGCCGGAGAACGGAGCCCTGGGGCCGGAGAACGGAGCCCTGGGGCCAGGGAACGGAGCCCTGGGGCCAGGGAACGGAGCCCTGGGGCCGGAGAACGGAGCCCTGGGGCCAGAGAACGGAGCCCTGGGGCCAGGGAACGGAGCCCTGGGGCCAGGGAACGGAGCCCTGGGGCACAGCAGACCCCTGGGGCCAGGGACCAGAGCCCTGGGGACAGGGACCAGAGCCCTGGGGACAGGGACCAGAGCCCTGGGGACAGGGACCAGAGCCCTGGGGCACAGCAGAGCCTGCCCAGGCAGGACCAGGGGCTGCTGGCACCTCCCTGCAGCTCCTGCTCCGATTCCTCTTGGAATTGCATCTCCCTCTCCATCTCAGGGCCCTTGGATTTGGGGAATGCTCTGTTTTAGTTACGATGAGAAGGGCAACACGCTGCACTGGACTCCTGCCCAGCAAACGTTAGCTAATTATTGTCTGTCTTTTTCTCTAATTACTTTTAATTAATTTTTTTAATGACTGCCACAATGGTTGCTTGTTTAGTCCTTTTCTCCCTTTTGAAGCTGTAGCTCTCCTCATGTTATCAGAACTCCCTAGCTCCAGGCTGACATCCACAATGAAAATTGGCTTTTGTTACCACATCTTTGTGATAAGTTTGGGTTTAGTCGAGTTGGCATGAGGTGTTCTGGGCAGAGTTCAGCTTATTGAACAGATGTGGAGGGGCTCTGAGAGCCCTGTGCTGCAGAGCTGTGTCACAGTGTCACAGGGCTGTGTCACAGTGTCACAGTGTCACCAGGGCTGTGTCACAGGGCTGTGTCACCAGGGCTGTGTCACAGTGTCACAGGGCTGTGTCACCAGGGCTGTGTCACAGTGTCACAGGGCTGTGTCACACTGTCACAGGGCTGTGTCACAGTGTCACAGTGTCACCAGGGCTGTGTCACAGGGCTGTGTCACCAGGGCTGTGTCACAGTGTCACAGGGCTGTGTCACCAGGGCTGTGTCACAGTGTCACCAGGGCTGTGTCACAGTGTCACCAGGGCTGTGTCACCAGGGCTGTGTCACAGTGTCACCAGGCTGTGTCACCAGGGCTGTGTCACAGTGTCACAGGGCTGTGTCACAGTGTCACAGGGCTGTGTCACCAGGGCTGTGTCACAGTGTCACCAGGGCTGTGTCACAGTGTCACCGGGCTGTGTCACAGTGTCACCGGGCTGTGTCACCAGGGCTGTGTCACAGTGTCACCAGGGCTGTGTCACAGTGTCACCGGGCTGTGTCACAGTGTCACAGTGTCACCAGGGCTGTGTCACCAGGGCTGTGTCACAGTGTCACAGGGCTGTGTCACCAGGGCTGTGTCACCAGGGCTGTGTCACAGTGTCACCAGGGCTGTGTCACAGTGTCACAGGGCTGTGTCACAGGGCTGTGTCACAGTGTCACAGGGCTGTGTCACAGGGCTGTGTCACAGTGTCACAGGGCTGTGTCACACTGTCACAGGGCTGTGTCACAGTGTCACAGAGCTGTGTCACAGGGCTGTGTCACAGTGTCACAGGGCTGTGTCACCAGGGCTGTGTCACAGTGTCACAGGGCTGTGTCACACTGTCACAGGGCTGTGTCACAGTGTCACAGTGTCACCAGGGCTGTGTCACAGGGCTGTGTCACAGTGTCACAGGGCTGTGTCACAGGGCTGTGTCACACTGTCACAGGGCTGTGTCACACTGTCACAGGGCTGTGTCACAGTGTCACAGAGCTGTGTCACAGGGCTGTGTCACAGTGTCACAGGGCTGTGTCACCAGGGCTGTGTCACAGTGTCACCAGGGCTGTGTCACCGGGCTGTGTCACCAGGGCTGTGTCACAGTGTCACAGTGTCACCAGGGCTGTGTCTGTGTCACAGTGTCACCAGGGCTGTGTCACAGTGTCACAGGGCTGTGTCACCAGGGCTGTGTCACAGTGTCACAGGGCTGTGTCACCAGGGCTGTGTCACAGTGTCACCAGGGCTGTGTCACAGTGTCACAGGGCTGTGTCACCAGGGCTGTGTCACAGGGCTGTGTCACCAGGGCTGTGTCACAGTGTCACCAGGGCTGTGTCACAGTGTCACAGGGCTGTGTCACCAGGGCTGTGTCACAGTGTCACAGGGCTGTGTCACCAGGGCTGTGTCACAGTGTCACCAGGGCTGTGTCACAGTGTCACAGGGCTGTGTCACCAGGGCTGTGTCACAGTGTCACAGGGCTGTGTCACCAGGGCTGTGTCACCAGGGCTGTGTCACAGTGTCACAGGGCTGTGTCACCGGGCTGTGTCACAGTGTCACAGGGCTGTGTCACAGTGTCACAGGGCTGTGTCACTGGGCTGTGTCACAGTGTCACAGGGCTGTGTCACAGTGTCACAGGGCTGTGTCACAGTGTCACAGGGCTGTGTCACAGGGCTGTGTCACACTGTCACACTGACAGCTCCTCTCGCTCTCAGAGCGAATTCTCTGTGCCCTGAGGAGCCAGAGGGAGAGTGGGGCCCAAGCCTGGGCACTGGAGCTGCTGAAGGATCCTGGAGTGGGGAGGGGCTGGCAGGTGATCCTGACCTGGATGGTGCCAGCACCAATGCCCAGTGTGGCTGTGCTGCTTTCCCAGCCTCTGGCAGCTCTGGGGCAGCAGAGCAGAGAGGAACCAAGTGCAGGACTCTGCCTTTCCTGCAGCCATGGCCTCCAAACCACTCTGGCTCAGGAGCTGGAGGGGATTCAGAGAGGGAAATGATGAAGAGATCAGGGAAAAGAGAGGGAGAGAGCCCAGGAGCACAATCCAGGCCATGTGTTAAAGGATTCAGAGAAGGAAATGATGAAGAGATCAGGGACCAGAGAGCTCAAGAGAATGGTCCAGGCTGTGTCTCAAAGGGTGCTGAGGTGGGGACAGGAATTGCACAGCCCCTCTGAGCCCAGGTGTGGCCAGCAGGGCGTGGAGCTGGGGCACAGAACCATGAACAGGTTCCTGCCAGCGAGGGACGAGGCACCAAGGGCTGCCCAGGTTTGTGGCTGCTGTTTTCAGGTGTGTCTGTGTCAGCAAGGGCCTGTCCAGCAGCAGTCAGAGCTCTGCTCTGGGCACACTGGGCAGTGCTGGGGCTGGCTCAGAGCTCACAGACCCTGCTCCAGAGCCTTACATCTGCCTTTATTCCTCATCTTGGAGTACATTAAAATAACCAAATCTTTATTTTGGACTGAACCACACCAGTCTGGCAGTAGTTATTTTCTCTAGCACTGCATTATCTTGCTGGATGACTGGTCCTTGAGACTGCTCCTTTAACCTTGGCATTTTTTGGTGGCTTCAGTTTGCTGTTAGGGCTGGAAACTGCTTTGCATCCTCTGCTTTTAACCCAAGTCAGGTGGCGGTGATGGAATGGCGTGTTTGGAATAATTCTGTGTTTTCTCAGTAGAACACTGAGCCACAGCCTTAACCTTCCCAGTAGTTCATGCCAGTTGCAGCTGAGTTATTTGATTAAAATATTATTTTTACCAGCTCCTTGAAAGTGCTGCAGCAATCTGATTTTATCCTCATTGTCAGCGTGTGTTTGTTTAGTCTTTCAGACGAAATGAACTCTCCATTCATTTGGCACTAATGCCAAGGGAACTATTGTATTCCAAAATAATGGAGCATAATGTGCAGCAAAACATTTTGCTCATGCAGTTGCACATAATACACAATGGGAATTATTTGGTGGCTTAGGGTGCTAATCTGCTTCCTCTGGGGATGGGATTGCAGGTTTTGTATCAGCCATGGATGGGTGTCCAAGGCCAAATGGAGATTTTTGCTCTGGGGTTACCTGCTGAGTGTTGTCATTAAAAAAAAATGACTTTTTCCTGCAAAACCCGGATTTCTCTGAATTTTCTGTTGGCCTGAGAAATGCTGGGGAGCTAAAGAGCTGGAACATTTAAATCCTCAGTTGTTGAGCAGCATTTACAGTGGGGTGCTCAGTTTTAGGCCACAGAGGTGCAACAGGCAGGCAGTAAATACCCTCACCAAACTCAGAGGAATTACCAAATTCCCCTCACCAAACTCAGAGGAATTACCAAATTCCCCTCACCAAACTCAGAGGAATTACCAAAGTCCCCTCACCAAACTCAGAGGGGAATTGCAGTGGAAATCAGGGCGTGGTGCCCCAGAACAGACACCAGGGCTTTTCAGAGCCTGCCATCTCCTGCTGTTCTGCACTTCCCAAATCTCAGCTCAAGGTCTAAACCATTAAAGTCCTTCCAACACAGCTTTGAAAGGCTTTTTAATTTTAATAATGTTTGCTTCTTTTGCATTTCTTGACAATATCCTGCCACCTGACGTATGTTGTTGAAAAGGTGCTTTTCACCTCCTGTGAATATGGATACTCAGTCACACATTAACCTTATTGTCATTTAATTTTCACACTGCCATATACATTTGACTTTTCTTATTTTAGGTAAAACCTCACTTATTTCTGACTTCTGGGCAGAGTAGTTCTAACCCTGGACTGTGGGGAAAAATGAAAATAAACAAAGGGAAAGCATCAGCAGCACATCCTCATTATTGCATTTATGTTAAGGGGCTCTCTGTTTTCCTCCCTCCCAACAGATGAAGCAACAATATTTTATTTCAAATAAGTTTCTCTTGCTCAGTCCTTAATGGCTCGAAGTTAATGCCCTGAGGAATAATCTGACTTATTTTCTCTAATTTTCTACAGCAGAGCTGCTGCACAAATCCTTCCCATCAGCACAGCCAGATTCCCCAGTCTTGCCCTGAAAAGTGTGTGCTCCAATTTGCTTTCCAAGCCTCCCAAGCACACAGGAGGGGTGCACCTGAGCCTCCTGTGTTTCTTGCACAGGAAATTGTGGTGCTCTGGGGCACTCCTGGCCTTGCCAGGCAAACTGCATTTCCAGGCACCACGAGGAGGGGGAGAACAGCATCTGTATAAAGTGTCAGCTTCTGGAAGAGCATCACAGAAGTGCCAGCTTCATCTCCAGGCTTCCTTTCTTACATTTTTTATTTTTTCTTTTTTTCTGCCCATGATTCAATTTCTGTCTTCCCAGAAGTGTTCCCGTGGGGGACACAGGAGTGGGACGTGCTTGCTCGCTCTCTGCTGCGTGGCACTGGAGCAGGGCTGTTTCAGTGTCCTCACCTGCAGAGCTGCTCCTGTGCCTGCAAAGGGCAGCCCAGAGCTGAGCTGGGGCTGAGGAGGGAGAAAATCCTTTTCTCCTGCCGAAATGGCAGCCTGGGAGCAGCAGAAAGGGCAGCAGAGCTCGGTGTGGGCAGCGTTACCTGAGCTCCCCTGCCTGGAGCCTTCCCCTCTGGGAGCCAGAGCTGTCCTGGTGTTTTATTCAAATGGTGCCGTAAAGAACAAATGTCTGAAGTGTGGGAGGGACAGAAAAGTTCTCTCATTTAGCTCCAGCACAGTCACTAGAAAACGATCGAGGCTGCAGCAGGCAACAGACACACTCCAGGGATAGCTGGGAGCATCTCCCAGGGCTTTGTGATGAGAGATGTCAGCAACAGCAGCCAGCCCAAGCTGCAGGCCCTGGGAAAGGCTTTAAACCTGCTCAGAACAGAATCACTGCTGGGGTCACACTGAGATGAAAAGGAGAGAGGAGTGGTGTTAAAAAGATGATGAATATTCAGAACATGTCACACCGATGTTCTCCTGTTCCAGAAAATGGTTATTAAATTTATCCATCGCCTCTTCCTTTGCTGTCACACAGAAGAGGATGCTGCAGCTTGTGAAATAATGCAGGGCCAAGCCAGCCTTGCTTCAGCCCTGGTCCACAGCGTGGGGCAGCCTGGCTCAGGTGTGAACGCTTGCACAAGCAGGGATTTATGGAAGTTTCGTATAAAAAAATGATTTCAGGTGAATTCCTACTTACCTAAAACTATTTTTAAAAGAAAAAAAACCACCCAAAAAAACCTGGGAAGAAGCTGTGAGGGATGGCAAAGGCCACACTCGGGGATAAGAGCTTTTGATGCATTGCTCAAGTGAAATTAAAGCTTTGGTAACTCAGTTCACTTTGGTAAAATAACACTGTGACTTTTCAATGGCAGGGATTAATTTCTGAAGCCGTAGAGGAGCATTTAGTTTCAATGAATGATGAAGCTTGACTGAATCAGACAAATGAAATAATTGCCCTCTGTCTGGCAAGGTTATACTTGTGGCTGGACTTATTTCTTAAGCAGATTTGCAGTGCACAGAAATGGGAATTGCAGGTTGGAAGCTCATAAAAATATCTTGAGAGGGGTGCCAGCACTTTTTCTGGAGCAGGAAGGGTTAAAGGGTGAATGCTCTTTCAGGTCAGGTGTCCACAGCTCTGATTTCTCAGTAACCAGATGTCCTCTGCTGGTCTAATTAAAATGTTTTGTTTAATTTCAAACAAATGTTTTAAATTAGCTCAATGGCAATGCTCTAGGGAAAATGAATTTCTAGTCATTTTTTCAGGCACTGGACAAAACAAATGCTGGCCTACATTTTTTAGAAAGGATGTGAGATTTCAAGTGCCCTCAATATCTGGTACCTAAAATAGATGTCACAGGAATGACACGGAATCATTACTCGATGAAAAATGCTTCATTTAGAGAGAATTAAATTGCAGATGATTATCCACCCCTTTGGAAAAATGAAGACTGTTTCTCATAAAATTAGGAATCCTGTTTTTTACTACGGTTTGCTTTTATATTGGTGACTTTTTGGATTAATAAGTGGCTCCTTTGCTTTAAAATTCTCCATGCAATTAAGGCCCTGGGAGATAAAGGTTTGGCTTTGTCTGTGTCAGGCAGAATTAGAGGCACTGAGGAACACTGGGACAGGTACAAGGCTGTAGGGACCTGCTCTTACATGAGGTTTAAGCTTTAAACATTAAAGGAATGTTTAAAACTCTGGGACCAACCAGACAGAGGAGGGTGGAAGTGAAATAAATTCTGGAATGATGAGATTACTTTGGACAACTTAATGAAAAAAAATGCTCAGGTCCCACTGAGCCATTAAATGACTGAATTCCACATGGAAGCACCCATCTCCTCTGACAAGCCTTTGACAAAACTGCTCCTTTATTTTCATGGGGAGTGATTCCTGACCTAAAGATTAAAAAGACTGGGGGGAGAGAGGGACAGAAGGAGTTATGAGCCCAAGAGACAGGAGGAAATCCATTGAAAATGGAAACCAAAGTGCTCCTGCATTTATTAAACCCAAAGGTAGCAGTTGCAGATGTTTGGGTTGGTTAATTGCTGGTAAATGATTTGCAGAAGAGGCACAAATACTTTTAAATCTTCCAGTATCCATTTGAATATTTTTCTTTCATGCTGAAGTCCTGATATGTTTACAGCAAACCTTCAAAGCCTGTTGCCAGGCTGGAGCTCTGGGGCTCTGTAAATGCAAACCCCAATGGTCAGCACCCCCAAAAATGGGAGAAGTTAACCCAACATGAGTGTTCTTAGGGCAGACTGGTCAGGAGAGTCCAGAAATTAACCCTGGAAATGGGGACTGTGTGTTCTGGGGGTGATTCAAATGAAATCCTAATTGAGAAAGCTGCCATTCCACAGGGCTGGCTTTGTCACACGCCACCAGTTCTGGGGTGGTTGTGCCAAGGAAGGGAACAGCCTCCTGGTACCCATGGCCCATGGATTCAGTGGCAGAGCTAACTGCAAAATAAAATGCATGTAATTGGATTAATTAACAGTACATTTCAAGGTCCTGAAATGCAGCAGTAGCCGTGGGGTAGGTGCACAATGGAGGTTTGTTCCTGCAAACAGAACAAGTGCTATTTTTGGAGCTGTATCTGCAGCTCATCGAGGTGTGCTTTGCTTAAAAAGCTGCTTGGGTAGGAGTGGGGCTTTGAAGGGGAAGATAAATACTGTAATTAGGGCTGCAGGACAACAAAAGGATTATTCTTACCTATAAAATCATTTGAGTGAAGTTGCTGCAAGGATAATTATACCCAAAACTGCCTGCATGGGTCTCATATTTCCCTTACAAGGACTTACAAGACTCATTGAATATTTATAGGCCTGGAACTTAAGACGGGATGAAATGTAAAACATAAATCCAGGCGCAGTTTATGCTGATGAAATGTCCTGCAGTTGGTGCCCCAACCTTTCAGCCTTCAGGGCTGTGATGGATGAGCCCAGAGCTGGCCACCCTTGATGGATGAGTGCTGCCTGCTCCGGGGCTGGGCTCTTCTCCTGCTTTTCCTCATGCACAAGTGTTGTTTGTGCTTCTGCCACTGTTAGCACATGCAAATGAGTGTGCTGCTTCCCAGATGCAGGTTTCATATTTATAGATTAAATACAGCCTGAAAAATCATATGTTAATTACATTCTGAGGGTGTAGCAGAATTTCTCACTTGCACATATTTTGTTTTGCTGGGAATAGCACAAATTCCAGATCAATATATTTATAGTTGAAGCTTAGTAATAAATGTATCAGGCTGCAGAAAAAGCTTTCTAATCGTTACTATTACTAATCTCTTACCATTAGCTCAGTGCTCAGGCTTCTGTCCCACGTTGTGTATTTGTTTCTTTGCTTTTAAAAACCTGTTGTTCTGAGAAAACAAGGGGAGGGGGGCTGGCAAAGGATCAAAGCCAATCAAACAGGTGAGCAGAAATAAGCTGGCAGGCTGAGAGGTTTTGAGAGGAACAGGACACCCTGAAGTTGGCTCAGTTAGTCAGAAAAACCCTTTTTTATTCCCTCTGAAGGTCTCCTGGCCCATCTGGTGAGGCTGTAAATGAACCCTGCAGCAGCTCCTCCCTCAGTGCCTGGTCTGCAGAGGCCAAGGGGAGCTCCCTGTCCCTCCTGGGGCAGCACAGCCACACTCCCAGCCCAGCCTGGCAAATGCACACCGGGAATATGGGGGAGAAATGGGCTCAGAGGGGAGTGCAGCAATGCTGGGATTTTAAATCAGGCTGGTTTTGCCCTTGGGGATTGTGTTATTGAAGGTAGAGCTGAGCAACCCCAACACAAAACAAGGAGGGAAATTTGGGAGAAATCAATATACAACATTCAAACTGCTTTCTTGTTTACTGTACCAGAACCTTGCAAAACATCAAAAATAGAGAGGAAAGCTCAAAATACACAGTGAACATTATTACAAAGAAAAGTCTGACACAACAGCCACTGAAGTCAACAGAAAACATTGCACAGGCTCTCCTTGGGGCAGGATCGAGATAGACAAAGCAAACAGCTTCCTAATAACAAACACTTAGAAATATGCCTCTCAACTTTTTTCTCTCTAGATGCAAGTCCTCTGATGAGCAGTTACAGACTCAGAGATATGTCCATAATCCCTGGGATGACTGGTGTGGACTTTAGGCAGAGATCAGGCTCACTTTAGGACAAGCCTGCTGCATTATATAAAACACACAGTAAATAGAAAATACCTCCACTCCCCCCACATCCCTTTTCATAGGTCTCATAAATCTTTTAATAAATAAGTAAATGACAGAGGTGCCAAAGGAACTGGCAAACCCAGAGGTAGTTTCTTGTTTTTAGCCAGGCATGTCTGGCACAGCCCTGGCACCTGCTCCAGGGCCACAAATGCAGGGCCACAAATGCAGGGCCACAAATGCAGGGCCACAAATGCAGGGCCACAAATGCAGGCACAGCAGCTGCTGGGGAAGGGCTGCAGGGGCAGCACAGAACTGACCCTGTGCTCCTCCCTTTTCCCCAGTGCCCCTGGAGCTGCAGCAGAGCCTGGCTGAGGGAAGATGTTGTGCTGATAACTCTGCTCCTGTGCTGTGCTGGGGGCTTTGCAGCAGCTGTGGGAAGGTGCCTGGCTGGCTGCAGAGGTGCCAGGGCAGCTGCAGCTGCTGCAGGGGGCTGGGATTGCACCAGGGCAGAGCTGCACAGCTGGCACAGAGCTGCACAGCTGGCACAGAGCTGCACAGCTGGCACAGGGCTGAGCTGCACAGCTGGCACAGGGCTGCACAGCTGGCACAGGGCTGAGCTGCACAGCTGGCACAGGGCTGAGCTGCACAGCTGGCACAGAGCTGCACAGCTGGCACAGGGCTGAGCTGCACAGCTGGCACAGGGCTGAGCTGCACAGCTGGCAGGCTCTGGGTGCTCTGGGTATGTGCCAGCACAGTAACACTGCCCCTCTGCCCAGCCCTCTAAACAGGAGCCAAGAGAAAGCCAAACCTAGTGACATTTCCATCATTACAGAGCTCGAGTGGCTGCCAGCTGGACTCTTGCAAAGTCACTGGAGCCTCAGCACCAGAGTCTGGTAGGTTTTCCTTTCACCTTCCCAGGAATGATGTTTCTTCACGTAGGCTTTGGCCCGTGTTATAATTTCCTTTTCCATAATGGGGTCGTTCATTAAACTCTTGGACAGCATAACAAACTCCTAAAAGAGATGAAGAAAACAATCAGTTAAAATTTCTTTGAAAAAGTCCTAATGATACTGAAATAGCTGGTACCTGTCCAGCTGTGAGCCAATATATGAGGCTGTCCTAAGTAATTTTTCATGGTCAGGTACCATACTTTATTTATAAACAATGATCAATAAAGAATAATTTTATTACTTTACACAGCCCACCAACTAAGACATTAAAAATCAAAGACATTTCCAAGAGTGTTAAGATCAACAAGCAATACATTTAATGACACAAAAATTTCCTGCCTACCCAATTGCTGGAAGCCCAGGCTGTTTATAAATTAATTGCCTGCTCTGCATGGAGGACAACTGGAATCAGGTGTTTGATCTCAGCTCAGTTAAACTTTTATCTCATTGCTACTGCGACACCTTCAGTGAATTTCATGGTAAGACTAAAAAAGTCCCAACACAAACAAGGTGTCAAGGTAAGAGCAGGTATAGAGCAGGGTTAGCTCAACAAACACCAAAAAAAGCCAGATATTCCCTTTAACTTCACTGGCCAAAATACCAGAGCTCAAAGATCACAACTGCTCCTCTGCCTGCTCCTCGGCCTCTCATTTACTTCTAGGCAAAAGAAATTGTGGACTTCAAACATGTGAAAGGAGATTTGATGTCTGAACTAATCTATTCTGAGCAGCTGGTCTAATTTTCTATCAAGAGACGACTTCCAATGCTTGAGCTTGATTACAAATGTGCTCAGAGCTGTGCAGAACAGCGCCCTGGCTCAGCTCAGACAAGCAGGCAGCTCTGGTGTCACAGGAAAACTGAGATAATGTGTTAGCACACAGCTGGATCAGTGCACAGGGGACAAAGAGGATGGGAGGAGGAGACTCATTATTGACACAGGCTGTGAGCTGGGGAAGGAAATAGCACAGGTGAGAGCAGAGCTCAGACCAGCATTGGGTAAAGAAGACAACTGGAGTTGGAAATGGAAGTACACAGAGTGTCTGAATGTCCTCACAGATATGAAATCCACACTCAGCACAGGATGAGCTCTCCTGCCAGCGAGGGCTGAGCACAGCACAGCCTGTGACTGACCCCTGGGACACAAATTCACTGCTTGGACTGTCCTGGCAGGACAAAGCAGCAGGAAAATGAACCAGCCGGACACACAGGTCACTTCTGTGCCACGTCTGCAAGCAGGCGAGAGAATAAGGACATTCCCATACCCACAAGTGAACAAGAAGCTGAGCTCTGGACATGAGTTCTGTGTCCTGCTCCCCTCCCACAGCTGCCTGGGGCTGATTTAGCTGGGATTTCAGCCCCTTCCCTGTGAGATTCCTGGAGCAGGAGTGGGAGCACCCGGGCTGTGTCTGCCAGAGCCAACCCCAGCTCCACAGACAACACAGGGAAGGTGGGAAATCTCACCTGACTTCTGCTGCCTTCATCCAATTGCCTGGAAAATCACAGTAATAAATACTGTTCACACTGAGCTACATCCCCAACTTTAATTTTATGCTCCTGTGGAGGATTTTATTCAAAGTAATGTTTAAAAATAATTTATGTAAATTACCTAAGAGGAGAAGCAGCGATGTAACATTTCTTGACAGGTAGTCCTATTAGCATTCTTTTAAAATGTGGATATGGGGGACAAAAACTTGGAAACATGTAAATGATAGAAGAAATGAGATCCTTATTCACAGTAACAATACTTTAGGCTGAGGATAATTTCAGGAAAAAATGCCAAACTGAGTCCAAAGCATAAAATTCGAGAAAATGCGGGAGAGAGAAAAAGCAAATGGAAAAATGCCAGGAGATGGAGAGCAAGGACTTCTCAGCTTTATCCTGCTGCTTCCCCTAATCCAGTGTGACCACCCACAAGTCACTTGCAATGCCCCTGGAAGCCAGTGGGGAGATTCACTGTGACTTATCTGGGTTTTGCCTCGTGGCCTTGGAGCAGCTGGCTGCGCTTGTTTTCAGGTTGGGATGCTCAGCTTCAGATAGCAATAACTTCATTTTTCAGGTGTCTCCCCTAACTACAAGTGACTTGCATTTCAGTTGTGGTTTTGTGGTGAGTCTGGGCTTGCAGCATGCAGACATTCAGAGCTCAGCTCGTTCAGAAAATCCAGCATTTCATTTGGCTGTTCCAGAAGCCTGTGGTGATATATGAAGTAATTACAGGGAGGTAACACCTCTCCAGAAGCTGTTCTACCCTATTTGTGCAAGTGATATTTGCACAAATATTTATGCATTCCCATATTTTGTTGTAGATGGGAAGTAAGCTCCAGTTTTGGTGAAAGAGGGGTCAAATTCACAAGTTGCCTTCCTGTTATAAAACCCAAGGGTGTGACTTTCAGCAGCCCAAATGAGGGAGGTGATCTAAAAAATGCTGCCTTACAGCTCAGGGCCATCCCTGTTTCTAATAAACCTTTATTCCCTCACAGGAGTGGGTATAATTAATTTACAGGTGGCAGCAGAACACAGTGAAAAAGTTGAGGCTCAGCAATCAAAACCCAGAAAAATTGGAGAAGATCATCCCCTGTATATCCAGAAGCACTCTCACATCTGCCCTTTCCATGGGAAGGACTCCACCACAAACACAGGCATTTTCCTACTGCAACATCCATAATACAGTTTTCTCCTGGTAAATTGACCAATCATCCTTAAAGAAAATGTCAACTCCTCTGTATAATACCAAAAATAAATCCTGTAGAATATTTTACAGAGACACAGGAACACAGGTATCCAGGAGATAAAGCTGGAAAATGAGTGCACTGAGAAAAAAAGAATGAATAATTCCTCAATTACCACGAGAGCTGCACTGGTGCCACAGCTCACACATAATGAAAATAAGATGCATGGTTAATATATTATTTATATAATGAAAGTCAGTCTGCAATTAAAGCATTTCACAGCAGCTTCAGCAGACAGAATGTGATTCTAAAGGAACAGCAGTGACCCCAGGGGGGAAAGGCCAGGTGTGGAGGCAGTGCCAGGTACCTGGAGACAGAGCCCAGCTGGCCCTGTGTGCTCCCAGTGCTGCTGGGCTCTGAACTGGGGGTGCTGGGCTCTGAACTGGGGGTGATGGGCACTGAACTGGGGGTGCTGGGCACTGAACTGGGGGTGCTGGGCACTGAACTGGGGGTGATGGGCACTGAACTGGGGGTGATGGGCACTGAACGGGGGGTGCTGGGCACTGAACTGGGGGAGCTGGGCACTGAACTGGGGGTGCTGGGCTCTGAACTGGGGGTGCTGGGCACTGAACTGGGGGTGCTGGGCTCTGAACTGGGGGTGCTGGGCACTGAACTGGGGGTGCTGGGCACTGAACTGGGGGTGCTGGGCACTGAACTGGGGCTGCTGGGCACTGAACTGGGGGTGCTGGGCTCTGAACTGGGGGTGCTGGCACTCCACAGGCTCAGAACTGCTCTGCCCAGGGATGCTCAGAGCCCTGGGCTGTCCCTGTGCAGGGGAGGAAGGCTCTGCATGGCACAGCAGTGCTGCCCAGCCGGGCTCCCACCCCTCCAAACACTCCAGGGGCTGCCCAGCTCAGCTCCCTCCACCTCTGTCCCTCTCTTAATGCCTTTGAGGTTTATTTATCGCTTTCTCTTTATTTAGGTCCTTCTGTGAGCCTTTGAAGGTACAATTTTCAAACTCAGCCTGCTGAATAACTCTTTGTGTCTTCCCTTTCAACACAGTTTTGCATTATTTATTGCCCCGTTTTTATCTCTTACTTTTTTTACTTCAGGTCCCATTAACTCAGTGTCAAATATTCCATAAACTTGCAAATTCAAGCAGCAGGATCAACCCATGATTTAAAAGTAATGTGCACAGTAATGTGCACAAAATGATGGAGTGTCTGGAACAAAACGTTCCAGGGCTTTCACTCCCACATTAACCATTTCCATGGGACTGGCAGGGCTTTGGCTATTCCCAGCCAAATGCAAATGGTTAAGGATGGCTACAATTAAACACAACATTTCCCACTTTCCTGGAAGCCACACAGGCTCACTTCCAGCAAGAATGAAAGAAGAAATCCAACAGCCCTCACCATTTAAAACAATTCTCATTGCATAATGGTCAATTAATATCCCTCTAATTGGGCTTTCAAAGGACAGCAGGCACAACTGTCCAAGGTACTGCAAAGCCTTCCCTGCTCAGATCAGAAAGAAAATGAGCAATGCTTTCTACTCCTGAGTGATGCTGCAGCCAGGATCCTCCAAACCCAGCAAGGAAAACTCCTTTTCTCACCCACCAAACTTTCCTCATCTCTGCTGGTCCGGATTCTTCCAGCCAGAGACACTTTCCCAAGCACCTAGACACAGTTCTAATCTTTCTGTAGATTAAAGGCATTTTCCTCCCTAACCTGATGCATCTGAAGGCACAGCAGAAAAGATATTTAAGATGTTGAAGTAATCAAAGTAAAAAAAAAACCAACAAATTTCTTACCAGAACATGTTTTCCAGAAACACAATAGGATGCATTAATCACACAGTGCACAAGGTAAATAAATAAAATACGTTCTCTACTTTGCAAAATTATCAAATGGTGTATTTTAGTATGTGTTTTTAATCTTGAGTTGGGTAAAACTCTGAGGGAATCTTTTTCTGAGTCATTTTCCACGGCAGACATGCATATGTAACAGCAAAGCCCTAAGGCAGGAAAATAGGCTGAAATTAAATTTTCCAGCATTTAAATATGGGTAGTGTTCCCTCTCTCCCCACTCTTATTTAACTTCACTGAGACTTCATCCTAACACTTCACTTAATTTAATCATTAATTTCTCTGACTGAGCAATATCTTGCATCTAAAAATACTCCACATTAACACTGCTAGAAATTACAGAAAATGTGTCATCTGCAACTTGAGGCTCACTCTTTTGGTGAGCCACAGCTTGTCTAACACAAGTTCCTATTTCAGTTATCACTTGAAGGGGAATCTGACACATCCAGAGCATCTCCTGCAGGGTTTGGTTATGGAACCTTCGAGCCCCAGTGCAACAAGTGGCTGTGAGCAGAAACATTCAGCAAGGCTGACACCTAGTACGAGCTCCCTGAACTGCAAATGCAGCTCCAGGAAGGGAGAACCAAGGGCCCAGACAGACACAAGCCTGGGACAGAAAATGAACCTCAAGATCTGTGCCTTTCTTACCTGGGGAGTTGAAAATAGCAGTCCTGTTTCCTTGTGTTTTATTATTGCTGCATTCCCAGGAATGTTCCGTGCCAGCACTGGAATATCTAAATCCATTGCCTAGAGGAATGCAAAAAAGGGAAACAGCACTTTCTAAGGATTCATGGATTTTGAGGTGCTAACGATGACAATTTGAACAAGAAAAGCAGAAACAACAGCCCAAACTTCTTTCCCACCCCTCCAGTTTTTTAATTGAAAAACACCATTTCCCAGAGAGCTCTGCCAAGGCACTTCCCAAAACAGAGCTTCAGCTCTGAGGTGTGCAAACCCTGGGCTCTCACGTGTCCTGATCTGAAGCTTTAATTACTACTGATGAATTGGGAAGTCTGGAGATGCACTGACTGTAAAACCAGAAATATTCCTACTGTGCAATTATCACAGCGAGGAAGGAATTCACTCCCCCAAATCTTCAATCTGTTTCATACTGATTCCCTGTCACTCCAGAGTCAATGCATTTTTAATTGCTGTCATTACAATCCTGCATGAGGAACAATTTTGCTTCAGTTCACATAGCAAGGAAACAAAATTCCAAGGAGAAAACCATGATTTTTTAATAGTTTGGACAAAATTGAAGATACAAATACCTGGGCTGATAATGGACAGGACCAATCATATTTTGAACAGGAAAGGACTGCTGGGACTTAGCAACATATTTTAATAATTTAAAATGCCCAAGAAAAGCACAGTTCAAATCATGCAGGTGTATTAGTCTGACCACTGCATTTCCATAGCCCTGGCACACATCTGCTTTGCAGAGCTAAAAATAACAACCCTTGTGACAGAACCTGTCCTACACTTTGGATCAGAAACTTCCAGATTATCTGGGGTAATTCACAGATTAATGAAGTGAACACAAACCAGAAAAAATTAGAAATATAGAAACTACAGACTAGACTTCTGCATTTGTCTAAGCTGTTGAGATAGAGCTTTTTTAGAAGAAGTTTTTAAAAAGTCACTTTGATGAAATAAAACAGTCTTTGGTCACCCACAGATCGTTGTGTCACTTGCTGTGACCTCACTCAAACCTGTTTTCCAAAGGAAGAGCTCCAAAAGCCTTTGATGAGGGTCTGTCCCATCAGTGCAGACAGAACTTCATCTCTCATCCCCCTGCCAGCACCTGCAGCCCCAGGGAGCTGCTCTGGGCTCCAGTCACCCCACCAGTCAAGCACCAAGTTTATATTTAATTTTCTGTCATTTCCAAACTTTAAAGGAAAAGGAATTTGTTCTGTCTCAGACTTGGAGGGCGGGAGCTGCTACAGAAAACCTTCAGCCCCCCAAAGGCATAGGTACCACTGAATTATAGCTGCTGAAAGACACACCAGATGGCCAAATGCTTCAGATGCAGGGCTGCTGTTATTCCACTGGCCTTAAACAAATGGATTGGGCTGTAAATAATTAACTGCACAAAGTGCCTTCGAATTTAATTTAGATACTTAGTCTATTTTCAAGCAGTAAAAAGAATCATTTGCGTTGTTGAAAATATGTATAATTTACTGACCTAGGTTCCAGGAATAATAGCATAAAACAACATTTCAGTCCATTGGCCATCTGTTTTGTTACATTATTTTGACTGCAAATGTGTTTTACTGCTATTACAGGAGGATGCAGGGTGGAAATTGAAGCTGTGGGAACGTTACCCAATAACATCTCTACCCAGCAATACAGGGCTGAGAGAGCAAATGCAGGGTTTATTTACCACTCTGTCTTCTGGATTGTCCCTCATCTTCTTCCTTCTTCTAGCCCATGCATCTTCTTGGTGCCTCTTCAATTTTATTGCTTTACAACATCCCTTCATCTTTATTTTTTTTTTATTTTTGTATTTGCTATGGCTTTTATTCCCAACTGCTAGGCCTGTGTTGGCCAAGATTGGATTGTGCCTCACGGCACAGAAGAGTCTGTCCAACTTCCTTTCCTACAATTTTTGTTTTTAATTGGCTTCTTTTTGGTAAAAGCATAAGAATGTAATGATTTTCACAACTGGGACATTTCTGAGAGCACAGAAAAAGGGCTGCAATGAGATGGTGCTGTCCAAACCTTGTTTTTAGGGACAGAGGGAACACAGAAACCTTTCCAGTGGTGCCTTTCCCACCATCACGTGCCAGCAACGTGCAGAGCTCCTGAGCTCTCAGAGGAAGAGATGCATTTTTAATGTTTGCTGGAATGTTTTGTTTTCTCTTCTTCAAATGCCAAGCACAAACAGATCAGTTAGGGTCAGATCTGAGATCTCAGAACCAGTGACACAGTCATTAGTGATGGCTCTCGGCTCTCCCATACCTTGAGGCAGGTTCAACTAGATGTGATTATATATTTATCTCAATTATCTATTGTGTATTTATCTCACTCTGAAATGCTGTTTACAGATTCATGACCTTGTTAAATGTGGAACTTTGAGGACAATGAGAGCTGCATTTCCAAACTCAAGAGTGTTTTCTCCAGCCTGGGACCAGAAGGTTTTTATGCACAGTTTTCTCCCTTACTGTGGGAGAAGACCTCAGCAGATTTCCCTTCCTGCTGCTGGCCACGCCAGGAAAGAACCTCCCTGTCCTGGGCTGCCCCTTCCTGGGAGGGAGCGGGGTTTTATCAGCAGGGATCAAATCCCACTGTGCAAACACAGCCCCCAAACCCTGTGGAATCCACACCGACTGTCCCGTCAGCCCCGAGCCTGCACACCAAGCAGGGACACCCACCTGAGCTTACACACCTGAGCTTACACACCTGAGCTTACACACCTGAGCTTACACACCCATCTGATCCTGCACACCTGTCTGATCCTGCACACCTGTCTGAGTCTGTACAACCATCTGATCCTGCACACCCATCTGAGTCTGCACACCCGTCTGAGCCTGCACACCTGAGCTTACACACCTGAGCTTACACACCTGAGCTTACACACCTGAGCTTACACACCCGTCTGATCCTGCACACCTGTCTGATCCTGCACACCTGTCTGAGCCTGCACACCTGAGCTTACACACCTGTCTGAGCCTGCACACCTGTCTGATCCTGCACACCTGTCTGATCCTGCACACCTGTCTGAGCCTGCACACCTGAGCTTACACACCTGTCTGAGCCTGCACACCTGTCTGATCCTGCACACCTGTCTGATCCTGCACACCTGTCTGAGCCTGCACACCTGAGCTTACACACCTGAGCTTACACACCTGTCTGAGCCTGCACACCTGTCTGATCCTGCACACCTGTCTGAGCCTGCACACCTGAGCTTACACACCTGTCTGAGCCTGCACACCTGAGCTTACACACCCATCTGATCCTGCACACCTGTCTGATCCTGCACACCTGTCTGAGCCTGCACACCTGAATTTACACACCCGTCTGAGCCTGCACACCCACCTGAGCCTGCACACCCACCTGAGCCTGCACACCTGTCTGAGCCTGCACACCTGTCTGAGCCTGCACACCTGTCTGAGCCTGCACACCTGTCTGAGCCTGCACACCTGAATTTACACACCTGTCTGAGCCTGCACACCCACCTGAGCAGGCACACGGGCACGGCTGCTGCAGGTGCTGGGTCTCCTCAGAGCCCTCGTGCTTTGCTCCTGTCTGTCAGTCCCTGACACCCACGGGGAAATAGATCAGGTTGATTTTTGGCCAGCTGTTGTGTAGCAGCCCTGAGGGGGCCGTGGAGGTGACAGAAAGCTCCCCCTGAGGCAGTGCCCTGCACACTCCATCCCTGGCCTGACACAGCCCCAGTTTGGGAATGTCACAGTCAGGAACTGCTGGAGCAGAGCGGTGCTGCCGTGGAGGAGCAGCTGCCTCCCCCTCTGGGCAGTGGATGTGGGGATGGAAACACACTTCTGCTGTCTCACCATCCTCTGCCCTTCCCAGCTCTCCTCATGCTCACTGAGTCCTTGCTCCTGGGGACTTGGAGATGTGTGGAAATGCTGGAAATGCAACTCATTAGAAACAGAAGTGGGAGGTTCGTTAATACAAATGGTGGAAATAATTTCTGTGATCTTCTGAGATCACAAACCAACATTCAGCACCCCTCAAAATAAATTAAATAATGAAAGGCATTTCCCAAAAAAACTTCCACTTCAAGTACACGTATTTTTTCCTGAGAAAGTGCTTGATATTAAGCAGTGCCCTACTTTGACAGGTATGAAATAAAACTGGTTATTAATTTTCAATACTGATGGGAAAAGGATTAACTGAGCATGTCGTTCTTTCATTAATCATTTCAGAATTAAACAACCAAATACAGCTCTTAGATTGCTTTTTGAAAGGATGTAAAAATAAATGAAAGTCCATTCTAGCAACATTATAAGGAAGTGGGTGTTGAATCAAGCCCAGTGACAACCCCAGTAAATCAGAATGATTTCTACATCTCAGGTCTACCATTCTATCCTTTAAAAATAAATAGAGAAAGCATAAAAACCTGTCAGTTCAAGGGAAGGAAACCTTAATTGCTAACACTTGCAAAAAGAAGTATTTTAGTTTTGTCTTCAGTAGCTTTGAAATAGAGTGTTTGCACCCATTCCCAGTGCCAGAGGTGATTTCAGATTGGGGGTGACCTCTCTGAATAAGCTCCCTGGGAGCTGGAATTACCTCCAGGATGGCAGCAGACATCCCCTCTGAGATGGAGCTGTTCACCACGGCAAAGCTTCTCCTGACAGCGGCGTGCAGCTCCTGCTGGGGCAGCTCCTGCAGCACATGCACCCCAGGGAGCCTGCAGAGAAATGCAACAGAACTCCTCCTGAGCCAGCAGGAAAGGAATCCTGACAAGCCCCAGAAGAACTGATGGGATTCTTCCCTCTGGAGGGGAGGCACTGGAACTGCCCAGAGCTGCTCTGGATGTTCCATCCCTGGCCATGTCCGAGTTGGACGGGGCTTGGAGCTGTCCCTGCCCATGGCTGGGAGGGTGGAACTGGATGATCCTCCCAAAAAAACCCTTCCACAATTCTGTGAGTAATAAATCTAACTAAATCAGAGTAAATCAGATGTGATTTAGCACAGAGCATGAACATACTGGTTATTCTGAAATTTTAAATGTTTGGAATACCTAGTCTGGGACTGCTCCATGCCAAATAATCCCAACAGATTTGTCAGTCCCACAGAGCTGTGCAGGGACACTCATTTGTACAGACACCATTTTACAAGGGGCAGCCAACTGCTTTCATTCAGCAGACAGAAGCTTTAACATCAACTTCTTACCTTTTAACCTTCTCCTTAACTTCACTGCTAAAAAGGGGATCAACCTAGAAATGAGCACACACAGAGCTTCAGCACTGCAGCTTATGTTTGAAACACACAGAAATAAAAGTTTAGCACATTTTTTAGCTGAAATACTTGAAAGGCTGAGCTTTAAGATCATAGCACAGATCTGTTAGTTGGCTGTCTCAAAGCTGGTGTGACTCCTGAGTGAGGGGCAGGGCACTGAGGTACCCAGGGACTGTCCCTTTATTGGAGTAAAATGTGCCTCAGTGAGCTCAGGAAGCAACCTGGACAGAAACTGAGACACTCACATGGATGCTGTGCTCTGGCAGAAAGAGTTGTTGGAAATCCAATAAACAAAATTCCCAACCCCAGTAAATCATAAACACAGAATTCCCAACCCCAGTAAATCATAAACACAAAATTCCCAATCCCAGTAAATCATAAACACAAAATTCCCAGTCCCAGTAAATAACAAACACAAAATTCCCAGTCCCAGTAAATAACAAACACAAAATTCCCAGTCCCAGTAAATAACAAACACAGAATTCCCAATCCCAGTAAATAACAAACACAGAATTCCCAATCCCAGTAAATAACAAACACAGAATTCCCAATCCCAGTAATTGCCATGCCCACATGCAGGCAGGCTGCAGTTATTAAATGCTGTCTAAGCTGGGTGATTTACTCCAGTAGGTTTATTTACAAAGCTCAGCTCTCTCTGCTGTTTTCATTTAGCATGATTAAAAGAACTTGAAAATCCTTAGCTAGACATGAAGAACAGAACTCAACTTTTTTTATTAAGGCTGACTGGCTATATTAGATTGATACATGATAGCTTGCAGGGAATAATGTGACTTTTTAGTGTATATTAATATTTTGGGTTTGGTTGCTGGGTTTTGTTTCAGATTATGAAACAGAGAACACTCCCAAATTGTTTTAGAAAACACTTTTGGTAAAAAGTCAGGATTTATTTTGTAACTATGGCTGTATGCCTTGAACACAAAATTGATTATTTTATGAAAACTGGGCTTCATAAATGGAAATATTCAGGTGAATCACTCTTGTACTAAGGAATGAATTCCTACTGAATACAAAAAATAAAAGCCTTGCTTAACTGCTTAAAAAAAGTATTTTTGCTATTTCATAATGAACTTCCAATTGCTATTTCTATATAAATACATTTTCAGCTTCTTCCCCAAGAAGCTCTATTTTGATGTTGTGTTCCTCTCATGAGGAGCCACCTCTGTTTCCATTAAAATCCATGGAGTTCTTGCAAGTGATTTAATGAGCAGTGGGACAAGGTCTTGTGTTCTTGTCCCTTTAGAAGGAGCAGAAGAACTACAGCCTGTGGCTCCTCACATTGGTCAGATGTTCATTCCTGTCCCTCTGCTCCAGTGGAATCCAGGCAGTCCCATCAGCCTCAGAACCAGCTTTGAGCTGTGTCCTTCTGCTGTCAATGGTCCAAGAATCCTGCTCTGAAATTGAGAACTGAGCTACAACATTGATGCCAGGGTGGGGATGGAGGGGTGATGGCCCTGAGCTGTGTTTGGGGTCTGGGATCAGGCTCAGTCCTGCAGGAGCTGCAGCCAGCAGGAGCTGCTCTCCGAGCTGGGAACGTGCTGGGACCATGGGAGAGCTCCCAAAGGCTCTGCCTCTGGCAGGGGGCTGAGCACAGGCACCCAAAACCATCCTGAAAACAACATTCTCATACCCAGGTACGCAAAACCATCCTGAAAACAATGTTCTTCTGCCCAGGCACCCAAAACCATCCTGAAAACAACATTCTCACAGCCAGGCACCCAAAACAATCCCAAAAACAATGTTCTTCTGCCCAGGCACCCAAAACCATCCCAAAACCAACAGTCTCCCACCCAAAACATCTCCAGCACCCAGCTGCAGCATTTGTGGCCACGTTTGTTGATAGAGCAGGCAAATGCACCCATCAGTTCCCAACCATTTGCTAAAGCATCCTTTATCACATTTATCACATTTATCACATTTATCACATTTATCACATTTATCACATTTATCACATTTATCACATTTATCACATTTATCACATTTATCAGCCTGGCAGAGGTCAGAGGAAAGCAGCTGGAGCTGGTCAACAGTTCCTGTCACAGGAGAACAGACAGGGCCATGGGCACCCCCAGCCAGGTCCAGCTGGGCCATTCAGGGAGTTTTACTCTGCTGACAGGGAAAGAAACATCCAGGATGTGTTTGGCAGTGCAGGAAGTCAAATCAAAGATCAAATGCTGCTCAAAGATGAAGGGGCCTGTTGAGCACAGAGCCTGCCATGATCAAAACCAGCAAAGCTTCTATAAACACACAATATTAAAATGCTGCCATATAAATATTCACTCTGACTGAAATAATGGTCTGGGAACATCTTTATAGTGCTGAGGCTCCAGACTTTGTAGGGGAAAACAGGTCTCAGTACATTTAAAATCCTGTCAGAGTGTCACCAGAGTACTACAAGTGAAAAGGCTGAGGGATCTGCAGAGATATTTAATGTGGAGAGGGAGAAATTGCTCATTTTCTCAGGTTTCTGAGGTTTTGGCAGCACAAAACCAAAGGAATCCGCTTTTATTGCAGCAGCAGGTGACCCCACACCCCAGCGCTTGTCTCTGATGGGACAGTGTTCTGTGCTGCCCACTATTTATTATTTATTATTTATCATTTAGCCCAATAATGGCTAAAAACACCCCAAAATGAGCTGGGAGAGCTCACCCAGAAGCTGAAAGCTTTAAACAAAACTTGAAAGTTTTGTGGCCTTAACTTTTTTTAAAGTTTCATAAGCTCCTATTCTTGGAATATGGAGCTGCTGAAAATTAGCTGCTGTTCCAAATTTCATTATAGAAATGAACAAAAGGAAAACTCTTAGTGGAGACAAATGGTGAAAGTTTTACATAACACAGGCCTCAACCCTGCAACATTACCTGGATTGCACCATTTGAGACAATCATGCAGAGAAAATACAGGCAATAATATATAATCTTATGGCAGCAAATAGATCATCTCATGGAGGTAAAGCAGAAAATAGAGTGTGGGCCTTTGTTCTTCCTCTTCTTAATTAATATACTCTTACTGCACAGGCTTTTAATATTCACAATAAAAATTACATGCTTCATAGATGGTGACACTGATTTTCTTAAGATTTCTGTGCTTTGAGAAGCAACATGAATAAGAAGAGTACAGCTAAATACCAATAGAGCTGAGATGTGTTTTTTTTTTAATTTAGCAATATTTTAGTTCCATGAGAGAAATATGCTTTAAGATGTTTTAAGAAGGTTCAGCCCCTGATCCAGCCTGGGTGCTGCCACGGGGTTATTTCTGCTCTGTAAAGACATTAGCTTATAAAAAAGTGAAGCAAATTTAAGAGGATGACTAAAATGTTTAAAATCCTCACTGGAGGCAGCAAGTGCATCTTTGGATTCCAAGGCACAGCTTCATTCCACCTGCTCTAGATTTGCCAGAACACCAGTTCACTTCCCAATCATTTTGTGCATTCGCATGGAAAAAACCCCAAATAAAATAAAAAACGTAAAAAACAGCTTTTAACAAAATAATCCTATGTCCCAAAATTTACAAAGAATAAAACTGAATGAGAAAACAGAGAAATTGTTCTTATTTGCCTGTTGAGAGTCTATTTGGGTTTTGTATAAAGCAAGTTTTCAGGCTGGTGTGGGGATGAATCAGAGATGAGACTGATCCAGAGGGATCACATTGCCCAGATGGAACAGGGCAGCTTTTAGCCCCCTTCAAGCAGCAGTGAGAGTTTATTTAACATGACCCAGCTGCCTCCTCAGACCTTTCCCACTGCTTGAACCGAGGCTCCAGGCTGCCCTTCCCAGCCCTGTGCTGCAGGATCCACGTGGAGAACACGGATTTGCACTGAGTTCTGTAGCTTTAGCTGCACAGGCAGCACACAGAAGCAGAGGAATCACGACAGAGGGACCAACTTGAAGATTATTCTGAGATGGGGATGTATAAAAAACCTGTTTATCCAGGCTTTGGTGCACTGAGACTCTGCGTGGAAAAGGAGCTGGGCTGGTTTTGTCAGCTGGAGCTGTGTCCTTGCTGCCAGGTGTCAGACAGAGCCTGAACATCATTTTGCACCTGCTGGCAGCTGTTAATTGTGCACAAAGCCAGGACTGAGCCCAGACCCCCAGGAATGGCATCAAAGCCCAGATGGAACAAGGACCCAGGGCTCCACGTGAACCAAAGATGTAAGGACAGGGATAATGAGCATCTGAGGCACCTTCACAGCATTCAAAATCCTCATTAGCAATGCCTGTGCAAGAAAATTCTCCTGCCTTTCAAAACATTTGATAGGTTCATTTCTAAGCCATCCCTATTGAAACAGGCATTGCTAAAAGTTCACCTTCGAGGAGTTTGTGAGCATCTAACATCCCACAGGTGTAACAGCAGTAGCCAGGAGTAGAATCCAAGTACTTTGATGGTTTTTGATGGCTTTTGATGGTTTTTCTCCTCAGTAGTCCTTTCTGGAGTGGGAGGAAGTGAGGGAACAGAGCTGGGCTGCCCTTGGAGCTGCTCCCCCTGCGGTGCAGGAGCCCTTCCATGGACAGTTCTCAACTTTGCAACTCTGGAATCACTTCCACACTTCAGTGGGAGCTGGGAACAGCCTTTACAGGCTCTAGGTTTGTACCTTGTCTCCTTAACAGAAACCCTCTGACCTAGGTGCAGTTTGGAGCAGAGCAGTGGTATCTCAGATGCACATAAATGGAAATGTTTAAAAATAAAAATTACTTACTGCAGGTCCAATAATGCCCAGATGGACACTGGGATCCTTTCTGTGCCAGTCTGAAACAGAAGATGAACAACTATTTTATTAATAAAAACTATTACATTTTAAAATCAGTATAAATAGCTCCATGATTAAAGAAGAATCAGACAAATATTGTATTGCTACTTAAAAGACTGAACATGCACCAGATTCCATGCTCAGCCCTCTCATTACCCCTCAGAATTCAAATATTAGCATATCTGAAAGTTAGCATTTAGCCTTTCTGCTTCATGCAATCTCTTCTGACTCAAGGGTTATTTAACTAAGCTCAGATATTAATTTTGAATCACTCAAGAGAACAATGCTCTGTATAATGCAGTGACTCTGGCCACTAAGCCAAAATTGAATATTTTCCTGTGTAAAGGAACACGTGGAACTGACTGCAGCCATCACAATCATTGCTCAGTAAAATGCACAAGAGAAACCAGCTGCTCTGAATCCCAGCAGGTAACAATGCAAACCACCATTTGTCACTCAGCATCACAGGGTTTAAAGGGTTAAAAAAGTCAGTGAAATCCTGCTAAACCTCCAGAATGCTTGAGCCTTTTACAGACACAAACAGAGCCTGACAAAATATTCCCTTCTGTGACTGTGAGGAAACTTCAGCCCAGCCTGAGCACCCAGCCAGAACAATGGGTGGCAAAATTTGTTTGCAGCTTCAATGGCATTAATTAGCACACATGCAAATCAAGCTAACAGCCACGGGACAGCAAGATAAAAAGTTATTTTGAAGTGAATGATCTTTTCTTTTGTCTTCCATCAATATTGCATGTAACAGCAAAACAGTTTTCTCAGCAAGTGAAACCATCAAATGTTGCTTTGATTGGAATGCTGTGTTATTCCCAGCATTGTAAATATATGTAAATATTCAGTGACGTTTCCTGCAATGAATAAAAGAGCTCCTGCCAAACTTGGAGACGTTAAAAGAATGCACTGAGTGACAAAACAAGAATATTCAAATGGCCACTCCTTACCTGAGAAAACTTCTACTAAATACAGAGGGTCCTTGACTCTTCGGAGCCCACACACCAGAAGAAACAGATGTAAACTGTCTGTGTCTGTGGGAATGTCTGCAACAAAGAATTGTAAAAGTAATTCATTAATGCTGATAAAAAAGCTGAACAGTCCAAGTGGTTCTGTGAATGAGCTTGTACAGTGGTAAAAGCAGTAAAAGAGTGGATTATGAAAAATTATTCCTTGTTTCTTGCTCTTGCATCAATCCTCAGACTGAGGATTTAAATCATTTTATATTTGTGTTTATTTCCAGAGGCAGTGAATGTGCAGGACTTGCAGTAAAGTCTGGTGTTCCTGGACACCAGAACCAGCTGTGAGGGCGCTGAGCAGCTCTGGGTGGCTCTCAGCGGTTTTAATCCTAAAAAAGAATAACTTTGCATCCATTTAATAACTCCCCCCCTATTTCCAGGTGTGGGATTTGGTTATTCAGGCGTAGAGCTCTCTGACACTTTCTGTAAAGATCAGGAAATGCCCCACAGTTCTCAATCCCTGCGTGCCAGCACTGCTACAGAACAAAATACAAGTTCCATTATTTATTTTACACTTACTGCTAAAACACAGATGAAAAATAACTCGGGGGAGAAAAAGCCTCAGCATGGGAACTTTTGAAAATCTCTTCCACATACACAGCAACAACTCATGTCTGCAGGCTTCCATGGGAAAAGGAGGATGCTGCATTCCCCTGGGCTCTGTGGCAGGACCATTAACTCAGGACATTCTGTTCAGGGCTCACCTCGAGATGAGCTTTGCTAAAACGTGCTTGTGATAAAACACAACCCAAACCTGCAGACTGAACTCAAACAACAAGTTAATAAACACTGGAGGGCTTGGAGTGTTCACATTTGATTTGCTGCACTGAACCAATCGGTTTGGTGTCCTTCAGTTCAGCCCCTTCTGCAGCTCCTGGATTACCCAACACTGCTCTGCTGCAGGGTCAGAAATGTGCTTTTAAAGTTTAAGAGCAGCTCAGGAACATTGAGATTCTCCCTGTCACAGGGTTCATTACTGAGTCTGTTTCATTCAACTTAAAACAACCCTGAGTTGTCACAAGGGGCTGCAGCAGATATGGTAAATAACATTTTACTGCTTATTGGACCAAGAAATAATTGGCAGTTTATAATACACAAACATTTGGGTTGGAAAAGCCATTCTTGTGGTGCAGTGGGCCATTAACACTGCGTGGTCTCAGACATGCAGCAGTGCTCTGCACACAAAACAAACTATTAAAAAGCATTACCAAAATTCAGACTTCACTGCTGCTGTCCCATGGGGCACAAACACCCATTTGGAATTATGGACTCCCCCTTACTGATGCTGAGCTCTGGCTATTTGGAAACAAAACGTGGAGTTAGTGCTGAAAGTCACACAGGAGGAGGAAACCAGGTTTTCCTCTTCTCACACGGAGACCATAGAATTACCGCACTCTCAAAATAACTGCCCTTTTTTATGTCTTACCAGCTTTTTGTTTCTATCTTACAGCTTTCAGACTTTTATTAGGTAAGGGTTTAAAGCCCTATTAGTCCAGTTCTGTGCAGCCCTGGCTGCCATTCTGCTCCCTGAGCCCAAAGAGAAAGAGGGAGCTGCTCCCACAGCCATTCAGACTTTTCCATTCTAAGGCACCTGTCCCAAGAATCTCATCAATTACAGCCCAATTGCTACCGTGGAATGACCTAAAGTAATTCTCATTAATGCAAACAGCTCACTCAGCTGAGCTGTCTCACTTTGGAAAGACACATTGCTCACAGCAGACTCTGCCCCTGGTGCAGCTCCCAGAGCCCACCTGGCTCAGGATGCTCTGTGCTCTCTGAACCAGCAGCTGTGGCTGCAGCCTGCATCCCACATGGATCTGACCTTGGCAGGAAGGGCTGCTCCAACAGGATTTGTCTCTGTGCAGTGGATGAGGATCTGCTGTAGATTTATTTCGTTGTCTGCAGTGGATCTCAGCCATCCCCCAGCTCATTTTCACAGGCAGCCTTTCCCCCTGGATCCACCCAGAGCTCTGTGTGCCCACGTGAGACCGAGCTCCAGCAGCACCTGTGTGCCCTGCTCACCTTCTGCCCAGCCCTGGAATGCTGAAATTCCCTCCTGGTGCTCTCTGCAGCCCTGCTGGGAAAATCCCACCCAACAAACACCATTTGTCCCTGCAAGCAACAATTTCAGGAGGCTCTGTCCTCTCTGAGAGCATCTGAAGAGCAAAGGCTGCCCTCCCAGCCACAGCTGGCTGAGAGCTGCCCTTTGGAAAAGACATTTTTACTTTTTCCTTCAGCTTGAACAAGACTTCAGTATGTGAGTTTTTGCTACCATTCTGCCTTTTGCAGATGTAATAAGATGCTACCAGCTCGTGTGATTGTGAAATGGAAACACATCAGCATGGCACAATCAAGTGATTTTCTCTTTCAGTACATTCCCTGTGCCACTATCTTGTTTGAATGACAGGCAAACACCCAAATAACAAAAAAATCCTTCAGTCCCTTTCTCCCCATTTCTGCTAGTGACACAAAAGCAAAGATCTCCAGCAGCACGCTGTGCTTTCACTATCTCTTCCCTCATGTATCTTCCTGTTTGCCTGACAAAGAAACACAAAATGGAAAGATTTGTACATAAACCCTGGCAATTAAAAAATAAAATTAAATAAAGACTGCATGGCACGTGTTTTCCAGCCATCCCTCAAGATCCACTCTACACTAAACACAAGTGAAGCCCAGGCACAACAACATCTCTGTAACCAACACCTCTGTCAGTGTCAGAAGAATTGTTTGGAGTCAGTGTGGCTGTGAACAAAAGCTGTCAGGGTTTGTCTGTGGCTCTGCTCTGCTCTCTTGGCTTTCCCTGGGACAAACAGCTGGCACAGCCAGGAGCAGGGATGGACAGGAGTGAGAGTGGTCACTGCTGTGTCCCCAGGAGCAGGGATGGACAGGGAATGGTCACTGCTGTGTCCCCAGGAGCAGGGATGGACACAGATGAGCTGCAGGAGCTGGGGCACAGCCCTGCTGAGCAGAGGGATACTGCAGTGCAGAACAGGAGGGCATTGCCACAGGAGAACTGGCATTGCCACAGGAGAACTGCTCATCACATCAACAATTTCACTGCTGCCACAGGAACACAACCATGGGAGCACTCGGGGAGGAAAAGCCCTCCAAGGTCCCAGGTCCAGCCATCACCCCACGGCCACCAGCCACATCTGCACATCCCTCCAGTCCCTCAGGGTGCAGAAATTCTCCCAATTTCCAATGTAACCCTGCCCTGGCACCACCTGAGGCCATTTCCTCCTCACTGGAGAGAGCAGGGCTGTGACACACTGAGAGTTTACACCTGGGCCATTATAAAATCCTGCACAGCACCACACCAACACAGACAGCAAACACAAAAGCCTGAATAATTTCTGAAGCTTCAGCAGGGACCTCGTTTTTCTAAGAAAGGCAGGAATAAGTACAAGTGTTATCTAAAGAGATTTTGAAAGTGTAGATTCATTTAACTCCATCCCTCCAGGTACTATCAGGAAAAAAAATGCAGCAGTCATAGGTGCACAATAAAAATAAATGTATTACTGCAAATCTTTAATCTTACTGAAAGCTGCAGGCCTGGAAGTGAATGAGTAATACCAAGCATTAGCTTGCTCAGAGGTAAAGAAGAAGATTTAAAAATTAATTTTCCAACCCCTGATTTCAAGTTCACTGTTGTGCTCTACAGACCTTTAGAGAACAACACCAAGTCCACATTATTTGGGCTTATTCATCCATTTCTGGTTTTGTTCAGAAACAAAATGTTAGCCACGATGAGATGGGGAGGGGAAATCACCTTATTTTCTTTTCTGGTCACTTTGAACCACAGCAGGTCTTTTCATTTATCCATTTCTATTTCATTTATCCACCTCCTGAGCACCTGAAAGCATTGACTGCTCTCCTCAAGAGGGACATCCATAGGTTTATAGATGAGATTTCAGTCTTTTAAGACAACGATTTTATTTTCTTGAGCATGAAAATGGATAAATTTGTCCAACTGCAGCACAAACCTTTGACACTCCAAATCTTTCAATTCATAGCTTTTCTTGAGTTTTTCTCCCTGCACACTGAGGAAATGCCTTCCCTTGGCCCCTGTGGTCCCTTGGCACTGGAGTTTGGGTTTGTGTCTGTGCTGGCTCAGCCCAAGGTGCTCAGCCTGGGGTGGAGGGGTCCTGCTGCAGCTCCCCTGCCCATCCTGACTCCAAACGGGGCTCAAATCCCTGCTGACACACAAATGCCATCAGAGACCCAACCAGCCTTGATTTCAGCAATGCACCTGCAGATCTCAAACATTTCTGTATGAAAGGTTCTGCATTTCACTTCACAAAGCAGCTCAAGGGGCAGTGCAGGCAGTAACTTTACCCCAAGTGTTCACACCCAGCAGTGAGGATCTGCTGGGGCTGCTGATGTTTGTGGAGGCAGAGAAGGTCAATGAACCTGGAAACTTCCAGGGACAGGCCACTAATCCAGGAAAACTAGACTGCAAAATTCTCAGTCAATTCTTCTCCCATTTCTCATTATTTTTTAACAGATCAGACAACAATAAAGCTCTGTGTTTTTGGATCAGTTTGGGAACTCAGTTTATCGCTGCCATCATACAATTTTTACCGTGGGCAGCTGTCTGAGTGCACTTTTACTGTTCAGTTTTTCTTATCCAGGTCCCTCCTTCCAGCTCAGCTTTAGGAAAATCTAATGCCTCTGTAAAACCCTGCCTGTGTCATGACAGGTTATGTAAACTTCTCAAGCTCAGAGAACAGCCGTGCTATGAAGCAGAAATTACATGAGAGCTGAAAAATCAAACTACAAAAGCATCCAGCATCTTTTGGTGTGCAATAAGCACGTGAGCCTGTGGTTGCAGGCCACCTCCCAGGAAAGCAGCTCTGAGTCCTGTCTGCTGGCTGAACACACATTTCTCAGTGAATCATGCAGACTTTGTTAGTTATCTGCATCTTCTCATCACATGGTGTTTATTAGGGTCTGTATCTTCCAAGCTCCAGCCCCATTCCAGTGAAATCAAAAGGAGCTTTGTATCCTGGAATGATGACATCAAGTCTGTGATCACAAACAGCTCTGCCCCAGCCCTGAGCTCTTAGAGGAGATCAGTCTCAGGTTTCTCATTTATTTAAACTGTCTTGTCATTTTCTGTCAGTCAATTCACAGCAAAGGCTGAACCCTTGCTGACTCTCTCAAGTCTATAGATAGGGCTTCTAAAATTGCTTTAACCAAGCTGATTGTGCTCTATATAGATCCCTGCAATGTAAGGTCAGAGAAAAACAGTTTGATCATCTGGTCTGATCTCCAGGCTGACACAGGCAGCAAAACTTCCTGAAATAGGCTGGGTTACCCAACAGGCTGAAAATGTTGTGTTCCTGGAGCCTGTGCTGAGATCTGCACTCGCTTCAGCCTTTTGGTTTGGCTGCTGCTGCTCACAGTCTCTCATGCACAGAAGGCAAACTGTGAAGTTGACTGTGAACCACAATGCAGAAGAACTCTAAAAGCCCCTGGTTTTTAAGATTTAGCCAGTGAATGCTGGTTAGCCAGCCCCTGGAGCTACTGCAGCTACAGCAACAACCCCACGCCATCACCTCCACAACTCTCAGCTCTGCTGCTGAGACTATGAAAAAACACTAATTCCAGGATTTTTGCACTGAGATTGTACTGCACCCATAATAGTAACAACAAAAACCTTTCACAGCACTGCTTCCATTTGTGTTATTCGATTTATTACTATTATATTCTATTCCTGTGTAATTCTGTTTACATTAGCACCCAAGCTATCAAATGGGATGTACAAAAAAAGCTGGGATTCCTTAGTTTGGTTTAGTACCAATCAAATTTGGGGGCTGGAAGTCTCCCACCATAAAATGCATTTAGTGCATTCTGCCACTCACTTAAAGCTCTTTTTGAAGCTGTTACATTGATTTAAAGAGGCTGTTTATGTACTGGTGTCATATTCAAAGTGAGCAAATGTTTCCTCTGACCGAAAAGAACATCAGTACAAAGAATATTGGTAGGAAGTCTGTTCTGTGGGAAAAAGTCAGGAAGCATTCTGAAGATTCTGTTTCACTGAGAGAATAACCTGACACCCTGACCACTGAGGATGTGTGACAGCAATGCCTCGAGTGCATTAAAACCTGCACTGCAGGGCGTGGCTCCTCCTGTGCAGCCTGAATTTATCAAACATTCAGGGGTTCTGCTAAAAACACAGCCAGGGCTTAACTGGAGAAATATTTCTCCCCCAAAAAATCATTAACGCCTTCAGACATGGAACAGAGCTAAATGAAAAAAGCCTTAAAAAGAAGATGAGAAATGCCAGGAGCTGAAGGAGACCGGGCAGCTTGGTCTGCATTACAGCTCAGGCTCTTTCCAAGCACACATTGTGCAAGGCCACACTGCCAAAACCTTCTGAGCAAAACTGCCTCCTGCTTCTCAGAGTTTCCTTCTGTTTGCTCCACACTCAGTAGAATTTTAAACGCTTTGGAACTGCAAATGCCCAGAAAAAAAAAAGCAATTCGCTGGGAACTCCTAATTAGTCCCTGGACAGCACAAAGGTACAGCCAAAAACCTGATTCCATGTGCAGTACTGAAAGAAGTGGAAATTGTAGGCTGCCACCAGAGATGGACATAGGCACAGGGAAGAGAAGGCAAGTGAGATGAAACATTCATAAAAACAATACTGAATAATCTGGTGCCAGTTTTCAAGTTATTATTTAATAAGGCACAGATGTTAGAGTCACATTTTAGTTTGCTTTTCCTGTACATTATGAATTATTTTGCACTTTTGCATTAGTACACATTAGGCAAAAAACTGTTTCTAATATATTAGAAATTCACTTTAGGGGGAGCTTCCCCCTCCTCAATCTGTTGACTACTCATTTAATCACAAAATGGTTGGACAAGAGATCAAATCAACACTCAGGCTGTGCTAGCAAGTGACAAATCATTTCACTTCAGAAAATTATTAATCTTAGTGGCACTGTGCTTGTGGGCTGTGATTTACTGAAAACAAAATAACCTCACAATGCTCAATTTAAAATTGACACTGGCTTTGACTAATGGCACGCATTTCCTGATGTGATAATGCCATTGACTGCTGAGGATTCATTTGTAGCATAGGGAACAGCTGGAGTATCAGAGATCAGGCTGATGGATGTAAAACTGAACCGTTTTTACCAGGGTAAAATGCCTATAAATCATTCTTTTGGGGGAAATGAAGTGACTGCAGCGTTGCCACGATCAGGTGACTCGGAATTGGGTCCCCTGCCCTACCTGCCACAGGTGCCAGCAGAGCCAGGCTCTGGCTCATCAGCAGATA
Source organism: Pseudopodoces humilis (assembly GCF_049639895.1). Classification (NCBI taxonomy): domain Eukaryota; kingdom Metazoa; phylum Chordata; class Aves; order Passeriformes; family Paridae; genus Pseudopodoces; species Pseudopodoces humilis. The sequence continues at coordinate 925,067 of NC_142219.1, forward strand.
ATCCAGCAGCAGCACACGGCTCTGCTCAGCAGGAGCAATCCATCCTCTCCTCCTGCTCCCCTCTGCAGGCAGCCCTGGCTTGTGTCACCCACAGCGTGCTCAGGGCTGCTGCTGTGCCCTGAATGAACCTCTGGGGACACTGGGGACACCCTGGGGACACCCTGGGGACACCCTGGGGACACCCTGGGGACACCCTGGGGACACTGTCCCGCAGGCTGGGATCACCTCTGCTGCAGCCAGGCCAGGAACCAGTCTGGGCACTTGCTGAGCCAGACTCATCTGACTGACATTCTGCCATCTTCCATATCATTAAAACACTTTTTTACATAATTCAACTCTGATTCTGTGTTTCTTTCATCCTTTCCACCTATTAGGAATAAACACAGGGGAAAAAAATGAGTTTTACCTGCATTTTGTAGAAATCTGTACCAGTCAAATGTTTTGCTGGGTGTAGTCTTAATTCCTGTGTAAAAAATAAAAGAGACTCCCATGTTTAATGTCCCCTGGATGGCTGAGCTGTGCTTCCTGAAGGAATAAAATAAAAATAAAATTAAAATAAAATAAAATAAAAATAAAAATAAAATAAAAAATAAAAATAAATAAAAATAAAATAAAATAATAAAATAAAAATAATAAAATAAAATAAAATAATAAAATAAAAATAATAAAATAAAAAAAATAAAATAAAAAATAAAATAAAAAATAAAAATAAAATAAATAAAATAAATAAAATAAATAAAATAAAATAAATAAAATAAAATAAAATCTCCACACACAGCTACCAACACATGAAACACAGAAATCAAATGTCTTCATCACTATTTCAAAGCTCTCACCTTGACTCTGGACATATATTTTCTTCCTAGCATCTGGCTTTAAAGAGAAAGAAGGAAAATAACTTTCAGAGTTCAACATAAAAATATTGATCTTCCAAAAAAATAAAAGCACAATAAAGAGTAACAAAACACATCAGTGTGATTTTCTTTTGACTATTAAAAATCAAAACAACCTACTAGCTACATTAAGTAACTCCAGAAGTCAACAATGTAATTTACATTTCCTATGTCCATTTACGGTACCAATGAATCAATTTTGCAATTAACACAATTACCAAGTTAGTGCAATTACCTTTTTTAGTTTGGCTCTGTAACCTTTCTCATGACCATTATCCTATTTTCCTGGAATAAAACAAATTTCAACTGTCTAGCTGAAAATCAGCTCTAGTTCCCAAAAAGCTGTTGGTCTTGAAAGACTGGTTTTGAAAATCCAGTTTACATTTATCCATAATACAATTTATAAATGTACCAGTTTCAGAAACTGCTGTCAAATATAGAGGCTTGCCTAGACAGGAAAACTGGTGCCTGGTAGTTATTGCAGAACATTCACAAATAAAAATTGCAAAATAAATTACTTTAAAATAGCTGTAGTAAAAGAGGTAATTACTACACTTCCAAAATCACTCCTGAAGTGCTGCTCTGCTAGTTATTTAATTTGGGTGATTAAAGAAGCAATTTCCTATTTCAATATCTTTCTATTACTCCAACTGTGGATTTGTGGAATACTTTTTTTTTTTAAATGAAAAGAAAATCAATTCAGAAACAAACTTCCAAGCTTGAACCAGTCAGCTCAGAAAATAGGAAGCCACAGAAGTGATTTTTCTTTTTAACTTGCGGAGATTTTGGTTTTCCCCCTCGTTCCTTTGTGGCTGCCCCTCAGTCCCCTGCCCCAGCACCGCAGTTACTAAAAATGAGCTGGGAAAAGAAACTGGAAGAAAAGAGGTGACTTGAAAAGTCATCTCCAAGCAGCTCACAGATGGGAAGGAGGTGGTTTGTGAGAATCAGAGTGAACAATGTCACCAAAACGACCCCAAAAAAGCAGCAAATCCACTTGGGAATGATCTGGGGGAAGCAGCCCTGTGCTCCAGCGGGAGCCTGAGCACATTCCATGAAGTTTATCCTCCTTGGGCTTTTGTGTTCAAAGGATTAAAAAACAATAAAAATGGTTTAATGCATTATTCCATCACACTTCTCTGACCAACATTTGAATTACACAAAGCATGGACCCCAAAGGGCTCAGGGGGTCAATCCAATCCTGGCAGGGCTTGGATCATCAGGGAGGAAACAGGAATACTGGGGGACAGGGCATGGAGATGTACTTACACTCTAGATCCATTTTCTCTTCCTTCTGCCTGATTTTAAATGGGCTTGAGCAGAATGGCAAATGGAATTTTGTGCTGCCAACACTGGCTTGGGTAATTCTTCTGCACTGGTTTGAAATAAAACACTGACCACGAGCACAAGATCTTTTACAGGGCTTCAAACTCAGGTGGAATACAGATTGTTACAAGGGCTGGACTACATGTTTCATAATTAAGGGTAATTTATCCAATGTAATAGAAAAGAATTTGTTGGAAGAGGCAGCCTTTGAGTACAGTGCAACTGCTTACATGTTTGTAATTTAAATTCTTACCTGCCTACCCTAACTAACTACATCAGAGGAATAAGGCAGCTCCCAGCAGTGTGAGCTAATGGGTAAAAATCATTAATATCCCACGAGCTGTGTAAGGGAGGATGAGCTCGTGTTCCTCACTGCTTGGAACCAAATTTGTGACATTGGCTCTCAGCCTTTACACAGAGACCCAGCAGAACAGGAACTCCAACCCTCAGCATTTCAGCAGGTGGGATTCCAGTTTAGGATGTGACAGATCTGCCTCCAATTCCCTGTCTGCCACAGACCTCCAAAACACTGAATTGGTGTCACAGGCCCCGAGCACAAAGGTGTTTAAGTAAAATCAGAGTCTGGTACTTAAAAGTATTTGAGGTGCTGATTTTAAAATGATTTCAAAGCTCAATTTTGTTTCTTCTCCTTACACTCTGTCACTTTTGTCCTTTTTTTTGCTTAATATCTCTGACAGAAGCTGTGCCCTTTCACATTTACCCATTGTGAAGTTCATTGTAGTAACTCTTAAAATCAAATTACATCTGTAAAATAAAATACCAAATCCCATGTCTGCTCATGTATCCTTTCAATGCAAATAGATTTTAAAAATCAATTTATGTTGAAATAAGGTATTGTATATCCTACTGCTGTGTTGTGCAAGCTCCACTCTCAGTGATTATTTTTCAGGCAAGAGTGCATTAATGATTATACCTTGATGCAGATCAGAACTGAAGGGGTACCAAGCATTTTGTTCCACCTTGCATTAATTGTTCAGCTTCATCTGATTTTCCTGGGGTGAGTGGAGCCAACAGCTCGCTGCAAGAGGAGCTCCTGCCTTGCTGCTTTCATCCCAAATGGTTCCTGCTCACCCCTCCCTGCATTTCAGCAAATCCAATTCACCTCAGGAAGTTCATTCTGTTTCCAGAGTTGACAAAACAAGTATTTTCAAATTACACTTCCAAATTCTTTATTATAACTAATGCTGTCTGGAGGAATTTTGTAAATGTGAAGTTTAGTAAGTGATGCAAAAAGAAACAATTTGGCATCAGGGGAGACTGGGTAACAAGGAGTGATTTGTTTTAAATGTGACAGAGAAACATTTCCTAAACTGTTCTGCTCTCTCTTCTAACGCTGAGCAGCTTTCAGTGCCAGACTGAAGCCCATCAACACAAAAAAGGAAAAGCAGGACTGGTCAGAGTGAAGGCTACTGCAATTCTCCAGCCCTGTTTGGGATCTGCTCCCAGCACAAAACCTACCCACTCTGCTGCTGCCAGCTCCTTCATTTCCACCGAGAAAGCCACTGCAAACCTGGGGAAACCGACAAAAATAGTTGGGATCATCTGCTTAAAGTGTTTTAACATAAAAAAAAAGCACTTCAGATAAAATCTTGATAAGAACTAAGATCAGAGGCTTATAAACCTGATCCCAGATGAAAGACAGAAAGCTGGCTTTCCTCTTGCTTCAGCAGAAAATCGTGCTTAAACCCACGGCAGCTCCCCAGGCCTTGCAACTCCGAGCTCCTGGGAAGGTGAAGTGAGGATTTCTCTGAGCAAGAGCAACCCCAAATAACGGGGACAGTTCAGCCAGGTTAATGCACAGAGCTGCAGCAGGAATCCTGAGCTCCTGCCCCACTGCAGAGCCCTTCTGACACCACAACACAGCCCAGGAGGGAGCTGAGCTGCTCTGCTTCCATGCTCTGACAATTCCAGTGCCACTGCCTGCAACAGAGCTCAATGCAAATGAAGATTTTAAACCTTTCCCCATGTCCTCCCCTTGTTTCTCACAGCTGTCAGTGAGTAACAGAGCTGGGACTCTTGGGGCAATGTGTGCCCTGGACTGTCCCTGTGCAGAGCACAGCAACGAGAGGAACAGTTCCAGTTCTGGGAGTCCCATCACAGCCAACAAAAGGAAAAATTCCCAGTTCTGGGAGTCCCATCACAGCCAACAAAAGGAACAATTCCCAGTTCTGGGAGTCCCATCACAGCCAACAAAAGGAACAGTTCCAGTTCTGGGAGTCCCATCACAGCCAACAAAAGGAACAATTCCCAGTTCTGGGAGTCCCATCACAGCCAACAAAAGGAACAGTTCCAGTTCTGGGAGACCCAGCACAGCCAACAAAAGGCTGACTTCTACACACACCTGATAAAGGAGTTATTCCAGCTGGGACCTAGGTGTAACAGCAGGAAGGCTGTGAGATGTTTTCATCAGTTAATAAAGATCCCCTGTTCAGAGGGGATCTCAAGAACAGCCTGGATTTTAATGTGGCTTTTAAGTTGTAATGGAACACAAAAATGTGCTTTGGATGCTCTCAAATGGAACTTCAGTGTTGGCTGGACCCTCAAATGGGGCCATTTCTGGAGACCCTCAGTCCTGTGGAAAAGGATGTTTGGATGCCTCTTCACTCTGCCTGGCCAAACTCCTTTCTTTAATTCCTTCTGGAGACACTGAATGTAAAACAGAGGCTGTCACACATTGCACTGATGATTCAGTGCTGCCTTTTCATGTAATTTCTGAAATGTTTCTGTCCTGGGCCAACCCTCTGACACCTTAAAGGTTTGAGATAAACCACCACAGTCACAACCAGGACAGCATTTCTCCACTGGAGGGGTTATGTCATAATTTGGGGACATGAAATCACAATAATTCATTAGAATTCCCATAAATTATAATTATAACCCCTACTTTTGTTTGCCAAACAAGCTCTATTCCCCTACGTTTGTTTTGTAGGATCTGTTTTATGGCACTCCAATGAATTTCATACACACAACTTGACAGCTTTAAGGTTATTAAAGCCTTTGCAAATGCTTGTTTTGTCAAGTTGCACATGCTCCCTTCCCAGATTTTGCAATTATCCTTTCAATACATCACATTAACAAGCATAAAAAGATGTTGCTTCTAAGTCTACAAAATACTGTTCAATTGGAAAAAAAAAATACCCTAGAGGAGTACAAGCACCATTTAGAGGAATTTGATTAAAAATGAAACACTCATAAAGCTAGAAAGTGTTCAATAGTTTGTTTTATGGAATGTGGTGGGATATTGTACTGGACAAGTAATCTACAATTCATGATGCTTTCTGCTTAGAGCCCTGCAATCAATAAAGAAAAGAAAAAAATCAATGTTTCTTTTAATAACTCTGCAATGAATAACAGCAGTGATGCTGCTGGAGAAGAGGCACATTCAGGATAACTTCTGGAAAACTGAGACACTTTTCCTGTAGCAGAGAAAATATTGTAAACTGCATAAGGATGGAGTGATACATTGTGAAATACCACAGATAATTCAAGCTATTGAGGTATACTTCAGGTTCCCAACTCAGTATCATTAAAAAGCATTCAGTAAAGCACAGTTTTTGTATTAGCTGTATTTGTGACAGACGATATTTTAAACAGAGATGGAGCAAATGGACACACTCAGAGATTGTTTTTATGTATTTCTCACTTTGCCCAGTGCTGAAATTTATCTGACACATTAGATAGCTTCTTGTTTTCCTTCAGACCTGTTTAAAGAATAAATTCTGATTATTTGATAACAAAAGTGAACAAGTACATAAATTTTTCCCTGAGTGGGACCCTTAAGCTGCTTCCAACTCCGAGTCACACTGAGACAGGAGAACATGCCCTAATGATTTTCCAATGAGCAGTGATTAAGAGCTGTCTTTAAAACCTGTTTGCTTCCCACATTTTACAGGGGATTACAGACAGAGCAGCACAGCTCTGCCAGTGTTCAGTGAGCCAATAACAGCTGGAAAACAGAGTGGTGTCAGCAAGGGTGAAACAGGAGAGAGATTCTGCTGCAGATTCTGCCTGAGCCAAAACCCACCCTGCTCCTTGCAACAAGAATCCTCCCCCAGCACGGCCTCAAACACTGCTCCAGTCAACAAACCTTTGGATCAGGCAGGAGAAAACCTCTTTTCAAAACTATGAAAAATGCTCAGAAGTCTTTTGGGTAATTTCCTCTGGTTTGTGATCATTCTACATTTGATATCTGTCACTAGAACTTTCCAGACTTTAAAACACCCTGAAAATTCTCCCTTGTCATTTCACCTAAACACTGAGAGAATTTGCTTAAAGGCTTTGTTTCAGTCTCTGCCTCTCTGCTCATGGATCCAGGGAAAGGACCACGATAGGGGGAGAAAAAATAAAAGGAAAAAAAATCTGTTTGTACTTGAGGGATGTGCTTTTCAGCCAGGCATTCTGTCCATGAGCTGTGTGAGGAACAGAGCAAACACAACACAGACTGCACACAGACACTTTTCTGATCCAACTGAATCTGATCCCCATCACTGAATCACAAACTAATCACAAACTAATCACAAACTAATCACAAACTAATCACAAACTAATCACAAACTAATCACAAAAAATATGTAAAGATCACAAGGATTTCAACAAGTCCAGCCTTCCTCTGCTGCCCTACACATCTTCCAGTGATTCCAAGTGTGTCTGGAAAACTTCCTAAAAGATCTGCCACACACAAATGCAATTTCCTGTGATAAATCTTTCCCCCGTGCTCTTACCTGGCTTCCTGCAGCACTGCTCCCATCACCTGGCACTTCTCTCTGCATTTGATATCTTCATTTACATCTGTCCCACCAAAGATGATTCCAAAAGGAATTCTGCTCCCTGCAAAGCAATGGCTGCAATGAGAATTTTCCCAGCGTGTCCACGTAAGGGCCAGGAGTGAAAAAGCACATTGATAATACTGAATCACCTCTGTGAGCAGAACTCTTGGAAAAGGAAACCTGGAGAAACTTGAATTTTAATTTTTTTTAGCACTGAAACCCCCCCAGAGTAACTCTGAACTTTCACAGGACACCAAACCAAATGGGAAACCAAGTATTTCGATAAGGATAGAACACCTACCATAGATTTTACATTTGCATTTGAAAGTTAAGTGAGCTGTAAGACCAGGATTTATTAGCATTGCTAATTTCCTCATTACTAAATGAGAGAGCAAGCAAAAAGAACGAAAGACTAATTACCATGCTGGCTACTTGGAGAATTTCCTTGGCATTTGTTGATATTCCACTCTAATGTTTGCAGGTGAAGGGAATTAATGTGCACTATCAAAACACCACTGCCTCTAATCTTCAAGAGACAGACTGTCTGTAATACATTATAAAATATGTATCACCTCTTTAATAAATTTAAAAAGTAAATAATTCTGATGTTATCTTTTACGTGTGTTGATCATGTAAACAGAATTTCCAGGATGAGGCCAAACAGATCAATAGTGTGGCAGCAATGGCAGTGTGAGGGTAATCATTGAATTTCTAAATCTCCCAGGAGCCAGGAATCACTCTGAATCCTCCCAAACACTTCTTTCCTCCCAAAAGTCTGCTGAGATGATCACAGTCAAAGAGTAAAAGCTTTTGCAATCTTACTGCTACTGTCCTAGCTTTCAGAGATTTTTGGTTTATTTTTCTTTCATTCACTGCAGATACTTTTTAGAACAGTGTAACTGATTTATATAAATATTTATTTAAATATTTAAATCGGTGTAACTGATTTATTTAAATGCCTGAGCTTTTGCAAAGTTTTCAGGTCACTTGAAAAGCTACAGCAGCAGCATTTAGGCATTGCCATTCAAGTTCAACTCAAATAAAATTTCACTCCAATAAACAGTTAAAATTCAACTTTATCTTCTGTTCCTCAGGAAAAATCCCAAAAAAACCCAAAAAGATGGTTCTCAGACTTTCCATAAGACTCTTCCAAAACAACACAAGGTCTTGTCAAGAAACCAATCCTCTCTCTATTCCAACAAGCCTTAATTGATATGTTAGCAGAGCTCATTTTGCAGACTAATTCCAGATTTGTATTCTAGGTCCCTGCTGAAATCAGAGCCCCTTTGGAACAAAGGAAACCCAGGCAGAGCAGACATGATAATTCAGGCTTTCTGCAAAGCCACCACAACAAACTGAAGTCTCCAAAGCAGCAGAGCAGAGCTCACCCTGAGAGTGATTCCACCCGAGGGAAGTGTGGAATTATGTCTTTGTTGCAGTGAATGGATTTATACAACCCAGAGGTGCTCTCAGAAAAGGATGCACGCTTGCAATTTCAGTAGGTGACACTGGCTGTAATTTTGAGAGCCAGTGCTGCTGCCATATCATTAATGGCAGGCTAAAATTTTGTTCTACGTGGCTAGAGAGAGTAGAAAATTTTATTATTTGTCTGATAACATCCTGTCTCCTGTAGTTTAGCTGACAGGAATGGTATTTCATGTCGAAAAACCCTGACTCATTTTTGAGGAAAAAAAAATCAAATTAGCCTCCCTGCTTTCTTCCATTTGACCCCAGCTCTACTTAGCCAAGCCATTTTCCTCTGAAAGAACACATTTGCTGAAAGGATCCTGATGTTAAGGTAATGCTCTTATCCTGATGTACTTAAAGTACTTAATTATCAAAAGCACTATGTGGTTTAAAAGTACATTTATTTAGTTCTCTCTGTATCAGATCTCCCACTGAGAGAGATTTTTAGCATTTCTGAACATTTACTGAAGTGGATAAACAGAATAAGGATATTCTGTGTGGGTTTATGCATTTACAGCCATTTATAACAGCTAGGATTCGTTCTCTTCCCTTGCAGGACTCTTTTAAGAGGTATTTTTATCACAAGTAGAAGGAGGATTACCTTGCAGCAGTCTGCCTGCTTTATAGAGGTGAATGGCCAGGGCTGCATCAAACTCATCTGTGGAGGTCAGATTTGCTATTTCAGCTGGACTCCCATACATGAAAGCATCTTTTAGAACACAGGTATGACCTGCAGCATGGAGATGATCCCTTCATTATTGGAAAAAACAGAAGAAGAATGCAGAGTCACTATTCATGTCAGAGGCACACCAGTAGATGAAGTAAACTAATCAAAATATTTTCCCTTAAACTTTGCTCTGATTTTCAACTTGATGCCATTTTTGTTCAAGCAGCCAGGAGCTTTTGCCAAGGCTGGGTTTTTTCCTGGAGGGTTTTTGTCACCTGTGGAGCCACAGGCACGGCCCCAAGCCTGAAAATCAGAATTAATGAAGGATTAATTAATTAACCCAGGACCCTGAGTGCAATTTCTGATGCTAAAACCCTCCTTTAGCAGTGAGTGTGTCACACCTTGCTCTCAGAGATTCTCAGACCTTCCCTTCTGCAGAAAGGACACCCAAATGAAGAAAGCACAAATATGTCCAGCTGCTCAATGCTACAAAAACACAGAACATAAAAACTGATGCATCAAGAAGGGCAGAGTTGAATGTTTCCCCTTCCTGTTTGATCGTGGGATTAATTGCTTCTTGTCTTAGCCCACCCATTTATAAACCAAAGGATAACTGAAATATAAGCAAGAAACTACACAGAAGTAATTACACAAATACCTTCACAGCCTGCTTTAAAAATCTCAGCTCCAAAAAAGAAAAACCAACAAATCCAAGGACAGGTTGGTAAGTCAGCTTACCCATTCATCTTTGGAAACAGTGGTTCCTCAAATTAAAACATTGTGCAAAGACTGTCAAAGCCAAGAAACTGATTGATTTAATAAACTTAAATTTTTAATTTTAATTTAATTTAAATGAAAGACAGCTTCACTCCTCTCCCTGAAACCAGCATCAGTTATCAATGTTCCCAAGAACATCAGCCAGAACACATCCAGGAGAAAATCTGTGTCTGCCCACCCTGAGTGTTTGCACTGCAGTGTCACAAAAACACCACGAGAATGTTCCCTGCTTATTCCAGATCACTGCAGCTGATTTATTTCTCATCGTGTATTAATTGTTCTGGCATTAAAATCCTGCTAATTCACTGACTTCCTGGATAATGCTGGCTTTCATTTCCTGATTATTTCATAGCCTCCCAAGAAATGTCATTTTCTGTCCTGCAGAAGTTAGTCATTACTGCAGAAATTGCTGCTAAAAGTGCTGTAAAATGTCTGGAGGACATTTAGGATTAACACCACAACAGCTAGAGCTCCACTGGCACAACATATGGTGCTGGACTTCTTCCTCATCCCAAAAAGAAACTCCTTTTAACTCTGCTGTTCGGAACAAGAGCAATAAATTGTGAGAAATACCAATAAATAATAGAACACAGCCCCATTTTAAGCTCCTTATTTACACTGCTGAGCAATTATTACCACCAGCAGCCCCATGAACTGGCTCTCAAAACAGGTTCTCAATTTGTATCTAAATAATGATGCCCAAATGTCCCAGATGTGGAGAGAAAATCTCCTGGGAAAACTCTGGGGATGCTGGTGCATGCATCCCAGAATTTCACAGGTGCTCATTAAACAGTCTAAAAGGGTTTTTTTCCCCATCAGTATTCCAATTACCATAAATCACTATCATGTACAAGCAATATGTTTGCATATTACAATTAATTTGAAAATAACTCTCTCGGGACATCAGGAATGGAGAAACTCAGCATGGAATTCCAATCCAAAGTGGTTGTTTTTTTTTTAAAATGTACCAGGGATGACTTCTCCTCCTCCACGCTTTCCACCGCTCCCAATCCCCCTGGGGAATGACAGCTGTTTCAGCACTAAATAGAGAGGGACTCCCTCAAGTGTTCCAAGGCTCAGAAATTATGCATTACCTCTAGTATTTATTTGGGTTTTTTTTCTTTTACAGATTTTTATTCTACTCAGGAGCGCATAAAAAAATCTGCGTGCATCTTTAGAAGGGAAAATAAGCAAATATTCCCAGAATAATTCAAATTCCCAGGTTTAAAGAGGCCTTGATCCCCTAAACATTCCATTGAGTTTGATATCATTAATCACAAGCTTCACATTATGCATATATGGAAATACCAGGGTGTAGAAGCTGAGTTACCGGGTATTTAAGTTCTGAAATTTACAATGTTATTTTCTTTTCTAAGTGGCTTTTCATCTCTATAACCAAAAAAAGCAGACTGTGATTTTCTCACACATGCTGCTACCAAGGAGCACGATTAGAAGTTATTGCAGGAGATGTTTTTTGAAGACTGCTGTGTCCATGAAGTCCCAGATGTCCCTGAGCGAAGCCAGCACAGAGGAGACACATTATCCATGTCTTTTCTCCTCCCAAATGCCTTGTCACACTGTTCTGCCATTCCATAAACAAGTATTTTCTGAATGAGAAATAAAAATCAGCCCAGCTCCTGCTGTCTGGGAATTAAAGACAATGCTGAAGTGCCCAGTCTCAAGGCTCTGTTTCTATCCCAGCTCCAGTACAGGAGATAAATTCCCACCTGTCCAAACAAACAGCGATTATTCCTTGGATCAAGAATTTGCCTTGCCCCATTTCTCCCTTCTGCTGAAACTCTCATGGAAGCCAATGCCACAAAGTGGGGAAAATAAAGATTTCTAAAATGGAGCTGAGCTGTCAGATCCCAGATTTGGGGTGTTTTTCTAGGCAGAAAGCATCAGGGAGAACTTTAGCCACTCAGTAAATGTGAAAGAGCATTGTTAGAAGTACATGATACTGCTCACTGCTTACACTGTGATATTTATACACACCTGAATATTGGACAAATATCCTCATTTTAGCATTCAGGAAATTAATTTCTCTTTTGTTTGGTATATTTTTTATGTTCTTTGGAAATCACAAAGCTTGTAAGTGGAATTTCTAAGCGTGTTCTGAGATTCCCATCCAAAAACCATTTTTCTCTAACACATCTATGAAATACCAATCAATGTTTCATTTTCTATTCCCTACATAATTGATCACCACTGCTCACTTTTCCTGGCCAGCAGTCCTCCCTCCCTCAGCAGGAATCTGCAGTTCACAGGTTTTCATAAGGAAACAGAGTTCCAAACACAGCCTGGCTGAGGAGAAGGCACAGGAGTTAAAATTGTGATTATTCCTAAGGTATTATGGCTGTGAAACTTGCTCAGTTTTCTGTGATGTCTTCCTTTCAGAAACATTTATGTTCTAAATTTCAACTGACACTGATCTAATGGAATTACTTGCAGACAAGGAATGTTTGATTTCCAAAAAGTTCCTGGTAGGTGGATACACTGACACTTCTTGAATGGCACAAAATAGGCTTCATCCAAAAATATTAATTATCTCTTTCCCTCAGCTGTCTGCTCTGCACAGCAGCTGTGCACCAACTCCAGTTATATTACATATATTTAACTATACTGTTAAATATATATGGCACAATTCAGAGCCATAAATGAGCAGAGTTCATTCCAGTGCCTCTGAGACACCCAGCCACACCTGGATACTCACAACTCCCACTGAAGCTCTGAGCTGAAACCCTGCTTCATTTGCTATTTTATTCATAAATTATCTTCTGCTTTTCGTAATTGTTAAAACAACACAACCTTCATTTTATTTCCCTCTCAAGCTTCTCCTTGAAGCAACACAGACAAATTGCATTGGTGTGAGTCAACTGTGACTAAAATTCACTGTGAATCACAGAAGTTAAAGATGTTACCAAGATGGGGACCAGCTCCTCCTATCTCTGCTCTCAATTCTGCAGCTGAGCTCCAAGGAGCTCTGGAAGGACCCAAAGAACTCTGCAAAGTTTAAACCTGTGCTACAAATACAGACTGTTGTACTGCAAACCGTGGCTGCAGATGAACACCTGTCCTGCAGGTCCCTGCTCTGGGAGTGGCCCTGCAGAGCCAGCAGGGACCTCCAGAACCTGAGCAGGGACCTCCAGAACCTGAGCAGGGACCTCCAGAACCTGAGCAGGGACCTCCAGAATCTCCAGAACCTGAGCAGGGACCACCAGAACCTCCAGAACCCAAGCAGGGACCTCCAGAACCTGAGCAGGGACCTCCAGAACCTGAGCAGAGGCAGCAAGGAGCTGCAGAACCTGAGCAGGGACCTCCAGAACCTGAGCAGGGACCTCCAGAAACCAAGCAGGGACCTCCAGAACCTCCAGAAGCCCAGCAGAGGCAGCAGGGAGCTGCAGGAGCTCCCACACCTGCCCTGAGGACAGGAGGACCCCTGCCCTGGGAGCGCTCTCCTGTGGGATGTAACACTGGCACACAGGCCAAGGTGAAGCAGCAGAAATGTCTGGATCACTGAATTACTGCAGTAAATGTCTCAGCTCAAACCCAGCTGTCCAGAGGAATGATAAGTGCCGCTGAATTTGTGGTTTTAATTCTCTCACAGTTGATTTCCTGGAGATTTACAGAATGGCTGTCTCAACTGGCCAGTTAAAGAGCCAAAACAATCTCTCCCTCTCCAGAAAACATTTACATATTGGCAAAACAGTTAATCTAAATCTTGCTAATTAACCTATTAATTCCAGATTTCTATTCCTCCTTACTGCATAAAAGACGAACAAAACATTTCAAGGGGCAGGGAAGAATAATTTATTTTCCTCCTTGACACCCTCTTTGATCTCATTTCTAAGGCTGAGCAAAGACTTTTGCTTAGTGCTGTATTCTTTATTCACTGCTCCTGTTTTTTAAGGTGATTAAAGATCATGCACCAATAGGAGTAAAGCCCAGAGCACATTCATTACACCACTTGTTTTAGCAAGTTGATTTTTAGCCAAATTAGATCCTGCTGCCTTTATCACCACTCACTTTAAACTCAGGAAATGAGTATCTTATTTATGAAAAGATGAAGCAGTTGTTGGAAGAGTTGTAATATCATAAACAGAGTATACTCTGTGATATTAAGCCATAAAATTAATACATGCTGGCAAGTGTTCAACCCAGAGACAACATCATTGTTTCATTTATATTTAACCAAAAGTTCAATATTTAAAAAAACTGAACAAATAACTTCCTAAGCACATGCACAGAAACAACTGAAGGCAAATATTAACTGCAATATGCATTTTATGTGTATTAACACACATGATACAGAGTTTGCCACGTGCACACAACCTCAGTATGGCAGATTGGTGTTAAAAGTGACACAGCCACACATAAAGGTTTTGGGGTGATTTTTAATGGCATAAAGTCTTTAAAAAATCAGTATGGGATAGAAATAGCTGCACAGGATGGTTTTAGTGATGACCTAGCCTTTTAGTCAGGAATATGGACTTAAGAGCTAGCTAATACTCTTGACTTTTTCCCTGACCAGAATTGTTTCCTTTCCCTGAAGGCTCACTTACATTATTCCAATAAATAACATTTACAGCAGGTGATAAAACAGGAATTAAACATTACACAAGTTACCCTCAAACACCATTTCTGCTAGAATCCTTTACCCAGCTTTATTATGAATGTCAATTAAGTTTATCTCTCATTATTTTCTTTCTGTTTGAAGGTCTATGTGCACAAGAAAGCAGCACCCACTTGGCCTGAGGAATTCTCACTCTTGGCCTGAGGAATTTCCAGGACGCTGCAGTGGGTGGCTGTGCTCCCACAGCTGCAAAGCACTGCATTAATCTGTTATTATTATGTGTAATTATTATTAATTATGTGTTAAACCATCTGCCAGCTGAGCTGCTGCAGCCCACCAAGCCTGTGCCCCTTCATCCCAAAACTATTATTTTATATATATTTTATTTTATATATATTTTATATATTATATATTTTATGTATATTTTTATATATTTATAAATATATATAATATATAATATATATTTATATATTTTTATGCATTTTATAAATATATTTGTATATATATTTTATATCCACCATCACATGCCACAGCTGCAGCCACCAAAATTGCTGCTTGCCATGGCTGAAGGCACCTTGCTCATCCTCCCTTGGTACTGTGTGCTCACACACCACTGTCAGTGTAATAATAAAATCTTATTATTGACATAATTGTGAACATTTGTTTTTCTGGCTCATTCAGGCTTATTTTAACTAGAAACAATGCAAAAGCTGATTTTCCACCAGGTCAGCTCTGAACAGCTCCAGTCTAAATGTGTGTCTGACTTCCTTCAAAGTGGAATTGGAAGGAGGTAAGTATTTAATTTGTAAAGGTAAATAACCTTACAGAGGAAAACTGAGCAGTGATGTCCCCAAGAAAAACTAGTTTTGTATTATCCAAAGCAAAGGGTAAGATCCGAAAGGAAATGGAGACTGCCACAGGAGCTCTGCTGAAATGTACAGGCATAAAAATACATACTTGTATCTCAAAATTTTAGTAACAATTATTGTTTTGAAATACCAAAACCTTCATCTTTCTCTGCTCTGGGTATCTTCAGAGCCTGGGTGAGAGACAGGACCAGCAGATACGTTCTGCCAGCACCTTACACAGCAGAGCAGCCCTGCAGAACTCTGAGGCTGCCCTTGGCATGACACAAACAGTGTGAAAACTTAAATGTCTGAGGATGTTTCCATGCATAACATTACACGGGAGATAATACCCAGCTCAAGGGCAGGGAAAACTCATCACAGCAGAATATCCCAAGAGATTCATCCGAAGAAAAACAACTAAACTGCGGACGACTTTTAGATAAGATGAAACCAAATCGTTATTTCGGGCCTCAAGAGGACAAAACCATTGGGAAATTAATTCATTTTTATAGCGACTTTTTTTTTTTATCGCTCACCCGCACAGGGAAGCCCCAGCAGCACCGCTCTCAGCCAACATCCTTTTCCCACGTCACAGAGAGCGTTCAATGGGGACATCGGGAATGTTTCTGAGGCTGTTAGCCCGGGCCATTCCCAGCGCTGCGGCCGAGGGAGCTCCGCGCTGCCCTGCGGCTGTGCCAGCCGGGATCAGCCGTGCCCGGCAGCGGCTCCGGAGCCGGGCTCAGCCCTGCCGGGGAACGGGCTCAGCCCTGCCGGGGAACGGCTCCGGAGCCGGGCTCAGCCCTGCCGGGGGACGGGCTCAGCCCTGCCGGGGGACGGGCTCAGCCCTGCCGGGGACCGGGCCCGGCCCTGCGGGGGAACGGGCCCAGCCCTGCCGGGGAACGGCTCCGGAGCCGGGCTCAGCCCTGCCGGGGATCGGCGGCTCCGGAGCCGGGCTCAGCCCTGCCGGGAATCGGGCTCAGCCCTGCCCGGGAGGAGCGGCCCCGGAGCCGGGCTCAGCCCTGCCGGGAGCGGCCCCGCCGTGCCCCGGCCCTCACACACCCCCGGCCGGCCGGAGCCGCCTCCGTGCACCGGCAGCGCCTGCCAGCCGGGCCCTGCCCGCCGGGGCACCCTCCCCACACGGAGCGCACCCTTCCTTCCCCGCGGCTCGGAGCGCATCCTCCCCCGCGGCACTGACCGGGTCCTGGCGGGCGTGGTGGCGTTGCCGGTGCGTGCCCGCAGACACGCCAGCAGCAGCAGCCCCATCGCGGCCGCTCCGCTCCGCTCCGCCCGCCTCACCTGCCCCGGGCCCGGAAAGCGCGGCCCCCGGCCCTGCGCGGGGATGGGCCAGCCCTGCCAGCTGCCCCGGCCAGAGGACACCTGGCTACCGAGCCCGGAGCTTTGCGTGCCTTCCCACACCTCTAGACAGCGCTGTGTGTTCTCGTTACTCAGCCATAGAGATGATGCGCTCAGATGGTGGCCAGGGAAACATTAATTCAGAGGCCTCCGAGGAGAGCATCACAGCCTCCTGATGGCACCGTGTGCCTCCCCGTGAGCTGCCTCGTGCTCGCTGCGGGAACACCGTTAGGAAAAACATACATGTGGGTAAGATGCTAACCCCCAGAACAGCCAGAGGAATGTGCTAGTCCAAAAAACAAAGCAGTGGGATGGTCAAAAACCATCCAACATCAGGAAGGCCATAACGAAGCTGAGCCAAAGTTGTGTGAGAGCAAGGGGAAGGTCTGGCAAGAAACCACAGCAGCAGACAGAATCCAAAAATGCAACGAAACAGGGAAGAGAAAAAGAACAAACCTGAACTCTGGACGAAGCAAAACGTCTCCCAGACCAGCGAGGCAGTGTTCAGGATCAAAGGGGTGCACCCCAATGAGAGTGAGGAACACAGAAGAGCTGAGAGGGGCAGCAGGCAGGAAGATGAGGGGCCCGTTAGGGAGTGCCTTGGGACATTAACAAGAAACAGGTGGCTGATGGTAGATACACCTGAATGTGTTCCAACATCTTGTAACGCTATTGAGAACAGGTGTGGGACATTGGTGGTGATGAGAAGGGGGGTGGCTGGACAGAAAACTCACTTTATTATAACCTAGTTTGATTGCATGATGCAATTCACCCCAGGGTCACACAGATGCCAGCTTCCCCAAAGGCTGGAGAAGACAGGGAAAGGTCCTCTTCAAAAACTGCAGTGCCTTGCTATTATAGCCTAAATTACTCTTCAAATTTCAGTGTCAGGTAGACAGAGAGAAAAATATGTAGAAAAGATATGCCATGGACAGAGGACTATTGAATTTAATCATTTTTGAAACAATACTTCTTCCAATAATTTGTGTGGCTTTCTGAGGCTAACAGGTGTTTTGTAATTGAGGGTTTAGAAGTGGTAAAAACACACACTGGAGTGGGTTCTGTAAACATTTTGGTGGGCAGGCTCATGTTTTGCTAACGAGTCTTAGTGCTGCAAAGCTGCACCTCACCGAGTTCTCACTTAGATTCAGCACATTATTTAGACCACTTCAAACTCCACTGGAACTAAAAATTTTGGCTACAACCTGGAAGAGCAACCAATCTTGCAGAAATGCTAGAAATAGGGTAAATGCTAATCAAAGGGTAGGCAGAACCAAACCAGTTTTGTTCTAGAAAGTGTTTCTGGCACTGAAATCCCCCTGGTGTTGAGATGTGTGGGGCTCTTGTGAGTCTGGCCAGGGTTGCAGCCTTGGAGCAGCTGACGTGAAGCACATTTGGGTGTCTGAGACTGGCACTGCTCCCACCTGCAGGTGTCACACAGGCCCAGCCCCTGCCACACTCCTGCTCCCCTGCACACAACACAGGTCTGGCAGCACACCCACAACAGCCTGGGCAGGCAGAAACGGAGATTCTCCAGGCAGGATGTCTGACTGTGGCTCAGAGAGACACGTTTTGGGTTAGCTACAGCTCTCCAACTCATTTAGTGTGCAACACAAAGAAGACAAAAATGCAAACGTCAAAATAAGACAAAGCCTGCCCCATGAGGAATGAGGAAACTCAACCAGTCGTCTGAGAAATAAAGAGGAGATAAAGGAAACATTCAAAGAGATCTTACCATTTTATCACTATTTATGGTAACTCTGGCTTTATGCTATATAGGCTTTGACTGAAAAAAATAACCTGGAAAGGTGCAGCATTGTATCTTGAAAATATGGACATGCATTAATGTATTCCTTTACAGACACAGCTGCACCCACTGTGTTTAGAGAAAGGATCATGGATGTATCAGAAAGAAGTTTTAAACACACTGTAGCAAAGTGTTGTTTGGAGGAATATTAAAAGCTCCTTCCTGAGCTGCTGCACTGCCAGAGAGAATGTTTGGGTTCTAACCTGTGAGTTTCAGTGAGAGTACCCACAGCTCTATAGCTGAAAAGTAACATTTTAATGTACATTTCAGCCACTGCCCAGCATTTTTAGGTGTTTGTACCAGCTGTGGGATAGGTCAATATAGAAATCTCACCTCACTCACCAAGGTAAATGATGAAGAACATAAAACATGAAAACAAGACACAGCAATTCAAAGTCTGCTTCATTACTTTGAGTCTCCAGAAAATACTACTAATACTCAAAATGCAATCACAGTTAATATGACAATACTGTATTAAGCTAGGAAAAGATGAAATGTAACTTCATTACAGAATCAGTCACATTCCAGTAGTCCACAGACATGTCTGTACAGCTGGTTCCTTATTCCTCATTGTCCTTTGTCATGAAATTGGTTAACTGCTTTAGAGAGCAAATATATTTAATGAGTCATTTTTATGGCATATGCTATTTACAAAGGCCCATTATTAAATGAATATATTTACTTTTACAAGCATCACTTGCTGCACTACCAACACTGCCCCAAAGTAAGTCATGCCCAAATGTTTGGTGTATAACTATTTGTCAATCAATTTAACTTTCTCACTGAAAACACAGAACCACCAGTGTCTTACCCACTTTGTTCCAGGCAAAAATAAGACTTTAAGATCTGCTGCTGAAGACTGTTTCATACATTCACAACCTTTACCTCAACAGGTGTGATGGTGGAACTGCAGCACGTCTTAGGGCTCTAATCTTACAACTGCTAATTGATGTTTTCCCATTTGGAGCGCGTGCTCTGTCCCACTGGAATCAGAGTGGTCATTCTCCATGTGTACCTGGATAATTCCTGCGTGCCTTCCCACCCGAGTCACCAGGCACACCCTGGTGCTGGGCCAGGCCCACTGCTTCCAAACACACATAAAAACACATACAAAAACACATATATGCATGTTTCACAGTGCACATTATCACCTTTTCCTGCTGAAAGGCCTTGTTGTGAAACAGTCTTAAACTATAGCATTAAATAACCCTAAAAAAGCCCAAAGAGGATCTGGGGTCTGGAGCATCTCTCTTTTGAGGGAACGTGGGAGCTGGGCCTGTTCAATCTCGAGAGACTGAGAAGGGATCTCTTTAAGGCATAGAAATATCTCAGAGTGGCTGCCAAGGAATCGGGGCCTTTTCAGCGGTGCCCAGCACCAGCATGAGGAGCAGCGCCCATAAACTAAAGCACCACAATTCCACCTCTCCATCACGAACTTATTTTCACTAGGGATGGCAGAGCAGGGGAAAGCTGCCCAGGGAGGCCGTGGGTTCTCTCTCTGCGGACATTCCAAACCCACCCGGACGGGCTCCTGCGCCAGCGGGGCTTGGCCCGGGCCTTCTCCAGAGGTCCCTTCAAACAGAACCGCTCCGGAGGTTCTGCGGACACCCATTTCCCTGCTGCAGCCGATTCACAGCGAGGAGAGGCACCGCACAGCCCGGCGTGCCCAGCTCGGGCCGGGCTCTGCCGGACACGCTCCGGACACCCTGCGGGCCCTCCACCACCGCCCGTTCGGGCTCTGCCGGGCTCTGCCGGACACCCCCGGCCTCTCCCGCCCGGGTTCCCTCACGGCCGACGCCAGCCCGGCCCCGCCCCTTCCGCCCCGCCGCGCCCCACTCGGCCACGTGACGGCGGAGTGGGCGGGGAGACAACGCCCTCGGCCAATAGCGCAGCGCCGCTGCCGGGGGCGGGGCCTCACGCGAGCGGAGTGACAGCTGCCTCAGCCAATGGCGCGGCGCCGGTGGCGGTGCCGGGCCCGGCGGTGGGCGCGGGTCCCGTAGGGCGGGCCGGGAGCGCGGCGGGGCCGCGGGCGGCGGGGCCGGGGGGACGCGGGGCCATGGACGAGGCCGAGCCGAACGAGCGCAGCCCTTTGCTGAGCAGCGGCGAGCGCGGGCGGGCGCCGAGCAGCGCCTTCCAGGGCCGGCGGCTGGCCTGCGCAGCCGTGCTGCTGGCCGAGCTGCTGGAGCGAGTGGCCTTCTACGGCATCACCTCCAACCTGGTGCTGTTCCTCAACGGGCCGCCCTATAACTGGGAGGGCACGCAGGCCAGCCAGGCGCTGCTGCTCTTCATGGGCATCACCTACCTGGTGTCGCCGTTCGGGGGCTGGCTGGCCGACGCCCTGCTGGGCAAGTTCGGCACCATCCTGCTCAGCATGGCGCTCTACCTGCTGGGCATGCTGGCCTTCCCCGTGGTCGCCGCGCCGCACACCCGCCAGGGCCTGTGCGGGGACATCCCCCTGTTCCCCGTGGAGAACTGCTCCTCGCCGGCCGCCAACGCCACCCCGGCGCCCTGCTCCCAGCTCGGAGCCACCCGCTACTGTGCCACCGCCACCTTCGTGGGACTGGTCCTCGTGGGGCTGGGCGTCGGCTCGCTCAAGGCCAACATCACCCCGTTCGGGGCAGACCAGGTCGAGTATTGTCCGCTGGTGTCCGGCAGCTGCTGCGGCGCTCGTGGGTGCCCCAGGGGTGGCAGAGGGGCTTGCCTGGCTGGGGTGGACAGCCCGAGCCGCTGATCTCTCTGTAGGTGTCCAGCCTTGCAGGGAGTCACATCATCCAGCTCTGGTCCCTCGTGGAATGCAAGTTGTAAAGTTGTGCCCTGGCTGATGGAGTTTTGGTGCGTGTGGGCTGCCAGATCCCTTTTGCTTTCCTGGTAACCCTGCCTTAGCTGTGCTAACTGAGTTGGCTGAGCCGTCACCTTCTTGAGGACATGGGTTGAATACTCCATGGCCATTGTGGACAGTTAATTATCCTCCCTGGTGGGTTTGTACCCAGTTACTTTGACCCCAGAGCTCATCAGATGAAGTACAGGATACACATTTTATCTTTGACAAGGATGACAGGGGCCTTCTGAGGCGGTGTCAGAGGCCTTTACCATCCTGTGATAAGGGAAGGCTGCAGAACAAACAGATTTTATGCTTTAGGTCTTTGTGCACTGCATTGCCCTTGAGTGGTATTTTTGTGCAGGCTCATGCTGCATCACATGATGGGGGGAAGCTGCTCTTGAGCGTGGTAAACATCACCTGGGCTGTTCCCATAGGGACACATCCTGTTTAATGCCTCACCCGGACCTGCTACAGGGGTATCATTCATTGGGGCATCGCTGCAGAACCCGGTGCTCCACAGAAAACACTGCACAGGCAGCTTGGAGTCCAGCAACAACTGGAATGCTCTGTTGTATGTACTTCTTTTACAGCTCTCTGCTGAGGCAGTGTGCTGGCTGTGGATGTAGAAATGTCATTTCTGCTTTAAAATGGAGAATTTCAGTATGCTCAGGCAGTACTGAGCAGCTTTTCTAACCAGACTGAAAGTGCAGTTGCATGTGTGTTTACTGGCTCCCTGAGCTCTGGTTAGAGCAGGTATCAGAAATGCCATGAATTCTTTGTAAGAGTGAGGATCCACCACAGAATCATTGCCAAACATACCTCTGTTCTCTCTTGTGCAGTTTGCATTTGTCATTCTTTGGCATTTTATGTATTCTAAATTCTGGAGTTCTGGGTGAAAGCCAGTGTATAAATGTGAAACATTATTATAGCCCAGGACTGTGTATCCCCAGTGCATTCGTTCTTCTTAAGCCAGCCTGAGCCCATCAAGTGAAATAGCTTTAATATGACTTTATCTTGTAAGGTGTTTTTCAAAACTGACTGCTTATCCCCAGAATGCTTTATGAAAGTTAAACACGGGAGATAAATAATGGCAGGAACAGAGCAAAAGAAGAGCCATTGCCAATGGAAGTGTGGCTGGGTTTTGTAAAGGCTTTTCCCCCAGGATTTCGAGGAAAGCAGTTTTTGGCCAGGTTTGCAGATAATTTGCAGTGATTTATGTAGGGTGAAGCAAAAGAAACACTCCTTTCTGGGCCATCATAATCAGTGGAGCTCTGCTGAGGACGGAATTTTCCCCTTCTCTCTTTTTCTGGCTTATCTCTTATTAAATATATTACAGCATGCCACTTACCTTGGAGTGCAGTTTGGGGCCCTCTTGGGTGCCTTCTCCCTGCACAGAAATGTAGAAAACTGCTGGGGAGATGTGTATATATCTATATAGCTCTATATCTACAGATATCTATCTATCTGGGAATAAAGTCTGTCTCCCAGAGCCACATTCTTGGGAGGCCAGAGCACATTGCACACAAGTTTTGGCTGGATGTGTGCTGATAAGATTTGTCCTCTTTCCCCTAAGTACAGAAGGAAAGGATGAATTGGATATCATGTACTTTAGTTGGCACAATCACCTTTCAGAATGTTAATTGCACTTCAGATCTCTTAAAAACTACCGTGTGAATTTTCCAGCTTTAATGTGTGTATAGAATTTGGGTGGAGAGCTCTTACATAATGAGAGGGTTTCTATTTAGCAGAATCACTTTGTGGAAAATCAGAAACTGAATTCAATGCTTGTTTTTCTCCGAAGTTGGAAGATGTGGTTTCTAACTAACTCTGTTAAATGTGTGCTTTTGGAGTGCTGTTAGAGTGGAGTAACTTGCACCAGTCAGCTTGGCAAAATAAGTTCCTGCAAAGCTGGGACAGACCAGCCTTTCTCAACTGTGTTGATAAATGTTTTTCTAGAAGCTGCAGACGGATCCATCATGCTGCTCTAAATCTGAGCTGCTGGTTCTCAGAAGTTTCTCATCATGTGATCCTATAACCTGGCACTTTCCAGTTCCCCTTTCAAGTGTTTTGCTGTCACTTCCTGTTCCATGGAGCAGTTTGTGACTTTCTGCAGTTAGGAAACAATTGCACTCTTGGTCATTATTGTGAAAGCTGCTTCAGCACTGAAGCCACAACAGTAGCAGACTCCTAATCTGGTATCAGCCATAATCATTCTAATTATAGCTGGATCTCCTTCAGGGTCACAGCGATTAGAGAGGCCAGGTTTCACCTACCCTGTGCCTTCCCTCTCATCTGCCTTCAGAGCCAATAAACCTATCAGGCCATAACTGCCAGACATCTTCCAGCTCTGCTAGAATCCTTGTTTTACAATTGCTATTGGAAATTGCTGCTGTAAAGATGGCTTTAGAGTGATTTTCAGCCTTTATTTACTTGTAGAGCATAGATTTTCCAGCCTCTGGATAAGGAAGGGGAACCACGTGTAAGGATTTGAAGGTCCCTAACTGCAACTTATTTTGCTGTTGCTGCTGTCAAACTTCTTATGAGCCTGTGGAGCTCGAAGACTCTGCAGAGAACAAGTTTGAAACAAGTTGTGGCATCCACAAGGCCAGTAATAATAGGTGGGAGAGAAAGCAGATTTTACATGTGAACTTGCTGAATTTTAGTATTAAACTTGGAAATTATGTAGCAGCTGAGCTCTCGCAGATGATCTCAAAGAATGATCAGTTGTCTGCAGAGATGGGTTAGAGGCTCAGGATTCTGTAAATTTGACTGCACAGAACTCCTGTCATTGTACCTTCGTGGGCAGGCTAAGGACAAGGCTCTCTGTTTCATCCTTGTTCTGTTGTGTGGTTGCTCTCAGAGTAGGCTGGGACGAGTTTGGGGTGTTTGGTACATTTTTCATTTGTGACTGTCACTTGATTGCAGGAACAAATGAAAACTGCGACTTTCAGGAACTTTTGAATGATCTTGTTCTTTCATGTGGGGTTTTGACAAGACATCTTCACAGCTCTCTGAGAAGATATTCCACCAGGTTGTTCAGTGGGACGTCTATTCAGTTATTAATGTTTGCCAGTTTAATGCCTTAGTGGCATTTCAGACGTGGCTGTGATGTGATTTTTAGTGCAAATATATACTTTGATAGAGAAGGAGAAAATGGATTCTTTGCATTGTAAGTCTGTGGGGTGTCTGTCCTTTGACACTGCCTTCCTTTTGGTCACTCTGTCACCAAAGGAACACTGGAGATGGTGAAGGAAGTTTCTGGGAAGGGCACAGACACTGTCAGTAGTTTCCAGATTCAAGGAGTCATGGATCATAAATTTCCTACCTCTGGAAAAAGAAATGTGACAGTGGTCAGTGGCAGCAGCAGGCAGGGGACAGAGGCAGCAGTGGAGCAGGGCTGGGATGGAGCTCAGCTGTCCCTGTGGCCTCTGGAACAAGGTGAAGGCAGCGAGGCTCGGACACAGCGGCGAGTGGAGGCAGTCCTTCCCACCAGGTAATTAATTAATGGAGCTCTTTGCCACGGGATGTGACGGCTCTGAAAGCTGCCCTGGGCTCTGAGGCAGGTTACAGAGCTCACAGAGAGGAGAGCTGCTGCCTTGACTCAGCAAGAGGAGCCATCCTTGGTTCAGGAAGTTTCTCAGGAGCTAATGGTTGGAGGCTGGAATAATGCTTGCCACAAGCCTCACGCTGTGCTTCCCTGTTCTTACCTGCATCAAAGTTGGCTTTCTTCTCCCAGCTTTCCTTTGTCGAGATGTCAGCAAGGTCATGTGCAAGAGGGAGGATGAGAAGTCATCTTCTTTGCAGAAATAAGAGAACTGAGACTTTGTGATGAAGAAATGGAAACTTCATCAAATGGATCGCTAACACTTTACACAAGTTGGAGCACCGTGTTCCGTGTAATTGTTTGCTGATATCCTGCTGCTCATTGGGCTTCAGAAGGAATTCCTACATTGATACACTGAAAGCTACGAATTCAGTACCAGGTTGAAGCTGGAGAGGGAGAATTTTTTGGGTTTAGTCTCCAGGATTGAATTTGACGTGCTGACAGATGCACCTGACAGTGCTATTAATTGTGCACAGGAATAAATACTTTAATATTTCCTTTGTTGGGCTTGGCTAAATGCTGCAGATGGGTTTGTGCACCACTGGGAAACCTGAAGCTGTTAGTCAGAACTGACAGTGTTAAAACTCATTTTAAGACACAGCTTGCTTTTCATATTGCAAACTAAATATGGATCTTTAGAAGGTGTGGCAGATGAGGAGGGGAAATCTGCAGTTAGAAATGAAAAATAACTGACTCAGCAAGGCTGGTGCATGGCACTGACTTGCCAGTCACTGTTAATGGCCTTTCAGTCATCAACCACTGACAAATACAGTATTATGGATTCTTCTGCAGACTACTTAATCTTTTTAATGTATTTCAAATTTTAATTTGCATAATTTCTCTTACATCACCTCTTATCAGTGATGCAGGGTTGCTGGGATTTAATTACAAAATGTGGGGTAACTTACAGTAGGAAATAATAAAGAGGGATGGTGGAAACTGTACAGGACAGTTCTGTAAACCAGGGATGTCTTTACTTTCACTGGAGAGAAAATAACACTATGAACAGCACTGACTTAGAGGATAAATATATACTGGGGCCTTGTGATCCTCAGGCAACCCAAATTTAATTAATTTTTTTTAAAGGTCAGAATGACAAGTCCTCAATTTGTGTTCTGATCAGAGGCATTAAGACTGTGTTAAAATTTAAATTTGTTGTTTCATTACCAAGTATTCATTTAAGGCTTAGAAAATGGAATAGTGCTAACTGTTATGTAAATAGACTTAGAAGAAGCAATTGTGGCAATATGTAAATTTTTAGGTAGCTTAACTTTTTGTCACCAAAGAATAGTTACTTAAACTCCTGTGGACTCTGGGGTGTTAATTTTTGTAGAGAAATGACGCAGTGAGAGTCAGTAGTAATAATAATGGTCTTTCTGGGAAGCTGTGTCTGAGCAGTGTGGCTTTCCTGTCCCTGTGCTGAGCTTCTAGAAGGTTGCTCACATAATGGGGCGGCTCACTGAGATGCCACTTCATCAAATACCATGTGAAGCCCAAAACACATCATTTCAGTGTGACTCTAAATGAAACCTGAACTCTCCAGTGTACTGAGCTTGTCTGAATTCTAATTCTAAGATTCTAATTCTGTTTAGCATTATTTTCTTCAGAAACTGAAGGGCTTGCTTTTAATCTTTTCCAGGTCAAAGACCGGGGTCCAGAAGCCACAAGAAGATTTTTTAATTGGTTTTATTGGAGCATTAATTTGGGAGCCATCCTGTCTCTGGGAGGCATTGCATACATCCAGCAGAACGTCAGCTTTGTCATCGGATACAGCATCCCAACAGTTTGCATTGGGATTTCATTCATGGTTTTCTTATGTGGGCAGAGCTTCTTCATCACCAAACCTCCTGATGGCAGTGCCTTCACAGACATGTTCAAAATTCTCACATATTCCTGTTGCTCCAAGAAGAGCCCCGGGGAACATTCAGCAAACAGGTTTGTGAGAGCTCTTCCGTACAGCCTCCACTCAGGACTGCAGGAGAGTGAGCAGCTTTGCTCTCAGAGCTGGAGAATTGGAGTCCTGGAGATTCTTTCTGGGAGCTGAGGGGTGGAAGAGAGGCCACGGAGATCCCTGGGTCTCCCTGCAGCCAGGTGATGGGGCCAGCTGAGCTCTGTGTGCTGCCAGCTCAGAGTTCCTGGCAGTGCCATGGAACCTCGCTCTGCTGCTCTCAGTTAACTTTCCTCTCTGGTACAGATGTTTGTGGATGCCTTCTGATTTGAAAAGCACTGTCATCTGCATTTAATGCTCTAAGTAGCTTGATGGGGAGCCAGGTTTTTTCCACTCTTAAGAGCTGCCCATGGAATAGTGGTGGTTGGATTGAGTCACTGGTAAGAGATGTCAGGTGTCCCCTCTGCAGGGGGAGTTTTGTGTGTTCAGATTGCCAAACAGTTCAATAACTTGAACTGCAGTATCACAAAATGCAAGTTACTCGAAGTTCTGCCACTTCTTTAGGGCTGGGCTGTGTGGGGAGGATGGGAAATAAGGAAACTTCATAGCAGAAAGTTTCCTCTCGTGTTTCCACCTGCTGGGGATCCATTCTGGCCTGGCTGTGTTGCTGTAACTTACATGAATTACTTACTTTGGGAATGCATTATCTTTTTCTAAGGAAGACAAGATTGCCAGTTATGTTTAACTAAACATTTCCAATCCTTTTCCAAAGTGAAGTTCAGGGAGTGCTGCACCCACCCCGCAAGCAAAGCCTCTTCGAGATGGCCAAGCTGTCTCGGGGGGGGCCCTTCAGGGAAGATAAAGTAGAAGATGTAAAAGCTCTTGTCAAGATCATCCCTGTCTTTCTGGCTTTAATACCTTACTGGACAGTGTATTTTCAAGTGAGTAGTTCCAAATGGTTACAGTTCTATTTTACATCATTTCTAATTTAACGGTTTTTTGGGCTGTTCTCTCATAAATAGGAAACTTACCTTGAAGCTGAGAGATGAAAAACAACTCTTAAGGAATACTCTCCAATAATATTTTGACCTAATAATAGAAAAAAAAAAATAAAATCATTTCAGTTACAGTTAAGACTCACAGTTGTACAAATTCACTTATCTTAAATACTGTGCTTTGTTTCGTTTTGCAGTTGTTTCACACAGGTTAGGGTAAGTGGTCTAGACCTCATTGTAATCTTCAGGTTCTGTCTTCTGGAGATGATTTGAGATATCAAATACATTTTTCTGAAAAAAAAAATGCAGAAATTGTTTTCAAATACCAGTGATTCTTTTAATTTTTTGTAAATTGTGTGTTTGTAATAAAAATAACTATAGGGTTAAAAAATCTTGTAATGTTCTGACCATAACTCTTTTCAGTTTGCTGTGCTAGCATTTCACCTCTGGTTTAATCTTTGTTCATTGCTATAAAATGAAAAACACCTTGCTCTCAGCACTCCCTGTCCAAGTAATCCCAGCTCCTGTTTCCTGATGCTAGATGCAGACAACATACGTATTGCAGAGCCTCCACCTGAAAATTCCCGAGATATCCAACGACACCAACTCCATCCATACGGTGAGCAGAGCAGAACAAGCGCAGAGCACCTTTCTGCAGCAGAAATGCAGATTAGATCAGCGTTGTGCAGCAGCTCAGCTGGTGCCTTTGGGGATCAGTGGCCTCAGGCTTTGGGGATTTAGGAGCACGGTGCACATGCCAGGTTTTGGCACAGCGAGTGTCTGGTCACACCCAGCTGTTCTGGAGGCATTCAGGGAACTCTCACTGCTTTCATCAAGAGTTTCTTTATCCTTCAGTGCCAGGGTCTGGCCTTTGAAGAAAAAGCTGATCAATCTCCGTGCCCTGAGTTTTCATACCAGGACAGAAGCATTTCTGCAAGCCCAGTAGGAATGAACACCCATCCTTGAGTGATACATTAGCATTTGGGATTTGAGACACATTTATTACTTTAGACTGATCAATAATCACTTTACCTGTAGCATATTGAAAGAAGCTGTTGAGTCAATATTTTTCAAGAAAGGCTGGCATCATGTGATTGCAGAAATGGCACAGAGAAGTAAAACCATAGCATTTACAGGATTCATGTGTTGCACCACCCTCTCTATTCATTTGACAAGTGTAACTTGATTTTAATTGAATTTTGCATTTACATTAGGAAGACTCTGTTTCTACTGTTCTGTGGCATATTTCTGATAGTTCTAAGCTTGGTAGAACAGGGTTAGGCTATTAAATACTTTTCATGGCTGAATTAGGTAAAAAGTTTAATTCTGTCAGATGAGAAGCTGAGCTTACAGAAAACCTGAAAAGCTGAATATTTTCTTCAGCTTTTAAACACTCCTGTTTGACTTTTCACAGTATCTGCCAGTGCATTGTTGTTTATTTCGGATCAAAGTGTTCAATCAAAATCTGTTTTTGTTAAATAATAGTAAAAAGCAGCTCCTAAGTGTGAAATTGCCAACCTGAGTCATCTCTCCTTTCAGTTTCCAGCAGCCTGGCTGACCATGTTTGATGCAGTGCTAATCCTGATCCTCATACCCTTAAAAGACAAACTGGTGGACCCCATTTTGAAGAGGAATGGCTTGCTGCCATCCTCACTGAAGAGGATTGCAGTTGGAATGTTCTTTGTGATGTGCTCTGCCTTTGCTGCAGGTAAGGAAACGGGCTGGACATCTCCTGACACAGCTCACTGCAACAGCGTTTTTAAAAAATGTTAAATTCACTGTGTGAATATTTAATTCAGCATTATTCAGATCTCTTTTCACAGGATGGTTGGAATGTGCCTTCATGGATGCATTTCCCTCAATAAAGGGGATTGTATCCAAAAATTTACTAAAGTGTTTTGAGCACTTGGAATAAAATTGGACCATTTTTCCTGCCTGAAGTAGACTTTGCATTTACCCTTTAAAAATGTTTCTTCATACATTCTGACTTCCAAGTATAAAAAAAAGCTGAAATTTTACCTAAAATCCTTTCCCCTGATCTGAAACAATAAACTTAGGTTATGGCTGAGCAAGAGTTTCCTCCCACTTTGGGTTTTCTCTGCCCTACCTTCCCATTCCTTAATATTTGGGAATTAGTGTAGTGTAAAATAGCTCAGCTGTAGCCTGAAAGGGAAAAGATGGCAACTCTGCTGGCCCCATAAATCAGCTGCTTTTGAGATGATTTCAAGTTGTTGAGTGCTGCTGATGTGGAACTGAACATCTCTGAGTAATGCTTCACAGAATCCTTAGCCCTCACCAGCACCACTGTAATGAATATATTGATAAAGCATTACAGCATTAAATAAATTCATTGCAGCACTTGGGATCCCCTATATTTTAGGGAGAGGGACACTTTATATGGTTATTATGATTTCTTTCAATGAGAGAGGTAATTATTAGGCCAAGGTCACTTTGTGGGCAAGGAAAGTTCTTAAAGCAAAGTCATTTAAAGTTAAAATAGAAGTGTTTCTCTTATTCCGTGTTTCTTAGGACGCTGCTGCTGGAGAAGAGGATGATGTAAAACACTTAAATGTCAGCTCTTGAAATAGAACCTGTGGGCTCACATATAAGGGAATGCAAACCCAGCAATGTCTGTCTTTATTCCTAGTGGGGAAGAGCACATCAAGCTGTGATAGCTGAGTTGGGGAATGGAAACTTGAAATTCCTTAAAGTTTCAAATGCTCTTTTCAATTCACCTGCAGATGTAACACATGATTTTGCTGGTTTGATCCTCCCCAGCTCTTCCCCAGTAGAAACTGAAAAGGTGAATTCTTTGGGTGGTTATTTACATCTGTTTGGAAATAACAGTAATTTATATATATATATATATATATATATATAATTTAATACATATATACACAATAATAATTTAGCCTTTTGGAGTAACTGAACATCTCTTCATCATAACAGGAATTTAAGAGCTTCAGTTTGTGACAAATTTGGTGTTTAGGAAACTGTTCCTTCTTAGCAAGGTGTTGGTTTATATGTTTCATTCAATTTTTATTTTCTCCTTAAGTGATATTTATAGCTGCCATATTTTAACATTCTTAAAATACACTATTGCTTCCAACCATTGCTGCCTTCAAGAGGGACACTGAATAAAATCTTAAACAAATGAAAATGTCAAGAATTTGCAGTCATGGCACTATCTTAATGATTTGTTTGTGCCATATTTCCATTCTGACTTGCTTATCTAACAGCCATTAGTTGTGGACACTACTCAGGCTGCCTATTAGATTGGTTAGATTATTTAAAATATTTTATAAACTGTGTTAAAATACAACTGATTAGGTTTAATGAACATCTGCTGTGCTTCATGCATCTCATGGTGAATTCTGAGCAGCAATGTTCAAGGTTATTCAACTGGAAAATCTACTTCATTTATAGAGTTTAAACCATTATAGCAAGAAGTTCGGATTATTTTAACTATTATGAGTGTAAAATTAAACTTGTGAAACTTGTCTATCAAGTCTTAACAGAAGAATCAGTGGATTCCACATTCTGAATTACTTTGAAGATGAATTTATGGCAAAGTTTGGTGTATTGTATGTGCTCCTAGGTGGCTCAATGCTTATTTTGTAAGAGTATAAACACATTAAGATCATTTGGTGTTTTGAGGTGCAACAAGTCAGTGTTGAGTGTAAATATATGAAATTATGTCTGAGCTCTTGGATGACTCTACTGCTTTGTTTACATTTTAATTAAGTTCCACTCTGAAATGTTTGGCAGCTATATTAAAATGAAAACATCAAGAAATCCAGTTTTCTTTTAATTACAGCAGCTCTTCATAGTTCAGAGGGCACTGAGGGAGCTAAAGAAAATTACATAAAAATAAGGTGGGTCACCTAAAAAGAAGTGAGGAATGTAGAGAAAATGACATGAAGGAGTCATAAATTCAGAACAATCTTTACCTCAAATGCAGATGTTGGTAAGAAATTTGGCATTTAGCACAGGGCTGGGGTGTGGCTGGTCCCCTGAGGGTTTGGTGTCACAGATCTGGGGAGAGAGGGATCACCTTGTCCTTTGGGAATTGTGTTGGAAGCTCGGTGGGCAGGCTCGGTGGCTCCAGGAGAGGGAGGCAGCAGCTGTGATCTTGGTGTGCTGTCCATGGAGCAGCACAGCCGAGGCTCTGTTTGTTCATTTGGGACAGGAGGGGATATTTTTGTATTTTTATTTTTGATTTGGGGTATTTTGTGTGCCCAGATGAGGTCAGGTGTTGGCTGGGGGAGCAGAAAGAGCCCCTGGGAGTGTAACCCACACCACAGGGAGCACTGTCGGTGGCTCAGCCCTGCTCCTCTGAACTGTGAGGAATAAATTCACCTCATTTCCAAGGATAAGAGACCAGAGCTCCTTTAGAGAGGTCTCTTTTGGGTGAAGCAGGGAGTTTTATTAACTACTAGCTATTCTGTGTATTTTGTGTAACTGCGAGTCAATCGTTTAATCTGGGCAACTTCAACAAAACCCTACAGCATTATTTGATATTCACTTTCTACTCTAAACTGTTGTGCTGAGCAAGCTAAAAATGCTTATATTTTACACTATCATGTCTCTTTTTCATTCCATATGAAGTACTTTCTATGCAATGTATTGCTTGTAAATCAAGCTCTAATGAGCTCTCGGATCTCTTTGGATGAAAAGTACCAAATAAATGTCATAATCATATTCATAGAGGGTTTTCATGGCTCTACAGGACTGGTGTAGGCATTTCCATAAGCAAAAGGGTTTCTAATTTATGAATGCTCTGCTGGCAGTTGAAATGGTTCAACACTGCAAAGTAGTAGTTTGTGAAAATTGGATTGTCTTTAAAAAAACCCCAACGCAGTGTCCATGAGAGCTCTGAGCTGATCCATCCAGAAATGGGCTGTTTGTATAATTATTGCTACTGAATGAGAATATAACCACTAATTCTACAGCAGAACAACTCTGTGTCTTGAAATAACAATAGCAAAAGTACTCTGAAATGCTTTATGTCAGGAAATAAATACATATTCCTATTGTATCATTTCTAATTATAATGCAGGGCTGAATCCTAGTTTAATTCTTAATAAAGAGAAACAATGTTTGCATCTTAGGTCAATCTTTTCTTCCCTCCCCTTTCACACAGGAATTCTGGAAAGCAACAGACTGAAAATTGTGAAGGTTAAAACAATTAACCAGACAATTGGGAATGTTACATACCATGCTGCAGATTTGCCAATCTGGTGGCAGATTCCTCAGTATGTGCTGATTGGATTCAGTGAAATATTTGCAAGTATAGCAGGTAAGAGTCTTTGTGTGCTTTAAATCTGCTTTTGTATATATCATAAACAATGGGATCTTGAAAATAAATACTTCTCAAATCATTACAAGTAAGCTCTGATGTTCCCCAATACATTTTTGTACAATATTGCTCAATTTAAGTGGGAAAGCTCACCATTGTCCTGCACATTTCAAACCTGGCTGTGTAAGACTGTCCTTTCAAAATTGAATTTCAAGCAGAGTAACACCTTAAGTATTTGTGTGGGATCCAGTTAGTGCTGGATATTTGCAAGCCATAATGGAAAACAATATATTCTTTCAATATTGTATCTTAATGCAGTTTTGTGTCCTCTGAATTTTCCTCTGTGTGGGAAATACAATTTGTGCTTTGTGATTTTTTTTTTTTTTTGGTCTTATAAACTAAGCTCACAATTCCTTCAGTGCAATTGTGGAGCTCCTGGTGCAATCCATCCCAGCTCCTCCCGTGTAAAACCACTGTGTTCCTGCCTGACTGCAGTTACTTATTAAAGTGCTGAAATTCTCTTTGCAAATGCTGAACTGTGAGGCTCATCCTGGCAATACCTACAGCCCTTTTCCTCGGATTCCTTGTGACAGAAGCTCCTGTTTCATTTCCCCCTGGGAGTTACTCTCATTCCTGGGCAATCACAGCGTGCTGGAGTGAGATCCTCTGCTTCTGGGAGATCTTGCTGGCCCCAGCTGTCACATGAAGCATTTGTTCCCCTCTCAGTGGAACACACAACTTCTGTTCCATCAGCTTTCTGGTTACTCGTGTTCTGCTGTCACCACAGTTGTTAGGAAATAAAATAAGGTGCCTGGATTGCTTGGCAAGGAGAATAAAAGTGGGGTTTGTTATTTTTTCCCATCTACTCATCTGCTGTCCATTTCATTGTGTGTGTGTGGTACCTGTCACAAATGCTAACACACAAAAACCTGACGATAAAATCTTGCCTGATTTAGTTACTAACTAAAACTAAGGCTGTATTTAGCATTTTTATCCAAAGAATAAAATGAATCACTTGTAGGCAGCTTAGTGAGTGTGCCACTTAAGGATGAAGAGGTGACTTATCAGAAGTACAAGTGTTCATGGAAAATTAAACCAATTTCTTCCCTCTTACACAATCTTGTTTCTCTGTCAGGTACTATTAATAGTTTATAGGTGTTTGCAGGGAAAAAATAGCAAACCTGTGTGCAGGCAGTGGGAAGGTCTCGAAGCATTCTCTGTTTGCTGAACTCTGAGAGGACTTTAGTGGAGTTCTTTGTGAGGAGTCTTTAAGGCTTACACAATTCTTACGTGAATATTCTGCTGTTCTGCACTGCTGGGTCTGTACCAACAGCATTCTAACTTCAAAAAGTCTTGGTCAGTGTTTGAAAAAAATGTACCAGAAATTCTATGCAGAGCTCAATTGCTTTGTGGAGTGCACTTTCATTGGAATTTTTTTTTTTTACAAAGGCTCTTTCCTGCCTTCTGATTGTTATCTGAACATAATTCTTAATATTTTAAAGAAGACCTCTCAAGACTCAGAGTGTACTTTACCAGTTCAGTATTAAAGTTGATAAAGGCATCTATTGTGCTATGAAATTCAAGCTTAAAATAAGCAAAGTGTTAATGGTTACAAATCCATAACGATGTGCAAATGTTTGTTGTGAGCAAAAAGGGACTAAATAGCACAGGAGCTGAAACATACCTCTGTTTTCCTGTTTACTGTAGAACTAAGCATATTCTTATTAAGCCACATTAGTCACACTTGAGGTACCTTTAAAAAGATGGCACACATTGCATTAATCTTTTGTATTATTCTGTCAATCCTCCTAAAGCAGCCTTGTTTAACTGGGAATTGTAATCTCACATGACAACACCAGCAAGGGGCTTTAATTTCAGAAGTGCTTGTTTGCAGGAGCATGAAATCATTATCAATGGTTGCCAGCAGCCAAAGGAGCTCTGAAGGCAAAGATTTTATATTCTTTATGCCAGATTAAATGTTGGCACTGCTGCAAAAGTTAGTCAAATTTAGAATTGTACCTTATTTTGTTGCAAGAAGTCCAGGGTTGCACTCATTTTGGTTTTTGTTCTGAGTCTTGAGGTCTTTTTCCAGCTGGAACAGTCAGACCCAGTGTAGCTGTAAAATGAACAAGAAAAGAAACAGTCTAGATCCTTTCACGTGTTACACCTGAGCTTCACTTCCACAGAACATTCACTCATCTGGTGGCCAAGATGAGGCTCAGGAGACCTGTGGCAGCTCTAACAAGAAATCACAAACAAGCTGCTGTGCCCTCAGAGCAGTCTGCTTATTTTTTCTCAAAGTGCAGTCAGGCAGATAAATACACCTTGGAAAATCTGAATTATCTTGGTGGCAGAGCCTAGGAACCAAAGGCACTTTTACTTCTGGACATAAATCTCCTTTTTGCCCCTTTGCAGCTGTGTGTGTGTGTGTGTGCAGGACTCTGGTTACGGTTTGAGTTTAGGGAAGCCCTGCAGCTGAGCTGGGTGAGGATGTTTCAGTTCCCTGCTGGCCCATCGTGCCCAGCAGAGCAGGGTGATGGCCACAGGATGCCTCAGGTGCCAGGAGAGCACCCAGCCCTGCTCCTTTCCCAAAAACAAAATTCCTCCCTGGCAGCAGCCAGGTTGGGCTGTCTGCCTTCGAGTGTTAATCCTTTTTTTGGAAAGAAATGCCACTGGATTGCTATTAAACCCTGGCTGGAGTAGTCAAATAGCAGTGGTGGTGTAAATAAAGCGTGCCTTTATTATGCCAGACATGAGAGAGATGCAATTTCAGGTCTGTAATGCTCTCCTTGCAAAGAAAAATGTTAGATGAGGTAGCATTAATTCTCAGTACGAGCAGACTGTTTTGAAACAAGCATTTCACCTGTCAGAAAAAGCTCTGCAAGGAATGTATTTGATTGTCTCTTGTGAATAATCCCATTTGATTTTTGACAGGAGTATTATTCTAAAAAGGAGAGTTAATCATGGGCATTAATCTTGGCGTGGCAGAGCCTACCCCAGCGTGTGCTTGGTGCACAAATTCACTAGCACAGATTTGCAGTGGATGGTCACTGCTATGTCTTGCTTGGGTTTGTTGGCTGAAATTTGAGTAAAGACAGCTGAAAGTTCAAGCCCCCTATCTACAAATCTTAAAAAGAATTGCTTGCTAGCAAGCAATGAACTCGCAGAATTCGAGATCAAAAGTGAATTAAATTAAAATAATTGCTGCCTTTCCAGTTAATTTCTCTGTCTGCACGTTCAGAGGCAGAGGCACTGAGGCTGTAAGAAAGAAATGTTCATGGCCAATACGAGAGTGACTTTTTTTCATTGTCCTGCATGTACTGCCCAACAGACAGGGAACAGGGAATCCAGGCAGATGGGAAGTGTGGAATTACCAATTTTGAGTTCATTTCAAACATTCCTTTGAGGATCATTTCAGACAGAAGAATGAATGTGTTGGTTCAGAAGATTGCTTGATTTTACACATGGAATATAAATAAGATTAAAGTCTGTGTCTCAAACGTTGTCCATTGAATGGGTTGATACATTTCTGACCTTTAAGAGGATTCATAAAGCAGTTCAAGGACCTGGGAACTGCCAGGGATTAATTCTAGAACAATCTCCTCTCATCTCTTGCATATTCCAATATAATAATATATATTATTATATTATCCAATATAATAATAATAATAATATAATAATAATATAATTTTTTTTCATCTTTTAATACAGGTCTAGAATTTGCATATTCAGCTGCTCCCAAATCTATGCAGAGTGCAATTATGGGGCTGTTCTTTTTCTTTTCTGGGATTGGATCCTTTGTTGGCTCTGGATTGTTGGCACTGGTGTCTGTTAAAGAAATTGGCTGGATGAGTAATCACACAGATTTTGGTAAGTGTATTTTTCAGTGGTCTGGAAAGCAGAAGTTTCACTAAAGCATCAAGGACATGGCACTGTTGAGGTTTAACACAGTTACTATTTTCAAAATATTAATTTGTCTACCGCTCTGTTAAAGTTTCATTTTGCATCTAAGAACGAAATAATGTGACTGTACAAAATAATTCAGTGTGCTCAGGAAAGCACGAGGAACACCTCTGTGGAGCCTCAGCTACCTGCTCAGCTGTTACTGCATTTCATCACTAGGAATTACAAACATTTTCATTTCAGTAAAAAATATTTAAATTACGTGCAGCAGAAGGATAAATTTGGTATCAAGTACTGAAATTGCTTTCTGTGGTTATGGGAAGGAAAATGTACCCATCTCTCTCCAAGAGATTATTCAGCTTCCTCATTTCAAGTGACTTCATTGAAATTACCATGAGTTAATTCTGCTTTTCTGTCTGCTAGCTATTTATACTCCTAAAGTTCAACAAATCACCTGCTTTGAGTTGCCAGTGGAGGTTAAAAATAATAATTGGCACCAGTAGGTGGCACCTTGGGAATTTCAGAGAAACCTCCCATCCTCAGTGGGCTAATTAGTTCAACCAGGAGGAGTGTGAACAGTTCTTAAAATGTCTGCTAGACCTGCTGGGTGTGCCTGGCTTGAAAGTGCAGCCTAAACTTTAAATTTGGTCTAAGAGAATTTGCCATTTCTACTGGATTTGCACCAGAAAGTGTCTGATTCCTACACATTCCACAAGTTGGCACCTGTGGCTTAGAAGCTGTTCTTTAAAAACTGCAGAAGGTAACAAGCAGCCTGAACCTTATGGAAGTGTCCTCCCCAAATGAATATTTCATTCCCCTGAGACTTCTTTTCCCCAGCCAGTTTCTAAATTCGAAAAGGAACCTTTTCTGCAGCTCCACACAGAGGTCACTCAGCCAAGGGCTCAGGAGGGGTAAGAATTTCACACAAATGATGAGGGTGGTTCTCAGCCCCTTGCCTTTGTTCCCTGAAGCAGCTGCCAGATCTTCTCCCTGTAAAATATTCGGGCTGTGCTGAAGCTGCCCAAGATGGTCAGAACTGGAAGGTGTTGCCTTGCCTGAGCCATTCATCGTTTTGAAGGGGCTGCTCAGCTGGGTGTTGGTGCCTTTTTTAACCCTTTGGAACTTGGTAACTCGAGTTTTGTTTGGTGTAGCATTACTGAAAGTTACCACATTGACATCTGAACTTGACCTGGGTTTTCCAGGGTAGGAATTGCAAGGAGGAGTCAGTCAGTGAATGATCTGGGGCTTTTTCATGAGATGCAGTCTAATGACTATCAGCACATGACCCAATTTCTGCTATTTCTGCCAACTCATGACATCACTGGGGGTGACTGAGTGCCTCCAAAACCTCCTGAGGAACTCTCCTCTCTGCCAGCACTTCAAGGGTGGTTGCTGCCATTGAATTGACTTGTTTCTCCCACCAAAACTAAGATTTCATGGGTTTAATATCCCATCTCATAAAGGATAATTACTACTCTTTAAACACATCTGCTCTTGAAATGGAGATTCACATGTATATTGTATTTTAAATGTCAAGGAAAGGCTCAGTTTAATTTTATTGCATTTTATTATAAGTTCATTTAATTGAATCTTAAGTTTCAGTGATTAAAGGAATTTAATCTGAACATTTATAGGCTTGCAGCAGGAACAGCTGGTTTGGGTCCATGCACATGTCACTGTTTTAGTCTCTGCAGCCTGTTTGATAATTGTAATGGTCCACTTGGCTGTGGTGTGTTGGAAATGAGCCACAATGTATTGTTCTTGGAAGTGTAGCAAGATGTTTCCTAACAGAGGAATGATGTTTTAGCAATGAGCTTTCCTCATTTAACATTGTTCAATGTCCAGAGCACTAATTTGTGACAACTTCGAGGGAGCATCAAAGGTGAACTGAACCACAAAGAAGTCACCTATGTTTTCATGAACTCTAAACTCTGTCCCCAAAAAAAGGCTGAGAAACCATTGCAGTAATGGCATTTTTTGTATCTGTGGAGTTGCCAACTTCTTCCCTTACAGCATTCAATTTTGGTTTTTATTTTCTTTTGACTTGGTCTAAGGATTGGAGAACAAAAGAAAACATTCTGTATCCTGTGCACATCTTCCTCAGCAGTGCCAGCCTTTGCTCTGGATAATTAAAAATGAACTGTGCTGTGGGATGGAAACACGACTGGCTTTGGTTCTGGGGAAAGGTCTTCACCACTTAAACTTGACCAGATTCATGTTTTTATTTGTATCACCTCAGTTAATTTTTTTTTTTTTCTTT
Source organism: Pseudopodoces humilis (assembly GCF_049639895.1). NCBI lineage: Eukaryota > Metazoa > Chordata > Aves > Passeriformes > Paridae > Pseudopodoces > Pseudopodoces humilis. The sequence continues at coordinate 964,332 of NC_142219.1, forward strand.
CTAGGTAATATTAATGGCTGCCAATTAAACTATTACTTCTTTCTGCTGGCTGCTATCCAGGGAGCCACCCTCCTGCTTTTCCTGATCGTGTCTGTCAAGTACGAGCACCACAAGTCCAAGGGGAGCGAGGTGTCCAACGGGAGGCTGTGAGCGCTGGCACCGCCCTGAGCAGCGGCACCGGGAGGGGCTCTCCTGCCCCGGGGGGACTCTGCAGCACCGGGAGGGGCTCTCCTGCCTTCCCTGGGACTCTGCAGCCCCAGCCTGGGCTCTCCTGCCCTCCCGGGGACTCTGCAGCACCGGGAGGGGCTCTCCTGCCTTCCCTGGGACTCTGCAGCCCATCCTGGGCTCTCCTGCCCCGGGGGGACTCTGCAGCACCGGGAGGGGCTCTCCTGCCCTGGGGGGACTCTGCAGCCCCAGCCTGGGGGACTCTTTAGCCCTGGTCAGGGGCTCTCCTGCACCCCATGGGACTCTGCAGCCCAAAGCAGGGGCTCTCCTGCCCCAATGGGACTCTGCCAGCCCCAGGAGGGGCTCTCCTGTCCCTCTGCAGCCCCAGCCTGGGCTCTCCTGCCCTCCCTGGGACTCTGCAGCCCAGCCCAGCCCAGCCCAGCCCAGCCCAGCCCAGCCCGGGCTCTCCTGCCCCTCTGCAGCCCAGCCCGGGCAGGGATGGGGAAGTGCCTTATGGCAGGGGCTGTTTCCTGCACTGTGTCCTGGCTCAGGACAGCACAGCCTGAGCTCTCTGCAGGCATGGAGCTGCTCTCTGGCCACGGGAGATGTTTACTGAGCCCACAGCTGGCACCCTGGGCAGGGGAGAGCCGGGATCAGGGGATGCTCTGACCCGAACTGAGCGCTGCAGCCACAGGAACACCCGGCAGGTCCAGCCTGCCCTGAGGACAGGGAAAGAAACATTTGACAGGAGCCTCAAGCAGTGCATGGATTTTCAGTGCTGGGACTCATTTTGGGGGCAGAAACAGGGACAAATTAAATTATGAATTAGCCACATTAAAAAGCAATAGAATTTTATAATTGTCCTCTTACTGACAGCGTATCAAGGATTCAAATCCAGACTTGCAGTCAGGAGTTTCCAAGGCTGAGGACTGAATCCTGAATCCCAGCAGCTTGTCAGACAGCTGCTGCAGACCTTGGTGCACAATTAACACTTGTTGGGGTTGAAATTGTTTGACTGCAGCAATGTTTTTATTTCTGAGCCTGCATTAGATGTATTAGGACAACAGCCACCTTTGGACAAGGCCCTGTTCAGTCTAACACTGTTCCTCCCCTATTCCAGATATCAGCAGGAAGCAAAGTGAGCTGGAATTCAGAGCAGATCAATGCACAGTAACCATTTAGCAGCCTTTAGCCAGGTCCTCCAGGCTTGTCTTATTTTTAGTTAACGTGCTCCAGGGTTTGGGTCTTTCAGCAGCACATTCCTCCAGCAGAGCAAATGGCTTTATGTTCAGCCTCCTGAATTGTAATGATTGTCAGAGTGTGTGCAGACTGGTATGGGAGGTGCAAGGAATTGTGCAGAAAGAAAACAAAACCTTTTTATTAATGTGTTGAATTTTTATAGTTTCCTTTGTCTGCAGTTCTGTTGTTTAAAATGTCCTTATTTTGTACATGGACATCTTTTTAATGAGTTTACAAAATAAAATGAACCTCCATGCTGTGACTTCTGACCCTTTGTTTCTAGGGGAATAAAATGATACAACTGTTTTGTTCTTTAGGTTTCATTTCCTGAAGACTCAGTGGAATGGTGTTGGATTTCTGAATGTCCACAGGTACCCCATTAATTCTGTCAGACACTACAGCACTGTCCTGCCCTTGCCCAGAGGAATCAGTGAAAACTCTTCAGCTGTTGCTTTCCTTAGGATGACTTAAACTGGAGTGACTAAAGAGTAATGTCTCTATGAGGAAAAACTAATTTCCTTTTCTAACTCTATTTCAGAAGCACCATATGCTGTCTTTCTGGAATATCCCATTTATAACCAGCCAAAAAAGCCTAATATTGAGAGAGTGGAAGCTGCATAAGGGACAGAACACGGACCAAATAATTTTTCTCTTTTTGGGTGCTGTTCCAAAAAGCCAAACCTGTGGTGTTTCATGTCTGCATCATCGATTCCCAAAGCTCCCACAGGCCAGGAGAGAGCTGGGTTGTGCCTCCTGAGCGGTGTTCTGGTGGGGATTTGGCTTTCAGAAGCGTTCCTTGCCCTGCAGGAGGGCACCATGGGCAGAACCTGCCAGAGGAGCACTGATTCTGCCCCTTCCTCATCAGTGAACTTCACTAAATGCACTGTTTCCCCCCAAGTCCTCAGTTTTATCAGCAACATTCACAAATTTCCCATCTGATAAAGGATAGTTAAAGCTGAGTTTAATGCCAGGAGAATGATGTGCAGGTTCCCAAAGCAGTCTGACAGTGTGGGAGGCTGTGCAGGCACACTGCAGTAAAATTCTCCTTTAGGGGAAGGGACAGTCCCTGCAGGCTCAGCCTGGCCCAAATTCAGGCAGAATCTGTCCCTGGTACAAGAGTGGCTCTGCAGGACCCTGCTGTTCTACCACTGGAGATGAGGCTGAACACACAGCCCATTGTATAATTTAATTCTTATTTGGGATGCCTTGGCTCAGCTCCAGGCACAAGTAATTATGACCATTTATGAATGTTAATCTGACACTTCTCATCAAAGGGATGAGGCCTTGTAGTGACTCAAAGGCTCAGCTGATTCTTCCTCCCCATCTCATCTTTCTGTGGTTCCTCTCAGCCACAGAAATAAGACCAACCAATTAACTTTATGATTGAGCACTGCACCTCATTAATGAAATACCTTGAAGATTTAGAGTTTGAATTTTACATTCACTTTAGCTTGTTCCAGTGCAAGGGAAAGATCTGAAAGGAGTTATCCTGATGGATGCTTCTAAGCCTCTGTCTTTCCAGGTGCCTTCAATTCAAAGCACAAGGTAGAAAAGCACTTGTTCAACATGAGAGGAGGTCTCTGAGTAAAGTTTGGTACTTTTGACTTGTAAAGAATTGTAGAAAGAATTAGCATGGAGCTTACAGTGCCTCCCCAGGCTATAAGGGATGAAGGGAGGGTGCCTGTGTTTTATTTGAGATTGGAAAGTGGGTGCTGATATGATCATGGATATTTCCTGAGTACAGCAAAACCTGGTTTTTCCTGCCTTTGTGTCTACACTGAATATCCCTCCTCAAAAAAGGGGAGATTTTTCATTTATCCTGCTTATGTGAACCTCCAGCATGAGTTTAATTACAGCAGTTTAGACATCCATCATGATTTCCCTCAGAAGTCTGCAGCCACCTCTGAGTTGGTTTTATTTGTGTATTTTTGGTGTTAACAGGAGTTGCTCAGGGCTGACATGAGACAAGCTTGCTCAGCTTAACAATAAACTGCTGCTGGAAGCTGCGCAGAGTCCTTCATTTTCAAAAAGCAATTTCAAACACCAACTCTTATCCCAGCCCTTTGTTTATATGCAGAGCAGGTGATGCCAGTGCAGCAGAGCCCTCGGGGGAAGCAGATCAGAACACTTTCATTTGGCCAGGCACTGGCTTGAGACAGATTCGTTCTGAGCAAGCAGAGAATTTGTAAACCAACAATGCACGTTCCTGCGAGCTGGCACCTGCTGGCCCCGGGGCTAGGACCAGCCTGCAGGGAAAGGAGGGACATGAGAACCAAGGCAAGAACCCTTTAAACAAAAATTCCATTCTTTGCTTATTTTGCTACTTCATTATTCTAGTTTTCATTGAAGGTGCTGCCTTTATCAGGAGGTTCTCCCCCAGCGTTCTGTTCCAAACACGCACAGAGCACTCGGGGATGTCCCTCGGAGCAGGGAATTGTGTCCCTGGCTGGGCTGGGACAGGCTGGAGCCAGCCTGGATGGAGGAGCCACAGCCCAGGCTCCACAGCCCTGCCTGCCCCTGCTGCTGCCAGCAGTGACCAGCAGTGTCCAGCAATGGCCAGCAGTGACCAGCAGTGACCAGCAGTGACCAGCAATGACCAGCAGTGACCAGCAGTGACCAGCAATGTCCAGCAGTGACCAGCAGTGACCAGCAGTGACCAGCAATGTCCAGCAGTGACCAGCAATGGCCAGCAGTGACCAGCAGTGACCAGCACTGACCAGCAATGGCCAGCAGTGACCAGCAATGGCCAGCAGTGACCAGCAATGGCCAGCAGTGACCAGCAATGGCCAGCAGTGACCAGCAGTGTCCAGCAATGGCCAGCAGTGACCAGCAGTGACCAGCAGTGACCAGCAGTGTCCAGCAGTGACCAGCAGTGTCCAGCAGTGACCAGCAGTGACCAGCAGTGACCAGCAGTGTCCAGCAGTGACCAGCAGTGACCAGCAGTGACCAGCAGTGACCAGCAGTGTCCAGCAGTGACCAGCAGTGACCAGCAATGGCCAGCAGTGACCAGCAGTGACCAGCACTGACCAGCAATGGCCAGCAGTGACCAGCAATGGCCAGCAGTGACCAGCAGTGTCCAGCAGTGACCAGCAGTGACCAGCAGTGACCAGCAGTGACCAGCAGTGACCAGCAGTGACCAGCAGTGACCAGCAGTGTCCAGCAGTGACCAGCAATGGCCAGCAGTGACCAGCAGTGACCAGCAATGGCCAGCAGTGACCAGCAATGACCAGCAATGACCAGCAGTGACCAGCAGTGTCCAGCAGTGACCAGCAATGGCCAACAGTGACCAGCAGTGACCAGCAGTGGCCAGCAATGGCCAGCAGTGACCAGAAGTGACCAGCAATGGCCAGCAGTGACCAGCAGTGACCAGCAATGGCCAGCAGTGACCAGCAATGGCCAGCAGTGACCAGCAGTGACCAGAAGTGACCAGCAATGGCCAGCAGTGACCAGAAGTGACCAGCAATGGCCAGCAGTGACCAGCAGTGACCAGCAGTGACCAGCAATGGCCAGCAGTGACCAGCAGTGACCAGCAGTGACCAGCAATGGCCAGCAGTGACCAGCAGTGACCAGCAATGGCCAGCAGTGACCAGCAGTGACCAGCAGTGACCAGCAATGGCCAGCAGTGACCAGCAGTGACCATTCCTGTTCCAGCAGTGACCAGCAGTGGCCATTCCTGTCCCAGCAGTGACCAGCCTTGTCCCAAATACTGTCCCCAGCCCTGTCCCCAGCCCTGTCCCCACCTGCAGCTCCCTGGGGCCAGCACAGACCCCCAGCTCCACCCCACAGCTGTGCAGGGAGTGTTGAGCTCAGACAGGAGCCCACCCACGGCCTCTGCCAGGGAGCAGAGCGCTCCCACAGACACGGGGAAATGGGAAATCCTGCTCAGGGTTGGAAGGTGGGACTTCACACAGATAAAGCACGCTGTGGAAGCTGAGAGATGCACGGGATTGTCCCGAGTGCCAGCCCTGGGACAGGCTGGGGTCTCAGGATTGTCCTGAGTGCCAGCCCTGGGACAGGCTGGGGTCTCAGGATTGTCCTGAGTGCCAGCCCTGGGACAGGCTGGGGTCTCCTCTGTGCCTGTGCCGCTGCTCTCGGGGCCCTGGCCTTGGCAGGGCCCTGCAGCCCCCGGTCCTGACCCATCCCAGCAAGGAGCAATCCTCTCCTGGCTGTGATGGCAGCAGAGCCCACGGCCCAGACTGTTCTGCTGTAGCCATGGAAACGGGTTAATGCCGCGTGCAGGGACTGTGCCACATCCGAGTTACAATAATTAATAACTCAATCCTAATGACAAATGGCTTCACTGGCGGGCAAGAGGCTCCAAAGTGCAGCTCTGCAAGCTGAACATCTGTGAGGAGCAGTGTTCTGCTCAGCTGGCAGGAGATGCTCCCAGGCGGGCACAGAAATCATTAAAATGTGGGAGAGGGTTCCCAGTAATTGAGTGCACATTTCAGAACTTTGCCAAACACACTGAAAGTTTAGAGGTGCCCTAATTCCTGTTTCAAGAGACTGGAATCTCGCTGGTTCAGCCTTTACACCTTCCTCCTTTACTGTCCCACAGAGAGCTGAGCACAGCCTGGCGGTGATGCTACTGCAGCCTGTCAAAAGTTTAATAATTCCAAAAATTATATTACACATGTGCACAATCCTCATCATTTCTAAATTCCAGCTCATCAAATTGATGAGCTTTAACGTGGTGAAATTGTTCTGTGATACAAAACTGTCCAAATTCAAGTCCTTGTAAAAGCACGAAGCGCTACGATAATTCAAAGTGGGATTTTCAAAGCGCTCTCGTGTTGCTGGAGCACTTCAAATATTTTTACAAGGATGTCGAAGCAGAATATGGTCAAACAGCCTTTTGAAGTAAAAGCAGTAGACATCAAAACATACTCCCCAGACTGAGAAAAACACTTGGAGTGTCTTGAAAAGTAATAATCCCAGCTCATCTGCAGCTTGCAGCCTCCCAGAGCAGAAGAGCGTTTGCTGATGGAGTTAAAAGCAGGAGGTTTGTCCCCTGGGGGTGCAGGAGCAGGGTTCAGCTCCTGTAAATGTCCCCACTCCAGCAGCAGGGGCTGCCAGCAGAGCAGCTCTGAGATGTTCACAGCATTTCTCACAGTGGATAATGCTGCCTCCAGCAGCCTGAGCCTCATGGTTTTCGGAGGAGATGGAGAATTTGGGGTACAAATTCGTTTTGTTTGGTTTTGCAGATATGAGTAAGACTTGACAGGGGCGGCTTCCAGTGAAAGTCGTGCTGCAGAACCACAGAATGTGGTAGGAAAATTGCCATGATAACATCCCCCTTCAATTTCCTCTTTAATTTTTGGTACAATAGCTGGATTTTCTTCTGCCTTCTACAGAAGAGACTAATGCATCCCTGAAGTTAATAAAATGATATGGGGTCATTTTTATTGAAAGAAAGTTAAACATCTGCTGTGTCTATTGCAGTATATTAAACAATATTTTATTATTCTCACTTCCCTGATGTGATTCATGTCCCTGGCAGGCACAGAGCCCTATTGTTTGCTTTTCATATACATGTAGCAATTTAAAATGTGCCTGTGAAATAAATCTGGAGATAAAGCCCCGCTGCAGACACAAAGCAGTCAAGGACAGGAGTGCTGATGTCCTGTCCTGGCTGTGCCTGCAGGGACAGGGGAGCCCTGGCAGAGCTCATTCGCTTTCCCCTCAGCCCTGGGGAGATGTGCAGCACTTCTGGGAACGCTCCCCATCCACTCTGGGGAGCCCACGGGCAGAAGGGAGGCAGAAGTGTGTTTTGAGTCATTTTCCACCCAGTTCTGATGGAGGCTGGCAGCGTGAAAGGAAAGTGCTCCACATGAAAGGGAAGTGCTCCACACGAGGAGCCAGGGCTGGGCTCCAGTGCCCAGGCAGAGCAGGAGCAGCCTGGCCCAGGCTCCAGATATTTTACAGAGATGTTTGCCTCCAGCTGCCAGCATTTAGAATAGCCGTGTTTGCAGTGAGGGAGTGAAGTGACAGAACACTGACAGGCTGACAGCACAACTGAGCCATCAGCTGCTGCCAGGAGCCGAGGTTCAAACAGACAGAGGGTTCAAACCGTGTCACAGGATTCCCCTTGGTCCCACAGCTGCTTTTGCTTACCTGGAATCACCTTCTAAGAAGTCACCACGACTTCTGCTGAGGAACTGAAACACTGCAGCACCTGCTCAGGCCCACACCTTGCTCTTGGCAAAGGCTCACGATGGACACCACACCCCAGTAGCCCAGAGACCTCCTGTGCCTGCTCTTCTCATCCCAGCCTGGAGCTGGGATTCTCTGCAGCCCACAGGCAGCTCTGTGACCCCACACACCTCACGTACAGCCAGCCCCTCCAGCTCTCCCAAAAACCTGCCCTGCTTATTGCAGGACCTCCCTGACCCCCATTTAAACCCCTGAGAGAGCAGCAGCTGCCTCAGGAGGCCACAGAGGATCAGGGGAGGGCAGTGCAGCTGCTCTGAGCTGCCCCTGGGGAAATCAATCCTTCCTTTGAGGGGAGGGGACCCAGCTTTTCCCCCTTGGTCCCAGTTAATGCCAGCCCTGCAGCTCCTCTGTCCTGCCCCAGAGCTCTGCCCCTGCACCACTCCAGCTCCTGTCCCACGCTGGATAAAATTCCAGAAAAAAGGCAAGAGTCTGTGCTATCAGTCCCCTGCCTGGATATCAGGGAGCATCTGAAGGAAACACATTCTCCCTCCCCCTGCTGTTCCCACCTAAACCCTTCACTAACATCAGAGCAAAATTTTCCAGCTGGGAAATCAAACCTGCCTTTCTCCCAGGGCAGCTCAGGTGATAACTGCTTAGCCACTGGCAAATTTTATTATACCGAGAGCCCTTCTCCTTTTGTTTTCCATCAAACTGATTTTCCAGCTCTGCTCTGTATCAGAGTGTTTGCTTCTCTATTTCTTGCTTGTCAGCCACGCAGGGCTGTGAAGTGCTGCTGTCACCTGAAGGGACACACAGAGGCAGGCAAGGGAGACATGAAAATGCATGTCCTGAAATATTAAAAATCAGCTGGGCTTGGGGTGTGCTTTCAGAGTTTCTGGTCATCCACAGGCAGCGATGCATTAAATTGGAAAGAGACTTTATTGAATAATATTGGAAAGGTTGCTTGCAAAAATATAAAGGATGGAGACTTTTGAGCTCCACCAGTGGCATAAATCCAGCTCAGCCAATTCATTAACTCCCAGCACCCTGGGATTTCTATCTGAATCAAGTGGATAAGAGAGATGTGTGAATGTTCCTCAAGCGGATTCCTGCAGGGCACAGGACATTCCTCCCCTGCCAGCCATCCCTCAGAACAGGAGCTCAGTGCAGGGGAGGAATGAAAGAGAACATCCCAAAGGATCATCCTGTGCCCAAGGGATCATCCTGTGCCCAAAGGATCATCCTGTGCCCAAGGGATCATCCTGTGCCCAAGGGATCATCCTGTGCCCAAAGGATCATCCTGTGCCCAAGGGATCATCATCCTGTGCCCAAAGGATCATCATCCTGTGCCCAAGGGATCATCCTGTGCCCAAGGGATCATCCTGTGCCCAAGGGATCATCATCCTGTGCCCAAGGGATCATCATCCTGTGCCCAAGGGATCATCATCCTGTGCCCAAAGGATCATCCTGTGCCCAAAGGATCATCCTGTGCCCAAGGGATCATCCTGTGCCCAAGGGATCATCCTGTGCCCAAAGGATCATCCTGTGCCCAAGGGATCATCATCCTGTGCCCAAAGGATCATCATCCTGTGCCCAAGGGATCATCCTGTGCCCAAGGGATCATCCTGTGCCCAAAGGATCATCATCCTGTGCCCAAGGGATCATCCTGTGCCCAAGGGATCATCATCCTGTGCCCAAGGGATCATCATCCTGTGCCCAAGGGATCATCCTGTGCCCAAGGGATCATCCTGTGCCCAAGGGATCATCCTGTGCCCAAGGGATCATCATCCTGTGCCCAAAGGATCATCCTGTGCCCAAGGGATCATCCTGTGCCCAAAGGATCATCATCCTGTGCCCAAAGGATCATCCTGTGCCCAAGGGATCATCCTGTGCCCAAAGGATCATCCTGTGCCCAAGGGATCATCATCCTGTGCCCAAGGGATCATCCTGTGCCCAAAGGATCATCCTGTGCCCAAAGGATCATCATCCTGTGCCCAAGGGATCATCCTGTGCCCAAGGGATCATCCTGTGCCCAAAGGATCATCCTGTGCCCAAAGGATCATCATCCTGTGCCCAAGGGATCATCCTGTGCCCAAGGGATCATCCTGTGCCCAAGGGATCATCCTGTGCCCAAGGGATCATCCTGTGCCCAAGGGATCATCCTCCTGTGCCCAAGGGATCATCCTGTGCCCAAAGGATCATCCTGTGCCCAAAGGATCATCATCCTGTGCCCAAGGGATCATCCTGTGCCCAAGGGATCATCCTGTGCCCAAGGGATCATCCTGTGCCCAAAGGATCATCATCCTGTGCCCAAGGGATCATCCTGTGCCCAAAGGATCATCCTGTGCCCAAGGGATCATCATCCTGTGCCCAAAGGATCATCCTGTGCCCAAAGGATCATCCTGTGCCCAAAGGATCATCATCCTGTGCCCAAGGGATCATCATCCTGTGCCCAAAGGATCATCCTGTGCCCAAAGGATCATCCTGTGCCCAAAGGATCATCATCCTGTGCCCAAAGGATCATCCTGTGCCCAAAGGATCATCATCCTGTGCCCAAGGGATCATCCTGTGCCCAAGGGATCATCCTGTGCCCAAGGGATCATCATCCTGTGCCCAAAGGATCATCATCCTGTGCCCAAGGGATCATCATCCTGTGCCCAAAGGATCATCCTGTGCCCAAGGGATCATCCTGTGCCCAAGGGATCATCATCCTGTGCCCAAGGGATCATCATCCTGTGCCCAAGGGATCATCCTGTGCCCAAGGGATCATCCTGTGCCCAAGGGATCATCCTGTGCCCACACCTGAGCAGCTCTGCCCTTCACCCTCCCAGCACCCCCAGGGCTGCTCTGCCACAATTTGGATTTGTCCCCTCAAGGAGCTGAAAGCCTGGCAGAGCTGGGCATTTTCAGGATGTTTCCTTTTCAATTGGACTGCCCCAGACAAGGAAAATCCTGGCCAGGAGCAGCCCAGGAGCCCCTCGGGTGCTGAGCCGAGCTCCCGCCTCTCTCAGGGTATTTCTGCTAACTAAAACAAGAGTTTTGAAGAAAACTTCAAGGCAAAGCAGGAATTCTTGCTGCTTCTCAGGATCTCTGAGCCCTTCCCTCTGCCATAATGAGCAGTGGGAGAAGTGAAATAAAATGGATAATGAAGAAGAGGAAGATTAATAAGAAATGTGAGAGTGAATGAGGGAAATAACTCTTCCATTGTTAGAATGGTGCTAGTGGCAGCTTTAGAGCAACTTATCATTTCCATTTAAAGCCTGGTTTGGGGGCTATAATCTCTCAGCTGTTTTCTGTACCATCTGGCTGAAATTTAGCATAAAATTTGTTATCTCAGAGGTAAATGAATTCTTTTCCCTTTATCAAAATTGCTGGATCGGGGCAAAAATACCCCAAGATATAGAAAGCCACATTTAGGAGTGTTTCTATCAGCTGAGATCCATCTTTGCTTTAAGAGGATGTGGCCATGGGAACACACCCGGTCCTTGCAGGGTGTTTGTCACATCCCCCAGCGCCGCAGGGAGGGCTCAGAGCTGGAACAGCCCCAGGGCAGAGGCACAGGGACCCCTGGCTGGTCCTGAGCCCCGGGCACAGCTCAAAAAGGGGCAGGGGCTTCTCCCAGCCCTGTCCCCATCTCCTAACCCCAATAAAAGCTGCTTCCAGCTCGGGGAGCAGCCCTGAGCACCTTCCCTGTGCCCCACCGAGTGCCCCCACCCTGGGCTGGCAGTGCCAGAGCTGCTCGTCCCCATTTCACAGCTAAAGCTCCCTTTTCCTGTAAAAGGCCAGACTTCCCGACTCATTTTCCATTAACCTCATTATTTCAGTGCTCTCTGCTGCTTCACTCCACCGTCATCTGCAGCCACACTTGGAGTTAAAGGTGCACAGCTCTATTCTAAAAGAATTCTTCATTTTCCACTCTGGACTTGGACTGTGCAGGAAATAACACAGCTCGTGGAGGAAGTTTGCTGGAGCAATTTGTATTTTTTTGAACAAACTGGTAATAAAAATTTAGCTCCTTGACGTATTTTTCTCCCTTAAACTGTAGCTACGTTTCCTTGAACAGACAAATGCAAGATAAATTCAATTACAGCATAATTCCTCCTGGGGTGAATAACCTTTAAATCAGCTCTGATCTCAAAACACATTATGAGATAACACACTGTCCATTACATTGTTGAAATTGGGGCTACGGCAGTGCCTAGGCCTGTCAGTATGAATATCAAATTATTTATGTTCCTCTTTGCATCCCTGAATGCCAAATAAGCCGGGGGAGCAGGGAGAGCAGCGTGAGGGCCGATTTTCAGGGGAGGGCAGAGGTGTTTGCTGAGCTGCAGAGCCCATCCAGGAGAGGTTCAGCCCCCCTGGGCTCCCCAATTCTGCAGTGAAAGCTCAGCCCAGCCCCCCCTCCTGGGGCCGCGTCCCTGGACGGGCAGAGGAGCCCCCTGGCTCCCCTTGGAGGGGAGAATTTGGGTTTGAGCAGCCCAGGAGCCTCTCCCAGAACAAGATTTAGGAGTTCTCTCCACGCTCCCCTGCACCGAGTGTTTAACACGGCTGGGGGATGCTGTTATAAAACATTTTGTTTTATAAATGTGCACAAATGGAAGCCCTGCCCGAGGCTGGCGCTGTCTGAGGCTCCCTGGTGGCTCTGAGCCACGCAAACACCGTGTCCTGTGCCATGGAAATGCCTCCCTGCACAGGAACCTGCGGGAACAGCTCCCAGCGCAGGCAGTGCACACCTGGGACAGCTCTGCACTGCCTGCGATTCCCTGTTCCCTGGGATTCCTTGGGATCCCTGCATTCCCTGGGATTCCTGGGATTCCTGCATTCCCTGGGATTCCTGCATTCCCTGGGATTCCATGGGATTCCTGCATTCCCTGGGATTCCTTGGGATTCCTGCATTCCCTGGGATTCCTGCATTCCCTGGGATTCCTGCATTCCCTGGGATTCCATGGGATTCCTGCATTCCCTGGGATTCCTTGGGATTCCTGCATTCCCTGGGATTCCTTGGGATTCCTGCATTCCCTGGGATTCCTGCATTCCCTGGGATTCCTGCATTCCCTGGGATTCCTTGGGATTCCTGCATTCCCTGGGATTCCTTGGGATTCCTGCATTCCCTGGGATTCCTTGGGATTCCTGCATTCCCTGGGATTCCTGCATTCCCTGGGATTCCTTGGGATTCCTGCATTCCCTGGGATTCCTTGGGATTCCTGCATTCCCTGGGATTCCTTGGGATCCCTGCATTCCCTGGGATTCCCTGGGATCCCTGCATTCCCTGGGATTCCTTGGGATTCCAGCATTCCCTGGGATTCCCTGGGATCCCTGCATTCCCTGGGATTCCTTGGGATTCCAGCATTCCCTGGGATTCCATGGGATCCCTGCATTCCCTGGGATTCCTTGGGATTCCTGCATTCCCTGGGATTCCTGCATTCCCTGGGATTCCTGCATTCCCTGGGATTCCTTGGGATCCCTGCATTCCCTGGGATTCCTGCATTCCCTGGGATCCCTGCATTCCCTGGGATTCCTTGGGATTCCAGCATTCCCTGGGATTCCTGCATTCCCTGGGATTCCTTGGGATTCCTGCATTCCCTGGGATTCCTGTATTCCCTGGGATTCCTGCATTCCTTGGGATTTCCTGTATTCCCTGGGATTCCTTGGGATTTCCTGCATTCCCTGGGATTCCATGGGATCCCTGCATTCCCTGGGATCCCTGCATTCCATGGGATTCCTTGGGATCCCTGCATTCCCTGGGATTCCTGCATTCCCGGGGATTCCCTGCATTCCCTGGGATTCCTTGGGATCCCTGCATTCCCTGGGATTCCTGCATTCCCTGGGATTCCTGCATTCCCTGGGATTCCTGCATTCCCCGGAGCACATCGGGATTCCTCTGTTCCGCAGCCCCTGGAGTCTCTCACACTCCCCAGGTCACCATTCCTTACAGATAAAAACCAAACCCTGAAAGCATTTCCTGCCGCACCGGCCCCTGCCCGGCCCCGGGGGGACACCTGGGGACACCTGGGGACACCTGGGGACACCTGGGGACACCTGGGGATACACCTGGGGACACCTGGGGACACCTGGGGATACACCTGGGGATACACCTGGGGATACACCTGGGGATACACCTGGGGACACCTGGGGACACACCTGGGGACACCGGGGACAGGAACCGCCCCGCTCCAGGTGGGGACACAGCGGCACCCGAGGGGCCGAGCTGCTGCCGCTGCAGCCGGGGCGTGTCGCATGTCGTGATCTGAGTGTCGGGACATGTCGCGTGTCCTGCCCTGGGTACCGGGACATGTCACATGTCCTGCCCTGGGTACCGGGACATGTCGCGTGTCCTGCCCTGGGTACCGGGACGTGTCGCGTGTCCTGCCCTGGGTACCGGGACATGTCGCACGCCAGGCTTCGAGTGCCACCTCCTGGTTCCCAGCTGCGACATCCCCGGCGGATCCTCCCGGTGCCGTGCCCGGTTAACCCCTCCGTGCCCGGTTAACCCCTCCGTGCCCGGGTTAACCCCTCCGTGCCCGGGTTAACCCCTCCGTGCCCGGGTTAACCCCTCCGTGCCCGGGTTAACCCCTCCGTGCCCGGAACAGCCCCGCCGGGCTCTGCCCCTGGTCACACCCCGAGGTCTCAGCCTTTCCCCCGGGAGCTGCAGGAGGATTTTCTCCCCCGGAGCAATGCCGAGAGCCCCGGGCAGCCCAGGACAGGCAGTGCCCAGTGCCAGAGGCACCACGGGGAGCCCAGCGAGGGTTTCTGCCAGGGAATTGGGAATGTTCCAGCCCCAGGAGCTTCCCGAGCTGCCTCAGAACCGGCACTCGGCATCCTCGGAACGCCAAGCTCCTGCCCAGGGATCTCCCATCCTGAACAGGGTGATCTCCATCCCGGCTGAACATCCCTGGCTCTCCGGAGGGGCTCAGTTCCCGATCCCCCCATCCCAACAGCCTGGAGAGGCATTTCCATCCCTGCATTACCAGAGCCTTTAATCTGCATTTCCAACCACTGGTTCTCCTCTGTCTGGGGACATTCAGGGATTTCCAGTTCCTGCAGAGCAGCAGTGCTGCTGGAAACTCAAATCATTTCATTTGCTTCTGATGGGAAGATAGCAGCAGATTTTCAGGCCTCTTTAGCACTAAAACTGCATCAAACCTTATTGAACCATTTCTGTTTAACCACACCAGTGCTGGGCGCCATTCCTGCATTACCTGTGAGTGAATTCCTACTTTCCAACAGACTCTGTTTTGAAAACCATTATTATTTTGGCTCCCTTATTTTGACATTCCTACTGAAGAGCCATAAATTTGTTTCTCAACCTGGGGTTCACTCTGCTAGCTTAATGCCATGAAACTCTCCAGTCCATACAGGCCTTAAATGGTCAAATGTGCAGACAGAATTAGAATTTGATTTATTCTGAACAGCAAGACAACCTTCTCAAATACCTCCAGAGCACAAATTACGACATGACACCTATTAGCTTCTTGGTTTAAGGCAAGAAACAAACGCTGCTAGAAAGATGCTTGATGAGAGAAGAGACAAATGGGCTAATTAGGTTAATACCTTTCCTTAAAGTGACTTCTCAGCATATGGAGATTTTTATGTCCATTACCTCAGCTAGAAGCTGACATCAAGTTTCCTGGCTGGCTCTGAAGGAACAAATGCTCGCTGCTAGAGGAGCAGGTCTGGGGATGAGGAAGGTCACCCATGGTGCCTGTGCTGGATGTGCTGGCCAGGCAGGAGCTGCTGGCCCCAGCCAGCCTGGAAGGAGCCACCTCATCCCTGCCACAGCTCCCAGGGGTGCCCAGGGTGGGGTGGGCTCTGCCTGTGCCCACCAGAGCCCCTGGCACTCGGGGCTGGGGTACCAGGCCCTGGGGGGAACACGGGGCTGGGAGCTCCCTGTCTCACCCCCAGGAGCTCTGAGGAAACTGGGGTTTATCTATTTATTTTTTATTTTATTAATTTATTTTTATATTTTATTTTAATTTATATATTAAAATTTTTATTTTCATATTTATTTTTATTTCCATATCTAAGTGTGTGTGTGTGTAAACCTCCCAGTGTGTCTGGGGCAAGGCTGCTGCAGTGACAGAGCAGGGCTGGCACACAACAAGTCCCACCCAGGCTGTGCAACTGCTGCAGGTGCTGAAAATTCTGTGCAAAACACAGGTGCAAATGCAATTTCTGCATCTGTGTGCACGGAGCCTCCTGGGAAGGGTTTAAGTTCCCACAGCAAGCTGAGCTCCTGCCCTGCCCAGCTGAGCTCTGCTTTGGGCCATCAGCTCCAAGGACCTGGCCTCTCCATATGGTTTTTCAGTGAAAGCATCTCAGAGCAATCCCTCTCAGCATCACTGAATTTGATTACCTGCTGCTCTGATTTGGTGAATGGTTAATTTGGACCTGCTGACTTATGGATTCAGTTCCAACAGCAGCCCTTGATGGATGCATTATTCCCTTCTGGTACTGGCTGGAGCTGCACTGGGTTAGTTCAGTAACATGCCTGTTCTGTTTGAGCTTTATTAGCTCATATTTTTTAATAAAACCTGGAAGTACATAGGACTGTTTGTTTTATCAAAGCATAACCTGGTTCATCAGTCCAAAATTAAAGGCAATTTAAACCAGGATATTAAAATTACTGAACTAAAAAAGGACAAAAGTTGGGAAGACCTAGAGCCCTTCTCTCCTGCCCTTCCCACACACAATTTCACTTTTCCCTTCCCTCTGCTCCCCAGCAAACAGAACAAAACCTGGCATAGGTGCACACAACGTATTTGAACCTTCCTGGGGACCAGAGCAATGCAGGAATATTGAAATGCACCTGGCTCCAGGTGGGGCTGCCACACCACTGCCTCACCGAGGCTTTTTGGTTTGTTTTTTTCTCAGCAGCCTTCCCCTGAGCTGTGTGCTGGGTTTGATCTGCTCCTTCAGCTGAGCAAGCAGAGCCGTGGGCCAGCAGCTCCCAGAGCTGGTGCTGGGCAGGGCTCCCCAAAACCCCCCGGGATGTGACACAGGCACCTCTCACTGCCCCTGGCACAGCTGGCACATCTGGCCTCTTCTGCAGCGCCACTCTCCTAATTCTTCTGTAAATTATGGATTCTTTCCTGCCAGAGCTTGTTCAGGTTCCCTCCCCTCCCTAAAGCCTCCCTCCTCACACCTGGCTGGAGCTGCCTGGGTCCCTGCATGGAGAAAACATCTGGATTTACACTGGTTTGTTTCTCCCCAACGGGGAACAAATCCCCTTTTGCTCCACATTTGGGGAAACATCCATTGTAATGTGTCTGTGGGTCTGCAGAGCCCTCAAGCTGCCAGCCCTGCTCATTCCCCTCATCCCCCAACATGATCTTGCACTTCATTTTGGTGGCAGCAGGCTTTAGGAGGAGACACAGTGCTCTCCACAGCAGAGAAGATGCTCCTGGAGCCCTTCTGCCAAGCGTGTGAGGCTCCTGCCGTGCTGATGGATGTGGAATGACGAAGCCAGAGGCACGACAGAAAAAGTAAAAGGCAGATCCCAAAACACAGGGGTGGAGTGGAAGAATGGGAAATGGTGCCTTGATTTGCCAAAGTGCTTCTGTTAGGGAATGTTAATCTCGTCAGACAATGCATGGAAAGGCCCTGCAGCAATATCATATTCAATTAATAGAGTCCCATCATTCTGGTAGGCTCAGCTCAGGTTTATTGGATGTACAGTGTCATCACACCACAGAGGAGTCCCTGGGTAATTCTGCTCCTCTAGCAGTGGCTGCCAGCTGACACTGATGTGACAATCCTGAGCATTTTGGGTGCCTGTGTCTCACTCAGGGCCTTCCAGTGCCAGTGCAGCTGTCCAGCAGCAGCCTCACAAGCTGTACAACTCCTTCTGGGAACCAAAACCTTCCCCAGCACCTGAAAACACTGAATTAACATCCCTTACCAACAGCACTGCCCATCCCAGAGCTCCTCAGGGGCTGGCACAGAGGCTCTGGCACCTCAGGGGGGTTGTGCAGCTCTCACCCCCAAAGCAGAATTATCACTCCAAACCAGGAAAGAGCACAGCACTCATGGAAATGATACAAAGATTACAGAAAGCAAAGAAAACAACCCTACCCTTCAGCCAACCGTTCTCTGATCCTTCCATTCCGCAATAAAACCTGCCCACATCTCTTCCCACCTCCCCTCTCCCCACAGATGCAAAGCACAAACTTGCACCAGTGGCTTTCCATCAGCAAAGGTGACAGTTCAATCTGCAGTCTCAGGAAGCTGGATGGCAGCTTAAAATCCCCACCAGTGACAGAAACCTTCAGTGAAGGAGCAGGGTCTGGCAATCCTCAGCCAAGGGCTCCTTCCACTGGGAGACTGTGACAAAACTCCCCAGAAGCTCCTGCGAGGTTCCCCTGCCACCTGCACTGGGAGCCAGACCAGGTAATTACTGCAATCTGCTCATGAGGGGTTCCAGACTAAATTGTGGCTTCCAGGAATTCAGTTGCCACTCAAATTATTTGAATTCAGGGCAATAAACCTGTCCCTGGCAGCTCAGAGGGGCTGGGAAGCTGCTCCAGCAGCCAGAGGTGCCCCAGTGTCTGCACCCACCACCCTCAGTGGCCACAGAGCAAAGCAGCTGCCCCAAACCCTGCAGATCCCGGCTCCAGGGGAACAGGAGGGGTAAAGAGGGGACCAGGTATCTCTGGACACAGCACTGCACCTCCAGACACGGGCAGAGTGCCTGGGAGCCACAGAGCAGCCCAGGGAACGGGCAGAGGATCAGCTCAGGTGTGTGCAGTTACCACAAGGTGTGTGCAATTAGCACAAGGTGTGTGCAATTAGCAATTAGCACGGCTCAGCCCAACATCAGACAGTCTCCAGGATGGCCTAGGCTGCCTCTGGCACTGTTGCTTCACACAAAGAGCTTTAATTCTCCACATGAGCATAAAAAGAATGGGTCTGAGTTTGTCCAAAATAAGTAATCAAGAGGGAGAGTTATTTGGTGATTTCCATCATTATCTCTGTCTGCCGCTGCATCTCTGCTGGCAGCTCGTTTCTGAGCACTGAAATCTGGCCTAGGAGCATTTCAAAACACAGCAAATCCTCCTGCTGCCAGGGCTACTTGGTCTGGAGCTTGGCAAGGGAAGGAGAAGTGGGAGCACAGGGGGGTCGCTGTCCTGTTCCCACCAGGGATTCGCTGCTGCTCTCCAAAAGCGAGAGCCTTTTCCAGGTCAGCTCTCCAATTTAATCAGTGTCAAAGCATTTCTGGAGCTGAGGGCAAGTGAGTGTGCTGGGGAAGGGATATGGACTGCCCAGCAGCTCAGCCACAGCAGCAGCATCCAGCAGGGTTCAGGATGTGCCCTGGGGATGCTGCACCTCATTCCCTTGCCAAAGCTAGAGCAGGATCAAGTTTCTCCTGCTGACTGCCACACTTAGCACACTTAAGCCGTAACACTTCCCCTTCCCTCCAAACAGAGCTCAGTAATAAAGAAGAATAAAAGCAGGACTCACTTTTTTTGCCCCCAAAGTCCCTTCTGTCCCTGTGGCCTCAGCAGCAGCAGAGTTTCACTGACCTTCCCCTGCTCTCTCCTCTCCACAGCTGCCTCTCATCACACTCCTGACCCTCCCCACCTGCCCGGGCTGTTCCCGGCTCTTCCAGGTGATTTCACTCATTTCCCCTCCAGCAGCAGCTCCAGCTCTGCTCCAGGCAGGAGGGGACCATGTCCAGCCAGCACCGTCCCCTGCCAGGACACGGGGCCGCTTCACCCTGCTCGTCTCATCCTTTCCAACTGCAAATTGCCGAGCTGCTCAGATCAAAGGCTCTCTTCTAAGAGCAAATTATTATTAATGAATTTCTCTCCTGGCTCCTTGACAGGGAGATGTACCTTGCAGCATGTTATCTTTGTGTCCCTGGCAGATTCCCTCTCCTGCCAGGTGAGCTGTGGTGACGGGAGGGAAGCTCCAGCAGCTCCCCGTGCCCCATCCCAGTGCCTCTGTAACTGCGCCGTGCCACAGCTTCAGAAATGGAAATCCTGCCATTTGACCCAATGTGAATTTCTCAAATAAATGATATTTCACAGCCCAGTGGTTTCCTCCCTGCTGAGATGATGGTTTTTGGTGGCTCGCTCAGAACAGGGCTGTGACAGAATTTTTGGTCAGTGCAAGACAAGTTGAAGAATTTCAGTGTTGGCCTCCGAAGGCCCGTGTTCTGCAGCTTCAGAAAAATTAAACGTGAAGGCAGGGCTCAGTATTTTTCCCTTTTCTCTCCTTCTGTTGTCTTTTCAAATCCAGCCTGTGCTCCTCTGCACAGAGCCACGATCTGGTCACCTTGCCCCTGTCCTGCCACCAGCACTGTGTCCCTGGAGGTGCCAGCCCTGGTGGGGGCTGCACAGAGCTCCCTCCTGAAAAATGCCTTGGAGCTGGTACACTCTGTGCTACCACAGCGCAGGGTTTTTGCTCCAGCACTGCGTTTCTCACTCCTCTGCTGCTGTCTGTTGCAGCTCCACGCTGTGAAAGCCTTCTCCCCCTCAGGGACACCTGTGTTCTCCCAGGAGGAGCCACGCAATCAAGGAATGACTGAAGGAATGGATCAACAGCAGGAGCTGCCCAGGCCAGCAGCGAGTTCTGGAGGCACGAGGATGAAGAAGAAGAAGATGGATTGTGGCACTGCCCTGCCCTGTGCCTGCCTGAGCTGCTCCTGCCATCCATCATCATCACCACGCTGCCTGGGCAGGGGAAGGGCTTCACCACGGGACGGGCAGAGCAGGGAAAACCTTCCCCACATCCCCATTCTCCCTCCAGAAAGTGGCTTAAATCATCTTCCGGGGCAGTGGGGGCAGCTCTGCACAGAGGAGCCCCGCCCTGAGGAAAGAGAGGTTAATTTGTCAAGCCGTGTAAAGCATTTTAATTACAATTCATATAACATGTATAAATAAATATTACATTCTTTCAGTCTACAATGCATACTAGGCATATCTTGTTAAAATGTCCATCTATGTTATTGGGTGGCAGGATTGACTTTGTCCAAGTAAAAAAAAACAAAACAAACTACGGAGTTTAGTAATTAAAAAACCCAAAAGAACAAAACACATGGCAAAGACAGGACGATGCAAGTGCTTCTGGCTAACAGTCAGGACATAATACTGATTTCCAAAGGCTGGCTCTACCACCTCCTTTTAGTCAGGAGAGGTTTGGGAGGACAGTGGTTTCCTCATCGAGTGGATTTTGATCTGTGTCCTCCATGAATGTGAACTGGCACTGAGTCAAAGCAGTTCTGCCAGTTCACATCACTAATTAAATCTCTATTTTGTATTTGCTTCTGATTTATTACTGGGCTGGTATTTGTTTATGCAAAACATCAGATTTACAATCTAGTCAAAACCTTTCAGTCTTAGCTGGTCCAATGGCAAAAAAAAAAAAAAAATAAATCTATAAAATAGCTCCAGCTATTTCTTGATGTTGCTTCAGCAATATTTCCCTCCCTCCCAACGGTGTGCCCAGAGGCCAGCTCTCCCAGTACAAGGGAATAAAAGTTTGGGGGCAATCAGGGTCTTTCTGTCAATTCTTCTTCTTGCTTTCGGAGCTTGATGAGAGTTGGTGACATCAGAAGAAACAGAAAATTACAGCACACAATTGTGAATTCATGAACCTGGCAATAAAAACCCCAAACCCAAAGAACCCGAGTGCAGGCTCCGTGTCTGGCCTGTGAAGGTCTCAGTTCCAGGGACATTTCTGATGCACCAGTGGGGCACTCCCATTGCTTGGTACTTGTGGAAGCCAACAAAAACAAAAACCAGCACCTTCTTCCCTTGCTGAAACGCAGGAACTTTGGTTGTGGAAATTTAAAATGGGCAACTAAACAAACAATCCAAACCTGAAAGGAGAATGAAAACTCTTCCAAACACAACATCCTTGTAGCTAGGGTGAAATGGAGGCTCAGGCTTCCAGAAGAGACACCACGTGGAAATTATCAGTCAGTATTTATCCCCTGAATTCTTTAAATAACAGGAGACTGTTTACAGCTAACTTAGAAACAGCATGTTCCTGGCCCACTGTGAACTTACTGAATTTTAAATTTTCCTGTTTTCAAGATATTTAAAAGAAAAATACAAGAGGGAAAATGATTCCGCTTCAATTTACAAGAAAAATGGAAAAATAAAAATGAAAATACCAGGTGATTTCTTCCTCCTTCACACGTAGTGCCGAAGACACATCTTCATTTCAGCCAAAGGAATGAAAAGAAATGGCTTGAGTACCAATATAAAAAGTCTCCCTGTGGGTCATATGTCCATAACTGTGATGTTTTATTGGAACCAGAACAAGTTATTGTTTGCCTCTTGTTCTTTTCATGCTCTTATATTCTCTCATTTTTTTACAGATATTTTTGGTACTGTGAAATATTACTATCATTATTATTTGTATGACCCATAAAACGAATTTTCACAACCTCATCTTGCCCAGTTCATCATATTGGTCATACCATTTCCTTGTTCCTTTCTGCTATTTGTATTCCACTTCCTAAATCCACGAGTAGCAGAATAAACCACTGGGGGAAAAAAAAACAAAACAAAACAAAAACCCCACAACAAAAAAGCCCAACAAAACGAAGTGAAAAACAAAAACAAACCACGGAGAGTTTGGCAAATTTCTTTCCCTGATTATAAAAACTGCCTCATCATTTCTCCTGGCGATCCCTTCCCCTCCCCGTGCCCATCCCAATATATACTGTAGAACTGAAGGCATCAAGGTGTGGTTAAACCCAAACAAAACCCCGGCAGGGAGCTACGCTTTGTCTTTGAACTTCCCCACGTAGTTTCGTAGCTCTTTGGAGTCCCCCAGCTCCATGTCCTGGCACACCCACTTAATGTCATCGTCACTGCTGAGGATGGAGTTGACGGTGGGGCGGCCGTCATCGGGCGGGATGGTGGTGAACGTGGTGAACTTCACCCGCTTCCTCTTGGACGTGGGCGAGTGCAAAGGCTCCACCTTGTGCTCCTTGCCCAGCCTCCCCCCCGGGTCTGCGGCCCTGTGGAGCTGGCTCTGAGTGTTCTTCTGGGCGCTGCCGTTCAGCAGCTGGTTGCTCTCCTCGCTCGCCGAGCCCCGGTCGATGATGGTGGTGTGCTCGTCCTGCTGAGGCGACGCGTCTGCCGCGTTCTCCAGCAGTTCTGCCTCGTTGCCCAGCCACACCCAGTCGTGGGAGTGCGTCATGGTGGTCTGTCCTTCCACCAGGACCTGCTTGTGGCGGTACTTGAGTGCAAATGTTGCACAGTTGATGAGGAACACCAGGATGGCGAGGCAGAAGACGCCCAGCAGAGCGTACATCCCGATCTCCAGGTCGCTGAGGCCCCGGGGTGTCTGCACCAGGTCGTTGTCCTCCATGCCAGCACCGCCTTTGGGCAGGTCCACCTGGGCGGGGAAGTTGGTGAAGTCAATGGGGATGTTCTGCAGCTGGCTGTCGTCCGAGAGCTTGCCGCCGTCCAGCCGGTTGTTTTTGACGACTTTATTTTTGAGGATGGACTTTGCCGTGGTGCTGACCTTCCTGAGGGGCCCCTCGTCCCTCTCTGCCGAGGAGCTCCCGTAGTAGCGCCCGTCCTGCCCGTGGCGCTCCTGCTCCGAGCCCTTGTGGCGCCGGTCGCTCGCGTGGTTCTCGATCTCGTCCGCGTCGTAATCGCCGCCCGCGTCCGCGTCCGCGTCGTTCTGCCCGAACTTCACCTTGATGCTGCCGCTCCCCACGGCCAGCACGCTTTTCCTCTTGGACTTCTGGCAGGCCTCAGAGATCATCATGTCCACCTTGATCAGCGCTCCCTGGCCCTCGCCCTCCGCTGCCACAACGGGCCACTTCAGGGCAGGGCTGTGGCGGACGGAGACCACGGCCTCGTCCAGCGACACGGCCGACAGGGAGAAGTCCTTGGGGTCGTAAATGTCCAGTGGAGTAACAGAGCTGTCACTGAACTGGATCCAGGTGCTTACCACAGCTTCCTGAAAGGACAGGGAGATGGTTAAAGACAATAAACCAGCCCGAGCCGCTGCAGCTCATCCATCTCTCAGCTCTGACCGGCAGCTGAGGAAACGGGCCACGGTGACTGCGCTGCGTTCAAAGCACAGCAAGCCTCGACTGATGGGGCAGGAAACTGGCCACATCCGTCACTAAGGGCTCCACTGTTACCCTCCTGCAAATGCTTTTGCACAAGGACATAGAAAATAGTTGATCTGAGGTGTCTTTATTACCAAAGTACCCATTAGCAAGCTACAATTTTACAAGCTCTGGAAGGAAAGTCATTCCTGTCGTACAAAAGCCGAAAAAGGCAAATCACAAAAATTACCGGAGGCACTTGACAGAACACTTATTTTCCTCATGTTCCACATGCACAGGTGTCATGAGGAGCTGTCAAATTAAGGCAATAAGTATCTTAGCAGGAGTAAGGAGCCACCACAGTATCCTGGGAATGGCTGGAGCAGATTCAGAAGATTCATCTGAAAGAAAAAGACTCGCAGAACAATTGCCATTTTGCTGGAGAAAGGTTTGTTTAAAGTGAACACATTTTATCCTTGAGACAATTAAAAAGTCCACCAAATTCCTGTGTCAGTAAGAGGAGGATGGGGATTCTGGCATGATCTCTACAATAAAAATACAAATGGTCTGGATTTAATTGGTCTGTCTTTGTGCTCTGCAGGTAGCACTGTCAGAAGTCATCATTAGAAGCAAACACAAAGCCAGAGGTCAGCTCTTTGCCAAGTGAAATCCTATCCAGATGACACAGATATTTACTTCTCCACATCTCAATAGCTTTCTTTGCAGGACATTTCTTTAATTTTTCATTTGCTCTATGTCTTGCCTGTGCAGCCAGCAGACGGCCAGGCAGATTGCCAGAGTGCAACTTCCCACAAAAGTGAAGCTCTTTCCTTCTCACACTTAAACCACAAATGGCTTTAATAACTTCACACTTGGGTACATCAGAACAACTGGGCTGAAAAATCAGCACCGGGGAAAAACATTGCCACCCTGTTAATGTCCAGTCATAACACAAATTTACAACTTAATATGGTTTTCAATTGGCTGCAATTTGTTATGCTGTGGTTATAAACAAAGAGAATTGCTACCCTTCCAGCTGAATTTAAAGCTTTTCAATGAAAACAGTAAGAGGCATTTAGCTGGGCAGAAGGTTGGGCTGTACTGGATATTTGATTTCCAAAGCACTGTCAGCAAGTACTTGAGGGACTGAAAGAAGAAAAATAAGTTGTGGCACAACAGGAAAGAAGACAAAGTTCTTGGTGATTCAAATTTACTTCAAAGAGCTGAAATGGAGCCAGGGTAACTCAGAAGCTGGGAAGGGTGAACTGCATAAGGAAATTAAAACATCTGATCTTTCATTAGAGAAATAACCCTGAAATAGCTGAACAGACAAACACAGAGCTGCAGGGCACAGCTCGAATTTCTATCACAGAAATCTATAGCAGAGCAACCCTGGTCACAGGAAAGCAAAGGGTTTTTTTTAATGGATATGTGCAGAGATTCACCTCCTCAGGCAGTTCAGCACCCTGCTGCCTGCCTTCTCCCCAAAACCAAGGTCAGCCTCACGTGCCACTGGGGAAAGCACGCTGGCTTTTCATCACCCTGAGCCAGGGAAAACACCAGCATCACTTCCAGCACATCATCAGTGCCCTGTAAGATCCACTCCAGGTAGGGCTGGAAACGGTGGCACCACAGCTCCACATCTCTGCCAGGGGATTCACGGCACTAAATCCTTTGTGCATCTGGACAAAGTTGCCAGCAACTTCAAAGCAACTTTTATTCTTTACGCCACTGCTCTACAATTCTGCATTCCTGGTTTTACGAAGCAGAGACAGAAAAATGAGATGGCAGTCAGCTGAAATTTGCAGGCCCACGTGTGATTTACTGTAGATAACAGAGGTGTGCACTGGCTTAGCCATTATTTTCTACCAGAACTGATGTTTTTTATTTCCAAGAGAATTTCTTCATAGGAGGAACCAATTTTTTTCACAAAACAACGTTGTCATGCCCATAGTATGGACAACATTAATTAGAAGGGAAAGAAAACAAATGAGAGAAAGAGGGAGAGAGTTTAAAATCCTGCCAAAATATATTGTATCAGCCCAAACATTCTATTTGGCAAGAGATCATCTCCTCTCATTCACATCATTAAAGGAAAGCCAAAGGCAGGGCAAGGAAGTGAATTTCCCAAATGATTATAAATTCTGAAAAGCTAAAAAGAAAAGAAGAGAGAAAAAGGAAATGATTTAGTGCCATGTCCTTAAAGGAGCTGTTTCTGCAAATCCTGTGTACCACATCAATAAATCCCCTCCAAATCTGTGACAAGGTCCTCCAGTTACTCTCACAAGATGAAGATGGATTGGAGCCTTCTCACCTGCAAAGTTGCTGCCCCTCGTCTCATGCCCTCAACTCTGAGGTGACAAATGTCCTTGCTCTTTAATTATCAAGCATAAACAAAGAGTTTGAGGGATTATCTTGCTTTCCAGCCTTTCTTTTCCCCCACTTTTCCTCTCTCTTCCCTTCACACACACACAGAGTGCTCAGCTGCAGAACAATGACCCACAGGGATGATTTGCAGCGCTGTGATGTGAAGTGAGTCAGAGAATGTTCATTAGGTCATGTTAATGACAGCAAAATCCAGCCCAGAGATGGAGAAACTGCTTCCCACAACCACTGTTGATTATCACCAGGCTTTCCTTAAGCACATAA
Organism: Pseudopodoces humilis; assembly: GCF_049639895.1. Classification (NCBI taxonomy): domain Eukaryota; kingdom Metazoa; phylum Chordata; class Aves; order Passeriformes; family Paridae; genus Pseudopodoces; species Pseudopodoces humilis. The sequence goes on from NC_142219.1 coordinate 990,559, forward strand.
AAAGCTTTATCAAGACGTATTTTGTCTAAATTCTCCCTTGTGCCTTTGCTGTTCTCTCCCCCCATTACAGGTGTCATTTCAGCTCTTGACCTGTGGCAGTTCCACCGCCTTCTCTGCCCTTGAATTACACTGTGGCTTATCAGCCCAAAGATACCATTTGATAAACCTTCTGGGATAAACTGCTTGCATTTTAGAGAATTCTGCTGCTTAGAAACACAGATCAGGATATTTGATTTTATTCCATGCTCAGAATAAAGCGGCCTTTTATTGGTCTTCATTCACCATAGCACCAATAAAAGTATTTGTGAATAAACCCTCAATTGCTGGGGTCAGCTGCAAGGGTCCTGGAGTGAGGCAGGACATCAGAGGAAAGAAATGGTTGGCTCTGCAGAAAACAAATACATCCCTCCCCCAAATAAAGGCAAAGGAATACTGTTCTCAGCAGCTCCTCTTAGACCAGCTCTGATTGTTCTGTCTGGGGACTTGAATGCTGGAATGGATTTCCCTAACAATTTTATCTCATGAAATATCAAAGTATTACATGTGCATTTATTTTTAAGCCTGTGGCTTGTGTAGTAAAGATTGGGCTTGATCGTTATGATGTGGAAATGAAAGGCAGCCAAGACTCAGATCTTAATTCAAACCATGCATTCCCCCACTGTGTATTTCTCTCTTTCCTTTTTGTCCAATCTGCTAATGTGACATTCCTTTCCAGTGGGAATTTGCTTGTATTTGCAAGGGAAGAATTCAGATTCTTATCTAACAATGCACCCCTTCTCCCTTTCCCATGCTGCTGAATTCCTTTGTCGTTCCTGTGAGCCATTCCATTGCTCTGTCAGCCCAAAGAAGATATAAATACAACTGAAGTGTAACTTACACTGCCAGGATGGGGTAATGAACCCACACCATAAAACCCCTCCTAATATCTGTTACTAACTGTGAGATGTCAGTGCATTGTCAGGCACGAAGGCCACGAGCTGGACCAGAGCATCCCAAGAGCAGGGACAGGGCAGTGACCCCAGGCTGTTCTCCTGACCAAGGGTGCTGGGCACCCTCCCCTCCCAGCAGAGGGGGAGCAGCCAGCCCCAGTCCCAGCCCCAGCCCCAGCCCCAGCCCCAGCCCCAGTCCCAGCTCCAGCCCCAGCCCCAGCCCCAGCCCCAGCTCCAGTCCCAGCTCCAGTCCCAGCCCCAGCTCCAGTCCCAGCCCCAGCTCCAGTCCCAGCTCCAGCCCCAGCTCCAGTCCCAGCCCCAGCTCCAGTCCCAGCCCCAGCCCCAGCCCCAGCCCCAGTCCCAGCTCCAGCCCCAGCCCCAGTCCCAGCTCCAGCCCCAGTCCCAGCCCCAGCTCCAGTCCCAGCCCCAGCTCCAGTCCCAGCCCCAGCTCCAGTCCCAGCTCCAGCCCCAGCCCCAGCCCCAGCTCCAGCCCCAGCTCCAGCCCCAGCCCCAGCCCCAGTCCCAGCTCCAGCCCCAGTCCCAGCTCCAGCCCCAGCCCCAGCCCCAGTCCCAGCTCCAGCCCCAGTCCCAGCTCCAGCCCCAGCCCCAGTCCCAGCCCCAGTCCCAGCTCCAGCTCCAGCCCCAGCCCCAGTCCCAGTCCCAGCCCCAGCTCCAGCCCCAGCCCCAGCCCCAGCCCCAGCCCCAGCCCCAGTCCCAGCCCCAGGGCTGGATCCGGATCCCCAGGCTTTGGAAACACCAGAACCCGGCTTCTGGTTCTGGACAGCACCAGCACTGCTCCTCTGGCCTGAGAAAATGTCTGCAGCTCCCCAGTAGCACTGAGGGATACATCAATGCACAGAGCTCTTTATTAGAGGCTCGTTTCTTCTTTCTTCACTGACCCATTTCAGCTCATTAGACCTCGTGAAAACCCTACAGTGACAAAAAATCTTGAGAGGACTGGGAGTTTCCCTGCAGAGCCAGCTGAGCTTTGGGAGGCCTCGAAGCTCACATAGATCAGAAAACACTTAAACACTGGAGGTTTTATTTTGTTTACATTTTGGAGAAGCCTTTAAGATGACAGTGTTGATTTAACAACCATCAGCAAGCCAAATGGAACAGCTTTCCTACCTGAGCAGATGGCCACCAAAAATAGATTACTCACAGCTACAGTTTCCAAATTTTCTGAAGATACTTCATCTTTGATAATTAAAAGTTGGGCAACCTGTGTCTATTTTTTAGGCACCTAAATCACTGATCCACTTTTCAGAGCCCATGAATTCCCTATTGATTAAAAAATAATATACGGGCTCAGCATCCCTCAAGGTCACCTTGTCACAGCAAGTCATTAGTTGCTCAGCTACAGATAAAGGTATCTCACTTAAAGCATCCAAGGTAAAACAATATTGGCTTATCTTCTTTAGAGTGCTTTGTATTTATGGAGAAACTGCCAACTTTTCAGGACTTATGTTTTGGCTGCTTTGTGCTTCGTGTGGTCATTATAACTAAATAATCCAGTCATTATAGACACTGAAAGAAAGCCACAGCAAGAATTCTGGATTTTGTTTTTCAGTTGCATCAGTAAGGTTTTCATGAGTTATTTGGTTCTTTTTATAAACTTGTACTTAAATAATGAAGTCCTCACAATGTTCAAGTACAGCCTTAGTCCTGGGCTGTCTCCTTGGAAAAAACCCTCTTTCAAAAGGGCTTGATTTTCAGAAAACACTCAGCATTTGCCTTCAAAATTCCAGCTCAGTCAGGATCTCAGCTGATGCACTCCAAATCATGAGTCACTTTTTGCAAAATTTAGCCACAAACATTCCCACATTTGCATTAAATTTTCTAAGGGAAAGTGACTTTAATGTTATATCCTTCATTCAAACTGCAAATGAAAGGAAAAGATGTCTGTGTCTCTATAGGTCACTCCTACGCCATTTCCTTCCATTTATTTCCCAGTGTGGAATCTATTCCTGTCTCGTTTTCTGCTGATGGAGATGCACTGCTCAGAACCAGGGCCTGAAGGGAAGAAATGACCAGGCAGTTCCAGAGAATCTGCAGAGGAAAGCACTTAACATGGACACGGACTACACCTGAAGAATAAATTCTAACCTTGCTATGGATTACCATCTGTACCTTCCACTGATAAAATGCTGCCCCTGGAGTAAATTCAGAGTGTGCATTACCTGCTTAGGAGTGTGCAGCAGCTCTTGGGCGACGGCTGTGGCCACAATGGCCCTGCTGGTGGCTGCACTGGGCTGCAGGAAGAGAGAAAGCCCAGACACCAGCTGCACCCCCAGGTCTGTGATGGTCACTTTGTCATCCAGCACAGTCACTGTCTTCTCTGCCAGGATGGAGTCAGACAGAGGAGACAAAACCTTTGGAGAAACACACAAGAATCGACTTAGGAAAAGGCTGATCAATTAATGCAACCTCTCTTAAGGTCATCATCCCTTCTTGTCTCCAAAGCTTTATGCACAGAAATGAAGAGCACATGGAAAAGGGAGCCTGATTTCATCAGCAGGGTCAGAAAACCTGAGTGGAGAGCTTATGGCTGAGAGCCATCCACGACTGGGAGCTGTCCTATCCCAGTGGTGCTATTGGGGCATTATTGCTGTTATAATGGCATTATTTCACCACAAGAGTGGATTTAAAATTCACTTCTGTTATTCTGTCTTCCCACTCATGTGGATGAGCTCATTAAACCTCCCAACTGCTTCAAAGGGAAGTTACCAGCCTAGGATTTGTCCTTCATCTCTAGGCTTGGAAATTCTTGTTCCTCCAGATTTTTCTGTTTCTGATGGAACATCGAGACAGTAGAAGATCCTCCCCTTTGCTGAGACTAAGGGCCATGCTGCTCTCTAGGGAACTATGGATAGCCAGTTCTGTCTTCTCCACCTTCCTCACACCCACAGATGAGCTCTGGTCACCCTCCATGCTTTAGTGTTTAACCCCTGAGGCTCTGGGAGGGCCTGGCAGTGTGTGCCAGCCCCAGGCTGAGCCCAGCAGCCCTGCCCACAGCAGTACCTGCATGGTGGTCATCCCCACTTCCCGGCCCACCAGGATCCTGCCCTCCTGCAGCTTGGCAATGTGAGGATCCTCCAGCTTCATGAAGTCCCTGACCAGGTCTGTGATGTCGAAGTGCCAGTCGGAGCCCAGCAGGAAGCTGAGCTGCCCCCAGGGGCCCGAGTCCTCGGCCACGAACTGCGTCAGCACCCTGACCATGGCGTGCTGGTACTGCAGGGTGCAGCCCCTGCCCCTGCGCTCGTCCTCGTCCTCGTCATCGCTGTCCCTGGTGGGCCTGGTGCCAGGAGAGAACAAAGCACAGAGAAATGGGCTGGAGAACAGCAGTGACAGCTGACACTGGAGTGCTAACGGGGAGTGCCCCCTCGCTCAGAGCCCTCCCTTCTGGAGTTCTGGACTGCCCTTGGCCACCTGACATGATGAAGGACCACACTCCTGGACTGTGCCACTTTTCCATCTGTGCTGCCATCTCCAAACAACAGCTCTGCCAGTGGCCCTTTCCAGAGTCCCACACTGGATTTTGCTGCCCGAGACAGACACGCACAGGAGCAGAAGTCCCACAGCTTTTAAAGCTTTATTTTATGTGCAGGTGCCCGGTGCAGAGCTGGGGCTTCCAGCGCTGCTCCTTTAGGGAACACTCCTTTCACAGATCACCCAGGAGAGGCACAGACTCACACCCACCTTTTGTTGGAAACAACGGGGACCCTCCAGCCTTTGATCTGGCTGAGCTCAGTGTCAGAAATGTCGATCTGGAGGGGCAGGCGTGGCACCCACACCGTCATCTGCAGGGGAGCGCTCAGGTACTGATAGGTGAAGTTCACCAGAGCATTCACCTTGCCTTTCATCTCCTTGCCGTTGACAAAAACATAGTCACACCTGTCAGAAACCTGAGAGGGGCAAGAGACAGGGGAAGGAGCAAAGGTGATCACTGTGACAAGCTCCAAGAGTAACCCCCAAACCAGCAGAAAAGGCTCCCTTCTCCTTATGCCTGTTAATGATGGCCTTTTCCAGCGGGAGCAGCTGAACACAAAACCCTTCCCTGGCTCAGGAGGCACAATTATGCTGGAGATGCCTAAAGACTGGACGCTATTTGTGAAGCCTGCGGTTGATTTTCTGTCTGCGATGCAGTGAGCTACAAACCCATGGCAGTGCTGGGGAATTCTTAATGAGCAAAGCTCCTTCCCAGCCTGGTCAAGAGGAACCCAGCAAAGCCAAACTGGTCTCCACAGGGGCAAGCAGCCAATCCAAGCTCTACCCTGAAGATGACCCCCACTGGGGAGTGATGCTGCTTTCCAGACTGGCTCTGCAGTAGATTTCACCCACTGAAGAGTAACAGAAGTCGACTCATTTCCTCTGCAATAAACATTATCTGTTTATAAATGTTTACATTTTGATTAAAGCTGTAAAGTATTTCTAAACACTACAGCAGATTTATCATTAATATGTAAATGCTGTCCTGAAATATAAGCAAGCATTATCACAGCCATGTAAGAGTTATATCAGTAATCACTTCTTTAATCAGTGTTGTAATTTACAGACCATTGAGTTTTCTCATTTATTATGTTACTGAGTACTAGTGATAAAATCACTCCTGGATATATAAATCATTAAGAGAGATGCAGATAGTATGAAGTGACTCCATGTGATAAAGTCATTGTCATTTCTATTCCTAAAGGTGTCATAAATGTCTGGGGAAATCCTGTGGCACATTAATCATACATTAAGTGGTGAGCAATGGGAGCTGTTACATTACTAAATGAGCTGGTATGTCTGCAGAAATTAACAGCAAACCCAGCACATCCCAGCTCCTGCTCTTGCTCCCATCCTGTCACAATTCTATTTCATCACCCCTAACGAGCACCGGTAATGGTGGAAATGCATGTCCCCACCTGAACATATATTTATATTATCATCTGCTCCCTTTTATCCATCCCCAATAGCGTTTTATCCAAATGAAGATTATCAGCTGGCAGGGCTGATGTCCCCAGCCCAATCCAACAGATGGATGTCCCCTGTGACCACAGATGCAGAGCTGAACTGCTCCTGGTGTGACACACACCCCCTGTTTGTGTCCTCTCTTGGGTTTAGGCACTGCAGAAACTTCAGAGAACAAAATACAAACACTTCTCTGCCTCATTCCCTCGCTGGGTTATGCTCTAACAGCTCTGCTGACTGAAGCACTACCATGTGCTGCCATACCTGACCCATCCCTCTCCCCAGGCTTCTCCCTCAGACCACCTGAAGAGAAGAAGCCTGAAGGGGGCAGAAACATCTTCATTTTAGCACTGTGAATGGCATGGCCTAATTTTCCATCTATTAACTCGAATGGCAGTACAGGAAAAGGTTTAGTTCACAGCAGGCTGTTTCAGAATGACTGTTTGCTCTAATCTAAAAGCACTGAGCAGCAGAGGCCGTGAGGAACCCAACCACATGTGTAACACCCCACACAACAGCAGGCAGGTATTCAGAACACACCCCTAGATGGGCTGCTTGTTCTTCCTGTGCTGTCTGCAGCAGCTTCACCCTGCGAGAGGAATCATCCAGACTGTTTCTCATCAAACAGCTCCAGCTGCAGGCAAGCAAGGGCTGCGTGTCAGAAGCCACAGCCCCAGGCTCCTGCCCAGGGAGCTGTTTGTGCCTAGAGCAGTGAGCAGCCCCTGGGACACTCCAGGGACACTCAGCCCCTGTGTCCATCCCAGCTCTGGGACATTCCACAAAGCAGCTTCAGAGAAAGCTCTTGAGCCTTGTTTTCCTTTGAGCACGACTGTTTGGGAGGCTTGGCAGCAAAATCCAACTGAACTCTGCTTGGAGCAACAGCCACTGCTGTCCTGAACTTTCTTCTGCTTATTTATGCATCATGCAAAGCCCTTGCTCGTGCAGATAAAAGATTTCAGACAACATGCTCAGCTTCAGACTGGCCAGGTCTGGTGCAGATGTATGATTTTATATTGTCTAAAGCTCAGTGTTGTCAGTAACTGAACAAATCTAACTGTTGGGAAAAGAAAAAGAATAACAACAGGAGCAAAACTGCAATTCCAAAATGGTTCTGGGCTGAGATCCAATCTCCATCTGTATTTGGAAAGCTGCTATCAGCCTTCATGGGTATGCCACAAACAAATGGCTGAACAAGTGGACACAGCAGCCTAAGGAGGCACCAGCAAGCCTTTCAAAGTCTCCAGTTGGTATTTATTACTGGACATGCATCAGCAGCACTGGCAGCTCTTTAGGAGCTGCATTGTGAAAAACATTCTTCTCTTCCCCAGGAACCAGCACTGCTCATGTCCCTACACATCCTGCTCTGCTCTTTCCTTTTTTTTTTTTTAAATTAAAAATGCATATTTGTTTAATAGTTTTTGATAGAAGTACTTTTCTGCTTTCCTCCAGGCTTTTGCCAACGCTTCTGGCAGGTCAGGGAACATCATGGACAATCTCTCAGCTGTGGGTCCTGCCCACTCCAGGCCAGGGAAGTTTCTAACAGAAGCTGGAGATGGTGAGCAGTGAGGTGTCTCTCATCTCCTGTAGTATTTATGCTTTTACTATGAAAACATCCTCCCTCTGAAAGTGCTTTTTATCTCTGGCATCAGAAGAAGTGAGCAATGATGAAGGGAAAGCCTGCTCAGCCACCACCTTTAAGTGATTGGGTTTTTTCTTTCCTGCTTAGCAGATCAGCAAGAAGTTTTGCATTTTAAAGAGCTCTCTGATGCTATTTCAGCAGTTTCTTTCATTATTAAGCTGCATTCAGCTACTTTTCCCTTTTTTCTGTTTTCCTAACTTCTTTCTCCAGATTAAAACTAAAATAAAGAAGCAGACAGCAAAAGACAGGGCTAAGCACAATTCCCTGGAGGCTTTTTCTTTGTCTTTTTCCTGGCATTATATTTTTGTGCCCCCTTGTAACAAAGGCCATTGCCTTTCCAGATGACTTGGACAGATTCTCTCTGCAACAAATCACATTTTATTGAGCTGACAGAGAAAACTGCTGCCTGGAAATCAAGAGAGAGTCACTCCTGAGTCGCTACCTGTGGCACTCTGTGATCTGGGGAGGGCACGTCCCTCTCCCCTGGCAATCAGCAGACTGCCTGCAGTGGAATTTAAGGATATTCCTGGAACTGTTACCAGCCAAATGCAGAACCTCAGGGTCCCCCTTCACTTCCCCATTTCAGATTTTTTGATCCCACCACGACCTCTGTCCTGCAGAACCACAAGAAGGGAGCAGGAGCTGCTGGAGGCCACACCAAGGGTGTGACGAGGCTCTGCCCTGGCCACCACGGCCTCAGAGGGGCTGTTGGCACCTCTGGACAACACTGGGTTTGCTGGGTTCAATTCCACTGCAGATTCCTGAGAAATCTTCCTTCCATTACTGCTGGTAATTTTAGCAGTAATTAGGTAATTCAGGTAGTTTTAGACAGACAAATTTCACGTCACATACAAGCTCAGGCTGCCTCTCTAAAGATGGTGAACTCAAAGCACTGTCTGTCCTGGCTCGTGTCTGCTGTACACAGGAGTGGAAGGAATGACAAGGATAAAACCCAAAAATAAATGAGTGGCTGCCTCTGTGAGTCTGCTCTAGTCCAAGCTTGTTTATTCTCCCAGTGGTTTTCACCTCTGGAGACACCAGCCCAGTCTCTGAAGGACAGTTCAGAAGGACAAAAGGAGAAGTTTTCAATGCAGCAACCCTGTCAGGTTTATGGAGACTGAAAAACTGAGCAGCATCAGTCCATTTTTGGGATATTCTGTGTGGTTTCAGGACTGAGCAGAGGTGAGGAGATGTGGTAACAGTGGATGTCCTGCTTGTCTTCATCGGGTTCAGAATCTTGCATTTTTGTCTGTAAACCCATTTACCCATTTCTGTTCTACTAATGTAAATGTTGCTAAAATATTCAAAGGTTACATAAATGTTTAAATATTTATGACAGCACTTCTGTGAGCAGAGAGCTTTTTCCAGTGCCTCTTAAAGGAATCTCAATTTCAGCGGAAAAAAAAAATTCCAGGCTAATTAATCAGTAAAGAATAGTGGTGTTCAGCACTTTGCCTACACGAGACTCCTCGTGTTTAGCTCAGTGTCATCACCGACACACAGGGAGGCACCTGGAGCTCAGGGAGGTCAAGCTCTGGGAGCAGCCATTCATTCCATTAAGGAACACAGAGCACCAGGATCACTCATTCACCACACAGCACTTTATAGGGATTGCAATTTATAGGAAATATTAGACAGTGATAATCATTCCACGAGCTTTTTGGATATCCGTGTCCTTGCTATAGAATTTCTCCTTTTTAACAACATCCTCTGTAGAAAGGGAATTATCCTCTATTAAATTCTACAGGTTTTGAAAGAGAGACTCGGTGTGGCTCTCCAGCCTTGATTCCAATTAAACACCATGGTCTTATACACAAAGGAAATCCTCTGCTACATGAACATTAGGCTTCCTAAGAAGGATTTCAATGCCTGGCTGCATAATCCTGAATAATCAGTAACCTAGTGGAAAACTGAAGCTGTCTCAAGGCCCACACTATTCATTTTTTCAAATTAAACTCCTTAAGTCTGATGAAAGTTAAAGCTTCAGCCCTGAGCTCTTGTGTGCTGTTTCCAGCTTTGTGACAGCGTTAGAGCAGCGTTCAGAATGCAAAGCTCATTCCAGGAGCTGCTGACTGCTCCAGTGGCTGGGCTGAGCCCCCCTGGCTGTGCAGCTTTGCAGCTCAGGTACCCAGAGCCCTGCAGGCTGGGAAACCCTCCCCTGAACACTGCCAAGGCTTGCTTTGCTCACATTATGTGTGACAATAACCCTGAGAGTTCCTTCCACCTGTGACCCCCCGTAAGAACAGATCCTTGAGCTGGCTGAGGAGCACAATTCCCATTCTGGGCACGGGGAGCGGGGCAGAATTAACTTCATTAACTGGTGGCAGCCTCAGAGTGAGCAAGCTGCAGCTCCCCGTGGCTAACAGGGCTGAGTGCTGCTGCAAGGCTGCTGCAAGGCTGCTGCGGCCCTGTGGCCTCAGGCACAGCTCCCAGCAACCCACAGCAACAGCAGCCCCAGCACTGAGCAGGAGAACTCCCTAAAAGCAGGGCCATGCTTTGGATGCAATTCGGGCTCTCTCTGCCGAGCAGGGTCTGCGTTTTCAGAATCTGCAGCCAGATTAGCAAAACTAAGCAGAAACCCCCCAAAGCAAGAGAGCTTTTCTTAGGGAAAAGGCTGTACATTATCTAATCTCATTACACAGATTTCAGAGGCAGCCTTGCAGAGCAGCAGCAGTACATTTAACTCACTGAATATCATTCACTACGACAGAACTGAGAGAGTAAAAGGGGCACAAAATGCCAGCTGAGACTGGAGGGCATCTATTTGCTCCCAAATGACCAGCTTTTGAAGCTGGGCTGGAGCTGTGCTGAGCCACAGGAGCTCTCTGCAGCTCACATTAGCACAGAACCCAAAATCTGCCTTGTTTTGTGCACTCTCCAGTCAAGCAATTTCTGGAAATGGGGACAAACAGAGAGCCTGGCTCCTGCTCACTGGGGACATGCCAGCCCATATATGCACATGGCCTCAGATATCTTGCTTGGCAAGGCAGGATCCCAGGGAGAAATGACTTTTAATTCCATCTACACAGTTTGGGCAGTAGTTGTGCATTTGAGACCGTCACAGTGCTTCTCATTTCCTAACTCAGTGTGTATCCACAATGCACAGATTCACGAGTAAATTACAACCAGGGGCAGAAAAGCAAAGCGGAATCAAACCATCCTCTCTTCTGATGGCATTTCTCAGACAGGTCTGGAGCAAAGTCACATCTGCAGCTGGCACAAGACAGATGTTGTTTCTCCCGTTTCCTCCCCAAGTCTTGATCTTGAAGCTTTGGAGGGGATTTTGAAGCATTTTCTGTGGAAGCTGAGGTGCTGAAACTGCTGCTCTGGTTTTTCCTTTGGGCTGTACTGGTTCTCCACCCCCAGTGCAGGCGGGGAGCTGGGGGAAGGCACGAGGGAACAGGGAACTCTGCGAGGATATGGTTTAAAAGTTTCTTCAGCTGCCCTTGCAAGTTTTGCCTATTACATGATGGCAAGGTATTTACAGCTTTTATTGCTGACAGTACCTCAGTCCATGCCCATCTGGAGTTTCATTCTGCACAAAGGCTGACTGCTGGGGGTGACCATTCCTGACAGGACATCTCCTGTGACAGCTCCATCCACTGCTGCCCTCTTTGCTCTGCTGGCATCTGACAGAAAGGTGTGGTAAAGCCTCATTTTTATAAAGCTCCTCTGAAGTCCTGCTGCTCTGCTGATGTATTTTGATCCCATCAATCACAGGACTATGGAAAGTATGGAGAAGGGTGGGGAGTTGGACTTTGTTTGTAACCCTGTTCAGAATACAGCACAACAGATTGGCCAGAAGAAAAACCTTCAAAGTCACGGGGCTTCAGAGCAGCCAAACAATGGCACTTCCATGCTGTGACTTTCTTCCCTGTTTTTAAAGCTGCTCAGTCTGACACAAATGACAGAAGGGGAAGGAGGAGCCATCGGAAATCCAGGTTTGGACTCCCAGCTGCTGCTGGCCGGGGCTCTCAGGCTGCTCCTGGGTGTGGGCAGTGGGAGCTGCATCTGCATCAGCTCCAAACATAAACACAAAGCTGCAGGGGAAGGGGCTTTGTGTGTTCCTCTCAGCAGGAAAGCACACCTGTTCCTGCAGGTGATGCAGGAGCCCTGAGCAGGGTTTGCTCCCGAGCAAACAGCACAAAAGCATCAGCAAAGTCAGCCACGTTCCACCCAAATTCCCAGCAGATGGAAAGGAGCCTATGCAGGCAGCTGCAATTACCAGTAATGGATCCAGATAGATGGATTCTATTGGTAAATTCCAGCTTAGCGAAATAAAATTTGGCTTTTGCTTCCTTTTTAGTGCTATAATAAATTTTGTGTCCACTTTTAAAAGGTTGGACCACTGTGTGAAGGTCTAGAGCACTCAAAGGCATTTAAAGTTCATGAAATCAGCTGTAAATTTGGAAGTAAAGACTGGGAACTGTGAGACAATAAAAGAAGTAAAAGGAGTAGCAGTCAGCACATTCACACAGGACACAAACTGTGCACTGAGCTGCCCTGGGACCGTGATTACCACTGGGAAACTGTTACCTGCTCTTTGCAGATAGATCTTAAATTCAGATTTCCATGGGGTTCTGTTACTCAGAACAATGCCATTCAGCCCAAATGAAGTAAAAATTAATATAAATAAGCTTTGAGCTGTTGGGCAATTGCCGGGCAGGAGCATTACCTTTAAGCTCTTTCCATGAACCATACAAAGGACATTTATTTGATAATTAAGTATTACAGGCCAGGTGCAGACAGGCACTGAGCATCTTTGGCCTCACTCTGTCAGGTTTGGCTGAATCCAAATTACCAGAAATTCCACACAATTAAAAACACACAAAAATATGCCTGAACCTCCAGATGATAATAAGAGTAAGTATTGAACAGCTCTCGATAGCTCTCATCAATAACTCCTTTTTTTCCCCAAGTTTAAGGTAATCCACAGGCTTTACATGAGCTATAAACTCATGCACACAGCCCTTCTAGCATGGGCTTTGCCCAAAAGACATAATTTACTGTGAGTGGGTTTTATTTTTAAGCAGAAAGGTTACTCCCAACAAGGTCTCTACAATAGGATTTTCAGAGGAAGATGATATTTCTAAAGAATTGAACATAAAAGCTTGATGGAGAATTTCAAAATGAATTAAGGATGAAAGGCCTCTGTGCTCATTTGAAGCTTTCTGAGTGCTTTTTAAAATCTGAGCCAATTGAAGATGTCAATTTGCCTTGAACCCCAAACCACTTCCACATGTAAAGAAAGAAATTTCGTGGAAACAAGAACATTCTAGATGGGGAGAAAAAAAAATAAAATAAAAAGCCTTTTTTTCCTTTATGATGAGATGAGAAAACCTCTTTGTTCCAAGCATTTAATGAGCTGTGTTTTTCAGGCAGCTGTGTGTTTTCCAGCAGTTAGCACCCGTGTCACAGCCACATCCCTCCAGAGGTGCTGCATATATTCCAAACACACAGGAGACAGCTTCTCTCTCCAGCTGAGCAATTTCCAACCAGTTCTGAGGAGAAAGAAATTACACCTGAAAATGTCCCTGGCTGACACCAGTAAATGCTGTGTGTTAACCCCCAGTTGTTTGTTCCACCCCAACTTCAGAGTGGCCCAGATAGGGGAGGCTCCTGAAGCCCTTCACAAAGGTTCTGATGGTGCAAACATCGTTTTGAGGAACCCTTTCAGCACAGATAAATTATTTCTGTAGAAAATAAGAGGAGAGCCCAGCAGGGCCCCAAGTGCTAATCAAAGGACACGGTGCTTCAGGAAAACATTCCTTCCAAACAAATTGCTGGAGAACTGCAGCAGTCTGGGCTGTGGTGCAATTACTGCAGGAACAAGCTCTTTTCTTGTAAGGCTTGGGGATTTCACTTCTTCTTGAAGAATATGCTTCAAAGCTAGAAGAGCCAGAAGCCATTTTTCCAGAAGGAATTTTTTTTGAGGAATAATTCTGCTGTCATTTTCTAGGCATCATCTGGTGATGCATTACTTATTACATATTTTTTTCCCTAACCTGAGTCTTTCTCTGAGTGGAAGAACTTAATACTGGTCATTCTCCCAGTTGGAAAGAAATCCCCATGGGGCTGGAATTATTTGGTGGAATTCTGCTAAGTTGTTAAAGCAAAATGGAATCATAATAGTCCTTTTCTGATTCTTTTTAAATTATTATTTGTGAATGCTATCTTGTATTTTTTCTTACTCAGGGAAGTGGTTTCCAATACGATTACAACCAGGATGATCCCTAAACTAAATTTCAGTTTTCACTTCTATTTGTGGTTATGTGACTGCCTTAGGAAAAACATTAATAGGAATTCCTAGAGATTAAAATCTCTGTGAAGCATCAAGCTCCAGCAAAATGGAGATATTTGGGTTGGCTTTGGATAAATAAAAAAAAAAAAATAAATGGAGAAATACAACTGCTTTTTATTCCCTTAATTTTGTGTGGCCTCTGTTTTTAGGGAGCCCCCAAAGGCCCCACGTGCAGGAGTGGGAATTCCCTGCAGGGCTGTGGAGCAGGATGAGTGTGCACTGCAGCTGCTGCTCATCCAACCCACCCCGAGCAGCTGTGGAGGTGAGAGGCACAGCTGGAAAGGTGATGGGGAACATCTGGAGGAGAGGAGCTGCTTTTGCAGTGAATGGAATCCAGGGGACTTGAGGTGAAATTACCAAAGCACTTCAAAATTAGGACATGGATAAAGATGAAACTTGGTGTGGTGGCTGCACAGCTGCACCTCACTCTTCCCAAAAACCCTCTCCTTTTGCAACAGGAGGGCCATGAATTTGCAGGTGCTGATTTGGAGGTTATGCCCAGGCTATTTTGCCTGTAAAACAAATCCAGAAGCCACTCAGTGCCATGAACTTACTTTAATGACGTCTTCCCCCGAGGATTTGCACTCCACGGACTCGGAGATGTCTGTCACAGCACTGTTCTCCTCGATGGACACCACCTTGATGGGCACTGCCACCGTCCTGCCCGTCAGGATGGCCGTGTTCAGGATCTCCGTGTCCTGCCCCAAAACAAAGCACAGCACTGCTCACATCGCTGCTGGGTGCCTGAAAATCTCAATTCTTCCAAGAAGTGCAGCCTGCCAAAGGGTAATGAAACCCCAGGCGTGTTTCAGCTGCTGAACAAACACTCAGTGCTGCACTCTGCTCAACAGCACCACGAACAAAGCTCAGTTCAGGTTGGGCACACTCCACAGGCATCTCCTGCCTTCCAGATGTGTGGAATTATTCCCAATATCCACCTTCCCACATGTGATTCCTGAGTTCTTCCTAATGTACACTTGACTGGCAATGTTTGGGTAAGGACACAAGAGCCCCCCAAGTAAAAATGCTGCTCTACGAATCCAAGCCCATTGCAAAGACGGGGCCTCGCCGTGAACTTTGTGTCTGGAACTGTTTCAAGATTATTTAATTTCCTCTGATATGGCCAATGAAGCAATGTAAGGAATCCAGAAGGAGTTAGTGATGCTGTTAACTGCAGGGGAAATAACAAGGAAATTTGAAGTCTGAACCGGGGTTGTGGAACATAAAATCCTTTCAATGCACCATCGACCAGGCTAACACTTGGAACTCCTCAACTATTTCAGCATCACTGTATTCCCAAGATTCCCATGCTGGAAGAACTTCAAAGTTTTCTCCAACTTTTCAGCTTTCAATATAAAGTGAATAAAATATTCAGCAAATTCCTCAGCACTGAAGTCATGAGGACTGCAGCCATTGATGTCAACAGCAGCAAAATGGGGCACTGATACTGTTGATACTGTTTTCAATTCAGGTTTAGTGAGTCTGAAATTTAGGTCAGATTTTCTTTTCATCTGGCAACTTGTTATTTCTCAGGTTCTCCTGCAGCTCTCGTAAGAAATTCCATCAAACTTAAAAGGAAATGCTAAAAGGGAATGTTGACTGTTCTAGAAATGTAAGAACCCTAAATCATTCCCAGCACTGGAAGGGACTGGTGCCCATCCAGCCACAGCTCTGAGCAGAGATGGAAACCTTTTGCCTTCACCTCCCCTGAAAGCAGCCATAGCTCATATCAGGTACCCATAAGTCATGGGTATTACACAGATTAAGGAATACTGATGTATAAGCAATTAATATATTAGACACTATACTAAAAGCAATTTTCAGCTCTGCCACTTCCCTTCCTCAGGCTCTAAGGGCCCTGTGATAGTTAAAACAAACCAGAAAAAAAGACCAAGGAACAAAGTCTTGATTTTATTGTGTTTTTTGTTTAGAACTGAAGTAGAAAAGCATGTACCCTATATCCCTGGATATGGAATAGCCTCAGAGCACGAGTGCTGCCTTTATATTGCTGCAATAAAGCCAAAGGCAGCCCAGGGAGAATCAGCCACAGTCTGCACCACACAAACTGACAGCAAACTCTCACAGCACAGAGAGCATCCACGGCCCAACACTCCTCAAAAGCTGAACAGAGAAAAATAAAAGCAGACTCAGTCTGTCTGTCTGTCTGTCTGTCTGTCCCTGAGCACCCTGAACCAGCACCAGGGCTCTGGCTCAGCACCCAGGTTTGTTTCCCTGCATCCTCACAGCTGCTGCAGCACCTCTGGATATCCAGGGATAAGCACGAGCAGCAGTCCCACCTTCGAGGGCAGGAAAAGAACTCTTCTCCCAGCAGCACAGGAAATCCAGCAGCCAGCAGAGGCACCTGAGCCTCATTTCTAAATGCAATATACTGCCCTGATTGCAGCCTAATTCAGGACTATACCAACAACATTCCTAAGAAACTTTCACAGAGACAAAGAATTCATTTAAAAAGAAGGCGCTTTTCAAAATCACAATATCTCGGCCATTTCCACATTCTTTAATTTTTAAAATCCCCCAAGAACTAATCTACTTTCTGTGCAGGCAGCAAGCAGAGATTTAAAATGAAATTTATTTTGTGTCACAAAAAAACTGAAAGCATCTGATAGCAGTGTTTGGACTTGTTCCCCAAGAAATTCAAAAATGAGGGAAGTAGAGTAAATTAAAAAAGAGAAGGAAGATGCACTGTAAGTCAGCATCAATATCCAGGTCAGAAAGAAGTTTCTGTGAGTGAATTGCAAACTCCAGAAAAGGCAGGACTGGCACTTCCATGGCTGAAACAGAGAACTACACAGATAATCCTCATGGAAACAAGGGAGCTGTGACTTTGGAAGCCTCCAGCTGTCTTGGCAGCACCGTGCCCAAATCCCACCAACATCTGACTCGATATCACAGGGCTGGGTTGGCTTCCTCGCCTGAAGAACATCAGAGCCCCAGTTAGGATGGTTCTTCCCTGTTACCAG
Source organism: Pseudopodoces humilis (assembly GCF_049639895.1). Classification (NCBI taxonomy): domain Eukaryota; kingdom Metazoa; phylum Chordata; class Aves; order Passeriformes; family Paridae; genus Pseudopodoces; species Pseudopodoces humilis. Next base: position 1,007,362 of record NC_142219.1, read on the forward strand.
AGCATCCCTTCAATGGATACAACACATGAAGGAAATAATTACTATTTAAATGTATTTAATTAACAAAGAGTATAATTAAAGAACAAATTTTCCTCTAATGATTACAGGAAAACTCTAGTGGTTAGGCTCAAGGAGGTATCAAAGGAGATATATGAAAGCAAATCGCTGAATTTTGTGTGTAAGAAATTTCTTTAAACTTTATTGTCAGAATTTGATGCAGAAGCACCACTCTGCAGGAGATCTCCCAGCTTTCCTCCGTGGAGCTGCTGGCACAGCTCAGAGCACCACGAGCCTCCTCTCATGCTCTGCTCTTGCCTGTGTCAGGGTTCATTTGGATAAAATCCACTTGCAGCACTGCTGGCCCCAATATTTCCTTCCCTGCGCTGCCCCAGAGCAAACCCTGCAGGACTGGTTTTCAGAAAAATCATTTCTTCCCTAGAAAGGGAAAAGAATATCCCTGAAGCAGATGTGCTGCAGGCAGAGCTGAGAAGGCTGTGCTCACTTTGGTCATTCAGAGCTGGGTAACCCTGACAGCAATCTCACACTTTATCCCATCCCTTTTCTGCCAGGGAACTCGCACTGATGGCACCGGGAGCTCTCCACAAAGAGCAAGAACACAAAGTATTGCTTGGATTTAGCTGAAGAGCAAACCTTATGTTCATCCAACCTCTCAATTGTAAGAAGGCAAGCATTCAGCCATGACTGATTTAGGAACTAATTCAACATTAAATTGTGGCAGAATGAGGAAGCAAAGTGACAGCTGTTTAATTAAACTCTAAATCCGATTAGATGGTGTTATCGAGAGAAATCCACGGGAGCCTGAGGTCATGAGAATGGTCCAGTTTGCAGGCTGCACTTTCTGGGAGTGGAGTCTCCCAGGACGAGGTTAATCCTGGCTCAGCATTCAGGTCTGTCCCTCTCACAGCCACACCTCCTCAGCAGGGACAAACCTGTGGCACAGACCTGAAGGACTGGCACAAAAATGCCATTTCTGTTTTGACAGGGCGAGTTGCTTGAGAGAGGGAAGGAGGCAGCTGGGCACTGCACCTTACAATGAACCCAGTGAGTCCTGGCTGCAGAGACAGAGCTCACCCAGGAGAGCCCAGGAGCTGGGCTGTGCTTCCAGCTGAGGTTCCCCCATCACCCTGAGGAACACAGACGCCCTGGCAGCACGTTTGTGAGAGGAGGAGATGGACAGGTGGGAGATCTAAACTGCACATGCCAGCTGCAACCAGCACAGGTAATGCAGGATGGGCACGAGTTCCAGAGCAGCCACAGGCTGATCTGGGAGCCTGGGAACACAATGGCTGTGGATTCCAGTTATTAATGCTGCTAAGATTACAGCTGATCAACGAAATAACATTGTTAGGCAGCAGACTCTGTTTATCTACATAATCCCACGATTAACAGTAAATTATACATTGTGCTTTCTGCCAACTGGGTCCTGTGGCACTCCACACCCACAGGCACTGTGTACAGGAGGGGAAAGAAGCTGACATTCTGCTTTTCCAAGTCTCAGCACACCCTGCAGAAGAACAGCAGTGCTCCTGCAGACCAAGGAGTTTGGATGATTGGGGATCCCCTGGGACAGAGTCACCCTCTGGCAGGAGTGGGGAAAGGCAAATTCTGCTGGCTGCATTTTGGGCTGCTCTGTTTCTCCATCCCAACACATTGGCCCATCACATCTCAACCCTGCTCTGCTTCATTTATCACTTTATGAGTTCACGAGTAATATCATAATATTAAGCTCTTGAGTAAGTGCAGAAGAAAGGGGGTAGTGGTGCTCAGGAGTGACACCAGAAGGGGACAGCCTGCTGCTTTAACAGCATCCCTTCACCTCCAAACACGGATCCAGGTGGAATCCAGGTTACTCCATGACTCTAAGGTCCACACTGCCAAAGAAAATGTTAGCTAAGGAGCAAATTAACTGTGGAGAAAAATGAGGCCACTCCAAATCTACATAAGAAACAGACTTAGTGAATGAAAGTTGCCATTTCTGCAGTCTGCTTCTGATGAGAAGAGGAAAACAAATCAGCTCAAAGTTTCTTCTGGATGCTAATTCCCCCCAGGCCAGCACTGAGAGGTAAAGCTGTGTTAAATGCCCAGCAGACCTGTGGCACAGCAGTGAAGGGCAGCACAAACACAGCCCAAACACCCCCAGGACAGAGCCAGAGGTGGAGCCTGGCACTGCCCTGTCCCTGTCGTCCCAGCACTGATGGCTCTGGGTCTGCAGGAATGGGGAGGGGGTGGGAATGATGCTTCTCATCCCTAGATCTGTTCAGCAAACAGGAAGGGTCAGTTATGCTCCCAGATGTGCTGAGGATCAGATGATCTGGGTGCTCTTGGTGTACAAAGTCTCACCACAGTCTCTGCTCAGCACTGACACCCAGCACGTGGAGCCAGGATGGGGCTGCTTTTAGAGAAACAGGAAATTCATGTTCAGGGAGTGAAACTTTACTGTAGAAATATTAATGCAAGTGCTTAGATCCTTATTTCACAAGGGAGAGGAAATAAGATTTCCTGGCTGGTCTCAGTGCCTGTGGCAAACTTATACAGCTCCAAAATTAAGTTTTGAATTGGTTTTATGAACTGCATATCATCAAGTTAGTATAACAAATACAGTAAAGTAAATATTTACTTCTGAAATCAATTTGTTAAAAGAAATCTGAGTTTGATTCTCAGTTGGTCAGAAGTGGAAGAAGGGACAGGAGCTTCAGAGGCTTCATGGTTCTGTGGTTCTGCCTGCCTGGACCTGCTGGGGGTTAATGGTTCTCCTCTCCACCTGGTTCCAAAGCTGGAAGTGAAGAGAAGGACTGGTTATCCCCCTGCAGCAGCTCACACAAAGCTGCCCTGGCTGCCAGGATAATTCTTTTCCCATGAGCTCTGCAGGAGGGGCATTCACCAGGAATTCACCAAGGATCAGAACCCAGGGTGTGCCCTCTGCTCCTTTGCCTGCTGGCCAGAACATCATTTATGGCCTTTTCAGACAGAATGCTGATAAGATTTTACGTTTTAATTCAAAATGACAAAAATCCTGCTGTGCCAATAATTGGGGTAGTGCCCACACACAGAGCTGAGCAGTGCCAGCACTAACTGCAAACACAACAAAGCTGGAAGAGCTCCGGTCCCTTCTCCCTTTGCTCACTTCTGACAGATGATACAATCACATTTAGCAACAGTCTGCATCTGCTAAATCAAAGTAATCATTGGTGATGCTCCCTTTTGCATGTCTGAATGCTAACAGGATGGATTCTCTGCAAGGAAAGTGGGGATTAGTCATCCAAAGATCCAAAGATATTTCTCTGCATCCCTGTCTGTTAATATATTCTACATCCCCCTTTTCTGTCTGCAGAGTGTAATTTATCAGGAGTCCAAAATTCCACCAGCAGGGTATTTGAAAACTGTACAAGCAGGGAAGAAAATGGCAGTTTGTTGCTAATGTAGGGGGCCAGTAATTAAGATTTATCTTAATGTGGAGACTAAAGAGAGACAAGATCATTGATTAAAAGGGCATTGCATTTGCAGAGCACCGAGTTCCCATTTTGAAGAGACACTTAAATCTTCATTGTAAATTACGCTGTCCACAAAAGGCACGGGGAGGATTCTGCTGGGCCCAGAAAGTTCCCACCCCAGCTTTGCTTTGTCTCCTCGTGGCCCCAGGAAGCTGCCATGGTTCTGCCCAGGAGAGGCTGGGGAGGGCCCCCAGTGTCAGAGCCACTCTCCTGGGCAGAGGAAGGATGAGTGTGAACCCACTCCTCGTGTCCCATCCCCTTCTCCAGGCTCCTGGAGACCCAGAGGCACGAGGCTGCTCAGGGAGCTCCAGCAGAGCTGGCCTGGGGGTGTCAGCATTCAGGAACACATCCTGAATACTTATCATGAACTTATAATCACAGAATGATTATATGAGGGTGCTTTATTAACAGCTCTGGGGGTCAGGGGTACACAGACGCAAATCTGACCCATCTTGCTTTTGAGCTGAACATGTTTTATACTCTATCATTATATAACTCACATATTCATTATTAAACTTACACTGTTCTATTGTATGCATTGATTTTACCCAAGCATGGATTTCTTGTGATCCCCCCTCAGCCCCCTAACATTGTTCCTCATGTGCTTTAAACAATAATTATATCCAATCACATCTAACAATTGTATCATTTATCATATATTGATTACACAGGTGCAGTTTCACCTGATCTTAGCAAGCACAAGGCCTAACATTTCCCAGGGGCTACTTTTCCTGGGCTTGGCAAACCTAACTTTCTTTCTAAGTCCCCAGATTTTCTATGATTTTAAAACATTTTACTATCAAGGGGAACTGGCCCCTGACACTGATTGGGGTTGGCCTTCTTGCCAAATGAAACACCCCAAAAATACTGAATTCTTGTGGTTTTCTCTCTTTTGTTTTCCAAATATATTTGGGAAAATACACAGCCCCAAAGTGAAATCAAAACAAAGAAATTCTTTACTCTTATTTATAAAGTTTAGACCTCCAAGTACCACCCTAGCTGAGTTGGTCTTGATTCGATCCCTTATGGCTTTTTTTGTTTTTTTAAATATATAAAACCTCTGTTTTATCTTAAAACCTGCAGAAAGGTGATGGGAAAAGTGAATTAATAAGGACATGGAATAAAATCAATGTTTTCATGTTAGATTGTGTCGTCCTTCAGCATCTCTAAAGCTGTAAATGGTTGCAGTTTGTTTTTTACCATTCTCAGTGTGTCTCACCGGTGCTGAGCCTCTGGCTGGGGCATCTCTGCCTTTCAGGAGCTGTGACACCAAATTCCATCAGGAACAGCTCAAATATTGAAAAATATTACATAAATAAGTAAAATTAAATATATAAACCCCAAATACTACACCAAAGCTTTCTGTTGACTGCAGCAGCCATGTCAGGATGCAGTGGCCAAGCTGTATTTGCAAAGAAAGATGATATTTCCTGCTGGCTGGAGGAAGAGTCTGGAACTGAAAGTGACTTCAAAGGGAACTATTCTGGAACCTATTAAAACTCAAGAAAAAATTTCAAGGACAACTGCAGGAGATGGGAAACAGAACCCCACATTTTATCTTTTATAACCACTTAAAATATAGAATAAGGACATAAAAGTGACTGGAGAAGATGGGAAGCAGAAGCCTATATTTTATTTCTCCAAGCATATTCATAAATTAAAAAAAACCCAGATTTTTTTAAAAGATGCTTATTTGTAACACAGTTACCTGCTCCTCTTCCTGACATCTCAGTTCTAACTTTCAATATTTTGCTAAATTGACTTAGAAATGTAAGCACTTACGTAGGAAACACATTATCTAGAGAGAAAAAATTGTAGTTATGGCTTGAAATGTGACTGATTACCTGAGATATTCCAACTCCAGCACCATAACTGGCTCTTTTTAGCACGGAAAATGGGAACAGATGAAAATCTGTGAAGTGACAGGTTAAAAGCCCTTATTCTGAGACCAACACACTTGAGAACCATTGCTGCTTCTGCTTCAGAGCCCTGCTGCTTATGGATCCAAGTACCCTTGCAGGTACTTCTGGAAACACTTACACTTGATGGATACAGGCAATAAACTGTCCTAAGTTCTCTTGAAAACTTCTGGATTTATGCATTTATGCAGTGCATAAATTATCCACGTTTCATCTCTGGCAGACACACGAAAACATCTACAATGTGTAGCCACACACAGAATATTTTATCTAATAAGCAGCCTTGGATGAGTGAGGAGAGAAATGTGTGAAGAGCATTAAGTGAGTGAATGCAGCCATTTACAACACTCCCAGGAAAAGAGAAATGTTTGTTAGGGGTACGGAGAGCGAGGCCACTGAATCAGCCTCAGAAAGCGCAGCACGCCGTGGCCTCTGCAGTGACAAAGGCTTTTCCCTTGGCTCAGCCATCCCAGGAATGAGGATGCCAGTCTGGGGAGCCCTGCTGACACCTCTGTGCTGCTGAGGGATGCTGTGCAGCTCTCCAGGGAGATGCTGGAGCAGCCTGAAAGGGAGAGGAGGGCAGCAGGCACAGGGATCTGAGGGATCTGATGTGTGGCAACTGACAGGGGCCAAATCAGAGATTTTTAGGCCTCAGGCAGAAGCTTGAGCCTGTGGGAATGTCAAGTACACAACTCTCTCACTCTGGCCTGGGAAATCATGAGGAGGAATCCAAACAGTCCCCAGAGAGGAGAACAACCTGTGCAGGTGTTGTTTGTTCCTTGTTGTTCACTTGTAAGGAACAGTTGTTGTTCCTGACTGTCCAGTGATGGTGATGTGTTGGTTTGATGGTCAGTGAGAGTTTTACCTTCTCAGACCTGCTCAGAACTGTCTGTAAAAGAGGAGCTGGAAGGATAAGAAGTGCTGTGTTTGCAGCTCAGGCTGGAGAGTCTGTGTGGTCACTATGATGGCCCAGCCCAGGGCTGCTGAAGCTGGGGAACATTTTCCTGATGACATCATTCCATGGCTTGCAGTTCTCTTTTCTTGTATAAAGATGTGAAATCTGCCAATTTGAGGGCATTTTCTCCTCATCTGCCAGGCATTTAGTTCCCTTTCTGAGGAACCTGAGGAGGGGATTTGGAAGTGGCCCCCTGGTGAAACTCGGTGTTCTTGGCTGTGCACTCAGCTGAAGTTTGTGGATGTCAGAGCCCTGTTTAAACCACAGTGGAAATGAAGCAGGCAGCTTCTGCTTCAGCATTTCAATTTCAATTTAGTCTGATTTGAAATCAGCAAGAGGAATTTTCTACTTGCCCTTTTCTTATATTGGCTGTACAGTTTTAATTTTCGATAAGCAAAATCTATAACAAAGACACCACGAATTCTTGTGCAGCCACTATGAAAAAGTGGTCATAAAAACGCAGAAAATAGTCATTATTATTTCCTATCCTTGTACCTGGGTTATTTTTCCTTTTCAAATAGTTTATTGATTTCCCTGACTTGACAGCAGCTCTACATAAGCAAAGCACACAGAGGGCAGGACCAAGATTATTGCATTAATGAGAGCAGATACTGCACAGACATTAGAAACTCACTGTGGTTAAAAAGATGAGAGAGTGACACGGGAAAATGAAATTATTGAGCAGATACATGACTGATAGACTGGTGGGCCTTATAGAAACTAAACCTGGCATATATCTAGAAGGAGAAAAATTAAATATATACAGCATGTATAATCACAGATGCAATTATTTCCCTTTTCCTCAAGCAGAAATGTGTTTTACCTTCAGGGCTTGCTTATCCAGATCCTGCTGGAGGCTGGTGGCTAGAGAAGCATCCTTGAAAGAGGTTGCTCTGATCTTTGTGTAAGTCAGGGATATGACAGACAAAGGGATCAAATCCATTTGTTTAAAGCACCATTTTCTTTGTTAGTGTAACCTGGAGCAATCCCAGTGACCATTAACCTTATCTGAGCATCTCACAGCAACTTCCAGCTGAAAGAGCCTTGAGAAAAGGATCTGTGTGCTTGAGAGCTTGGCTTTTTTTCCATCTCTATTGGATGGCCTAATAAAAGCCATCACCTCTAGCCACAAACCTGCCCTCACTTATGGAATTACTCTTGATTTTCACTCCTCAGGGCAAGACCTGCCCTGCCCAAGCAGGGGAGAGCAGCATCCACATTTGAGCAGGGAATTCTCCTTCATAAAGCCTCAGCAGGGCAGAACGGTCCTGTCAGCCCAAGCCTTGCTCTGTAACACAGGAAATCCACGTCCCTTTTAAAGATGACTCAAGCTGCTGTGGGCCCGAGCCAAAGCCAGGAGAGGCAGAAACAAACTGCAGACAGACATGTGGCTCCCACCCTGCCAGACAATTCCTATTTTTGCACATCAGAGCCTCCCAGGCCTTAATGAGTAGCCCATAATTTGGATGAGGTAAGAGCAGCGAGGAGGAATTACTGAGTCTGGAATGACTTATTTATTAGCACACCAAGCTGACTCCTGGAGCTCCCAGGCATATTAAAACATATGCCTGAGGATACCTGTGCCAGCTGGCAGCTCCCTTTGGCCCTGATTTCCAGAGCTTCCAACTCAAACTTTGTCCCAGCTCCAGCAGAGGCTCCTCTGCTGCCTCAACCAACCAGCAAGGCGTGGAAAAACTTCAAAAACCAAAAAAACAACCCAAAAAACCAGGACCCTGGACAAAGTGACTCCTGAGGCTCCGAGACGGATGGCTTTGGTTTCTGCTGCTGACATAGTCTGTGCAGCAGGAGGGCTCCTGCCTTCTGTCAGCTCCCCAAAATGAGAGCTCAAGAGCACAGAGAGGTTACAGCGAGCCTTCTGGACCTCAGCCAGCCTCAGCACTGCTTCAGAACACAAAAGGAACAGAATTCACCTTTCAATCACACAAGGTGATTTTTGACTCCTGCTTTTCCCCCCGAGCTACATCCTGGTGAAGTCTGGTTTATGCAAATGAAAATGCAAGTGTTATGCCATATAAAAAATGTGCACATTAGAGAAGGGGAAGAGATGAAGTGCTTCTCCCTGGCATGGCACACAGAGACCAGAGCTCAGTAATGAACCTCGAGGTTTGAGCTGCAAGCAGCAGTTTGGGGCTGGAAGGTGTAAATAAATGTGCAATTCTGCAGAGCCATCCTGTGTGTGAGCACATTATGCGGTGCAGGAACATTCTGCCGTGTCTCTCAATGCCGAATTTACAGGCTAATGTTTCCCTCTGTCATTTCCTCAAACTTCCCAGTGAGCTTGAATTATTTTTACACTTATTTAGTTTAAGCAAAATACTCATTCCACAGCCTCCAAAGGACACAGAGCTCTGCTCCTACAGGACCTTGGGGAGCAGAGTCCAACAGTCGCTCCTCTGGTACCAACACTCAGCATTCAACAGTCACCTACTGTAATTAATAAAACTCCACTGCTGCTATTTTTCACTAATAGAGGATTTCCAAAAGCAAATTACAGCCATAAATTACATCATTACAGCCTGTATTATTGTTCTGTGGGGTAACAAATCTTGCAGAAAGACAATCAGCTCTCCTAGAGGAAAAAAAATACGGAGGACAAATCAGATGATTGGGACCTGATTAAAATTAATGTCAGTGGTACTTTTTTTTCCATTTGCCTGCTGAATTCCCTCTCTCACCAGCGTGCTGGTGGCCATGCCAGGGTGCTGGAGAATTAAATATTAGGCATGGTTTGTTTCTGAGGGGGAAACCCATCTTGACCAGGCCAGGGTTTGTGTGGATTCCCTTTGCCAGGCCCTGCAGTTTAGCTGGGCTCTAAAGACGGGGCCACGGAGTGCAAAGCTGGGCTGGCAATTCATTCAATTCATTCAGCACAGGGGGAGAGCTGGGGCATTTAGGCCTGTTTTAAAGTGGATTTTTGGTGGCCCAGGCTTGGGTGAGGTTCTGGTACCCTTCTGGTTCTGGGATTGTGCATAAATGAAATCCCATCACCACTGCTGGTCCCCAAGTCCTCCAACAGCTGCTGCAGAGAGGAGAGAGCCACGAGCACAGTGCCAGCTTTGTCCTCTGCACTCTGCTGAACCCTGCCCTGGCTTCTGTGCTTTATCTCCCTCAAGCAGAACCACTGAGTTTGAAGTACAGATTCTTAATGAATTCCATGACAAACATCCTCAGTGATGAGCATCTGTCTGGATAATGAGCTGTAAACAGAGAGCAGGGTAAGGCAAACACGCGTCCCAGAGCAAATTGAAGGTGAAAAGTTCCTGGGCTTTAAGGTTTGGGGGCAGTTCATTAAAACACTGAGTCTTATAAAAGTCCTGGTGATTTTTTAACCCCATGCTCCTTCATTATATCCCATTAGAGTAAAGCATTTTCTCGCTGTCTCCATCGTTTCACTGTCCAAGCTGTAATACCTCAGGACCTCATTAATTAGAGTTCAGCCTAAACAATTCACAATTCTGCTAAGCAAATATTTCACCTGCTTGTGAAGACTGAGGTATCCCCCAGAAGTATTAGAACTCTCTTTACAGATCAAAATCATCATTAGAAGCTGCCAATTAAGAGAAATCCCTCCTGTTTTTCTCTATGGGTCACAGCTAACCCACCTAATTCTTGAGCTGGCTGAGAAACTGCTCTGCCTGCAAACACACCTGGCCTGCTCTGGCAGCCCTGCTCAGCTGCCACCTCCTCCAAGTGACAGCATGAGGAGGTGGAGACCATTTCCCCTCCAAGGAAAAGCACACATGCTTGTTGTCTGGAATCGGTTTGGACAGCGGATGTGTATTTATCAGTTAAGTCTAGGCAATCACTTGTTAGCTAAAGCTAATGAGGAAACTCGAGTTTAGGGAGAACCAGTGCATTAATTCCAGAGGAGAAGGCGTAATGCAGCCATGGAGACTGCTGAGTGCAATCCCCTCTCCCAAACAGAGCTGTGCAAAGTTCTTCCAGCTCCCTTCTCTGCTCTCCAGCCTCGGCAGCAGCAGCAGCTCGGTGTGCAGGGGCTCCAGCCCTGCTCCGAGCCCCAACTGCTCAACACACTGCAGCCCTACAAATGAGCAACTGCTCTGCCTTTAAATTCCACTTCTTGTGCCAGCCTCAGCCTCTGGAGCTGTCTGCTCCTTCTGGGCAGTGCCTCCGTGCCCTGCTCCATCTGGCCACAGTCCTGAGCAGCTTCAGCCCCAAAGCCCAGCCCTGGAGGGTCCGTCCCAGGCACCACAGTGGGAGCACAGCTCACTCTGTGCTGCCTCTGCTCACGTGTGCCAGCTGTGAAACTGCCTTTGTGCTCCTGTTAAACAAGCCAGAATTTAATCAGCTGTCACTTCCAATATTCACTCTTGTCTAAGATGTCTTCTTCTGATGGAGCCGTGTCCCAAAGCTGAACCAACACTTAAAACAATCCCCAAAACACACCATGAGAACAGCACAAGCTGCAGATCCCACACACTGCAGTGCCATGAACTGACACAAGTGGATCCTGTGCCCCTCTGCCAGCTGTGCTGTCCCTCCTTTCTCTTTCAGGGAGCTCAGTTTCTCTGAACCTTGACCCAGCACCCTGACTTTGATCAGCTTGGCTCACACACACAATCTTCTAGAGGTTTCTGACTCTCCCAGAGGAGCATTTTGGTATCAGCACACCAAGCAGCCAGTCATTACTTGCTGCCTGTCTCACTGTACATTCCTGTTGTTCTGCAATTTTTGGTTTGGTCAGCAGGATTCACCTCCTGCCCAGACTAAGAAGCATCTCTTAAGCCTCATTATTAACATTTCTCAGAGATCTTTAAAAATCTGGAAGTTAGCTGGCCCCACCTCTCCTCAGCATCATAAAAATCCCAAAGTAATCCATCCTATAGCATTGTCAGATATGGGGGATGCTGGAAGAGGAAATGACACATACTCATAGAAAATATCCATTCCAGCCAGCTGGGATTGCCTTATTGATCCATTCTCATTTCCTGCAAAGGCTGGGGCTGAGTGTGACTGAGTAGAGAAAAGGAAAACAGAAGCTGAAGGCAAAAGTGCAAGGGTTGTGGAAATGATGTCTGGGACTTAAAAAGGCAGCGTTAAATTGAGTCATTTTGGATTCTTTATGTTGTCTGTGTCTTCTGAGCAATCTGAGCTCAACGTGTCTGTGTTTTGCTCTGTCTCCTGAAGGGCAGGCAGGGAAGATGCCAGCTGTTCCCAGGGGGGTCAGTAAGCACAGCAGACCCAGCAGGACACATTGGGGACACAGGAGGTGGGGAGGGCTCTGAGCTCAGCTGGCACCACCACAGAAGTGGCACAGTTTGTGCAGCTCTGCCCCAGGAGTGTGAGGGATCCCTGTGGCTGCCCTCCCATCAGGAGACTGGGACTCTGCTCCTTCACACAAACTCTGAACCCTGAAAACTTCATGGTGCTACTCAGAGCTGCAGAGATGATTTAAGCTGTCCCAGTTTTTACTATTAATAGCTCAATTTTACATCAAATAAATTTCCTAAACTTGCAGTATTTATTTCATGTGGTTCATAACTGAATTATCTGAGACAATAGCTGTCTGCTGAGAAGTCTGACACGTGGATTATCTGTTTGTTCGTTTGTTTGCTTGTGATAAGCAAATCAGGAAATGGATTTTTCCTTCTGGAAAGCTCCTCAGTGCCTGTTGCCTCCATTCAAGACTGAAAGATGAACCAGAGGGAGAATTCTGCACTTGTGTGACCTTGAACTAGGTAAAGCTTTATGGTGTGAACTCACAGATTGTGCAGGGATGAAAACTCTATTTATTCAGGTCCATATTTTAAAATGGTATTGCAGGGACTTCATTACAATGAAGTACCTTAAAAAATCCTTACCTTAGGGAACAGCAGACATAAATGTGTATATAAAACAACAGTGCTTTGGGAGCTAAGTTTTTGATCACCTCTCTTTTAATGGAAAGCCAGTTAACAAGCACAGATAAAACTGCCAAAGAGTGGTTTTGGCTGAGTCACAGCTCTGCAGCAGGTCCATGCTCAGATTCTGCAGCACAGCACCAACACACTGAGTTCAGAACACGAGGAAACACCCAAACCAAGCACTTCCTAATGACCAACTCAGCACTGAGCAAAAAACACATGAGGAATTGCCTACTGAGCAGCTGAGAGTCCCAGCTACACATTCCTGCTGGGACTGCCAGGTTTCTCTGCACAAAACCTGCAGCCTGGCTGAGGCAGCAGTTCAGAGGGTGCTGTTCCCCAGGGGAGAGAGCCAGTTTGTATCAGTGGGTGCAGCAGTTCTCATCAGTGGAAGAATCAGGTCCCAGCAGCAGGTGAATCAGTTTATACCAGCAGAAAGGCTGGACATGTACAGACAGATTATTCCATCCTTTATGAGCCCCACTGCTACAGCTGGGGAGAGCAGACAAACTCCTGGGCACGTGAACCTGCAGCAAGAAACTCAGAAATGCCTGAGCCTGTTCCAGGTTGGCACCAGTGGATCACAGAGGCTCAAGAGCAAAACCCAAAAGACCCACTGAAAATCAGAGTTATTTTAAAGAGGAAAGAAGCATGGATGAGCAAGTTGCATGGCTTCCCATGGTGACAAGTGGCCTTTGAAGTAAATTTGAAGTAGAACTCTCGGAACAGACTGCTGACATTGAGTTTATGCTTCAGCATTTTAATTCCTGCATTTCATGCGAGTCACACTTGTGGAGCAGCTTTGGAGGGAGAGCATCCTGCTGGGGAGGGACATGCTCCAGCTCCATGTCCAGGGACCCAGATGGGCTTGCATAAATATTAAATCAGTGATTCCCCATCTTCCCCCCCGTGAAGGAGCTTCTCTTTACTGATATATATGACTGTCAGTCCAGAGGTTTTGGTGCCTCTTGCTCCTGTAATTTCCCTGTAGCACATCTCTGTGCTGCTGCTCCTTACCTGTACACACTATCTAGGCACGTAGAATATGGATTCTGCTAAAACCCCCTCTTTTGACTATATGAGGAATTTCCATCCATTTTTCAGCAGCTTTACCCTACTTCTTGCTCCACTGATCCAAGCCCTACAAGGCTCTCTTAAAATTTCAGGTTCAGTTCTTGCTGACAATGTCAATTCTTTAATCTCTTTCAAAACACTATAGCAACAGTTGCACTAATCTTTTGAAGAAGACTTGGTTTTCATCTTACTGCTCTTTCTGTAATGTAATCAGGCACAGGGCAATAAAAGATACATCATCTTTCTTGCTTCATAAGTTTGGAAGAGCTCACACGAGACAAGCTTTATTCCATGGGTCAGGGACAGCCTTTGTGTTATCCCAGCCCAGGGAGAAGTTTGCTGAAGGACTTGCCAGGCTGTCCCTCAGCCCAGAGACATGAGCAGCCCCTGCACCCTGGGATGCTGCAGCTCCTTTTCCTGGTCACTTCTAGAAATGTGCAGTGACAGCTTTGACTTTAGCAGGTTTACCCTGCAACACTCCACGCTTAAATCAACAAAATCTACTTTCCCTTCCAGAGGATTATGAACCCCACCTGCTGCTAAACACTGAGATCTGATTTCTGTACACAATCACGTGCTGCTGCTCTGCTGGGCACTGGAGATAGAGACTGACCTGACTTCTCAGCACAGACAATATTGCCCTCTGCTTTGTTTTGGGACTCTTGTTTCTGAGCAGAAGCGCCAGGTGACAGCTCAGCTGGAGATTAATGTCTGCATGAAGGAAGCACCCTGGCTCGACAGGCAGTGTTAGCTAACAGAAAAGTCAAAATTCCCTTTATCTACCAATATCCTGCTAGTCAAGCCCATTGTACTCTGGTGTTCTATCCAACTGTGTTCTGTTAACTCGGTGTATTTTGGCTCTGCTAAGTGTTATCACAAGGCACAGCAATGAGATAAACACATGAAGGCTTTGTGAGGAGAAAGGTTTAATGATTTCACTGTTTGAGCCCTCTGTTTGAACCCACAGTGCCTACTGGCAGTCTGTTGGGAATAAAGGATCTCGCCTTACGTGATTTATACAACACTAAACTCATCCATTTAGACCTCCAGTTCTTACAGAACCCTCTCAGGCAGATGAATTTTAATGCAGAATAGACACGAGTCTGCAAGAACCCAAGTGCAAAGGCCTTACACCCTGACAGGAGATACTGGAATCTCCATTCCCTCAGATATGGAACACAGAGAAGCTGATGAATTCTTTCAGGAAATGAGCAAGAACACACAAAGTCTGCCAGCAGACACATGGCTGTTGTTTGATAGTGGAAGGCATCTATCTCAAAATAAAATCTGACCACAAGAATTCTTCTTCACGCACGTTCTCCAGTCCTTGGAGGACAGATGCTCCAATAAATATTCTCTGTTCAAGCTGACAGGTAATGAGGACAATTATTTCCCCCTCAGATCTGGAATGCAGTGCAGGCTTTCTGCTGACTTAACAGACTGTGGATCAGGAAATTGCTGGGCATGACCTCATTTGATATGAGCTGCAGTTTCACTCTTCAAAGGGGAAGAATATATTGAAGACTGGGACTTCCAGGAAATAATACTCATCTAATTATCTGCTGAACGCTGTTCAAAGAAAAGTCTGCCAGAATTCTGCCACCAAGATGATGCACCAGAGGGGCAAAATTCACAAGAAGCATAGAGCTATGTCTAACTCTTCTTCCAAATCCTGACCAACAGAAAATAAAACACCTGCCTAACAACAGCACACCTGAAATGCTGGATCCAGTGGAATTCCTTCTTTTCCTAAAACACTGAGCAGAGAGAGTAGATTTTAACCCAAACCATCTATCCATAGAAAAGTCTGCACTTCATGATTCTTAAATATATTATTGTGGCTATTATTGTTTTCCATTTTTGACTTGAAACCAAAAGTTCTTACACTATCAGGTCATCAAGCAGGAGAATCAGTATCAGCCTCAGCCTACTAAGGACCAAGCAACTTGGCCTTCAGCAGAAGGTCCTTGAGGCCCTCTGGAGTCGCTCTGCAGCTTCCGAGTTCAAGGCAATCAGAAACAGGAAGGAAAATCATCTGGGCTTTGTGGGAAAAGCCAAGAAATTCAGGGTTTAAACTTATGGGAGATGGCTGAAGAGGCAGCATCCCTTTTCTCTGAGCATCCCTCTCCCCTGAGCATCCCTTCACTCTGAGCATCCCTTTCCTCTGAGCATCCCTTCACTCTGAGCATCCCTTCACTCTGAGCATCCCTTTCCTCTGAGCATCCCTTTCCTCTGAGCATCCCTTTTCTCTGAGCATCCCTTTCCTCTGAGCATCCCTTCACTCTGAGCATCCCTTTCCTCTAAGCATCCCTTCACTCTGAGCATCCCTTTCCTCTGAGCATCCCTTTCCTCTGAGCATCCCTTTCCTCTGAGCATCCCTTCACTCTGAGCATCCCTTCACTCTGAGCATCCCTTCACTCTGAGCATCCCTTCACTCTGAGCATCCCTTCACTCTCAGTATCTCTCTCCTCCCACGATCCCTCTCCTCCCAGCTATACTCTCCTCTCAGTATCTCTCTCCTCTCAGTATGTCTCTCCTCCCACCATCCCTCTCCTCCCAGCTCTCCTCTCCTGGTCGGTGTGCAGGCCCTGCAGCAGTGGGATGTGCCCAGAGGAGGGTGAGTGAGGGATGGCTCCAGGGGCAGTGCTGGGGCGGGCAGCACTCCCAGCTGAGGCTGCCGCTGGTTCCCAGCCAGGGCAGGGCTCTTACCATGGCCAGGGGCACGATTCCCACCAGGTCCTTCTGGCAGATGAAGATCTCGGCCAGGGCGGTGTCGGAGGAGCCGTGGTGGGGGTACTCCACCTGCCAGCTGATGGGCTGCGTGCCCGACAGGCTGCTGAAGCTGGCGATCTCAAAGTCCAGCTGCACGACCTCGTGGAACAGGCTGGTGCTCCTGGGGAGGGCACAACAGGCAAAGGGAAGAGCCATTACTTGGGCTGAAGGAGTGAATCACATTAATCCTGGACATTCAGCTGTTTACATGCACACATCACGCTTTTAGCGAGGTCCTTTTCCCAACCTACAGCTGCCCTGGAGCACACAAACTGGAATTACCCAAAATTATTCAAATTATTTTACTATGGGCCCTGTGGAGAGATGCAATCCAGGTTATTGTAGCTGATGAAGGCAAATTATTATTAATTATTATTATTATTATTACTACTACTACTACTATTATTCCATTCCATGTTTTGTATTTCATTTTGCAAATATGTTTCATAGTCTGAGTTGGATTTGAACTCTGATCAATCAAAGTCAAGGCCAGTGCATCTCATGAAGGCTGAGGGGTGCACAATTACTGCAGTCAAAAAGAAAACCAAGGTTTCCTGAAGATGTCCACCACCAGAATCCCAGGAATCCTCAGCAATGAAGCTCAGTGTGACTGGTGTGGGGAAGCCATTAAAACAATTAACATGATTAAAGGAAAAAATGACATTATTTGTCTAACCTTAGAGATGCTCTCTGGAAATTAAAATCTCGGGCAGCTGAGACCAAACAAAGTAAAAAGCTGTGGCAGGTAAAATATACCACAAACCCAGTAAACAAATTTGAAAACCAAATATGAAAAGACAGGCTGGAAATGTTTCCCTCACATTAAATTTCTTTAACTACACCAGAAATAATAAGAATATATGAAAGAACTTTGCTGGACTAGCTGCTAGTTTAATTTTAAAAAAAAAGAAAAAAGTTTCAATTCCCTTCATTAGAAATTACCCATTAACTTTTCTGGAACTTTCCAAATGCCTTCCCACAGTGTTTAATATTCCACTGAATATTCCTGCAATCTAACCCTACGCTGAAATGATTTGAAAATGAAGAGAATGACAGGTAACTTCCTAGCTCAGTAACCCAATCCCAGCCTCATCACACCTCTGCCTGCATTCATCACGCAACAGCTTCAATTTTTCCTCTCTTTTTTACAAACAATACATGAAGGCCCATTTTTGAGAAAATCCATCAAGAACTGATCATGTACAAAGCACTTCTATCCTCAAGTGCTAGACTTTCCTTCTCCCTCTGAACAGAAATCACCATTTTTTGCTATTTAAGACATATTCTGTGCTTTACTTTGCATGATTACTTTGAAAGCAAATGGTTCCCCTGATAATTATTATTTTGATTATGGGTTTGCATTTGGATGGCTCCCTCTGAAAAGTCTTAATACTGCCTAGTGTTTGACATTTATTTCCTTGCTGTTTCCTTGCTGTGTCAAAAGAGAGCCACTGGAGCACTTTGGTGACAGTGGCACATTCCCTGCCTGCATTTACAGAGTGATTTGGGGCAGTAATGTGATAGATGGATGGGTTTAGCAATTCATAACTCAAACCCAGCCTATTGCCATTTGAAGAGCTCCTACTAAATAAATCTTACAGCCTGTAAATACGAGGCAGCTGCAATAACTGTGCTTCACACACTCCTGGGACACCTCCAAGTGAATATACACTGGGTGGAACTTGGTCATTTGTCTGCAAACACCATCCTATGCAAAGATACCTGAATCACCTGAGCTGCAGCGTTCATTTGGCTGCTAAAGGCACTGTTATACCTTAGATTAATGACACTGAAATGACATTATTTGCACCATTTCTAGTTCTTTTTCTTAGCAACTGACAGAGAAAAAGATTTTCTATGTGATTGACTATCTCAGTGCTCTCACTTCCACCAAGTGGAGAACAAATCTTTGCCCACATCAAAGCTGCTCTGAGAGTTAATGAACGCCAGGGAAGTTCTCCAGATCAAGAAGTTTGCCTGCATTTCTCCAAAGATCCTCTGGAAATGTGCATCTCTCCAACAAAAGCCCTGCTGGCAGCTGCAGAGAGCTCGAGGTGGGAATCTGGAGGAGGGGAAGAGCTCATTTCCAGGCAGCCCCTGACTCCCAAACCTCTTCTCCCTTTCCCCAGAGTCCCAGCTTTGCTCCAGGACCCACGAGGGGCTGCTGACAAGGCAGGGGAGTGTGGGAGGCTGCCACAGGTAAGAACAGATCTGGGTTTTGCCCAATCTTTTATCAACCACAGCCCTTGGTTTGGAAATGATCCTCAGCACCCTGAAGCCATCCTGTGCCTGATGATGGACATTTGATGAGCTGTTCTGTGAAAGAAATCATGGGAATGGCCTTTTACAAACACCTGCCAGGCTGGGATCTCCAGTCCTCCCCAGGCACA
Source organism: Pseudopodoces humilis (assembly GCF_049639895.1). NCBI lineage: Eukaryota > Metazoa > Chordata > Aves > Passeriformes > Paridae > Pseudopodoces > Pseudopodoces humilis. Next base: position 1,025,869 of record NC_142219.1, read on the forward strand.
GAGCTGCTTTAGTGGTGGAGGGCTACAAAAAACGGTACCAAAATTCATCTGCAGATTTCTGATTAACGCTGAAGTATTTTTTTTCCGTAAAACATGAGATACAAAAATGTTGAAAAATGTGCACTGTGCAAGACAAAGCTTTTCTTGGTGCTCTTCCAGGCTGACCTGCATCATTATTCCAGTGTCTGCATCTGTGAGTAATGCCCCCACCTCCCCCCACAGCAAAGCAGCCTTTATGCAATGTCACACCATCATCAGTTTCCTCCTTCTCTCTTCACACAGAAGAAACAGAGAGACGATCAACAGCTGGGAAAACATCCACTTGAAAAAAAATATGCCTTCAGAGATGTGTAATGGCTGAGAAAAAAATGCTTCTCGTGAAGCACATTTAATGTTCAGAGCTTGTTCACTGACTGAAACAGCAGTTCCTTAATATCCAACATTTAGAAGTGCTCAGCAGCCGGAACAGCAAGTAATTATAAAACTTTTCTAAAGTACACAGCACGTTGTGATTACAAATGAAGCTTCCTCTAGGCAGGGCTTCTAAGGAATTGCTCCAGGGTGGATATATGAGTCTAATTTGATTGGATTGAGAGTTCCCCTGGGCCAGTTCACTCCTTGGATTTATTTTAATTTATAAAAATGCTAATAATTCAGGGCTAGACTGGAGCACGGGCTAGCACAGGGGAGTGAGGACTCCTGATGAGCTGAGCAGGGTGGGTGTGAGCATGAGACATGGGCCAGGAGCTGATCCCACAGCTCCTCCCTGCTGGAGCTGCTGATGGTTACAGCAGCTGAGCCTGCAGGTCAGGGATGGGGGAATTTACTCCTGGCAGAGGCTGGCAGCAAAGTGCTGCCCCAGGAGAACGGGCAGCAGAGCCCCTGAATGCCTCTGAGCAGCACAGTTTTAGAAAAAGAAGGTGGAATGGAAATGTTCTGTTAATGGAAAGATAATAAAAGATGCATAAAAGGCAAAACAGAAGTGACATGGAGAGAAAATGCCATGAAACTCACTAGCTGCTGCCAGCTGTGTGGGCAGCACACACCCCTGGGAGATCAGCCAGTGTTAACTGCACCAGCACCTTCAATTTTACATTTCTGAGTGTGATATTAAGCATTTCTTTGTAACTACTTATTGATCATTCAGACCTTCAGTGCCCTGAGAAATACTAACCCTTGGAAGAAGATTTTTCTTCTATTCATATGCAGGACTGGCTCTATCAAAAGCTGTACTTCATGTAGGGGATTTCAAACCTGGTACCACGGGAGTACACCTCACCTGGGCTCACAGACACAGAACAGAGTCTGTTTCTCTGCAGGGCTCTGGGAAAAGGTGGAGCAAAGTTAAACCTGGCCAGGGCTGAGCTGAGCCCAGGATTAGTGACCACTGAGCCCAGGATTAGTGACCACTGAGCCCAGGATTAGTGACCAGGCCTGGGCTGCAAAGCTTCCCCAGGGGCAGGGGGAGGGAGGCAGAGAATCACCAAGAAAAGCACACAGAGAGCTCAGCTGATGCCAGAGCCATCAGCAGACAGAAATCTTATTGCTGATGCCCATCTGCAGGTGTGGCCCTGCAGTCTCTGATGAGAGATTTCACAGTGCTGGGTTATTGCTCCAAGTAATAGAGCAGTTTCGACTCTTAAATGAGTGAATCTTAGGACTGCTACAGGCTAAATCAATAATTTCGATTTATTACAGCGACTCTCAAAAGAGAAATTTTAAAAAGCCTAGATTAAAAACATTTTTTAGCCATCCTTTATTCCAACAGATTTTTACTGAAAGTGCCTAGGGATCCGAGAATACTTCGACTTGCTGGAAATTCAGCACCTCCTTTCTTCCCTAATGCTCTCCAGCTTGACAGTGACATCTTAATGCAAGATCAGCACTTACCAAATGACATAAAAAACAGGGAAGAGTCCAACCCCATCATCCCCCAGTTCCACTGCACATCTTATTCCTCACTAAAATGGATGTATTGAAGCATTTCACCACCATGGGCAGAGACAAACCCATCAAGAGCTGCTGGTCAGAGCAATCTGTGTGGGAGACACCAGTGCCTCTTCCCATCTTGGAAAAAGCTGGAATGGGCTTCAGGGCTTGTGTTCCTGCAGTTCTCCATCTGCTGCTCTTCTGCACCTTCTCCTAAGCACAGCTGCCAGTGGTGAGCTCTGGAATGGACACGCCTTGGCACCAGGGGGAGTCACAGCAATTGCAGAAACATCAGCAACACACAGAATTACAAACTGCTTTGGGAAGAGTGACTGATGACGGCTTTAAAGAACATGCAATGGTCTGGGGGGAAAAACCTTAAAAATCACTGAGTTCCACCTGGCTGCTCCACCACTGCCCACCTGAAACGCTTGTTCACGTGGAGTACAAATGCTTAAAAATAAGTTTATTTCAACAAATCCTTAATAAAAGCTGGTACAAAGCTAACCCCCTCCCATAAAATTGGGGAAAGGATGTAGCAATTACAGAGTAATGCTAATTACTGGAGGCAAAACGCAGCTTAAAGATCTTATTTTGCAATATCAACCCAGCTTTTACCTTTAAATCATAAAAACCAGCAGAGGCAAAAGAAAAGGATGATCTATTTTGACACAGACAGGGAGGACATAATTTCATGGAAATCTACGACATTAAAAGTATTATGAAGTTCTCCAAAGGAAAATACCCAAGGTATAACTGAGCAAACTCTTGATCACCACAACATAATATACGTGTGTATCTTCAGGAGGATGATATAATGCTGCACTTGATTTCTTTGTACAGTCCAGATCAGAGTTAGATTAGTTAATAAGGTTTCTTGGCTTCCTTGTCATAAACTGTGATATAAAACATCACTTTTTGATTAAGGTATTTGGACTAGGACAGGAAATCTCATTTTGCTTCCCAGCTCATCCACAGCATCCTCGAACGACCTCAGGCAAGACATGAAGATACAGATCCTTAGAGCTAAAATAAAATCAATAGGCATTAGGCCTCGTGGAGCTTTAAAAACCCCTGGTGCCTGTGTGCTGGGCCTGATGGTGGCACCTTTGTCATGCTGCCATGAAGCTCAGGATCCCAGCTGGACCAGCCACAGCAGGCGTGGGGAAAGGCTTGGAGACCACTCCTGCTTCAGCAGGAATTAAACATGCACTGCCTGCATGGCAGAGAGTGCAGAGAGCCAAGGGTGGCATATTCCTGTGCCTTTATTCCCCAGGACAACAAGGACAAGAATAATTTTGTCTTCCAGTCTCACAAAAAACCAACTCAAGTGTCTGAATTCCCTGTCCAAGCCTTGCCTACAGATGCCAACCTCAGTGATGTTACACTGAGAACAAACAGCAAAAGTCATGTTGCTAATTAGAGCACAGAAAGGCAGAAATGCTCCTCTCTTGGACAGGCAGAAAGCTGAACAAGACAGGCCCTGAAGGAGGAAGATCTGACTGGGGATCACAATAAAGCCTCAATTTCTTCCTTCCATGCAGAGCAGTTTTTTAATCACCAATAAACGCTGCAGTGAAGACAGCAGGCTCATTAGTCTTCTCTGATACTACATCACAGCAGGCATGGGCTAGATGAGATTGATTTTTCCCTGTTCCCAAAGGAATCAGGTGTTCAAGCCTCTGTCTCAGACTGGAGCCATGGCAAAAAGGCTGTGTGCAAACACAAATCCTGAGCTGCCACCATCTCCCACCTCCATTTCATTCCCATTCAGTCTGCCACAGATACGAGGCTGCTAATGTCTTCATTACAATTTCAGATAACAAATACATAGGCAGATTGGTCAAGAAATCAGCTTTCACAGTGATTCATCGTCTCTTCCTGCCTGTGAGAAGGACATTTTCTACTTAGTATTCATTCAGTGCTGGAACCTCTCCAGCAGCACCGTAAGTAAGCGGCATTTTCCTCTTCTGGAGACAGCAAATGTGCAAGCACTGCAAAGCTTCCAAGGGACATCACTGGAATGGAGACCCTGAGCAGATCTTTTCAGAGAGACTCACTCCAAACCCAGAGCCTTCAAATGGAGAAAGGAAGGCAGAATCATCTCATCAGCAGCCTCAGATCTTATGGCTCTTTCAGCTTGATAGATGCAGCAGGATGAGATCAGACAGCCCAAAGGACGTTTTATCATTCCCATTTAATTGCTGGCTTTAACCATTTGGGAGCAGGCAGTGAAACATTCTCAGAGGCAGCAGAAGAGCTTTGACAAAGCAGTCTCCATAACACATTCTCTGACCACAGATATCTTGCACATGTGTTTTATTCCACTTAGAAGCAACAGCAGCCCTGGAAATGATGCAGAACACAAAATCTGTCTGTGATGCACTGCTGTGCTCCTCTGCAAGACACTCACACTGGAACAGACTCAGGATGAAGCTGCATTATGAATCAGGTGGCAAAAAAATCCCATTTAGATGTAACTGTGTATGCAAATCAGATGTGGGATATGCACATCTCATTTACAAGTCAGGTACCTTCAGATTCCAGCTCCTATAGCCCTTACTGGGTTGGGGTTTTTTTATAGCTCTGACAATGTATCTGCTTTTTGGCTGGCTTTAAAACTCCAAAAATGTTTGTGCATGAAGATCTCCATTCCTTCTCAACAGAGAACCTGCCTGCTGGAAAAACACCTACCAAGTCAGCCATTCACCAGGCATGTAAAGGTGGTAAAATATCTGCATTTTGCAGAGGCAATGCATTTAAAGAAAGCACACATTTAGTGCCTTAGTAAGGAGAATAAGAGAACAGAAGTGTTGAATATTGCGGTGAAACAACCAAGAAAGTAACACTGAGTGAAGTAGTTTTTCATACTTGCTGGCCATGGACAAAGTCCATGGGGCAAGGAAAAGTCAAGTTTATGGGTGCCAGCCCCAGGCTCCCCCTGCATTCCCTGTGGACACGAGTGCAGCTGTCCAAGCTTCCTTTTCCAATGATCAACGTGTGCTTGATGACACTGTCTGAAGAGAGCTCCAGTTCAGCTGCAGAGCTTCTCTGGGTGTCTGTGAAGCTGCCAGAACAGAGAGAAACGAGGTGTGTCCTCTGAGAAATAAACTCCACTGCAATTTCATCCCAGAGCAAAGCCAGTTTGTGTGGGGTCCCTTGCACTGGGAACTGAGCACCACTGTGTTCAGCCCAGAGCTGGAGAGTATCAGTCTGGGGAAGGTGAAGAACAAGTTTTCCTTTCAGTACATTTTTGCCAGCTGCACTAAGGAGCGCTCTGCAGGATGGGTGCATTCCTCTCCCCCAGTCTCAGGCTCTATCTCCTGGCTCAGACCATGTCATTCCCCTTTTCAGTATTTGTAGAATGTCTGTGTTGCTCTTTTATCCCACTCGCTTGTTGTGAATTCTCTTTAATGAATGTGCTGCTCTCATGTCTCTCCTAGGCTCAAGTCAAACACAGGTTAGAGTGAAGCACAAACCCAAACCAGTCTGAGGAAAACACTGAGCAGCACCAGTGGGGGAAATCCTGAGCTCCTGGGACTCCATGTGAACGGGAATGGCTGGCTGAAAACTGCTGAGCCAGCTCAGTAGAACTAGATGGGTTTTAAGACCCCTTCCAACCCAGGCCATTCCATGGTTCTACAATTCCCTGTCTGCTTTCCCTGTCTTTTTTCCTTCTTATGAATGTTTAAAACAAAAGAGAGTGAGCTGGTGCTAGTGAATGTCCTGGGGAAATCAGACAAAAATGTGACCAACTTCAGGCTGCAGTTATAAACCAGCTCTTATTCACATTTACAAAAACCATGGACCCTGGGGCTTTCAGTAGCTGTGGTTCTGGAAGTTTGATGGACAAACCTTTATTTTACAGTTCATAAAGCAAAGCTTAACAACGCTGCCTTCCTAATGCCATCCAAAGCTCCTGCTCATTGTAAATTTAAAAAGAAGCTTATTGAAAGCAGAACCAGCATAAATACTGGAGGTAGATCCATTACATTTCATGATACAGTTATTTGGTGGTAGTTCACTCCTCCTGTTCAAGGATAATAAAAGGGAAAATGTCCCCATGACATTCAGTGGCAGAAATGTCATTGCTGAAGTGCCTATGATGTGCAATTAACATTTTTAAGGATTCATTTAAGCGGATACTGTCACGGCTGATAGATCTGAGATTACACCAACTATCTAAGTTTGGATTTCTGCCTAATTCAGCATCTCACTAGAAACTTCACCCTCGCACTTCTGGATATTTATATTTTTCTTTCTCCTTATGTCTACTGCATTGAGGGTACTATAAAAAAATTGTTCATTTTATAGATTTATCATTTTATGATTTATCATTCAAGGCCAGGCTGGATGGGACTTGGAGGAGCTGGTCTAATGGAAGGTGTCTCTGCCCATGGTGAGGGGTTGGAACTGGATGATCTTTAAGGTCCCTTCCAACCCAAACCATTCGAGGATTCTCTGACTTCTCCCCCACTCCATCACTAACGTTGTATCACAGTCAGAGTTTCTATCCAAACAAAAAAACCTTTTCCTTTTTTCAATGTTCTGCTTTCCACAAACAAGTTGTACTTTTCACAAAGAAAACCACTTTGTTTTGAAGAGTCAGTTGTGGGACAAGAGCTGTTTGGTGTTAGGGTGGATTAAAAAAGAAGTCACTGTGCATTGTGAATGAAGGCACTGCATGAGCAGGATGGAGATTTCAGGTCTGGACTCTGTGTTTATGAGGAGAAGTCCTGGATCTTTGCTCCTTGGCATTCGTATCCCACCCTGCTGTCTGACAGAATGAAAAGGCAGGGAAATACAGAAGATATCTCCTTAGCAGAAAATCTGTCTTGAAGCAAAATGTTTATTGAAGTTTGTAGGAGGCTGCAGCTCCCTTTGGAGATTCCCCTGGATGTGAGAGAGATTCCCAGAGAGCCTGTGCTGGCAGTGCAAGGTCTCTGCTCAGAGCTGGGAGTGGCAGCAGGGTGTCAGCAGCTCAACAAGACAAACAGAGGAGACATGATCCTAATGCTGAATGGCCTGGGAGAAATGCAAGTACCTCCTCGACTGAAAACACTCACAGATACACTCTGAGAGGCTGGAAGTGATGGCCCTGACATCTGTGCTCCTGCCCAGGTCTGGCCTTCCCCTACAGCACCTCAATTAGAAATCTGCCATGTCTAATTTGCTGGGAAACCTCAGTTTCAAACGTGCTAAATCAGGCAAGGCAAGAAAACACAATGGACTTGGATGAGGCTTTTGAGAGATGTGCTTTACAGAGGTGACTTTTCCATTGCTAGAAAAACAATTTCATTTCCACCTGGCTCCCAGGAAGCGTGCAGGAGTGCTGGGGGGAACCTCAGGCTCCATGATAGCAGAATACTCTTTAAACAACAGCAAGATTTTTATTGCAGAAAGCAATAAACAAGAGCCTAGCACAGAATCCCTCCATGCAGCACAGTTACACATTTGCCTCACTGCCCAGAGCAAAGATTTCAAACTCTGCTGTGATTTTTTCCAAGCAATCACTGCTGCCTTTTTATGCCCTTCTTGCTGTGCCTTTTTGCACTAGGTGAGTCAAAACAGGTTTCTATGTAATTATACAAATGACATTTAGAGGACACTGTCCAAAAAAGAAAAAAGATTCTAAAGAACACGAGCTTTCCCTTTGTTATTGAAATCTTCATTAATATCATCACCACCCCTGCTCTTAGCTGACTCTGAACACTTTGATCACAGGTAGGACTGGACTGATGCAAGTCCAGCTTCCCAAGGCTCTGGGGAAATGCAAAGCCAAAATCAGAAGCTCCTGTGGATCTTTCAGTTGTATTTACACCTTTGCCTGCATGTTAAGGAATTTTCTTGTGCTTGTGAATTGTTTCTGCAGAGAACAGCAGCAGCAGGGACTCCACAGCTGTGTGAATGTCACTGAGAGACAACTCCTGAAGACCAGCATTGGGTATCTGTCAGCCCAGGCTGTGCTCTGCTCCTGAGCTGCCAGTGGCAAACACAGCTGGAGGCAGAGAAAACCCCAGAGTGCTCTCATGGCCTCTGCTCTGACACGGCAGCCTGGAGATAGGAAAAGGCTAAACGGGGCAAGGATGATGACAGCCAAGCAGAAAACATTAACAGCACCAATATAAAGGGGTTTGCTCCTTGCAGCCTCCTCCCAGCTCAGATCCTCCGTCCAGTTTGGTTTTCCTGGGGTAACAACCTGTCAGCTGCCAGGCCTTCAGATCCAGTCCCAAAGGAGAGAATCGTGGGCACTGTTCCCCTCAGCGTGCAGTGCTGTCCTTTAAACACAGAAACCAGAGCGTGCAGGAAACGATCCAGCTCTTAAAATCTGTGTCAACAACTCTCCAAGCTCCTGGAGCTGCACAGTGAGCGCTGCTAACCATTCTCCTGGGTTTCCTGAGAAATCAGAGTGATGGTAGCCCTGACCCACGCTCCGTGGGACACTTTGGTCCTGACCCTCCTTTGGCTCGAGTCAATCGTTGTTCTGCTGTTGATTTTGATGGCAGTGGGGCCCCTGTTGCAGTGTCACCTCTCCTGTGCCCTCAGGCGCTCTCTCCAGCAGCACTGTCAGCTTCGGGAAGGCAGGACAATTTAAAAGTATTTTCTAAAGCCCAAGGCAAACCAAGAGATGACCTTTCCCACCAGCAGAGAGCTGCTCACAGGCTGCTATTGAATATTCCACCCGCTGTAATGCTCTGCTCCCACAGATGAGCTGGCTGCTCTGCACGAGGGATGGCTTTTCCTTCTGCTGTCCCTCTCCTCACCCCAATTCACTGAACTGGGCTCTCAGTGTGCTCCACACCTTTGTTCCTGCCCTCACCTGGCACCGGCCCTGTGCTATGGCATCTCTTGTCCCCAGGACACAGGAACTCCTTTCTCTGCCTGGGGATTCTTTCAACAGACACAAAACCTTCCCCTTCCAGGCACTTCTAAAGTTCTGGCTAATGCAGAGGTAAAACCTCTGCAGGGTAATGGGACATAAGAGCTGAATTTCCAGGAGAGCTCCCCAAGCCAGCACGGCACACAGGGACCTGCCAGAACAGTTTGTACCAGAGACAGAGAGCATCCTCCATTCTACATGGCACAATCTTCAGGGGCTCTTACACATTCCAGACACGCTCATAGCTACATGACATTCAATCAAAAGGCGTTTTGCAAGTGGACAAATATTTTCTTAATAATTTTTAGCAGAATTGCAAACTCTTCCAAGAATTGCTCTTTGCTAGGAAGTTGGCTGTTATTTTTACAGATAGGGTATCTGTGCTATCCAGTTATTTCTATAAAGACACTTGGCCTTTAGGACTAATATAAAGGGTTTCCCAAAGCAGATGGAGCTTTTTGAATATAGAAAAAGGGATTTACAGGATTACCAAGCCCCAAGTATTCAAATATAAAGATAAAATTATGCCTTAGGCAAGTAAGAAATGCTCTAGGCTATCAAAGATTGTCTCTTCATCCTCAGTAGATGACACCCAGTGTAAAATGACATTATTTCCTGACATCAGTAGATCTTTATTCAATTCCTCTTGCTGATGATGTGGTTCACAGATCATCAGCAAGACACTAAATGTCTTGGTGAAGAGCACAGAGAAAGGGAAGAGAAAAAGCAGAGAATGTCTAAACTGGCTGTATTAAATTATTGTACAGTACTCCCATGTGCTACCTGTGCCAGCAGACACAAAAAAAAGGAGCTTCTGGAATCACTGATGTAATTTACTGGCAAGCACAGAACCATCTGTGACAAGCCAAAGGCTGAGGACATGGAACTTGTGAATGAAATGCTCTGTGTGTGTAGAGTGGGAAGCGACACAGACACAAGCAAACAGGCTGGACGGGCTGAATTTGTCAAGCTGAGATTGTATCTGCTCCCCTTCCAGTTCTCAAATTATCCATCAGGTTTGTGTTATCCCCTGCTAGCCAAGCTCCTGTGACACTAAGCACACAGCCTGGGCCCCTTCCATGCAGGGGAGCACGGCCAAGGGGGATCCAGATCTTTTATTTACTGATAAACTCCCTCCCTCGTTCACTGCCCCTTCCTCTCTCCCTCCTCCCAAGCTCTGGAGCCTGGGATGAGCCAGGCAGCTCCATCAGCTCCTGGAAGGTGCTCGTGGTGCTCCAAAGCCCTTTGTGGGGTCAGGGAGTGGCTGCATGATCTCACTCCAGGCATTTGTCTCCCCTGGCCTCCTATTGAGCCTGTCACAAGAAATGGCTCAATGCAAGAAAAACAGGAGCTCCTTAAAAATGTATTGGCACATCTGAGCTGAACTTCCTCGGGTGAAGAAGTCATAAAAAACGGCTCTGCTGTGAACTTTGAAGTATCAATTTGTTAAAGAGGCAGTGATTTCCCTCTCTGAACAACGCTCTTGGTGGTGTGGAGCCCTGCAAAGGCAAATGATGTGGGTTGGAAACATTTTCAGAGGTACTAAGACGAAAGACTGGGCGATGCACAACGTTTCAAAAACAAATGAAGGCTGCCCAAATAGCTGCTCCCCGGCAAGCTGAAGTTACACTTTAAATCCTGGCACTGTATTTATCAATATTTTCATTCCCAGCCGCATTTCCTGACATTTATGCCAAAAGAAAATTCTGCAAAAGGTCAGCACAGGACTCAAGTGTTATTAAGTGTGTGATCTAACAAAGGAGCAGATGGCTTTCACTCACGCTTGCCTGATCATTCTGTGAACTCACAGCAGATCCTGACCACTTCCCCAGACCCAAACAAAGATCCCTCCTGGCTGACATCACCCCGTGCAGGAGTCAGCACTTTAAATGCCTCTAAGGCACTTCAAAGCAGGCCTGAATTTAGGCTTAGACTTTGTCTCCCTTCTCTGGGACACTGGCACAGCGCTGTCCTAAGCGGTGCTGCACACACCCAAAAGGGAGGCTTGGTGACCACACTCAACTAAACAAACAAGAACTGTGAAAGGATGTCTATTAGTTCCACTGATAACTGAAAAATGAGTTGTTCTGGATCCCAGCACAGACCTGCAGAAGCTCCAAACCGCCCCCAGCCCCCAGTGCTGTGCCTGGATTGCGAGGGCAGCCCCTCGTCACCCCCCAAAGGAGTGAGCACAGGAAATCTGGGCTGAACCTTCTCCATCCCTCTCCGGGGCTTTGCTGCAAGACTGCACTTGCACTTCCTTTTCCACGAGTACATTTCATTTCATTTTTCCCACATTGCTTCTCAGGCTTTTGGGAAATTCCATAATACCACACCAAAAGCTCCCAGTAGCAGGCAGAATTGCTTTTATTGCTGTTTAACACAGTGCTGAGTTTAAATGGCTAATGTATATGCCTCTCTCACACATGAATACAAACTGCTGCAGAGCGAAACTTTATTTTATCAAATTAAAATGCACTATAGCACGAATTTATTGTGTCTTTTGCTCATAAGTGGTTTTATGCATTTGATTTTTTTTTTTTTGTCTTTTAGGGTTTTGGCATTAGATGGAAAGCAATCAAAGTCCCATTTGAAGCAGCCATGTAAGCAATTCTCATTTACAGAAGACAATGAAAAATTAATCTGAAATGAGTGTAACTAAGTTTTCATAGAAACAACAAAGCCACTCAGACATTATCATTTTCAACAGCTGTTTACTGTCTTCATCCACAAAATCACCTGTCAAATTTTACTATTGCCTCCAGAGGGGAAAAAAGCCAACCCCAAGCACCTCTGTGAGTTAATAAAATGCTCCACTTGTAACACAGATATTGAGGCTCCCTTTCCTTCAATTCTAACACTTAGCAGGCGTGATTGAGGTGATGTTCAACACCCCCTCTCCTGCAGGTTTGAATTCTACATGTTTAACTACAGGGGAGAAAATAAAGCTGGGTGTTTTCCTCTCTGTCCTGCTCCGTGGAACATCTGCCTCCTGTGCCAAGGGGCAAAGCAACATCTGTCACTGCTGGAAAGCTGCAGAACACAGCTCCCTCCGCACGAAACACAAACACCTGAAGGAAGGACAAGAGGGACGGCAGCAGAATGGAGAATTGTTCTGGGGGAATGGGGATTCCAGCATCCGTTTGTTTCAGCGGGGAGATGGGGAGGAATTTGTTTAGCTGGCAGAGCACATGGAGCTGGTTAATTCCACACAATGTGTGCGATGGGAAGGGTGCCAAACAAACATCAGAAGGAAACCAAAGGGTTCAGGGGCCGTGCTGCTGGCAGTTGTGATCCCCTGGCATGGGAACCACCAGGGACAGCCCAGCCTTCTGCTGATGGGGCTGACCCAGGAGAGACAAACACATGGCAGCTCAATTAACTGTCCTTCACATGCAGATCCTCAGCCTGAATGCTCTCAAAGGCTGTCTCGAGTGCTGCTGCTGTCCCTAATTTCAGATTTAGGAGAGGGGAAGGAGTTAATTATTGAAGGGCAGCTACGGGGAGTGGGATGCACAGTTCCTATTGACTTCCTTAATGGTGGTAAAATGTGCAAATCCTGCGGACTGTAGCTGAATTTAAATTACAATGATTACAAAATATAAAGCCTAAAAAAGAGGATTTATACATGAGCAGATTTAGCCGAGACACAGACTCCCTCAAGACCTACATTTTGTTTACATGCAAAGCAGACTGCGCCTCCTGAATGCCTAAATCCTGACAACAATTATTTATATATCTCAGCACCCTCCTAAGGCAGCTCTGAGCCATCATTCCTGCTGCTAAATGCCCTGGGGAATATCTAGTGCTTAGAGGTTCATCCCTGTTTTCTGGCCACGGTCCAGCAAACCACTTTCAATGTGTAAACAGCCCTGCTGCACACATGATGCACAAAGTCCATAAGGACACGTTGCTTAAACAGATCCATAACATCCACAACAACAGCAATACATTTCTCCTGCTGCCTTCAGACAGAATGTTCATGCACAGCTCTCAGGAGAACAGAACTATTAACCTATTCCGTGTTATCCGAGCTGGGGGATGGATAAATGAAGTGACTTGCCCAAGGTCGTGCAGGAGTTCATGGGAGAAACGAGGACACGAACAATACACCCATGGTTCAATTGAGTCCTGAGGAGCTTGCACAGCTCTGCCCACTGCGTGAGGGAGGCTTTGAGTGCTCTGACATTGCTAGAAAGGAAATCAGCCACTTATACAGTAGGAATGAAATATTTTAAAAATGATTTGTGTCTACTCTCATGTTAACCAGTCCAGGTCCACCTCATCCAGAAAGTCCAATGACTATTTAATTCATGTTAAAGCTAGGAAATCATAAAACTGATTCTGAGGCTGTTCTACAGTCCTGACCCAGCTGCAGGAATCACCTCGAACATGAGCCATTTCCTTCAAAACAATCAACACATAGTTACTTAAAATGGAGAAAAAAAAAATTGCAGTGCCATGTTTAACCAAAAAGCAGCAGCCACTGTTCAGCACATCCCTGCCTTTCCCTGCAGCCCCGTGGAGAGCAGCTCCCTGCATTTCCTGACTTTCTCCATCTCAATCTGTACACAATTTTAAACCAGGAGGTCCCTATTATGGATGTTACCATTTGACACCTCACTTTTTGGCTCTATTTTAAGAAATGTACTTCGCTTTCAAGTTTAAGTCTGTTGCACGATTCTCGTTGGGATGCAGGTGGAATTTCTAAAGTTCCTTGTTGCCACATTCCAAAGTGCTGTGGTAGCTCTGGGGTTTTCAAGAACATAAGTTCCTTTCAAACTCTGATTGCTTTCAAATACATCTGCTTTCTCCCAGGCACTGGGAATTCGAGGCCCCAGAAGTTCTGAAAATTCCAAGAGGTGTCAGGCTGTTGAAATAACTGCTTTTTTTAAATTTAGGTACTACAAACTACAGTCATCAAAGTATTTATGCATTGCTTCACTTGGCACTGCAAAGCCTAAGTGAAACAGATGGCCAGCTCAGGTTTCCAAAAGTGACTCAGATACTCAGGAGCCCGACTCACACAGGAAGTCAATACCAGTTAATCTTCCAAATGTCAAATGGCACTTTTGAAAACAGCACTTTCCATTACCAGCAAGGACCTGAAACTCTGTGCTTTTTAAATGTTTGCTTTGTACCAAGTAATAGCCCGGGCTCCACCTGTCTGTGTGTCTGTTCAAAGGACAAGTGAGCGCTTGGCTAATGCAGTTTGTGCAGGCAGGTCCCCAGGCAGTCCCCAGCCCTGTGCTGCTCTCCCTGCAAAGGACACTCTCAGGCAGCGAGCTGAAGGTGGGGAGGAGAGAACTGAGTCTAAAGACACTCAGAATTAGCAGCACAGCTTTGGCAGTGGAGTGCAGAGACTGCAGCCTCCCCACACGAGAGCTCTGAGCTTTGGGGGTTTAATCAGTGGGTGAAGAAGGGCTGCATCAGACAAGCCCATAATGACAGCAGGGCATTAATCCACAGGCAGGGCTGAGGTTTTCTTGCATCCCGTGACAAATCACCCAGCTCTCCTCTGTCCAGTCCCACAGCATGGGCAGCTTCTGGGCATGGCTGGACAGAAACAGCCAGGACAGAGTGCACAGGGTTAAAGTGAAGGATCTGGATTCAGGAGATCAACCACTTCCCCCCTGTGACACAGCAGACCTGAGCTGGCCCAGGCCAGAGCTCTGCTTGTGATGGAAGTTCCCAGGCAGCAGCAGCTCCATGATCCAGAGGTCACCTGAGAAACTTGCAGCACATTTCTGCTGCAAATGGGTAATTAATCAGATCAATGTCCTGCCCACAAATTGGAAGTGGAGGCAGAACTGAGCTGAGTGCTTTTGGTATTTTTAACCTGGAATGTCAAACAGAGGAATAACAGCCATTATCTCCAGTATATATCTTAGGAGAGGGAGAAGTTAGGGAGGTGATTTCTACCCACAGCAGTAAGTCTCACAGCAAAATGACAGATGAACGTGGAAACTGGATTAGAGAACAGACTAGAGGGACACCAGTCCTACAGAGACTTTGAAGGTTAACTTCATACACCTTTAGGAAACTCTGGCAAGGCCTGTGAGTTCCAGATGTGCAAACCTAGAGTCTTCAGGTATCAGCAGAAACAAACTTGGGGTTTGATATCTACACAACCTTGGACAAATGGCAAAGTGCTGTCCCTGACTGATGGCAATATGGAAACTGTTTGTACAGCCCTGTGAGCAGGAATGCACAGAAGGAAGCAAACACCAGGCATGGCATACTGCAAGCTATAAAATTATAAGTGCACAGATCTCCCTCTAATAATTTCAATCTTTTGTCTTTGTTCAGACTCTGCTGTTTTCAATACAAGAAAGAACCTTATGGCATTAGCCCCAGGAGAAATGTGACTTCCCTTAGAAAAAGAACAACCATCATCCTTTTGTATTCCCTTTGAAGAGCAGTAATTTCAATACTTTCTTTTAAAATTTAAGTTACAACTACTTAGCAAAGAGATAATGCCTGTTGACATATCTTTCCTGCATCTAATAATCTCTTCCTCTCACTTAAACTATCTTTTTCCCTGCAGAGGATTATTATCATTGAGCTCCTTGGAGTTTTACAATAATTGAGATATTTTGGCTATTGGAGTCAGAAAGATTAAGATTTTAAAAAGAGCAGTACACAGACATGGAAGACAGAAAGTGAAATGCCCAAATCATCACTTGATTTTAATGAGAGACAAAAAACTTTTAAAGGCTCGGGAGAGGTTTTGTCTCTTCACTTCCATCCTACTCAGAGTCCTCCTCCTCACAGCACTCCTGCCAAGCCTGAGCACTTGGTGACCCAGCTAATTAGCCCCCTGCTTCTTGTTTTTCTGCAGATCCTGCCTGCTGAGACAAGGGACAGGGTCTGGTGACCCATGCACAGCTCAGTGCTAACCCACACGGCCTCTGAGCCATGCAAAAGCCTTGGGATGTGAATCCCCAGCTCCCAGAGCCGCGTTCAGAGCAGGTTTGCAGCAGGGGGAACATGGGCAGGCTGCAGCTCCTGTGAGCTCCATGGCCAGTGCTCCAGAGCTGCTCCCTGATCCCACAATCACCCCATGGCCAGTGTTCCCTGTCCCTGATCCCACAATCACCCCATGGCCAGTGTTCCCTGTCCCTGATCCCACAATCAGCCCACGGCCAGTGTTCCCTGTCCCTGATCCCACAATCACCCCATGGCCAGTGTTCCCTGTCCCTGATCCCACAGTCACCCCATGGCCAGTGTTCCCTGTCCCTGATCCCACAGTCACCCCATGGCCAGTGTTCCCTGTCCCTGATCCCACAGTCACCCCATGGCCAGTGTTCCCTGTCCCTGATCCCACAATCACCCCATGGCCAGTGTTCCCTGTCCCTGATCCCACAGTCACCCCATGGCCAGTGTTCCCTGTCCCTGATCCCACAGTCACCCCATGGCCAGTGTTCCCTGTCCCTGATCCCACAATCACCCCATGGCCAGTGTTCCCTGATCCCACAATCACCCCATGGCCAGTGTTCCCTGTCCCTGATCCCACAATCACCCCATGGCCAGTGTTCCCTGTCCCTGATCCCGCAATCACCCCATGGCCAGAGCTCCAGAGCTGCTGCTCCCTGTCCTTCATCCCTCACACTCACTCATGCTCATCCTCTCTCCCCAAGGTGTCTCCCCCAGGATTTTGGCTGCCAGTCTCCAGTAAGAAAACTGGCAGGTGGAAACACAAAGGGGCACCAAGGGGCACCAAGGGCCAGAGTTGAGCTTTGAAGGAGTGAAATGAGGGGGTTCTGCTGTTGGGAAGAGGGAGGTGTCCCCAGGGCAGCACAGACCAGGCTGGGGTCCTGCAAAAAGGAGTTGGGGGGCTACAATCAGCTAAAAACTCTTCAATTTCAGAGGCAAGAGCCTCAGCACTCAGTGCCTTGGAAAATTCCATCTTTCCCTGCTTAAGGTGAAAAACCAGCAGCAACTATAAACCTAAAGGGTTTACACACTTTCCTGAATCTGATTCCAGCGATATCTGGAATAGGTCTGATAAAAAAACCAAAGAGAGAAGGAGCTGTTAGCAATTAGTGACTAATTACATGTGTAGATGCTTAAATGGCAGCATTTCCAAACCTTGGAGCCGTACATACTGTAAATCTTTCATGTAAAGGATTTGCAGAGAAAGGAATCCTCAAACCCTCTTTAACATCTTCAGTGGAACAAAAGATCTTTCTGTACACTCTCTGACATTACTCAGGAAACAGCAAATTATCTGATTCAATTGGCTCATGAGTAAAAGAGAACACAGCAATTAACTCCTTAGACTCCAAATCCCCCTTTGAGAGGATTTATTATTTAAAAAAAAATAATTTAAATGCATAATAATATAAGAAATGGAAGAATTCAGAACTAAGCACAGTCAAATATAAGAAAATAGAAGAAAAAATGTAATATGGAAAAGAAAAATAGTCTTAAATCTAAGAAAAAATTCTCATGCAGGGCTGAGCTACTCAGCAGTCATTAACATTACAAAGGGACGAAGTCTCCAACAATCTGAGTAATCTGAACAGATAAGTTACCCACCACAGTCCACAAAAGACATGGCTTCAAAGTAGGCAGGATTAATGGTCTTGCTTCCTGGCAAAATGAAGTCATGCTTGTGTATTTGTGAATAATTTTCCAGAAGGCAGGAACAGCTCTAATAGAGCCTGATAAATACTTCAGTCAGCTGCTCACCCCACATGGGCTGGGTTTATCTGGAGAGTTCACTGAGACTGAGACTCTGCTCTGTGTCTCACTTGTACATGGCAGCTGAAAACTGGAAACACACAGAAAAGATGGCAAATAATAAAAACGAACAGGAATGATTTACTGCACACTGGTGGTTAAAGCATCTCAACATCCAACCTCTGGGGACACCCAAACTCTGGGGCCTGGGAGGACTCTCTGCACATCCACAGTGTGCCCTCGCTGCAGGGGCAGTGTGTGACCCAAATTAAACATTCCCACAAACACAGCAGTGTTCAAGCTGATGGACATTCCTCCCTGAACTCCACTGAACGCTCAATCAGGCTCCAAATTCAAAACCTGGTTATTTCTTTCTGTCCTCATAGCTGGGTCTTAACTCCTGTTGCCAATTATAGACACAGCTCTTCAAAATCAGTTGTTGAGGTCAAAGCAAAGCCAGGGAAATCAGGAATCCTCTGGGAGCAGATGGTGGTGAAGAGTTCACACTTTTCCAACATTTAAAAAGTCAGAGCCTATTTATGCACAACACGTAAAAGCCACTTGCCCTCGAGTGTCCTGGGTTTGCTCTAAATGCTCTCTGTTCTGTGACTGTGGGTATCTTGTGGGATTTTTTTGTTTAATAAACCCACATGATGAATTAATGTGTGATCCACAGTGAACCACAACGAATCTCTGCTGATTTGCATCACTGAGGGACGTGGCAATTATATCATGTTTGATGACTTTGTGCTTCATCTCACCCCAGCAACTCCACCAGCCCCAGAAACACTGAAGAGAACAGGAGAGGCTGCCTGTCAAAATAATTAACAGAGCTTTGATTAACAGAACATGGCAACAATCCCCTTCTTGGGTGGTTCTGGGAGTAATGTTAGCAAAAGCTGAGTTTCTGGCCAATTCTGAGTGATCAAGTGCCCTTACCATGACATTTCCAGGTTAACTTCTCCAGGAGTTCTGTTGGGATTTAACCCTGCATTTAAACAATATTTATCTGTCATGTGCAGGAGTTTTACAGCTGGTGAGGAAATCACAACAGGAATAACCAAACTCTAGAACTGCACACATACAGACAGCCAAACATCCACAGCAATGAACAGATTCAGCTTTTAAATATTCCTTACCAGGCTCATTAAATCTCTGGGCATTTCTCAAGATAAAAATTGACAAATAGCATCTCCAAGTGGAGAGCCTCACCATGCTCCTGCACTTTCTCAGACATGACAAAAAATGCCATAGGAAATGATAATCACATGCAATTAAAGCCTCCAAA
The DNA here is from genome assembly GCF_049639895.1 of Pseudopodoces humilis. Taxonomy (NCBI): domain Eukaryota; kingdom Metazoa; phylum Chordata; class Aves; order Passeriformes; family Paridae; genus Pseudopodoces; species Pseudopodoces humilis. Next base: position 1,044,651 of record NC_142219.1, read on the forward strand.
CCCAAGTGAACAATTGCTAAACTAAGCAGAGAGATCCTGTTCCTTTGGGGATTGTCAGTGGTACTTGCTGAGCTCTGATTTGGCTGAAACCTTGTTCTAGTGGAGTGCAGCATGCAGATCATACACATCACAAATTCCTTTTGCTCAGTGCATTCCAGTGAATGAACTCCACGCCACACAGACACTGGGAACTACTCTGGCTGAGAGAACAGATGTAAACACTGAAATTCTCCCATCACTAATGCTTTGGTTGACAGGACACCTCGCTTTCCAAACCATCTGATGGCATTGCTAAACATGCCAGTCTCATTAAAAATAGTTGGAATAGGGATGAATTCAGTGTCTGAGGTCACTTCAGTACTCTGGCAGTGTCACTATTGAATTTCTACCAGTGTGATTACAAAGAGTGCGTGCTCAGTCCATTAATCTGCAGCATGGAAAAAAATCAATGGGGTGCTACTTAAACTCCTTTTTGCAGTAATTACCATCATGGATGAGGGTGTACACGTGGGAGGGGAGTGTGGGAGCTGTTGACACAGCCCTCGATGGAAAAGAGATCACCTGGCTTTCTGAGCTGTACACCAGAGAGGAGAAATGAAAAAAGAGTCCAAATTTATTCTAAACTTGGGCTGAAATTCAGTCTGCAAAAGGAAATTTTGCCATTTGCTTCAATCAAGCCAAGGTTTCTTCCCTGGAAACTTAACTGGGACTAAACTTCCTGGCAAGCCATCAGGAATTCAGCACTGATTGATCCAAAAGCCTCTCTACAACAAACATCTCAGTTTTCTTTAATAAACTCACTTCTCCATGCCATTATGGCATGTGGGTAAGGAGTAACAGCAAAGTTGTGGGAGTTTTTTGTGAATGGTCGTGGGACAAATCCCTCTACATTGTTTCAGTGGATGTGGACTGATTTAAACCAGTCCTTGACACTCCTCATCCTGAGCCTTCAAAGCAATAGGGAACCGTCAAAGATTTTTCCATGAAAAAGTATTGAATTGCCCTGCTTAAGGAAAAAGTACATAAAAAACCCTTAGCAACTCTTGTATAACACTGCTACTGCCATTTCATTTCTCATTCCTTATTTTGCAAGCACTCCAAAAGGATGTGCTTACAGATCTTAACTGTCCATAACATCTACTCAAAGAAACAGGAGTCCAGGGACTAATTTAGCCAGGATTTGACCTTTTTTTTTTGGAATTCAGACATTTACCACCTTTCAAAAGAGCAGCCAGGCTGTACCTTGTTAAGCTTTCAGGAAATACAGAGAATCCTCCAAACACTCCCTGTGTCCCCTCCAAGCCGCCAGCTCATGAGCAAACCTCAGCTCGGAGCAGGTGATTTGTACAAGCCCTTGACACAGTGCAACACAAATCCAACACTGATTTACACTTCAGGGACTGTGGCTGCTCAGCTCTGAAAACAAAAGGCTGCCTTTTAAAATGTCAGTATTTGCTGATATTCACCATGAAGTGACAGTGAAAAAACCCAAGATCTTCTGTCATTCCCAGAATGTGACATCCCAGAGGCCTCCCTGCAGCCCGAGCTGTTGATAAATTATCATTTGCAAACGATGGCTTCTGGAAGCCAACAGAGTAACTCCTCTTTCAGGTGTGAGCTGTGGGGAGAACTGCAATGATCTCTGAAACAAGACAGTACTTCAAACTACAGGAGTTGCTTTTTCTGTACCAGGCAAAGATTTTTACTTCCTAAGGCCATGTATTAGCCCAGCTTTACTGTGTACAACACGCAGGGGGTGGAATCCATCCTCAGGGAATGTGAGAAGCTGGGGGTTTTGCTGAGTTGTGCTCTGTCCAGCCTGAAGGACACTGTTGTGTTTGCTGGCAGAGCTCAGGGGCTGGCAGTGCCTGCAGGGCAATAATTGCTGTTTCCTTCACTCTGAGCACTGCTAGGCACTGCTCCTAGCCAGGCAACAAACTGCTGCCACCGCTGTGCCAGCCTGCAAAGGACCCATCCAGGCATCTGCAGGCAGAGACACAGCATTAACCAGGTACAGGATGGGATTCTGGTGCTGTTTGTCATAGGCTGGACCCTGCTGTCCCTGACAGCCTGAGGGACAGCAGGCAGGAGTGCAGGGACACTGCAACAACTCCTGGAGAGCTGGAGGACGAGAGCCCAGCAATTCCTCACATCTTTCTACAAACACAACTGGAGAGGAGCACTGTTCTCTGTGCCTGAGGTGTGGGAGTCAGGGACACAAACATACCTGGGCTGATGCAGCAGCATCACCTGGCACATCAGCCTTCACTCTGTGCCATGTTTAACCACCCCTCACTGCAGGTTTACAAGGAACTTATTGAATTACATACGAGGGGCACCTGGGAATTGAACTGAATGATCTGAAGCAGCAGGACAGGCAGGAATGGGGGCTGCAGGGACAGCTCTGCTGCCAGTGGAGAGCAGGAACCCACAGCAGCACATCCCAAAATCTTCCCACTCAGCACTCACCAACTGGCTTTCTAACCATCCTTGCTTAACTTGTACGATTTACAACAAGGACTCAGCATTTATGTAATCATTTTCCACCTGTTTCATAGAGCAGTCCCTGTTATAATATAACAAAAGAAATAGAGATTTTTATCAGTACTTTAAATAGGCAGTAACACATCAAACCTAAGTAACTTTGATTGGAAGAGTAAATCTCAGTAAGCCAGTGCAGAAACAAATGGTTCAGCTGTCTAATATATTATATTTTGTGTAAGGAATGGAAATGGTTCAGATAAATGGTGGTACTTCACCACTGTTAGCTGGTCAGCTGTGACTGATCTGACAGAGACACGAGATGGAAAAAATATTTAAAATAATCTAATTGTCTTTTATGATATTGTAGCCAGCTTTCTTGAGGTCTCTCCTCACCAGCTTTAAGTGTCTTTAGCTCAGAGGAGTTTTGTAATAACAAAATTCCTCAAGCAGCAATGGCACAGAGGTCTTACATATGTAAGAAACATATTTCAGTTTGCTTTGCCGAATACTAACAAAGTTCTTATTCACTTTACTCTTGAAAGGTTTGGCTTTTGGCACTTTTTCCTAAATTTTCTCCATTCTTTATTGCCTGACTGATTTATTTCCTGTGCTGTGAGAGTTACGGAGGGAAGCAGAGTTGCTTGGCAGCGTGATGTGGTATTGCTGAACTCAGCTGTTCGTGGCTCTCAGCAGATGTTTCTGCTTCAAAGGCAGGGTGGGAAAAAAATACACAAGCACAAATTCCTCCTCCCCAATCCTGCATCTTTTGTCTCTTATCTTCCACTGCCTCAAAATCACAAGGAAGGCTCCGTCACAATAGCTGCTAAACCATCCAAACAGCACCACACAAAAATAAGAGCTGACCTTGCCCCAAAGCAGATTTAAAGTGCAAAGAGGAAATGAGCACAAGTGTCATTCCATGAATGGGCTGCATCAGAAGATTCTCGTGGAGGACTTCACTGTGAATTACAGGTTATTAAAATGGGAAGCACTGGGGACTGCTGTGTGCAAGGGGCCAGCAGGCAGCAGCGTGGGGCAGAGGGAGCCAGTGGCATGGGCAGCTCTTCCTGCTGCATTTTCCAGGAGTGCACACAACTGCCTCACGTTCAGCCAGCTGCCAAGCAACACCTCCAGGCTCTTCTTCCAATTTTTCCCTTGAATTATGGAGGCTCCATTCTGCTCAGCTGAAGGCATTTAATGCCCCAGCCTTTTCCTCATTCTTTGTCATGATGTTTCCCCCCACATCCAATGAAGAATGGAGATTCTCCTGAGCTCTCCTTTGTTCATCTATCTATATATAATGCCTGCTCATATGTGAATTTCTGGTAAATGAATGGAAACTGTTTCTCTTTCAGGGTTTAATGGTGTAAGACATTCATGGCTAGTGTCTTCCTCCCAAAGTATCTCTACAGTCTGTACAGCTCTGTCCCTGCAGACACAGATGTGTAGAAATTCCCAATCACCTACAGCAGTGGCATGTGCCATCTCAGCTCCTGCCTCGGTTATCAGTCAAAAGGATAAACAACTGGCATGAAAAAATCCTGACCCACAAGCACTAAACCTCTGAATCCTTGTGAGCATCACGCTCTGTGCTCAGGCTACAAGGTTTTGAGGTCAGCAGGCACCACTGCCACTCTTCTGAGCTCTGCAAACCACTCTGACCCAAAACTGCCACAGCAGGATGACCCAGATTCTGAAATAATTAATAACATCTTCCCTGATCATAATGTGTGTCTGCTCTTGTCTGTTCACATCCTGGGCACAGGCTGGCTGTGTTCTGCTACAGGCAGACACACTCCACATGGCTCACACTTTTTCAAGGCTGACTCATGTTGTACATACACACTTTACTTTTGTTTTTCAATCACAAGGGAATTTATTTCACTGACATCCCTTGGCAGCATATGGCGCTACCAGACAGAGCAGGGATCTGCACAGAACTGCAGCAGCTTTGTTGCTTTCCTCCACGTGCTAATGATATGAAAAAACTTAGAGCCTGCTAACATCCTTACTGTTTTCATGTGCACGCAGGATACCCAGAGAGCGCTGAAACACAGCCACAACAACCCCAGCCCGACAGAACGTGCACACACGTGGCACACGAGAGGGAATAAGTGACTGTGACACGGCCTGAAACATCAACACAACATCTGGAAGCACTCTTCCCCAGGCTGCCTCTTTATCAGACAGATGGCTGCAGAGCCGTGAGCCCACAGGCCTCTCCAAAGGTTCAAGGCCAAGAGGATAAAGTGCTACATCACAGCACTTTTCCATTATGTCAGTTTTTCTAAATCTCTCTGTTCTCCCACACTTCTCTGCCTGGCTGACAGAAACCAACAGCTCTGGGTGACTCTGTGCCCCACAGACCCCCAAATGACAGATCCCCACAGCTCTGGGTGACTCTGTGCCCCACAGACCCTGATCCCCACAGCTCTGGGTGACTCTGTGCCCCACAGACCCCCAAATGACAGATCCCCACAGCTCTGGGTGACTCTGTGCCCCACAGACCCCCAAATGACAGATCCCCACAGCTCTGGATGACTCTGTGCCCCACAGACCCCGATCCCCACAGCTCTGGGTGACTCTGTGCCCCACAGACCCCCAAATGACAGATCCCCACAGCTCTGGGTGACTCTGTGCCCCACAGACCCCAATCCCCACAGCTCTGGGTGACTCTGTGCCCCACAGACCCCGATCCCCACAGCTCTGGGTGACTCCAGGATCAGGGACAGCAGCCCCAGAGCCGGCTGAGGGCTCCCTGCTCCAGGACACCCCCGGTCTGCAGCAGCAAGAGGAGTTAGGCCTGGCTCAGACTCAGTTCTGAGCTCCTGACCCTCAGTTTAGGATGCTCTGGTGCTTTGGCAGAGAAGCCAGCCTAAGAAATTCCCCGTACCCTCCTTGCTCCTGCCTTCACCTGCCTTCCTCATCCTCACAGCTGGCAGCAAGCCAGCAGGTGGAGGCTGCTGTACTGAAGTTTGCTATATTCAAACAAACAAACACCACAAATACCCCTTGCTCTGCCTTGTGGCAATCCAGAATAAACTACCCAAAAACCAGGAGCCCCTGCACCGAGTGTGGCACCTCTGAAATCAACCACACCAGCCTTAGGCTGGAAGCAGAGGCAATGCTGAGAGATGGAACTGGTTCCAGCAGTAACCACAAATATCCTTTTGTCTACCCCAAGCACACACATCAAACCTCCAGAAGCAGAAACAACAAAGGAAAACAAGCAACCAAGCAGTTGTCTAAGCCTTGTTTTCACTAATCAACACTGTTGTTACCCTCATCAATAGCTACTTGAATCTCAGCAGAAATTGCATTATGAGGCACACAAACATTGCTGATTTCAAGCTGTTTGTAGTTACTTGCCATAGTTGCAAAGCCTTTTTGAGTAATTTTAAGCTAAGCTCTGGCTCCTGGCTTTTGCACCACAAAGTATTTCTTAAAAAAGTAAAGAAGCATGACCCACTTAAATTCTCAAAAGGTAATGGTAAACAATTACTGATGTGATGTATCTCAAATATCTCGTGTTCTATTATTTATATCATGTGAAAGGTGTATTAGCTGCTGTTGCATCCAGAATCAAATTGCTTCTTTCAAAGTGCTTACAGTCTAATTATATCCATGCACTAATGACAGAGGAATGTGCAAGAAAGGAAAAGCTGGAAACAAAAATCAGTATTTTTCTTGAGTCTGGGCACTTGTCTCCTGGGGTATGAAGGGGAAAGAGCGCAATGGCTCTCTGTGGTGCAGCAGGGAGATTCCTGAGCAAACACAGTGGAAAACTCCTTCTACAACATGAATTAACCAACATTATTCTGAGCTGAGTTTGCTGCAGGCAGGATGAGGCAGTGCTGGTGCTGGAAGCACAGCCCTGCAGCTCATAGCCACACTGCCCCATCCCCTTCACAACCCACAGGGCTCAACCAGCCTGAACAGAAAACTCCCACTGGGGACTCACAATTCTCCACCAAATTAAATGAGCTTAACAGAGTATTTGTGCTCTGTGCAGAGGGCTCCAAGTGACACTCAGAAACTCAGAAATGCCCACTACAGAGTGTGCTTTCCCTCAGGTTTCCTACCCAGTTCTTCCCTGTACACAAACATTTCACTCAAACCGAGGCTCATCACGCTTTCAGAAGACAGCAACTATTTACATGCACAAATGAGAGAGGCATTAATTAAAACATTGAGTTTTATTTGCATAATTAGTGCCAAAAATATTTTTATGGGTTAATTAGACTTCATGCAAATTGGATTGTGAAGATTTAATTTGGGGTTTGATAACCTGACTATTATAGTTCTGCAGTTGCAAATCTGCTCAGAGCTACATGCTGTTTTAAAGCTTTGTCCCCCCTTTCAAACTGGTTTAGTTTTTACTCCTGGCAGCCTCAAATGATGCATTTTTCTTTTCCCTTTACCAGTCCTGAGGTAGGTTGACCCTGGTTGGATGCCAGGTGACTGCTAAAGCAGTTCCATCTCTCCCCTCCTCAGCTGGACAGGGAGAAAAAAAAATAGAATGAAAGACTCAGGGTTGAGATAAAGACAGGGAGAGGAGATCAGTCACCAGGTGGAAATACATTGACTCTGACAATCAGCCTGTGTGAGCTGCTCATGGCAAGAGGAATTTCTACACATGTCCAATATTTGGGCACAGAAAACAGGAGTTAAAACCTGCTCAGGTTCTCTGTGCCTGAAGGTGTAATGCAAAGCAATAACCCACCCAGCACCCACCAAAGATTTCATGTTGCTCCTCAATGAGCCCAGGTTTGTGGCTAACAATAATCCTGGAGCTGACCAAGCGTTGTTTGGATCTGTGCAGTGGGAAGCTCTCTGCATGGATTAATGTACAGCAGCATCCTGAGAGTTCAGTGTGATACCTGGGAAGAGCTAATTTCCACTGCAAATACACAACTTTCCTGTGTGCCATGGAAGACAACCCTAATTATGGGGACAGCCCTGCTTTTGTGCAGTGCAACAGCCAAGTCCCCAAAAACACAGCAAAGAGGGAGGCAGCAGTGGCAGCCCAGTTCATCCCAGTGCTCCCCACTGAGCTCTGCCTCAGACTGTCACCCAGCAGGCCAAAGGAACCTGCAGTTCTGGAAGAATCCACTCTTTTCCAAAGGGGATTCTCCTGTGTTACACACTGGGAGGTTTGCATTACCCTGTGCAGTGGCTCACTGTGGAAGAATTTACTGCTTGCTCCATGAACCAGCCACAGAGGCTGTGATATGTTCAGAGAAACAAGGTCAAAACTATCAAACCAAAAAAATTAAAGCTCCAGTAAAACCCTTTGAAATTAAGAATATTCATATTGCTGCCAAAACGACACCACCCCCCAGCCCCAATGTAGGTCTCTTGTATTAATTTTTCCTTTGAACTGATGAGTTTTATCACCCGTTATAGATCAGCAGATGGTACCACAGTTAATGTGAGTGTCTCCAGATTTCCAGGCTACAGGTTTAATAGCTGTGAGCAGTGCTAATATGAGCCTCAAGTCTTTCAAGCCCTGAATGGTATCATGGACATAAATGAGTTTAATGTGCCGAGAAGATGAGGTTTCATACCTGTTCCTTGAACTTGGGGCTATCCTCTGACAAATAACTGTAGTGGTCGAGTGCTTGCCACCATTGCCCACCTCTTGTTTCACGTCCCACTGCCGGGGGTCACTTGTCCTTGCACCGAGAATGTTCACACCCTTCTTCACCTTTGCCCTGTTGGAAACAGCAATTGGGAAAGGTTTACAAGCCTCATTCAGGACTGGGATGTTTGGATGCAGCTCAGGCACGGGGATGTCAGCAGAGCAGTTTGAAGGTAAGTATCAGATGTACTCTAACCCAGCAGTAAACAGGAGAGGGAGACCATGAATGCAGAGCTATGGCCACATCACAGTTTTTGGACAGGGCCCTTTTATGTTCTGCCAACAGCAGGCTGGACTTAGGAGTCAAACTGAACCTGTAGGAAAACCTGCACTCAAGGTTCTTTATTCAGGCAGTATTTTTTATTGAAAGAAGCCTGTCCCAACACTCTGGAATGTTTGTCTGTATCAAGTCAAAATTGTACCTCATCACTGCACAGAGGAATGCTCCACTGGAGGCCTTTTAATAACCCAGTTTTATTCCAGATGATATTCTTCTGGATATCAGTGGTTGTTGCTCCTCTGCCTGACAATTTCCTCTTTCCTGCTGATTCCCAAGGAAAGTCCTGTTTGAAATCTCCAGCCTGGAGAGAATACAGCTGTTGATTAAGACAAGACTTTGTAACCCAGAGATGTTCTTACAGGACACAGATTTCTGCCACTCTCAGCTGTTACAGCCTGTGGAAAAGTTACCTGTATTTTTCTAGCGATGCTAATAACATCAGCAACAACTGCGTGGAAGGCTAATTACAGACCACTTGTTAATTAAAGAGCATTTGTACCATGAATTCCCAGCAAAGGTGGTGTTTGGGTGCAGAGTGTTGAACTGCTGATGCTCAGCTCTGTCACGAAGCACCAGGAATGAATATGAGAAGTGAGACAGCCCTGCCCTCCTGAAGAGTAAGGGACAAGAGGATGAGGAGGGAGGAGGATGCCACTGAGGAGTGCCCAGCCCTGGGAGCAGTTTGGCCTCATCCTCAGCTGACTCCAGTGAACACCACAGCTCACCACAGCCTCTCCCAGCAGGGACTGGCTTCACCACAGCACAGAGGCTGAACTTAAAATCACAGCTTTCTAAAATATTCATGCAACACAAAATGTTAGTTACTGAGCAGAAATCACCATCTAGCAAGACGCTGCTATCTTCCTGACATTTATGAGGACTTGGCCCCTAAGTTTCTTTAAAAACCTGTTTTTTGCATCTTCAGCCAATAAAACACTCGAAAGCTGTCGTTAGGAGTGACTGAGAGTACCTGTCTTCTTGCAGTTTTTCAACAAAACACAATTAATTTAAGGTATTCAAGAAGAAAAATTGGAGTTTTTTTCTCAGTATAAAAGCATAAATGATTAATTCTCTCATTTGTAACGTGAAACACCGTGGAGCTTTACAGAATCCTGTCCTGCTCTTGTAAAAATAGCCTGATGAATCTCTCATGCCTTCAGCTGAATTACTCAAGCAAAAGCAGGAAGGCAAAGGAAGAATCAAATTCATTCCTGAAGGTTCATTAAAGCTTTAAGTCCCATTAAGTTCTCCAGTATATTACAGTTCAAATAAATGAACAATAAATAAATGTTTCAGTGTTTATAAGATCTTGCCAATCTTGAAGCTGTGTAAATCCAGCAGTATTTCTACAGCAATCTGTATTTTAGGAGATGTTTGGATGTATTTTAGGACACTGCAATTTAGCAACTGGAGAGAAGTAAAAACTCATCGTTTATACTTTGTTCAGCTGTTCCTTGAGACAGGCTCTGAAATGACAAAACATTGCTCAAAATGAGTGGTGTTTGGATTTTCAGCAGAATTACAGCTCTGTCAGCAGCTGCAAATTGCTCTTTCCACCATGGAGCTCGACACAGTCGATACCTGGGCTCCTGCTAATTAGGATGGGCATTGTGGATGGCCAGGGTTAGTGGTCAGATACACTGCCAGAGGACCACACCACGGCTGCAATGCCATTTTGTTAATTAACTACAGGATGGGGCATTAAGTTGAGTGGTTTTCACATATGCCATTATATAAAACCCATTAAAAAAAAAATTCCATCCCAGGGTAAAGTAGGTTACGTTTAGTGAGAAAAATCAATGTTGTGATTGCACTTAGGACTGGAATTAGGGTATGAACACCCAGAAGATTGAACTTCCGAAATAAATATGCAGAAGCACAATTTGCAACTCTCCCTCTAAAAAGGGCATTGAGTTTTACATAACAAGGTCAATGAATGAATCAGAATTAAGTCAGAAGGAACTGAGCCCCACACAATTCCAAATGCAGTCTGTACACATACGCTACAAATGTTTTCACTCCAATTTTTATTTACTTGGCGTTTGAGTGCTATCAAGGAAAAGTCTATTTAATTACTTACCAAAGATTTGTTGACCTTGTTGGATGTTTGTGATTAAATATTCATTTTTTTTAATCAATAGTGCCAAATTTGTACATAAAAATTTGTAAGTTATAGCACTTCAACCCCAAGACAGAGGACCTGGAGGCCAAATGACTCGACAGTCTCCTGTATTTATCTCACAGTATTTATAAATTTACTGTGTTTACTTAAGGTTGGTGGGTAGGGTGACAATAAATAGAGAGGACAAACAGCTGAAATACTTTGGGTTTCCTCCATGTGGGGCTCCCCACTGCACTTGGGAAGTTCTTTCCCTTTTTGCTTATCCACAAGTAGACCCTCACACAGAGCTCTGTGAGCATCCACCAGCCACACCTTGTCAGCCTGGACTTCACCAGAGCAAAATCCTCCCCTCCAATGTTATTGCCAACAATCTCCTGGGAGTGCCACTGGATCACCCAAAACCAAATATCACAGAATCTAGGGGCAGCAGCTCGCTCCTGTGAGGGTGGTGTGTGTGTGTGTGCTGGAAGTTAAGCACAGCTTTTGTTCTCCTGCTAAAAGCAAAGCTGGAATGGCAGGATGGAACACAGCCCATCGTTGAGAACAGCGCAGAACAGCAGAGGTCAGCTCCAGCCCTCGCTCCCTCCCTCTCAACACATGGCAGCCACAACGCTGGGAGATTTTCTTGCTTCAACTTCTGAGGTTATTAATGCATAGCACAGGAAATCTCTGCCTCAGCTTTGTCTCAAAATAACTGTCTCTCTTTAAATCTCTCAAATGGAGAATTAAAAGATTCTGCTGGCATGCAGAGCAAGCAGCATCTCAAAGACATTACAGAGAGTCTCCAGCAGCTTACCTAGGAATCATGACTTAATTCGTGTTGAGACCAAGTAAAAGCATTTATTTACTCACACTATCACACAGCAAATGTACAATTTCCAAGCAAATATTTCATTTTCAACTCGAAGCTTTCAGTTATACACAAAGATTTCCATTTAGCAGCTCACCTTCCTTACACATCAAATCTAGAAATGATGCTTCTAATTAATGCATTCTGATCAACTGCAGATGAAAATCTAATTCTTCCATCCCACTATCCTCAAATTACAAGAAATGTCAGCAGTATTTAGATATAATACTGTACAGCTATTAAAGACAGCAACCAAAAGGCAATTGAATCAGCAACAGCCAGAGCTGGAGATGGGACTTATGATTTAAGGAGCTCAAATTACAGCTTCCTACTCCAATTGAAGTTTTAATCTTGTGGAACTTCTATGGCCATGGAAGGGTTCTGCTACCTGCAGCGGTGCTAGAGAGGACAGACTGCCCAGCGCTGCCACCAGTTCTTCCCATGCAGGATTGTGCTGATGTGTGCTGATGTCAGAGAGCATCTCCGCTCTCCCTGCAGAGGGATTCCCGCTCGGAAGGCAGGTCCAGGCGGAGCTGCCGTGTCTGATGTGCTGTGCTGGGGACAGGCAGCTGCAGAGGAAGGCTCTGAGCTCCAGGCACGCCGAGCTGGCAGCAGCAGTGGCACAGGGCAGGGGAAGGGCAGGAGTGCGGCTGGAGCAGAGCAGGGATGTGCCCGGCACAGGGACCGCTCCAAGCACACTGTGCTCCAAGGTCTGCCCAGCACCCTGGCCACAGGGCTGCTCCAAGGAACAACCAGCTACATCAACACTCAGCTGCTGTGCTCAGGGAGCCCCAGGGTGTCTGGAACAGCTGCCCAGCCTCGGAGCTGTTTCCTGTTAGGCTGGCCATGGTCCGAGCAGGGCTCCAGCCACAGCTCCGGCTCTGGGCACTGTGCAGAGCTCCCCAGAGGATGCTCCTGCTCCGCAGTAAATCCCGGCTCCTTACCCTGCCAGGCTGCAGTTTCAGCTGAACAAATGCTGACCCCTTTTGGTCAGTCTTCTCCTGAGCCTCGCTGCTTCTCGATACTCTGCCAACCCTCCCTTGCAAGCCCTTGACTTCTCTGGCTGTAAAGGTCGCGCTGTAAGAAATTCCCTCGGTGACTCTCCTGAAGCCCAGGGAAGCTCTCCCGCTGGCTTGCTGCCGGACTGCACGTTACAAGAAGTCTCAAAACTTCATGAGTTCTGCCAGAAAAATTTCAGCTTCTTCCTGCCATGATTTACATTCACTCCTCTCCTCCTTTGCTCCCAGAGTAAATCAGGAGATTAAAGCCAGCTGCAGGAACCCATAAAACCCAGGCAAGAGACTGACCACAGCAATTAAGCAAGATTTGTTTTATTAAGTAAATATGTTTCCTTTCATCTTTCTGTACGAAATGAGTTGCTAGATCTCACTGCAGCTCTGAAGGAACAGGACAAACATCTGCCTGCAAAGCATTACTCATTAAAAGCTGAGAAGCCAGAAGATGACCTGGTTAGCTGTGTCAGCCTTTCATATGTGATCCTTTAATCTGCAAAACACACAGCCAGAGTAAGTGTGATGGAGTAGTTGTGGCTCAGCTTAGGGAATTTGGGGATCAGGTATCAGCTCCAGCTTCCTGCTGGGCTCCACACAGGATCCCTGTCTGATCCAGTCCACTCCAGCAGGCAGATGCCACCAGTGCTCTCTGTGGCCACCTCTTTCCTACAGAAATTTTCATTTACAAGCCACAAACCCATCTAAGCTGGAAAAGAGAGCCCTCCTCAACTGCAGAATTTAGGTACTAAATGGATTAGGTAATAAATTACTGCTAGTAGCAGCATTTCAGATTTGGTCCCCAACTCAGAAGCTGCTCCAAAGGGCCATCTGTGCAAGAATCAGTAAAAGCAAAGACCTTGCTGCTCAGAGCATCCTCTCTCCTTCAGGCATTTGTCTCTCATGGTGTATCCAGAAAAAGCCTTCAGGAAACCACTTTTGTAGAAAGAGAGAAATCAGCCTTTAAAATGTCAAAACAGCTAAACTCTAGGTACGCAGTTCTTGTTCTTCGCTCCTTACAATTTTCCTTTCACTTCCAATAGACCACAATGTTGTTCTATTTGAAATGACTTTGGAAAAAAATAACATGTCAAAACAAAACAAATGGAAATATTTCACTTTGAAAATGAAGTATTAAAACCCTTTAAGGATCTCCAAATCAGAATGCTTAAGCTTCTTGAATATAGGGAGCAGCTGAGGCGGATTTCAGTATTTCTGAAACCTCCTTGGTCTGGCAAATTGGCCTAAATTCAGCTTCCCCAAAACTGTGTATTTTGGTGACTTTCATGTCCATCAAAATCATACAGATTCTCCCCACAGTGAGGAGTCCTGAGAGATAAAATAGCTCAAGGACTGATCTTCTGTGGTGTTTCTTACATAACTGAAACTCCCCGATTTCCTTGGAAAATCGTCTCTCTTCTATTTCAATAGGAATAGGTGCTTCATATCCCTTAGGAAGATTTGGAGAGCTCAGCTCCAAGGCACGAGGTGGATGCTGACAGCTGTATTTTAGACTTTTTTCTTTCCAGAAAAGAAATTCAATGTATTTTGGGATGTTCCAGGGATGGGGTTCTTCGGGTTTTGGGCTGATAGCTGTGGTTAACTCTTTGTTACCATTACCAGTCCTCTTGAAGAGTCAGCTATCCCCTTACTGAGTTTTAGAAGAAAAGCAAAAAGAGGTGCTTTCTGTGAAGTTTGGATAACCCTGCTCAAGGCACAGACAGTCACTGAATCTCAGAAGAACAGATCTCTGACAAAACTGCTTTCTCCAGCCTTAATTTTAATAGCACTAGCTAAGGGATTAGGCAAGGCGGGGGGAGCAATCCAAAAAAATCTTTAAGTAAAAGCAGGATGGAGCTGCACAACACAACACAAATAATCTGGATCTGTCTTCCAAGCTTCAAGGAAACCCAATGTGAGTTTACAACCTGCTAACATCCTGCCTCCAGCAAAGATAAACACTGCACACCCCTGACGTTCCCAGCAGCTGGCACTGAGCTGCTGCTGCCTTCACCTCAACTCCTGCTGCTCCAGAGAAACATCCACTGCAGCCCCTGCTGCCCCAGGGGCTCTCACATCCACTCACACCCACTGCTCAGGGCAGCACCCACACCTGGAGCAGGCTCACAGCTTCAGGCAGCTCCTGCAATGCTGGCACAAGCTCTCCTTGCCCTCTCTGCCTTGGACAATTGCTTTTCTGGGGCCACTTAGGTGGCAAAACCACCGATACTGAGCTCAAATGATCAGAGCAGCAACAAGGCAGGAGAAAGCAAAGTCCCGCACCAAACAGCTCCAGTTCAACACACGCCTTCCTTCCTTCCTCCACTCCCCAACCCACAGCCCCAGGAATTCCTCTGGATGTAGAGGTTGCTGCCAAATCCCACAGTTTTACATGAAGTAACAGGGTACGGGGTTAGATATTTATGGATGTTTAAGCCTCAGCTCCCAGAGCCACTGGCAATGAATCCTCACAGTTATTAAGAAATGAGGAAGAGGCAAAACTGAAAGCAGAAGCATAAGTGTTTTCAAGAGCATGAATCCCTAATTTTCCTCTTCCAACACCTGAGACTGACATCTCAGAGCAGAAAGCCCCATTCCTGGTAGGAAGGATGGAGACCCCCTGGTGATAATCGCTGTCCCAGGATGGCACAGAACCCTCTCCTTCTCGGAATTTACAATGTACACATTAACCAGCAGCTTTGCTGAGTACATTACCACATCTCATTTGAGACAGGGGACTTGGCCAATATGTTTAGCCCTCTTTTCACTATTACCTTTTACTCATGGAATCAGCAAAAAATCTAGTTTCACAGGAAATGCAAGGGAATTACAGAGAAGACCAAGGTCTTGCAGTGCCTGAGAGGTGTTTGCAGCAGTGCTTTAATGCCTCTGTTCTCCTCATCCCAAGCACTTGAGATGCTTGACCTCAGCTGACATGGGCACAGTCTGAGTTTGCAGTTCTCCATTTCCTTCAAGGGTGGATGAGTAGCAAAGCTCTTTTCTAATTTGAAACTCAAACAAACCAATGGGTACGAGTGACAGATCCATCTCAGGAACTCTGCATGGAGTGAAAGAAGTTGATGCATAATCACATCCAGGTAAAATCCCTGGAAAGTCTTTGCTGTGGGATCAGTATCTGGGTGAACACTCATTTATGAATTCATCACATGGGGAGACACAGGAGACCAGGCTGTCTGCTTTGCTGTCACAAAGAGAGCTGGAGTAATCTTTCTCACACCAAAACATGCCTGCTGAGAGAGGCAGGAGAGACAGAGATGGGTGTTGTGTAAATAAAAATCCTACCAGGGTGAATCCAGAGCACAGATTCAGCTGCACATGCTAAATACAAGCTCATGGATCTATTTTATAGGAGGAGAGACACTTTTTAGATAAGTAAATGCTTTGAGATTATATTTCCCTACTACATCCAGTTTCTATTATTACCAAAAAAAATCTCTAAGCTGCATATTTGTGACATTCCCCCAGCTGGCAGAGCAATAGCAGTGCTGAGGAAAATACTTACTGTTTGCAGTGGTTATTAGGATTATTACTTAGACCCCAAGTGACTTTCTGAAGTAATCTTCCCATGCAGTCCCTTTGTGTTTTTAATCCCACCCTCACTCCCCCTCCAGAGGCTGCTCTGAATACAGTTTTGCCATCAGCCATGGAGCTACAAGGGTTGTGTTTTCTTCTTCCCCTCGGGAAATAATTTTGCTGAGATCAGCTGCTGGAAGGAGAAAGGGCCAAATGTCCTTAAAGCAGTGAGGAAGAGAGGAGCTTTCACTCAAGTAGTTGTTCCAAATGCACCCATGCTAGGTTCCTGTCCAAGCAGCTGAAGAGAGCACGGATCACTGGGTGGTTCAGCCCCAGGATGGAGCTCTGTCTCATTTGTAAATTAATCAGTCTGATTTACACTGATTGAAGGGTGGAGGTTTTACCTGCAGCCCACAGGGTTGTGCAGGCTCTGCACCAACCTGTGCCCCAACCCACTCCTGCCTCCCCTCCCTCTGCCTCGAGGGGCTCCTGGAGCAGAGACTGGACAGAGCTAAAGGAATAAAGTGGGGATTTATTAAAAGCCCTTCCAAGGATGCACCTTGGGCAGTGCAGGAGCCTGGCTGTGGCTGCACCCAGGATGGACCCAAGGTGGACAGAAGATGGGCCCTGGGTCAGGAGTTTTTTATAATTTTTGGTCCATTTCCATTTTGGGGTGAATTGTCCAGTTCCAGCTGCAGGTGATGCAGTCCCAGATTGCTCTCCTCAATTCTCTGCTGTTTTTGGGGCTGAAGCTGCAATGGTGCCCTTGGTTCTGGGCTGGAAAAGGATTGTTGTGTGTGCCTGAGCTGTGAGGAGAACTTGCTGACATTCCATATGAAGTTCAGAGTTAGGTACCAGTACAGAATCTGGAAAATATGAAAGCTAAAGCTTAAGGCATCACCTCCCTCTGAAGCACGGAGCAGCACCAACCAGGGGCAACTTTTTGGCACAGCTGAGTGCCCAAACTGTGATGGACAAGGCAGAAAGATAACTCAGATAGCTCAGATAACTGCAGAGCAGGAATTATGGCCACGTGGCTCCTCCACAGCCCTTGGACCACCACTCCCAAACCTGGTTCTTCCTCTGCTCATCACAACCCTCACACTTGCTGATGGTCACTTTATGGCAAGTCAACACAGCTAATCTGGATTTTGTGCCAGAACCAGCACACCTTGTGCTGCAGGAGCGTGGCAGCAACGCTAGAGAGATGGTCTGGGGGGTGGAGCAGACAGAACCGATAGCTTTTATCACAGAATTGAGTCTTAATCTAGGAAATGCTGGCACTGATCTGTGCTACAGCCTCCAAATTGGGCTCTTTCATGCTTTGAGTTTATCCGGCAAAAGCCCAAATCCTCCTGCCCTGAGGCAGTTGCTGGTAGTTTGTGTATTCAGGAACAGATCTGGGATGGGAACTCCTGCAGCTCAGCAGGAGAAAGCAACACAAAAAAACCACGGATGGGATGTGGCTCAGGGAGCTTAACTCCTGCACAGAACTCCTCTCATCCTCCTGCAGCTTTTTCTGGAATTTGTCTTTTTTTTTCCCCTGAAAGTAACTGAGAAGAGAGACAGATAAACTTTTCTAATCATTAATAAATTCTTCAAAAGCTGCTAGGCTTTACCTTTACTAACTACAGCCTATCAAAGAAAGGGCTCTTTCTAGAGAAATGAGCAAGAGAGAAAGGGAAAAAGCTGCAACCAAAATGAGTGCATGACTTGACACTTTTTTAAACAAGGCACTGTTTGCCTTGGGGATTCTGAAAGGATTCTCATGGAGATGGGGCTGCCTTAGGAGCGAGGGGCAGATGTCTGCACGTGGGAAACCACAAGCTTTCTGGACCAGGTTTTAGATGTTTGATTTGCCAGGCCCATTTGGATCATCAATATTATCTCAACAACACTGCTGGACACAACCAAGAGCAGCAGCTCTGGGTTATCATCAGCTATTGCAACAGCACATTTTAAGGACTCTTTTTAAAATTCTTTTTTTGAGTCTGTGCTTGTACTTCAAGAGAATGGAGGACTCTTGAAGCCACAGCGAACAGAGTGAAGTCTTGAGAGGGCAACAAGCTGCTGAGCTCCTTTGACATATTGCAGGAATCAGCAGGACGATTCTGGGATGTATCAAAAGAAAACCAGCTATCAGTGAAAGCCACAGGCAACAGCTTCTTCCTGGATGCAGATATTAAGGTCATGATATACCTAAACCAACATAAAACACCTACAAGATGAACAGATCAAAACATCTGGAACTCTCATTGTGTTCACTGCTTCCCTCTTTGCGAGGATTCCAGAGTCACATTCCCTTTATCATCTCCCGGGGAGTCTCTTCTTTCCCCCTCGATGACTCTCCCCAAAAGTCATTTCAATTCATCCAGCTCCAGCCAGCAACTAACTGCAGGGATGAAAATCATTTTGTTTCAGCTTGATGCAGCAGAAACTCGCTGAAGCTAAATAGCAAATGACAGGGCCCAACACAAGCACCTGATCCAGGGCTGCACAGGCTCCAGCAGCAACAAAGGCCTGGCTCTCTCCAAGTGCTGCAGCAGCTTCTCCCAACACTGCCCGTGGCACAGGGAGAACATTCCCAGGGAAATGCTTTCCCTGAGCACAGGGAGCATCCCCTGCAGCACATCCTCAGCCCTGCCCCAGCTGCAGTTTGTGCCTGCAGCCACAGCCACATCAAGAGGCTGCAGTTTAGGCTGTGGCTGTGCCAGGAGTGCAGCAGAATGCCTCAAAGAGCAGACACCCAACTAAAAGAGCACTAATGGATATGATGATATACAGGATTATATACAGGATTATATATGGGATTATACAGAGGATTACACATCCTTCTGCCACTCCCTCTGAGGTGCTCAGGGCTGCCCAGGCTGCTGCACACTGGTTTGGGCCAAAGACAAACTCGATTTCTGTGCTGCTCTGCCAATACCTGCAGGTACAGGAGAGAAACCCCTGTTCTACCAATACCTGCAGGTAAGGTGAGAAAGCCCAGCTCTACCTGCAGGTACAGGTGAGAAAACCCAGCTTTACCTGCAGGTACAGGTGAGAAAGCCCAGCTTTACCTGCAGGTACAGGTGAGAAAGCCCAGCTTTACCTGCAGGTACAGGTGAGAAAGCCCAGCTTTACCTGCAGGGACAGGTGAGAAAGCCCAGATTTACCTGCAGGTAAGGTGAGAAAGCCCAGCTCTACCTGCAGGTACAGGTGAGAAAGCCCAGCTTTACCTGCAGGTACAGGTGAGAAAGCCCAGCTCTACCTGCAGGTACAGGTGAGAAAGCCCAGCTTTACCTGCAGGTACAGGTGAGAAAGCCCAGCTCTACCTGCAGGTACAGGTGAGAAAGCCCAGCTTTACCTGCAGGTAAGGTGAGAAAGCCCAGATTTACCTGCAGGTAAGGTGAGAAAGCCCAGCTTGGCAGGCTCCTCTCGCCGTGCCTCCAAGGCTGTCGCTGTGAGGGATGCCCAGCACCTGCCCCATGGAGCAGGGAGCTGAAGAGGCTTGCTGGTACAGCACCTGCACACTGAATGTGCCAGCCCATTTAATGCCTTAGCAAAGCTCTCCCTGCCTCCTAAGCCATCCACTTCCTTATTTGAAAGGTCTTAGATAAAACGACCAAGAGTTATGGGGTATGCAACAAGCAAGGATATAGAGAAATGACAAGTACAAAGAGAGGAATATGAATAATATACAGAAGAGGCCATTATTCTATGTATCGAGGGAAAGTGTTTCTGCTCCTTACAAAAGGAAGGATTTATCTTCCCCTGATCAAAGGTGACAAAGCTGGAATGTTAATGCTAGAAAAACACAGGGAGGGCAGGAAGAAGGCTGCCAGCAATTTCACTTTGATTTCATCAGCTGATGGTGCAATTATACATTTATTTTTCCTGAGAGCAGCAGACACTTTCACACTCAGAGTGTTCACACCAGGAGAGACAAATGACTGAGTCTCACAGCTCTTTCTGCAGAATTCCTCACACGTTTCCCTCAAGCAAGACACTGATGTTCTCAATCTCCTGCCCTTTAGGGTTGATACAGCTCATGCTACTGACATTAAGGGGGACAAGACTGGCCATCAGGTACCTCTCCCAGCCACAGCAGTTTCACACAGACATAATTCAGGACCAGCTCTGAGTCTGCTTTGCTGCGCTTGAAAACCAGGTCAGGCCTTTAGTACCTCGAGCTCCCTGAAAATTCCAGCCCCTTTCTGGCGTGGCTCAGCAGGTGTGCATGCCCTGCTCCAGCCACACGAGCTGGGGATGCTGAGCAGCTCTCAGCAGGAGCTCCTGTGTCAGAAACCATCACACAACAGGACAGGAACACGCAGCCATCTCTGCTTCAGTGCTGAATGCAGCCACGGCAGCGTGGGCACATGTTCCTCTCACACAGAGGTGCTAAGGCAGCCCAGAGCTTGGGCTGTGCCATTCCTGTGAGCAGAAACAGCAGCCTCAAGAGAAAAGCTGGGAGCTCTGCTGTGCTGTCACACTAATGCATCACCACAGAGCTTGGACCCCAGAAGGGTTTGTTAGAGGGAGAAGAAACAGAAAAATTCACATCATAAATTGCTGGAAGAGCCCTGATTTTGTTTGGATCAAACTACTCAAGCTCCAGGTATTATCCACTTGCACATGGAGTTGAAAACTTATCCCAGTCCCAGAGACCTGTTGTTTGTGGCTCTGACAGGGAGAGCCAGTGCTGATTTTGAACACAAAGAAGCACTAAATTGAATAAATCCCACCAGCAGAGCTGCACGGGGCAGAGCTGCCCTGAGTTAACATGCAGAGAGTGTGCCAGCCTTGCAATGAGCCCACATCACCTTGGTGTCATCCTGAGCCACCCACAGCACTGTCCCAGAGCACAGCATCATCCCTGACTTCATTTTATGTCATAGGCCACAAGGACATTCTACACCTTATTAGGAAATGTTAAGGCCACCCTTTCAGCATATAAAAAGTAACAAAATGTGTAATTGTGTTCTGGAAAAGCAGCAGTGGAACTGATCTGAAAAGATCTCTCCAAGTGAACGCTGGGTCAAGAGCTTCAGCTGGGGGAGGCGATTTCAGACACCGGCCTGCCCTGAGCAGAGGTGCCCGAGCTCCAGGGCTGCCAGCCCCAATCCAGTTACTGAAGTGTGCTTTCAGCTGCCATCTAATTTAGTCTTTCACTACCAACCCGCTCTCTCAATCCAATTTTACTGATTTTTAAGAACCTTTGCCCTCCTAATCCCATTAGATCAGCAGTTTTAAAAAAAAGATTTTACTGCAGGTGATGCAGAAAATAAACACCACCCCTCCCACGTGCTTTTACTCCTTCTTCCCTCGTCAACATTAGCCCCTAACAACTCTTTAACACCTGGGAATGTATTTGGAAATTTGAAATTTGCTTATTTGGGCCTTTTAGTGGATCCCTCCTCGCTGGAATCTCCCAGCCTCGGTTCGCAAGGGCGGCGTTTGGAGCAGCAGTGACCTGTTTTTTATTTTTTATTGTTTATTTTCACCTCTGCTGTTCACACAGCTGAAGGCCCCAGGATGAAGCCATCTCTCCCAGCGCATGTGGGATCCTCTCGTGGCTCCTGACGTTTGTCCAAAGCTCCTGGTGAAAATCAGGAGCGCGAGCTGAGCAGCGCCGCGGGGAACAGGGGGTTCAGAGGCAATAAATCCATCCCAGCACTGGGGAGACAGGAGATTTACTTTCTAATGATAAGGCAGAGAGCTGAGAACTGGGAGGTTATGAAATCATTGCTGCAGCAGAGAGGGGTTTGAAGGAACAAAATTGTGTTTCTGCGTTCGCATTAAAACTTCTCCGAGTGGAGGGGAAGGGAGGGAGGGAAGAAAAGCAGCGAGATGATGTTTGTATTCCCCTGGCTGAGTACTCAGAGAACATTTCAATTATGAGGATTTGCCCTCTATATACATGCAAAAAGAGGCTCGGTGGCTGCAGTAAATAACACGAACCTCATGGAAACTGGAGTCACCTTGCAGAGGCACACTGAGGCTGATCTGTGCTGTGATTTCTGTACCAAAGCGCTTTCACAGCTGAAAAATAACAGCACCTTTTCATTTGTAATCTCAACTAATTCAGTGTAGGAGCTATTGATGGAAAATGAACTTAGAACCTCACATTTCTTTTTCTTTTTTCCAGGGTAGGGCTGCACTTTAAGTCGCTGGCTTTAATAATGGAATAAGTGCATTTGTCTCTTGCAGGCCTGAAAAATAAAGCACTGAGCAGTAACATATGGAATATGCCTTAGGCAAGAGACTTTCTTCTGGTATTGCTATTTTTCTAATAAAATTGAAATCATGGCATGAGTGCACATGTTTTTGTAAAGTGTTTCACAGGGGGTGGTCTAAAATAGATGCAACCAAAAAACCCAGACTTTTTTTAATTAAAATTGCTAATTTCAACAGTTCAAAACCCAGTGATCTGGGATCTAATCTCATGGGATGGAAGGAAATAAAAAGAACTCCACAAGTTCTCCTCTTTTGAGTTCATCCTTCAAATTCTTGGGGAAATTTCTTCTGTAAATATAAAATAAGGGCTCAAAACATCATTTTATAATGTGAAGTCACTGTCCTCCTGCAATCCCTCAGCTGTGGCAGAGGATGCTCCTCTTAAAACAATAAATGAGACCGAAATTGCCGAGGAAATCGTGTTTATAGCCAACACTGATTTTAAAAATCAAGGCAGGTGCTGCCCTAAAATTCTGCAAACTGCACCGAGCTTGTTTGCAGACAGGATAAAAACTGAGGGAGTGCCAGGCTGGGTTTTGGCTGCTATCACTGCACAGAGGAGCAGACCCAGCCTAAAAACACACATCTCACAGAGCGTGGATGGATTTAAACCTGTACCTCTCAGGCCTTTGAAGCTTTGCTCTGGATTCCCCTCTGCTCCAGGCAGTTTTGTCTGAATTTCTGTCTGAATTTCCCTTCTCCAGGCAGCCCCTCCCTGCCTGCGAGCTGCCTGAGCCTCTCAGCCGTGTCAGGCAGGAGCTTTGGGGCACAGCAGTGATAAGCAGGCAAAGTACAAAAACCACAGAGCAGCCTCAGGCACTGAGATTACCTTTACATTGGAACATCTTTGATGCCAGCTCCTGGACAAGAAATGCACTTGACTTTTGCTCAGTAAAAATTTATGTTTCCTTCCATGCACGTCCCAGTATCAAGCTAAGTCTAAAACTGAACAACCTGGAAAAAAATAAAAGTAAAAGGTCGTGACTTGCAAGAGGGTTTCTCCTCATGGAAACACTCATGTGGTGGGTCTGCCTGGGTAAAATATTGTCCAAACAAACAGCTTCATTTCCATCGGGTCTGTTCTGATTTCAGACTCACGTGTCAACAGCTCCAGAGGAAAGAGGTTTGTTTGTTGTTCTGGTTTGTTCCACACTTACGGAGTGGCTGATTGGAAACCCAGGCAGGGAGAGAGAGCTGGGAGCCTCTGAAATGCTCTGCAACAGGAATGCTCTGCAGCAAACAGCCTGATCCAACATCAAACCACTGAGACCTGCAGAACACATTGCTGTCTCTTAAATTACCTCTTCTCTTACCATTTTTTGCCTTTTTTTTTCCCATTGGCTGTAATAAAATTCAGAAAAGTGATACCCTCCCCCTTTTCTACTGCTGCTATCAGATTCCTCAAGAAACATCCAACATGGAACCTATCTGCTGATTCCCACCTGGAGCTTGAGTTTATACCATTTGTGCATGTGGGAAATGGGGCACCTTCTGCAGAACCATTTGTATCAGCAAACACGTGAACTTCAAAATATGGAAAAATTCTACCCCGTGAGTGTTTTGACAGCAAAAGCTGTTTTGCATCAGCTCCAGATTCCAGGGGTGCAGAGCACTGTCTGAAAGGACTCGTGCACACCCTCTGAATGGGAAGCAGAAATCCAATTAAATAAATGGAGAAGGCAATGAGTGACAAAATTTAACAAGCCAAGGTACGATTAATGTCCTGTTCCCTTCCAGGATCTGGGTAATGAATCAGATTTTACACCTCGAGCTTCCAACAACGTCTGCAGAGATAAACGAATGGAATGTCCATTGCCCTGGCCTAAGATTGACATATTCTCATCAAATGCTTTGTGATTGTATAAATAGCGTGGAACAAGGGAAAATCAGGAGCACACAGCACGTAGAAAACCTCCACAGACACCTCATTTTTCTCTATTCAGCAGGAAGCAGCAATGCAAGCAGAGCTGGAGGGTGTATTAAGAGGCATTTGTGCATTTCAGCATTCCTGTCTTACCTGAAGGTGCTTGATAAATCCAATGCATATAAATAAAAAAGAGAGGGGTTGCAGTGCAGGCAATTCCTGCTGCTGACTTCTCATTGCTAAGGTTCTAATTCAAACATCACCCATATGAATATTATTTCTAGATGATTATCGAAGTGTAGCCCTTGCAGGCAGGAAAAGCATCGTTGTTAATGAGCCAAGGTGTGCTGGCACTGCTCTGTAGAGGGCAGGGAGCTCAGAAAGGTTGGCTTACCCAAGGTCACAGACTCTAAACTGCAAATAAAGGATCATTACACCTGATTTCCTCTCCTCTGCTGTGGTGGACACCATGAAATCCAGTGTGAATCCAGTGTTACCAAGGGACTGCTCTGTACATTTGAGCTGGAGTCTCTCCACTGACAGCAGGAAGGATCTCCCCAAGGAGGAGCCTCCCCAAGCAAAGATCAAACAACAAGTAAATGGCAGAGTTTAAGCAGCACCAGTTCAGCCATGAAATGCCTGTGTGAGCTACTATTGATTAAAGTTTCCTTCATCACACTCCACAGCCATGGAGGCAGATGAAGAATTCCAGGGCAGAGGCACTTCCCAGACCGACTGTGCAACCCCAGACATAAACAAAGAGTGAAAGCTGAGCTTTCTGATAGCTTTATCTGTCCACAATATTCACCTGTTGGTTTTGGTTGCAACTGATACTGACACAGTAATTTGCACTCTTATTCTACAAGTTGTTCAATTTAGGAAGCTGACAGTCCTTCCTGATGTCTGTGGCACCTTTTATAAGAATGCTTTTAGTGTGTCAACATCAGATATTTTGTGAATATGGTTGGGTGATGCAGCATTTCTAAAAAAGCTTTAGAAATCAGGCATTTTCCCAGTCTGTTCCAGGATGGGGTAAGCTCAATGAATGGCAGAGCTCTGCAGTAAAATAAACCCAGCCTGTTTTGTTCCTGATGTGACTTTAACTCACCTACAGCAAAATTCACTCCCTTGCACACCCCCAGGCTGAAGCCTATTCACCTTTTTAATCTTCAAAATAGGATTAGAGGATTTAAGAAGCACAGAAGCTTTGCGTTTTCCATATAATTTCTTAACGAATTTTTTGCATTAATGGGAGCAAGCACTGCAGCCAAGCAGTCAAGTTTCTCAACAGGGCTGTGTCAAGGCTTTGGAGAAGACAATTCCAAGCACAGAGAATGAACAACCTCCCCAGTGTTGAGCAGCAAAATATTGATTGCTTTAGTGATGACACAGAGTTGGAAGTCAGATACACAGAAGTGAAAAATAAGAAATTATTTTTTCTACCTTTTCTTTATTATAAGGATTTCTTAGCGTGATGTTTTGGAGTTGATACTCAAAGCCAGTCTTGAATGGCTTAGTACACACTATTCTTTAAACAGGTCTGACTTAGAAGCTGTTCTTGACATTCTCAACAACACAGGGGAAGGTTTTTAAGACAGCAAAATGAACAGCCTACATTAATTAGCAGCTATTTATTCTTTTTAATAAGCAAACACGTAAGAATGAAAACTGGAAGTCACCTCATCATCCCAAACCATCTTAATCTCAGACACCCTGCATCACAAAAGTTTACAAACTCTTTCTTGGCACCTCCTGCAGGCCTGTAGGCAGGCTTTTATCTGAGGATCTGAACACCGTGTAGGAGCATTAGCTAATTAGATTTCTTGCAACTCCTCTAATATCAGAAGCACTGAGAAGAGAGATAAAGGCAGGATTAAACCACAGAGCCAGGTCTCTGAGACACCCACGTACCCAGCGAGCTCCAGCATGAGCTCCCCTGTGCATCAGCTGCAGCACTGCGGCCCTTGCAGCTCTCACAGAGGGTTTGATGGTGTTATTTATGTTATCTACGTTATGTATGCCATGCCCAGAGGCTCCAGTCACAATCAAAGCACCGGAGAAACCGGCACATCCAGGAGCCACATCCCAAAGATCGGTGCTGTAGCATGCCCAGAGAGAAACTGCTTTGTCTCACCTGCCCAGGTGTGCAGAGAGGGAACTCCTCGTTCCTGTGTCCTCCCCTGTGAGCAGTGAAATGTCCACAGTGCCTTGGGCTTGCCACACACACACAGATCAGCCCCGGGAGCAGTGTGCCTCCGCAGGAAAGGAAAGCTGGAAGTGCTGCACAGCAGTCCCAGACACAACCAGGGGGGATTGTCGGGGTGTCAGGCAGGGCCAGGGGCTGGACTGGATCATCCCTGGGGGTCCCTTCAACTCAGGCCATTCTGTGAGTTTATGAGTCCCACCACTGACACAATTAAATCCCCTCTCAATGGCTCCTTCGTGCTCAGATGGGAGCAGAAAGGCAAAGCAAGGCACATGGAAACCTGTAAGAACAGCAGCTTTCCACTGCTGACTACCAGAGATGAATCCTACAACTAGCCCCCGAGTGCAATCACAGCTTATTGTCATTATTTTGCATTTTTAAGACGTTCAGAAATGCTCAGGAATTAAAATGTGAGTGCAGCCTGGTGTCATTAATCTGCAGCTCACTGAAGATGAGACTTCAGAGCAGCAGCAGTGAAGGGAAGGCACAGCTCGGGATGGAACCGCCCCAGTTCTCCTCTCTAACCACTGCAGCTTTGAGGAGCAAAAAGAATAAATGCAAAATGAGCATAAGGAGGTCTAGGCTGGAAAGCAGACATATGCCTGGCTCTCATTAGAGTTCCTGGGAGATGTAAGCAAGCATCTGTCAGGAGAACCAGACCCTGTGAAAAAGTAGAGATATAAAATCCCAGATCGCTTCAGAGAGGCAATAAAAACAGTATGGGAAATTTATAACAATCCGGCGTAATTGTTCAAAGGTAACTGCTTCAAGGACTCTTAGGAGGCTTGTAAAGGCTTTTTGACTGATAAAAAAAGGAGCAGCGTTTTTAAGATGGGATAATTTAAAGCACAGGTCAGCACAGCTCTGCAGGCAGAGGGGACAGTGATGAGCGTGTGATTGCTGACCTTCCACTGGAAACCTAAAGGGAAACCAGCCTGCCTAATGAGATGTTATTTATTTTTGCACAAGGCATTTTCAAACTGAAAAACCATTCAGTGCCTTTAAAACTCCATAGTTAAACACCCAGAAGTAAATTTGCAGGTCCCAACACCGGGAGCTTTGAGTGCAAGGAGAAGCCAGCTGGCTCCATCGATGACATTTCCAGAGCTTTATGCAGGAAAGGTTCAGCATCTCCCTGATCTGAAATTCCTGCAAGGAAAGCAGGGTTTGGCATGTTTACAGTTCAAGGATGCTCATCTTTGATCACCCAGCTGAGGGAAGACACACTCTGATAGCTGGACTGTCAACAACAGGTGTGCTGTTACAGCTGAAAAGAATATATTCCATTTCTAATCAGCAGTTCCTACAATGATACGTAACAAAAATTTAGAAATAAGAACTTTTTGCAGAGTTCAGCCCATTCTGAATTCTGCTGTATTCTTGGGAAATGTATCGTCACCAGAGAAGCAGTTTTATGGGTCTATTTTATAGGTTATATATAAAATAATTCCTGGCTTCTGGAGATTTAAATTTAAGATGTTATTTTTCCCTTGAAAGTATTAATTTTCTTCTGAATAATTTCCTAGGCTATTCAATTGCTTCCAAATTTTGCTCTGTTATTAAAAATACATCATTTAACCTAATTTTTGCTTTAATCACAACAGAATCAGGCCAGGTGTCTATGCCTTTGTTTGATAAATGTATTGCTCCCAAATGAGAATATAAACATTAGCAGAAACCAACAAAACAACTGTTTATATTGAAAAAGAAGTAGTAAATATTGTGGGGTAAAATATCCATTCCTGGGAATGAACACTAATCCTGAAGGAATAAACCATGCAAGGGGTCTTTTCCAGCATGTTTATTTACAATAATAGAGTTGTCATGTTTATTTGTTTGTACCTCCTTTGAATTTCCTGAAATCACTGCTGGAAAATGCTAAAGGCAAAAAGGTAATTCCAATCACCCAAGCTTGTCATCAATGACTCCAAGAAATGGAGCACACCTGTAAATTACAGAGATTAACTCAAATTCCAGCCACCAAGAGTGGCACAAACTCCAATTTTCCTCTTTGGCCAAGGCACAAACGAGGGGGAATCAAGAGGATCCCGCTCTGCAGAACAGCCAGGGCTTTGCAGGGACACAAAAGCCTTTCATTTTCCTGCTGCAAAGGGAGGAGATTTTTATGTGCTGGAAAAGTTGGGTTTTAGACAGAACTACTTAAAGGTAGAAACACACAATGCCAGGGAGAAGACACTGAGATCATTAAATCTTTATGGGTACTTTAAATCCTATTGACAAGAAGTGACAGAGATTAAAAGAAAGGATGGAAATGTGGCAGCCAACAGCCATTGCATCACAGATGGAAAGCAGGAAAGGGTCAGAATTATTTGCAAAATCCCTGGTCATCCCTGGTCTGACTTAACTTGCTGATCTTCTTCCTACATTAATTGGCAAAAGAAAAGATGATGCATTAAGATAGACAGTCCTTAAGTGATCCATATTTTATTCCAGTTAGCTTTATGCTCTCTAATTGATTTTGTACATCCATACTCACATTCCCCTTTAACCTTCTCCAGGTCCCCTTTCTAATTAATTCCCATTCTTTCCCCAGCAGCACAGAACAAGACAAGGTCAGGGACCCTCATCCTGTCCCCTCCTCACAGCGGGGTCACACTGAACTCAGAGCAGGCTGCTCGGGGCTGCTGGGTTTGGAAATCCTTCAAGGACATCAATTCTACAACTTGTCTGGGCTTCCCCTTCCATCTTTCCTCTTCTCCAGGCCACACAAGCCAGGGCTGCCCCATTTTCCCCACAGGGACTGTTGCACAGTTTGAAAAGAACTTTCTGAACTCTCCAGCAACAGCCACTCCTTCTCACCTCTGCCAGTTATTTAATTCCTGCAGTGAGTATGAAGACACAGCACTGCAGGTGGATCAGGAGAACCCAGTGACACCACTGTGAGGAAATCCTGATGCTCTGACACATGCAGAACACAGCTGCATTTGCATTTGATACCTGCTGGTTCCAAAGACATGAAAACCTCCAGAAGCAGCATTGTAGAGAAATAAATTCCTTGCCTGCATCCAAGACATCTGATCATGGACTGTGTTTGAAAAGTCGGTGCTAAGGTTGAGATCAGCTTTTTGACTCTCTAGATGAATCACTGTGGTGTCCGTTTCTGAAATGAAATCAACCAGTAGCACCTCAGTGCTGTCTCCCAGACATGAACTGAAATATTTGAGTATCCCTGGGAAGGCAATTTTTCCTTGACTCAACATTTGGCCATGTAACCTTGAAATGCTAGATGTTGTAAATATGATATAGTGCTGCTATAAAACTGGGGGAAAGCATCTGAAACTCAAAATGAGAAGGCAGTGGGAGGAGGATTTCCCCCCACCTGATTGCTGTATCATTCTGATACTTAAAAATGAAATCCCAAAGCCTGATCTTGTGCTACAGAAGCATTCATTTGTCCCTTTTGGAAGCTGCCTGGGTTGATATATAATGCTATTCTCCCAGTCACAGCACATTTCACATCCCCTTTGCCTGGATGTGAGAGCTTAAATGGAAAC
Organism: Pseudopodoces humilis; assembly: GCF_049639895.1. Classification (NCBI taxonomy): domain Eukaryota; kingdom Metazoa; phylum Chordata; class Aves; order Passeriformes; family Paridae; genus Pseudopodoces; species Pseudopodoces humilis. The sequence goes on from NC_142219.1 coordinate 1,074,379, forward strand.
TGGCTGCGATCAGTGGCCATCCAACAGGTTGTGGGAGCCTTTGGGGGAACAGAGGTGTTTTACAAAGCACATGGACACATCTGAAACAAGCAGAAATTCATCAGTTTGGGATTGTTCTTTGACATTTGGTATCACCAGGGTGTTGTAGCACAATCAATACCCCCAGTGCTGATGCTGCTCACAGTTCCCTGGCAGAACTGAGAAACTGGAGCAGCTCCTGCACAAAGCCTTCCTCCCCTTGCTGAGGGCTCGGTGCTGGAACAAGGTGAGTGTGAAATCAGGAACAGCCAGTGCTGCTGGGCTTGCTGAACTCCTGACAGTCCAAGTCTTGGAGGCAGAAATGGCCACAGTTCTGTAAATGCAGGGTGTTCATCTTCTATGCCTTTACAGAGTATCTTCAAAAGAAATCTTGGTTAGGATGTTTTCCCTTAAAGGCTGCACAAAATCCTTAAAGTAAGTCCTCAAAAGTATCTAGTCAATCATCCTGCATTCCCCTGACTAAATATAAGCATTACATCCATGAAGTGAGCTTGGTTTCATGTAACAGAAACAGATTTTCATGGGTTTTTTGTTTTTTAACATTAGAGTTAGTGATGAAGGAGTTTGTACTGAGCTATTAATTACTACACCTGATGTCCTCAGAGTGTCAGAATTCCCAGGGTAATGTCCTTCATACATATAAAATTCCATCTTCCCAACAGCATTTTCTAATGAACTACCAGATTTTTTGCTGGTCAGTGAACATACAGACACCCAAACAAATTCTGATTTAACTGGACCAATCCTGGGCAGCTCCTGATCTGATTCTGGAGATTGTGATTCCCTTTTACCTGTTGAGCACATTCACACTCCCTGTTGGGAATTGCTTCAAGGAGACTCAAACCACCACGCCAGGGAGCGGCTGTGCTGTCACCTCAGTTCCAGCCTCCAGCCCCTGGGATCACAGAGGAACAGCAGCTGCTTTAGGAATTATCAGCCCCAGGTGTTCCTGTCCCCTCCTGCAGGATCTGGAGGAAATCCCAGTGACCAGGTGCTCCTTAATCAATCCCAGGACTACGAGTCTCTTCTCAAACTGAACCCACTGCTGAACAACATCAAAAGCCATTAAATGACCTTTGGATAATACCTCGGTTAAGTTGAGAGAATTGAAGAAAAATGGGTGTAATTGAAGCACCTCTTTGGATGCTACTAAAAAGCTAAATTTGTTTGGCAATTGGGGCAGCAGCTGGAGAGGCCACTGGAGAGACACATTCTTCTGCAGCACAGTGATGGGTGAGGAGCCATTCTCCTGCCTGAGCATAAAAATAAGCAGAGCACAGGGAATACCAGGAAAAGGAGGAATGCAATATACCCCTCACCTCCTCAGGAGTGCAGGAAACCTCCTGGAAAAAACTTTCAATAAAAACCATGAATTATTCTCAATGGTGCTTTATTTGCAGCTGTAGCAGCTGCTCCTCAGGGCCACAAGTGCTGCTTAGACAAAACCTTAGGAGGAGATTTTGTCATTTCTGTATTAAGCCAGAAGATGATGGACAGCATTGCTGAGTCACAGTGATCAGTATTTTGCAGCATCTTGTGTCTCCCTCAATACACAGCAAACGCTGTATAAATACACCAGAATACCAATGGGAATTTTAAAAATCCATTTCTAAACCTTGCTGCTGTTGGGCAGACAGTGTTTTAACATGGAAAATACCTGCAGTCCACAGAAAACCCAAACACACATTGTTAAAGAAATTATCCTCCAAACGATGTCATGATTTTGGGGGGTCTGAATGGGAATCAGATGCAGATAAAGTACAACTGCAGAAGTGAAATAAGTACTACACACTGCCCTGGGAGGAGAATTTGCTGTTTCAAATGTCAACAGAATTGCCAAGGTTTCCTCCTACTGAGGAAACCCAAAGATTCAGAACCACACAGCCTTAATGAGATTCAAATGCTCTTGAATTTTCTTAATATAATGTATTTATTCTCCTGCTCAATCGCCAAGGGCTGCCTCCTGCTTCCCTCCCTGCTCTGCTATCACAAACAGCCAAATGCTGGAAGCAGAGGGAGGAAACCAACACAGAAACCTGCCCTGAGTTTTTACAAAATGGTTTTATAGCCAGAGAGATCCAAACCCAACTTTAAAAGAGTCCTCGGGGAGCAATGCAGACAATCTGGATTTGTACAACTGCACTTTCAGTTAACCTCATTAATACAGAATTATCTTGGTGAAAACACAAGAGGCTGATTCAGAAATCTATGGAATTTCAGAGAAGAAAATCCATTCTGTTTCCAACTAAAGATTCACTCCACAGAGAGCAAAGACAAATGCAGATGAAGCACGAGAAGAAAGAAAAGAAAAAAAAAGAGGAAACTTTCAACTACCCTCCCTCAAAGGCAGGAACACGACTCACTTTTATTGTCAAAACTCCTTTGCTTTCTAAGCTTCTTCCACTTCTCCCAGTTTTCAGTTCTGCTCTTGCTCGTCACCCAGCAGCACACCTGGCTCTCTTACAAATTACACCCATTTCAGGATTCTCTGGCACAGCAGAACCACTGCAGACTGTTTATTGCACAAAACCAGGATAATTCTCAGCTTCCAAATAAACTGCTATTATATAAATATATCATAAACTTTGCTACAATAAGCAGAATTTTCAAAATGCATTGCAACAGGAGAGGTCACATGATTGGTTTATTCCAAAATGTTCTCTTTATTCAAATCTCCTTCATTTTTTTTTCATCCTTTTCCTTTTATACCGATCCAGAAGCACAGACATGTGTCAGGCATAAAATGAGAGGACTTTTCCCTGCAGCACAAGAACTGCCTGACTGAAGATGAGCTGGTTAATTGTACAACAGAGTCTTGAACCAGACAGAGCCAAGAGTCAACACCCAGACACCTCCAAAGAAAGGGAAGATAATCAAAGCAACCTGGGGGTCACTCCCAGAGCAAGACAAGCCATTTATTACAACACCAGCTTGCTTAAGTTTGCTTGTTGGGAAATCAAAGCTTGTTGGAGTCACAGGCTGCTCAAAAAAGGAGCAGGGAAATCCTTTCTACAATACTCTGGCCCTTGACTAGGTGTCCTCACAAGCTGTGGATTTTGTGCTGCCCATTCAAGAGGTGAGGAGCAGACAGCTTAGTGGGAAATGCTTCAGCAAACAGAATGGCCAGTGAGTCAGAGCATAGGGGGCAGCAGGAAAAGCAATATGAATTTAAGAAAGGCTCTTTTACTGCCACAGTGTCAAATCCAGGAGCAGCAAATGCAATCTCTAATCCTTGGCCTAATTCCAAAGGTTACCCAGAAGAGTGATTTGATAGGGCCCTCATCAGCAGTCATCAACACATCCAGCCTCACCAAACAGCTGAGTGCTGTCACATCCACAGACACCACACCGAATAAAGGGGCTGGAGACTCGTGTGGCAGCACACAGAATTCAGGTCCCAGGTTCCAGGCAGGTGATTCCCACCCCTCCCCTCTGAGCACAGAGGAGAGAGCAGTGGGATTTACAGCCCTGCACAGGGCAGGGAGCTCTGCCTGTGCTGGCCATCCCCTGGCAGTGCACAACAAACAGAGGGATTGCAGCCCCAGCCCTGCTGCTGCCTATTTCCCACAGGAGGCAGCTGCAGCTCAAATTTCACAGATTTAATCCAACTACATCTGTTTGTAGCTTTTGATCAGTTCTAGTGGACAGAATTCCAATGTGGAAAGCAACAAACCTGCTGTATTTTTAAGGTTTTTGCTTCTTTATCAGTGGATTTAGAATTTGGCCTGAACTTCTGGCTTTCAAAGGAGAGGTCCCAGCTGAGAGGAGCTGAGGTCCCTTCCAAACCCCAACCATTCTGTGATTCTGTGATTTAATCTCTGGAGTTGTGCTCCAGTGCTGAGATCCATAAATAGGCTGAAGTGACTGTGTGTGCTGCTCCATCCAGCCCTTGAATAGGAATTGTTAATGCTGCATCCTAAACCAAAGCGAAACTGCTTAACCTCTGATTTTATACCTGACCTTCCAAGCTGATAAAAGCGTATTTTTCCCCTTGAAAAGGAATAAAGCCATTAGGGAGCCAGGAAATGCTTTATCTCCATCTCAGGACTCTCTCCCAAAAGCCTGCATTACATTTTTCCTTCTCCTTTGTGCCAGTTTGGCAGTGTGATTATGGGATGGTGTCACTGGCTCAAGTGTGGCCACAACACAAAACAGCAGAGACTTGTCCTGCCTTCCAAAAGAAGCAAATCCACGTGTAAGGTAAAGAAATGGCATCGACCTGAAGACTTTAAAGAGAAACTCTGTAGAGATTTGGCCATCATAACGGTGTTGAAATAACAACAGCTGGATTGCTTTCATGCATAAGGATCAGGAAAGTTCACTTGCAGACTGTTTGCATGGTGCCACCGTCACCCACAAATACACAGAGGTATTTGTATTTATAATATATTTTATATTATATTTATAATGCATTTGTATATTACAACACACTGCTGGCCTCAGGGCTAAATTCCAGCTGCACTTCAGCCCTGGAGAGGTGTCCTCACCCTCACTCTGCCTCCACGCCCAACACGGAATGAGCAGAGCTGCCTGAGTCTCATGGAGATTTTGGGAATCCTGTCTCTCTCCCCCAAGGCTGGTTGGTTTCCCCTGCACTTGGAAGCTCTTTGCAACAAGAAGTGACTTGGAAAAAGCCTCAGCACTTACAGGGTGGGATCAGCAGGAACACAACTGCAGAAACGCTGCTTGCCCCAGGAGGATACTGCAAATCACGAAAAGAACTCCCAGCGTTTTTAAAGGATATTAAAAAGTAAAAGCTCAGAAACAGAACTTGGTGAGTAATTGATTTGGGGGATTGCTGGTCAGACTAAACCACTAACAGAGGTAAAATTATTACTGTCAACATAAAATGGTTTTGGGGGTTGCTGTTTACTAGAAGGCAGGAAAAAATGTTACTGGATGAAACGATTTTTTTTTTTCATAAATTGAAAGGCTCTGTTTCATTTTCAGGTTGTTCAGCTCTTTCTTAAATTAAAATTTGACATATTAATTTCTTTGGCTGCCTCAAAGTGGTACTCTTCACTGAACACATCATTTTGCCAAGAATTTCAGCCAAACTCAGCTCCTAATAATCCCCAGCTATAAACACCACAACAATGGAGTTTTTTCCTTTAGTGGGAAGAGGGAGCCATATAACATTTCATGGAAATAGGGCTGGAGGAAAGAGCAGAACTGTTTCTAGAACTGCAGCTACAGAAAGGATTTTGAGAAGATAAAAGATCTGAGGTAGCAGTGACAATAGGACATTAAAACATTACCTCTGAAAAGGAGCAGGAGTTTTTAATCCACTGTAGACTCTGAGGGTTTAGATTGCACTTCACCTAAAAATCAGCCTCTATCACAAGAATTGGACATTTTTAAATGCTTAGAGGAAAAACCTCTCTCTCCTGATGCTCTCTACTTCCATCATACATCATTTATCTATTCAAATGGCCCACCCATCTCTTGTTATATTCATGAAAATTATAAAGCAGAGAGAGTTCAGACTTTTTTTAAATTTTCTGTTCTCATTTATAACTCCAGCTTCCATTTTTTTTTTTTTTGCTTCTGTAGTAGACCATGAACTGTCCTAGCAGTGGTATTGCAAAATGATAAATACTTGAAGCTGGCATTATGTATCAGCCTTTGTTACAAACAGAGTTTTCTGTGATTGTGCAATCCAGTGCTTGCAACCGAGCAGGCACAGCCATTTGTTCAGTTCAAAGATGTTAATAGAATATTCATACCTCATATCTTTTATGTTGATGGAGTATGAACTAATCAAATTTTCATATTATCTGTGCTCTATGAAACAAAACTAGTCTTTAGACACATTAATTTCTAGCTGAGACTTTGCCAGTCTGAAAACATCAGATTCACAAGCCAAACACTTTGGTTGCTAGGATGTTGCCATAAAATGAAGTTCTGATTGTGTTTTCAGCCACGTTAGGAATTGTACACATATATTATACAGCAGATGAAGCTTTTCTGCTGGATTCAAAAGTTACACACGATCCTGCTCTGTCCTTCTAAAAGGCAGCATTTCTTTCATCTCACTGTTTACACCCCTTGCAGATGGGATTTCTGCTTTGATGATTGAATTATTTTTGTTTATATTTTGACGACATGACTAATCATAGACTGACTGTTGTAGGCTGAATGTTGGCAAAATTCAGCTCAAAATTTTCTTTTGCTGGCCTATAATTAGCAGCACTGGTGGTAACGTGCAGGTTGGTCTCCCACATCTGTCATTTCTGCTGTGAATTTCCACTTGCTTCTCTTCTGTGGGTTTTTGCAATGACATTACAGAGCACATTCCTACTTTAAAAATTTTAAGAAGAGCTTTTCAAATGACTTCTGGGCAAAGTGAGAATTAGTTCCAGGCAGAGGAACACAGCACTGACCATTTGGGGCATGGTACAAAATTCTATTGCTCACAGAAGGAAAGTAATTTTCTCAATGAGTGAGAAAAAGGCCTGACTTACTTTTCTACCTTCATCACCCTGGTAAAGATACAGAAGCAGGTTTGAGTTCTGAGCTCACAGAGCCTTTTACTGCTGTTCCAGTAGCAATTTGCAAGATGTACAACTCCTTCCCTTACATCACCTTTTGTTGAGCTCACAACTCACACCAAGACCTACCCAGATTTTTAAAGGTACTGCAACAGCTAAACACCCAGATGATGCTCAGCAAAGATCCAGGTCTGAGAAGATGTGGACACTCATTCTGTGTTGGATACCTGAGAGCCTCTCTCAGGCACCTCAAAGTGATCTTCTGAAACACTCATCCATGGCATTGAAGGAACCTGCACCTAACAACCCTGCACAGAGAATGACTGATGGGACTAATTTGTTGGTAGGGAAGGGTAAGAAGAGGAAAAATTGTTTAAATAATGGAAAAATAAATGTTACATATATAAATATATATAAAGTGTGAAATGGTTTATGACCCAAAAAGACTGAAAAAGTATCTACAAAATGCAACATGAGAAACAGAGATGAGGGAAAGATGCTCTGGTTCTAGATTCCCTTTAAGCATGTCTGATTTTAAAAAGGAGATAAATGGGCCTGAAGCATCCTCTGAGAGCTGCTCTGGGTCTGCTCTGCAGTTCCAGAGGTCAGGGAGGGCCCTGGTTGCCTCTGGCCCTGCAAGGTCACACTAAAATCCACAAGTGTCCCCTCTTTCTGTGCTATTCCCAGCACAGACGTGTCAGGATGCTTTTACCCCTTGGGAAGAGAAGCAGGAAGGGGCCAGCAATGGGGTTTGATGTGGTTCCCCCTGTGAGTGACACAGTTATTTGTTTCTGTTCCTGTGAAAAGCACGGCGCAGGGGAGCCGTGCGTGTGTGCGGCCAATTAAGATGTCAATAAAAGTAAACACATTTAAAGAGGTCGTGGCCGTGCGTTATGCAATGAGAGAAAAAAAAAAAGGTTTATATTTGTATCATGCTAATTAAATTGACGTGGTTATTGCAAATCATTTTGTTTCACCTGAAGCTGTAATTAAGTAACACCACTTAATGAGAAGGAGCCAGTGCTGATTGAACACGCTTCCATAGTGAAGCTGCCCCGACAATGAAGGATGCTCCTGTTTACATCTCCCATCGTTTCCCATTCCAAATGCCAATGTCTTTCCAGTGAGGTAAGCACCGTTTTTAAAAATAAACAATCATTTGTAATTTTGGGCAGCCTTTAACCCAGCTTTTCACTAGCTGTGCTGCATGAGAACAAAAATAAATACCTTAAGTACCCTACAGCATTATTTCTCCTAAAGACAGATTTTTAGAAGTAAAAAATTGAAGCAATCAATATGAAAATTGAAGTTTTAATTGGCTTTCTAGTAGGATTTATTTAATCTGGATATACTGGGTTAAGTTCCATTCTCTCCCGTGGTGATTTTAGCAGGATCATTCCACGTTCAGAGCAGATTTGTGCAGCGGTTTGGCTGCAGAACTTCTAAAAGAAGTTGGGATAATGAGAAACTCCAAACTATTTGTGTGAAGAGCTTATATAATGTACAGAGAGGAGACAGGGAGGTACTGACACAGCTCGGTGCCACTTTTTATTTGAGCTGCAGCTGCTCACCTGAGCTCACAACACACCCTGAGCTCACGGGAAGGTGCAGCAGCAGCTCCTGCTGCTCCCTCCTGGGACTGGGACTGGATCCTGGGACCCAGGGGTGGCACCTGGGAGTGGCCCCTGGGACTGGGAGTGGCACCTGGGACTGGATCCTGGGACCTGGGAGTGGATCCTAGGACTGGGAGTGGCACCTGGGAGCGGATCCTGGAACCCAGGGGTGGCACCTGGGACTGGGAGTGGCCCCTGGGAGCAGGAGGGATGGCAGGGAGACAAGGCAGGAATCAGGCTCTGAGGACAGTGCCAGCAGCAGCCACACCAACCATATGTCCTTAATCTGCACAGCCGAACTTGGCAGAGCTCTTTTATTCCGGTTCATTTTGTGGGCTCTGCAGATCCCATAAATATTTTCCTACCCAGAGAAGCCTCGCCACATTAATTATGATGGGATTGCTTGGCTAGGCACACAGGAGCACTGCCAGGATCTCCGAATCTGGCATCTCAGTGCTTGATACTGAGAACAACTCAAATACGAGGTGGAACTTTAATGCCTGCTGGATCTTTCAAGTGCATCATCAAATCTGGATCTCCAATTTTTTATTTTTTATTTTTTAAATGCTTTCAAACTTGAAAGTGAATTCAGTGCTTTTAGAAAAGCAGGATAAATAGAAATGCTCTGAGCCAGGAACACTGTTGGCAGGGTCTGTGAAAACTCTTTCACCCATTTCTGTGAGAAAGATACTATTTTTATCCTGGGCTGTCCTTAAAAAAGACCATCCTTCAGGTTTACTGTGAAACACAGTCAGAACAAGACTGGGAAAGAAGTCTGACAGATTTGAAATTATTATGGAAATCGTATTTCCTAAGCAAAATCTAGGTACATCTGGAGAGAAGTCAGACTGCTAGAAAAGGCTCATTAGAATGTTTTACCCTCTTTATCATCACTCCTAGAGGTAGCTCAGAATCTCTTAATATCTCTCTGTTAGCAGGAATGAATTTTCTTAAATCTGCCCTCAGCTCAAAGGCCAGAACCCAATTCTGACAACATGAAATTTTATTATTGTTATGATATCAAAATGTAGCTGAAGTGAATGAAGATGAGACCCAACTCTGAGCAGCCCAAAGAGTGGATTCACTCCTAGGAGGAAAATTGATTCTAACATTCAGTGTAATAAAAATCTCTAGCACAGAAATACTTGAGCCATTTGGGACTCAGAGTTCACGAGACTCTCAAGTTTGTGGAACCAAAGTCCAGCACCCATCAAGTTCAATACAGAAAAGCAGTCTGCACACAAAGATTGCCTCTGCAGCAGATGACTGAATCTTTCAGCTTGAGTTCAGCCAAGAAGAAATATTTAAAGAACATATTCCTTCTGGGTAAAGAAGCCCAGCAGTGGAAGAGATTTTTATCTCAACGTGTGTAAAACACAATCTGTGCATATTTATTGCCTTATCAGTCACCCAAAATCACGGATCTAGCCCTGTAAAAGTAACAGAATTAGACTTTAGGATGCAGAGCACAGCCTTGCCAAGGGTGCACACCTGGTTTAGATTTATTAGGAGTCATTTAATATCTGAGAGCAGGCACTGTCAGGAGCCAGAGCAGGGGGATTCAGGCAGCTCATCACCTGAGGAAGGGCTGGGATGGGCAGAGCTGGGATGGGCAGAGCTGGGATGGGCAGAGCTGGGATGGGCAGAGCTGTTGGTGTCCTGAGAGCCGCTCCTGGCACCTCGTGCTCAGTTCTGCACCCTCCCATCCTCAGGGGCAGATGTCTGCTCTCTGCAAACCCCCTACTCCTCCTGTCCCTCCCTGGATTTTGGGCTGCAGAGAGAAAGGAAATAAAACCAAGACAGTCCTGGCTTTAAAGCTAGCTTAAAGTCCTTTCCAACCCACAGCAGTCTGTGATTCTCTGCTCCAAAAGGGACCTGTGGAAGAGCAGCTATCAGAGTTCTGTACAAACACCAGGAGCCTGGCACTGCTAAGCCCCCCTCACATATCTGTGTGTGTCTGTACACAAACATGTATTCCAGCAAGCACCAGCACAAGAAAACACAGGAGATAAATACAGATATATATATAGATATATATACAGTGTATAAATACAGGAGACAGCAGCTCTGACTGGGCCATGAGCTTGCCCACCTCTTGCACCAAGGTTTCTCTCAGCCCTGCTGACTGCAATCCCTCGCTGATAGTCCCCATGGGTGTTTTAAATGCACTTAAGTTGATTAGGTCTCACTGGACTGTTTGCTTTTTCAAGCACCCTGCCTTAGGGAGAGTGGAATACAAGCCTGGCCAGCTCTCAGGAGTTCCTTTATTGATCCCCACTCATCCTGAAGGTGGTGAAGCTCCCACTGACATCAGTGAGAGCTCTTTGCCTGGGTGAGAGATGAGTGTGCCATATGTTTATTTAAAAATAAACAAAGTTAACTGAATCAAAGACAGTGGTGGGGAGCCGGGAGCACCATTTGAAAAAAAAAAAAAAAAAGGAAAGGAAAGGAAAAGCTGCTTTATTCCAGCCCAGGGAAGGCTCTGGGACCAGAATGGTTCAGTGATTAGGGGCTGATTTGACTTCATCCTACTCCTGCTTCAGATTTCAACTCTGCTAATGGCTATTTTTTGGAAAACATAGCCAGAGAGGATTCCTGAGTTATGGCTACCCACATGTTTTCTGTAAGAGCCAACCAGCTTTAATAACCACTTTCAATAACTGCAAACCTCAGGTGGTTTTGGCCCATTGCACCCCACAGAAAGGTTTTATAGTCCAGGCCATCACCACTGTCCCACTCCTGCAGACCTTTGCTCAGACACCAGAACCCCTGACAAAGATTCCTCTTCATCACCTTGTCCTTCTTTCTAAGAAAGCAGTAACAACTTTGTTTGGTTACCAAGCCCTTTTAAAGCTTCAAATACAGCCAGTAGAGGAAAATAAAAAAAAATAGCTCCAAAAGGCAGGAATTAGAAGTCCCACAGCTGAAACTAATAGAGACCATATTTATGTAAGTATGTGTGTTTAAGTGTTTCAGGTTTAGGGTAAGACACCCTTTGCCAAAAATGTGGCAGCTATATTTGCTAGTCTCTATGGGAAATGTTATAAAGAATGAAAAGCAAACAAATTTTCCTTTCAAATAAACCTGACCCGTATGTTTCAGCCATGTGTTTCCCTTTGAATCCTTGTCCCCCTTTGATGGTGTTACATACTTTCCCCTCTTTAGGAGCAAATAGTTTGTTGTTACAGCAATTCTTTCCCACAACTTTACCCTGAGAGCCCCCCTGGTTTCCAAATCTTGAAAGTTGTCCCTCCTTGGCCACAGCTTCTCCAGGGATGCCCCAAGCCTTTGCAACAGTCCTGCAGACAAACTCTGGCTACAGCACTGCCACCACTGCAGCTGGGCCAAAATAACCCAGGTGGCAGCTAGCTCAGTGCAGAGGAAATCAGGATTCACTGGGGAACTGTCTGTGATCTCCTGCCCTCTTATGTTCTCTCTTCTTGCACTCACTGATGCCCTTTTTCCCCCAAGCAATTTGTGTGGAATTAGCTCTTGCCTTCCTCCTCTAGCTAAGAGGAGAATTGCTTAAAATATCTGAGGAAAACCTGATTTTGTTTCACTGCAGCTTACACAACTTCTGGGTAGTTCACAACATTCCTGTTAGTTCAGAAATGAACACTACCTAACCTTAGCATGTTGGGCAACAGGTTGCCAAAGCACCACACTGGACTGTTCAGCAGGATTGAATGAGAATATAAATTAGTAATTCCTACTAATCTCTGGATACTGTTCTTCTGGATGACATACATGGAAGGAAAAAATCCTAGCTAGTCTGCTTTGCAGGGTGAAACAGATAGATTGTTCTCGTGAGAATTTCACCCTGCAAAATAAATGAGGGAGGACCTCTCAAATCAGTTCCATGTGTCATCTAAAAGCTGAGCCTGTTTAATTGCTTGTACAGGCCAGAGGAACCTGTCTCATTGCTCATCTTCGCACTCTCTCCTCTCCTCTCCTTCCTTCCATCCATGAATTTCCCTCTTGCTCAGCCCCTGCACAGGGCTCAGCTCAAAGCTGGGGGAATGCACATCCCCAGGAAAGGCTTGGGAATGCCCTGGCCCCTTCATGCAGGATGGGAACACCAACCCCAGCCCTGGAAAAAGGGAGCACTGGCTTTTGTTAACTCTGCTACATCTGTCCTCTGCTTGTACCACCTTCCTTCAACACTCGTCACAGTATTTCATACTTGATACAGCATATAAATTAATACATTTTAATTTCTGTATTTCATCTCTATGATATCCATATGGCACACAGAAATATCTTAACAGTAGGCTCGCTGCCCAGTGAGATACTCTTGGTCTCTTAACAAATTTTCATTCAATAAGCGAAAAAACCTAGAAAAGACCAGGAGAACCTCTCTGATAAATGTGCCTGTTCACAGGGCTTTCACTAGCTGAGTTCAGAATGACAAATGAAAGCTTCAGATCCACTTTTTGTTTTCAATAAAAATCTTGTTTAACAGTGCCATGAATATTCATGTTTTGGGCACAGCTCCAGATTAAGCAAGAAGAGCCAGCTCAAACAAGAGAACAACACTTGGCTCTACAAAAGGATGCACTGGGCTTTGGACACTAAACCACACACTTAGGGAAAGGTATAAATCTCAAGTTCTAGTGCAACCAACGTATTCACTCACATCAATTTACCTGTATCAGAATAAAAAACTTAACTGAAATGAAAATTGGGAGAAAAAAAAAGAAGTCTGACTATTAAGCACAATCAGCTTTACCCACCAGATCAGCACCACTCATTTGAAGTCTTACAAGAAACTTTTCTCTAAGGCTGCTTTAAGCCTTAGAAACACACTAGAAAGATGTTAAAAAGCATTAGTGGCCAGATTTTAAGAATTTCCTATAAAAATCAATGCAGATTCCAATTTTCTCCAAAATCCCCATCTGAAATGAATTCCCACGCATGGCTCTTTCTGCTCTGAATAATGAAGCTCTAATATAAAACAGAATAGCTGGTCTTTTTCATTTTTTTACCCATACTAAGAACATGATCAGATTGAGTTAAACTCAATTTGTGTTTCTTATTTTTCTATCCTTTTTATGATTCTGAAAAAGACAAATAAAAGGTAAAACCAGTTATCCATTAAACAGACACTTCAGACTGGCAATTGGGAATTTCAATACAAGGGACTAATTTTCTTCCATTTGGAAAGACTCAATTAGCACAATCCTCCTGCCTTTTTCCCCACTTTTCTTTCATGTTGCTGAATTAGCTGAGTATTGGTGAAAAGGCAAATCACAGAGTAAATGTAACCAATCCAGGAGACCCCTTAGGCACCATTTAAATAATTATCAAAGTAACATTCCTTATCCTTTTAGATGTCTCTTCAGCAGAGAACAACACGTGGATGTTTCATCTGCTTTTGCCATGAATCTGTTAAATTTCCTCCCTGAATAGCCAGGACGTAGATAAGAAGACATAATAGGAATGAGCAGCAGTGGATAGGTGGAGGCAGATAAATTACACAGCACAACAGGACAATCACTGCCTCTCTGAACCAGCAGAGCTTCCCAGAACAAGAAGTTCTCGACTGTTTCCCATTCCCTGGAATTGCTCTTGCATCCAGCTGAGATCTGGCCATGACTCACCTCATTTGGGGAGATGAGAACAGAGTTGTTATGAGATGAGAACGAGAGCAGCTCTTACCTAACACATCTCCTGTACACCCCCAAAACGACACCTTCTGCTCCTGGCGTGGAAAAAGGGGTACCCCCAAAGCAGCATCAGAAACATCTTAAACAGAGCAAACTGTAGGATTGAAATAACCCTCCAGAAGCACAAAAGCATCCCCTGATCAACCAGCTGAGCACTGAGACCCCTTTCAACAATTCTCACTGCCAGCACATTCCCACCTGCAGGATGAGGCATTTCAGGAAGCACAGTCCTGATCTAGAGAGTCCCTGCACACGAGCACAGAGCTCTGCAGGAAAAGCTTGTGCAGAGCTGGGAATCAGAGCCTGCAAACCCTGCAAACCCTGCTCTCCATTCCATGCCCAGCATCTTCAAAGTCAGCACTCCAATAAAATGCTCTGTCACACTAAACTCTGCTTGATTCTACTGCAAGGTGGTGCAGAGTCATTTCCTCCTGGGAAACTCCTGGAAGAGTTAATAGAGATGAAGCTAAGAGGGCTGAAGAGACATTTAATGAGGTTCCATCTAAAATCATGCAGAATTGAAACACAGAATATGCAAGCCTCTTCTTGTAGATAATGATTAGATTTTTAAATTGTTTCTTTGTCATTTTTTTCACTCTAAGATGAATTGATAATTGCCACATTTATCAGATAATTGTGATAGGGAGTAGGGAAAACCCTAGAAAACACTTGAAGACATTTTTCCAGGAGAATTTCTCCTTTCTTGAAGAGCCAGACCTCAGAGCTGTCGCTGGCAGGGGTGGCACAGGGGTGTGGGGACTCAAAGCAAGCTGCCCATGCTGGGAGGAGCTGCTGACACTTTATTCTGCATCACTCAGAGGATCTGGATCGTCACTCAGTGATCTGGAGTGACCAGGGTAGCAGAGCCTTGTGGAGGGGACTTGGGCTACTGCAGTTTTATATTTTATAGAGACATTTTCATAAGACATTTGGGGGTTTTAAGGCAACAAAACAGAACACAGGGAAAGAACTGCTACTCCCCTCATTCGTGTTCACAAAAAGGTTGGGAAAGATTTTGAACAACTGCCAAAAGTTCATGAGATCAATTCCACTTCAAAATGGAGCTGTTTAAGAGCAAAAACAAAGCTCACATGCCTCATCTGCTGTTAGATCCCATTCCCCCACAGCACTTACCAACACCCAGCCAGGGACTGTTTCCACCCTGAACTATGTGAAATCTAATTAAACATGGGCAGGAATAAAAGCAGAGTTGAAGTAGCTGACACGAAATTCCAGGTGTGCCCAGAGGTGACACCAGTTGCACACAGGGCAGGAGCCCTGCAGTTTATTGCTCCCCATCCAGCACAGCTGACATGTTTGCACAGCTCTGGCATCCATTAGGTGTGCACAGTGAATAAAAAGGCCTTGTGGTGGGGTTTGTGTCGAATGTTTTCTTTGAGTAAGAAATAAAGCAGCAGTTACCATAGCAATGGACAGAGAACCCATCACCTGATGCTGTGAAAATTAAAGAATGCAGGCTGGAGATGACAGCAAAGCCCCACTTTGGTAACACAAAGAGGGATGAGGCATATTAATTTCTGCACAACTATTCAAGACTTCTTTAAAGATCTTTCAGAAGATATTAACATTAACCAGCTGTCACTATCTACAGCCAGCTGATAAAATCTTCATTCAGCTCACTCAATATTTCTGCCCAGTACAAATTACAGTAGCATCGTTTCAGATAGATAAGAGAAAAAAATCTTCAGCAGTAGCCTTGGGGAAAAGGGAGATTCCACATCATCCTCACGTGCTGTGCCCAGGCTGGGCTGTGGCTGCAGGATCGTGTCCAGGGCTCTGGCTAGCTCGGTTTAGGGTACTGACAGCCACCACTGAGAGCTCCTGTCAAGGTCAGTGTCACCAGCTGAGGGACCTGAGCCCCGAGGTGCTGCTGCTGCCCTCCAAGACTCTGCTGGGAGGCTGAGCTCCTTCCATCTGGAATCGCCACTCTCATGGATCCTGAGGACAGCAGGAACCTCCTACAAACCAAAGTCCTGTCTCAAGGACCCCAGGCCACCTCCTTGAGCACCACTGGGCTGTTCCCTGCGGGGCTGTGACACTCCTGTCCCCACAGCTGACCTGTGACACGCTGCCTGACCTTTATTGTGTTTGCCCTGAGCCCCTGCTCGGGCCACCTCTGTTCTTTTCACAAATGTATTACAGCTTTAAAAGAAGCCTTTTATCATCTTCTGTCTCAAAAACCAGTATTACAAGGCTACATTGCCCACAATCATCACACAACCAACAGTGACTAAGTACACACCAAAAAAATGGTTTTGTCATTCCCTTCTACTGGAAAACTGCAATCAGGCTGCTATAGAAGGGAAAATCAGAAGCTGCTGCTAATGTGGCCTCTCATGGATGTCTGGAATCCAGAGGAATAAAATGTAGCCTAAAGCCTGTGAATATTCTCATTACTTTCGACAGGACTAAATTTGGGCCTGTTCCTAAGTGACAGGCTCCTACTGTGGGCTGGTGTTTCCTTTCCATAGGAAGAATTCTCAATGCAATCAGGGCTTTTTCTAAGCTAGACATAACCTCAAGCAGAAAAATATTTTTGTTGCTACTGGTGGTATCTGTACAACCTGCTGAGAGCAGGCACAGGGAGTAACTCAGTGACTCCAGCAATTACCATCACAGCACCTCATTTTTGGAAAGCTAAGCTGAAGCTAGTAGCCCTGAGTATCCTCAAAATAGGATCCACAGATGTCCAATGTGTCAAAAAAGGAACCCCTTAGGCTGGGCTGTAACAATATTTTTGCCTCAGTGATCACCTGTAGGGAAGAACTTCTTCCCCAGCACTCCTGGGCTGAATGAAAGACTAAACATGACTTTATGGTGTGTCAGACACTTTTATCTGCAAAACCAAGCTGTGATTCATGACCCACAAGTATTTATGTGTTCTGGTTAGCAACTAATCAGAGAGGTTGAGGAATCAAGCTCTAGATTTTGCTAAGTGCCACATATTCCCCTCAATGAGCCCGTCTGTCTTGTCTGAAGTGCTCGCTCTCGTGGCACTTTGGAAATGAAGGGTTACATCTTAGAGCCACAGCTTGTATGAAAAAGAGATTCTTCTAAACAGCCTGACAGCTGAAAATTCAGAGGGCTATGTCTGAAGTGCTTCCCCCCATTTTTCTTTTCTCCCAAGACCCACGCTGTTTCTCAAGCCTTCCTTTCTCTAGTCTTGCTGATCTAAGCAGCAATATGAAATCCTAAAATGATGTCTTTGGAGATGATTAGGCTGTTAGTGCAAATTAACCCCCTGGCAGCTTTGCTAATATAGACACTTTGTAACACACCAGGAACCAGGCAAACAAACAAAAGAAATGCTGAATTTCCTTTTAACCCAGTCTCATCTCAGCTATGAATTAATCAGCTTTTCTGTGTATTCAAAGTCTGTAGAAATGCAACTTGCTTTTCAAGAGAATCCTACACACAACAGCACACGCCTCCCTCAAGAGACAGCACGCCCAGGGCAGGGTGGGACTTCAAGGAAACACATCCAAGGGGGTCCCAAAGGTGGCAAAACTTGGACTCAAAGATTCTGTAGTTTATAGGAAAGCTCAGCATTCTGTAGAAATTAACTCCTCAGTGCAGAGCAGCTCTTCCCAAGATCCTTGTGCCTTTTGTGTGAGTTTTAACTGAGAAGTGCCACAAGAACATATAAACAATGTAATTTCTTGTGCCTGTGCTGTCACCAGTGAGGGCAGCATTCTGCCACAACAGAAACTTCAATCAATCTGACACTTTCTGTCTTAAACAGTAAGCACCACGAGCACCAATAAAAATAATAAACCCATCAGATTTTGCAGTTCTGCTAGCACAGGTACCTACTCCTGGATTACCCCATCCATCCTTCCATCCCAAATTCTCCTCCCTGCAAGCTCTGAGCTGGGGGCTGCTGGTGTCCCTCCCAGTAAGGCTCCAGCAGGTCACTCCTGCTTCTGCAGCTCGAACAGATGCGTTAAGGTTTTAAAGGCTGGATTTTTCTCAGGGATGCTCATTTCCATTCAGACCCACAGGCTCACACACTTCCTTGCTTCCAGGGGCCCTGGAACCCAACAGCTTGTCAGATAATCACACTGAGGATTCCCAGGAGATCCCCTGATGCAGCAGATCACAGCCTTTTTTCAGACAGCCACAAAACATTATCCAACTCCCAGCAGAGTGGATTTCCCTCCTTACTGCTGCCTTGGGAGGATTGGGGTTTACGCGGTGTGATCTGCTAACGAGCCACCATTGTCACTAATTAGGCAGGGAACCAAGGGTTTAATTAACGCTTGTAACTCGAGAGACACAAGTGGCTAACAGTGTAAACAGGAATGAAATAGCTGTGCCTCATCTCCAGGCAGCCTGGTGATTCTATATTTATATATATATATATATATACACACACAATGCTTATATATGTATTTATATATTTATATATCATGTACATATATGTTAATGTATAGCTACATATATATATTTATATATATATATACACATTTATATATTTATATATTTATATGTTTATATAGTTATATATAGTAATAAATGTTTGTAAATAGTAGGGTGTATATATTTGTATATAGTAGTATACGTATTTATATATAAGTATTTTTATATAGTTCAGGTTTGTTTACAGTTCCATGGAGATAGCCCTGGACCTGGCTCAGAGAATTTATAAATATAAATATATTCACTATATATTTAGTGTATATAGATACTGTGTTTATATATGTATTTATATATTTATGAATAGTTATATTTTTATATAGTTATATATAGCAGTGTATATATATTTGCATATAGCAGTATATATATTTCTATATAGCAGTATATATATTTCTATATAAATGTTTCTATATAGTTGAGGTTTGTTTACAGTTCCATGGAGTTATCCCTGGACCTGGCTCAGAGCTCTCACAGATGCACACTTTGGGAAAACCTATTTCCATGAGACAAAGAACAATTCCTGCAAGTGCTGCCCTGCAATTTAGTTCATTCTTGTACAGCTTCTGCGAGAGAGAATTGTGCAGGAGCTGCCCGGGGTGGCAGTGGTGATGTTTGTGGAGGAAGGCTCTAGCTGGACCTGCCCTGCTCAGCTCCTGCCCACAGAAGGCTCTGAAGTGTCCTCCTGGTGCTCCTCAGCCTGTCCTGGTCAATCAGCAAATCATTTCCAATGGATGGAACACACAATCAGCCTCCCAACAATAAATCCATGGCTTATTCTCAGTAGTAATGAGGACATCTCGTTGGAGAATTGTTCCAAAGGTTTCTCAGGCAGCACAGATTTAAAGAGAAGAGGGGAAGAGCGCCTGTTTTTTCTAGCTAGCTGCAATTTCAAGTTAATAATTACTTTTAAAACTTTGTTAAGCTGCTAGCACAGTGAGCCCTTCCCTCCTTCCCTTGTTGTGGTGAGAAGCTCCTTTCTCAGATGTTGGAAGGACATCCTCCCCAGTTCTGGGACGAGTCATTAGTTTGGAGGAGCCAGCTGCCCGTGCTGTGACACCAATGTCCCTGAAAAGTGCCTGCTAAGGGCTAATGAAATTAAACTGGAGAGCAGTGCCACTCTCCCAAAATAGCATTAACAAATTCCCTTCTTTGAAGAAGTATTTTTTTACATCCCAAATGCTTTTTAAAGCTACACTGGGAAATATTCCCCCTTCAGTGTGTCAGGTTCTTTAGTAAATGGTAATTAGGAGTGCTCCAGCACACTGCCCCCATTGCTCACTGGAGCAGAATATCCAAACTCGTGGCACCACTGCTATGAATTTATTTTGGAAAAATCTCACCAAAGAACCTGCAAGGTGCTGTTGTACCTCAGCACTTGCTAAAACCATAATCTCCTCAGTGGACTTTTCTTTCAATAACCTGCTCCACTGTAGATGTGAAGCTTACTAATCATTCTACAGAAGGGAAAACAAAACAAAACAAAACCCAGTAAGGTTTAAAGTTTCACAAGGCTGAACACCAGACAGTGAAGTATATAAACCTTCATCAATGAAATATATAAAACCCCTTCAAGTCATAATTCACAGCTCTGGGCATTTTTGCAAAGCAACTCTGGACTAGCAGCTGGTTCTAGGGGCCCTATCAATGCCATAAACCAGCTCAATTTTCCAATAAAAATATAGCCTGAAATAATGAGACAACAGAACCAACTCCAGGGGATTCAAACCCCTCTCCTTTCAGATGTCACCTGAAATGCTTTCATGCAGTGAAATAACTCTTAAATATTTAAGCAATGCAAAGCTGCATAGGACATGAAAAATGTTTTGTTGCAATTCTTGCCATCTGGAGACGCACATGTACACCCAGAAGAGCATCCCACCAAACTCTTCTGTCTCTTCATTTCACTCCAAGCTCTGCTGCTTTTAAATATGAATCAGTGTTAAAAAACACACTTCAGAGCTGAAAAAGTGCATTCCATTTACTGTGGAAAATTAATCCTTGGGATAATGCATCCCAAATTCTGGGTAAACACAAAACTTAGAGTGATTCCAGCTCTGGTTTAGGTTTTGCACATTTTGATACCATCGACTTCAGCTCTTCATTACAGTGTCACTTGTGTTTGCCGTGATGCCACCACTCTGCAGTGTCAAGACCTAACAAACCAACAGTTAGGTACAGATTTCAAGGTAGTAGAAGTTGTTTCATCATACAGTACAATTAAAATGTCACTATCTGAAAGCAAACAGTAACTGCCTGAAAACATTCCTATTTTTGGTTGGTTTAGGTACAGCTGAGGGCAGTGCCAAGCTCCTCAGAGAGGTTTATGCCCTAGGGAGGCTCAAACAGGTCTTTCATGCAAAACTGGCAGAGTTAGAGTTGAAGATCCCTCTTTTTTGTGACCAATTCCTCCAAAATGGCTTTTTACATTGAGGTTCCCAAGCACTTACACAGATGTTATGACCATAACAGCCTTTTCTACCTCTGGTGCTGCTCTTCACACGCATCCTCCTCCTCCAGGTCCTTCAGCTGTTGCCTGCACCACCCACCACAGCCCCGCTGTCAATACTCATTAGGCACTGAAATAAATGTAAAAGCTGTCCCAGTTCATGGGTTTAATAGCTTTCCTCACTGCATTTATCCTTATCCAATTTGTAGATTTATTATTACTCCTAATTATCCATTGCGTTGGGTTGGTTTGTTTGCTGGACAAAGGTAGCACTCATTACAACCTCCATCCCTCCAGGTGCAGCACGCTGCAACATCTCTAATAAGAAGCCTGAAGGGAAGAGGAAAACACTCCTGTGTTACACCTCTTTTCTCTAATCAGGATATAACAACTTCATCCCCTTTCTCTTTACTTACCCTGCTCAGTAGCTGCTGTAAATGAGGTTGTGTGCTGCTGCAGCACCGTGCAGAGTGAGTTAGAGGTGATGCTCTGCCCAGCTCAGTGACAGAAAGCACTCAGCACTGCCATTCCTTTTGCCTGCCCTGTACTGACAGGGCTCTGCCAAGTCACATGTGGCATGGCACGGCCTGGAGAACAGCTGCAGCATCCTTCCATGCTGAACTACCTGGGGAAGTGTTCAGACTCCAGAGCAAACACAGCAATGCACACAGGACAACCTTTCCAAAGCTGCCTGACACCCCCAGCTCACACCTCCTCACCTTCAAGCACCCCAGCAACCACATCCAGGTGCAAGCCAACCCCACAAGAACTCCTTCTTTTCAGGATGGCTCTGCTTCCTTCCCTCTCCTGTAGCCTGCTGGGTGGGAGAGCAGTTCAGGAAAGCATTCAAGAACAGGGTCGTGCCCTGAGGATTTTGCTTTCTAATCCTCACAGACAATACACCCAAAATGAAGACTCAGATTAGAAAAGAGTGTAACAGCACTCGGAGAGGTGACAATCAGCCCTGGTAGCCCAGCTGAAGCCTGTGGTAACAATTTGTGGCAGCTCTGGGAAGGACACAAGACTCAATGCTCTTCATTTTTAAATTTGCTGGTTTTTTTTATTTTCTTTCCTGTAGTGGTGCTTCTTTCCTGCTGTTCATACTTTACCAACTGCTAGAGGTAACAGTAATTTTCCTCACTGTACCATCAGCAGCAAGTGTAATTCATCTCTCTTCTGGGAGCCCAGAAATCCAGTGGTAGGAAAGCAGGGCAATATTTTCCTCTCCCTTCTCTATTCCTTCAGCTCTTTAATAAAGATTTTCCCACTCATATTATTGTGGATAACATAAGGCAAACATGAAACCCCTCCCATGGGAGGAAATCAAAGTCCTGCAGTAACAGGACTGGACACTCCCAAGGGTGATGCTGACAGAGTGTTTTTATTTTCTGTTCTGCAGATAGAAAATGCCTGTAAAGACCTACCAGAGGTGACACAGCAGGACAGGAACAGGACCTACAACCTCTCAGGATGGCTTGGATTGTTCCCACAACACTCCTGTGCTCACTGGGTGCAAGAAAGGAGGAGCTGTGTTTATCCACATGGTGCTCCTACAGCACTAATGCACTACCCTGCACAAGCCACACCAGTCATCCTCCTGGGCTTTATTTATTAAAATTATTTACTTTACTAAAATAAATTTACTTTATTTTATACTTTATTTATCCAGCCTGGGCTGATAAATGCACAGATACTGCACCAGGAATCTGCACTAAGACACAACTGAAGAACACTGATAAATTCAGATACAGTAGCAGGATTCTGCACTAAGACACAACTGAAGAACACCGATAAATTCACAGATACAGTACCAGGATTCTGAATTAAGACACAATTTAAGACCACACTTCCAACTGCCATGATTTGTGGCTATGAGGTCATTCAGACCAGTCTGCTCCCCTTTTGCCAGAGAAGATTTGTAGCTATTATTTCCCACCCCCCAAGCAATGATCACATGCTGTTTGCTTCAGCTCTTCATGTTGCAATACCTCAATGAATAATATACAAGGAGCAGAAAATAAACAAGCCCACTGTGCCCGGGGATAATGTGTGGTGTGTTTTTCTTTAGGATGATTAAATGTGAGTGCATGTCATAGGATGTAGGGCTCGCTGTGCTGGGAACCCACGACGATGAGAGCACACAGCTCTCTGGGAGCTGGGAAATGGCCATGGAGAAGGTTAAGGGGGCCCCCAGGCAGGCCCAGCATATGCACTGCTACTCCCTGCTCTGCTCTCTGGGCTCTTCCCCAGATTCAGGCACTCCGTGGGTTCCTGGCTCACACTCCACGCCCTTCCACACCTCGGCAGTTGCACTGAAGACATCACATTTCCAGCACAGAACTTGGCCCTGCCAGCCTTTCACCAGCCCTCTGCCGCTGGAAGAGCCTCTGCAAACAGCACAAGGAGCCACAGAGCTCAAACTGGTGCAAGGTCCCACACAGCCTCTGCCAGCGGGGTCAGCTGGCAGGAAAACAGCAAAAAACATTTCATTTCCTCTACATGGAGCTCCTCTCCTGTACACCTCAAGCACAGCTCCCATTTTGTGCCTTAGCACAGATCCGTGGCTCTGGGAGATCCTGGAGATTTCAAACCCAAGATGCTTTGGAACATCTCTCATTCATTTTCTTGCCTTGATCATGGAGAGGAGGAGGCACACTGAGCAGGGCTGGTTTACAGAAAGTCAGGCAGCCCTGAAGACAACAACCACCTGCCCATCCCCACTGGAAATAAGAAAAAGCCACTTAAAAAAAAAAATCTTAAATTTTTCAGCCTCTCACACTCTCGCATCTGGTTTAAAGTAATATTAAGCAAAATTTCAAATTGTCTTTCCACCTAAAGGGCTTTTTCAGCAAGAGAACAGGGCCTGAGCTCTGCATTTGTGCTGGCACAGAACCACCAATACACCAACCTGTGTCAGACTGTGCATTTCAGACAAATGTTCCCAAAAATAAACCAAATCCTCTCTGTCTATAAATGCAAGTCACTCAGGCAATTACCAACATCCCACATTCCCATCTCAGTCTCCTGCACCTCTCAGCCAGATTCATTTCTGAGCAAAGAAATACAGCCCCAGATTTTAACAGGCTTGTTTATCTTCAACTCTCATTTCAGGAAAATAAAGCCAGTGGCAAGGATCTTCAGAGAGTGATCCTCACTCCCATTCACCCAACAAACACCCAGCTCACTGCCTCTGGATTTCTTCTTTCACCACAGCTATGTTTGTTATGTGCAAAAGTATTCTGCTTCTACTACTTTGTGTAAAGGGATTTTCAATAGAAGAAAAGTAACAACATCAGAAAATACTTCTAGCACGGAGGTTTCACTCGGTAAACAGGTGTCCAGGAGATTATCTCGCCAATTTAACCAAAGCTGCAAACACCAGAATGGTTCTGAGATGACTAAAATCCCCCTTTTTTCAAAGAAAAGCCTTTTATCTGCCATGCGACACTTCCTGTTCTAAAGGCTATTCTCCTCGGTGGTTGTCAACTATGTATTAATCTAATTCATATAAGCCTTAGAAATAAATTCTTTCATGTGCACAATCTTTTGGGAAACTGATTCCCTGAGGCTTTAAGAGCAATTGTTGCTTATCACCGTGGAAATTTCCACTGAATTTAAAGCCTGGTAACAAGTTAAAAAAAGATACATCAAATTTTTCAGTGATTAACAAGTTTCCCAGTCTTTGTCATCCTCAAAGGATTTTCATCTGATCGGTAGGGAAACTGCTAAAAATGAAAATAAAAGGGAAGCGATCTGACCCAGTAAGGCAGTTCTGTGTTCCCACTCCTGTCCAAAATAATGGCACTCGCTTCTAACAGCCCCTTACAGGCAGCAGCAATATCAAACACCTTGGGCTTTATTTAAAGGACAAATGTGCTGCCAAAGACAAACACTGCTTAACTGCAAGTGGATAGTTAAACCCTCCCTACAGAGCTCTGCTAACAAAACCACTCTGTGTGTGGGAGAGGCAAGCTTTCAGAAAAGCAGGTAATTGACGTTTTTCTACATTCAAACTCCATGCCTGTGCAATAAAAACCTGATTTTAAAAGCGCCATAAAGCAGAGAAGTTTTCTGATGCCTTGCTGTCTGTCATGGCACAGAAAGGGCCCTGCCAAAGCAGCAGTTTTGTACCTTGCTGCACACCGTGGGCCTGCGATAAACGGCACGGCAGACACGCTAAAAACCTCCCAGTGATGGGGGCTTTCAGTCCAGCTCACAGCGTGCAAAGAGGAAAATAAGGTATTTCAGTGACTAGGAGCAACCTTCAGTGGGCTTCAGCTTCAAATCAGTTGAGATTCATCCCATGTCCCCATCACCTTTGTGTGTCACCGTGTCAGAAACACGCCCAGCCAACCTCCTTACCTGAGGATGAACTGATCCACCGTGGAATTGTTGGCAATTGTCACGTAGACATTCACAACCTCCCCTTGTTTCACCGGCTTGGAGGGCAGCCACACCACGACGTTGCTGTCCAGCCTCAGCTCCGTGAGCTGGGAGGCCTCCTGGCCCCGGTAGAGGCTGACAGAGCCAATCCTCTGCAGGTGGGACGTGCTTTCATCCACGCCATCCTTGCCTGGCCGGATGGCGTTGCCCTTGCGGATATCCTCGGCCGTGCACTCGCCCTTCTCGTCCCCGGGCTGGACCGTGTAGTAAAGCTCCACGGGGCTCCCTTCTGGCTGCTCCGCCGGCTTCTTGCGGCCCGTGAGCACGCTGGGGGGGCTGAACCAGCTGGGCAGCAGCTCCAGCTGTGCCACGCACAGCCCCAGGTCCCCCTTGAGCCGGCAGCTGCCGCGCACCTCGCGCGTCTCGCGGAAGGCGAACACGCGCAGGCAGGGCAGCCGCTCCGCGGGGCTGTACTCGTCCCAGTCCCTGCCCACGATGTAGAACAGCACCTGCACCCTGGGCTTGCTCAGGTAGATCTTGGTGCTCATGATGAAGGCCTTCAGCTTCCAGTTGTAAGTGAATTTGTTGGCGGATCCAAAGGAGCTGGAAGTTAACATGAGGTCCTGGGGCACTGCTTGCTCCACGGAGAAGGGGCCGTAGCTGGCGTTTAACACTGGCGGTCTCTTGGCTTTGTATGGGAAGAATGACTCCACCCTGGACTGCAAACTGGAATTTCTCATGAAGTCCTGGTTGGCTTCCTTGAGGAAGAAAGATGTCTCGGCGTTGAAGAGCCGGTAGCTCACAGGGAGGTACGTCGGCAGTGAAGAAAATCGCTGATTATTGTCCAAGACCCCTCGGCACTCTGTCACTAATAAAAGAAAAGGTGAGTTAGACCAAGTCTGCTTATGGATTCAAAGGGACACTTAGCACAACCTCAGTGGAGCCACCTGGTAAATTAGGGACAAGCATTGTTCCATACAAGAAATATTTACAGGGTAGCTACATGTTCAGATATAGATAATTCTTTTCTGCATTACATTTGCAAAAGAAAGTAAAATGTAGCAGGTCAGGAGAGCCCAATGGCCAACAGCTCCCAGGGCTGCTAATCACCAGCCCTGCAGGATATCAAAGGGAGTTTCTGCCCTAGGGGCAAAGAAACTGCTTTTCTCAGGACTCACACACACACACACAACCATTTCTCTCTCTCTGTCAAGCAACCTTGCTCTTGTATTACTGTTTCTGGCACTACAGTCCATATCTCTGTGGTAAAATACTGACAGTGCCTCAATTTCCTAAGTTCTTTAAATGCAGATAGGCATCACAATCCAGAAGTATTTCAACAAGTACTAATGTATAAGATACACACAGAGAGAATCAGCAGGTGCTGGTCGAGTTCAAGTTTCAGCTTGAAACTTCTGACCTAAATGTTCTCCTGTTAAGATTAAAAACACTTTGCTGAAAGGCAAAATGTATTGTCTAAATTAGGGTAGATAACAGTGGAGAAGAATTAAAATACAAATTGATTATGTCATGCAGCTTACAACCCCTCTTCCTAACTCACAGTGATGGGACTGGCTATAGGTGCAGAAGGCAAATGCATCTACTGCTGGACTTCTTGAGTACTGAAAAAACAGAGCTTGCCCTCAGTTCCAGTGTTCTCAGGAAATCCCATCTGAATCAGGATTTAAAGTTCTGTGTAGGTTCAGCTCTTTGAAGAGTAAAGATAACCAGAAGGGCAACACAGAATGCACAGATCCATCTGGAACTCAGGAACACGTGAGGATCCCAAAACACCCCACAGAGACTCTGTCCTACCACCTTCCTCACAAAGGGCTGCAGCCTGGGCATTTCTGCAAATCACATTTGCTGCCCTGGCATGTCTGGCTGCTAACGTGCTAATTATGTAGTCAAATTTAATTAAATGTTTTCAAGTAATGAATAAACAATCGATACCTGTCATGACACCAAATGGCTGCTGACAGACAGGCTCACTGCCGTCCTGTGGAGTGTGCAATGCCAGGGTGCAGGGAAGGGAAGAGCTTTGGAAAGCAGGTGTGAGGTAATTAAGAAAAGAAAAAGACAAATGTAGAGGAGGGGGAAATCAGAACTCTCAAAGGACAGCGGCCATAAATTTGAAATAAGGAATTAAGATGTGTTCACTCATGTTTAATTCATGCACCACCACTGGATGGTAGGAATTGTTCTCATAACTGAGCAAATTGCCATGACTGGACAGAAATTTAAACAAAATGGTAAAAATAGGAAAAGAAACAGTGAGTTACCAGTACAGCACCCTCTCTGTCAGGCAGAATCACATTTAAAATACAAAACATTGGTTTAGCCCACTGTTACAGCCCTGCAAGGCTCCAATCCTTGGCACACATTTTAATTCTGCTGAAAAAGATGTTACAAATGGCACCTCCAGAGCTGATTGATTTCTCTTACCTGAGTCTGTCAGGCTTCCATCCCAAAGTGCTCTAACACCTCTAAAAGAAACCCAAGGAAGATCCACTTTGGACCATGGACCTTTCAAGGAAAGAGGAAAACCTACAGATTTCTTTGGTGCAGCAGCAGAACAAGAGTTTGGATTCCTAAGGCAGGAGTTTCCTCTCTAAGCCCTCTCAGCCTCCCTGGATGAGGCTGCTGGGATCTGCTGACCTCCCTGCAGCCCTCTGCAAAAAGCCATCACTGACATCCTAGTGACAGATGTCAATGTTCTTTGAAATGAAAACACCTGGTTTGCTGGACAGGAAGTCCATTTCTTGCTGGCCAGTTTGGCTACTGAATTTGACTTGGTGACTGATGAGAATTTCTCTCCTAGGTGTCCTGCTGCTCAGCCAGGAGCCCCTGGTACCAGAGGGGCTGTGGTTAAGGGAAGCAATAAACACTTAGACAGGGAGAGCAGGGACTGATTTAAGCACACAGATACAATTTGCTGCAGTGTTTCATGACCAGGGATACTCCAGACACAGCTCCTGAGGGAATCTCTGCCTTCAACAGAGCCACAAAAACCAGAAATAAACTCAGCAGGCTGCAGAGACAAGTGAAGTCCCGTGATTTCAAAGGGTTGTTGGTCAGGATCTAAGCTGGAAGCTTAGCAGCTGTTTTTGTGCAATTCCCAGGACTTTTGCTGCAGCACATTATCCTCAGACAGACAGTGGGCTCATTTTTGCAGGCACTTCATTTATCCTGGGTTAATCACATGCATGAGGTATGTAGGGCTTGGCCCAATATTATAACAGTCATTCAACTTCTGCCTTAATAAGCTGAACACAAACAGCAAAACCCACGTGGCCAGACTGACAGCAAAAAGAAAAAAAGGCTTCACTTTTTTATTGCTGTCTAAAGTGTTCCACCCACCTTCATACCATACATAATGGGTTCCTGTATTTCTATACTGAAAGCTGTACTTTAGACAATTTATTTAAGCACTTTAAGCCTTTTATTGATAAAGCTGGTAGTTAAAATTGTCCATTTTATTTTTAGAATCCCAACGTCATGCATCAGCAACTGCAGGCCATCACTTAAGGGATTTGTTCTATTCTCTTCATCTCTACTCAATAACTTTCACATCCTGGTATAATTAATTACCAACATTTCCAGAGAATATTTTTGTACGCTTGATCAGCTCAGTTTCAAAGCTCTTTAATTTATCAGAGTATCTATTTAAACAAGATACCATGGGTTTTCCTGAGTTTCACATCACAAGTTATTATTTTAAATAACCATTAAGCGGTGTTTACTTTATCTACCTGAAAAACTAACTTTTAATAAAGCAGCTCTGCCTCTCAGTGCTTTCAGGTGCTCTGGAGCAGATTTTCACATTTTAAAGTGCTTTACCCCTTTCCATCATCCAGCAGGAGTTACAGCTCAGAGACAAAGCCCTGCACGGAAGAGGTTAACAACCATCAAACACAGCCAGTATTAGCCAAGAACAAAAGTGAAGGCTTACAAGTAATTACTTCTTCTTTCTAACAGCCTGGTGACTTTTTAATCCTTCTTCTGGCATCATATGCCTCTGCAGCACTTCATCTGAACCCAAGCAGGCATCTGCTAAGCACATCACTGGCTCCAGTGTGACAGAGCAGCTCAAATTCCTGCAACCCCGTGAGCTCACTGGATGGGAAACTGTGACTTCTGATCTGTATTATTATTATTATTTCTTGGATTCCAGCATAAGAGGAATTTTCTTCAGGGGTATTTCACATGGAGCTGGAGCCCTGGGTGCTGGATTCACTGGAACAGTCATAAAAGCTTAATATCTTTGAGTTTTTCTTTTATGAGGTTGGTTTGAAGTGACTTTCTTTTGGGCAGGGAATTAAGGGTTTAGCTCGTGGGTGGGAGATTACTGGCCAGTGGCCACGGATCTTCAGTGCCTGATGTTTGATGAGCCACTGAGCCTTCAAGGCAACCATCTGCCTGTCCCCTCAGCCAGAAGCTTCTGAGCCAGAGAAGCCAGTGAGGAGCAGAAGACATCTGGCCATGCAAAGGAGGAGTGATGGGAGAAGCCCTCCCTGCACCTTGTCTGGCCCTCAGAGGCACATTTCTAATTGCCCCTTGGAGGAGACAAGCCAGAGGAAAAGTGCTGAACAGCTTCCTGTGCCTCTGTGTTCTCCTGGAACCCCAGCACAGCAGCACAGCTGATGCTCCCACGAGAATTCTGTCATTTTTAAAGCAGGATCTTCTCCCTCCTTCTCCCCACAGCTTTACCCTTCCTCCATTCCTGAACCCAGCTATAACTGAATGCTGCCCCAGATTGATTTTCATTACTGTTGCACTTCCATGCCACCAGAGTTTTAAGCAACAAATCCTACCCAATATTATTCACAGCACCACCACCACCAAAAATCCTGCAAATGCTGTAGAAGATCATCCCTGTTCCTCCCATGAACACCCATTCCCACCTGCCCCTGCACAGGGATGAGCACCTTACACAAACCAAACAAAATCCCCTTCCATGAATTCTCTTCTGACTCCACCTTCCACTACAAACCTGTCCTGCTCTTGCAGAGCAAATCACATATTCCAGCTCAGGAACTACAGAAGAGTGAAAGTAGGGAAGATTCACTTCAATCAGCACAGATGTTTCCTTCACCACAAAATGTCAACAGCTACGCTTGCTGGTTCATTTTCCCTTAATTTTCTGTGCCAGCACCACATTCAGCCACATTTAGTGACTTCACAGTGTAAGAAATCTTTGTAGCAATGTTTTGCTCAGAACTAGAGCTCAGCAAATACATTCACTCAGACCTCAGAGTGACCTTAGCTGTACTCTCATCCCCTCCAAGCTCCCTTTTCTTAACATCTAGAAATGGGAAATTTTGCTGATGGAAAGGCTGAGTGGAATCTTCAACCAACTAAGCTCAAATTGAGGATATGGAACAGATTTTGAACCGTGAGGTTGATTAAATATTGCAGCAAAGGGAGCAATGGCTGGTCTGTGTCCTCACATGCAGACTGGATCCCTCTGAAAAGAGCGTTTTTCTCAGCACAAGTTCCAGGGATAACTGGAGCCTCGTACTCCCTTCTGGCTGAAAAGCTACAGCTCTGTGAGCATCCCAGAAAATCAGCTGGATGGCAGGGCAAGTGCAGGAGCCACAGTTTCTGTTCCTCTTGTGCGCCCATCAGATGTGCTTCCTCATCCTCTGAGGGATCAGAGAGACTCTTGGACTAATTGCACACAGGCAATGTCAAGTGTCAAATGCTTATGGTCACCAATTTGTGAAACTAAAAATAAACTCTGCAAACAAATCCAGCAAAGAAATCCACAGAGCAAGCATTTGAGGGAAATTGCAGCCTATTCTCAAATAATCTGTGAGCACCTGGTGAGGGCAATTACATCAAACAAAATTAATGTTAACAGAATTATTTTAGCAGTTCATTTTTTGAGCCCAGAGTTCCCTGAACTGAAAGCTGAAGTCCAAGGATAGGTTTGTACCAGACTGACCTGGGATGGGATATTCCTCTTCACATATATGGGATTACAGAGCCTGCTAACCAACCAGACATATTTTAAGCCCAGATATAGACACAGTCTTATTTAGCCTAGATCAGAGTTCAATTAAACCACACTGCAAAGATTATTGGGAGACATTATAACCAGTTATTGTGAATAAATTTCCTATTTTATTTCAGTGGGAGAGATTAACTTCATTCATTCAGTACACTGTTAAATGAAAAACTGCAATAATATTCTATTAAATAGACTTCTCTCACATTTTGAGAGTATATCCTTAATGAATTTATCCTCTGTATATTACCACAGATCAAATCTTCACTGAAGCTCTACAGACAATCCTGGATTTAGTACAGAAGTGAACACTTGCCCCATTCTGCAGCAGAGGCAGAACAGTGGCATTTCAGAGCTGTCAGGAACATGACAAGCACGTAAGGCAAGGACTGAGCAAAAGTACACCAGGAGCCCCTGCACTCCTTGGAAACACAAAAACAACAGGGTGGTCACCAAAACTAAAGGATGGGAATTTGAAATGGATGAAAAAGTGTTTGAAACAGAGCTTGATTAGATGATAGAGCTCATTGCCAGGGAACTCACCCAGAACCGAAAGGGTGATGGGAATGCTTGCACTGATGTGCAGAACATCCAGAGCAGAGTCATTAACCACATGGAAAACTCCTTGTTTTAGCTGCATCGATTAGAGCCCAGGATTAGACCTCTGCATTCTAAAGCCTTATCCAACATCTGTCAGGTTGCTCCATTTTCCTCAGGATTACCAACACAACAGACACGTGTATAAACCACAAATAGCTGCTTGTGAGGCACAGCCTTTTCACTAACAGGAAAGAGAAGCTTTAAAGTCTAATTTGGAAACACAGAACTCCCAGGAAACTGTACATTAGAAAGCATTTCCAATATTTCAATAACAGCCTCCAAAGTTTTTTGCAGTTCTGTACATCCCACCCTTTGACTGCAAAATACCAAAATACCCTTTTATTACAGGCCTATCTTCTCTGTGACCCTCTATTCACAGAGCTGTGTTAGTCAAAGACTGCCTGACATTCAGGACTGAAATCTATAAATGGTTTTCTCAGACTGGTTGATGACCTTAAGAGTCTGTAAAAACAACAGTGTACATGCAAAGGTCAGTGAAGATTTCTGGAATCACTCCCCCTCCCAGGGCTGACATTCCCAATTGTCTCTGCTGCAGAGGCCATCTGACCTATTTAAGCGAGTTTGCCGTGCAGAATCAAAGACAAATACCTGGAACTCTGATTTCCACTAATGAAAGCTTTTGTTAGGAGAAAAGGGTTGGAAAACTTCTATACAGACACTATTCAGGTACTTGGGTTTTGTGCTGGCCAGAGGCTGCAAATGTCAGTGTCCTGTGAGCAACACACAGTGGGCAAAATGTCACAGGCTGGCCTTTCCTCGCCTCATTGTGGCCAATGCTGCGGATTCTGCAGCCACCCATCGTGTCAGCACTGCAAGCACAAAGCAAATAGCACTTCAGCCCATCCCATCTGATCACTGGAGAGAAGAGGAGGATTTAAAACACCAGAGTTTATTGCCAGCTCCATCAAAAACATATGGTAGCCAGAGGAAACCTCTGCAACGCCGTTTCTCTGGCGATGAAATGAGAGAAGCTATCATTCAGTTTGATTGACTTGAGAGTCAAAACCACGTTGAGTTACCACACAAAAGACCAAGTAAAACACTGTCTGTCTGGGGAGGTTTCTGGTCTTTAAAGCAGGCAAAAAACCACCAGTGGCAGCCACAGAGTGGGGAAGAAGTACACAATGTGGTCGGTATTTTCTACCTCAACCAGTACCTTTTCAGAGACCTGGACTGATTATCTTCCTGCTGAAGAAGCTTCATTTTCATGGCAGTACAATTATGTGAAAGACACTTCTCTGCAGGGGATGTATCACATTTAGCCTTACAGGATGGCTCACCAAACGTTTTCAAGTTTGGCCAGAATACCATAATGATGGAAATACACGAATATCACAGTTAGTACGTTTGGGGTTTTTTTTAAAGTACTCAAATGTCATAAAAATGGGAACATGCAAGATGTAAGTTACAAACTTGAACAAGTTCTGGCCTTGGCAATGAATCAATTCCTTGTCCTGTCTCTCCTTCTCTAGTTTTTAATAGCTCTGAGCTTTCCTCTGCTGTTAAGTCTCTGTCAGATGCTGATAGGCACTCACTCCTCTGTTTAGACACTGAATTGCTTTGCACAGCTCCTTGTTTAAAGAGAGATTAGGGTCCTAGAGCCTGAATGGGGCAATTTGTTCAGCACTCTTCACTGCCAGGAAAACCAACAAGAACCAAGAGCACCCAAGAGCGCAGACCTGCACAGGATGAAGCTTTCAGCCTCAAAAGTGTAGGAGGAGGACATAGAGGACTTGATAAATGAATTATAATGGTTTTCCCCTTACCACCCAGAAAGGGAAAATAATTCTTCTTTTAAATTAAAAATAAAAATTTTAATTAAATTAAAATTAAAGTAATTAAAAATAAGGCCAGCCAGCAACATAAACAACAGGACTTTATCTCACATTGCCCCTCACCAAGACCCAGCCTCCACTGGGCTCTGCATTACACAGGGACAAAGGATATTACTCAAAGAGCCAGGTATAACCTGGCAGTGAGTAATTCCAAGACTGAAAAGGAAAAAGGGGTTTGTTACAATCAGATCTGAGCCAGGCATTCCCTGGGGTCTGTAATACACTTTTAGCACACATCTTGACAGGCTCCTAACTGGCAACTCACGTCTCAGGGCTGTATTCCCAGGGTCCTGGACTCTGCTGGGAATAAACCCCTTCAGACCTCCCAACCCAGCAACTGAATATCCAACAGCTGCAATCATTTTTCCCTCTCTCTAGACAGGGAACTGAGGCAGTGTAGCTGAGTTTTCCAGCAGGTTCTATCAAAGCTAAGCACAGAAAGCAGGCAGGAGCAGGGACAGCAGCACTGCGTGTGCAGCAGGTGAAAGCACCAAAGCGAGGCAGGTAAGAGGATGTAAGAGCCTCACTGATGATGGATGGAACTTGGCAAGGCAAGGGAGCAAATGCTGCCAAGATTAGACTCTAGTCTGTCAGCTTTTCTGAGTGGGAACCAACAGCCTCAACCTCTGCTGCCTGGCGTCTCCAGGAATCTGCAAATTTGGTGTAAAACATCTAAATCATGGAGAAAAAAAGACCCTGGAAACACTGACTTGGATCAGCATTAACTGCTGCAGAATTTCACTCCTAGGAAAGTTTCACCACTGGTATAAATCAATGAAGTTTCATAAAGGACAGAAAAATCACCACATGCTATACTTTTTCTCTTGAAAAAGAAAAGCATGTTATTTACATGAAAGTTTAATTTAAAAGTCAAGAGGCCACTTATCCTTCTTTACTTTCTCCTCCTCTCCTGGAGGAGTTTGGAACGCTTACAGATGCAATGCACGCACATTTTTATTACCTGCATGTATTAAATAGTTGCTTGTATGCAAACTGTGACTTAAACCATGCCAGAATATCCCAATATCCTGACTACAAGCCTGCTAATCATCTCCATTTCAAAAATGCAATGAGGATTTATGAGAAGATTAATTGAGAAACGAGGCTGAGGGGGTGGGGGACAGCCCTGCCCGTTCGGGAAATGAACTCGGTGTCACCTTTAACCTCCAAGTAATTCTTTGTCACAGAGCACAAAGCAACTCATCATTCCAGAAGAGCAGCAGGACAGAAACCAAGCGGAAATTTATCTGGTTAAACACCTTCTTTCCCAGGGATTAATGAAAAGGGATGGCTGCAGCACTGGTGTCTTTGTGCTCCCAGCACCTCCACGGGTTGTTTTTAAAGCACCCTGGCTGCTGCTGCTGTGGATCTTGGGGTGAGCAGCTACTCCCCAACCCCCAAATTCTGCCTCTCAAGTATCCTGTCCTGACTCAAAAGCTTTGTGGAAGCATCCCAGCTGTCCCCAGCAGCCACTGGCGCTGTTTGGTGACCCCTGAGGGGCAGAAGCAGGAGGGAAGGGGCTCCTCAAGCCCCAGTCCCCAACTCCAGCCCTTCTGTCATCTCTTCTTCCCAGTTTACCCACGCCAGAAACGTGAGTGGGGAGAACAAAGTGGTTGTGGTGTTGGCACTGAGAAGGGGAAAGGCAAAACTACAAAAAGATGAGATCCAGAAGAGGGAATCTTCTAGGGGAGCACAAGCAGACCAGACAGAATGCTAAATGACAGTGAGAAAGTGCAGCAGAAGAATGATGAACACGTGGTTTTAATTCTGTTTGTTAAGGCAGAGATGATAAAAAAGCCCCTCTCTAAAGTCTCTTTCATTTGCTGTAATGTTTTGCTATAACCTGCCCAGGAAGGGCCAAAGCAAAATCAGTGCCACACCTGAGGAAAGTGTCTGAGGGAACACATCTGGCAATTGCAGTTCTGGAATTAGGATGCAGAAGCCAATGGGACCAAGTTCTGCTTTCCAAGATGAAGTTCATACAAAAGGAGAACATTCAGAAGCCAAAAATAACGGCCTGCCTAAGATGAAGACAAGAACCTGGATCCAGTTTATGTTCAGAGCAGAGCAAGAGTGTGGTGCAACTTCAGGGAGGGCATTAATGTCAGAGGCAGAGCTGGCCCGTGCACTCTGAAGGTCCAACAGAGCAACTCTGTATTTTCTGGAGTGGGTGGAAAGCAGAATCCTACATTCCTGTTGCTTCTCAAATGTCCTTAAAGCCACTGGCAAAGACAAATGACAATGATGGATGCCAGTTTGTTATGCTGAGCACCACAAAACTGCACAGAGCAAATGACTTGCACCATCTTTTTAAGAGGTTGAACGTGTCGTGCTCCTAAAGTGCTGTTGTGCTCAAGAATCACTGAGAGCTCCCTGCAAATCAATGCAATAGAGCCCTGCTATTCATTTTGCAAGCACTATTTTTATCCTTTCCTAATATAACTTCCAAACCTTTCTCCTCCCCCACGTCCCTGCCACAGATCCCTAATTCACACAGCTTAAAACACACAGTGCCTCCTACAATCTTTTCCAACATGTGCAGTCCTTAACAACAAAATTTAATTTCTTCCTTTCTTTGAAACTCATCTTCATTCAGCCTGGCTCCTAAGGGAAATTAATGAGGGCTCGCTGAATATGTTTACATAAGATCTCCTCCAAATTTATATTATTAAGCATTAGGAGTGGTTTTATCTGCCCTCTAAGGGACAGAGGGGCTGATGGGCCTGGCCAGAGATGTCTCAATAAAATATCCGCTGTCCACTCACGCCCTGCTGGCTTTGCTGTGCGGACAGAGCCTGGAGCAGGGCATGGGGTGACAGCTGAACCAAAGGTGATTGCAGCATCAGGAGCTCTGGGCTCCACTGGCAGCGAGGTGCCAGCACACCAAGGCAGGGCTGAGGAGGCTGTAGGAGCCTGGCTGTGACCCCAGCGCCAGGCAGGAGCTGTGACACTGCTGTGGTGACAAACACCCTGCCCACACAGCCACGTGTGACCCACGTTGAGCCCAGCTGCTCATCCCCAGGCAGCCTTTCTCAGGAAAGCCTTTCTGCTGCAGGAATTCCAGCACTGATGGGAATTTTAGTTCCTGGTGGTCTCCACATCGACATCTTGGTCTTTGATACCCAATAGAGGCTTTGGAGTTAGAAAAAATCCTTCTGCTCGTTCTTATTCACACAAAAGCCATAACACAGTCCTTCACAGCAACAGTGTGTATCACCACAAGGAAACGTGCTGCATGCACAAGCACAGATAAAATATCTACTTGTGCAGGCACTCACAACTACAGCTCATTTCTGTACAATGAACTGTGAATCCAGCCCTTGAGCTACCTCTCAGCCTGACTGGTCACACCATGTCTGAGCGAGGCAAAGCCAGACACCTTCTCCCTGCTGTAACTCCTCTGGTGTCAGACATCTGGCTGCAGCAAAGCCTGTGGTCTAGCACGGCTATTGGACCTGGACAATAGGATTTCAGCA
This sequence comes from Pseudopodoces humilis, assembly GCF_049639895.1. Lineage (NCBI taxonomy): Eukaryota > Metazoa > Chordata > Aves > Passeriformes > Paridae > Pseudopodoces > Pseudopodoces humilis. Next base: position 1,111,396 of record NC_142219.1, read on the forward strand.
ATGATTAAAGATGCCTGTGGCTTCTGGGCAGGCAGGAACAAAGGAAACCCTTCTGTTGGAAGAGGGGTTTGATAAAATTCACGGCTGTCTCCACTTCTGCAGTTTTGTCTCCTTCATTAGCTAACAAAGCAATGACTCCAATTCATGAAAAGGAAACTCCTACCATCCTGACCAGCTTCCAAGGCCTATCCTGCAGCTCCTTTTGGCTCCATGTCTCCCCAGGTAACCCTTGCCAGCTAAGGCAGAGTGGTACAAGAGTCATTACATCATGCACATTCAAGAACCAAAACTTTAACAGGGATCATTTTTCCTTCAATAAAGGAATATAAAGGTAATGACACCCCGAATTCCCAAAGTACTGTATTAACACTCTTGTCAGCTGGAGGGCTTTTAGACTGCTATATATGTATTTCTTTTTCCCCCCCTTTATAAGTCTGTTTAAACCTGTCTGCATTTCAGTTTGCTAAAGCTGTTTAGCCAAGTATGAGCTCCATTCATGGCCAGCTGTAATGAACGTCACAGGCTGTAACCCAAGCAGGCACTTGTGCCTGTTTGCTGGAGACTCTCATTCAAAAAACCAGAGAGAACAAGAGTAGTTTTTGAGATGTTGTAAATGCTGAGCTGCTTGCTCTGAAAACCAATGCAGAGTCCTGTTCTCTGTGCAGACAAGGTCTCCGAGTGAGGGGGGTGTGGGAGCGAAGCTTTGTTTTTACATCAGGCTCCTCTGAGCTAACAACTCACATGGGATGTTTTACTTTAAGGGCAATATCATGCATTGATTGAGAAGACAGATATCAGCATCTTCTACCCTTGCTGGATACAGAGCACACTGTGGAAAGCTCCTGTCTCTGGGCTGCGTGGTAAAGAGCAGAACATGGCTCTCCTCGGTATAAATTTAAAGGGAGGACCTACAATACGGAGAAATCTTCAAAGGCCAGTCAGGTTTCCAGTCCAACAACCCTGCCAAGTGTTCCTTTAATCCTTTATTTACCAGTAAATCTGCCTCTCTGTTCAGCAGGCTTTTACTGGGATTGGGTTTCAGCCTGCAACCCAAAAGCTGTAAGCATATGCTCTGTAGCCCTAATGAGAAACTCAATCTATTAATGAGCAGACCTTCTCCACAGGACCAGGTCTTGGCAACATGAGTCAGTTCCTGAACTTTCACCTCCCGCTTGGCAGCACCCCAGACTAACTCCACATCTCTCAGCTGGCTTACATTATCAGCTCATTATTAACATACATCAGGGCCAGATCTCTTCTACGTGCACCCAGCAAACAGGAAACTACACAAGGGGAGGGCTCCTCATTTTTGTCTGACTCTGGAGCTCATAAAAATGACTAATTAGAAGCAGCTCTAGCGGAGGCACTCTGCAGATCACACATTCCCTCTGAACCGTAGTCCTGACTGGGGATAAACAGCCTGGAATGCCAGGGCAGCCTCAGAGCCTTGCAGCTCTCAGCCCCACTGCTGCTGTGAGGCAGGGGTGTGCTGCTCCCCTGATCGTGGAGCCAGGAGACAGCAATTCACACAGAGCAAAGGACGTGTCCAGCATCACACAAAGTCCCAGAAAGCCCAACTCCTGCATCAGCTCCCCTGCAGACAGCCCCAGCAGCAGGGAGAGCTGTGGGAGCCCTCTGCAGCCCTTTTCAAAGGACACTGCTGTGTACTTTGGATCTGCACGCTTGCCTGGCCCCACAGAGCTGGGCTCAGAGCGCTGCTTTGAAGTGGCCTGCGAGCTCCCAGCAGTGTACACAGCACTTTGGGAAAGCTTCCCAGGGCATCTCTCATGGCCACAGCTCTCATGGAGCACGGGAGAGGATTCTCTGGCACAGCAAGCGCTGTCCTCAATGACACACGAATATTTGTCACGCATTGTCTCACTTTATTTTCCTCCTTACACCATCAGTATTTACTTTTGCCTTCCAGTCCCCTCTCTCCTCAGCTGTCATCCTTCAGCTCAGGAGACATAGCAAACAAAAAAACAAAAAGAATCTCTCCTCCAGATGCCAGGTTCAGACCCAGTCCAGCCAGGCAGCAGCTGAAAGCTGCAGCAGCCTGATAATTGTTCCCATCTCATCTGAGCACAGATGCCAGCACAGCCAGTGCCCACATCAGCAAACGGAGCTGGAGACACACTCAAGGAGCAAGAAAGGTCAGCAGAGTCTGTTCAGGTCAGACAGGCTGTTAGTGATGTGGATCAGACTAAAGCTGTTACACAGCATTCTGTACCTGCAGCCATCCCAGCCTAAGGCACATCCATGCAGAAAATTCACACCCACTCTCAAACACCCTTCAAGCAAACCAGACTTAACACGAGTCAATACAGAATCTGGCAAAATCTCAGAGCCTACACAAGCCCCTAATTTACTTTGGCTGTTCAAAAGGTAGCAATTTATATTCCTTCTTAAAAAAAAAATTAGCTGTGGCTAGAATTACTTTTCAGAGCTGATTTCATTTCATAACTCGCCTCCTATTCAGACGGAATTTATGCACAGATGTTCGGAGCCAAAAATATGTTCTCATTTAATCCACAGCAGAACAGGTAAAGAGCAAATCTATTCCAGCCAGGTTGGTGTCTTGCTGCTCCAGCCTCCCCTAACACAGCAGCAGGCACGAGGAACTCACAGCTGCCAAAATCCTGCTGCTCCAAGGGGCTTTTGTCAGCTCTGCTCCTCCACGAGCTCTCATGCCGATAAGTAGAGGGGAACTAACACAAAATATTCTTACGGGACCAAGATCTTTCGGATGCAAACGAGCTGGAAACAGATTTTTAACTATTTTAAATGCACTGTCTTTCCCAAAACTGCAGGTCAGAAACCTGCAGAGATCAAGAGCTAAGGGATCCTTTGTGGAAGCAGTGGTGATAAAAAAACCAGAGTGTTTCAGATCAACTGGTCAAGAACAAACCGTACAACTCCTCACTGTAATTACACCAAGATGATAAAACTCTGAATTCAGATGCAGGTTTGTTATCCAGAATAAGGGAATCCCACAACAGAGGCACTGTGTCTGTAATTCTCCAAGGGATGCTGAGTTACCTTAGGCCACCCATCTCTAAGTAGGCAGAAGCTAAAATAAAATAACTAAAAGTTCTTCTGCAGAAAGAAATGTCTGGGGCTTTAACCAGTGCTCAAAAAATGGCTTGGGATGAGTTACGGGTGATTATGTAATGGAGAGTGATATTCAGATTATAAAACCAAAATATATTAAGGTATAGCAACCTATTAATGGTTGACTCAAGCAATGGGAAAATGTATATTTAAAGATATTTTCATCATTCCTTCACATAGTTCCACATAAGAAATGCCAGCAGTGGTATAGGTGGTGGAAGAGAAGACACAAATTTGTTAGGTATTTGATACCAGTCTAATTCTGAAGAGGTGAGAAATTTCATTCTCAGTAATATTTACAGAAGGCAAAGAAAGTCCAACTCATCTTAAAAATAAGGGCATGATACCAACTCAGTCACTGCCATGGCCTTACTCCTTCTGGCTTTCTTGCTGCTTGGGACTGACTGAAAATCTGGGCAAGATAAATTAACTTTCCCAATATATAAAGCTACATGTTCTTATCACAAAAAAATAATCTGGATTCCAGCAGCAATTCAAATGTTTTCCCCAAGTATGCAGATGTAACTCCTGTCCCCTTGGTAGGGCCCCTACAGCTGAGAATTGAAGCAGCCTCTTAAAACCAAAATACCTGCACAGGCAACCTGATTTGTGATGCTCTGGTCCCTCAGGTCTCAGCAAAATTAGTCCCATTAAGAAACAAAGCACAGTCTGGTGCCTACATATGGATTTAGCAATTTCACTTTATGTTAGCCAATTAGAAAACACTGGCTCTTTTCCTCCCCCAAATGCTTTCAAATTAATGAGAGGGGAAAAAAAAAAAAATGCAAACACATAGCAAAGGCTGAACAAAGATTGGTGCTTGATAGAATTTGCATGTAAATCCTCCAAGATTCAATTTTAAGTAGAAGCAAACAAGCAAAATATTTACTGCTCAGCATTTCACAAGCACACCAAGGCTGTGTTGTGTTTCAAGGCTGGTTTCCAGCTGGGAGCTGTGAACACTGCTGTTTGCTGCAGGAGACACCGCTATGAGAAATACCTGCCCTGAGAGCAGAGCCAAGCAGGGCAGAGTCCTGGCTGTGCTGCTCCCTGCTCATCTCACCTTCCCCTCTCCCCACAAAGCCACACTGACTGCTTCCATCTGCCCCTGAAGGAGTCACGGCACTTGCCAGAGCTCCCTGAGAACTTCCAGCACAGCTCTGTTTTCTGGGAGTTCCTCCCAACCCCAGCCATGCACGGCACAGCTGATTCATCCTCCTTGGCCATCCCATCCATCTGGAGCACAGCAAAACCTGGGAATGATGTCTCAGATCGTGTCTGTGCTCAGAACAGACCCACTGAACCCTCTCTGTTGGAGATATTGGAATTTCATGTGGGCTAGAAATATTTCCTAGGAGCTTTAGCTTCATTTCCTTTCGGAGAAACACCTCTCCCCATTTTCCTTCAAGCTTATAAACTTGAATTACCATATCTCCTTAAGCAGCAAAAAGCAATAACTTCACCAGATCCAGGAAATATTAGTGGCATTATTAATGTAAATAAAGGATTTTTCATAGCATTTTTAAAGTTATTACACCAAGAGCATAAATAAACCTCACTGATGGAGTATTAGTATTTTATGTTGGTGGGAATCAACTGTATGACACAGTCAAGTAGGGAACTTCTTGGGCACATTTAATTCCTGTAACTGCCAAATAACCACATGAACAACTTTGTCCTGTTAAATCCCCTTCTGTTTTGCATTTTGCATTCATTTCCTTCCAGCCTCAGCACTGTCCCCAACTCAAAAAGCTTCAACTGAACCATAACGAGCCTCACAATAAAGCACCTCAAGAACTCAAGACAAACGTCCTTCTGGCTTTTAAAGCTGCATTTCTCATTAGAAATGCTGCCAGCTGAAACACATCTTGAAAAGTGAGCACAGGCTAATGGACAGAGAAGACAGAAGCAGGCACACCTAGATTTTATTCCTAGTCTCTAGATTATTCACTAAAACACTAAATTCTGATTGTTTTTAATCTCATTTAAGAAGTAACTACTTGCACTCAGGGTCACATTCCTCATGCAGAGCAGGATGAAACTCTTAATGGATGACATGGAGCAAATGGGAATTCTCTGCTGTGGTGAGATAATCATCCTGCTCACCCCAGCTCCAGCCCCACTTCCAGCATTGCTGCAGGGAAGGGATCCAAGGCCATTCCTTCAGCCCCTCAGAACAGTCCTCCCAGCTGAAAATCAGGCATTCTCTGCAGGAAATCGTGGGATCTAAACATTTCACCCAGTTAGTGTGTCCTTCTAAACCCTCTCAAATCCCACATTTTACATAGAAATCCTCATTTCCATCGCCCAGAATTCCCTCTCATCTACTATGAAAGCATCCTGAAACTTGGGGGAGCGAAGCAAAACAGTTGATAAAAATCCTGATTAAACCAGTATGTTTCTGTGGTAGGTGTGGATTTCTCCAGGTGTTTTAAGTGCAGATATGAGGGGGATTATTGGGTGTGTCAGACCTCACCAGACCTGGCACTCGAGAACAAAGGAAGAGGATTCAAGAAGCCAAAAGACAGTTCAGGAAAAATGAAACACAGTGAAGAGAAGGAACTTAGAGCACATCTCTCCTTTTCCACTGTGAGGCTGAAAAAGGCACTCTGCTAATGGATAATATTTATTTCTTTCTTTTACAGTATTTCTGCCAGAAGTGCTGAGAAATAGGTGTTATTTCCTTGGAATAATTCCCATAATAATGAGAAATCCCAGGCAGCCTCGACTCTAGGTGGCGTTGGCAGCTCCTCTTAGAATCCATGAACTTGAAAGGTATCAAACTCATGGAGATTGAGCCTGATCTGCTCTTACTGCAGAAAGAACTATTCCTACTGAGCTGATCAGAGAACTGGAGAACTCTGTTTAGCAATTCCAAAAGTGACTGGATAGTTAAAAATACGTTTGATTTGCTGAGAATTACTATTATATCCACAAAGAACTATTAACTCTTAGAAACTTTTCCTCTGTTTCTGCAGAGAATGATGATGCCAGGAGGGATGAACTGTGCCAGTGACTCACACCACACAGGCACAGGTTAAATGCTACCAGTTCCCTGCCCCGATTACACAATTTGAGTGAACTCAGTGCATTTGCCCATTCCATTCTGTGACTGAGCTGATTCACTCACACAGGATTCCTCAGCAATTCCACGGTTCCCAGCTGCCCAACAGGAGCCTGAGTTAGTTCTCATCCATACTTCCAGCAAGGGATTGTTTAGGAGGTGCAGTTATGGATCTCATCTCTGGGAGGGTCATAACTTTCACAGCTCTGTACTGAGCAGCAATCCTTTGATTTCCTCAAAGCAACTTGAATTTCCCACCATTCCTCAGAGCTCTCTACTCCTCGATCCTAAAATGAGCACCAGCATTTGCACAGTGTCCCCCTGTGCCTCTGAGCCCTGGACAGGGAAGGTTTGCAGCAGGAACACAGGACACAAGGGGAAAAGCTGGATGCTGTTTCAGCCTCTAAAATCAGTTAGTGAGTGCTGCTAGCACTCAGATCCCCCAGACACATCACATACACAGCACCCCTAAATCAAACACTTCAGAAAGTGGATATGAGAAAAAAAATGTAAATATTCTCCCACTTTTGCCACGACAGTGACTGTTGTGAATTTATTACTGCTCTGCTGCCACAATTCCTCCTTGTGGTGGCTCAGCTCAGTGACAGGCAGCTCCTGCACCAGCCAGGACTGGCACACACATTTTGGTGCAGATGGCAAGAGAGGTCTGGTGGCCTCACGAGCTCTGAAGCCACATCTGTAACTTCAGAGGGAAGAGATAAATCACACCCAGGTATTACCTGGCCACTCAGGTGAGTATGACCAAGACCTGATGACCTTTTCTTTCTGACTGGAGGGGAGTTCTGTAATTCTCAGCAGAGTGCCTTTGATGCAACATTAAAATGCTGCTTAAGTCTGCTCCTGTGACAACTCTTTATTTCAAATGATTGTTTATGAAATTTAATAGCAGCAGTTCATTCCTGGCTGATGGTGTCTGACACAGAACACTTAAAGTGAAATGTGAGTGGCATTTTTGTATGGCTCCTGTACTGAATATGATCACAGCCCCAGTTAATTAAAGTGCAGATGAGCTGTCATTAGGTCGCTATGAGTTAATTGGCCTTCTCAGGGGCCAGAATTAAGCTACAGCACATCTAGGGTGCAGACTTTCAGGCTGAACTTGCATTACCACATTTGGAGTCTGGGAGCAGTCAGCACCCAGAGGCAGCAATTCTCAGACCCAACCTACAGAGCTCTAGAAATTTGGTCATTTCTTTCCTTTTTAGCTTGTAGGCTGAGCTCTTGTGAAAATCTGGCCCCTGGGGTTTAAAAGCAAAATGCAGTCTGTAGTGTAAACTCCTCATTTTGCAGCTGGAAGTTGATGTCAATAGTTTTCCCACAAACTGAACAAGCAACAAGCCTTGCCATAAAGAATCTGATAAGTTTTTTTAACCTTTTTATTACTAGCCTTATGGAAGTTTGCTGTATCACTATTCATTTACTGGTTTACACAAAGTGAGCTCAAAAATACCATAAATTCTTTGCCCAGAACCTAACATCCAAGCCTGAAACTTTTTTCCTTAGAAACAGCTTGGTTATTCAAGTCTGGTAAAAAATTTGCATTTCTTGTTCCTAACCTAGATGAGAAGCATAAAACCATCTACAAGAGAAAAAGCTGAGGGGGAAAAAAAAAAGCCCTCCAGTAGCAATAAACAGATCCCAACCTATTGCAAAGTATGAAAAACTGGCTGCAACAGGATGTGACTGTAAAATGGTCATGTTGCTATGCAGACTCAATAGCTCATTTAAAAAGAGTGCCCAACCCTTCCCTGCCTTCCCTACTCTAGACTTTTTGTCTTTTTGTGAATATGAAGCTCTCAAATTATATTCATGAGAAAAATCACTAAATCATTGCTGCAACAGCTCAGGGCCTGGGCAAATATTGGGATCTCAGAGCAATTACAGACATGAAGATAGTTAATTGCTGAACACAATATTTATAGTAGTTAATTGATAACAAGCTACTTTAAAAAACAAAGCTCAGATCAAACTTCTTGTCCTTTATGAAGCACATTTGCCTTTCAGAGAGATGCTTGAGAGCCCCACTGCAGCCTGAATGCTGCCAGCCTTTGGAAGTGACAGAATGTCATCTATTTGCTGCAATTTTCCCTGCAAGTTTAATACATCCACCCGCCTCTAAATCCACTCGGCTCGATTCATTCATTTACTTTTAGTTTTGCCTTTAAGCGTCTCTCTAGATGTCTGAAAAGAAAGAGATAAAGCAATTACTTGATTTCATCCTTGGGATTTCAGCTCTCAGCCTCGGCATGGTGCCTCTTTAGTGCTTGATGAGTGTCTAAATTCTCCCCAGATTAAAAAGGGTTGTCTTCTTTCTCCGTGCATTATACACACGGAAGAGAAAAGGAAAATCAAAGGGGTCCAAACTTCTGTGGGAGGAAACCCACTCGGTTTCTTTCTGCTCTGGAGAGGCTGTGCCAGTTTACACACGACAAAGATCTAGCTCAATCTATTTTTCAAGCAGACATATACATTTAAACATGCTATAAACCCTTAGCTATGACTTTAGAATGAAATCTGTATTAAACAGCCTCTTTCAAAGTTGTAAATATGGTCACACTGAGTCAGCTTCCAGAATGAACTCCCCAGGACGGTTTGAATCTGTGCCCCAGAGATCACTGCCCACAAACTGGAAGAAGAGAAATTGTTTGCTCAATACACAAAGTAGGGCTGAGCACAGAAAAATAATTAGAGAAAGCTACTGTTGTAGTTCTTGGGTTTATTTCTGTCTGGAAGTCCTTGAATAATGATCCCCAACACAGCACCAGTGATTACAGTTTCCCAGTGATTAATCAGCTGCAAAGTCGTCATCTTTTCTCTTCTTCATCCTCTCCCTGAGAGCAGTGGGAAGCTGAGCAGTGGCTTTTGGAAATGAAGCATTTTGTTCAGCTGCTCCATGTGAAGCCCACATGGGGGCCATACATTTCAGACTTGAGCCTCTCTTTCTTGGCCAAAATCCTTAATCTGCGAATTATTTGTACAAATGGGAATTAAAAAGAATTTGCCCTCTTTTCCCTCGATCCCTTCAGAGGCAGTGCTTTTAAGGCAGCTTTCAGCAGCCCTGCTTTTCTGCTCGGTAAAATGTGTGCAACAAATGCTCCAAACTGAGGTGTGGGGGGGAGCCTCACAATAAGAACTCCCCTGGACAAATTCCAGCCTCACCAGAGAGATCAGAGCTGACCCCTCCAGCTATTTTCAGATCTCTTTCCATCAGAGGACTGTGGCTTAAGTCCTTCTACAAAATATTGACGTCCCCAAACTTCCAGGGCCTGAGGGGACTGGTGCAAAAGACTCCCTAATTTATACTGCCTGTTTAGCAGTAAATTCAGAAGCTTTCCCTTTTCTGGAACTTGAAAGTACCCAGATATCCAGTTATCATTAACATTTTAACCTGGTAACAAGGAATCAAACATATCTATGTAGATATAGTAAGAGTAAGCAATAATCTACTTTGAGATAATATTCTGTCACATCAAAGCTTGCTTTTTCTGTATTTTCAGTTTTTTGCTGTGAATAATTTCACCTCTCTTCCAGAAGACCCACAAATGAAACAAATGAGATCATACACAAAGATGATTGATCTAAGTGATAGAAATGCAGCAACTAAATATGAACAGATGATAAAATGCAGAAATGCTAAGTCTCCTGTTTTACTTAATAAGGAGGACTTTAAATGAACTTACACTGTTTTTTTCAATGGATAATCTCCTTCCATCAACTAGGAGGAATCTTACTGATGGCACACTAAGATGCACGGTGCAAACTTTCATTACAGAAGATGGGGAGACAGTTGTAACATCACTCCTGCTCAGAAACAGCTTCAGCTCGTACTTCCAAGGCCTCTGCTCTCACTAGTGAGAAATCTCACTGCTGGGAGCCCTGGAGTGTTTTCTGAAGGGCTGTTAAACTCAAACTCTAAAATCCTTATCTGCAAAACAGCCTCAGACAGACAGAGTCAGAGCTGTCAGAGCTCTGCCCTGCTTTGATTCTCCAGGTACAGACACACAGCCAAATAACAGAGAACCAAACGTTATCCTAACCCCACATCTCTGACAAGAACATTCCAAAACGCTGACATTTAGTACTCTGCTCACTGCTAAATCACACATTGAACAGAACAAGCACAAAGTTAATACCAAACAGCAAGAAATGCAGGCCTGGACCTTATGAAGGCAAAGCCAGGATATAGATTTCAAGAATGAGAGCTGTAAGAGAAGCCTGAGAATCATTTCCAGCTCCACAGTGCAATGTTACCTGATGTTTGCCATTTCTGACAATAATGCTTGCAGTTAACACGTTCCAGCTGGGAAGCAGTACTAGCATGATGTTAAAAAAACCTCAGCCTTTGATGCCCTGATGAAACAAACCTTGGGATTTTTTTCCTAGACTTGCAAACCACCTTTGTAGAGCACTGTTAGGGATTGTAATCAGTCCCTTTTGGCCATTCCCTGCTGGGATAGAATTATGTGGCCACAGAGTAACTCCCCCCTTTATATCTGGAAATACAAAACCAATAAAGGTATAATCTATGGCTTAAAAAAAGTACGGAAAAGCAAGGGGTTTCAACTGTATTCCTAAAATAATAGCTGCTGTTCTAGTTCAGCAGCTCTGGCATTAAACTATTTCATGGGGGGAAAATAATTTACTTTATAACACCTATATTAACTGCCTCAAAAATATTCAGAGGTCTTTTATACTGTAACTAGAAAAGCACATCTCAGCTTGCTCCTCATGTCCCTGAAACTGTGACAAAAACCTGCAAAACTCCCATCAGCTGTTGTCACAGTTTTGTTTTCTGTAAAGACCCACATAAAAATTGATAGCAAACCTCAGTGCTTCTCTCCCTTCCTGACATAACTTGACCAGAGAATTCAAAGGGTCAGACCACACAGATGCATGAATCACGTTTGATCCTGGTTTATAGAAGTCAATGGAGTCATACCACAGATGGCCTTTAAATCTCCTGTGACCTGCAGGACTGCTCAAATGCACTGCTTGGAGCACACTGGGGGTTTTCTCACCACTGTCACAGTAATATTTTAATCTTGAACGTGCTTAGTTTCAAAGCACCCTTCTGAGGCTGCATTATCGCTTCTTGTATCAGGTGAGCACAGCCAGGGCTTGCCCAAGGTTGTACAGCCTGTGGTGGCAGAGCAGGGAAATGATCTACATCTCCTAATTTCACATTTACAAATGGAACAGCAGCAGAGCAAGATACAATGGTTTTCTTACTCATAGCAGTCAATTCTTAATCATGAAACTTGCTCATGAGCATCACACAGATCTAAAGATGGTGATCACGAGTCTCCAGACACTCAACAGCACGGAATTCTTTATGTTCTTAACACAGGAGCCCGTAGGAACTCCTCACAGCTGGTATTTAATACAATCTTAGCAGGGACTGCTCCCAACTCTCTGGTTTAAAATCTCAAATTCTGTTTTTTCAATACTCATTTGAAGACTAAGTAAATGCAAAGTCATATTAATGAGGTAAAAATGTTACTCTACATCAGGAAACTCAGCCAAAATGAGAATGAACTTAAGAAAGATCAGAAACTGAAAGTCACAAACACAAACCCACAAACTTAGATCAGATGCTTTTATACCTTAAGGGCAATCCAAGCTGGAAATTTGTGATGAAACTGAAAACCAGGAAAAGCCCTCTGTGCTGCTGCCAACACAGTCAAGAGAAGAAAAAGTCACAGAAACTACTGTGCATTTTAAATAGAAAGAATATCATGGTTCTAGAATGGTATCAGCATCCAGACTTTCAGAAAGGACAGTCCATGTGAAAGCTGCTAAACAGAAGACAAAATAAACACAAAAAAGAGGGGATGGGAGAAGCTGAAAATCTCATAAAAGGAGATAAACTCAACTATTCAAAATTATTTTGTCTTCCCCTGCCAGTTTTAGGCATAAAGACAGGTCCAGCAGCTTTCAGTGAGAACTAGGTGATTATCTCTGCTAGTCCCTTTGGAAAATTCCACCCCCATAAATTCCACCCCCATCTTCTCTACAGGCTCATCTACAGCAAAGACTTTTCCTCCTTTCGTGTCTGCACTGAAGGCAGCACATATTCCTGAACTGCCCTCACCCCATCTTCTACATCACTAAAGCAGACACAAAAAAAAGTACTCGGTTTAGTTTTTCCTTTTTTCAATCCACATCTTTGCTCCCTGCACTCAGCAATGGGAAACAGATTCAGCCAGCCTTAAAACACTATCTCAGCAACAAAGCATGCAATGTGCTCCATCTCATCTCTCCACTCCAACTGAGTTTACAGCAGTGGGTGGTTTTCAAACCTAACATTTGATCAAAATGAAAAACCGGGCATTCCTTTCACCCCATGACAGGCAGGCTGATATAAATCACAGCCTTCCCAGCAAGGGTTCTTCCACAGACAATGAGTTGTGGCAGTGCCTCAAAGCTCAGCCCCGGCCATTGTAAGAGAAAGTTTCAGGTTTTTAAAGCAGGCCTGGGCTTTTTACAACAGCACTAAAACCAAAAGAGGGGGAGAATTTATGGTGTGGTTGTTTGAGGGGCGAAGAAGGTGTTTCCCCTTCAGAAGTTGTATTTGCAGGGCATTGCTCTGGGCACGTTTGTGCCAGTGCCTGCTTTTTAGTGTTTCAGTAGCACTGAAATCTCCAAGTTGGGGCAGCCTCACAGCATTTTACACTCACATTTACACATCCCACAAGTCACGGTTCATTCATTGCCCCTCATTGTTTTATCAGGGAAGAGAAGCAGCTCTTCCTTAGCCACTGGGAGAAAAGCTCTCAGATGTATCTGCTCAAGGCAAGGATGGTATCAGCCATCCTCTGGCTGTCATTTAGGAACACAAACAGTGTAGGTAAGCATTAAGCAGCAGCTATTAAATTCCTGTGTGTGTGTGCACGGCACTCCAGAGTGTGATCAAAGCAAAGCTGATCCCATCCACAGCGCTGCTGCTTCTCCTCACTAACCCAGTAACCCATCAGAAATGCCCTCCAGCCTCAACAATTTTAAGCCTTGACTTCAAAAGATCAGCTTATCCTTCAGGGCTAAGCTGAGTGACAGGTGGGGGTCAGGAAGAAGCCCCTGCCCTCCCTGCAGCCGGGGGTGTAGGGTTGCACAATCGGCCGGGCACGTTGGGGGGTTTGGCCGCATTCCTGGGGCCATCGGAGCTGGGCCACCTCTGTGTCTCATGGAGCTCTCATCTCTGCTCCAGCCCTGCTCTGGAAACAGGAGCTGTGTTTACATGAAGCTGTGCCATGCAGAGGTCAAAATCTGAATTTACCTATCGTTAAAAACCTGCTCACCTGCCGAGGTGGAGGGTGCCAGGGAGGGTCCCACTTGAAGAGACGGCCTCTCAAACCCTCAGGGAGCACAACAAGTGTTTGCAGGGTCTGCTGTGCTACAGAACCCTGAGCCTTGGGTACCTACCATCAAAAGGTCAAGAACCATTGCAGGAGACACCATGGCACAAGGTCTGTCACACCCTTATTACCCCAGAGCAGATCCTGAGCCTTCCCTGCATGTACATGACACAAGTCACACCTGGTCAGGTGTTTTTCACCCACAGGAGACTCAAATTGTACTTTTCACCTATACTCTCTTCTTATAAAAAGGGAATATTAGGGCAGGGCAGCTGTTAGAAACTTCCACACACCAAGCTGTTCATACAGAGTTTTTTGATGCTCTTTTCTATGAGTGAAACTTTTTTCTTCACAAAAAATTGCAGTAACTCAGCTTGAACTTTGCTAACTAAGCAGAGCCAGGGTTATATTCCAGCATCACACCAGTTGTTTCCCTCAGCTGTGAACACACACCAGGTCTGCCCATGACATTTCTGTTCAAGTGACACATCCTCATGCAGTTCAAGAACACGAGACACAACAGCCAGGCAAATAAGGCTATTAATTACCTAATGAATGTAAAGTGTTGTTTCTCTGAGAGACTAGAGTCTGCTGTACAATCACATTTTCTGCCTCAGAAATATTTTCTAGAGGAAAACAAGCAAAATTATTTACACAAAATCCAGATTATGGGTGGGAGGAGGAAGTCAAAATTACAGGGAAACTAGTTAGTCTGTCTTTAGAAAGGTGCACACAAAGCTGATGTTCATGTTTTCAGACATTAATTTGGATTGCTGCGGCACACCCCTACCCAAAACAGGCCACTGCTCCAAATCCAACAGCCAATCCTGCAGCACCAGAACTTTCCAGTCGCTGAAGCTGAGCTGTGTGTGGGTCCTGTGGATGGTATCTAACACAAGAACGTAAGCACAGGTCTCGAGGCAGTGAGCTGTGAGCCCCACAGCCGCGCTGGAGCTGCTGTGAGGGTCCCTGGAACATCGCTCGTGGCGCTGCACATCACCCTACCTGGCTAAGAACCCATTTCTCAGATCTCAGAAATCAGCATAACGAGCCGAAGGAGGAGGGCAGGAAAATAATAACATGGGCATATGACAAAATCAGCTGGTAATTTAAATTCTGTGACTGTCAGCATTTTAAAAACTTACACAAAAAATACACCAGGCTCCCTGAAAAGTCACCATAATGAGGCAAGAGAAAAGACAATACTCTTCTGTACTCAGATTTAACTACATTTCAAAACAATATCTCCTTTCTCCTATCATGTCAATACAATTTGGAGTGGGAACTGATGCTCATACACAGCACCAGGCCTTCAGCTTCTTTCCATTGCTAACTTTAAATAACAATGCATGAATGGACAAAGTGCCTGGTTTATAGCATCCTCCCTTTCAGCCTCTCCCTTGTCTCAGTTCATTTCCCCGTGGCACGCTTTGTTCTTAAAGCAGTCTTAACCACTCACACATCAAAATATTTAATCAACATTTCTCAGTCGGGAAATAATCCCGCTTTAGACCGATTCAGTGGGAGACTCTGCAGTGGATTCAACATTCAAAAAAAAAGGGTCAGAATGCATTTCCGAGGGTGCTTTAGAAAAATCAATGCTGACATGTTTTTAATGCAAATCAATAAGTGACATTAGATAATGAAACAAACATGCAGCAGCCCTGCAGCCGGGCCATTTAGACAATCAGCTTGGGAAGGATTCAGCCAAGCGAGCGCTTGAGCGCGCGGGCAACACGGACTCGAATAAAGCACTACTTTTTATTGTTGTTCTTGTTTTGAGAATCTCAAAACCTGTTTCCTGTGAACAAGGGCTTACAATTTCCCCTGGGTTGGTGCAGCCCCGGTGAAGCGGGGCCGGGTTCTGCGCGGTGTCCCCACATTGGGAGCCGCTGACCCGTGAGCCGCCGCCAATGCTTTGACAAGCTGTGCTGCAGCCCCAGCGGGGACACCGAGCCTTTAAAGGCTCAAGTTGTGAAACTCTTTACAAGAGGCCTGTCCCTTCTCGGAGTAATTAATTCTTTGACTGCCACACTGAGATGCAATGAATGAACACATACTCCCGCGAGTAACAACTATGCTAATGCGGAGGAGCCGCAGACAAAGAATACAAGCGCTCGCTTGAACCGGGTGAGACCATGTGCAAACTCACCGTGCCATCCACATGCCTGAAACCACCACAGCTCAGGAGAAATGCACCTCACAGCGCAACCTGTACAGCAGAAACCACCACAGCTCAGGAGAAATGCATCTCACAGCCCAACCTGTACAGCAGAAACCACCACAGCTCAGGAGAAACGCATCTCACAGCCCAACCTGTACAGCAGAAACCACCACAGCTCAGGAGAAACGCATCTCACAGCCCAACCTGTACAGCAGAAACCACCACAGCTCAGGAGAAACGCATCTCACAGCCCAACCTGTACAGCAGAAACCACCACAGCTCAGGAGAAACGCATCTCACAGCCCAACCTGTACAGCAGAAACCACCACAGCTCAGGAGAAACGCATCTCACAGCCCAACCCAACTGAAGCCAAACCACATGCTTTGCTTGCAAGGATTCAAATCACAGCTCAAATGGAAAAAAATTAACAACTCCATAGCAGAAAATCATTTGAGGAAAAAGAATAAAACAACTTAGAACCCACGTGCAAAAGTTACTGATAAGACCAGAGAAACAAGGGCTCATTATTAAATGACACTAAGAAACCGATGGCTGCAAGAATAAAACTTTCCACCCGAGATACACAGCAAACCCTTATCTCGGCTCTATGTGACTCACAGCTTAAAAAAAAGGAAACAAAATGGAAACAAACAGCTGAAACATAACTGAAATAGAACCAGTTCGAGTAAGTTCCGCTGTTTTAAATCCCACTGTTCCAAAACTAACAAGGCAACAAACAAACAAACAATTCCCCTGGTGGTTTGAAACATTCATTCTTTCCAGGAAAGTTGGCAAACTGAGCAAAGGCCGGCCCAAGTGGAGGGAGCTTTGGAGGATTCAATTGCAATATCGGAGGGCACGTTTGGAACAAAAGCCTACCCACGGAGTCAACAAGAGCACGGCAAGATTCATTACAAAGTCAGACATGGTGTTTTGGCTCCTGCCTGGACACAAGGCTGTAACATTAACACATGGTTCATTACAGCAGAATTAGAGCCTGCTTATTCGGGGCTACAGAAATTAGGGATGGTACACATCAAACGTATTTTCCCAGGATAACACAGGGCCTCCAGTCCAGCCCTAGAAAATCACTAATTATGGTGCAGAACCTATTTATTTTCACAGAACACAACTTCTGTTTGGCAGTTCTTTGTCTGGATTTTTTTCCACTGCAAAGGATTTCAAAGTCATCTTCTTGACAAGAAACAATTGAATATTTTTTTCATATTACAGCAGAAATTCAAACAGAATCAAGACATAAAAATACAGAGGAATGAATTTAATATTTTCTCTTAGCAAGCATACAATGATGTTTTATTAGCAGAATAAATTGCTTTACACCTGGTAAGCAAGGGCTGCTACACTGAATTACTGTTGCAATGCAGACAGTTACATGTAATCAATCAAGGAAGATTTTAAGTCAGTGCTATTTAATAGCTAATTCCTCAAAACACAAAACAGCTGAGCTCCTCCAATTAGCCCCCTACAGAAGGAAAGTAAAGAAGATGTCACCAAGCAAGTAAATCAAAGTAAAGCAACCCAAATATATTTGGGGGAAAAGGGGAGCTTCTTTAGCATTAACAGAACAGTGTTAGAATAGTCCTAACAAGTATAATATTGTATATTGATTTCTACTGAAACCCTTGTGGTAAAATATGCTTTTCAGTATGATGAAGCACACTGCAATCTCATTTTGCATGTTAGTATGCATTTGAAGAGTTTTTACTGAAAATAGGTTCAAGTCACCAGAACTGGAGAATGTTACTGTATGAATGTCTCCACTTGCTTAACAACTGTTTATAGCCAATTACAATATTTAAATACCAGCCCCGAAAAAAGGCTTCTTCCACTTAGAAATACATTTAAAATACCCAGCTTTAAAGCATCTGCCTTATTAAAAGTCTTTCTGCAACATCACATTCTCAACTGATACAAGTCAAAGGGCTTCTTCAATATTAACAGAGATTTCATATTTCTTTGCTCCAGCTAAACTTTTGTGGCCTTTTAATTATACCCAGATTTTAGAGAAGATGCAGATAAGTGAGGCAGTGTCTCAATAACACACATCTTTCATTCTCCACTTCCTTCTCAAAAGAAATGTCAGGTTTGTGATGCTGCTATGAACCCAGTGTTTGCAATTCCTTTCCCAGTGAACTCTAAGCTCATTTCTGAGCTCGCAAATTCCCACCCAGCTCCTGCTCCCCGCTGACTGGAATGTGAGCTGGCCTGGCTCCTCACACACTAAAGCAGGATAGGAAGTGTTAAGGGATACAAATCCAGGTGTTTCCAGGACTCAGGTGTGAAAGCATCACTTTGCTTTGTAAAGGAGATGAGGAGGGGGCAATCGATGAAGGGTGGTTGAACTGTAGAAAATGATACCAAAGGAATCGATATGGGAAGAACTGGGAAGAAATGGGCTCAAAACCAGTATATTGTCTAAACCACAGTGAGCCACAGAGGTACTGACATGCATGGGGGATGAAGAAATACACTTGGTTTATGACGTTCTCATGAAAAATACCAGTTACTGCACTTGTTTCCCCTCTACACAGGCTGTTCAGGGGCTGCCTGCTCACTTCTGTTCCTGGAACTTGCTCACCCAACATGATGAAGCCAACGAAGCCCCAGAAGCAGCCAGCACATTTTCTAAGTGGCTGCCTCAGCTGGATGGATGGCTGCCTCTCCCCAGAGGACACAAATGAACAGTTTCAGATCCCTCCTTCCTTCCCCTGGCAATCTGTCACCGAGCTGAAAAGCAACCTGCCTGTTCCTCATCCCCCGTGGCTCCAAACCAGGGCATCAGTGAGAACACAAGCCCGAGGGAACATACCCACGTTCCACATCCCCATGTGCACACCAGGTGTGGAGCAGGCATAGAAGCAGTTCATCACTTTTATAAATATACTTGCACACTCAATTATTTTATTTTTTGGTGTTTTTTTCAGGGAGGGAATAGTTAGGAATACCGTTTGACTGTGTGTTTTGAGAATAAAGAAGTTCCAAAGCAAACAGCTAAATGAATGCACTGTTTTTCTGGCATGCTCCATCCTGATTATTGCAGAGGTCAAATGAAGCCTCATCAAAAAAAACAATGACTTTTATAGCAGAAGTACGCACTCTGATAGAACGTTCCATTTTCACTTTAGGTTTTCCTTTATTTGCAAGTACCAAGTGGGGAACAGCGAGATTACAATAAAACTCAATCCAAAACATCAGCTGAATCTTGCTCCTCGTCCTTGGGCCCAGGTGTCATTCTGACTCTCTCTGGGATCCAGGATTCCTGCAGGCTGACTCCTCTCAGAGCTCACAGCCTTCCACTATCAACTCCCAAACTCGGCACACTCCTCATCAGCTCCTCCAGCTTTACCACTTGGCACCTTGGTGATAAATTCCAAGTGATTTTACTAAGCAGTAGCAAATATTGCATTCACAAGAATGATTAAAGAAAAGAACTTGTCCAGGGGAGAGGGAGAAGTTAGAAGATTTTCCCTGTTCCCTCCTTCTCCTGAATCACAATTCCACTTCATGAAAGATCAAGAGGGACCTTCTATGCCAATCTGTACTATGGAAAGTATAATGAAAAACTCAGTCACTTCCTCAGTTACTGTGAGGGAATGTAAGTGAATTCCACAAAGGAACAACTGAAAGCAATCAGATTCACTTTCTGCACAGCAGGAAGAAAAGCAATGCTCTTACTTAAGGAAAAAAAGGATTAAAAACCAACTTAAATTTGCTTTCTTCAGAACCATCAATCCGTTTGAATGAAGAGAGACCACCTTTCAACTACAAATTGGCAGAAGTAGTGAATCATCACAGCAAATGCTGTGCCCTTCAAAGCTGTAATAAAAAGTCCTCCAGGCTTTTTTCCAGGGGTAGAACTCCCTCCACATCTTGAACAATCAACATCCTCCTTTATCCACTCTACAGCAGTGCCCTTGTTTGCTCTCTGTGGCTGGCAGAGGTCACCACAAGGCACAGAGCTAACGAGAGGCTCACCTTATAACCTGTCTCAGGGCCACAGTGAGGAGATTCATTTTCTTGCAAGTGACATTTGAGAGACTCCTCTGACACATCACCTCCGCAGCTGAACGGGTCTGAGCAGTCCATCCTTGGGGAAAGCATCTCCTCACCGAGTGTGCCCAACAGAGCCCTTCCAAATTCCAGGAGTGCTCCTGAGGGCTTGCTGCACTCTGGGGTTTGGTGAGAGCTGAGAGTCCCCAGCTCAGCTCCCAGCCCTGGCAGGACACCAAGGCAGGACAGGAAAGATCCCATCAGGAAGGGCTGCCTGGGGCAGAAGGCAAATAGCTGTCCCTGCTGGGCTGCTCCTGCCACAATTCTCAGACCTGCCTCAGCCCCCCAGGCACCCAGAGAAAGGGCCAGAAAGGAAAATGCATCTATGGCTCAATGCAGCAACCCTCATGGCAGTGACTGAGAGCTCCTCTGGGCTGTGGCACCCAGCCCAGCCCTGCAGCAAGCCCAGGTACCCCAACAGCCAGCACTGGTGCTGCAAACCAAGGAACACACACTTCCCTTAGAGCTGCATCACCCACACCCCTTCAGGCAGAAACTGCTGAAAGGGGAGCTGAAGAGCCCCAGAATAACCAGAACTCACCTAGCACAGACAAAATCCACAGCTTAGCTACACACCAGCTGTGAAAAGCCCTAATGAAACACTCCAAGGGAACAGAGTGGATCAAGACAGTCCTTCCCACCCCAAATTCTGCCTTTACTAACACACAATGCCCGATGGGACTGTAAAAAGTTAATCCCAGGCTGAGTGAGCTTCTCACCTTGACTGAATGAACAGCTCCTAGTTACAGCACTGTCACAGATGGCAAATGGGATCAGGAGAAGAGCAGCACCCAGCAGTCATCTCTAAAGACAGGGAATGATGTCCTGTGTGCCACTAGGACCCACTCCTCAGGGCACACTGCCTTCCCCCACTGCCATGTACCTGGCAGAGTTCCAGAACTGCTGGGAGGGAGAACAACTCTGTGCAGTCTGAGTGGGGGAGAGGTGAAAAGGGAAGGGGTGGAAGGGAGATGCAGAATTACTTTTTCATTCAAACGTGAAAATCCAGAGATATGCATGGGTACAAGTAAGGGCAGAATAAAGCCTTAAATATTTAGTCTTCTTTGAAGCTTCCACACTAATCACTTAAGCCAACACAACATCTTAAAAATCTATGGAATTACCCAAAGCCTTTCTGTTAAGCCAGTTCTAAGGATACAATCAGTTCCTCTCCCGCCCTGACATCACACAAAGCGACTCAGGCAGCAGTTAATAAATCTAAGCCCCTGTGACAGATTTCATCTTCCACGGGGAAAAAAAAAAAGCTGCAGAGGAAACTGAAAAATAAAAGAGGATCTGAGGGAAAAATCTATTCATTGATCAGGGGAAGGAGAATGCTAAATTCAGCTGGCAAACAGCAGCCTGGCAAAGGAGCCATCGAGACACTTCCGAGTGTGCTGGCACAGCTTTGTCCTGATCAGCTCAGCAGCCCCAGCAGAGGAGCTGCAGGTTTTAAATGCACCCATCCAGCCCTGCACAAGTCAGACCCAGCTCTCTGATGCACTGAAAACAGCACCCTCCTCTGCAAATCCAGACTCCCATCCTGAAATTCCTCAGTGCCAAAAATGTGCCAAATGACCAGCTCCTCTGTAGCTGGCATTTCGTAGAGGGGAAATCCTCACCTCCTGCAACAGAGCAAATCTCACAATGGGAGATGTGGTCACTTTCTTTTCACTGATCTCTCTAAATGAATTTACAGTAATCCCACATCTTAAAAAACATACTTAAAAGCCATAAAATTAAAGTACCCTTTCTCCTGTGCTACAGAGGAGTACACACAAATTCAAGCACAGACTTGCTGAAAAGTGGAAAGGGTTAAAATCTGTGGAGAATGAGATGAAAAGGCTAAAAAGCATTACTGCAGTTAATGTTAAAAACACTAATTTCAGTCCATTTGTGCATTCAGAGGCATCCGGGTTTGAATTTCTTCAGTGAAACCAGATGTCTCCAGCGATCATCAGAATGCACAGACTACAGCACAATCAGCTTGTCCTGGGCACAAGTTCCAGCACATCCAAAGAAACTGGGGACTCTCAGAGAGGAAGCAGCTAAATGCAATAACCTGGTGAGTGCTCAGAAACACAGCTCCCAGCATTGGGATTGGGAGGGGGATGGAAAAGGACAGCAGTGATGAATCCTGAGCAGCGTCTGAGTCCGAACACAACTGTGAAAAAAATCACATAATCAAGAGACAAAAAGCTTCCCAGGGAATGCATGTAACTGCTTGCTCTGTCATTGCATATAATCAAATAGATGTTATAATAGTGAGGCAGCATGTTACAGAGACAGCTGTAATAATCAGAGCTTTAACAGGCTCCAACACAAAACCCTACAACATGGCAGTGTCATGATCATCTTCACTCTCAAGCTGTCCAACTGAGAAGAGAGGTTGTGCTTTTATTAGCTTATATTAGCACACCACTTATCTAGTTTCTAAAAGCAGAATTAAAACCTTCTGCCATGTGCTGACACCTGGCTGCTGTCCAAGCTCGTACTTCATTTAGCATCATCACTGAAAAATGGGAGGCTCAGGCAATACTGGAGGGAGATGGGAAGACAGACGGTTGCCCATTACTGTCAGCTCGTTTCATGGGCTCACTTCTCCAGCCTCCAGGAGACAGGAATCTGCCAGAAATCACAGCAAGAAAAATTAACTTCCCTAAACTCACCAACTCAGGCTATTGGATCCCCTTTTTTGTCCCCAACAGCTTATCCCAATGCCAATTCAGAGCAAGCAGCCTGGATGCAGTTGTGATCTCAGTGAGTTTTCTGTGCCTGACACAGGGTTTGTGCACAACCACCGTCCCTACTGATGCATTCCCTGACTTCAGGAAACGGGAGGAGCATTTTCTGCAAATGTGAGTCCAGCATATCAGCTCTGCATGAAATTCCTGACACCATTTCCCACAGCTGACTCCTCCTGCACCACTGCTCCAATGCTATTCCTAGCACAGAGAATTTTCCAGCTCCATCCCAGGTGCAAGCAGGGACACAATGACCACTGCTCACTCCAGGCTGGGCTGAGTGCACTCCCTCACTGCCAGCCAATGGCTTCTAGCTCCAAAATCCCCCTTTTTTTTTTTGTAGCCACAGCATCTCTGCTCCATTATCAAATCCCCTTTTACCTATATTGCCAAGAACATGGGGATACGGTGGTAGAACAAAGCTGCAGAAGAATTACCTTTTAACTAAATTGTGAGCCTCCAGCTGCCCTGTGCTCCCATTCCAGAAGTCCCCCGAACCTTGCCAGAACAGCAGTGTTTGACATGCTAAGCCCAAGTAGAGGACAAATATGAATATGGTGATTTGCTCATTGAGCTGCATACATAATCATTAGAAAAGTAATGAGCAAAGAACACAGCAAGCCAGAAAAAAAACTATTGAGCAGGCAGGGTCATGTAATTCAGCAAAGCTTCCTCCCTGTTTATTAATTAATTGAGACAGCTTTTCAGAAACCTTAGAGCAACAGGGGCTCCCATTTATTCCAGGTGAACAAAATTTAACTGCTGAAGATCTCTACCTGGAAGTGTTTTTGATGTCAATGGAAAAAGAAAAAAAAAGGAAATTAAGAGTTTGAAGGGAAGAAAAAGGTAAGAAAAATACCATCACAGTCTGTTATGAACACATAATGGTCCTGAAGCAGGGGGAGGAAATCTCTGCCCCTCTCAGCTCTGGGTTATCTGAGCTGCTGGATAAAGCCCACGGAGCCACCGCTCTGCAGTGGCCATTCCCATACCCTCAAACAGCCAGAGCAGGACCTGCAAAGCACATCCAGCCCACACCTCTTTCCATCAGGAATGCCCTTCCTGGACAAGGGAAGGATAATAATAGCCAGGACTTACAGTTTATCATTCTTCTGACAGTCAGAAAGTAAGCTTGAAGCAAACTCCTTTCATCCCTTCCCACCCTTTCTCTCTGCCCTGTCTGGTGCATGGGGGTAATTAAAGTATTTTAGTGCCTGACTGACAGCCCAGTGCCCCACGAGCCACAGGCGACTAAAGGGCACGCATATTCCACAAGAAATGTAAACAGAGCCATGGCAAAATAGTCAGCAGTCACCTCCACCAGCATTCCTAAAAATCAAGGAACACTCCACAGAACTTCCTTTCCCTCCCTCCATTGATTTTTTTATATTAAAAATCAACCCCAGTCTCGAGTGAACAAAGATAAGAGCATGAACGTTCTTATTTTGCTCCAAGCATTCAATTTGCTAACGCATTTTAGCTAAAATTCCTGCTTAGTCACGCCTGACACAATCCAGTCTTTTAGGCAAACATTCCCTCCATTCTGTGTGCTGTGGCTGCCAGCCAGCTTTCAGCCGATGTACCCAGGGTTTTTCTGCTGGTGCCCAAGCACAGCGAGATCTCTCAAACCTGCTCTCACACAGCACTGGCACCCCTGCATATGCTCTCCCTTCATAAACAAAGCAGATGCAGATTTATCTATAGGCAGGTCTGAATAGTGCATAGCAATTTGAGAGATATCAAACAGAAAAACTTCTAAGGCAGGTTATACACAGGAAATAACTGCGTGTCCTGAAACAAAAAAATCTTTCTGCAAACAGCCAAAGGACATTATTCTTCACCATGGAATTAAAGCTTTGTTGTAGGTGGATTTAAATGACAGGCCTCTATGGAAAAACACCAATAGAAAAAAAAAATCATAATTTGTTAAACAAAGCACAAGCTCAAACAATTTCCAAGGCTCCTACAAAAGGAGAGTGAAGAAGGACAGACCCAAAGCTCCTGACTGGAAGTCAGGCTCAGAAATTCTGTCTCTGAACACACTGTTCAGCTGCATTTCCTTCTCAGATGACTTCTTAAAAGTCCAGTGAATTTTAAGATCCCAGACAAGATTTTTAGCAAAAAGGAGAAAAGATGCCCAGTGTTTTGGCCAACTACCTGACCACTGTTCTCACTACCAGGTCCTGCCTAACTCAGCTACCCAGAGCCTTGAAATTCAGAGCAAGAACCTGCTAAAGCAAAGCACAGAAAGAAAGAGAAGAGGAAATAAAGTTTTCCCCTGTTACCTGAAGCAGTGCTCTTTGGATGCTGGGTGGCAAAACAGCTTCCAAACAAACTGTGCCACACACACCAAGACAGCAAGGGAAAGCAGACCCCTCCCAAGCAGCTCTGGCTGATGCAGAGGTGAAACTCCTGGCAGGCAGGAGGCAATTCCACTGGAGGCAGTAACAGCTGGCAGAGAAACTCTGCCTTTCAGGCCACCAGGAAACTCTGCTGCTGCTGCTGCTGGCACAATGCAGTGTGCCCTGTCCTCCTCAGCACCCAGGAAAATCATTTCATCCCCGTGCTCTTCCTGGGCTCTTCTTAGGTTTCTTGTGCCTGAAGCTGCGAGAGGATCGAGTTTCCTCAAGTTAAAAGAGCACTGAGAATGTTTCTGAACATTCAAATCTTCCTTCTGATAGCAGCAACTTCTCTCTTCGATTGTGCCTGCTCAAGGTTTCTCCAGAAATACAGGAGAATGCTCTGAAAACTGTCAACTGTTCCCCAAAATATCATTAATTTCTGAGTGGTTTTTTTAAGATAGTTGGTCTGTTGCCTCAGCTCTAATTACATTTTGCATGTCAATTAATTAAAACCATGCTAAATGAAATGCCAGTTTTTATTTAAAGTTTAGGGGGGGAAAATCATGGGATACAATTAGATGTTACCAGACGTGATCTCAGCAGGTTTTCAATTATTCTATGGATAATACATCCCTAATTCAATACAAAGCTGTAATTAAGAATGTAATTAACTTGTGGCATTCTATTGATGTCATACAACACAAGAACACATAACAGTGGCAGAATTCTTAATGGACTGGTCTGCTTCATCGAGGATGAATTAGGCACATAAAAATAATTTATTGTGGGAGCTTGGCCAACGTAACAGCCACATCCAAACAACAAAGTACAAAAACCAACTTGGGCCTGTCAAGGACGATCTGGCCAGAAGCCAAAGCTGCACCTGCTCCCAGGGACAAGGTGGATTTACCTTGGGAGCAGGTGAGAGCTGTGAGAGCGTGTGCAGGGCTGGGGAAGAGCACAGAGCTCAGCCAGGGCTCTGGGCAGGAGCAGCAGGAGCTGCCCAGGGCTGGGCACGGCACACAGAGCCGCTTGGAGCAGAGCTGCTGCATTGAAACCTGCATGGGGCTCGCTGGCTGCATTAAAAACCTGCATTTCAGTCTGGGTTTTATCTGCAGTGCAGCCCATCTCTGTGCCATCACACCCCTTCAACTGAGGAGAAACCCTCAGGTCACTTCTGCTTATTAAAGGAAGGTTTCTGAAACACAGACTGCTCTGCTGTCTAAACCAAAGATTTCTGCTCTCAGTTACAATTATTTGAACGCCACCATTTCCTTAGATTTTTTTCATATATGACATTTAAGGGAGGAAAAAGAGAAAACAGTACATTTCCTGAGGAAACTAAAAACAGGTCCCAGAAGAAAGCCCTCAGAACTACAAATAACTGCTCTCTGCTCACACTGTAAAAAGAACCTACAAAATATTTGGTTTTTTTTCAAGTAAACCCTCTTGCAAGAAGGATAGGAGGATAAAAGCTTGATTTATCAGTTAAAGAAGCTCCTGTACCACAGTTCAGTGGTGATGTGTCAGTAAACAGATGAAAATATCATCAGGTAAGGCACTGACAGGCACTCTAGGAAGTATCAAGGAACTCTAGAGCTATTGAACAGACTTCTGTGAGACCTGAAAAGAGGACACTTCTGTTCTCTCTATACACTTAGTATTTCCCTTTCCTAAAAGTTAAATTAACTAATGGAGTGTCTTAAGCCTATTTCTGCCCCTTGCTAAAGGAAATTACCACTTTGACACTCAAAGTTTCATTTTGTAAGCTGACTGTAAGGAACTTTATACAACAGACAATTCTCAAAGCATTAACCACTACACTCAAAAAATCTCTAAGTGCATTTGCTCAGCTTCACTGTCAATAGCTTAATTACCAGGAATATTTATAAGGATCTTAAAGAAAGTCTGACTTTTGTTGTTAAAGCCCAGAAAAAAATTAAATTCAAACCTAAAAAATGCATCAGATTAAAAACTTGGGGAGGTTCTGGTAATATTGTTATCAACCATACAAGCAAATACCATTCCTGACCTTCAACGTGCTCAGCCTTTTCCACAATGTGTTGAATCCTCTCATTCCCTGACAGCTGCAAAGAGCTTTTAGGGGATTCTAAAACATCTGAAATCTGGTGGGGGAGAAATTTTTCTTGTGCATGCAGTGTGCAGAAAGGGAATGGCAGATCCTTCTGACACTGCTCAGAGCACATGCAGCAAGCCAAAGGTGCCCACCTGATTCATTTCTAGGAAAACGTTGCTTTGAGGTTCTTTTCTTCCTGCCCTCTGCTCAGAGACCTAAAGAAGTCAAAAAGCCACAGGTTTTCCTTCCCATGACGTGAATTGTTGGTAAATTTTCAAAGCCTGCACAGTTCCAAGCTGTTTGCATTTGGGTCCACCACCCCCTCCAGGTCTGCCAGGGATCCCAACACCTTTCCAGCGATGGATTCCATCCTCCCCTTCCATTTTCTTTGGTTTCCTCACAGCTTCACACTGTCAGACAGTGAAATGGAAACACACACCAGCCCATCCTCTACCAAGCAGCACATTAATCACTGAACATCACCAAGAGAAAAATGTTCTTGAGCTCATCCAGCCACAGATTTTCCTCCAAGCAGTTACTGCATACAGACACATTCAAAAACTACCAGACATAGCTCTTTTAGTTTTCTAAAGTATCACTCCAATAAACCTGAACCAGATGTTGTCTTTATATATTTTGCTAATGCTATCAGTTTTTAATCAAAATGGAACTGACTAAATTCATGGTCTTAGTTAACAGCAAAGCTCCTTTGAATCACAAGATGTCTCTTTCAGATCAAAGTGGCACAGAAAGAGTCTGAGTTCAAATTTATTCTTGTGTATCCAGGGTCTTTCTTTAGGATTCTTACCCTTTTTCCACAGCTCAAGATGTTGGCACTTCATGAATCAATCTCAAAGGATATTAAAAGCAGCAGGAATAGTCTACAATGAGCCAGAAGGTTCCTTCACAAAAAAAAGAATGTTAAGTTTGCCAAGGAAAGCACTAAAAAAGTAATAAGGAAATCCAGACTTAAACTTAATTCATCCCCACATACATATGCATTAAGATACAGCCTTTAATGACAATTTATTTCTTCCAGAGTACTTGTGAGTAAGGCTGACAGAACAGACAGCTGCTCACCATTTCTTTATCATTATGTATAACCCCATGCAGTCATTCAAAACACAATATTCAAGTGTTGCACTGAATTATGAACATTCTGATAAACTTTTTAGGCAGCTTATCATGGTACTATACAGCACACTTCAGAAATATTAATACATTTACTTACACAGCCCTTTGCTTGAACAGAATTTTCCATGATTTTAAAAGGCTAATCTGCAGCACAGCAAAATTAGCAGCTACTCTCAGAAGCATCTGCTAATACAGATGCCGAATTTAGAAAACCTGTGGCCTGATTTTCTGAAGGATTCCGTATTAGTGCAAGTTCTGATCAAATCTCCTGCTTACATTAGGGACAGCTATAAAAAAATATCAAAGCATAACAGAAATGTGCCTTTTTTCCCCCAGCACAGCACTGTGCAGCAGGAACATGAACAGAATGTAATACCCCAGAGTGTTACTGAACTTCTCTTTGTCCTTCTACAATCTTTGCTCCTTGCATGAGACACATGCAAACTTATCCAGCACGTCTGGCTACAGCAAGGGAAGATAAAAGAAGGATTCAGAAAGCGGGGTCCTGAACGCCGAGGGAAATTTCCAAGAGGAAATATAAGATGCCTAGAACCAGATATCCTCTGCCTATCTTCCTTCTGGTTCCTAAGAACAAGGCTGTGGTCTTTGAAGTGCTGTTAAAAAATGAGTTCTAGGATGCTGCCAGCAACCCTGAGTGTGAAAAACAGCGACAACCCCATCAGTGACAGAAATGCAGAGCTGCTCTCCCAGAGTCCCCAGGCAAAGGCACTCCCGTACCATCCCCACACCTCCTATGACAAACACAGCCCAAGCCCAAAGACAATACCCTCCTTCAGCATAAAAACTGGGATTTTTTCCCAGGAAGCTATCCATCCTGAGTGCAAAATGAGACAGCAGGCCCGTGGATAAGCACCTGTTCCTTAACCCTCGGCGTGCCCCGAGTGCTTCTCCTCCTCCTTGGAGGATGAGGCACCGAGAGCTCTGCTGCTCTCACCTGGGCCCACCATGGCTCACAAGGAGGAACAAAGCCAGGAAAATCCCATCTGCAGCTCTGCCATCCTCCTCAAAAAGGATGAAGAGACAGGCAGCCTCCTCCCCAGAGAGGAGACTCCCGGGATAACACTGCTGCCACCACCTCAACTCGGCACTAAGAGCAGACTAAACCCAATTTTCAGGCGCGAGAAGTCTGGCAACTTTGAATAGATTTTTTGTGGAATTAGACCAAAAGCTTCAAAATATTTTCATCCCCCTTTCTATGTGCCTTTTTGTAATGCAGGGACATGTTTGCAGGAGTTATCTGCAGTCATGAATCTTACTTAGTAAAAATGAATGCTAGCATTCATACATCATCACTTCAGAAAGAGAGATTAAGGAAAACACCATCTATCTTTGCCTCCAAAAGTGAAAATCGCAGGATTTAACCCAACTAGTGCTGCTCCTGGAAATGATTCTAGCTGGCTAGAACTCAGGATTCTCCAGCTGCCTTTGTTCTCAGAAACAATTGAATCACTTCACAGAGACTCTTCTGAATCAGTCAGAAAACACACAGCATGAAAAACCTCGGCTAAAACTGCTACAGCTTGAGAAAGTCCCACTTTAAAAGTATTATAGTGCCAAATGTCAGACAGTTATTCTGTGACTTTCTGATCATGGCTATCTGCCACTTTTTAGAGAGAAAAATATGATTAGACTCATTTTTAAACTGCCAATTCAGACCAAAACCCCCTCAGTTTTACTGCACTTCCCTGGCTTCTTTTTCAACATAACACCTATCCACTAGGAAATATCACATATGCAATGAATTAGACCACAGTCCTTTCATCTCCAACTGCTTTGAAATGTCACTTAGTAAACCCAGCAGAGTTTGTTTTCCCAATGAAGAAAGATTTCTCCACTAAATCTTCACATTGGGAATGTACCATGTGGTTTGCATTTTCCTTTCTTCAAAACAGTTTCCCAAAAGCTCACACTGTTTGATTTCATTTTCAGTTAAGATGAGCTAAAACCTGAAATGTGGTGAGACAAATGAAAAATTATAAAAGGGAGGGTTGAGGTGCACGGTGTATATTCACCCTGTATATATGTGAAGTGCTATTTACTTTTGTGCTAGTTTAGTGTAGTAAATTTCAATATAAATCCAAGTGTATTTCTTCAATAACAAACAGAAATTTAACAAAAGCAGAGACTGGCAACTCCCAACTTGTTTTCCAAGAAGGTATAAAGTAATACTTGGATAACCAAATGCACAAAACAGAGCACAGGTAACAAAAGAAAGTTGAGCTTTTCAGCCCCATTTGATGCCCAGAAATACAAACTTACTCTGTCAATGGAAGAAGAAAGGTCCTTTGGGAGTCAAAACATCCCATCAATGTGAATTATCCTCTGGAAGCATTCCTTACTCTCCTGTGATCACTGGAGCAGAGAGGAGCCCAGGTTTTTAACTTTATCTACGAGTCTGTGCCAATGGGATGGAATCCCAACAAGTGCTGCCCACTTTAGCAGAGCTCACTGGAAGTCAACGGGGTTGAACAGAGCTCACCTGTGCTGTCACTACAGCACCTGAGCACGGTTCAGTTGTTCCAGCCCAAGACACAGAAAACACTTCCAGCTGCAGCACAGAGAGCAAATCCCCTCCCTCTAAAGCAATGCCTGCCCTTGGTAACACAAGTCACCTCCTGAACAAAGGCCATCACTTGATCACCATAACAATAACCTGAGCCATTATATTGACAGCCAGAACTGAGCTTCCAGCCCCAATTAGCAATAAGAACCAAAACAAACTCTACAGTTTGAAATGAAAACACCGTGCTTCGTCCTGCCCTCCCTGCATATCACCCTGCTGTAGCAGCTGGAAAGAACACTGACATTCAGGTGAAGCCAGAAACCAGCACATGAATTATTATTTGATAAAGGCAGAGATGAAATGGGTAACTGCTATGCTGATAAAATTCCTGACCAAAATTCCACCAAAACTGAGCTGCCCTCTGCGTCCAGATACTGTGCAAGGCATGACACAGGGCAAGAGTCAGGAAAATTCTGGTTACATTTGATTTCTCTAGAGGTGAAAACCAAGTAAGTGATCAAGGATAAATACATTTTAAATGCCTCAACTTGTAACAGCCAAATAATTTGCATTAAATGTCCTTTATTAAGCCGAGCAAATGGACTCAGATTGTTTCAAACATCCTCTCATGAAGGATACTGAAATAGTTCTATTTGAACTGCACCTATCACTTATAAAAAGAATAATTATCACATAAAGAGAGAAATTTCCAAAATCACTCCAACTCTCACTGTCTAGCAGTGCCAAATTACACCCTGCATCCTGAACTCTCCCCTCTTCCAACAAAGGAATATGTAAATGCTGGGGCGGAAAAAAAATCATTGTGAACTATTATCTGTGACTAACACTATGAATGTCTGACACATCAAATCCAGTTTTGTTCATTGGAAGGGAAACTGCACAGAAAACAAGGTGGGCTGAAGGCACTCCACCAAGCAACCATGACTTGTTAGATAAATAAACTCTGTCAGCCAACAGCTCATGCCAGTGTCTTGGCAGGCCTTCCTGTACAGGTTCTAACACTAAAACCTCATCTTTAATTTTAGAGAAGTCCACGGTCATTAAATAATGAACTAGGAAAAGTCAAGAGCAACTAATAAGCTCTGGAGCCTCATGGCTCCAATCTCACACACCTTTCTTAAAGGAAAAAAGAAGGGAGGAGGTGAAAGAGGAACAAAATACAAAAAAAAGGTCAGAACATTGCTGAAGTCTAAACGGGTTTGGAAGCACCGTTGAATTGATTTGCTCTATAAAGCTGAGAGATGCATTTCAGGGTCTAGATCAGGATCCAAATTTCAGAGGCACTCAGAACTGTGGTTTCAATTCCAATTCACACATCTCAGCAACTGACAAAGGTGGATCCTTTTCTTCTTCTCAAAACAAAAACAAATCAATGTAAGCTCTGTTCAAAGGAACCATTTGCATCTTGTGACTTTCCTGAACAATATTGCCTAAAGGCATGATTTTTTTTACCTCAAACCAGTTCTGACATGACTGCACTACAGGATCATGTTTAAATGTCATCTGATGATTCCTATTAAAGTGCCACAGTTTCATCGCTACAGCTAATTTAATTCTAAATGAATTTTCAAAACCAAGACTAAAGTTCAATGGAAGCCTGAAGCCTTGAGGACTTGTGAAGCTTTGAGCCTGAACTACAGCGATATCCAAGTTTAATCCGTGAAATAGCCAAGGCAACACACGAATCTCTGGTTATTTGAGTAAGGGCATAATGCAATAAAGACCTTCCAGACGGACCTTGCACTATAGGTGTTTCCACATTTCTCTTTCACGACCAGTCAGCACCAGCCTTTTATCTCCAGACTGCTCATGACACTCCAAAGGAAACAGGAGAATATTCTAATTCCATTATGTCGCATACAATTGGAAAAATTCCTTCTACAAGCTTGCTGACATTCCAAAGCACAACACATCAACTTATGGAATCAATATGGAAATGTAACTGATGGGCACCTGCAGTGAATTGTTGAGCACTATCATGTGATCCTGATATTTTATCAGAGTGGGGCTATCCCTCAGTGAAAATGAAACAGCAATAATTCACAATACTCCCTAATCAGCTGCAGGTACTATTGTACAGAGAACTTGCAATTTACCCCAAAGTAAAAACTATTTTTCCTATCCACATTACGATAACAAAAAGGTAATCAAGTTTTCCAGTCACTTCCATTTCACAGATGAACAAATGAAATCTGACAGGTTACCTCAACATTCACATCTGCACATATAGCTGGGGAGAGAATTACAGAAAATAAGGAAACTCCACTTCAAATTCCTTGCTCTTCCCTTTTCTCACTGTGATGGAATGACAAGTGAGTTCAACACATATACATGGGAAGAGAGTTCTCTATTTCTGAATTCCTTTAATAGATTTCTTTCTGAAATTATCAAGGGTATAATTATGAAAAAGAGAAGCACAAAGGCATTTGATACAGTATGAGCTCAGTAACATCTGTCATAAAACACTGTCTCTTTGAGCACCTCTAAAAGATGGAAAATATAGCAATTAGTCACTCTAAATAAAAAGCCAAATAAAACACGACTTCCTATTTTTAATAGTAAAAATAAGGCCATCTAAAAGACAAAGATTTGAAGACACAGCAGGATAGACACAAGAGACCCAGTCAAGGAGAATCACAAGCCCATGCAGTGTCACATCAGCTCTTCAGGAGGCAGAGCCTTTTCACTCAGGTTAGGCAGGTGCAGCTCTCCTTGGCTACTGGTGCCAAAGGCTGTCACACACAACAAGCCTTTCACAGCAGACACTGCCCAGAAAACGTGGGGCCTCTTCCAGCTCTACCACCCATATATGTATGAGTCTAAATCCCAATCACAGCTGGGCACAAAGAGAAGCATCTTTTCCATCTAAACAGCTCCATGCTGCACACCTGGAGTCATGAAACATCAGGGAATTCCACATCCCACCAAAGGAGCAGAGACACAGCATAGATTAAACTCATCATTTAAAACACGGGAATGCAAGGAATAACAACAAAGTATACTATGAAGTATGACAAAGCTGTAATACAAATCAAAGATTTTACATAAATCTGCAGCAAAACTGAACCCCTAAAATTGAGCTTTTAGGATGATATTATTCACCCTTCACTAAGGGGCAGCCAAATTAAATCTCTCTCTTCCCCCATGTTCTGATCATTGAATTTTAACAGGTATTGAGAAGTCAATACTATATTAACTTCCCCAAAGTATTTATTCTATTTGCTACTCTTTATTTCGTGCCAGCAGAGTACGAGGTCATTTGATTCTACAGTGCAAAAATCAAACATTTTGGCTGTTTCCAGGGAGATATGAAATTAGAAAATTAAAAAACACCACTTCAAGTCATGCAAAAATGCTTTGAAGGAATAAAGATGGATAAGGCAAAATTACTGTCTCCACCAGCACGCCCACAGCACCAACCCAACAACAGCTGGATGTGAGTGCATGGATCAAACACACTTTAGCAGCAGGTCTTTCAGCAGGTCTGTGCCCACCTGCCCAGCTCTGCTTCTCCTCCCTCACTGCTCCAGGAGAGCAGCCTGGAGAGCCAGGACAAGGATGGACACTGCAGCCTGGAGAGCCAGAGCATGGCCAGGACAAGGATGGATGGACACTGCCCCTGCCCACAGCTCAGGCCAGACTCCTGCAGAGAACATCTGGAAGTACCAGGAGGGCAGAGCTCACCCTGGCAGGCACATGCCCAGGGCCCAGCAATTTCCACAGGTTTCAGCTCTAAGGACACACTGACTCTTTCCCTGTCATAAGCAAAATTATCCTTTCAGATGTTGCTAACTTGACATCCCATCAAATCACCCATGGGCTGTTTTCTCAGCAATCTCCCAAGTCTCCTCCTGGCATGTTTCATCAGTGCTTCTCAAACAAGAGGTCAGCAACTATTTTTAAACAAAGGAAAATCCAGAGTTTCTAGCCCCCACCCCCCTCCACGAGCTCTGTTCTTGTAAACCACTGAATTCTTGGCTGAAGTTCTGGAAATAAAAAAAAATAAATTCTTCAATCTGAGGCAGATGCTTGGCACAGAATACTTTAGCTGAAACAGTTAATGGTTGAGGAATTTATAAGAAACTAAAACCAAACTCTCTTAATGACAACTCTAATAAGAAGTAGCGCTGCCAATCCCATTTGAAATAACAGTGCAAGAAACTCAGGGGGTTTTTTTGTTTGTTGTGGGGGTGATGGTGTGAGTTTGGTTTGAGCTCAGGGAAATAGCTTTATCTTAAACATCAAAAAGAACATTCTACCTGCATGAGGAAATATCAGTATATTAAGTTAAGCCTCACTTTTATTTGTTCAACATGATACAGAACCAGCAAAATGAGAAAAAACTCCACCCAATATAGAAATCAAAGCTGCATCGCTTACAGAGTGCCTCTCACGTTCTCTAACCTCTCAGTGTTTAATATCCTGCAGTGGATATATGATGTAAGCAACTCCCAGAACAATCCCTTTTTTTTACTGGAGTGTCCCATGGACAAATTAAAGCCATACCACTGCAACTGCTGGGTTGCAGGACCCAGCCCAGCCCTGCTGTCCCTCCCCCTTCTTGCTTATTCAAGCAGGAAGTTGATCCCAAGGTGATACAAACTCACCCTTTATTAAAAAAAAAATAAAATAAATAAAAGAAGTGTACTTTATGTGCTTTATCTCCCCTGAAGCAGTTTCCAGAGGAATTAGAGGCAAGCCAGAGTTGGCTCAAAAAGAGGGTAGCTCAGTTTGGGAGAGGGCAGAAACCTGGCAGCATCAACTTCCATTGGCTCAAGCTGGTAAGGAACAGCACCCTCAGGCAATACAACTGGTTAGAAAATGGAATTTCACAAGGGCAGAAACAAACATTTCAAAAGTTAACTTTCACTCTTAATTCAGAAGGAAAAATTAAATGGCTGCATAAAGTTACAGTGCTTCTCAGAAATCATCTGGAATGACAAATCTTCTCATCACAGTTAAAACAGTTCATTTTTGTAACAGCAATACAGTATTACAGAAAAACATTCATAGAATATCTGTCAGTTTGTATCTGAATACATCTATTTGAAGTCAAAATGGTCACTTTATGTGAAACAGTTCACCAAAAATAGAGAAGGATCTAAGCAAATTTGGGATGCAAGCCCAATTTTAAAAGCTAATTGTCTTGTAAATTATATCAATTGCAAAAATATTTTCAAATGAAGAGCTGCCCAGTTGAAAAATGGTACCGAGCAGCAAAATGCAGCAGCTACTTAAGAAAGAAAACTTTAAACATATTGGTGGGGATATTTCAACATCTCCACCCTGGGACTGCTTGCTGCAGTTCATGAGCAGAATCCAGTGGTCCAACCCCTCTGTTGCATCAGGGGACATCAGCTTTCCTTTTACTTACTTAACATTTTCTCTTTGGGCACAGAAAATCTGTTTTTTAAATGTACTCAGGAAACAATTAAGTTGGTTTTTTTCTGTCTAAAAGCATAAACTTATTTAGAAGTTTGGTTTGGGGTTTTTTGTTTGTTTTTTTATAAATAAGCAACTTTCTTTAACTTTACCTTCTTAGTTACCTTCAAAGTTTTCTCATAAATGTTAAATTCCCAACCACTGTTTTTGGACCTAGTACTGACTTTATGGCATTGGAAAGGGCAAGTCACTTACAGCAGGGTGGTGGTTTTACAGAGAAATACACAACTAAAAGCACAAAAGAGAAATTTGGGCAACATCCATTAACATAATTATGATAAAAATATTTTAAATTTCACACTGCACTTCTACGAAATTATGGAAACGTTACAACAACTGCAGAATATTAAAAATAGGATGTGAGAATAAATGATTCATCTAAAAAAATCAAAATTTGACCTTACCCGTGACACTTGTAACCCCAGTGGATGGCAAAATCAGGTTAAATTCTTGCAGCAGTGTACAATAGAAGTGTCCACTTCAGGGGACTTGTCTGGCTGCTCACATCTGTCAAGCTGCTAAAACTGCACAGTTCTAAGAGCAGGCTTTGGCTAATGAGAGTGGCACTGCAATTAACATGATCTCTGTTATTCAAGCAAAAAAAGTGCCAGAAAAGGCTGTCTCCAAGCACAAAGTTACTGACCCAAGATGTCAGCGCTGCAATAGGAAGACGTTAGCACATTTCTGAAGTGTAGAGGCAAAGAACCACTTAGTCCCAGTGTAGTTCTCTAAAGAAAAGTTCACTTAATTGACCAGGGCTGCAAAGCTGCCAGTAATTTTAGTGATGGGGATGACACTTCGTTTATGGAATCCAAGCTCTACAGATTAATATGCTTTAGATGAGCAAGGTAAATAGAAGAGTACATTCACTGGGTCATTTCACTAGATACAGCTGAAAAGAAAAATGCTGACCTGAGGCTGTGTATTGACCCAAAAAAATGTGAACAAATAGATAAAGAGAGAGGATTTCCATTTGCTAACTAAAACACAGGCACTGCTGGGCTGAAATTCTTTCCAAAGCGAGATGCATCCGCAGGCTTTTACCAGATACCTCTAAGTGAGGAGACTGCAGAAGCTATGAACTTTCAATGCACCATTTGTCCGTCCCTGTTTCAAAGGGGTCACATCTGTCACTAGAGCCTGAGCCAGTCCACAGAACACAAAACAGTACAACTGCTTGAAGAGCTGAACACTGTGAAACTGTTTTGCCAGGGTACTGAGTCTTTAAGGAAGGCTGAATAAAATATAAAGGACTCAGGCCTCTAAGAGCAAGTCAGGACAAGAGTTTGAAGTAGACAAAAACAACTTTTCTGGCCAGAAAGTTATTGCTATGAAGGACAGCCAAGTCAAATTTCAGCCAAATACCTTAAACTAACACCTTACAGCATCCCAAAATACTGCCTGTATTTTTATCACTGCAGTGTTTTGATACTAAACAAACCAAAAAGTCCCACTGGACAAGGTGGCCAAAGCAGGGTCAAGTCTTTCACCGAAGTGACAATCACAGTAGATAAGAGACAGAGAAATGATTGACAAGAACAGCAAGGCAGGGGTAATCCTGACAGCAGAGACCAAGCACAGTTCCTGCTAACAGCCTTACAATAACCCAGTTCCTCTGTGGAATCAGCTCTCCCTGCTGCACAGCAAATGCCTCCTCCCAACTGATGGGCAGGTACGACTGGAAGTCACCCACAACCTGCATTTGCTTTCCCTCACTCCTCAGTTTACCTTTTTACCATCCCTACTGGATGGTTTTCCATTACTGTGTTTACACACCAGTTCTCTCATCTTGTTGCCTCTTTGTACCTTTTATCATAATATGCTTTTTGTCTCTCTTGGGAATAGCTGGGACACATCTACCGGGGCCTAGCAGATATGAACCACTGCCAAAATCTCACTGGCAGCACAAACTTCCATGCAGGTTATGAGTAAATGAACAAGTTTACCTAAGCCCTGGAGAAAACTGGGATTCTGGGCATGAAATCTCTGACACCTCTTTAATGGCATGATCACCCCCTGAAGATTGCAGGCTTTAATTTATTTATTTGTCACCTAACTGTCTTAGGTAGACACAACCTTAACCACACCATGGAATAAAAGCTCTGGAAGATTTACTGCAGAGGGGCATTACCTTGAAAACTCTAACCAGGAAAGTTTGTATTCCAGCACTTTTGGCAAATTTGCCATTATTGACAGAGTTTCTGGCTCTTCCTTACAAGCCACCATTCAGTAGTGCTGAACTTCTGCTTTGTCATCAGAGTTTAAAAGCAGGGAACTAAATCCCAATTCACAATAAAACCCCATCCCTTCATCCCAATGAACAGAATACTTGTCAATACTTACTGATATCTGGCCATTTAAGAAAACATAACATTGTTCTGTTTAGTACTTAATTTTACACAGATATTTAGTTCTGCAGTTCAAGAGCCAGACACACATTTATGCATTAGAGAAGCGATTACAGGGATGGTATTTTATATCACAGTCATGCACTTAGAAGCAGCTTTGAACAGCCATTTGCAGTACAACTGCTGGGTGTTTTACTAGGTAAGTACGGTGCCTAATAAACTTTGATCTACTACCAAATATGAAAACAAAGTAAAGTGGAATATTAATAGCACTATCTCCATTTTGAAAGGGTTCTATCCTAGAAGAGAGATTAGCCACTTATAAAAACTCCACGCAGCTATAATTTAACATAATGCAAGTTCCTGCTGTGCTCTTGGCTAGCATTAACGTGATGAAATTGAGAAAAAGGAAATGTAGGAAGTTTTCCATAACAGTAGGGTATGCCATGCTACTGAACTTCCAAAACAAGCTATAAAAAAAACCCAAAAACCTCACTGCTTGATTAATTTAAAACCAGAATGAAACAATAGTCAAAATAAAGAGCCTCAATCAGTGTCCACTGCAGTGTAACTAAAACAAGGATGTACTGCAGGGCTGTGGGATGAAGAAGGGCAGAGCAGAACCCCGGCAGGTGCTGTGCCAACCTATGGATGCACAGCTGTGTTTGTATTTGTGCTCCAACATTGATTCTGTCCCTAAAATCCTGCTAACTCCGTGCACCTTTAACAGCTGCTCCTGTTCAACACTTTCCTGCACTTACAGATGCTTGTGCAAACAAATCACTTCTCTAGCTGTGCATCCTTAAATGCTTTTTTAGGGCTAACTGTACTTGCAGTTTCAGTGAGCCTTGCTCTAGCTCGCTGCTCATAGGAAAATGAAGATTCCCACTCATCTTTCCATTACAAAACGAAGTAAACCTGTACACGTGTGTTCACATTTACGCTCTGCCCCAGAAAAGCTATTAAAATAAATAAATAATCTTCCTTCAAGCTCATGAATACCTCCCATAGGCTATAAAGGGGCTTAAGCACATGCATTAGCACTCTGCTGAAAAGAGGTCATTTCCTGAAAGGAATATATATACACTTGGGATTTACTTATGTAAATACAATTTCACACACATCCTCTCCACCTAAGGAGCAGCCATCCAATAATTGGTATGTAAAACATGCGCTTGCACCTAAATGCAAGAGCACTTTTGCACGCTGACTTTTATACATCCTGGTCTGACTAGAGGCATGGCTTAAATTAAATGCCAAGCTTCTTTCTTGAGATTGAATGAATTAACATTATTGGCCAGATAATAACCCCAGCATAATGGCACACTGAGGCCTAAGGCAACATTTCAGGAGAATTTTCTTAGAAATTCAAGCCTGATAGGAGATGCTAATGAGTTTAGAGAAGTAAATATAGCTCTTTAAATAGCAAACGACAACTTGTCTATAACAGTAAGTTTCTCAGCACATTTACAAACGTTTTTGCTTGCGAGCTATAAAGTGACTTTCATTTAGTTGGACTTTCGCTCTCAAGAACAATCACTATCCTCACACGCCAACAAAGAGAGTGCAAATACACGAGAGGAGTGCAAACGAAACACTCATTAAGGCTCCGCAGGAAACTATACAAACACCTTATTAAATAAGTTTAATTAAGTGGCTCCTTTCTAAATCATACAGCGCTCAACAATGCTGAGAGGCCAATTCCCCTCTCGGAACCTCGGATTTTCTCCCCTCAAGGAAAGCAATATTTTGTCTTTTCTCGAGGCAGAGCAGAGCTGGGGCACCACTCCCGGCTTGTCTCCTGCTCGGCTGAGACAACGCTGAGCCAGCTTCCAGCAGGAACAAAAGGCTTCAGGAGTTGGGTTGTTTATCAACTCCCCCTGCAGCACTTTCTCGTGCCTTTACGAGGAATCCTAACCGCTGTATAAATACTTTCATGTAGTGCTGCCTAACTCAGCTGTTTAGCCCAACGCAAACGCTCTTTGCAGAGGATGCGCTTGTGACTCGGAGCAGCCCCACAAAACGCCAGGACCTCTCCAGAACATTAATCCCGTGCACTGTCTGCAGGGGAGCACGAGGCTGATACAACTCTCACCTCCAGGCTACAGCAATCAGAACAGAAAGCTGCATTTCAGACTCTTCACACCGGCACTTCCAGAGCGTGTCAAGACTGAGCTGTCCATTAATTTTAGTTCACATTGAAATGACCGGCATGAAGAGGCCATGCAGTTTTCTGCCAAGTACTTTGTTTTCCCTCCGACTGGGGTGGGAAGAGTCCCTTTATGAATTGCTCCTGATTCCGATCTGGTTTCAGCCTCTCAGGGCTGCCTCCACAAACAACTGCCCTGGCAGAGGGGCTGGCAGGACCGCACCGAACTCAATCATTAAGAGTCGCTTAGGAGTAATCTTCTTATGACAGTCAAAGAGCACCACTAATACCAGCAGGATAAAAGGCAAAATTGTGGTTTTATTCCTAGTAATGGCACGGACAGCAGGCATTGCAGAGAGCCCAGTGAGCTTCCACACCCTTCCACCACGCACCCAGACGGGGAGGAGGACGTGGTTCAATAAAGCATCCACAACCATCACGTTCCGTCTGAGCAAGAAAACGAGAAGTGTTGAGACACGGCAGTCCCCCACTATTCTGCACAGAAACCCCCCTTGGGAGCACGCACTGTCTGCATCCCCCAGTCACTTCAGAAAAGATCTGCCTTTGTCAAAGGAGCTCTCCTCATCACGGAAGTTCAGCGATGAGAAAAACCAGCAGATCATTCAAATGACCTCTCTGCTAAGCCAAACCTGCTCCTCGGCTGTCCCTTTAATCAAGATAACAAGCATCTTATCCAACCCAGGTGACAGCTCTTCCATCCAGGCTCCGGAGCTAACACCGCACATTTCCCATATAATTTAAAGAACGCTATTCCCAAATACTGTCACCGTGCTGCTCTTCCCAAATTCCGCTCCAAGCTGGCGCTGGGACACCCCCCCCGAGAAGCTCCTTTAACACGACGCAGTAATTAACACGCATCTGTAAAACCACCATCCTTGAGGACGAAAGTAAACTCGGCCCGTTTCTCATCTCAAACGCGAGCTCGCACGGTTTCCCACCATTCACATAAACCGGGAGAGAGAAAGCAGCAGAGAGAGGCAGGATTTAAAGGAAAAGCAGGGGGGAGAGGAGGAAGGGGTAGCTTAGTTCACACGGTTGACAAGAGCGCTCCGGGCCGGGGAAGGAGTTGGAGCCGCCCGTGCGCGATCAACTGGTGCCCGCTGCGCGCCCCCCGCGGCCCTTACCTCCGCAGAGCAGCGCTCCGAGCAGCAGCCCGGCCGCCCGCGCCATGCCGAGGGGCTGCCGAGGGGCTCCGGGGCACGTCCCGCCCGGGCCCGGGGCTCCGGGGGCTCCTCCTCCGTTAGCTCTCCGCGCCCGCCGCCCGCGCCATCGCTCCGAGCGCGGACCCGCTCCGCGCCCTCAGCGCCCTCCGCGCGCTCCTCCGCTCCCTCAGCGCCCTCCGCGCGCTCCTCCGCTCCCTCAGCGCCCTCCGCGCGCTCCTCCGCTCCCTCAGCGCCCTCCGCGCGCTCCTCCGCGCCGCTCTCTCTCTCCGCGCGCTCAGCGTCCTCCGCGCGCCGCTCTCTCTCTCCGCGCGCCGCTCTCTCTCTCCGCGCGCTCAGCGTCCTCCGCGCGCCGCTCTCTCTCTCCGCGCGCCGCTCCCTCTCTCCGCGCGCCGCTCTCTCTCTCCGCGCGCCGCTCTCTCTCTCCGCGCGCCGCTCTCTCTCTCCGCGCGCCGCTCTCTCTCTCCGCGCGCCCCTCTCTCTCTCCGCGCGCCGCTCTCTCTCTCCGCGCGCTCCGCCCCGCGCTAACCCCGGCGGGCACCGGCAGCGCCCATGGTGAGTGCCCCGGCCGGCACCGCTGACGCTCCCTGCGCAAAACTTGAGAAGCGGGTGAGTAAAG
Organism: Pseudopodoces humilis; assembly: GCF_049639895.1. NCBI lineage: Eukaryota > Metazoa > Chordata > Aves > Passeriformes > Paridae > Pseudopodoces > Pseudopodoces humilis. The sequence goes on from NC_142219.1 coordinate 1,153,761, forward strand.
GGACGGGAAGGTGCGGGAAGCGGCGCGGCTGGCGCGTCCCCACGGCCGCCGGCCGGCTGCGGTGGCCCCGAGCGCCCTCCGCCGCTTTCCCCGCCTTTCTGAGGGGCCGCGGCCGCGGCGCGCACTGACACTTTTCCCTGGGAGGGAGGAGGGAGGGAGGGATGGAGGGAGGGGGCAGCGCCGAGCCCCACCCTCAGGGGCGTGAGGGGACGGGGATGGAGCGGGACCCGCGGGCTGGGACAGCGGCTTCGGGCTTCGGGCTCGGGGGGCTGAGAGGGGCTCCAGGCGGCGGGCACCGCATCGAGGGGAGCCCCGGTGCGGAAATGGGGGGCCCGGTCGGGAATGGGGGGCCCGGAGCTCAGGGATGCTCGGTGCGGGAATGGGGGGCCCGGTGCGGGAATGGGGGACCCGGTACAGGACTGGGGTCCCGGAGCTCAGGGATGCTCGGAGCGGTTCCTCCCCGGCCTCACCCCGGCGCTCCCGCTGCCTCCTCTCCTGCCGGGCAGCAGCGCTCGGTAAAACCTGAAAACCGCAAGGAAAAAGCCCTGTTAAAACACGAGACTGCCCCTGTGTGCGTTCCTCTCCAAGCAGAAGGAAACCCACAGTGAAACACCCAGGCCTGCCCGTGTTTGTTCCACCTGTGGTTCCCCACCGCCACCTCCTCACCCTCTCGTTTTGCCTTTCGTACGCGTTTTCAGTGCCATCTTCCAAACATCATTCACAGGCAGCCGTTTCATCCCTATTCCTTTAATTTTGATGCTCTCCCCTGGGTGTCTTGAGTGTCTCTTTCCTCCTTGTGGCAACAAAAATGTAAATATTTGTGGCCCAGCAGTAAACACACTTGTAATAATATTTACTACAGCTGGGGCACACAGCAAGCAAAGGACAGGTTGGTAAGAAGTAGTGAGTGTTTGAAATATACTGAGGGCAGAAATCACATAAGAAGAGAGAAAATCCCTCCACAAACACTCTATGACAAAGCAACACCTTAAAATAGGGTTTTTTTTTCCACAACCTGCTGGTTTTATCCTGAAAAATCAGGCTCTGATCCTTCAGGCAAATGCAGCCATTCCCCTATAGATGGCTAATCAAGAAAAATCAGTGAGCTTCTATCTGTAGTCAGCTCCTGAAAGAGATGTCAAAGTTTATTAGTAGATATTACCCTAAAAAAAAATGAGTAAAGCATATTTTGGCAGATTTTAAAAAGCCTATTGTTCATGCAAGACATTATCCCTGGTTTGATAAGCCGAGTCAGGAAAGAGTTCCTTAGCACAGAGATTTCCAGGGAGGAACTGCAGAGAACTTTGTCAGGACTGTGCTTTGTGCTGTCATGGTTTACATGATTTTATTGTCAGCAGCAGCTAATTCAAATGTGGAAAAAGCAGAAAGCGGATATCATATGGATGAAATTTCAATGTAATTTTTCCCACAAGAGTGTAAAGAAGCATTTCTCATTGAAAAACTCATTCAAAAATGTGTAACTGCTTTAGTATCTTCTGCTTGATTATAGATTTAGCTAGACACTACAAATACTTGTTGGATGAGTTTAAATATAAGAATCCAACAGCTGACGGTAAAACACAGCAGCTATCAAACATTTATGTCCTGTATCTTGAATTTGTAGATAATGTAGACAATTCATCTCATTTATAAGAAAAAGGTGACAAGAAATGCTATTTCTTTCCAAGGCAACTTTCACTGAGGGACCAAACCCCAATCCTATCATAATTCATAAACTACCAACATCTGTCTTCTTTGAATGGTGGAAAAAAAAAAATCAGTTTGATGTAAATTAGATGGAACATGAGATTATTCAGAAGTACTGACAGGCAGTAGAGGTCCTATTTATCAAGCCTGAGCTGGAGTCTGTGCGTTACTTGCATAAGAGAACAAAGTTTTGAAATTGCACCTTGAGTCCATTGGCAGAGACCGTCATGGAAAAGAGGCAGAAATCAAATAACAAGGTGATAAAAATGGTAACAAAGTCTGGACAGAATAGATTTTGCTACGACTGTTCCTACTCCTATGGAATTTCATATCCAGTGCAGTAATTCAGTACCAGAATTTTCAGTACAAGCTCTGCCTCAGGTGATTTGTTTAGGCTTGCATTTTCAACCAAAGGAAATGAAGGAGTTAAGTACACAAATCACACTCAAAGAATCCAGATTAATTTCTTTCTTAATGCATTTATAATGAAAATATAGGTTGCTGTGAACAATTTATGACAACAGTTCAATTAGCACCAAACATGAAAACAGAGCAGTGTGTCTGAAGGCAGGGGGGGACAGTACATAAGGAGTCCTGGAAAAGGAAACTGTAACACTAAATAATACAGAAAATGTCATTACCTACCTTTGATACTGTCCAAATTACGTCTCTAAACATAAATCAAAGCCATTTAAATTATCTGTAATCCTGAATATGTTTGGATTTTTGTGATGTTTGATTGCTCTAAAGTTTGTACGTTTAAAGTTAGATTCTGACCTTTCATTCATGGTGATTGTTGTGCTGCTCCTCAGTTTATCCAGTTGAAGGTTAGTTTGCAGAATCTATAGAACATCAGAATCTCAGGATTTTCAGTTTTGAAGTCTTTATGGGCTCTCATGACTATTAATAGACAAAACCAATATTTTCAGTCTTACATGTAGCGTATTCCCTGCAAAAACTGTAAGGAAATAAGGAACATGCTCAGAAGCAGGTGAGTGACTGCACCAAAATTGTCTTCCTAAGGTCAGTCAGCCTCTAAAAATGTCCAAATGTACCATATGATGTACTTCAGCCTGAAAATGCAGCCTTGGAGGGCTCTCAGTTCCCTCTCTATGTTTTGACAGCCACAATGTTGAAATCACGTGCAAATTCACTGACCCAAATCTAAAAAATGAAAGCAGAAAGAAAAACCCATCAAATCAAAGCTCCTATTTCCACGTGCAGGTAACAATTGCCAGGGGAACTCTCCAACCCCTGTGCAGGCATTGGGGTGTTTTGCACAATTTGTATTTTGTCATGCAGAAGTTCTGTTCATCAAATACATCCCCCCAGCATTTCTCAGGTGAAAACATGATCATATACTTGGAGAAGCAGCATTTTGTGTAAGTGATTGAGCATGACAACAGGTACTACAGCTATCCAAATTGCTGGTTTTTTGTTAGGGAATGCAAGAGCTATAAAGTTGTCTTGTTCTGTGCATGGGATGTTTAATGTTCATCATAAAATGGAAAATAGATGAAGTGTAAGATTATGCACAATTTTCTTAATATGAAAATGTGGAGGTTTAAGGCAAAAAATTACTGAAATTTGTGTTAAGTAGACTTTCAGTATTAAAAGAAATTCAGAAAACTGTCAACCAACCCTCTGGACTGGCAGCAGAAGTGCATCAGAAGGAATAACCTGACAGAACTTCAGAAAGCAGGTGTTGGGACGGTGATGTTCCCAGCAGTTTCACACTCCTGACATACTCCTGACATTACAGACACTGCAGTCTGTAGCGGTGACTGTAAGAACTCGGAGATGTAAAGTGGTGCTTGCTCACTCCCTGGCCTTTGGGCAGAATTTGGGCACCCTGGATCCACATGAGAGGGTTTGGATGGGATCCCTTAGCACTGTCTGTCCCTCCGAGCCCCGCTGAGCTGCTGCTCACTCCGAGCTTGCCATGCACTGTCCTGGCATCACTGCACCCTCCCAGTGACTCTGGCTTTCCCTCAGTGTCCTCAGATGTGAAATGTGCTATTGACACCACGTGCTTTGGGCATGGATGCAGAGAGGGAAATGCTGCACATACACGCTGCTGTTCTTTAAATTGGTCTGACTGGGTCGGTATCTGTCTGTCTCATTTAATAGATCTCTCTGCTCTCTCATGTAATTATTCAGCCTTATCATTTCCATAACTCATTGTCTTTAAAAATAGAATTTGAAATCCTTGGAATGTGATTGTGGCCACCTCACTGCAACTGTCCATACAAAAGTTACATCCTGTGTTGTCCCATCTAAACAGAATTCCAAAAGAAAGAACAGGAGAGGGATGCACCCCAGATTCTGCCAGAGTTCTGAAGTCACATAAAGCAACAGAGTGAAAAAATACTCAACATTCAGTTTTATGCCATCCCTGTGCCTTGGTACATTATCATCTCTCTTCTGCCTTCTGTGCTTTGTTTGCAGTTAGGAGTATTGCCATTTAAAGTGATTTTATTATACTCCAGTGTCAGCATCTATCCTCGTAACAGAGACATAACTTGTATCTCTCACAGTTCCTCACTGGTGCTGTGTGCAGACACCATGGCCTGCCTTTGTATTCAGCACATCTGAAAGGGCTTTTTCTACCACAGGGCCTGACATTGTCATCTCTTTGGCTGACAAATGTTTTTAACAAGGACTGGGGATCACAAGGTAGCGATGTTTGCAAAAGGCATCAGCTCCCCTGGTCACTGAACTTCCCTGGTACACGAGAGGTATCTACTGCATGCATGGAGAATTTGGGGTGCCACAGGTGGATACCCTTCAGCCTCAGGTCTCAAGAGGTGCCTTTTTGGACCAGGAGGCCACTCCTCAAAATGTAAAGGACCATACAAAAACCCAGTAGATATTGAAATCACTGATATCAGAGGGATTAAATATGTGGCCTTCCATCCTACCATTCAATACTGCTACCAAAACACCCCCACTTGTAAATTCTCAATTACCAGTAACATTTGGGACTATGAGACATAAAACACAAACACGATTTCATCATTTGAGGATGGCAAATGCAATAGAATTTGGACAGAGCCAAGAATGCGTATTTATTTTCATATGGCAAATACTTACTGAGGTTCCTGGCAGTATTTTTTCTGTATGAAAAATGTATTTTGATCTGTAATGATTCTTCTCTTTGTTTCTTTGTTTTATCCAAGTGTTATAACCTGGTACTACATACTCTTGGGAAGGACCATGCTGCAATAATTATGAGCTCTAGATTCTATGGCAATGGAATTTTATAACCCACTAAGTCTGTGCCTTACACAGCATTTTTCATGTGTGCATTTTGTAGTATTTATACATATGAATAACCTTTGGAACATTTCACCCACAAGTGTTCCTGATTCCACTTACTCCTTCTCTTCTTGTTTACATAAAGTAAAATAAATTAAGATCTGTTGATGAGTTTTAAGGATGAATACCATGAGGCACTCTGGGATGTTTCCTGCAATGTGAATTAGTGTCCTGGTTTCAGCTTTAAGAAAATTACTTGTCTTCATATGTACTTACTAAAGAAACAAAAAAAAATCTATCAGATACTGGCAAAGCTGTTTGTCACCTCCCTGCTGCATCTCTGGATTTGCCTGCAAAGCTTTGGAATACTCCAGTCCCACGTGTTGCAGGCTGCACCCTGGAAAAGGAGAGCAGCTTCAAAGCGCTGCGCTAACCAGCGCTTCCAACACGTACTGACCCCTCCCGCTCCCTGGAGCATCCCAGGGATGCACGGAATGGATCCGGGCTCTGGAAACACTCGTGTCACTACCGGATCCTCGGGCAGGATAACCGAGGCACAGCCGCCGCCCAGGAGCCGGGAGAAACCTCCTTGAAGGCGGATTTAAGCGCCGAGCTGCTCTGAGGCTGGGGTTGCGGGGAGATTCCCGGGTGGGATCGCGGGGATGGATTCTGGGGATGCGTTCCCGGGCTGGATTCGATCCCCGGGCTGTGTTCGCAGCGTTCGCAGCTCCCCCTGGCGCAGGAGGAGCGCCGTGATCGCGGGAGCGCTCCGGGAGCGCCGCGCCCCGGCCTGGCGGCACCGCCGCACCCCGCTCCGCATCCCGCACCGCATCCCTCGCCGCTCCGCATCCCGCTCTGCATCCCGCTCTGCATCCCGCTCTGCATCCCGCCCCGCTCCATCCCGCTCCGCATCCCGCTCAGCATCCCTCACCGCATCCCGCTCCGCATCCCGCCCCGCTCCGCTCCCCGCTCCGCTCCCCGCCCCGCTCCATCCCGCTCCTCATCCCGCCCCGCTCCATCCCGCCCCGCTCCATCCCGCCCCGCTCCATCCCGCTCTGCATCCCGCTCCGCATCCCGCTCTACTCCGCATCCCGCTCCGCTCCGCTCCGCATCCCGCTCCGCTCCGCATCCCGCCCCGCTCCATCCCGCTCCGCATCCCGCTCTACTCCGCATCCCGCTCCGCTCCGTATCCCGCCCCGCTCCCCGCTCCGCATCCCGCTCCGCTCCATCCCGCTCCATCCCGCTCCGCTCCGCATCCCGCTCCGCTCCGCTCCATCCCGCTCCGCTCCATCCCGCCCCGCTCCCCGCTCCGCATCCCGCTCCGCTCCGCATCCCGCTCCGCTCCATCCCGCTCCATCCCGCCCCGCTCCGCATCCCGCTCCGCTCCGCATCCCGCTCCGCTCCATCCCGCTCCGCTCCATCCCGCTCCGCTCCATCCCGCTCCATCCCGCCCCGCTCCCCGCTCCGCATCCCGCTCCGCTCCATCCCGCTCCGCTCCATCCCGCTCCATCCCGCCCCGCTCCCCGCTCCGCATCCCGCTCCGCTCCATCCCGCTCCGCTCCATCCCGCTCCATCCCGCCCCGCTCCCCGCTCCGCATCCCGCTCCGCATCCCGCGCTCATCCCGAGCCGTTCCCTGGCCATAACAAGCGCATTATCCCTGCCTAATGAACGGAACACGCCGCTCCTGCCGGGGCATTGTCGGGCTTTGATGCGCTACAATTAGAAGAGGTTCTCATTTAATTACCCAGCATAATAGGACCTGAAATGCTGAAATTCAATCTTTCACGTAACTGCTGCTTTTCAGCAGCCCTCTGGGCTGATGAGGATAATGTTACAAACTAATGCATATTATTTATAAAGAAAACGTTGCAAAACAAATACAGTCTTAGAAGGGTATAATGCTTCAAATTGCTTTAATAGCTGTTTGATTACTGTGGCCAATAACTGTTGTAAATCAGTGAAGATGCAATTAAATGGTCCTAGTTAGAAATTAATAATAGTCTAGCAAGGAGCAGGAACTTTTAGATGTTACTTCTGCCTCTTTTTATTTTTTTCTCAATCAAATGAAGGAAATTTGCAACAAACAGATTTTAAATGGCACTTTAGATACAGCTATCTTTTAATAACAAGAGTACTGAGTCTTGCCTGTCTTAGAGCAGATTAAAAAAACCCAAAGCAACAAAAAAATGCTCACAAACAACCAGAACTAGAGAAATATTAGGAAAACATTTTAGCCATCTAATGGATTAGCCATCTAAACAGGTTTTGAGAAACGTGTATGCGCTGTTTTGTTGCAGCCTCTTGGCTCTTCTGAAGGTCCCAAGAACCTTCTTGAATATTAGGATTTCCATATTTACCTTCAAAAACTCCCTCCAAGTGCCAACATCATATAAACTGAGCCCTACCTTATGACTGTCTCCAGAGAATAACAATTTGAAACTTCAGTTCCCTATGCAGTGTTCAGTGCTCAGGCATTTTGTTATATGTTAAGTAGTAGGATTTGAAACAGGCTACAGGGCTCTTCTGCCAGGGCATTCCACTTCTCAGCAGAAATGCTGGAATCACCCCAGTGATTCCCACTTAGTGTCTCAGGGCTTGTGTTAGATGGCTTCCAGAGGCCTCTTTCAATCTGAAACACCTTACAGTTCTAATCTTCATGGCAACCTGAACACCACTAAGTTACATTATGAGGAGGAGAAGAAAAGAGTGATAACTGTCCATGCTGAGCTCTCCGTAAATATGTCCCCTGACTGACATGAAATTACTAGGGCACAAACAGAAATAACCTGGATGTGTTTTGATTTACAAGTGTCACCAATCCTACAGAAATCACTGGCAATGAGGGTAGGACGTGAAAGTGAGGGATGAACTCAAGGCAAGAAGTGTTAGAGAAGCAGGATGTTGGATCAATGGATAACTGTCAGCCCTGAACTTTTCTTGCAGAAACCATCACCAATGTTACTATAATGAGAATTTTAATTAAAAATGAAAGACAATATGACTCTAGAGATGAGCAACAGACTATTAGTTATGTTTCCATTAAGTATTTGTGGTCTGAAGAGCACAGTTTGGCAGGCTGTGACATGCAGAGAGATGATGTAAACTTTAGAGCATCCCCAGGGACTGACAGGAACTCCTGAGGGGGTGTGTAAGTCTGCCTGCTCTTCTCTCCTCAGTAACATACACCAGGTTTTGTGGTTACAAAAAGCAGCTCAGCTTCCTGGAGTGATGTGTTTTATTTAGATTGAACAGATCAAGGCAGAAAGCTCTCCACAGAACTGTTCTGTCGGTGCTTGCTGCCTTTTTTGAACATCTTTGCCAACAGAAGCTGGTAGAAGAGGAACTTCAAGATGCCCAAAAAAGAAATAGACTGAACCTGGAGCTCTGTGGATAATCTTTGATGCTTTGGGCTCCATCATGTGCTGGCAGCCCAGGAAGCCAACTTTGTCCTGGGCTGCTCCCAAAACAGTGTGAGAAGAGATCCAGGGAGGGGATTGTGCCCCTGTGCTCAGGTGAGACCTCACCTGCAGAGCTGCCCCAGCCCTGGGCCCAGCACAGCAAGGAGCTGGAGCTGCTGGAGAGAGCCCAGACAGCTCCAGGATGAGCCAAGCTCTGCTGGGAGGAAAGGCTGGGAGAGATGGGATTGTTGAACCTGGGGAGGAGAAGGACTTGGGATGACCTAACTGCAGCCTTCCTGAAGGAGCTACAAGAAACATGGAGAGAGAATCCTTACAAGAGCCTGGAGTGACAGGACAAGAGGGAATAGATTGGAACTGCAAGAGGGCAGATTTAGATTGGACATCACGAAAAAATTCCTCCCTGTGAGGGAGGTGAGGCTCTGGCACAGGTGCCCAGAGCAGCTGTGGCTGTCCCTGGATCCCTGGCAGTGTCCAAGGCCAGGCTGGACAGGGCTTGGAGCAGCCTGGGACAATGGAAAAGGTCCCATGGCCATGGCAGGGGTGGCACTGGAGGGGATTTAAGGTCCCTTCCAGCCCAAACCATTCTGTGATGCATTCTACAAATTTTAAGGCTTCTAATCAATAGTTTAATAGGGCCCATATGTGAGGCAGATAGACTTGTTTAACTCTTGAGTGTCAAAGATAAATCACACTATCAGAACAGGAGGACTTTTGTTTGCAGTACCAAGATGGAAACTTGGCATTTTAGGCTGAGAGTTATCTTTCCATTGAATGATGGCTCACACATTTAGTGCCAGGAATAGAGTGTACATGAAGTCATTTTTGTCTGCTAACACAAAAAACAGCTTTAGAAAGACTCATGGAGGAGTTTTACAAGTTTTCTTGATTTTACTGTGCTTACAAATTTAGACTTAAGGCTGACATCATGGTTTTTGTTATATCAGGAGTGCTGTTCCTCCCTGGCCCTGCCAAACTGAAAGCTAGAAAGGGCGGAATTGTCCAAATTTCCACAACTGCATTCAAACATTTACTAACAAAGCAAAACTGCTCCATGAGATAACTTTGCATTTTGCCTAAGGGTAGATTAAAAACAGTTAACAGTTAAATTATTGCTCTCGGTAGAGATGATTAAATGGCATAAATAACGAGCAATAATGGGAAGGTAAATCAAGAATTTAATTAATTTTTATATTAATGTAAGGTCATAGAGATATTCAATATAATTGCAATACAGCAATTTTTAAATTGCCCTTATGAATAGAGGCAATGTCTGTGGAACTGCTTCCCACAGACACCAGCAGTGGAAGTGATCAGTAGTGTTAAAAAAAGTACAGGAAATTTACATTGACAATGTCTGGAATGACAACAGCAGCATTTTCAGAAAAATTTAAAAGCTCTCATTCATCAGAGTATTAACCATCTTTTAACCAAATAAATTAAGTAGCTTATTTCAGGGAAAATAGCAATACACTGCATTAATCTGAATCCCTTACTGCAACTGCTTCTAAGAGGGTTGAACATGAGAGCTTTTGCTACTCAATTCTAATTTTATTATCAGGCTTCATTTAAAGCTACATGTGACAGCATGCGAGAAGACTTTGATTTTAATGCCAATACAACGGAAGCATTTTTATTAAGAATATATTTTGATTGTCATTTTTATTCTCTAGAGTATTTATAATAATATTTAGTATACGTTATATTGTTATGCATTATTTTAGTAGTCTTTTGTTATTAAATGATTAAATCATATTGGCACCTGCAGGCTGATGTGCCATGTTTGTCCAAGGCAGGGTACAAACTGTCTCTGACAAGTCTGGATACAAAAGCTTGCAATCAGCAGTGTAGGAATTGGACTTGTCTGCAATTTTCTGCTAAGAAGGCTTGTGCTGTTCTTTCAAAACAATCATTGTTCTGATTTCAAATATCAACTGCATTTTCTTCTCCAAAACACAATGACTTCCATCCAGATGAAGCAAATAACTGCATCTTCACAACCTGCCTATAAATAACATGTCAATTTCCTCTGCTTACTTCTTGCATGGCCAAACTGAACCAGGTGTTGATCTTGCTGGTTTATTGCTCTGCCCACCATTCTTAGCTACCCAATTTCTGTTAATTAGGAAGGTTGGATAAAGAGAAAGCCTCAAAATCCATTTTAGCACGCCAGTTCCATTTGGGTACAAATGAAAAGAAGTCTCTCTGTGGAACAGTTCTGACATCACAGGAAGCAGCTGTTCCTTGTCCTGTCAGGTGCTGCAGGGATGCTGTCCTGAAGGTACCACAGCAGTTAGGGCAAGTTCTGAATTCCAGAGGAAGGAAGAGTAGAAGAGACTATGATTGTCTTTAATCTTCTAGTTTCATTTCTCAGCCTTAGCAGTTGTCAAGACTAGAGAGAGTAATTTCAAAATTCTGTACGTGTTGTTCCAAGACCACTTCAGTCTTGGTGTGAAGTAAGAGTTTTCTTTAATGCAGATTGAATTTGAATTGCAGGAATGTCAGCACTGTATTTCAGTGAGCAAATGAATGTATTTGGTATTAACAGATGAGAAAAAAATCCTCTGCTTAAGGTATCAGTACATAGCCTGAGCATTAGATAGCTGCTTAATATAAATAACACCAACCCCATAAAACAGCCATGTGAGAGAAAGATTTTGTTTGGTTTAACTGATGGTGGTGAAAGGTGCCTGTGCTGTTTAGGACTGAGCTTAATATAACCTGCAGTGCCTTATTGACAGCTGCAATGGCAATTCTGAGAGAAGCTGTGCAGGCTCAATGGTAGGAAAGGACTTTCTAGGTCACATTTTTAATTGACTCTAACTGGGGGAAATAGGGCGGAAGAAAGAGGAAGAATTTTGGTGCGTTGACTCAGGGACCACACAGGGCAAGAAAAAGTGGGGAAGGAAAATCCCAGATTTCCCCTGGACAGGGAACTGTCTTTAGCAGCACCTTGCTGGGGGTGCAGCAAAAGAGCCCAGCCTTGCCAGCAGCTTTGGTTGTGACATCAGCAGGAAAAGTTCTGCAGGGTGAGAGGTGGGAAGGAGCAGAGGGGTTGTCTCCTCCTGGCAGCTGCAGCAGTCACTGTCTCCTCTCCTCTCTTGCAGAACAGCCAGACTCACATCCCACATCCCTGTGTCCCATCATATTTCTGTACCTGCTCCACTGCTTTTCTTTACCTCCTCCCTGCACGTCTCTCCTGGTTCTCTTCCACCGAGGCTCCCCACCCAAATGATTCAGCTCACATGAGCAATTGAAAAAAGAAAAAAGCTGGTTAAGAAAATGCAAATGATTTTCTGCTTGTCTGACAAATTAAATCAGTTCAGTGAAGATCCCCAAAAGCAGCATAGCCAGTGCAGGGGAGACAGCTGTGAGCAGCTGAGAGGGCAGGAGCAGAGGGGAAGGAAGGAGAAGCAGGTCTGTCCCTTTGGGGGACAGCAGGTTGTTGGGCTGTGGAACAGGGACAAGTCACCAGGATCCTGTCTCCAGCTGCTCCAGTGGATAACACAGCTGCTGGCAGCAGCAGGTCAGCAGTTCATAAATACACGAGAGCAAATTAGGACATTAATTGGCTTTTTTTTTTTTTTTTCTTTTTTCTGTGGTTCCTATTCTTTTTCTAATTTCAGAGTTAAGTGAGAGAAATGTTTTGATCTGTCCCCTCTCTGAACAGCAGCTGAAACAGGAGAAGTTTCTTCTTAGGAGGAATCTTTTTACTGTGCCCACTGGTTCATTTCTCTTTTGATCATGCCAATGTTTTACTTCAACTTTCACAAACAAACATTTGCCTTAGGTAATGCAAAGGAGCACTGGAATATTCTGAGAGCACATTCCAGCACTGCAGACACAGTGAAAGGCCACATTTCCAAAGTCAAGAGACACAGAGCAGCAAAGGCCCTTGAAAAGGCCATTCATTGTCTCTCTTTCAAGAGGCTGGGGAGTGGAGTTGATGAGTAATCAGCTCAGGCCAAGCTCATCCAGACAGCTTTGCCCTCTGCCAGATGTGTGTGAGCTCTCTGGGAGCCTGGAGCTGCAGATAAAGCCCAGAGAGGTTTTTAGGGCTCAGCCAGGCCGGATCCTGCCAGGAGCTGCTCTCCCCTGCTCAGCAGAGGGCCCTGTCACACAGCTCACAGAAACACTTCCTAAAGCACCATTCATTCCCCAGCCTCACACCGATATTTTAAGCAACTCGAGGTTTGCTTGTACGTGTCAACATGCAGTTGTTTTCTGTCATGTTGGAAGCGCCAGCCATTAGCAAAATGATGAGTAAATGCAGGTTTGTTGTGCTGAAGTTCATTACTTTGTTGAACAAATAGTATTTTCTGACTGTGGGTATTCTAACAAGCTTCTGTAATAATTCATGTCATCTTTTACACCCATGCAGAATACACAGTGCATTACAAAATCAGAATGTGATATTGCTCCGTCTTACCCCACTTAAAAGAAGATCCAAAAAGATCCGGGGTTTTTGGAGCAACACAGTGACAAATAAAAATGGGAACAGCTGGAACAGCTACCAAACCACTTTTACATAAAGCTGTGCAAACATATGCAGAAATCACATGGTATCCAAAGAGTTCTTGCCCCCAGAGCAAGTCAAAGTGAAAATACTGGTGCTGGTAATCTGCTACTATGGGACAAGGTAAAAATGAAGCTTCCTTTGTAACTTTAAATATCTTTTTGACACCCTGAGTGTTAGACTTCATTAAAAATGGAGTGATTCATTGCACTCTTTGGCTACTGAGGAAAAGGATAAAAACAATTTCACCACTGCATTGAGAAATTATTGAAAATCTTTAAGCTGATACTTTTCCACTTCTAAAGATGCTGGTTTGGGATCTAAGAAAATGAGATTACTAATAGATTAAGATCTATCCTGTATGAATGGCTGTGGTGAAAACATTATTGAATTTTACTAAAATGTCCCTTTTTTTGTTATACTGTGATTAATGGTCCTGATCAGACTGAGGTTCCACTTCAGCTGGCAGATTCCAACTTGAGAACACAGCTAAAAATGTAAAAATAAGAGGTAAAGCACCCTCTCCACACCCCCTGGTATGTCAGGTGAATGGTAGAACCTGGTTCTACATGCAAGGATGCCTGGCTTGGCTCCTTGGAGCTGAAGTCTGGAGATCCACTGTGCTGTTCTTTGGGAATGTGAGATTGTGACTGGTCACCAGTTTGGGGTTGGAAATGCTTTCCCATCCTACTGGAGAGCAGATTGTTTGCTCAGACCTTTCAGAGAAGGAGTGTTTGCTGGAGCAAAGTCTTCAAATAATGATGTGGGATTTTGTTTGATAAGGACTGAAAACCCCTCCAGTGTCAGGACAGGGTTCACTTAATGGATGGGAGACTTTGCCTTGACTTTCCAACACAGTGGCTCGGGTCTGGAACTGAGGCATCAGAACTGTCCCTCCAATAAATTGAATGTGCATCCAAGCTGATGAGCATCTGGATTCTAATACACTTTTCATTATGCAAATTTGAATAGCAAGATGTATACATTTGCAGATGGAAATAAATAGATTCCAGGCTATTATTTGTTAAACCTTTGCTCATAACATTGCAGCTTAGCTGCTTTTATAAAGAACTACAGCTGCAGGGAGGCCAGAAGAATTCAGCAATCAGAGAACATAAGAACAATGATTTCCAAATCATCCCACTAGATTCCCATTTTACTCATTTTCTTCCCTTGTATCTTCCACTACCAAGAGCAGCAGTAAGCTTGGATTGGATTCCTCTCACAATCGCAAGAGAGAGACCAGTAAAACCAGTATGAGTATCCTTTTCCCATTTTTCTAAAGCTAGAGCCTTTATTGGTTTCTGAGAACAAATATCCATAAACAAACCTTTGCTTGCCTGAGCCATTGCTGTTCTCTTCTTTCCCAGCTTCAGTCCTGGACGTGGGAAGGATCCAAAGGATCTCTTCCACATGAAGCAAACAAATTCACTCTTCCCTCAGTCCTTCCTTTTCAAGCCTGGTACCTCTCTTGCTAGTCCCTCAGTTTGGTTTTCGGATGTGGACTCTCTTTCTAGGTCAGCAGCATTTGCCCAAAGTTCATCACAATCAAAAAATGCTTTCTTTTATTGTTCTGCATGGATCTTGAGTCAGTTTTCCTGCAAAATTCATATTTCCAGATAATTCCACATCGACAGGAAACGTTGCTGATCTCTGCATTATCTCTGGAAGTGCTTTTGCACTTAGAAATGCTTAGAGATATCACAGCTTTGGTATTACATGAAGCTTCTGGTCACTCTAGGAAAGACATTGAATTTTCTAATACAGAAATCACCTTTCAAAAGAGTCATGAACTGCCAGAGACATGGATAATGTCTGAGATGTCAGACAGAGCACAGAGGTATTTAGTTCCCACACTGAGAGCTCACAAGCCAACAGCTCAGGCAGGCACTGACAGTACAAGTTTAAATTTCTCCCTGGCCTTCTTCTCCAATCCTACATCTGTCCACAGATGGGAGCCCTGGTAAATCACTGTGTGCAGAGTGCAGTGACATTGGTGGGATGTGAACGAGAAAAGAAACACTTAAAAATGGTGCACTGCCTTGAAAAACCTATCTTAGCCATCAGGAAAGAGGCTTGTGATCCTTTGTACTTCAAAGGCCTGATGATAAATCTCACTTCCTAAGGATTACACAGAAGTATCTTATGGATACCAGGGACAATAGGTCAGGGAGTTGCAAAAAAGAAAAAATAAGCAAGAAAAAAAAAGGCAAAAAGAAAAAAAAAGCAGCAAAATAAGGAATTACTGTTATGAGTCATTAAACAAAATTCTAGTTATGTTTTATGTACTGTTGAATAAAGAGCTGATTGTTATTTATTAAAGTATCATCATTACCTGATAAACCATGTTAGAAGAGCATGGATTTATTATTGTTCCCACATAACTAAAAGGTTAACACCCTTCTGACTGCAAAATAATACACTTTCAGCTGATGGAAGCATTTAACAGAGCTGGTAAAAAATGTCCTTGATATTTATTAATAGACCAATACCATTTTCTAGGCTCAGCTTTTAAAATCTCCAGGCGTGTGCATGAGAGTTAAAGCTTTTCTCAGTTAGTTTATCTTGAAATTAGTTTAGCTACTTGTAAATATGAATATGTTAAAAGATCAAATTAAAAGTGTGGGCTCACACTGTTTCAAAATTTCTTTTAATGGAATTCTAAACAACAGGGTAAATTGAAAAATTCTCTTTGTTCCTGCATTGAGTGCTGTTGCAGGTGTAATGCAGCAAAGTCAGCCAGTGGAGCATGAGAGCTGAGATTTATCACAAACAACATCTATAAACTCTGTGATAACAACCATAAAGGCAATATTTGTGACAGGGCTGTTTTATTTGCATCCTTTGGATAAGAACTCTGTCCAGGGCAGTGAATCTCCCTGCTCCCACAGATGAGGCTCGTGTGGTGCTGAGATCCCAGCCTGGGATTCCTCACCCTTGCAGAGCATTGTTAGTGCCCACCATCACCTTGTTGATCGTCCTGCTCAGTCAGAGCTGTCCACAGCAGTCTGGGAGATGCTTCAAGCAGCCTCTCAAAATTTCTGCTTCATTCTTGGAGTAAAACTTTTGGCAAATTTCCCACACAGGTAACAGATGTAAGAAGCTCTGAGATGAGCTCGTGTGCAGAACCCCGCACATGCAATTCTAAATGTGAACTGCTTGGGTATCAACAGTTCCCAAAACAGTGCTTATTTCATTTGTTGGGGGGTTTTGTTATGGAAATCAGCTATAGCCTGTATCTTTTAGATAACAGACCACATTTTGAGGGAATACAGAAATCTTCTGGTAGGTGTGCAAGAGTTTAAGAGGAAGGTGTGTTGAAATTCGCATATTCCTTCTCTAGAAGAAAGAAAAAAGGCAAAGAAGCTTCGTCTGGAAGGATTCAGATGTGTGTCCTTCAAGTTAAAGAAAGGGAAAAATACATTGCTTGAGCCTTTTCTCCCACAGCCTTCTTTAGAGACTGAGAAGATAAAAGTAGGATCTCTTTGAACATGAACACCTTCAAGTTAAACACGACTATTTGGTATTTAGTGAAAGAAGTTAATGAACTCTGGCTAGTACATTCCTCATATATCTTCTCTTGAAGCACTTGCAATATGCCCCAGTACATCCAGAGAAAGTCCTACAGGTGTTCAAAGGAAACTGCTTTCCGCTTTGTGCTTTTGTATGTAAATTAAATTGCCCAAGCCATTAACACGTGGGAGAGAGCATTGGAGATGATCGTTGGAAGCTGCAAATATTATTTTACTCCCATTGGCGTTTCACTGAAGCCTTTCAGACATTTAAAACTGCGAGTTTGTTTAAAATTCTACCCTGAATTATGAAAATCTGTGTTTCCCAGGACTCCACACACTTTTATCACTGCAGCAGTGCTATCCATAATTAAAACCAGTAGATATCTGCTGGAGGCAGAGCTAGAGGTAGAACATCTGATAGAGACCCTGCTCTAAGCATGACGTGATCTGGTATCCATTTGGAGGGAGCTAATTAAATGTAGGAGAGCTGTAACTGAAGTGAGGAGGTGAGAAAACCCTACAAACTAAACAGAAGCTATTTAAATGTTTGCACTTTAGAAATGCTAGTATGTCTTGTGTTCTATTTTCTTTCCTGCAGGGCTTTATGTAACCACCACCATGACAACAGTTAAGGCAATTCTTCCAGTGTCTCAGGCAAAATAACTGAATGTCACATTTCAGCTCTTCCAGCCCTCTTCCTTTCCAGTCAAGGACCACAGAAATATATGAAAAAATGTTGGTTTATATCAGCTGCTGGACCCAGGACTGTATTTACATATCATTAATGTAAAGTTATCTGTAGATATTACCTGAGACTGGATATTTCACACCTGTCCCAAAACAGGAGGAGAATACTGCAGAGGTTATTTAGGGCCCTGCTGAAATGAGACATTTTGGCTGCATACTCTAGGGAAGTTTGCTCTGTGATTTGTTAATCCCTCATGGATTTCTGGTACAACCTCAGAACAAAGATGTTTCATTAGATGGAAGCCCAGCCGAGGAGAGTTATCAGTTGGGTATAGGGAGAACACCAGCAAGAACCTTACAGAGTAGTTTTGGAGGGAATGAGGCCCGGAACAGTCTAAGAGTGTTTTATACACCTGAGGTAGAGCTCTGTTTAAAATCCTGGGAGTTTCCTTTTCCTTAGCCAGTGAAATACATTACTTTTTTAATTTTTTTTTTTTTCCCTGAAGCCATCTCTGCAAGAGAGACATTCTGCTGGAGTTACTCCAGAGTCAAGTCCATGTTCTGTCATCTTTACCCAACCCCAAAGGTCCTGAAAGCTGAACTCAAGCAGTGAGGAAGTTTCAGAGAGATGTTGCATAACTAAAATACTCAATGCAGAGGGCAGGAAACATGTCAGACCTGAGATGCTTTGATAAACTGAAACTGGAGTGAAAAGGAAATTAGTGAGATCAGAAAGCCATTTCCTTCCTGGCTAACCTCCATGAGGATGACAGGAATTTGTCATTCACTCAGCCTGATGGACAGGGAAGGACACATTTATCAAACAAGGGACATGTTTAATCAGTTCATGCCATGCTCCACACTTGATGGAGTGCTTTAACATCGTGCTGCAACATAGTCACACCCACTTGAATAATAATTAGTGAATAATTCATTTCCCACTGTGGTAAGCACAAAAAAAATCAATGAGTCTTGATGTGCAATAAAATAGAGGCATAAAAGGATATCTAAAACTTCCAGAAAGGGGGAAATCCTGGGTTTGCTGAAGGCACTGGCAAAAAAATTATGAATACTTAATGAAATCGTGAGGCCCATAATCAAAAACCCCATAGTAACTGGTAAAAGGCAAACCTAACCAGAATATCAGAAATATTAAATCTTTTACTGAAATATACTGAGTCGATCTCATAAGAAAACCTGAAAATGGGCAATTGGTAAAGATGACTGGGTACCTTTTTTCATTTATATTTTATTGTTTGAGTAATAACTTTAGTCTCTGGGCAGGAGAGATTTAGCTCTTCTGTACTTTTCCCCAAACCACAAGTGAATTTTGCCTGTGGGAAAATGAATGATTGACTCTTTGCGAAATTGTTCTTCATGAGCAGCTCATTACAAAACTTCCAGTCTCCTGTCTCAAACTTCATTAGATGGGAGCAGAGCCTACCTGTGACTTTTACACTTTTTTACACCAACAACCTACACTTTCCAAATATTTACAATTTTAACCAATTTACAATTACAACCATCTGGCTCATTTTGAATTTCAATCAGGCCAAATCTGTGGAAATAATTTACATTTCTTGTAATGAAATTATCTAGAAAAACAGCAGTAACACAATAGCTTATTTTATTAGAGATACACCAATGCCTTCTTCACACCCAAAGCTAACTGCAAATTGCTGTAGTTGCTTGAGATTGTGGTTGGTGTTTTCAGAGTGCCCAAACGTTTTCTTTTAACTTTCTTCCATGGAGTTGTTGAGTGAATTTAGTTGGTTTTAAGGAGGGAAAGAAGGCAGTTCAGATCTTTTAAAACTCGGACATTTATCGTTGTTCTTTCTGAACTGGTGTTCTCTGGACCCGCCTGAATTTTCAGTGTCAGAAGGGAAGGGCTGCACACAAATGAATCCAAGGAAAGGATTCAGTAAATCCCGGTTTTATAGAACTGTTGGGATACTTGGAGGAAATTTACTCATTGATGATTTGGATACGATTATCACTTCTGAAGAATTTTTCAACGGCTCGAGTGAAAGAATCTTTCGAGATCCTAATAAGAATATTTCAGGAGGTACCACAGAGTTTGACCAGAGAAAAGAAAACAGAGAAAACAAAACAAAAGGTTTTATTCTGGATCAGACCTAGTGGAAATAATTAAGCACTCCCTCTTACCTCTCTGATTTCATAATAACAAAGGGAAGACGAAAGAGGTGTTGGAAAAGAAGAAAACTGGTTTTTCTCATCAGGAACGCATTTCGCATTCCTGTTGTAAGTGTTTCCATGTCCAATTGAGCGCGGCCGGAGTTCCATCAAAGCGGCCTATCAAGCTGTGAGAGGAGCAAAGAGGAGATGTAAGACAATGCCACAGATAAGAATAACTTCACATAGGTGGCTTCAAAGGAGCCGGGTGCTAATGGCTGGGTCATCACTTGGAGGAACGCTAATGAGCTGGCTCCGTCCGGGCTGCAGCGGGGACTCTTCCCAGGGATCAAAGAACCTAAAACCTCAAAGGACTGGAAAAGGGAGCTCGCTGGGAGCCAGGAGAGGCTTCCCAGAATGTGTCAGCTCCAGAGCTGACAGGCTGGGAAGGCTCACAGACAGAAAGAATGTGCTGCGAGGGCTGGAGCCGTTCCTCCTGGGACAGCCTGAGCTGGCTTCATGTAAATTATAGACTGTGGAAGCTCAGACTGTGAACACGCATCTAAAACAAAACCATTCTTCTTTCTATTCATACCCCGGCCTGCGATCTTTGTTTCTTTGAGTTAGTGAACAAACAGTATTTTGCTGTTAGGTAAGTGCGATTGGAAACTTTCTGGCGAGTTTCTTTTAGCAGAGCTCCGCCAGTGAGCGGAGCGCGACTGAGCGCAGGGAAGGGATGCCCGTGGTACCCAGGAGCTGCTCCCCAGGAGCTGCTCCCCAGGATCTGCTCCCCAGGATCTGCTCCCCGGGATCTGCTCCCCAGGATCTGCTCCCCAGGATCTGCTCCCCAGGATCTGCTCCCCAGGAGCTGCTCCCCAGGATCTGCTCCCCAAGAGCTGCTCCCCGGGATCTGCTCCCCAGGAGCTGCTCCCCGGGATCTGCTCCCCAGGAGCTGCTCCCCAGGATCTGCTCCCCGGGATCTGCTCCCCGGGATCTGCTCCCCAGGATCTGCTCCCCAGGAGCTGCTCCCCGGGATCTGCTCCCCAGGATCTGCTCCCCAGGATCTGCTCCTCAGGATCTGCTCCCCAGGATCTGCTCCCCGGGATCTGCTCCCCAGGAGCTGCTCCCCAGGATCTGCTCCCCGGGATCTGCTCCCCAGGAGCTGCTCCCCGGGATCTGCTCCCCAGGATCTGCTTCCCGGGATCTGCTCCCCGGGATCTGCTCCCCAGGAGCTGCTCCCCGGGATCTGCTCCCCAGGATCTGCTTCCCGGGATCTGCTCCCCGGGATCTGCTCCCCAGGATCTGCTTCCCGGGATCTGCTCCCCGGGATCTGCTCCCCAGGAGCTGCTCCCCAGGATCTGCTCCCCAGGATCTGCTCCTCAGGATCTGCTCCCCAGGAGCTGCTCCCCGGGATCTGCTCCCCGGGATCTGCTCCCCAGGAGCTGCTCCCCGGGATCTGCTCCCCAGGAGATGCTCCCCAGGATCTGCTCCCCAGGAGATGCTCCCCGGGATCTGCTCCCCGGGATCTGCTCCCCAGGAGCTGCTTCCCGGGATCTGCTCCCCAGGAGCTGCTCCCCAGGATCTGCTCCCCGGGATCTGCTCCCCAGGAGCTGCTCCCCAGGATCTGCTCCCCGGGATCTCTGCAGGAAACGCTGCCAAATTCCTGCTGGGGAAACCAAGCAGCCTGGCCTTGACACCGCTGTAAGGACACGACCTCGGCAAGGGACAGCATCCAACAACCTTGTGCCGCTTTCTAATCCCAACGCGCCGAGAGGGGCTGTGCATTTTAAAGCAGGTCTTTGAGTGAGAAACAGTCCCACACTGAGGGCTCCTGGTAGGGTATGGATGGTTGGGCACACGGGTTTATTTTGTCCAAGCTCCTTCACGTTTTTCATAATTTTTATTTCTTTCATGTTCACCACCTAAAGTAGATAAGACATGGATGAAAATAAAGGATTATTGTGAGCACCTCCCCAGAAGCTAGAGGATGGTATGGAAGGCTAACAAGGACATGGATGTTCCCTGGGCCATTCTGGCAAAACATTGTTATTTTAATTTTATATTTATTTTATTATAATATATTCACACACACCTTCAGCTAGAAAGAGGCAAATAGTGTTACTCAAAGAGAAAGAAATCTCTCTGGAGATTTGTTTATCAGACTACAGAGAAGAACTGTGGCACTTTGAAGCCATCTGTGTGGTAAAACCCTCTCCCTCTGTGCTGCCATCCCAGCTCACTGGGATCACCTTCCCAGCTTAGCCCTGCCAGCAGCTCACCCAGAACTGGTTCTGGTGCTGGCCTGGACAATGCCCTGCAGTGCCAGATGAAAACCACTGCTGCTCTCTGTGTGCTCCACCACCGAGAACCCAGCACAGCCTGCTGGTCCTGGAGAGCACTGTGCTGGAGATCTGCCAACACAGCACACAGCACAAGTGGAACAAAAGAGCATCGGAGGACGTCAAAATGCAGGAAATTACTTCTTCTACTTGTTATATTACTACTTGCATACTTCTAGACTTTGCTCGTGTGTATGCTCGTATTTAGAGAATCCCAAGTAAGACTGTTGTAATTACACAGCCAATCTGAGATCAGATAAAACAATCACCAGTGATTTAGTCATTATTGCATGTCTGTTTTTTTAAAAAAAGCTGGTGTCTAATATACTGAATTATGCCACTAGAGATGCAGCTGCTTTCCTTGATACCAGACCTTCCTTCTATAGATCTTTTTCTCTCTGGAAGCTTTTTGTGAGTGGCAGTGACTCTAAATTAATGCATTGTTTTTCCAAGTGAGTTCTTCTCTATCATGGAATTCTTTTAGTATTGTTATTGTAAGCTTCCACAGAGGTAACATTTTTAATAGCCTGTTCTATTTTAGCTCCATAGCCCATGCCTCAATTCTATCAGAAAATGGTCTGCAGAGTCACTAAGGTATAAGAATCTGATTAGAAAATTTGGTGCGCTGCCTTTTTAGAAAGGATCTTTGTTTTCTCCCTAGCAGAGGAATATGAGCTATGCAGTGAAGTCACAATACACAAGACTAATTCAAAATCTCAATGACTACTCACTCATTCAAACAGCCATCCCCAGGGAGCATAATTGAGCAAAGTGGTTATAGGTATAGATGATAACATCTTTGCATTCCTGCAATGTCTTTCTTGCCAAGATATTTTACAAGTAGATACAATCCAAGGGTTGTAGAAATAAAAATGACTTTAGCCTAAATAACGCTGCTTTCAGTGGTACAAGTCAGGATTTAATTTTTCCTTCTAATTTTTTTGGGGGGGCTTTATCAAAGATTTGACATTGTATATATCCTGAAATCCCATTTCTGATTGACTGATGTGGCTATATGGAGACACAAATTGGATTAAATCAATTCTTCACCGTGGGAAATAGTGCCCATTGTCTTAGATTCTGACCTTCTACGCTCATTTCTGAGAGAACTGAAATAAAAGCTTTAAAATTCTGTATGCTAATCACACCTTATACATTCTTATGAAGATCTAATTACAGTAGAATTACCATCGATTTACTAAAAAAAGCCCCAATCTATTGCAATATCATGCTGTCCAAAAAGTATTAAAAAGTTGGGCACTGCATTAGAACACTTTCAAGTGCTGGCATGTTGGCCTTCATCATTACATGCACAAGTTATTGCCTAAGTGAGCCAGTGACTGAATAATAACTTGTTTAATAATCTTTTGTCAACTGCAGTATCTCATCTGGAGGGTTATCATCATAAAGACAGTAATTGTTTCTTCAAAGTAGCCATTAGAGACTTCTGTAACCACTACCTTTCTAATTAGGGCATTCAAGATTAGTTTCAAGAAAAAGCATTCCCTGAGAGTTCAGTCACAGGAGACACTCATTGAGAAAGAGATAAAGTTGTTGTCCATACATATATATATATATATATATAAATACACACACACACACACATATATATATATATAAATGTATATATAGGCTGGTCCTCATCAAGTGGGATACTACAAACTCTTAATGAAGCAGAATACTGTAGCAAGCAGAGAGGAATAAAGCACTGAACTCACTTTTCCAAGGTCACTGATCTTCCTGGGAACTGAAGAACGATCTCCTTAGTGTGGTCTAATGCCCAGATCACCAAGATCTACATTTCAGATGTGCATCCCTGGAGGAAAACACTTCTTTATATTCTGAGAGCACCTGGGCTGCAGGTGCACCTTTGGAAGTAGCCAGAAGTGAGAGTGGGCGGCAGGGAGCTTCTCCAGAAGTACCTGGCACAGACTGATCAAAAACCTCCTTAACTTATCCAGGCTGATTTGCACAGGTGATGTCACAGTTTCCAGGGGGTCCTTGTACAGCCCAAGGTTAGATTGCAGGCAAAAATATATAAACCAGTCTCCTTCTACAGCAAAGCAAACCCTAAATTCACTGGGTGTGGACAGCTGTGGGATGACAGGGAAAGAGACAAATGGCATCATTTGTTCATGGTGAGAGCTGGGACAGGGCAGTGGAAATGCCAGAGCACGAGGGTTTCACACTGTGTTAATTTCTGTGTGCTAATTTCTTTATCTGCAGCACTTAGCAGGGTGATAAAAGCACTGAGAGACACCAGATGCTGCTGGTGGAGATGCTCGTGCTGCTCTTGATGCCCTGCTGAGGTGGCAGTTTGCTTTTGGAGGAAAGCTCATGGTCAGCTGTGATGGATTCAGCTTTGGAAGCTGAATAAACAAGAGTCTGCTCTGTACTGCTCAGGGACAGAACTTTCCTGAACTGAAGTGGTGGCTAATTAATTCAATTCCTGATTTAATTCGTTTGGATTCCAGTGAATTTAAGAGAAGCTGGGATCCACGTTTGGACCTGAAGCTGAGTGAAACACTTCTGCTTAGCCAGGACCACCTGGTGCAATCCAGGATAATGTGAAGTCTCCAGAAACCAAAGAATTCCAAAAGCTGCAGAACTTGTTGCCTTCTACCAGCTGAGCAATAGTCCAAAAGCTTTTCTGTAAAGACACTGCATAAACCCTATTCCCAGAGAAACAAGCAGTGTTATACCAGCAGGTGTATCAGCTAAATACACAGGGATCCCCTTCTGAGTGCTGGCAAATTGTGCTTTCTCATGCATGAAGGTGTTCACATTGCTGCTCACAAGCCAGCACAGTTAAAACATCCTTATTCTTCTCAATAGCTCTTGATTTTCGTTTGAAATGCAGAAGACATGCACACCAGAGCTACATTAAATTTGCTACATGTGCTGTGCTGATATGCTCTCAGGTCCCATTGCCTGAATAATAATCCCTTTTTTGATGTGCAAAATTTTACATTTCAGTCAAAGGGCCTTATTTTTCATTGACAAATTCCTCTATGACCAAAGCTTTCACAGTGTTCTTTTTATGTTTTATATAAACTTACTCTTTACCTTACACTTCACCTGTTTCTTGCTTACTTCCCCACATCTCTGCAAGCAGCTACAGTTCTAATACATCCAGTGAGACAATTTATCTGCTGAAGAAGACACTGGCAAAAATAGCATTGTACCTCTCTAGAATTGTTATCTTGGGGTAGGTGAGCCACTTCAGCCAACTCTCTATCAATAGGAAAGGAAGGATGTCCATAACATTTTTATTTCAACTTCTTGCCAGTCTAGAAATGGAAATATCCTCTCTCAGGGAACTCTTTTTATTTCTTTGTTTTAAACCATTAAATGAGCCATAGATGAGAAAAAAATCTAAAATTTCAGCAGTGCTGAAAAGCAATACAATCATAGTGTTGTGTAACTTCTTTCCACTATCTGATCTCACAGGATAGCAGGAAATAGGAAATATACTTGAAGATGATTCATCACATGCCCAAAACAGATGTTCCTCAATTTGGAACATATCATCCCAGCCAGGGAAACGGAGCTGTGGTGGATGTCAGAGGCAGTTACATTTGCCTGACAGATACTCCACGCTTTGCAATAACATTACTGCTAATGAGAGTCTACTGCTGATGTGCAGTTCTTTGTTTTGCTGTTGATGTAGAGCAGTCAGGTCTGCTTGGTGCATCCATTAGCAATAAAGCCCTGTGTGTGTGTGTGGTATTTCTAAATTGAATTATAATTCAAAACACAGGCGCCATCCTCGCTTCATTTTTCAAGCCTTGCCTCTGCAGTCTCAAAACCAACAGTTAATAAAGCAAGTTCCTCTGCTGCATAGAGTTAAAGCACCTGATTTATTTCCCTTTAGGAGAACAGCTTCCTGTTGCTGACCTTTGAGCAGAGCTGGAGTCGCAGCCGGGTGCAGCAGCCCAACATTTGTGTGTGGCTGTGTCCCAGTCTGGTGTCTGCTGCCAGCACGGATGGGGCTGGGGCCAGCTCTGGCATCTCCCAGAGCTCTAAAGGCTTCTTGCTGAGGATTCAAAATGATCAAATGCCAATCTTCACGTGCTCCTTTACGAAATGCAGGAGTGGCTTTCCATGTTTCCTCAACAAGCTTCTGCTGTAAAATAAAAAGCCTTTGTGATTAAGGTAAGGTGCCTATTGCACAGCAGAGAGGATGTGAGAGGCTCAGAGAGCCTGGGGGCTGCACACTACAGGATGCTGAGCTCCACCAGGACAGCTGGCCAAAACCAGGGGCAACTGAAACCCAAGACTGAAGATTTCTACTGAAAAAATGCTCAGTAGGGATTTTATGAGGATAAAAGTCAGGGACCACGGAGGAGCTTGTCCTCCCTTGCTTGATGGGCGAGGTTTGGTGAACACCTTGTTTTCTTGTTTGCTGTTAAATTCTCAGGCTGAGAACTGTGTGAAAACACTGACAGAGCTCTCTGTTCTTTATTATGGAGAGTTAGGGATTAAAATTGCCATTTACCAATTGGTTGTGGCTCCCATCTTAAATTCTGTAGTACACATGGCTGAAGTTAGAGAACCGGCAGACTAGGAAATTTGGACTTTATTTACCTTTTAAGGCATTATTAATAGGTTTGGGGGTTTTGTTCTGCTTTTGGCTTTGTTTGATTTTGTTTGTTTTTTTCTGTAGTGGTTCTTTATGGGAATACTTGCAAAGCTACCAGGAGATGCCTTTAAAGAACTTCTCATTGCTGTGGAAGGCAAAACAATTGTTAAATATGATTCCATTTATAAAGAATATCAAATGTTGAACGTTGTTAAAAGCCAGTTTCACCACTGAAATCAGATTTATGCTGGTTAGCAAGATCAACTTCTATTGTGAGTGTAATATAAAGGGGCCTGACAGCCACAGAAAATTCGAAGGACACATAAATTGCTGCTAAAGTTCTTCCTTTAGCAACAGATAAATGCACCGAGAGTAGCCTGGAGGAAGGGGCTGGCTTGTTCTGCTCAGGCAGAGCAGTTTGGGATGATCTTACAGGGGGCTCTGATCACTTGGAAGTGCAAATAGGCTGATGTGAAAACACAAAGTGGGCACCGAGAGGCTGCCAGCTCAGCTCTGGAAACGGGGAGATGAGTGCTGGGGACACTCACCTGGGCTGGGGACACTCACCTGGGCTGGGGACACTCACCTGGGCTGGGGACACTCACCTGGGCTGGGGTAACTCATCTGGGCTGGGGACACTCACCTGGGCCGGGGACACTCACCTGGGCTGGGGACACTCACCTGGGCTGGGGACACTCACCTGGGCTGGGGACACTCACCTGGGCTGGGGACACTCACCTGAGCCCTGCAGCACTGGAGGGGTTAAAGCAGGACACGGAGACCTGCACATCCATAACATCTGAAATGGAAATCACTCGCTGCTCCTGGAGACTTAAAAGCCTCGTGGAAGACTTCAAATAGGGTTAAAATGGAGCTAAGGGGGGGAAAAACCAAATCCTTCTTTGTTTTTCTTGCCGTAAAAGGAACTTCAACACATCAAGGAGTAAAATTTGAAAACGGCTGCTTGACAGTTTAACATAAACAATTCCAGTGATGAAAGCACAATATGGGATAATTATCTGTTCAAATAAATCTGATTGATGCTAATGAGCATTTGAACAATTCATCAAGCCACCAGGGTTTTTCTGTCCAATTTTCTTTGGTAAGCAAAAATGGCACATCCAAACCTTTTATTAAGTACACCATCTCCCTCTTCCCATCTTCTACGGGGATCCCTTTTCCAAGAAGGTGCTGCATTTCCAGCAGGAAGAACACTGAATTTATTCCCATGGAACATTCCCACTATTCCCCCTTGACTCACTGGCAGCAGCTGGAGCTAAAATTGGTGTGAGCAATGTCCCAGTGCTTCACTCCAGTGCTGCAGTTTGCAGATGTGGTGGGGAGGGGCTGCAGAGCCCTGGGGGTTTATCCTGTTGTGTGGAGCAGTCCCTGTGTCTGTGCAGTCACTGAGGAGCTGGGAGCAATCTCCCACCAGTGACCTCTGTCTGTTCCTTCACCCCATCCTGCTCTGCTCTTCATTCACTTGTCCTCTTGCAAGTGGTCAGAGAATTCCTTCCCAGAAAGTGTCCACAGCCACAACAGGAACAGCTGGATTTGTCCTCAAATCCAAAAAGCATTGACCAGTTCCACTGCTGACTCTGAAACATGAGGAGTGCTGAGAAGAAACTCTTTTTTCATGGGAGTGTACTCCTAATATCTGTTATTTAAATACAGCAACCAGAAGGAATTCCAGAATGCATTGGGTGTCAATCAGATTTAAACTGTGTTGAGTTGCCTATTGCAAATATCAGACTATTTCATTCCATTTGTCCATCTCCTAATAAATTGTCCTCAAAACTCTCAGTTCCAGAGCTCATGGAAAGCGGTTGCTCGGGAATTTGTGCCCAATGTTGTTTTTCCCTTCTTCTCTTTTAGTCCGACAAAACAGAACTTTTAACTAAGCAGTCCAAGACAGAGAAACAATAACACATCCTTCAAGGGACAATTTGCAAAGGGATATGATAGAAAGTGTGGCAAAAATTCACAGGATATCCAAACTCCCAATAAAGTGCTGTGAATATCAAGCACACAGTAATGAGGACTGGACTGCACATGATTTCCTACCCAGGAGAGGTCTGAATTCATGGCTGTGCCTTACCAGCATCACTGTGTGCCCTTCCACCCTCACCCAGCACAGGGGTGACCTCTCCCCGTGCATCCCAGGCGGTGTCACCTCACCTCCCTGCAAAACTCCACCCAGGCTGGTCTCTGCTTGAAGGGGACTGGCATTTCTCTGTCCTTCACAGCACATTTGTGTCATTTCTTTCATTCCAAGATGCCTAATATTCTCAAATATTCTTAGGAGAGAATGCCTCCAGCATGCATGGATCTTCCTGAATACTAATGAATTTTCTGACATGTGTTCCTCATGTTAAAGAGGTATTTCGGTTGTTGGTAAACACTGTTTACTTGAGGAGGTAAAAAAACTTCTTTCTGCAAAATCATTCAATTAACCCATGTGTCCAGTTCAGCTCATTGGGCTGCAGTGAATAAACAGGGATGTTGTATTTCAGTGGATGTTTGTACCTCCTGCCAGTGTAAATCCATTTATCTCCCAGTATTGGACATACACTTGAGCACCATATATTTAGACTTCATGAGGATTTGTTTTTTTTTGAAAGTGCTCCTTCAGGCAGCAACACCATCCAGCAGTGCCCTGAACAGCACCTGGTGTCTTCCAAGGGGGTTCAGATGAGATTGTGGCAGCAAAGCCCCCTTTGATGCCCACCAGGTGCAGATGTGGGGGTCAGCTCTGGCTGGAGCTGGTGGAGGAATTTCCTCCCTGTAACCAGCACAGGCAGTGGAGCCTAAAAAACACAGCTTGGGTGGGGTCCCTCAGCTGAGGGATGTGCTTTGGGATCCAGCTGGAGGAACTCCTGGTGTCAGGAGAGATGGACAGAGACGTCTTTTCATTCCATTTTTCGCTCCATTTCTCAGGGGACACAAACCCTGCAGAGGGGTGGATTTCCCTGTGCACAGCTTTGGGGTTCGTCAGCTGCTACAAAAGGACACATGAAGAACCCTGGAAGTATTTCCAGCTTCATCCCAAAGAGAGAAAGTGCAGAGCCCTCATGGCTCAGCAGATGAGACTTCTCCCTCTCTCTGGTGAAGCCAGGACAGGGCTCCAGAGGTTTAATGTATTTAGAATTGGATATAGATTTTTAGGAATTGGATATAGATTTTTAAAAGAAGCACAGAAGATTTAATTCTTGCCATCTCCTCGGTCATAAGGAGCTATTTATTACAAAAGAAAGATGCAAGATTTTTAATTGAACTCTGATTTAATTTCAAAATACATGATTTTCTTTATATGAAAAGCAGTTTTTTGTGGATCCATGTTTCACACATACATTCCAGAAAACTGGCTTTCATGGAGGCTCAGGCACTGAAACTGCCTGTCCTGGAATGATTTTTGGTTACACAGAAACCTCACTTGCTATAACCAATAATGAAAGCACATAATGGAAAAATGTTTTAAAGCCATTTCTTTAAAAAGCCAGCAAAAGTTTAATAACAACTTAAAACCTGTTGAGGTAAATTCTTGAGATTTGGAAGTGCTTGCTGTAAACAATTTTTCTCAGTATCTTGCCCTGGAGATCCAATTTGTTATTATTAAACATACTGAGGTATTCTTGTTAAAATTAGGACTAAAAATAACCTCTCAGCTTGTATTGCACTGGTATTTTTAGGTCCAAGGATTTATTCCTCCTATCAATTGGTGCTTTGTATTAATTAATTTTCAGTGGCAACTTCATTTTCTCCTCTGTGGCTCAATTCCAAAGAAATTTTGTTTTGACAAATGTTGGCTGTTCTGTTCTCAATCATTACAGCATGGAAAAAAAGCTCTGCTGTAAAAAGAGCAGTGTATTTGTTAATCAGCTGTTCCTCATTTGTCAGAAAAAAAAAAAATTAATCCAAAGAACCGAGGTAAAGTTTTTGTTAGGAAGATAGATATGCTTCAAGCACATACAGTGCTTTTTATTGTCTTTTCATGGCAGAATAAATGACCAGGTGAGAGTCAATGTGATCATGGCATTGCAAACCCCAGTTTTATTTGGACTGTGGTTGCATGGTTAAAGCTAACAACAGCATGGACTTGATCACTGGGTTCTTTAATGAATGCCTAATAATTCCTGAAAAGGCCAAACTGAAGGAAGAAATTGTGGGGGTTTTTGCAGGACCCTGAGCATTAACACACCAAACAACCTGGGATTCCATCCAGCATGAATTCCCAAAGGCAGCCAGAGTGCTGAGAGGAGAAAGTGAAAATGCTCAATTCGTCTCCAACAGCACAGAGACAAACTGCAGGTGCTCCTGACCCCTCACTGCAGCACCCAAGAGTCTCCTAAATGTGACCAAGAAGAGAACCAGAGTGCCCAGGAGCTGTAGTAGGAGGTGTTGTGGTTTTGAATTACAGGTGCTGAAAGGTGTGGAAGGATAATTTTGTATTGTAGCCTGACTAAAACCTCCTCCCATTCACAATCACTGATCAGCTTAGTCCTGAAACATGTAGGACTGTGTTGCCATTTTACCCCAGCTGATTTAATCTCAAATTTTATTTGTAGTTATGTTTTAATGCCCTCAAATGTCTGTCATTTGCAGTTGCAGCATTCAAGTGTTGGGCTATATAATTATGAGAAAATTGAATGAGGGATCGGTACTTTTTAAATTGCACTGGGGGCCCAGTAAATGGCCAAATCTCCACAGTGGTTGGATCAGAATTGCTCAGACAGAGAAAAAAACCTGTTGTTATTCCAAAATATTTCATGTTAAGATATTTCAGTATCAGAAATATTGTTAACCCATGCAAACATGGCCATTACTGAAAACCTGGTGCTATTCCCTGTGAATCTCATTGGTTTGTTTGTGATGTTCTTGGTGCTACTGGGCTGTATGAGTAAAAATAGGTCTGGGTGGGATTGAATGGTTCAGATGGGATTGAATGGTCTGGGTGGGATTGAATGGTTCAGATGGGATTGAATGGTCTGGGTGGGATTGAATGGTTCAGATGGGAATGGCTGGTTCAGATGGGATAGAATGGTCTGGGTGGGATTGAATGGTCTGGGTGGGATTGAATGGTTCAGATGGGATTGAATGGTCTGGGTGGGATTGAATGGTTCAGATGGGATAGAATGGTCTGGGTGGGATTGGCTGCTCTGGGTAGGATTTCCTACTTCTGGAGTTACCCTGAGGACACCAGGTGACCACAGGTCCATTCCTGGTGTCTGTGGGACTCAGGGGAAGCTCTCCAGAAGCGAGGATGGAAAGCACACCCCAGCACGTTCTCCCCATGGAGGAGAGCGGCGCAGCAGGACACACTCAGAGGCTGGGGCAGATCCTGCAGGTGTTTGCTGTGAAGTGTTGACAGCTCCGTGCAGTGCTGAAGGACCAGACTGAGATGTGTCACCGTCTCCTGCCTCCACCGCGCCGCGTGGGAGGCTGGAGCGCGTCAGGCCTCCGGTGGCCTATTTTCTGTGCTCCTCCTGTGGATGGGAGGAACAGCCCTGCTTTGCTCCCGCCTTTGTCAAGCTCTCCGTGGATCTGACAGCAGCTGCCAATAGGGAC
The DNA here is from genome assembly GCF_049639895.1 of Pseudopodoces humilis. NCBI lineage: Eukaryota > Metazoa > Chordata > Aves > Passeriformes > Paridae > Pseudopodoces > Pseudopodoces humilis. The sequence goes on from NC_142219.1 coordinate 1,185,480, forward strand.
AGCTCCCCAGAATGTCTGAGGGGCAGGGGGGGAAGTTATTTCTCACACTTGGGGTTGTGGAGCCACCCTTCAGTCCCCTTCTGCTGAGCCCCAGAAGCTCCAAGCCTCAGTTTGGAGCAGATGGCTCCTGAGAAGCTGTCAGAGCTTCTGTCAGTCAGGGGAGGTCAGGGAGGGGACGGGAGGGACAGAGAAGTGTTGGTGACAGTACATATGTGCTCTTACTCCAGGGCTTGGACTGAGTAAATAAGTCTTCTTCTTCATTCTTCTTTTTTTATTTTTAAATATTCCTCCCTCCAGGGAGCTTTATTCCCTAGTCTGGCAGTCTGGGAACAAAAGAAAGAATTTAATAGCTCCTGGCTTCTAATCTCAGGGCAGACAGAAAACTTCATTGTGACCTTGAGCAAATTATTTAAACTCTTAACATCAAATTCACCTCTATTCATGCTCTCTGCAACCTCAATGTCATTATATTGAGAAGTTAATTTGTTCTACATTCCCTCATATGTAATCCCAAGATCAATGTTTGTTTTTCTCATAAGCATTTTGCAAGGGAAGAAAGGCAAATATGCCTTTTCTTGTTTTGCTTCAAGTCTGAAGGTTTCAATATTTCAAGGTATTGCAAGAACTGTGGACTGTGTCCATCCTAAGGTTTTGATCTTTAGTATCTGAGGTGGGATCATGGATGGAAACAGAGACACAATTATGGACTAGGGAAAGGTTCCCTGTATGCTGTGTGCCTCACATGGAAAGGAAAAGGCCTGCTACCTCAGCACAGGCATTCTGCTCATCTCTGATTTCCTGCTTTCTCGAGTTTCTTCGTTTTCCAGGCTCTGGGTGCCTTCTGGAATCTCCCAAGCTCCTGGACAAGGGCAGTGCTGACAGATCCCATCTCAGGCAGCAGAGGCAGGGACAGCCTCCTCCTGCTGAGTTGCAAGGCTGTTTTCCCTCCTTTAAGCGTTCAGTTGCAAAGGTGAAGGATCTGCCCCTGGGATGGAGAGGGACACTTTCCGTCTCCTGAGACACGTGCTGCTGTCACAGCTCAGCACCATGAGGGGAACAGGCAGGTCCTGCTGCAGCAGCTGAGCACTCCCTGAGCTCCCTGTGTTTCCAGCTCCTGCCTTACTGATCTTTCTGGCTCTGATGAGGTGAGGGAGAAGCTTACACACCCAGGACAGTGGATATGGGACCCTTCCCTTTAACACTTTTCCCTACAAGATCATATGATGCTTAAAAAAAATACAAACCATGCTTCCAGGCATAATTATTTGCCTCTAAGATATAGCATATAAGTGCATTTATCCTTAACAGGTGCAAGAAGCACATTTTTGTGTTGGTTTGACACGTTCATGGGTAAGCTGATGTCTTGGGAAAGCAACAGTTTGCAGTTTGTGGCTGGCTGGCTGGAGTGCTGCAAGCAAGGGCTACTGTGCATTTAGATTACACAAACTTGTGTCTGTCCAGGCCTGGTTGTTTAGAAAAGAGTCAAGATCAGCCATCCTGAGCCACAGCAAACAGGGATTCTCCTTAGGATTGTGCTTGAAGTGGTGAGATGAAAACACTGGAGTGGGTAAATAGAAGCTTGTTGTGCTGATGGCTTTTGCTAAGTTGTATTTCTTCTGAATAAATTGACAGCAACTTGGGAAATTCTGCTGGGACTTCACTTGCATTTCTGAAGTGTCACCTAAGCAGTAGCTCGGGCTTTCTTTATTTTATGCTTTTCCCAGAAGAAATACGGCAATATCTGAAGCCTGGGTTTTTTTTGGTGAAGTATCATTTTCTCTCACTCTTTCATTGCATGCAGCTATTTAAATCTCCCACTCTGTGTTTCTTTTGCAGAGGAATTTAGGATGAACACTTGCTCCTTCTCTTGCACGAATATGAGTTTTCCCAGCTGAAATATGAAAATAATATGACAATATGAAAATATTGTCACAAATTTGGGGGGTTTTAAGAGTATATTACAGGTCAAGTGGCTTTAAAAGAATGGATAGTATGAGTGCAGAACTCCCTCAGATCAGGCCAGCTCTGTGTCTCCCAATGTCCTTTGTGGTGGAGAATGTGCTGGGACAAGGATTGCAGGGCACGAGCTGCTGTGGCTGGAGGCACAGCCTGAGGTTCTGGCTGTCCTTGCAGGGTCAGTGCCACGCTCTGCTGGAGCCCCAGGAGCGGGGCTGGGGGCTGCAGGGACACCAGGCACGGCAGGAGGGACCCTGCAGTCCCTTTGCACTGAAATCAGGGCTGATCACAGCCAGGGGGTGTGGGGGGAACAGGGCACCAGAGCTGGAGGGGTCTCACGTGCATCAGCAGCAGCAGTGACCACACAGACTCTCCAGCCTGAGCTGCAAACACAGCACTTCTTATCCTTCCAGCTCCTCTTTTACTCCTCTTTTGCTCTTTTTCTGAGCAGGTCTGAGAAGGTAAAACTCTCACTGACCATCAAACCAACACATCACCATCACTGGACAGTCAGGAACAACAACTGTTCCTTACAAGTGAACAACAAGGAACAAACAACACCTGCACAGGTTGTTCTCCTCTCTGGGGACTGTTTGGATTCCTCCTCATGATTTCCCAGGCCAGAGTGAGGAAGTTCTGTGACTCAGTTCCACACAGACACTGCCTGATCTCTCACATTCAGCATCCACAGAGGGCAAAGGGAATGTACTGCAGTACTTTTCTTCCTCAAATGTCTTTAAAAACGGGGGGGAAAGGAGAAAAGTGAGGGAACTCAGCTCAGCAAGGTGGTCTCTGCTCCTGTTTGAGTGCTGCCACGGGAGATGAGCAGCAGAACCATTGCCTCTCCGCGCTGTGTTGGACATTCTCTGCTCGGCCAAGCAGGAAACAGAACCCTCGGGGCATTCATTTATCCCCGAGGGAAGAGAGCAATAAAAAACCAGCTGGGCTTGGCTCCGCTTCCTTCAGCGTTTTCTTTCAGCCTCCTTGCTGCACCAGCAAGTGTCACTATGGGCTTTGCAATACGGCAGCAGGGGAGGGATGGGAGCTGTGCAAGGGAAAGGGAAACAAACCCTGCTCCTCAGGAGAATGCTCAGTCCAGGCACTGACCCTCAGCTGCACTCTCCCCGTGTGCTCATTCACAAGCTGACCTGAAATTATTTGTTAAACCTTTCACTCTGGAGATATTTTGATGGTAGGATCATGTGACAAAATCGAATTGTGTTTTTTTTTTCTCGTGGGGATGGTTCCCTCTTGTAATAATCATTGTGATGTTTTCAACACAGTCTGCTTGGTAAGCCACGCTTGGAAGTTCAGCTATTCACATTTTCAAATTTGGATTTGGGAGTGGAAGTTCATTGGGGTACAATTCTGCTTCTTCTGACAAGAAAATGAAATATTTATTAATTTAGAAAAAGGAGTGAAGTGAAATCCGTGACTGTAATTTTATTTCTCCTTGCTTTTTCAATGTTGTTGAATATTTTGGCAGCATTTTCGGTGTATTTAATATTAGATGGGGAAGTGTGAAAATGGAAATGCACTGGGGAAATGGAAAAACACCAACATTCCTGTTACTGAAACAAAACTAAATTATTATGACAAATATTACCATGAATATGGAAAGGAAGCAAGATTGTATTTTCTTCTCCAACTGCCTACCCACAGCTTTGTGTTCCACAAAAAAGAAAATTCAGTCACATGCCTGTGACACTGAAATGTTAAGCTCTTAAACAAATATTATCTGCAAGAGACATAAAACTCATTAAAAGATACTAATAATAAACATTTCTTCCTTCCCTACATAAATATTTATTTTTAACCCTTTGTACCTAGCTGATTTAGGACATCACAAACCCCCAGAAATTATATGTAATTTCATTCATCTGTGTGTAGAATTGGTGCTTTGGGTGGAATTCTCAGCATGCTGGAGTGAATCCCTATGGTTTGTTATCACGGTGGGATTCCACGCTTTGCTCCATAGTCCTGTGCTCTGTACCTTCCCCAAATCTCCTGGGGTGCTGTGGGGGCTGCCACGAGGGGAGGGAGGGATGCAGTGGAGCAGGAACAGCTCAGAACTCACTCCCCAGCGAGGTTTGGGGTGTAGGACCCACAAAACCCAGCTCCTGCCCGCAGCTGGAATTCCCTCCTTGCAGTGAGGGCTGGCTTTGAGACTGGCAGCGTTTCAGGGCAGTGAGGAGCAGGAATGCATCCATTCCTCTCTTTAATTCATTCCTGCTGCAGCCTGAACTGCTGCAATCCTGCCTTGGCTAAGTACACTACAGAGGGACATTGACAACTGGAAGAATGACTAACTTCAGGGAGGAGAATTAGAATTGTTTGACCTTTCATAGTCTCTTTTCATCAGCTCTACAGAAAAGAATATCATAGCTCAAAGCTCTTGTTCCCTCAGGTTTCTTTCACTTTAATAACATTCCTGCATGGATGTAATAAAAGTCTCTTTTTTCATGAGCTCGTTTTTCTCCCTTTATTTCTGCTTGCCATTCTTGACTTCACAGATCATGACCAGGACAATAGTAAAAATCTCAGACAATGCTGGAGGAGGCAGCATTTTTGTCTTAGCCACCAAGTTTCCCATTCCCATTGTGTTCATTACAATGTGCCTCATAAAACATTTGATGTTACAGATTCAGAAGGTCAGCTGGTGAGGTGGCTTTGGAGGAGCACCTGGAGTAATCCTCAATAATCAAACCCTGCTCATTCCTACCTCAAGCTTACAAGTTTTGCTAAGCCATGGAGCCATTTTTATAAGCTGGCTGCTCTTCTTCTGGAACAAGATGTTGTTACAAAGAGCTATTCATTTGTAACAAGCATAAAGAAACGTGAATTTGTTGACTTTATGATCAGTTTATGAAACTCATTTCCTTGGGAGGTCATCAAATTTGGTCTGCTTGTACTATTAGAGGAAAAAGAAAACTTGGATAAAGAGAACTCCAAATAGAGTCCTTTCAGTCCTTTCCCATTCTTTTAGTCCTTCTCCCATAGGCAGCTGTTTGCTCTCTGCCCCCTGAAGTTTCCCTCAGTACTGTCTGTGCTCATGCTTTGAGGAGAGCAGATCAAATCATTAGGCTCTGTCTAACCCTTGAGTCTGCAGTGATTTTAACCTGGTTTCTTCTAGAGCAATTCTAACCTGAGGTGACCTGTGCTGGAGGACCTGATCTTTTGGGCTGGTGAAACAGAATGTGTTTAAAAACCAACTTCAGGCACATTTCCCTCGGGAGGAAGAGGCAGTGTTGGTACAAATACGTGTACCATGATTTTTGTGTTCAAGCCTTGCTGTTCATGCTGGGTTGCAGGTCAGAGGAGTGCCAGGGCATTTCTGGTTTCTTATCATCATATTTGCATCACACATGATCTTTACAAAGCTGCAGAAGGTGAAGTTGAGTCCTTGCCCTGCCCTGTGCTCCTTGATACACTGCTCCAGACCGGCCCTGCCCTTCCTGCCCCAGCGCTGGTGGCTGTGAAGGATTTGCTTCCATCACCCCACACTCCCATGGAAAGGCTCAGGGTGAAGAGGGCAGAGAGAGAGGAGGGAGACAGGTGATCCTTTCCTGTGAAATGCACTGAGATTGGTTCAAAACCTCTGCTTCTCTGGCCAGCCAAACTGGGATGTGCTGCCTCAGGTCCCTGAGCCATGCAGGACAGCTGCCACTGCCCACAGGGCTGAGATCTCACATCTGGGCCAGCCACCCCCAGAGTCAGGAAACTTCTCTCTAGTCACAGTTTCCTTTATTGGAGGACTTTTTTTGCTTGGATTGTGGTATTTTTTCTTTCCTCTCAGAAACCTCACTTTACAGCACTGAGAGCCAACTATTTCTAGGACTATTTGGAAGTCTTTAAATGTTTCAGAGCATAATGGAATGGAGTCCTAAAACCTTGTTTTGTGTATCTGGAGGAGGGGGACAGTTTTGACACATCTGTCTTGCACAGGATAACACACAGGCACCAGCAACTGGAAAAACAAAGATGTGAATGCAGATGACACTTCACTCCACTCACCTAGCAGGCAAATGCTGCTCAACAGACAGAAAATGTGAAAACCAACCCATCTCCCAGGAGCCTGTAGTGCTTAAATCCCTAATATAAAAATAAACTGTGGTTATAAAGGAACAGTGTACTGAAATTAAACAAATATTCTTAAAGTACACAGGCATTATGGCATGTCCTCTGGAGTGTAATAGCACATGTGGTCTCATTCTTGGAACCCTTTTTACTACAAATTGATACTTCACAAGATGTTTTCATCATCTTTCATATCCAAAGCAACATTCTGCCATTTGGTTCTTAGGAATCTCTGTAATAAACACATGAGCAGCTCATTAAGTCTCACTAAACATTTCTGTGTTAGCTAAGAGTTGTTTTATATTTTAAACAGATAAATGGGCCCAGCATGCCTAAATGACTTGTAGAAGATAATCCATCATGTCAGCTGCTTGGTGTAAGCACTCAGGGTGGCAAGTCCTCTCCTTGCAGAGACGAGGATGCTGCTGGGTTTTCTGAAAAGGAACAAGTTCTTTTTTTAACCCCAAGCCCAAGGAACATTGAGTAAATCTCGTGTTAAACTGTGCTGGTTTCCTTTGCCCAGTGCTCAGGGGACTGTGGCACATACAGTAAATTACTGCAAGAAGAAATCTCCACCAAGGTAACAGGTGCCAAATAAAATATATTAGTCAATAAAAAAACTATTAGAAAGCAGGTCCTTTTAATGTGATTTACAAGAGGCTGAAGTTACAAAGCAGCAAATGGAAAGAAAGAAAATTACACCATGAGCGGTAAAGAGGACCACAGGTTTTATGGTAGATATTGGAAAATAAAGGAAAAACACTTAGTAGGCATTGGCCATGACCTGCCAACATTCATTCCCAAAGGAAATAGCCCAGAATTTGAAAGGGAGATGGCAGGGAGATGTATTTATTGTGGTCAAAGCTCAAGTCCAGAGGCCATGCTCTGATCACCTTCCCCTGCTTTCCAGCTCACTGTGAGCAGAGAGGTTTGTGTGGAGGGAGTTATTGTTTCATGTGGACAAGAACAGGGGGATTGAGGAAGTGACCAATTAATAACAATTCCTGACAGGACAAATTACCAGTGCCTCAGAGCTGACTGCTGCTGGGAAGCTGCTGCTGGTGCTGGGGACCTCAGCTCGACACAGCCGGGTCTCTTGCTGGAGCACGAGGAAATGCTGAGAGAGAGGGGTTCTGATGAGAGAGAGGGGTTCTGATGAGGAGAGGGGTTCTGATGAGAGAGAGGGGTTCTGATGAGGAGAGAGGGGTTCTGATGAGAGAGAGAGGGGTTCTGATGAGAGAGAGGGGTTCTGATGAGAGAGAGGGGTTCTGATGAGGAGAGAGGGGTTCTGATGAGAGAGAGAGGGGTTCTGATGAGAGAGAGGGGTTCTGATGAGAGAGAGAGGGGTTCTGATGAGAGAGAGAGGGGTTCTGATGAGGAGAGAGGGGTTCTGATGAGAGAGAGGGGTTCTGATGAGAGAGAGGGGTTCTGATGAGGAGAGGGGTTCTGATGAGAGAGAGGGGTTCTGATGAGAGAGAGGGGTTCTGATGAGAGAGAGAGGGGTTCTGATGAGGAGAGAGGGGTTCTGATGAGAGAGAGAGGGGTTCTGATGAGAGAGAGGGGTTCTGATGAGAGAGAGGGGTTCTGATGAGAGAGAGGGGTTCTGATGAGGAAACAGTTTTTATTCTCACTGGACTGAGGAGCGGCTGTGAAAACCTCATTTTGCCACAGATTCCCCAGCTGAGGACTGGGAAATCCCTTTGCTGCAGTGAGAATCAATTGAAGGAGTTATGTAATGGGTCGGTGATTTTAAAGAAGGAAAACATGATTATTATTTTCAGGATCTGTAATAAATCCAAACAAGGAATGCTAATGTTGACAAAAGAGATTTCTGCTGCTATGAACCAAAGGCTGTTTGCACAATAGCTCAGAAGCAGGAAATCTCCCGGAGGTGATGCTGAATAAAGCATGTGCATAAGTAGTGTGTTAGTTTAGCTCCTGGTCTGTGGTGGATCTGAGTGCCCTCATAAATTCATACCAGAAAAAAAAGGAAAAAATAAAATAAAAGAAAAAAAAAAGAAATGAGAAGGCTGCTTTGAAACAATTTGTCTAAATGATGTTATATGATTATGTGGGGAGGAGAAAAGGAAAGCAAAAACCCTGTCAGATTGAAACAGCCCACTGTGCACTCTGCAAAGACCAGTGCAATTCCTGCATTCTGAATTAGTGCCCTGCTACTCGAAGCAGCAAGAGCAGGGTTTGCTGCAAAGGCAGGCAGCACAAAATCAGAAATCTGGGCACTGAACTGCTTCTCCATATTACATGCTGTGTCATTTTGTAGTGTGGCAAAATACTGCCAGAGCTGCACTTGGTAATGAGTGATTATTTTACACACATCTGCATTACAGAGTCTGCCTGTCGTTACATGACTGATACTCTGATGGCTTGAATTTATTTTAGAGCCAGGTTGGTGTTAGGATATTACAGGTTTGAAGATAAAAATTGTTGTTGTGAATGTTTCTCTTAAAATCTCCTAAAGCTAATCAGTTTCTCTTTGATGAGAGATGCACCTGGCAGTGACACAAACAAACAAAAAACAAACAAAAAACCTAAAAGAGAAAGCTATTTTCTACAGAAATATATGGATAATGGAACTATGCCTCATCTGTGATGTGATGTGTTCTCTCCTGGCTGCTGCCTTAGCTCAGTTTCAGTTTTCTTCATGAGCCAGTGGGGCTTAGAAGGGACATGGAAGAGTTCCTTCCACTGCTGAGCAGAGAGGAGGCTCTGAGAGCCAAAATCTGCTGCCAAGCTGAAGTCAAACAGTTCTAGGGTGACAAAGTGCCAGCTCCTGCAGGACTGCCTGTGTGGGATGCACGACTCCATGAAAATGAGCTTATCCATTCTGAAAATGCATTAATGGGTTAGCTCAGCACAGGAAAAGTCAGTTCTCTGTGACAGCCTGTAGTCAAATCTGCAGATTTGTCCTTCTGTGTTCTCTCCTTCAGGAGATGTATCCAAGGATGGGAAGGGCAGGCTGGACCTGGCCTGGAAGAGGTTGTGCCCACTGGGATGGTTTTGCTGAGGAACTCAGTGGTTTAAAATTGAAAAGCCTGACAAGAAAAGTGAGTACAATAACTGAAGTATTTTTAGACCAAAGTGTCTTGGGAAACCAATTTTGAAAAGTGGGATAATCTGCCTCCTAGAAAGTGCAATTAAAGTAACAACGTTTAGCATCATCAGCTACTTATTTCCCTATAGCTCAAATTTCATATATTGCACCAATTTGCAGAATTGTGTCTCCTATACAGAGGGAAAACAATATGCAAAATATTTTCTGATTGTGAAGGAGGCTTGAGATGATGTTAACATAACATGTAAATGGAGTGAAATATTTCTGCCAGATGATTTTTTAATCTGGTCACAATTCCCAGTAGAGGAGGCAGAACTGAGCACCAAACTACCATTTAATTTCAGGCAAGCATTCTCTTAAACTTTCCTCAATTTTCTTTTTGTAAGGAATTTCTTAGTGCTGTACCCATTCAGTGATCCCAAAGGAGTGGAGGGTTAGTTTTGTGAATAAATCTGCAAACCCAATTTGAAAAATGGGAAATTGATACTAGTTCTCCTTAAATTTCAGTTTCCTTGCCCAGAACAGAGATGCAGATTTGAGATCTGTAGTAGTGTAGCTGGGAAAGAACTTTTGGAAAACCCAGAAAAGCCCTGGGCAGGGTTCAGCAGAGAGTGGGTCTGTGTGTCTGTACATAATTTGGCTGTCCAGGGTGCAAAGTCACCATGAATAACTCCCAGTCTGAAGAAAAGTCAGGATGAAGCACAGGAGAGTGGGAAATACTGGGGAAATTTGAATTTCTGAAGAGTAGGTAAGGAATGAAATGAAATTAAATAAACCAGCAGGGAAACTGCTTTGATTTTGCCATTGGTGGAATAAAGCATTTGTAAATCTGGTAAGTGAAAAACATTGCACAAAGCACGGACTGGCAAACTCATTGTGCCAAGCAGGAATTGATGGGAAATGACCCCTGGGCTGTGCCCCATTTGATAGAGGAGTGCTTTTCATGTGTCTGAGGAAGCACACAAATCCAGAGAGGGCATTTGGGCACTAAACAATGGTAAAACTGTGGGACTGCCAGGACAATTTGGAGTCCAGCCTGGCTCTTCTCAAAACCACTCTGAAGACTGGGGGGCAGATCTTCATCTGCCTGAGAGTGAACCAAGCTGATTATCACAAAGCATCTGCCTCTCCTCTGCTGCTTCTCCGAGCTGCAGCCACGGAGGGATTGTACAAACAAACGCAGCAAGCAAGAGTCAAATGTGCAAATAACCCCTGGGAGCTCTGAGCCGGTGATCTTGGCGATTTCTTGACTGCTGTTGTAAGGAAAACCAGCCAACCACCTCAACTCAGCTTTGATATCCTCCTTTCATCTTCAGGCAGAAGAAAGTGTGATACAGCAAGTGTTTATACTCAGCTGGCGTTTGCCATTAGAAATGATAAAAGGAGGATGGAAAAATACTGTGGTTTCTTGTTGGAGCTGCTGTCAGTGCTCAGCCAGATGAGAAACCAGGCAGGAGCTGTGCATGACAGGGAGGAATCAAACCCCTTTGGACTATTGCTGTCAGAGGGTGGCCAGTCCAGGCATTTCCATTCATTGTGCTCTGTGCTGCTTTAGTTGTTAGGTTTGTGCTCTGCCACCCCAGCACGTGGGTTATTCCTGTTCTCACACTGGGGAGAGTTGTCTTTCTGAGGTCTTGCTCTGCATAAATAGGCTGCTTACCTCAGCCTCCTCCCTGCCAAGCCTGGCAGAAACCTTGTGCGTGTCACTGCCAGCACTTCAGCTTCAGTTTGCACCTGAATTACAGCAGGACCCCGGAAAATATAAAAGTGCAACTGGCATGTGATGCTTTGAGCAATAATCCAAATGATGTATTGATGTACAGGTGCGAGAGAGAACCGGGAGGGAATAGAAATCCATGGCAAAAATTGGTCTTTATCTGCCCTGTGCTGTGCTGTGCAAAATCCAGCCTTGCAGCCAAATTGGATCCAATTCAGGGATTGTTTAAATGAGCCAGCTCTCTGTTGGTGCTGGCTGAGAAAACTATTGAGGTATTATCTGTGTCGGCTGTACAGCAAGAACAAAGACAAATAAAAATTGCATTTGCAAGCTCTGATAGCCTCAGTGGTGTGGGACAACATTGCCTGACAGCAATAACCCTCACAAACACCCCAAATGGATCACCTCAGAGTGATTAACTTCCAAAATAAAGCAGGATCCTTGTGGAAGCCAAAGTGCATTTCTCTGAGGGAGCTGAGGGGATCAATAATGCCCCTTTGAAAACCTGTTCACTGCACAGGGAAGGAAAATTAACCCTAGCTGGTTCTGAGTTCCTGATGGGCTGAGTTCACCCTGCCCAGGGTGGGTGGGATCTCACAGCTGCATTCCCAATTCTGGAAGAGCAAAACTGGTTCTGAGCAAGCTCTTGCTGTGCTGGAGGTGCCCAGCTGGGATAAATGGCATTTGGGAGCTGAAAACATCCAGCCTGTAGATACATTCTGTGATTTCTGCTGATTCCCAGGTTTGCTTGCCATCCCCAAGATACTTCTATTGAAAGAGAAAAGCCTTCTACACTGCCTTGTCAGAGCATGATGAGACTTAAATAGCATTCATGGACATGTTGTGAGGATTATCTGTGTTAGAAAATTCCATTAGAAAAAGAAATCTACATGTGAACTGCTAAGTAATATAAATCCGTTTAACTGAATTTTAGACTAAAGGGATATATTTAATATTTACAACGATTCTCAATAAGAAAATACATAAAATATTTGTAAGAGATACTTGCTTTCAGGTTCCACTTGTTTTAAGAAATATTTGGTACACTGAATTTTGATTTCTGATGGAGATGTATGATTTTGAAAGGAATTAAAATTTTCAGGCAAGTGTTCCAGACCTCTGGGAATTCCTAATGTAAATTCATGAATTAAGACGACAAGGAATTAAATAGGTTATCCAGATTAAGTTTGTAATACAAAGCCATTTCATTAATGTAAAAGCTTCTTTCAGCCCTAAAATGATTTACTAACCTGTTTCACGGCGAGCTGCTGGTCCTTCCTCAGTGGCTCTGTTTCAGCAGTGTCATCACATGTTTAAAGCCTGGGTGAGCAGCAGGTCAGTGAGAGGCAGGCTGGCTGGCAGCTGGGAGCATCAATAACACAGCTCCTGCAGTTCCACACGTGGAACTGGGCTGTTCTGTGCTGCCCTCCCTGCCTGCCCACCGAGCTCAGCACTGGGACACCCCCAGGCTTCCTTCCCACCAGGATGGAGCTGACATCTGGCTGCAGAGGACACAGGCACACAGGCATCCTCCTGCAGTCTGTGTGCTTTGAAGAGCCCAGACAGCACCCTGAGCTTGTGATGAGAAAATTCATGTTTCTTGTTAATTTTCTCTTGTTTGGCTTTGAAGTTATTTCATTCTGCAGCAGCACTGCATTATGCCTCCCCACAAAACAGTGCAAAAGAAACTTGCAATCCAAGCACGGGATCAGTTTCCAAAGCAGCTGGAACCTGGGATAAGCAGTTCTGACCCAGGGACCCTGGAGTTACAGGTGGGTTTGTGAATCCCCTCCACCTCCCACTTCTGTCCCAGAAACAATGCAGCCTCAAGGCTCACTCAGGGGCTCTCTCCCATTCTTGTTTTGCTGGAACCTCTGTGGCCTTGCTGGAGGGTTCTTAACCAAACTGCTCCAGATGTGGAAGTGAAAGGTAAAAGCCTTTCAGGAATCACCACGAGCTGCATCTACAGCACACAGCAACTGCAGCAAGTTCTGACAGCCAGTTCTAGCAGGGATTGTGCAGAGCCACAGAAATCACTTCCCATCGGCATCCTCTCTCTGCACACAAGGAACTGAGATCACTGAAGAGAAATCCACAGGCTGGAACTCAGCACAGTTTATTGGGTTACCTTAGCTGGGACCTGAGAGGTGCCCCAGAGCTGTCAGGAGCTGATTCTGCAGCCAGTGGCAGATGTTGTCACTCTTCCACACTGCCTTTGGGGCAGATTGGATCCCAGCATTCCTAAAACAAGGTGGCTCAGTGCAAGGATTAATCCAGTGCAGGAGCTGTTTGAAGATGGCAATCAGTCACACTTATCCTCAGCTGAAAAATTCAACTCAGTTTCTTCCTGACAGAGTGCTGCCAGGAGTGCCAAAGCAATAATGGAAGGCACGGTGGGATTACGGCAGTGCTGAACAAGCACAGGCATCACTGTGGGCTTTGTTTTGTTCCCTCTCTGTGGACTTGGTCCTCTGAGATGAAGATGACATCGTGGTTTTGCACAACCAGAGGCAGAATGGCCTGAGCTGCTGCTGCCATCAGGGATGGCTGTTCTCAGATTGCTCAGCTATGTTTTAACGGGGTTATGAGGATAATTATGCTAAAATTGGAAATGCAACTATGTCTGGGCAGATAACTGAGATTGTCCACTGCAGCTCTGGTGGCTGGAAGGCTTTGGGTCCATCCCCAAAAGAGTTGGTATGGACAGCAGCCCAGCCCCAGCTCTGCAGGGAGAGCAAATCCTTGGCAAAGGTGGCAAAAGTCCTGAAACTTCATCTATAATTTGGGCAAAATTTGAGATATGAGCCCTTTTGGCTTAGCAGCTCTGGATTAAAGTTTCTTTGCAGTGTCTATTTAGAATCTCTATGTTGCCCCAGATGTCAGGGCACTGAGAGCACCAACAGAGGTCTCAATGGCCCTGCCCAGCCTCAGCTGGAATCTTTCCTAGCACGCTGCAATAAACCAGCTGTTTTCTAATGTGACATCAGGGGAGTTCCAAGGTGCTGAGTGATGTCTGTGCATGTGATGTATGTGCATAACTCCATTAGCACTAATGGCAGCTAATGGGCACAGCCTCCTAGAACAGAAGAGGCTATTTCTCTAAGTGTCAGACACTAATAAAAATGACATTTCAATTTGGATGTCCAACCTTCAATTTAGGCAGCAAGTGCTTCAGATGAATTTTTGACAGCTACAGTGTCATAATTAACTTGAGGCTCAAATGGAATTGTTTATGCTATTCCAGCTGCTTATTCACATGATCGAGGGCCTCCCTTCCCTTCTGTGACTTTAGGGGGAGCATACTCACTTGCACTTAGAAGTTTTGTTTTGTTGGTCTGCAGAGTATTACAGAGGCATTTATATCAACTCAAAGGCCTGACTCCCTTAATGTGCATAAATACAAACAGATCCCCAACACAGAATGGGCTGGAAGGGACCTTAAAGCTCATCTTGGTCCTTCCCCCACCACCCCAGGCTGCTCCAAACCCTGTCCAACCCATCCTTGGACTTGGGCACTTCCAGGGATCCCAGGGGCAGCCACAGCTTCTCTGGGCAGCTGTGCCCACCCTGAGTAAAGTATTTCTCCATAATATCTCATCTAACCCTGCCTCCTGTAGCTTAAAGCCATTTTGCATGCTGAAGCCCCATGAAGGCAGGGTGCTCGTGTCCCCAGTGCAAGGCAGGGTGCCCTGGATGTG